>NW_026535810.1:6892026-8390540 GCF_028551555.1 Melozone crissalis
GGCATATGACAGCAGTCCTGCAATCAGAGATGCTGCAGTAGAATTTTGTTTAGTTCTCCGCGCTCTTGAGAGAGCTCCCTACTCCCCATGGCAGAAGCTGCGGGATCGATTCCGCAGTGCATGGAGGAAACGGCCTCGTCTTTGCTGCACTGCCTTACTGTTCTGCTGCAGCTCGGCAGAGAGATGATCTGGGGCCATTTAAGCCAGCAGGAATTTTCTTTTTCTTCTTTAAGAGTTTTGTGTTTGCATTTTCATTGTTGAGTATGTAAATATAAAATATCTTACAATACACAGAGTCCCAGCATCTCTCTTTTCCTGCGCAAGGTCTGTAGGGCATAAGAGAAGAGGGGGAAAAGGTTGCTTGTACTCAGCCAGCTGCCCAGGCGTGCAGTGTTGCAGGGAAAATGGCCAGAAGCCTTTTGGCCTTTGGTGGTTCTGCTGAAGCCTTTGTGCTGCCCATAGAGCGGCTGGGCAGGGGCCGGAGCTGCGGGGATCCCTGCCAGAGCGGTGCCTGGAGATGGCCACGAGCCCTGTGCCGGACAGGAAGGGCCATCCATGTCCTCCTGCCCGTCTGCTGCTGGCTGCAGTGCTGAGGGCTCCCAGGTGCCTCTGGATGGGCCTCCTCTGGAGCTGCTTTGGGGCTGCGGCGCTGCGGCCGGCATCCTTGGCCAGGCTGGGGGAGACCCTGAGGGGCTGAGGCACTGCTAAGCCCTGAGCAATTGGCTGGCAGAGGCCATAAGCAGCCCCCTGGCAGCCGCCTTGATCCCGACAGCCGGCTGCTCTGGCGCTTCCAGGTCGGTGGCCGGTTGGAGGGACGCCCTGGAATCAGGCGTGGAACCCTGGTCCTGGCCTTTCAGGGCTGTGAGGCCAGCTGTTGTGGGGCTGGGGGGGTGCCCTCCCTGTGCTCCAGACTGGAGCCCCCCGCCCCTCAGCCTTAGGCATTGAGCTCCACTGCCTGATATCCAAGTCTTGTTCCTCTTGCTGTGGGGGAGGCAGTGACTACTGCCCTAACTCTTGTCTGTAGCTCAATTTTCATAGGGTCTCCTGGTTTTGATTTTCCTGGGCTATCAGTATCCCATACTCTTGGGTACACCTGATTCAATACTTGCTCTAACTAGTTCTTCTTGTTTGTTGGTCTGGTGTCGATTGTCAGTCCTACTGCTAAAAGCGCTCATTTGTCTTCAGGTACCTTCCATTGAAGTTTTCTTTTTCTAAACGGAACTGTTGCTTCTAAATTTTCAAGCAAATCCCTGCATAGGACAGATTTGGGTGAGTTTGGGAAATACAGAAACTGACGTATTCCCATTTTCTTCTTGATTTTACATCAAAGTGGTTTCAGGAAGAATGCATTTTCTGGCTGCCCTGTAGTTGCTCCTATTGCTTGAAGATAGTTTTCACTTTTGGGTAGCAGTGCTTGATTCAAGAGTGAAAATGTGTCTCCACTATTTCTTAAAATTTCAACTTCTTCATCATTCTTTAGCTGTATTTTAAACAGTGGCCTGCTAGGGTAAGAACTGCCAGTCTCGGTCATTTCTTATCATCTAGAGTGGCTGCAAGAGTTTTGTGTACTTTGTCTGCTAACTCTGGGCACTGGCCCTATTTCCAGTGTCCTGATTTCTTACAAGATGCACATTGATTTGGGCCCAGCTTGGTCTGTGGCTGCTTTGAACCTCCTCTGCCTCTGCTATTTTCGCCCCTGCCTCTGCTTTAACCACGCCTACATCAGTCCTCTCCCTGGTGCTGATCCAGAGCTGCCACCATGGCTGCAGGGAGCTCTTTTTCTTTTTCCCTCTCTTGACTATCGTACACTTTCTACTTTTGATGTAGTGTCTAAAAGCTTGCGTGACTGCTCAATGTTCTTCGAACACTTCTCAAACTCAGAGGGGCTTGGTGCTGTGACCATTTCCCTGGGGTGTTCCAGTTGGTGTTTATTTATCAGTTATCGTACAATGGTTTGTTTTCATGTACCCCGTATTTTCCCCAATTTGGTTTACCCCTAGGTTTTGCCCTCCCTCAAAGCTGTCCCTCATGCCATTCCCCGCTCTTTGTTCCAGCTCCTTCCCTGCCTCTCAAGATAATCCAGCTCTTTATTCCTGAACCTTCCCTGTCACTTTTGCCTTGGACCAATCCCTGACTGCACCACCCCTTTGGACCAATCCCTGACTGCACCACCCCTTTGGAATTCCTCTATTGCTGGAAGCCCCACTGGCCCATGTGACCTACCCTCTCCTCCCTTCTGTCCTAATTAGTCCCAAGCAACTGATGGAATCCCCTCGCTCCTCCCCTGCAGATTCCTTATTGCTCAGTCGTTTGTATCCACCCCCTGAGTTGTACCCCGATAAAATCCCGTGCACAGAAGTGCTGGCGGCTCTTTGCTGCTGAATCCTTCCCTTGCAATAAACCTTGGCCTGTGGAACCTCACCATCGAGGAGCCTCCTCCTTCTCTTTGGCCTGCTCCGTGCTGCAGTTAGGAGATCCTGAACCACTGAGCAGTGGCTCACCAGGGTCAGCCGCGGGCAGGACCCACGCCTCGGCCGTTCCCCACTCCTGGCGCAGCGCCGCAGTTTTCCCAAGAGCCAGCCCGGGCTCCGCTGGGCTGCGTCAATGGGGAACTCGTCCCAGTGCCTGACTGTGCTCTGGGTGAAAAACCTTTTCCTGATACGGAAATGAAACTTGCCCTGTCCCAGCTCCCTGCCCTTTTCTCCAGTCCTGTCACTGGTCCCAACAGTGACGAGAGCTGCAGCAGCCCCTCTGATTCCTCTCAGGAGCATGTTGAAGACCACAATGACGCCCTTTACTCTCCTCCAGGCTGAACAAAGTGGCTGCAGCTGAATCTAGGGCTTCCCCCCCAGGCCACACTCCATCCTTGCAGTCCTCCTTTGCATTCTGCCTAATGGTTTCATATCTTTTGATATTGTACTGCCCAAAACTGCGCCCGTCTGCTTCCAGCGCTTCTCTTGGCTGCTGCTTCAGGGTGTGGGCACCATCATCAGAGACACAGAAGAGCTTCTCCTCCCAGAGTTGTCCTTATCCTCTGCACTTCCACGTCTCTGCCTTGATGTTCACTGGGGAACCTGCCACTTTGTGGCAGCTCATTGCTGTGCTCAGCAGAGACACAGTTCTGTTTGGACATGAGCTGCCAGAGCAAGACATGCAGCAACTGAAGCTGAGAATAGCAGAGGCTGGGCAGATGCCGTTTGTTCCAGAATGTGGGAAAGAGAGTGAGAAAAGCACAAGGAAATTTCAGACTGTTAACTTTGCAATCTAATTGCCCTGGGAAACTCAGCAATGGATGGTGCTCTGGTGCTACTGCCAATGCCTTCCATGAGAAAAATGCATTTCAGGAAGGAGCAACATCATCTGACAGAGACCAAGTGTGCCAGCAGTTGCTCCAGGTGCTCCTGCCATCAGCCCCTGCAGGAAAGAGGCACAGCCCCCTAGGCACGTGGCCTTTGGCTCCTTCTGGCGCAGAAGCCCCCCGGGGGCACAGGTCTCTGGGGCAGGAGACGGGCACCAGCGCTGCCAGGGCTCGGGGGGTGGCAGGTCTGCTTGGCTGGGGACTCTGCCACACCTGCTGATGTCAGCGCTCCCCGGGCCCCAGGCCTCAGAGCAGCATTCGTGCCCGGGCCCACACGTTCCTTGTGCGTGTCACACCGGCAGCTTTAGGACGGCCACCAGCCGGGACGTGTCCCAAGGAGGCCGTGCCAGCTTCCCTGCAAGGCCCCGTGCCCTTCCCAGAACGGCTGCGTCTGCAGCCCTCAGGGCTCCTTCTGCTGCCCTGAGCCCACAGAGCATGGCAGCGTTTGCTGATGCTCTGAGCCCTTCTTAAAGATCCTCTCGGCCTGGCTTAGACTCCTGGGGCCAGCCATTCCCTCCAAACTGGGCCACTTTGGGTGGGCTGGGCGTGGCCCCAGGGCAGGCGGCAGTGTCTGCAAGGGCCCTTGGTGACAGGTGCTGCACAGTCACTGTGACATGGAACGGCTGTCCAAGGGCCCTTTGTGACACGGGGTGACATAGGGGCTGGAGGTGACAAGAGCACGCCACAGTGCTCAGAGCACGCCACGGGACAGGACGGGACAGAGCGGTGCCGTGAGGAGACCCCGCACGGCGCGCTCGTTCGCGTCCCACCCGGAGCTTTTCTGAAGCCTGGTTCCTGCAGCTGAGCTCGAGGCCAGACCACAGGGCTTGCTGACCCGTGGTCTCCCTGAGGCTTCTCTTCTGCAGGTGCCCTTGAGGCCATATCATAGTCCTTGTCAGGAGTCCCCTGTCCTTGTGGCAGGAGCCCTTGAGACCGAGTGCAGGACTTGCTGTCCTGTAGCCTTCCTGAGGCTTCTTACTTGAAGGTGCCTTCCAGGCACCACTGCAGGACTTGGTGACTTGGAGCTTTTCCAAGGCAACTCTCCTGCAAATAGCCACAAATCCAGGCAGAGACATGGAGCAGAGACACCCGGCAGTGCCTGAGCTGGCCTGCGTGGAGGAGGAGGAAGGTGGCCCTGGAGCTGCCCCGGCACAGCAGACTGAGGAGGTGGTGCCATTCCAGCCACCGCAGGAGGGTGAGTGGCAGAGCTGGGCCACAGGACTGGTGCCTGCTGCCAGCTTGGACCCCATGCCGTGCCGTGCCATGCTATCCTGTGGGGACATGCCCACGGACAGGACGGAAGAGGGGCCGGGCAGACACCCGCAGTGGCCGTGCTCCATCCCCTGGGGCATCCCGGGGCTCTCTCTGCCTGGGGATCGCAGGGCTGGGCCGTGTTGTCCGGCCTCTCCCGCAGCCCCTCATCTCTGGCTGCGCTCGCTCTTTGCCAGATGCAGCCCCGGAGCGCACACAAGAGCAGGAGTCCAGCCCTGGCCGCTTCCGCAGAACAGCGCAGGTACCTGCAGCCACCCCCACCTGGGCTGGGCCTGCTGTCCCTGCTCAGCCCAGCACCGTGTGTGCAGCACTCCATGCAACATCCTCGGCTTCTTGCCCTTCTCCTACAGTTTGTTTGCAACTTCCTCAAGAGAATTAAAGAGGAAGAGACCATCGCCACGGGCATAGGCCTCAGACCATACTCGCCCATCTTCCTCAGCAAGACCGGTGCTGCCCTGCTGCATATGCTTGTAGAGGAAGATTTTTACACTCCAAAGCAAGTAAGCAGCCTGGGCCAGGCTTTGATCCTCCCAGCAATTGCTTGGCCTCCCAATCCACGCATGCTGGTTGCTGTGAGCCTTTCAGGCCGCATGGCAGTGGGGTGGGAAGGGAAGCACTCCTCTGGGGAAGCTGGGAACATTGCCCCCTCTGGCAGCTTTCCAAGTCTCCCCGTGCCTTCTCCAGGTGCCTGCCATGGTGAGCTACATCCACCAGTGGCTCATGGCCAATGATTCTGCTGAGCACAGGCTGGACAAGACCCTGCTGGATCTCACCGAAGCACAGCCAAATGACGCAGTGGTGACGCTCCTGCGTGTGGCCCCGTCCTGTGACAGGTATGGGGCCCACCTGCCCACAGGGCTCAGGCCTCCCCAGCCCATCACCCTGCACAGCCTGCCCCAGGTGTCGGAGCAACAGAGACTTCCAGGGCCCTCTGGATGCTCCCTTTCCCAGCCCTGCCAGGCCAGCCCCTCAGCCTGCTGCCGTGCTCCCTTGCCACCTCTCAGGGCTCTGTCCCCACAGGGCTGGGCTGTCTGCCTCCTGCTGGCAGGGGGGCAGTGGGCAGAGGCAGAAATGGCAGCCGGCTCAGCTGCCCCTGGTGCTTCCTCTGAGACCCTCCTGAGACACAGCTCTAACCCCACAGAGCTGCCATGGCCATGTGGAAGACCATCATGGGCTCAGCCAGGACTGCGGAGCTGGCGCAGCTGATCCTCCTGGATGTGCTGGGCAGCTGGCCAGAGTACAGCACCTGCACCTCCAATGGGGACGAAACGGCTGTCTTTGCCCTGACGGTGAGTTTCTGCAACTGGCCTTTGCAGGCCCCAAGGCTGTCTCTCCAGCAGCTCTCCATCCTCCTTCCCCCACTGCATCTCCCTGCCTCAGGCGCTGGCCTGAAACCTGGCCAAGGGGCAGCTTCAGGCCCACCAGGCCCCGTGCTCCCCCTGCCATGGTCTCTCCTGGCCTCTCCCTGCCACGCTCGGGCCCTGCCACACACACACCTCGGCACTGAGCGCTGTCTCGGGGGGCTTTGTCCTTTGCAGGCAACTGTGGTGACGTGGAAGATCCTCCAGGTGCCCTGTCTCCCACGGATCTTGAAGGTGTATTTCCCCCGCCTATTTGTGCATCTGCTATTCCAAGTGTTCTTCAGCACTCTGGATATGCCAGAGGAGGTCGACACCTTCTGGAAGGGATGCCAGGAAGAGCACGGCCTTGCCACCAGCCCCAACAGGTGCTCCATGCCACTCCTCCTGTCCCTGCCACGTGGCCTGCCAAGGAGCCAGTGCTGCCAGTGTGACCTGGGCTTTGCTGTGCACACAGGTTTGCTGTGCGCACCCTGAAGTCCCTGCTCTGCCTTCTCCGCTGCGAGGATGTGGTGGTGGCAATGGAGCGCAGGTGTGCCTGGGACACGCTGCTCTCTCTTGACACCCACCACTTTGCCGTCGCTCTGCTTGCCAGGTGAGACCCCCTTCTCCCCACTGCCTCTGGCATTGCTGCTCTGTGCCCAGGTGCCCCACAAAGTGTCCGTGGTGGCCATGGGTCAGAGGGCCTTGTCACTGAGGGACGGCCAAGCAGACTGGAATAGGCTGGCAGAGGAGGGTACCCATGAGCAACCAACTCCCAAACGGCCCACGTCCCCTTGCTGGAAGGGTGCTGGGGAAAGATGAGAACTGGGTGAGTCACGCCTGGGAGAGGTTTGCCCCACTGCATCAGGCTCTTGTTTCCTTTTTCCCCTCTTCAGAGAAATTCGCCGCTTAGCCATCCACTTTTGTTCCGCGGTGGCATTCTACCTGCTCGCCCTGCTCGGCAAAGAGATGCCATACTGGGATTTCCCTGCCCTGGCATTCCTTGTGGAGGTGAGCCTCAAGGCCAGCGCTGCCTGGCTGAGCGGCCTCCCAGCCCTCTGGCCTCTCACAGCCACAGCTGCCAGGACAGTGCCCGTGCCCTGTGCTGCTGCCTGGGCCCGGCCCTGTGCGCTTCTGGGCTCCTGCCGGCCGGCTCCCCTGTCACTGCCCTGTGCCTTTCAGGTCCTCGAGTGCCTGGACTTGAGGGAATGCAGTGACAGTGTCCTGGAGATCCTGGCACAGAACCTGCAGAGCGAGCACATGGCCAGGCGTTACTTGGCACTCCGAGGCCTCGTAGTGCTGGGCAAGAATCCCTTGATGGTGAGAAGGGGGCAGTGGCCGAAGCCGTGCAGGCAGCGTGGGGCTGGGCAACGCAGTCGCTTGGCCTTGCCTGGGCTTCGGCCGCTGGGGCAGCTGTTCCCATCTCTCCTGCTTCCCGCTTCAGCTGCCCCAGTGCTTCGGGACAGGCCTTTGGCCTCTGGGCCCTGCGGCAGCAGGGCGGCCTTTCACAAAGTCGTCTTCCGCACAGGCTGAAAAAATGCAGAGCCTGACTGAAAGTCTTGTGGAGCTCCTGGAGGAAAATGACAGCGACATGGTCAGGATGAGCATTCTTCTACTCCGATATTTGCTCCTGGATAATGGTGCTCCAATAGCCACCCCCATTGCCCTGCAGCTGGCTGAGGCGCTCCTGCCACTCTTTGACAGCGTAAGGCTCTGTGCCCACAGCCACAGCCACTGGCTGCTGCCCGGACCCTTGGTGCCCTGTGCAGATGCACGCCTGTGCCCTGGGGGGCCTGAAGCAGCTGATGCTCAGGTCTTTTGCCCTTTCCTTTCATCCAGGATGACATCCAGGTGCAGCTGAGCTCCATGGCTCTCTTTCAAGAGATGCTGGACTTATTAACAGAAGAGGGAAGAAAGGCCCTCAAGTCCCACGTGCGCCAGAGCCTGTTCCCTCTCTACTTCCACTGCCATGATGAGAATCAGATGGTTGCTGAGGTGAGCACTTGTGGCCAGCTGCTGTCCCCCTGGCAGGGGCTTGGGCTGCCTCCTGCCCGGGCACCTTGTGGGCTGCAGCCTCCTCAGGCCTGTGCCACTGGGATGCTCCTGTGCCCTGGACTGTAGGGCCATCTGTGCATCTCTGTCCCTCTCCAGGCCTCCCGGGAAACGCTGCATTCCTCAGCCAGATTCCTGAAGAGGAGGGATATAGAACAAATGCTACACCTGGATCAGAGCTTTGCCGAGTGCCTGGTAAGAACAGCAGAGACCCCCCAGCCTCAGCATGGCCAAGGTCCCTGAGGGCGGTGCTCAGTGTGCGGGCCTAACAGCTGTGCCCGCTGCTGCAGCCAGAGGCCGCGCGGGCTCTGCTCCAGGCTCCCGTGGGCCTGAGTCGGGTGCCCATGGAGCCCCGGCCCGGCGGGGCTGCGGGGCGGCACCGCGGCTCCCCGGGCAGCAGCCAGCCCTCTGCCCCTCGCCTCGGGAGCCCTTGGCCAGCGGCTGCTGGCCGCGCCTCAGAGCTGGGCGGGCAGGCGAGGCCGGCGATGGGCGCAGGCAGCGTCCGGCCCAGGAGCTGAGCCCGCGCCAACCCTTCCCTCCTGCCGCTCTCTGCAGCTGGCAGAGGACAGGAGCCGAGTGGCCGAGCACGTGCGCAGGGCACTGCACTACCTGCAGAGCCCACAGGAGTCCCTGCGAGAGGCGGCCGTCAGGTTCATGGGTGAGTCCCGAGCCCGGGCTCCTCCCCGGCCCGCCGCAGCTCAGCCCCGGCCCCGCCTGCGGCCCCGGCAGCGCCGGCCCGGCCCGGCGCCGTGGAGCCCCGCCTGGACTGGGCGTTGCTGCCGCCCTCTGGCAGCCGTGCCCTGGGGCAGCAGCGTGCGGCAAGGGCCCGGGCTGAGCTCTGCCTGGCCAGCAGCCCGTGTGGCCACAGCGCCGGCAGCGCCGCTGGCAGGGAGCTGTGCCGCTGGGGCCGTGACAGGCTCTGTGTTCACAGGCATGGCCGGGCGGCGCCTGAGGGGGCAGCAGCAAGAGCTGCAGCTGATCTGCACTGGTGAGTGTGTGAGGGCAGCGGGCTGACCGAGGGGGCTGGAGGGGGCAGCTGCAAGCCCTGCCCCGGCTGTGGAGGGATCTGCACCCATGGGCAGAGCACACAGAGATATCAGGGCTACGTGTGGCATTCGTGGCTAGCAACTTCGGGCTGATCCCCTTGCTCCCCGCTCCCTGCGGGCCATGGCAAGAGACGACCGGGATGGCCCTGGCATGGGGCTCACCTTGGCTCCCTGCGTATGCGGGATCTGACCTTGCCTCTGTTCCTCTCTCTTGCAGCCCTTGAAGAAATGGCATATGACAGCAGTCCTGCAATCAGAGATGCTGCAGTAGAATTTTGTTTAGTTCTCCGCGCTCTTGAGAGAGCTCCCTACTCCCCATGGCAGAAGCTGCGGGATCGATTCCGCAGTGCATGGAGGAAACGGCCTCGTCTTTGCTGCACTGCCTTACTGTTCTGCTGCAGCTCGGCAGAGAGATGATCTGGGGCCATTTAAGCCAGCAGGAATTTTCTTTTTCTTCTTTAAGATTTTTGTGTTTGCATTTTCATTGTTGAGTATGTAAATATAAAATATCTTACAATACACAGAGTCCCAGCATCTCTCTTTTCCTGCGCAAGGTCTGTAGGGCATAAGAGAAGAGGGGGAAAAGGTTGCTTGTACTCAGCCAGCTGCCCAGGCGTGCAGTGTTGCAGGGAAAATGGCCAGAAGCCTTTTGGCCTTTGGTGGTTCTGCTGAAGCCTTTGTGCTGCCCATAGAGCGGCTGGGCAGGGGCCGGAGCTGCGGGGATCCCTGCCAGAGCGGTGCCTGGAGATGGCCACGAGCCCTGTGCCGGACAGGAAGGGCCATCCATGTCCTCCTGCCCGTCTGCTGCTGGCTGCAGTGCTGAGGGCTCCCAGGTGCCTCTGGATGGGCCTCCTCTGGAGCTGCTTTGGGGCTGCGGCGCTGCAGCCGGCATCCTTGGCCAGGCTGGGGGAGACCCTGAGGGGCTGAGGCACTGCTAAGCCCTGAGCAATTGGCTGGCAGAGGCCATAAGCAGCCCCCTGGCAGCCGCCTTGATCCCGACAGCCGGCTGCTCTGGCGCTTCCAGGTCGGTGGCCGGTTGGAGGGACGCCCTGGAATCAGGCGTGGAACCCTGGTCCTGGCCTTTCAGGGCTGTGAGGCCAGCTGTTGTGGGGCTGGGGGGGTGCCCTCCCTGTGCTCCAGACTGGAGCCCCCCGCCCCTCAGCCTTAGGCATTGAGCTCCACTGCCTGATATCCAAGTCTTGTTCCTCTTGCTGTGGGGGAGGCAGTGACTACTGCCCTAACTCTTGTCTGTAGCTCAATTTTCATAGGGTCTCCTGGTTTTGATTTTCCTGGGCTATCAGTATCCCATACTCTTGGGTACACCTGATTCAATACTTGCTCTAACTAGTTCTTCTTGTTTGTTGGTCTGGTGTCGATTGTCAGTCCTACTGCTAAAAGCGCTCATTTGTCTTCAGGTACCTTCCATTGAAGTTTTCTTTTTCTAAACGGAACTGTTGCTTCTAAATTTTCAAGCAAATCCCTGCATAGGACAGATTTGGGTGAGTTTGGGAAATACAGAAACTGACGTATTCCCATTTTCTTCTTGATTTTACATCAAAGTGGTTTCAGGAAGAATGCATTTTCTGGCTGCCCTGTAGTTGCTCCTATTGCTTGAAGATAGTTTTCACTTTTGGGTAGCAGTGCTTGATTCAAGAGTGAAAATGTGTCTCCACTATTTCTTAAAATTTCAACTTCTTCATCATTCTTTAGCTGTATTTTAAACAGTGGCCTGCTAGGGTAAGAACTGCCAGTCTCGGTCATTTCTTATCATCTAGAGTGGCTGCAAGAGTTTTGTGTACTTTGTCTGCTAACTCTGGGCACTGGCCCTATTTCCAGTGTCCTGATTTCTTACAAGATGCACATTGATTTGGGCCCAGCTTGGTCTGTGGCTGCTTTGAACCTCCTCTGCCTCTGCTATTTTCGCCCCTGCCTCTGCTTTAACCACGCCTACATCAGTCCTCTCCCTGGTGCTGATCCAGAGCTGCCACCATGGCTGCAGGGAGCTCTTTTTCTTTTTCCCTCTCTTGACTATCGTACACTTTCTACTTTTGATGTAGTGTCTAAAAGCTTGCGTGACTGCTCAATGTTCTTCGAACACTTCTCAAACTCAGAGGGGCTTGGTGCTGTGACCATTTCCCTGGGGTGTTCCAGTTGGTGTTTATTTATCAGTTATCGTACAATGGTTTGTTTTCATGTACCCCGTATTTTCCCCAATTTGGTTTACCCCTAGGTTTTGCCCTCCCTCAAAGCTGTCCCTCATGCCATTCCCCGCTCTTTGTTCCAGCTCCTTCCCTGCCTCTCAAGATAATCCAGCTCTTTATTCCTGAACCTTCCCTGTCACTTTTGCCTTGGACCAATCCCTGACTGCACCACCCCTTTGGAATTCCTCTATTGCTGGAAGCCCCACTGGCCCATGTGACCTACCCTCTCCTCCCATCTGTCCTAATTAGTCCCAAGCAACTGATGGAATCCCCTCGCTCCTCCCCTGCAGATTCCTTATTGCTCAGTCGTTTGTATCCACCCCCTGAGTTGTACCCCGATAAAATCCCGTGCACAGAAGTGCTGGCGGCTCTTTGCTGCTGAATCCTTCCCTTGCAATAAACCTTGGCCTGTGGAACCTCACCATCGAGGAGCCTCCTCCTTCTCTTTGGCCTGCTCCGTGCTGCAGTTAGGAGATCCTGAACCACTGAGCAGTGGCTCACCAGGGTCAGCCGCGGGCAGGACCCACGCCTCGGCCGTTCCCCACTCCTGGCGCAGCGCCGCAGTTTTCCCAAGAGCCAGCCCGGGCTCCGCTGGGCTGCGTCAATGGGGAACTCGTCCCAGTGCCTGACTGTGCTCTGGGTGAAAAACCTTTTCCTGATACGGAAATGAAACTTGCCCTGTCCCAGCTCCCTGCCCTTTTCTCCAGTCCTGTCACTGGTCCCAACAGTGACGAGAGCTGCAGCAGCCCCTCTGATTCCTCTCAGGAGCATGTTGAAGACCACAATGACGCCCTTTACTCTCCTCCAGGCTGAACAAAGTGGCTGCAGCTGCATCTAGGGCTTCCCCCCCAGGCCACACTCCATCCTTGCAGTCCTCCTTTGCATTCTGCCTAATGGTTTCATATCTTTTGATATTGTACTGCCCAAAACTGCGCCCGTCTGCTTCCAGCGCTTCTCTTGGCTGCTGCTTCAGGGTGTGGGCACCATCATCAGAGACACAGAAGAGCTTCTCCTCCCAGAGTTGTCCTTATCCTCTGCACTTCCACGTCTCTGCCTTGATGTTCACTGGGGAACCTGCCACTTTGTGGCAGCTCATTGCTGTGCTCAGCAGAGACACAGCTCTGTTTGGACATGAGCTGCCAGAGCAAGACACGCAGCAACTGAAGCTGAGAATAGCAGAGGCTGGGCAGATGCCGTTTGTTCCAGAATGTGGGAAAGAGAGTGAGAAAAGCACAAGGAAATTTCAGACTGTTAACTTTGCAATCTAATTGCCCTGGGAAACTCAGCAATGGATGGTGCTCTGGTGCTACTGCCAATGCCTTCCATGAGAAAAATGCATTTCAGGAAGGAGCAACATCATCTGACAGAGACCAAGTGTGCCAGCAGTTGCTCCAGGTGCTCCTGCCATCAGCCCCTGCAGGAAAGAGGCACAGCCCCCTAGGCACGTGGCCTTTGGCTCCTTCTGGCGCAGAAGCCCCCCGGGGGCACAGGTCTCTGGGGCAGGAGACGGGCACCAGCGCTGCCAGGGCTCGGGGGGTGGCAGGTCTGCTTGGCTGGGGACTCTGCCACACCTGCTGATGTCAGCGCTCCCCGGGCCCCAGGCCTCAGAGCAGCATTCGTGCCCGGGCCCACACGTTCCTTGTGCGTGTCACACCGGCAGCTTTAGGACGGCCACCAGCCGGGACGTGTCCCAAGGAGGCCGTGCCAGCTTCCCTGCAAGGCCCCGTGCCCTTCCCAGAACGGCTGCGTCTGCAGCCCTCAGGGCTCCTTCTGCTGCCCTGAGCCCACAGAGCATGGCAGCGTTTGCTGATGCTCTGAGCCCTTCTTAAAGATCCTCTCGGCCTGGCTTAGACTCCTGGGGCCAGCCATTCCCTCCAAACTGGGCCACTTTGGGTGGGCTGGGCGTGGCCCCAGGGCAGGCGGCAGTGTCTGCAAGGGCCCTTGGTGACAGGTGCTGCACAGTCACTGTGACATGGAACGGCTGTCCAAGGGCCCTTTGTGACACGGGGTGACATAGGGGCTGGAGGTGACAAGAGCACGCCACAGTGCTCAGAGCACGCCACGGGACAGGACGGGACAGAGCGGTGCCGTGAGGAGACCCCGCACGGCGCGCTCGTTCGCGTCCCACCCGCAGCTTTTCTGAAGCCTGGTTCCTGCAGCTGAGCTCGAGGCCAGACCACAGGGCTTGCTGACCCGTGGTCTCCCTGAGGCTTCTCTTCTGCAGGTGCCCTTGAGGCCATATCATAGTCCTTGTCAGGAGTCCCCTGTCCTTGTGGCAGGAGCCCTTGAGACCGAGTGCAGGACTTGCTGTCCTGTAGCCTTCCTGAGGCTTCTTACTTGAAGGTGCCTTCCAGGCACCACTGCAGGACTTGGTGACTTGGAGCTTTTCCAAGGCAACTCTCCTGCAAATAGCCACAAATCCAGGCAGAGACATGGAGCAGAGACACCCGGCAGTGCCTGAGCTGGCCTGCGTGGAGGAGGAGGAAGGTGGCCCTGGAGCTGCCCCGGCACAGCAGACTGAGGAGGTGGTGCCGTTCCAGCCACCGCAGGAGGGTGAGTGGCAGAGCTGGGCCACAGGACTGGTGCCTGCTGCCAGCTTGGACCCCATGCCGTGCCGTGCCATGCTATCCTGTGGGGACATGCCCACGGACAGGACGGAAGAGGGGCCGGGCAGACACCCGCAGTGGCCGTGCTCCATCCCCTGGGGCATCCCGGGGCTCTCTCTGCCTGGGGATCGCAGGGCTGGGCCGTGTTGTCCGGCCTCTCCCGCAGCCCCTCAGCTCTGGCTGCGCTCGCTCTTTGCCAGATGCAGCCCCGGAGCGCACACAAGAGCAGGAGTCCAGCCCTGGCCGCTTCCGCAGAACAGCGCAGGTACCTGCAGCCACCCCCACCTGGGCTGGGCCTGCTGTCCCTGCTCAGCCCAGCACCGTGTGTGCAGCACTCCATGCAACATCCTCGGCTTCTTGCCCTTCTCCTACAGTTTGTTTGCAACTTCCTCAAGAGAATTAAAGAGGAAGAGACCATCGCCACGGGCATAGGCCTCAGACCATACTCGCCCATCTTCCTCAGCAAGACCGGTGCTGCCCTGCTGCATATGCTTGTAGAGGAAGATTTTTACACTCCAAAGCAAGTAAGCAGCCTGGGCCAGGCTTTGATCCTCCCAGCAATTGCTTGGCCTCCCAATCCACGCATGCTGGTTGCTGTGAGCCTTTCAGGCCGCATGGCAGTGGGGTGGGAAGGGAAGCACTCCTCTGGGGAAGCTGGGAACATTGCCCCCTCTGGCAGCTTTCCAAGTCTCCCCGTGCCTTCTCCAGGTGCCTGCCATGGTGAGCTACATCCACCAGTGGCTCATGGCCAATGATTCTGCTGAGCACAGGCTGGACAAGACCCTGCTGGATCTCACCGAAGCACAGCCAAATGACGCAGTGGTGACGCTCCTGCGTGTGGCCCCGTCCTGTGACAGGTATGGGGCCCACCTGCCCACAGGGCTCAGGCCTCCCCAGCCCATCACCCTGCACAGCCTGCCCCAGGTGTCGGAGCAACAGAGACTTCCAGGGCCCTCTGGATGCTCCCTTTCCCAGCCCTGCCAGGCCAGCCCCTCAGCCTGCTGCCGTGCTCCCTTGCCGCCTCTCAGGGCTCTGTCCCCACAGGGCTGGGCTGTCTGCCTCCTGCTGGCAGGGGGGCAGTGGGCAGAGGCAGAAATGGCAGCCGGCTCAGCTGCCCCTGGTGCTTCCTCTGAGACCCTCCTGAGACACAGCTCTAACCCCACAGAGCTGCCATGGCCATGTGGAAGACCATCATGGGCTCAGCCAGGACTGCGGAGCTGGCGCAGCTGATCCTCCTGGATGTGCTGGGCAGCTGGCCAGAGTACAGCACCTGCACCTCCAATGGGGACGAAACGGCTGTCTTTGCCCTGACGGTGAGTTTCTGCAACTGGCCTTTGCAGGCCCCAAGGCTGTCTCTCCAGCAGCTCTCCATCCTCCTTCCCCCACTGCATCTCCCTGCCTCAGGCGCTGGCCTGAAACCTGGCCAAGGGGCAGCTTCAGGCCCACCAGGCCCCGTGCTCCCCCTGCCATGGTCTCTCCTGGCCTCTCCCTGCCACGCTCGGGCCCTGCCACACACACACCTCGGCACTGAGCGCTGTCTCGGGGGGCTTTGTCCTTTGCAGGCAACTGTGGTGACGTGGAAGATCCTCCAGGTGCCCTGTCTCCCACGGATCTTGAAGGTGTATTTCCCCCGCCTATTTGTGCATCTGCTATTCCAAGTGTTCTTCAGCACTCTGGATATGCCAGAGGAGGTCGACACCTTCTGGAAGGGATGCCAGGAAGAGCACGGCCTTGCCACCAGCCCCAACAGGTGCTCCATGCCACTCCTCCTGTCCCTGCCACGTGGCCTGCCAAGGAGCCAGTGCTGCCAGTGTGACCTGGGCTTTGCTGTGCACACAGGTTTGCTGTGCGCACCCTGAAGTCCCTGCTCTGCCTTCTCCGCTGCGAGGATGTGGTGGTGGCAATGGAGCGCAGGTGTGCCTGGGACACGCTGCTCTCTCTTGACACCCACCACTTTGCCGTCGCTCTGCTTGCCAGGTGAGACCCCCTTCTCCCCACTGCCTCTGGCATTGCTGCTCTGTGCCCAGGTGCCCCACAAAGTGTCCGTGGTGGCCATGGGTCAGAGGGCCTTGTCACTGAGGGACGGCCAAGCAGACTGGAATAGGCTGGCAGAGGAGGGTACCCATGAGCAACCAACTCCCAAACGGCCCACGTCCCCTTGCTGGAAGGGTGCTGGGGAAAGATGAGAACTGGGTGAGTCACGCCTGGGAGAGGTTTGCCCCACTGCATCAGGCTCTTGTTTCCTTTTTCCCCTCTTCAGAGAAATTCGCCGCTTAGCCATCCACTTTTGTTCCGCGGTGGCATTCTACCTGCTCGCCCTGCTCGGCAAAGAGATGCCATACTGGGATTTCCCTGCCCTGGCATTCCTTGTGGAGGTGAGCCTCAAGGCCAGCGCTGCCTGGCTGAGCGGCCTCCCAGCCCTCTGGCCTCTCACAGCCACAGCTGCCAGGACAGTGCCCGTGCCCTGTGCTGCTGCCTGGGCCCGGCCCTGTGCGCTTCTGGGCTCCTGCCGGCCGGCTCCCCTGTCACTGCCCTGTGCCTTTCAGGTCCTCGAGTGCCTGGACTTGAGGGAATGCAGTGACAGTGTCCTGGAGATCCTGGCACAGAACCTGCAGAGCGAGCACATGGCCAGGCGTTACTTGGCACTCCGAGGCCTCGTAGTGCTGGGCAAGAATCCCTTGATGGTGAGAAGGGGGCAGTGGCCGAAGCCGTGCAGGCAGCGTGGGGCTGGGCAACGCAGTCGCTTGGCCTTGCCTGGGCTTCGGCCGCTGGGGCAGCTGTTCCCATCTCTCCTGCTTCCCGCTTCAGCTGCCCCAGTGCTTCGGGACAGGCCTTTGGCCTCTGGGCCCTGCGGCAGCAGGGCGGCCTTTCACAAAGTCGTCTTCCGCACAGGCTGAAAAAATGCAGAGCCTGACTGAAAGTCTTGTGGAGCTCCTGGAGGAAAATGACAGCGACATGGTCAGGATGAGCATTCTTCTACTCCGATATTTGCTCCTGGATAATGGTGCTCCAATAGCCACCCCCATTGCCCTGCAGCTGGCTGAGGCGCTCCTGCCACTCTTTGACAGCGTAAGGCTCTGTGCCCACAGCCACAGCCACTGGCTGCTGCCCGGACCCTTGGTGCCCTGTGCAGATGCACGCCTGTGCCCTGGGGGGCCTGAAGCAGCTGATGCTCAGGTCTTTTGCCCTTTCCTTTCATCCAGGATGACATCCAGGTGCAGCTGAGCTCCATGGCTCTCTTTCAAGAGATGCTGGACTTATTAACAGAAGAGGGAAGAAAGGCCCTCAAGTCCCACGTGCGCCAGAGCCTGCTCCCTCTCTACTTCCACTGCCATGATGAGAATCAGATGGTTGCTGAGGTGAGCACTTGTGGCCAGCTGCTGTCCCCCTGGCAGGGGCTTGGGCTGCCTCCTGCCCGGGCACCTTGTGGGCTGCAGCCTCCTCAGGCCTGTGCCACTGGGATGCTCCTGTGCCCTGGACTGTAGGGCCATCTGTGCATCTCTGTCCCTCTCCAGGCCTCCCGGGAAACGCTGCATTCCTCAGCCAGATTCCTGAAGAGGAGGGATATAGAACAAATGCTACACCTGGATCAGAGCTTTGCCGAGTGCCTGGTAAGAACAGCAGAGACCCCCCAGCCTCAGCATGGCCAAGGTCCCTGAGGGCGGTGCTCAGTGTGCGGGCCTAACAGCTGTGCCCGCTGCTGCAGCCAGAGGCCGCGCGGGCTCTGCTCCAGGCTCCCGTGGGCCTGAGTCGGGTGCCCATGGAGCCCCGGCCCGGCGGGGCTGCGGGGCGGCACCGCGGCTCCCCGGGCAGCAGCCAGCCCTCTGCCCCTCGCCTCGGGAGCCCTTGGCCAGCGGCTGCTGGCCGCGCCTCAGAGCTGGGCGGGCAGGCGAGGCCGGCGATGGGCGCAGGCAGCGTCCGGCCCAGGAGCTGAGCCCGCGCCAACCCTTCCCTCCTGCCGCTCTCTGCAGCTGGCAGAGGACAGGAGCCGAGTGGCCGAGCACGTGCGCAGGGCACTGCACTACCTGCAGAGCCCACAGGAGTCCCTGCGAGAGGCGGCCGTCAGGTTCATGGGTGAGTCCCGAGCCCGGGCTCCTCCCCGGCCCGCCGCAGCTCAGCCCCGGCCCCGCCTGCGGCCCCGGCAGCGCCGGCCCGGCCCGGCGCCGTGGAGCCCCGCCTGGCCTGGGCGTTGCTGCCGCCCTCTGGCAGCCGTGCCCTGGGGCAGCAGCGTGCGGCAAGGGCCCGGGCTGAGCTCTGCCTGGCCAGCAGCCCGTGTGGCCACAGCGCCGGCAGCGCCGCTGGCAGGGAGCTGTGCCGCTGGGGCCGTGACAGGCTCTGTGTTCACAGGCATGGCCGGGCGGCGCCTGAGGGGGCAGCAGCAAGAGCTGCAGCTGATCTGCACTGGTGAGTGCGTGAGGGCAGCGGGCTGACCGAGGGGGCTGGAGGGGGCAGCTGCAAGCCCTGCCCCGGCTGTGGAGGGATCTGCACCCATGGGCAGAGCACACAGAGATATCAGGGCTACGTGTGGCATTCGTGGCTAGCAACTTCGGGCTGATCCCCTTGCTCCCCGCTCCCTGCGGGCCATGGCAAGAGACGACCGGGATGGCCCTGGCATGGGGCTCACCTTGGCTCCCTGCGTATGCGGGATCTGACCTTGCCTCTGTTCCTCTCTCTTGCAGCCCTTGAAGAAATGGCATATGACAGCAGTCCTGCAATCAGAGATGCTGCAGTAGAATTTTGTTTAGTTCTCCGGGCTCTTGAGAGAGCTCCCTACTCCCCATGGCAGAAGCTGCGGGATCGATTCCGCAGTGCATGGAGGAAACGGCCTCGTCTTTGCTGCACTGCCTTACTGTTCTGCTGCAGCTCGGCAGAGAGATGATCTGGGGCCATTTAAGCCAGCAGGAATTTTCTTTTTCTTCTTTAAGATTTTTGTGTTTGCATTTTCATTGTTGAGTATGTAAATATAAAATATCTTACAATACACAGAGTCCCAGCATCTCTCTTTTCCTGCGCAAGGTCTGTAGGGCATAAGAGAAGAGGGGGAAAAGGTTGCTTGTACTCAGCCAGCTGCCCAGGCGTGCAGTGTTGCAGGGAAAATGGCCAGAAGCCTTTTGGCCTTTGGTGGTTCTGCTGAAGCCTTTGTGCTGCCCATAGAGCGGCTGGGCAGGGGCCGGAGCTGCGGGGATCCCTGCCAGAGCGGTGCCTGGAGATGGCCACGAGCCCTGTGCCGGACAGGAAGGGCCATCCATGTCCTCCTGCCCGTCTGCTGCTGGCTGCAGTGCTGAGGGCTCCCAGGTGCCTCTGGATGGGCCTCCTCTGGAGCTGCTTTGGGGCTGCGGCGCTGCAGCCGGCATCCTTGGCCAGGCTGGGGGAGACCCTGAGGGGCTGAGGCACTGCTAAGCCCTGAGCAATTGGCTGGCAGAGGCCATAAGCAGCCCCCTGGCAGCCGCCTTGATCCCGACAGCCGGCTGCTCTGGCGCTTCCAGGTCGGTGGCCGGTTGGAGGGACGCCCTGGAATCAGGCGTGGAACCCTGGTCCTGGCCTTTCAGGGCTGTGAGGCCAGCTGTTGTGGGGCTGGGGGGGTGCCCTCCCTGTGCTCCAGACTGGAGCCCCCCGCCCCTCAGCCTTAGGCATTGAGCTCCACTGCCTGATATCCAAGTCTTGTTCCTCTTGCTGTGGGGGAGGCAGTGACTACTGCCCTAACTCTTGTCTGTAGCTCAATTTTCATAGGGTCTCCTGGTTTTGATTTTCCTGGGCTATCAGTATCCCATACTCTTGGGTACACCTGATTCAATACTTGCTCTAACTAGTTCTTCTTGTTTGTTGGTCTGGTGTCGATTGTCAGTCCTACTGCTAAAAGCGCTCATTTGTCTTCAGGTACCTTCCATTGAAGTTTTCTTTTTCTAAACGGAACTGTTGCTTCTAAATTTTCAAGCAAATCCCTGCATAGGACAGATTTGGGTGAGTTTGGGAAATACAGAAACTGACGTATTCCCATTTTCTTCTTGATTTTACATCAAAGTGGTTTCAGGAAGAATGCATTTTCTGGCTGCCCTGTAGTTGCTCCTATTGCTTGAAGATAGTTTTCACTTTTGGGTAGCAGTGCTTGATTCAAGAGTGAAAATGTGTCTCCACTATTTCTTAAAATTTCAACTTCTTCATCATTCTTTAGCTGTATTTTAAACAGTGGCCTGCTAGGGTAAGAACTGCCAGTCTCGGTCATTTCTTATCATCTAGAGTGGCTGCAAGAGTTTTGTGTACTTTGTCTGCTAACTCTGGGCACTGGCCCTATTTCCAGTGTCCTGATTTCTTACAAGATGCACATTGATTTGGGCCCAGCTTGGTCTGTGGCTGCTTTGAACCTCCTCTGCCTCTGCTATTTTCGCCCCTGCCTCTGCTTTAACCACGCCTACATCAGTCCTCTCCCTGGTGCTGATCCAGAGCTGCCACCATGGCTGCAGGGAGCTCTTTTTCTTTTTCCCTCTCTTGACTATCGTACACTTTCTACTTTTGATGTAGTGTCTAAAAGCTTGCGTGACTGCTCAATGTTCTTCGAACACTTCTCAAACTCAGAGGGGCTTGGTGCTGTGACCATTTCCCTGGGGTGTTCCAGTTGGTGTTTATTTATCAGTTATCGTACAATGGTTTGTTTTCATGTACCCCGTATTTTCCCCAATTTGGTTTACCCCTAGGTTTTGCCCTCCCTCAAAGCTGTCCCTCATGCCATTCCCCGCTCTTTGTTCCAGCTCCTTCCCTGCCTCTCAAGATAATCCAGCTCTTTATTCCTGAACCTTCCCTGTCACTTTTGCCTTGGACCAATCCCTGACTGCACCACCCCTTTGGAATTCCTCTATTGCTGGAAGCCCCACTGGCCCATGTGACCTACCCTCTCCTCCCATCTGTCCTAATTAGTCCCAAGCAACTGATGGAATCCCCTCGCTCCTCCCCTGCAGATTCCTTATTGCTCAGTCGTTTGTATCCACCCCCTGAGTTGTACCCCGATAAAATCCCGTGCACAGAAGTGCTGGCGGCTCTTTGCTGCTGAATCCTTCCCTTGCAATAAACCTTGGCCTGTGGAACCTCACCATCGAGGAGCCTCCTCCTTCTCTTTGGCCTGCTCCGTGCTGCAGTTAGGAGATCCTGAACCACTGAGCAGTGGCTCACCAGGGTCAGCCGCGGGCAGGACCCACGCCTCGGCCGTTCCCCACTCCTGGCGCAGCGCCGCAGTTTTCCCAAGAGCCAGCCCGGGCTCCGCTGGGCTGCGTCAATGGGGAACTCGTCCCAGTGCCTGACTGTGCTCTGGGTGAAAAACCTTTTCCTGATACGGAAATGAAACTTGCCCTGTCCCAGCTCCCTGCCCTTTTCTCCAGTCCTGTCACTGGTCCCAACAGTGACGAGAGCTGCAGCAGCCCCTCTGATTCCTCTCAGGAGCATGTTGAAGACCACAATGACGCCCTTTACTCTCCTCCAGGCTGAACAAAGTGGCTGCAGCTGCATCTAGGGCTTCCCCCCCAGGCCACACTCCATCCTTGCAGTCCTCCTTTGCATTCTGCCTAATGGTTTCATATCTTTTGATATTGTACTGCCCAAAACTGCGCCCGTCTGCTTCCAGCGCTTCTCTTGGCTGCTGCTTCAGGGTGTGGGCACCATCATCAGAGACACAGAAGAGCTTCTCCTCCCAGAGTTGTCCTTATCCTCTGCACTTCCACGTCTCTGCCTTGATGTTCACTGGGGAACCTGCCACTTTGTGGCAGCTCATTGCTGTGCTCAGCAGAGACACAGCTCTGTTTGGACATGAGCTGCCAGAGCAAGACACGCAGCAACTGAAGCTGAGAATAGCAGAGGCTGGGCAGATGCCGTTTGTTCCAGAATGTGGGAAAGAGAGTGAGAAAAGCACAAGGAAATTTCAGACTGTTAACTTTGCAATCTAATTGCCCTGGGAAACTCAGCAATGGATGGTGCTCTGGTGCTACTGCCAATGCCTTCCATGAGAAAAATGCATTTCAGGAAGGAGCAACATCATCTGACAGAGACCAAGTGTGCCAGCAGTTGCTCCAGGTGCTCCTGCCATCAGCCCCTGCAGGAAAGAGGCACAGCCCCCTAGGCACGTGGCCTTTGGCTCCTTCTGGCGCAGAAGCCCCCCGGGGGCACAGGTCTCTGGGGCAGGAGACGGGCACCAGCGCTGCCAGGGCTCGGGGGGTGGCAGGTCTGCTTGGCTGGGGACTCTGCCACACCTGCTGATGTCAGCGCTCCCCGGGCCCCAGGCCTCAGAGCAGCATTCGTGCCCGGGCCCACACGTTCCTTGTGCGTGTCACACCGGCAGCTTTAGGACGGCCACCAGCCGGGACGTGTCCCAAGGAGGCCGTGCCAGCTTCCCTGCAAGGCCCCGTGCCCTTCCCAGAACGGCTGCGTCTGCAGCCCTCAGGGCTCCTTCTGCTGCCCTGAGCCCACAGAGCATGGCAGCGTTTGCTGATGCTCTGAGCCCTTCTTAAAGATCCTCTCGGCCTGGCTTAGACTCCTGGGGCCAGCCATTCCCTCCAAACTGGGCCACTTTGGGTGGGCTGGGCGTGGCCCCAGGGCAGGCGGCAGTGTCTGCAAGGGCCCTTGGTGACAGGTGCTGCACAGTCACTGTGACATGGAACGGCTGTCCAAGGGCCCTTTGTGACATGGGGTGACATAGGGGCTGGAGGTGACAAGAGCACGCCACAGTGCTCAGAGCACGCCACGGGACAGGACGGGACAGAGCGGTGCCGTGAGGAGACCCCGCACGGCGCGCTCGTTCGCGTCCCACCCGGAGCTTTTCTGAAGCCTGGTTCCTGCAGCTGAGCTCGAGGCCAGACCACAGGGCTTGCTGACCCGTGGTCTCCCTGAGGCTTCTCTTCTGCAGGTGCCCTTGAGGCCATATCATAGTCCTTGTCAGGAGTCCCCTGTCCTTGTGGCAGGAGCCCTTGAGACCGAGTGCAGGACTTGCTGTCCTGTAGCCTTCCTGAGGCTTCTTACTTGAAGGTGCCTTCCAGGCACCACTGCAGGACTTGGTGACTTGGAGCTTTTCCAAGGCAACTCTCCTGCAAATAGCCACAAATCCAGGCAGAGACATGGAGCAGAGACACCCGGCAGTGCCTGAGCTGGCCTGCGTGGAGGAGGAGGAAGGTGGCCCTGGAGCTGCCCCGGCACAGCAGACTGAGGAGGTGGTGCCGTTCCAGCCACCGCGGGAGGGTGAGTGGCAGAGCTGGGCCACAGGACTGGTGCCTGCTGCCAGCTTGGACCCCATGCCGTGCCGTGCCATGCTATCCTGTGGGGACATGCCCACGGACAGGACGGAAGAGGGGCCGGGCAGACACCCGCAGTGGCCGTGCTCCATCCCCTGGGGCATCCCGGGGCTCTCTCTGCCTGGGGATCGCAGGGCTGGGCCGTGTTGTCCGGCCTCTCCCGCAGCCCCTCATCTCTGGCTGCGCTCGCTCTTTGCCAGATGCAGCCCCGGAGCGCACACAAGAGCAGGAGTCAAGCCCTGGCCGCTTCCGCAGAACAGCGCAGGTACCTGCAGCCACCCCCACCTGGGCTGGGCCTGCTGTCCCTGCTCAGCCCAGCACCGTGTGTGCAGCACTCCATGCAACATCCTCGGCTTCTTGCCCTTCTCCTACAGTTTGTTTGCAACTTCCTCAAGAGAATTAAAGAGGAAGAGACCATCGCCACGGGCATAGGCCTCAGACCATACTCGCCCATCTTCCTCAGCAAGACCGGTGCTGCCCTGCTGCATATGCTTGTAGAGGAAGATTTTTACACTCCAAAGCAAGTAAGCAGCCTGGGCCAGGCTTTGATCCTCCCAGCAATTGCTTGGCCTCCCAATCCACGCATGCTGGTTGCTGTGAGCCTTTCAGGCCGCATGGCAGTGGGGTGGGAAGGGAAGCACTCCTCTGGGGAAGCTGGGAACATTGCCCCCTCTGGCAGCTTTCCAAGTCTCCCCGTGCCTTCTCCAGGTGCCTGCCATGGTGAGCTACATCCACCAGTGGCTCATGGCCAATGATTCTGCTGAGCACAGGCTGGACAAGACCCTGCTGGATCTCACCGAAGCACAGCCAAATGACGCAGTGGTGACGCTCCTGCGTGTGGCCCCGTCCTGTGACAGGTATGGGGCCCACCTGCCCACAGGGCTCAGGCCTCCCCAGCCCATCACCCTGCACAGCCTGCCCCAGGTGTCGGAGCAACAGAGACTTCCAGGGCCCTCTGGATGCTCCCTTTCCCAGCCCTGCCAGGCCAGCCCCTCAGCCTGCTGCCGTGCTCCCTTGCCGCCTCTCAGGGCTCTGTCCCCACAGGGCTGGGCTGTCTGCCTCCTGCTGGCAGGGGGGCAGTGGGCAGAGGCAGAAATGGCAGCCAGCTCAGCTGCCCCTGGTGCTTCCTCTGAGACCCTCCTGAGACACAGCTCTAACCCCACAGAGCTGCCATGGCCATGTGGAAGACCATCATGGGCTCAGCCAGGACTGCGGAGCTGGCGCAGCTGATCCTCCTGGATGTGCTGGGCAGCTGGCCAGAGTACAGCACCTGCACCTCCAATGGGGACGAAACGGCTGTCTTTGCCCTGACGGTGAGTTTCTGCAACTGGCCTTTGCAGGCCCCAAGGCTGTCTCTCCAGCAGCTCTCCATCCTCCTTCCCCCACTGCATCTCCCTGCCTCAGGCGCTGGCCTGAAACCTGGCCAAGGGGCAGCTTCAGGCCCACCAGGCCCCGTGCTCCCCCTGCCATGGTCTCTCCTGGCCTCTCCCTGCCACGCTCGGGCCCTGCCACACACACACCTCGGCACTGAGCGCTGTCTCGGGGGGCTTTGTCCTTTGCAGGCAACTGTGGTGACGTGGAAGATCCTCCAGGTGCCCTGTCTCCCACGGATCTTGAAGGTGTATTTCCCCCGCCTATTTGTGCATCTGCTATTCCAAGTGTTCTTCAGCACTCTGGATATGCCAGAGGAGGTCGACACCTTCTGGAAGGGATGCCAGGAAGAGCACGGCCTTGCCACCAGCCCCAACAGGTGCTCCATGCCACTCCTCCTGTCCCTGCCACGTGGCCTGCCAAGGAGCCAGTGCTGCCAGTGTGACCTGGGCTTTGCTGTGCACACAGGTTTGCTGTGCGCACCCTGAAGTCCCTGCTCTGCCTTCTCCGCTGCGAGGATGTGGTGGTGGCAATGGAGCGCAGGTGTGCCTGGGACACGCTGCTCTCTCTTGACACCCACCACTTTGCCGTCGCTCTGCTTGCCAGGTGAGACCCCCTTCTCCCCACTGCCTCTGGCATTGCTGCTCTGTGCCCAGGTGCCCCACAAAGTGTCCGTGGTGGCCATGGGTCAGAGGGCCTTGTCACTGAGGGACGGCCAAGCAGACTGGAATAGGCTGGCAGAGGAGGGTACCCATGAGCAACCAACTCCCAAACGGCCCACGTCCCCTTGCTGGAAGGGTGCTGGGGAAAGATGAGAACTGGGTGAGTCACGCCTGGGAGAGGTTTGCCCCACTGCATCAGGCTCTTGTTTCCTTTTTCCCCTCTTCAGAGAAATTCGCCGCTTAGCCATCCACTTTTGTTCCGCGGTGGCATTCTACCTGCTCGCCCTGCTCGGCAAAGAGATGCCATACTGGGATTTCCCTGCCCTGGCATTCCTTGTGGAGGTGAGCCTCAAGGCCAGCGCTGCCTGGCTGAGCGGCCTCCCAGCCCTCTGGCCTCTCACAGCCACAGCTGCCAGGACAGTGCCCGTGCCCTGTGCTGCTGCCTGGGCCCGGCCCTGTGCGCTTCTGGGCTCCTGCCGGCCGGCTCCCCTGTCACTGCCCTGTGCCTTTCAGGTCCTCGAGTGCCTGGACTTGAGGGAATGCAGTGACAGTGTCCTGGAGATCCTGGCACAGAACCTGCAGAGCGAGCACATGGCCAGGCGTTACTTGGCACTCCGAGGCCTCGTAGTGCTGGGCAAGAATCCCTTGATGGTGAGAAGGGGGCAGTGGCCGAAGCCGTGCAGGCAGCGTGGGGCTGGGCAACGCAGTCGCTTGGCCTTGCCTGGGCTTCGGCCGCTGGGGCAGCTGTTCCCATCTCTCCTGCTTCCCGCTTCAGCTGCCCCAGTGCTTCGGGACAGGCCTTTGGCCTCTGGGCCCTGCGGCAGCAGGGCGGCCTTTCACAAAGTCGTCTTCCGCACAGGCTGAAAAAATGCAGAGCCTGACTGAAAGTCTTGTGGAGCTCCTGGAGGAAAATGACAGCGACATGGTCAGGATGAGCATTCTTCTACTCCGATATTTGCTCCTGGATAATGGTGCTCCAATAGCCACCCCCATTGCCCTGCAGCTGGCTGAGGCGCTCCTGCCACTCTTTGACAGCGTAAGGCTCTGTGCCCACAGCCACAGCCACTGGCTGCTGCCCGGACCCTTGGTGCCCTGTGCAGATGCACGCCTGTGCCCTGGGGGGCCTGAAGCAGCTGATGCTCAGGTCTTTTGCCCTTTCCTTTCATCCAGGATGACATCCAGGTGCAGCTGAGCTCCATGGCTCTCTTTCAAGAGATGCTGGACTTATTAACAGAAGAGGGAAGAAAGGCCCTCAAGTCCCACGTGCGCCAGAGCCTGTTCCCTCTCTACTTCCACTGCCATGATGAGAATCAGATGGTTGCTGAGGTGAGCACTTGTGGCCAGCTGCTGTCCCCCTGGCAGGGGCTTGGGCTGCCTCCTGCCCGGGCACCTTGTGGGCTGCAGCCTCCTCAGGCCTGTGCCACTGGGATGCTCCTGTGCCCTGGACTGTAGGGCCATCTGTGCATCTCTGTCCCTCTCCAGGCCTCCCGGGAAACGCTGCATTCCTCAGCCAGATTCCTGAAGAGGAGGGATATAGAACAAATGCTACACCTGGATCAGAGCTTTGCCGAGTGCCTGGTAAGAACAGCAGAGACCCCCCAGCCTCAGCATGGCCAAGGTCCCTGAGGGCGGTGCTCAGTGTGCGGGCCTAACAGCTGTGCCCGCTGCTGCAGCCAGAGGCCGCGCGGGCTCTGCTCCAGGCTCCCGTGGGCCTGAGTCGGGTGCCCATGGAGCCCCGGCCCGGCGGGGCTGCGGGGCGGCACCGCGGCTCCCCGGGCAGCAGCCAGCCCTCTGCCCCTCGCCTCGGGAGCCCTTGGCCAGCGGCTGCTGGCCGCGCCTCAGAGCTGGGCGGGCAGGCGAGGCCGGCGATGGGCGCAGGCAGCGTCCGGCCCAGGAGCTGAGCCCGCGCCAACCCTTCCCTCCTGCCGCTCTCTGCAGCTGGCAGAGGACAGGAGCCGAGTGGCCGAGCACGTGCGCAGGGCACTGCACTACCTGCAGAGCCCACAGGAGTCCCTGCGAGAGGCGGCCGTCAGGTTCATGGGTGAGTCCCGAGCCCGGGCTCCTCCCCGGCCCGCCGCAGCTCAGCCCCGGCCCCGCCTGCGGCCCCGGCAGCGCCGGCCCGGCCCGGCGCCGTGGAGCCCCGCCTGGCCTGGGCGTTGCTGCCGCCCTCTGGCAGCCGTGCCCTGGGGCAGCAGCGTGCGGCAAGGGCCCGGGCTGAGCTCTGCCTGGCCAGCAGCCCGTGTGGCCACAGCGCCGGCAGCGCCGCTGGCAGGGAGCTGTGCCGCTGGGGCCGTGACAGGCTCTGTGTTCACAGGCATGGCCGGGCGGCGCCTGAGGGGGCAGCAGCAAGAGCTGCAGCTGATCTGCACTGGTGAGTGCGTGAGGGCAGCGGGCTGACCGAGGGGGCTGGAGGGGGCAGCTGCAAGCCCTGCCCCGGCTGTGGAGGGATCTGCACCCATGGGCAGAGCACACAGAGATATCAGGGCTACGTGTGGCATTCGTGGCTAGCAACTTCGGGCTGATCCCCTTGCTCCCCGCTCCCTGCGGGCCATGGCAAGAGACGACCGGGATGGCCCTGGCATGGGGCTCACCTTGGCTCCCTGCGTATGCGGGATCTGACCTTGCCTCTGTTCCTCTCTCTTGCAGCCCTTGAAGAAATGGCATATGACAGCAGTCCTGCAATCAGAGATGCTGCAGTAGAATTTTGTTTAGTTCTCCGGGCTCTTGAGAGAGCTCCCTACTCCCCATGGCAGAAGCTGCGGGATCGATTCCGCAGTGCATGGAGGAAACGGCCTCGTCTTTGCTGCACTGCCTTACTGTTCTGCTGCAGCTCGGCAGAGAGATGATCTGGGGCCATTTAAGCCAGCAGGAATTTTCTTTTTCTTCTTTAAGATTTTTGTGTTTGCATTTTCATTGTTGAGTATGTAAATATAAAATATCTTACAATACACAGAGTCCCAGCATCTCTCTTTTCCTGCGCAAGGTCTGTAGGGCATAAGAGAAGAGGGGGAAAAGGTTGCTTGTACTCAGCCAGCTGCCCAGGCGTGCAGTGTTGCAGGGAAAATGGCCAGAAGCCTTTTGGCCTTTGGTGGTTCTGCTGAAGCCTTTGTGCTGCCCATAGAGCGGCTGGGCAGGGGCCGGAGCTGCGGGGATCCCTGCCAGAGCGGTGCCTGGAGATGGCCACGAGCCCTGTGCCGGACAGGAAGGGCCATCCATGTCCTCCTGCCCGTCTGCTGCTGGCTGCAGTGCTGAGGGCTCCCAGGTGCCTCTGGATGGGCCTCCTCTGGAGCTGCTTTGGGGCTGCGGCGCTGCGGCCGGCATCCTTGGCCAGGCTGGGGGAGACCCTGAGGGGCTGAGGCACTGCTAAGCCCTGAGCAATTGGCTGGCAGAGGCCATAAGCAGCCCCCTGGCAGCCGCCTTGATCCCGACAGCCGGCTGCTCTGGCGCTTCCAGGTCGGTGGCCGGTTGGAGGGACGCCCTGGAATCAGGCGTGGAACCCTGGTCCTGGCCTTTCAGGGCTGTGAGGCCAGCTGTTGTGGGGCTGGGGGGGTGCCCTCCCTGTGCTCCAGACTGGAGCCCCCCGCCCCTCAGCCTTAGGCATTGAGCTCCACTGCCTGATATCCAAGTCTTGTTCCTCTTGCTGTGGGGGAGGCAGTGACTACTGCCCTAACTCTTGTCTGTAGCTCAATTTTCATAGGGTCTCCTGGTTTTGATTTTCCTGGGCTATCAGTATCCCATACTCTTGGGTACACCTGATTCAATACTTGCTCTAACTAGTTCTTCTTGTTTGTTGGTCTGGTGTCGATTGTCAGTCCTACTGCTAAAAGCGCTCATTTGTCTTCAGGTACCTTCCATTGAAGTTTTCTTTTTCTAAACGGAACTGTTGCTTCTAAATTTTCAAGCAAATCCCTGCATAGGACAGATTTGGGTGAGTTTGGGAAATACAGAAACTGACGTATTCCCATTTTCTTCTTGATTTTACATCAAAGTGGTTTCAGGAAGAATGCATTTTCTGGCTGCCCTGTAGTTGCTCCTATTGCTTGAAGATAGTTTTCACTTTTGGGTAGCAGTGCTTGATTCAAGAGTGAAAATGTGTCTCCACTATTTCTTAAAATTTCAACTTCTTCATCATTCTTTAGCTGTATTTTAAACAGTGGCCTGCTAGGGTAAGAACTGCCAGTCTCGGTCATTTCTTATCATCTAGAGTGGCTGCAAGAGTTTTGTGTACTTTGTCTGCTAACTCTGGGCACTGGCCCTATTTCCAGTGTCCTGATTTCTTACAAGATGCACATTGATTTGGGCCCAGCTTGGTCTGTGGCTGCTTTGAACCTCCTCTGCCTCTGCTATTTTCGCCCCTGCCTCTGCTTTAACCACGCCTACATCAGTCCTCTCCCTGGTGCTGATCCAGACCTGCCACCATGGCTGCAGGAAGCTCTTTTTCTTTTTCCCTCTCTTGACTATCGTACACTTTCTACTTTTGATGTAGTGTCTAAAAGCTTGCGTGACTGCTCAATGTTCTTCGAACACTTCTCAAACTCAGAGGGGCTTGGTGCTGTGACCATTTCCCTGGGGTGTTCCAGTTGGTGTTTATTTATCAGTTATCGTACAATGGTTTGTTTTCATGTACCCCGTATTTTCCCCAATTTGGTTTACCCCTAGGTTTTGCCCTCCCTCAAAGCTGTCCCTCATGCCATTCCCCGCTCTTTGTTCCAGCTCCTTCCCTGCCTCTCAAGATAATCCAGCTCTTTATTCCTGAACCTTCCCTGTCACTTTTGCCTTGGACCAATCCCTGACTGCACCACCCCTTTGGAATTCCTCTATTGCTGGAAGCCCCACTGGCCCATGTGACCTACCCTCTCCTCCCATCTGTCCTAATTAGTCCCAAGCAACTGATGGAATCCCCTCGCTCCTCCCCTGCAGATTCCTTATTGCTCAGTCGTTTGTATCCACCCCCTGAGTTGTACCCCGATAAAATCCCGTGCACAGAAGTGCTGGCGGCTCTTTGCTGCTGAATCCTTCCCTTGCAATAAACCTTGGCCTGTGGAACCTCACCATCGAGGAGCCTCCTCCTTCTCTTTGGCCTGCTCCGTGCTGCAGTTAGGAGATCCTGAACCACTGAGCAGTGGCTCACCAGGGTCAGCCGCGGGCAGGACCCACGCCTCGGCCGTTCCCCACTCCTGGCGCAGCGCCGCAGTTTTCCCAAGAGCCAGCCCGGGCTCCGCTGGGCTGCGTCAATGGGGAACTCGTCCCAGTGCCTGACTGTGCTCTGGGTGAAAAACCTTTTCCTGATACGGAAATGAAACTTGCCCTGTCCCAGCTCCCTGCCCTTTTCTCCAGTCCTGTCACTGGTCCCAACAGTGACGAGAGCTGCAGCAGCCCCTCTGATTCCTCTCAGGAGCATGTTGAAGACCACAATGACGCCCTTTACTCTCCTCCAGGCTGAACAAAGTGGCTGCAGCTGCATCTAGGGCTTCCCCCGCAGGCCACACTCCATCCTTGCAGTCCTCCTTTGCATTCTGCCTAATGGTTTCATATCTTTTGATATTGTACTGCCCAAAACTGCGCCCGTCTGCTTCCAGCGCTTCTTTTGGCTGCTGCTTCAGGGTGTGGGCACCATCATCAGAGACACAGAAGAGCTTCTCCTCCCAGAGTTGTCCTTATCCTCTGCACTTCCACGTCTCTGCCTTGATGTTCACTGGGGAACCTGCCACTTTGTGGCAGCTCATTGCTGTGCTCAGCAGAGACACAGTTCTGTTTGGACATGAGCTGCCAGAGCAAGACACGCAGCAACTGAAGCTGAGAATAGCAGAGGCTGGGCAGATGCCGTTTGTTCCAGAATGTGGGAAAGAGAGTGAGAAAAGCACAAGGAAATTTCAGACTGTTAACTTTGCAATCTAATTGCCCTGGGAAACTCAGCAATGGATGGTGCTCTGGTGCTACTGCCAATGCCTTCCATGAGAAAAATGCATTTCAGGAAGGAGCAACATCATCTGACAGAGACCAAGTGTGCCAGCAGTTGCTCCAGGTGCTCCTGCCATCAGCCCCTGCAGGAAAGAGGCACAGCCCCCTAGGCACGTGGCCTTTGGCTCCTTCTGGCGCAGAAGCCCCCCGGGGGCACAGGTCTCTGGGGCAGGAGACGGGCACCAGCGCTGCCAGGGCTCGGGGGGTGGCAGGTCTGCTTGGCTGGGGACTCTGCCACACCTGCTGATGTCAGCGCTCCCCGGGCCCCAGGCCTCAGAGCAGCATTCGTGCCCGGGCCCACACGTTCCTTGTGCGTGTCACACCGGCAGCTTTAGGACGGCCACCAGCCGGGACGTGTCCCAAGGAGGCCGTGCCAGCTTCCCTGCAAGGCCCCGTGCCCTTCCCAGAACGGCTGCGTCTGCAGCCCTCAGGGCTCCTTCTGCTGCCCTGAGCCCACAGAGCATGGCAGTGTTTGCTGATGCTCTGAGCCCTTCTTAAAGATCCTCTCGGCCTGGCTTAGACTCCTGGGGCCAGCCATTCCCTCCAAACTGGGCCACTTTGGGTGGGCTGGGCGTGGCCCCAGGGCAGGCGGCAGTGTCTGCAAGGGCCCTTGGTGACAGGTGCTGCACAGTCACTGTGACATGGAACGGCTGTCCAAGGGCCCTTTGTGACACGGGGTGACATAGGGGCTGGAGGTGACAAGAGCACGCCACAGTGCTCAGAGCACGCCACGGGACAGGACGGGACAGAGCGGTGCCGTGAGGAGACCCCGCACGGCGCGCTCGTTCGCGTCCCACCCGCAGCTTTTCTGAAGCCTGGTTCCTGCAGCTGAGCTCGAGGCCAGACCACAGGGCTTGCTGACCCGTGGTCTCCCTGAGGCTTCTCTTCTGCAGGTGCCCTTGAGGCCATATCATAGTCCTTGTCAGGAGTCCCCTGTCCTTGTGGCAGGAGCCCTTGAGACCGAGTGCAGGACTTGCTGTCCTGTAGCCTTCCTGAGGCTTCTTACTTGAAGGTGCCTTCCAGGCACCACTGCAGGACTTGGTGACTTGGAGCTTTTCCAAGGCAACTCTCCTGCAAATAGCCACAAATCCAGGCAGAGACATGGAGCAGAGACACCCGGCAGTGCCTGAGCTGGCCTGCGTGGAGGAGGAGGAAGGTGGCCCTGGAGCTGCCCCGGCACAGCAGACTGAGGAGGTGGTGCCATTCCAGCCACCGCAGGAGGGTGAGTGGCAGAGCTGGGCCACAGGACTGGTGCCTGCTGCCAGCTTGGACCCCATGCCGTGCCGTGCCATGCTATCCTGTGGGGACATGCCCACGGACAGGACGGAAGAGGGGCCGGGCAGACACCCGCAGTGGCCGTGCTCCATCCCCTGGGGCATCCCGGGGCTCTCTCTGCCTGGGGATCGCAGGGCTGGGCCGTGTTGTCCGGCCTCTCCCGCAGCCCCTCATCTCTGGCTGCGCTCGCTCTTTGCCAGATGCAGCCCCGGAGCGCACACAAGAGCAGGAGTCCAGCCCTGGCCGCTTCCGCAGAACAGCGCAGGTACCTGCAGCCACCCCCACCTGGGCTGGGCCTGCTGTCCCTGCTCAGCCCAGCACCGTGTGTGCAGCACTCCATGCAACATCCTCGGCTTCTTGCCCTTCTCCTACAGTTTGTTTGCAACTTCCTCAAGAGAATTAAAGAGGAAGAGACCATCGCCACGGGCATAGGCCTCAGACCATACTCGCCCATCTTCCTCAGCAAGACCGGTGCTGCCCTGCTGCATATGCTTGTAGAGGAAGATTTTTACACTCCAAAGCAAGTAAGCAGCCTGGGCCAGGCTTTGATCCTCCCAGCAATTGCTTGGCCTCCCAATCCACGCATGCTGGTTGCTGTGAGCCTTTCAGGCCGCATGGCAGTGGGGTGGGAAGGGAAGCACTCCTCTGGGGAAGCTGGGAACATTGCCCCCTCTGGCAGCTTTCCAAGTCTCCCCGTGCCTTCTCCAGGTGCCTGCCATGGTGAGCTACATCCACCAGTGGCTCATGGCCAATGATTCTGCTGAGCACAGGCTGGACAAGACCCTGCTGGATCTCACCGAAGCACAGCCAAATGACGCAGTGGTGACGCTCCTGCGTGTGGCCCCGTCCTGTGACAGGTATGGGGCCCACCTGCCCACAGGGCTCAGGCCTCCCCAGCCCATCACCCTGCACAGCCTGCCCCAGGTGTCGGAGCAACAGAGACTTCCAGGGCCCTCTGGATGCTCCCTTTCCCAGCCCTGCCAGGCCAGCCCCTCAGCCTGCTGCCGTGCTCCCTTGCCGCCTCTCAGGGCTCTGTCCCCACAGGGCTGGGCTGTCTGCCTCCTGCTGGCAGGGGGGCAGTGGGCAGAGGCAGAAATGGCAGCCGGCTCAGCTGCCCCTGGTGCTTCCTCTGAGACCCTCCTGAGACACAGCTCTAACCCCACAGAGCTGCCATGGCCATGTGGAAGACCATCATGGGCTCAGCCAGGACTGCAGAGCTGGCGCAGCTGATCCTCCTGGATGTGCTGGGCAGCTGGCCAGAGTACAGCACCTGCACCTCCAATGGGGACGAAACGGCTGTCTTTGCCCTGACGGTGAGTTTCTGCAACTGGCCTTTGCAGGCCCCAAGGCTGTCTCTCCAGCAGCTCTCCATCCTCCTTCCCCCACTGCATCTCCCTGCCTCAGGCGCTGGCCTGAAACCTGGCCAAGGGGCAGCTTCAGGCCCACCAGGCCCCGTGCTCCCCCTGCCATGGTCTCTCCTGGCCTCTCCCTGCCACGCTCGGGCCCTGCCACACACACACCTCGGCACTGAGCGCTGTCTCGGGGGGCTTTGTCCTTTGCAGGCAACTGTGGTGACGTGGAAGATCCTCCAGGTGCCCTGTCTCCCACGGATCTTGAAGGTGTATTTCCCCCGCCTATTTGTGCATCTGCTATTCCAAGTGTTCTTCAGCACTCTGGATATGCCAGAGGAGGTCGACACCTTCTGGAAGGGATGCCAGGAAGAGCACGGCCTTGCCACCAGCCCCAACAGGTGCTCCATGCCACTCCTCCTGTCCCTGCCACGTGGCCTGCCAAGGAGCCAGTGCTGCCAGTGTGACCTGGGCTTTGCTGTGCACACAGGTTTGCTGTGCGCACCCTGAAGTCCCTGCTCTGCCTTCTCCGCTGCGAGGATGTGGTGGTGGCAATGGAGCGCAGGTGTGCCTGGGACACGCTGCTCTCTCTTGACACCCACCACTTTGCCGTCGCTCTGCTTGCCAGGTGAGACCCCCTTCTCCCCACTGCCTCTGGCATTGCTGCTCTGTGCCCAGGTGCCCCACAAAGTGTCCGTGGTGGCCATGGGTCAGAGGGCCTTGTCACTGAGGGACGGCCAAGCAGACTGGAATAGGCTGGCAGAGGAGGGTACCCATGAGCAACCAACTCCCAAACGGCCCACGTCCCCTTGCTGGAAGGGTGCTGGGGAAAGATGAGAACTGGGTGAGTCACGCCTGGGAGAGGTTTGCCCCACTGCATCAGGCTCTTGTTTCCTTTTTCCCCTCTTCAGAGAAATTCGCCGCTTAGCCATCCACTTTTGTTCCGCGGTGGCATTCTACCTGCTCGCCCTGCTCGGCAAAGAGATGCCATACTGGGATTTCCCTGCCCTGGCATTCCTTGTGGAGGTGAGCCTCAAGGCCAGCGCTGCCTGGCTGAGCGGCCTCCCAGCCCTCTGGCCTCTCACAGCCACAGCTGCCAGGACAGTGCCCGTGCCCTGTGCTGCTGCCTGGGCCCGGCCCTGTGCGCTTCTGGGCTCCTGCCGGCCGGCTCCCCTGTCACTGCCCTGTGCCTTTCAGGTCCTCGAGTGCCTGGACTTGAGGGAATGCAGTGACAGTGTCCTGGAGATCCTGGCACAGAACCTGCAGAGCGAGCACATGGCCAGGCGTTACTTGGCACTCCGAGGCCTCGTAGTGCTGGGCAAGAATCCCTTGATGGTGAGAAGGGGGCAGTGGCCGAAGCCGTGCAGGCAGCGTGGGGCTGGGCAACGCAGTCGCTTGGCCTTGCCTGGGCTTCGGCCGCTGGGGCAGCTGTTCCCATCTCTCCTGCTTCCCGCTTCAGCTGCCCCAGTGCTTCGGGACAGGCCTTTGGCCTCTGGGCCCTGCGGCAGCAGGGCGGCCTTTCACAAAGTCGTCTTCCGCACAGGCTGAAAAAATGCAGAGCCTGACTGAAAGTCTTGTGGAGCTCCTGGAGGAAAATGACAGCGACATGGTCAGGATGAGCATCCTTCTACTCCGATATTTGCTCCTGGATAATGGTGCTCCAATAGCCACCCCCATCGCCCTGCAGCTGGCTGAGGCGCTCCTGCCACTCTTTGACAGCGTAAGGCTCTGTGCCCACAGCCACAGCCACTGGCTGCTGCCCGGACCCTTGGTGCCCTGTGCAGATGCACGCCTGTGCCCTGGGGGGCCTGAAGCAGCTGATGCTCAGGTCTTTTGCCCTTTCCTTTCATCCAGGATGACATCCAGGTGCAGCTGAGCTCCATGGCTCTCTTTCAAGAGATGCTGGACTTATTAACAGAAGAGGGAAGAAAGGCCCTCAAGTCCCACGTGCGCCAGAGCCTGCTCCCTCTCTACTTCCACTGCCATGATGAGAATCAGATGGTTGCTGAGGTGAGCACTTGTGGCCAGCTGCTGTCCCCCTGGCAGGGGCTTGGGCTGCCTCCTGCCCGGGCACCTTGTGGGCTGCAGCCTCCTCAGGCCTGTGCCACTGGGATGCTCCTGTGCCCTGGACTGTAGGGCCATCTGTGCATCTCTGTCCCTCTCCAGGCCTCCCGGGAAACGCTGCATTCCTCAGCCAGATTCCTGAAGAGGAGGGATATAGAACAAATGCTACACCTGGATCAGAGCTTTGCCGAGTGCCTGGTAAGAACAGCAGAGACCCCCCAGCCTCAGCATGGCCAAGGTCCCTGAGGGCGGTGCTCAGTGTGCGGGCCTAACAGCTGTGCCCGCTGCTGCAGCCAGAGGCCGCGCGGGCTCTGCTCCAGGCTCCCGTGGGCCTGAGTCGGGTGCCCATGGAGCCCCGGCCCGGCGGGGCTGCGGGGCGGCACCGCGGCTCCCCGGGCAGCAGCCAGCCCTCTGCCCCTCGCCTCGGGAGCCCTTGGCCAGCGGCTGCTGGCCGCGCCTCAGAGCTGGGCGGGCAGGCGAGGCCGGCGGTGGGCGCAGGCAGCGTCCGGCCCAGGAGCTGAGCCCGCGCCAACCCTTCCCTCCTGCCGCTCTCTGCAGCTGGCAGAGGACAGGAGCCGAGTGGCCGAGCACGTGCGCAGGGCACTGCACTACCTGCAGAGCCCACAGGAGTCCCTGCGAGAGGCGGCCGTCAGGTTCATGGGTGAGTCCCGAGCCCGGGCTCCTCCCCGGCCCGCCGCAGCTCAGCCCCGGCCCCGCCTGCGGCCCCGGCAGCGCCGGCCCGGCCCGGCGCCGTGGAGCCCCGCCTGGCCTGGGCGTTGCTGCCGCCCTCTGGCAGCCGTGCCCTGGGGCAGCAGCGTGCGGCAAGGGCCCGGGCTGAGCTCTGCCTGGCCAGCAGCCCGTGTGGCCACAGCGCCGGCAGCGCCGCTGGCAGGGAGCTGTGCCGCTGGGGCCGTGACAGGCTCTGTGTTCACAGGCATGGCCGGGCGGCGCCTGAGGGGGCAGCAGCAAGAGCTGCAGCTGATCTGCACTGGTGAGTGTGTGAGGGCAGCGGGCTGACCGAGGGGGCTGGAGGGGGCAGCTGCAAGCCCTGCCCCGGCTGTGGAGGGATCTGCACCCATGGGCAGAGCACACAGAGATATCAGGGCTACGTGTGGCATTCGTGGCTAGCAACTTCGGGCTGATCCCCTTGCTCCCCGCTCCCTGCGGGCCATGGCAAGAGACGACCGGGATGGCCCTGGCATGGGGCTCACCTTGGCTCCCTGCGTATGCGGGATCTGACCTTGCCTCTGTTCCTCTCTCTTGCAGCCCTTGAAGAAATGGCATATGACAGCAGTCCTGCAATCAGAGATGCTGCAGTAGAATTTTGTTTAGTTCTCCGCGCTCTTGAGAGAGCTCCCTACTCCCCATGGCAGAAGCTGCGGGATCGATTCCGCAGTGCATGGAGGAAACGGCCTCGTCTTTGCTGCACTGCCTTACTGTTCTGCTGCAGCTCGGCAGAGAGATGATCTGGGGCCATTTAAGCCAGCAGGAATTTTCTTTTTCTTCTTTAAGAGTTTTGTGTTTGCATTTTCATTGTTGAGTATGTAAATATAAAATATCTTACAATACACAGAGTCCCAGCATCTCTCTTTTCCTGCGCAAGGTCTGTAGGGCATAAGAGAAGAGGGGGAAAAGGTTGCTTGTACTCAGCCAGCTGCCCAGGCGTGCAGTGTTGCAGGGAAAATGGCCAGAAGCCTTTTGGCCTTTGGTGGTTCTGCTGAAGCCTTTGTGCTGCCCATAGAGCGGCTGGGCAGGGGCCGGAGCTGCGGGGATCCCTGCCAGAGCGGTGCCTGGAGATGGCCACGAGCCCTGTGCCGGACAGGAAGGGCCATCCATGTCCTCCTGCCCGTCTGCTGCTGGCTGCAGTGCTGAGGGCTCCCAGGTGCCTCTGGATGGGCCTCCTCTGGAGCTGCTTTGGGGCTGCGGCGCTGCGGCCGGCACCCTTGGCCAGGCTGGGGGAGACCCTGAGGGGCTGAGGCACTGCTAAGCCCTGAGCAATTGGCTGGCAGAGGCCATAAGCAGCCCCCTGGCAGCCGCCTTGATCCCGACAGCCGGCTGCTCTGGCGCTTCCAGGTCGGTGGCCGGTTGGAGGGACGCCCTGGAATCAGGCGTGGAACCCTGGTCCTGGCCTTTCAGGGCTGTGAGGCCAGCTGTTGTGGGGCTGGGGGGGTGCCCTCCCTGTGCTCCAGACTGGAGCCCCCCGCCCCTCAGCCTTAGGCATTGAGCTCCACTGCCTGATATCCAAGTCTTGTTCCTCTTGCTGTGGGGGAGGCAGTGACTACTGCCCTAACTCTTGTCTGTAGCTCAATTTTCATAGGGTCTCCTGGTTTTGATTTTCCTGGGCTATCAGTATCCCATACTCTTGGGTACACCTGATTCAATACTTGCTCTAACTAGTTCTTCTTGTTTGTTGGTCTGGTGTCGATTGTCAGTCCTACTGCTAAAAGCGCTCATTTGTCTTCAGGTACCTTCCATTGAAGTTTTCTTTTTCTAAACGGAACTGTTGCTTCTAAATTTTCAAGCAAATCCCTGCATAGGACAGATTTGGGTGAGTTTGGGAAATACAGAAACTGACGTATTCCCATTTTCTTCTTGATTTTACATCAAAGTGGTTTCAGGAAGAATGCATTTTCTGGCTGCCCTGTAGTTGCTCCTATTGCTTGAAGATAGTTTTCACTTTTGGGTAGCAGTGCTTGATTCAAGAGTGAAAATGTGTCTCCACTATTTCTTAAAATTTCAACTTCTTCATCATTCTTTAGCTGTATTTTAAACAGTGGCCTGCTAGGGTAAGAACTGCCAGTCTCGGTCATTTCTTATCATCTAGAGTGGCTGCAAGAGTTTTGTGTACTTTGTCTGCTAACTCTGGGCACTGGCCCTATTTCCAGTGTCCTGATTTCTTACAAGATGCACATTGATTTGGGCCCAGCTTGGTCTGTGGCTGCTTTGAACCTCCTCTGCCTCTGCTATTTTCGCCCCTGCCTCTGCTTTAACCACGCCTACATCAGTCCTCTCCCTGGTGCTGATCCAGAGCTGCCACCATGGCTGCAGGGAGCTCTTTTTCTTTTTCCCTCTCTTGACTATCGTACACTTTCTACTTTTGATGTAGTGTCTAAAAGCTTGCGTGACTGCTCAATGTTCTTCGAACACTTCTCAAACTCAGAGGGGCTTGGTGCTGTGACCATTTCCCTGGGGTGTTCCAGTTGGTGTTTATTTATCAGTTATCGTACAATGGTTTGTTTTCATGTACCCCGTATTTTCCCCAATTTGGTTTACCCCTAGGTTTTGCCCTCCCTCAAAGCTGTCCCTCATGCCATTCCCCGCTCTTTGTTCCAGCTCCTTCCCTGCCTCTCAAGATAATCCAGCTCTTTATTCCTGAACCTTCCCTGTCACTTTTGCCTTGGACCAATCCCTGACTGCACCACCCCTTTGGACCAATCCCTGACTGCACCACCCCTTTGGAATTCCTCTATTGCTGGAAGCCCCACTGGCCCATGTGACCTACCCTCTCCTCCCATCTGTCCTAATTAGTCCCAAGCAACTGATGGAATCCCCTCGCTCCTCCCCTGCAGATTCCTTATTGCTCAGTCGTTTGTATCCACCCCCTGAGTTGTACCCCGATAAAATCCCGTGCACAGAAGTGCTGGCGGCTCTTTGCTGCTGAATCCTTCCCTTGCAATAAACCTTGGCCTGTGGAACCTCACCATCGAGGAGCCTCCTCCTTCTCTTTGGCCTGCTCCGTGCTGCAGTTAGGAGATCCTGAACCACTGAGCAGTGGCTCACCAGGGTCAGCCGCGGGCAGGACCCACGCCTCGGCCGTTCCCCACTCCTGGCGCAGCGCCGCAGTTTTCCCAAGAGCCAGCCCGGGCTCCGCTGGGCTGCGTCAATGGGGAACTCGTCCCAGTGCCTGACTGTGCTCTGGGTGAAAAACCTTTTCCTGATACGGAAATGAAACTTGCCCTGTCCCAGCTCCCTGCCCTTTCCTCCAGTCCTGTCACTGGTCCCAACAGTGACGAGAGCTGCAGCAGCCCCTCTGATTCCTCTCAGGAGCATGTTGAAGACCACAATGACGCCCTTTACTCTCCTCCAGGCTGAACAAAGTGGCTGCAGCTGAATCTAGGGCTTCCCCCCCAGGCCACACTCCATCCTTGCAGTCCTCCTTTGCATTCTGCCTAATGGTTTCATATCTTTTGATATTGTACTGCCCAAAACTGCGCCCGTCTGCTTCCAGCGCTTCTCTTGGCTGCTGCTTCAGGGTGTGGGCACCATCATCAGAGACACAGAAGAGCTTCTCCTCCCAGAGTTGTCCTTATCCTCTGCACTTCCACGTCTCTGCCTTGATGTTCACTGGGGAACCTGCCACTTTGTGGCAGCTCATTGCTGTGCTCAGCAGAGACACAGCTCTGTTTGGACATGAGCTGCCAGAGCAAGACACGCAGCAACTGAAGCTGAGAATAGCAGAGGCTGGGCAGATGCCGTTTGTTCCAGAATGTGGGAAAGAGAGTGAGAAAAGCACAAGGAAATTTCAGACTGTTAACTTTGCAATCTAATTGCCCTGGGAAACTCAGCAATGGATGGTGCTCTGGTGCTACTGCCAATGCCTTCCATGAGAAAAATGCATTTCAGGAAGGAGCAACATCATCTGACAGAGACCAAGTGTGCCAGCAGTTGCTCCAGGTGCTCCTGCCATCAGCCCCTGCAGGAAAGAGGCACAGCCCCCTAGGCACGTGGCCTTTGGCTCCTTCTGGCGCAGAAGCCCCCCGGGGGCACAGGTCTCTGGGGCAGGAGACGGGCACCAGCGCTGCCAGGGCTCGGGGGGTGGCAGGTCTGCTTGGCTGGGGACTCTGCCACACCTGCTGATGTCAGCGCTCCCCGGGCCCCAGGCCTCAGAGCAGCATTCGTGCCCGGGCCCACACGTTCCTTGTGCGTGTCACACCGGCAGCTTTAGGACGGCCACCAGCCGGGACGTGTCCCAAGGAGGCCGTGCCAGCTTCCCTGCAAGGCCCCGTGCCCTTCCCAGAACGGCTGCGTCTGCAGCCCTCAGGGCTCCTTCTGCTGCCCTGAGCCCACAGAGCATGGCAGCGTTTGCTGATGCTCTGAGCCCTTCTTAAAGATCCTCTCGGCCTGGCTTAGACTCCTGGGGCCAGCCATTCCCTCCAAACTGGGCCACTTTGGGTGGGCTGGGCGTGGCCCCAGGGCAGGCGGCAGTGTCTGCAAGGGCCCTTGGTGACAGGTGCTGCACAGTCACTGTGACATGGAACGGCTGTCCAAGGGCCCTTTGTGACACGGGGTGACATAGGGGCTGGAGGTGACAAGAGCACGCCACAGTGCTCAGAGCACGCCACGGGACAGGACGGGACAGAGCGGTGCCGTGAGGAGACCCCGCACGGCGCGCTCGTTCGCGTCCCACCCGGAGCTTTTCTGAAGCCTGGTTCCTGCAGCTGAGCTCGAGGCCAGACCACAGGGCTTGCTGACCCGTGGTCTCCCTGAGGCTTCTCTTCTGCAGGTGCCCTTGAGGCCATATCATAGTCCTTGTCAGGAGTCCCCTGTCCTTGTGGCAGGAGCCCTTGAGACCGAGTGCAGGACTTGCTGTCCTGTAGCCTTCCTGAGGCTTCTTACTTGAAGGTGCCTTCCAGGCACCACTGCAGGACTTGGTGACTTGGAGCTTTTCCAAGGCAACTCTCCTGCAAATAGCCACAAATCCAGGCAGAGACATGGAGCAGAGACACCCGGCAGTGCCTGAGCTGGCCTGCGTGGAGGAGGAGGAAGGTGGCCCTGGAGCTGCCCCGGCACAGCAGACTGAGGAGGTGGTGCCGTTCCAGCCACCGCAGGAGGGTGAGTGGCAGAGCTGGGCCACAGGACTGGTGCCTGCTGCCAGCTTGGACCCCATGCCGTGCCGTGCCATGCTATCCTGTGGGGACATGCCCACGGACAGGACGGAAGAGGGGCCGGGCAGACACCCGCAGTGGCCGTGCTCCATCCCCTGGGGCATCCCGGGGCTCTCTCTGCCTGGGGATCGCAGGGCTGGGCCGTGTTGTCCGGCCTCTCCCGCAGCCCCTCATCTCTGGCTGCGCTCGCTCTTTGCCAGATGCAGCCCTGGAGCGCACACAAGAGCAGGAGTCCAGCCCTGGCCGCTTCCGCAGAACAGCGCAGGTACCTGCAGCCACCCCCACCTGGGCTGGGCCTGCTGTCCCTGCTCAGCCCAGCACCGTGTGTGCAGCACTCCATGCAACATCCTCGGCTTCTTGCCCTTCTCCTACAGTTTGTTTGCAACTTCCTCAAGAGAATTAAAGAGGAAGAGACCATCGCCACGGGCATAGGCCTCAGACCATACTCGCCCATCTTCCTCAGCAAGACCGGTGCTGCCCTGCTGCATATGCTTGTAGAGGAAGATTTTTACACTCCAAAGCAAGTAAGCAGCCTGGGCCAGGCTTTGATCCTCCCAGCAATTGCTTGGCCTCCCAATCCACGCATGCTGGTTGCTGTGAGCCTTTCAGGCCGCATGGCAGTGGGGTGGGAAGGGAAGCACTCCTCTGGGGAAGCTGGGAACATTGCCCCCTCTGGCAGCTTTCCAAGTCTCCCCGTGCCTTCTCCAGGTGCCTGCCATGGTGAGCTACATCCACCAGTGGCTCATGGCCAATGATTCTGCTGAGCACAGGCTGGACAAGACCCTGCTGGATCTCACCGAAGCACAGCCAAATGACGCAGTGGTGACGCTCCTGCGTGTGGCCCCGTCCTGTGACAGGTATGGGGCCCACCTGCCCACAGGGCTCAGGCCTCCCCAGCCCATCACCCTGCACAGCCTGCCCCAGGTGTCGGAGCAACAGAGACTTCCAGGGCCCTCTGGATGCTCCCTTTCCCAGCCCTGCCAGGCCAGCCCCTCAGCCTGCTGCCGTGCTCCCTTGCCGCCTCTCAGGGCTCTGTCCCCACAGGGCTGGGCTGTCTGCCTCCTGCTGGCAGGGGGGCAGTGGGCAGAGGCAGAAATGGCAGCCGGCTCAGCTGCCCCTGGTGCTTCCTCTGAGACCCTCCTGAGACACAGCTCTAACCCCACAGAGCTGCCATGGCCATGTGGAAGACCATCATGGGCTCAGCCAGGACTGCGGAGCTGGCGCAGCTGATCCTCCTGGATGTGCTGGGCAGCTGGCCAGAGTACAGCACCTGCACCTCCAATGGGGACGAAACGGCTGTCTTTGCCCTGACGGTGAGTTTCTGCAACTGGCCTTTGCAGGCCCCAAGGCTGTCTCTCCAGCAGCTCTCCATCCTCCTTCCCCCACTGCATCTCCCTGCCTCAGGCGCTGGCCTGAAACCTGGCCAAGGGGCAGCTTCAGGCCCACCAGGCCCCGTGCTCCCCCTGCCATGGTCTCTCCTGGCCTCTCCCTGCCACGCTCGGGCCCTGCCACACACACACCTCGGCACTGAGCGCTGTCTCGGGGGGCTTTGTCCTTTGCAGGCAACTGTGGTGACGTGGAAGATCCTCCAGGTGCCCTGTCTCCCACGGATCTTGAAGGTGTATTTCCCCCGCCTATTTGTGCATCTGCTATTCCAAGTGTTCTTCAGCACTCTGGATATGCCAGAGGAGGTCGACACCTTCTGGAAGGGATGCCAGGAAGAGCACGGCCTTGCCACCAGCCCCAACAGGTGCTCCATGCCACTCCTCCTGTCCCTGCCACGTGGCCTGCCAAGGAGCCAGTGCTGCCAGTGTGACCTGGGCTTTGCTGTGCACACAGGTTTGCTGTGCGCACCCTGAAGTCCCTGCTCTGCCTTCTCCGCTGCGAGGATGTGGTGGTGGCAATGGAGCGCAGGTGTGCCTGGGACACGCTGCTCTCTCTTGACACCCACCACTTTGCCGTCGCTCTGCTTGCCAGGTGAGACCCCCTTCTCCCCACTGCCTCTGGCATTGCTGCTCTGTGCCCAGGTGCCCCACAAAGTGTCCGTGGTGGCCATGGGTCAGAGGGCCTTGTCACTGAGGGACGGCCAAGCAGACTGGAATAGGCTGGCAGAGGAGGGTACCCATGAGCAACCAACTCCCAAACGGCCCACGTCCCCTTGCTGGAAGGGTGCTGGGGAAAGATGAGAACTGGGTGAGTCACGCCTGGGAGAGGTTTGCCCCACTGCATCAGGCTCTTGTTTCCTTTTTCCCCTCTTCAGAGAAATTCGCCGCTTAGCCATCCACTTTTGTTCCGCGGTGGCATTCTACCTGCTCGCCCTGCTCGGCAAAGAGATGCCATACTGGGATTTCCCTGCCCTGGCATTCCTTGTGGAGGTGAGCCTCAAGGCCAGCGCTGCCTGGCTGAGCGGCCTCCCAGCCCTCTGGCCTCTCACAGCCACAGCTGCCAGGACAGTGCCCGTGCCCTGTGCTGCTGCCTGGGCCCGGCCCTGTGCGCTTCTGGGCTCCTGCCGGCCGGCTCCCCTGTCACTGCCCTGTGCCTTTCAGGTCCTCGAGTGCCTGGACTTGAGGGAATGCAGTGACAGTGTCCTGGAGATCCTGGCACAGAACCTGCAGAGCGAGCACATGGCCAGGCGTTACTTGGCACTCCGAGGCCTCGTAGTGCTGGGCAAGAATCCCTTGATGGTGAGAAGGGGGCAGTGGCCGAAGCCGTGCAGGCAGCGTGGGGCTGGGCAACGCAGTCGCTTGGCCTTGCCTGGGCTTCGGCCGCTGGGGCAGCTGTTCCCATCTCTCCTGCTTCCCGCTTCAGCTGCCCCACTGCTTCGGGACAGGCCTTTGGCCTCTGGGCCCTGCGGCAGCAGGGCGGCCTTTCACAAAGTCGTCTTCCGCACAGGCTGAAAAAATGCAGAGCCTGACTGAAAGTCTTGTGGAGCTCCTGGAGGAAAATGACAGCGACATGGTCAGGATGAGCATTCTTCTACTCCGATATTTGCTCCTGGATAATGGTGCTCCAATAGCCACCCCCATTGCCCTGCAGCTGGCTGAGGCGCTCCTGCCACTCTTTGACAGCGTAAGGCTCTGTGCCCACAGCCACAGCCACTGGCTGCTGCCCGGACCCTTGGTGCCCTGTGCAGATGCACGCCTGTGCCCTGGGGGGCCTGAAGCAGCTGATGCTCAGGTCTTTTGCCCTTTCCTTTCATCCAGGATGACATCCAGGTGCAGCTGAGCTCCATGGCTCTCTTTCAAGAGATGCTGGACTTATTAACAGAAGAGGGAAGAAAGGCCCTCAAGTCCCACGTGCGCCAGAGCCTGTTCCCTCTCTACTTCCACTGCCATGATGAGAATCAGATGGTTGCTGAGGTGAGCACTTGTGGCCAGCTGCTGTCCCCCTGGCAGGGGCTTGGGCTGCCTCCTGCCCGGGCACCTTGTGGGCTGCAGCCTCCTCAGGCCTGTGCCACTGGGATGCTCCTGTGCCCTGGACTGTAGGGCCATCTGTGCATCTCTGTCCCTCTCCAGGCCTCCCGGGAAACGCTGCATTCCTCAGCCAGATTCCTGAAGAGGAGGGATATAGAACAAATGCTACACCTGGATCAGAGCTTTGCCGAGTGCCTGGTAAGAACAGCAGAGACCCCCCAGCCTCAGCATGGCCAAGGTCCCTGAGGGCGGTGCTCAGTGTGCGGGCCTAACAGCTGTGCCCGCTGCTGCAGCCAGAGGCCGCGCGGGCTCTGCTCCAGGCTCCCGTGGGCCTGAGTCGGGTGCCCATGGAGCCCCGGCCCGGCGGGGCTGCGGGGCGGCACCGCGGCTCCCCGGGCAGCAGCCAGCCCTCTGCCCCTTGCCTCGGGAGCCCTTGGCCAGCGGCTGCTGGCCGCGCCTCAGAGCTGGGCGGGCAGGCGAGGCCGGCGATGGGCGCAGGCAGCGTCCGGCCCAGGAGCTGAGCCCGCGCCAACCCTTCCCTCCTGCCGCTCTCTGCAGCTGGCAGAGGACAGGAGCCGAGTGGCCGAGCACGTGCGCAGGGCACTGCACTACCTGCAGAGCCCACAGGAGTCCCTGCGAGAGGCGGCCGTCAGGTTCATGGGTGAGTCCCGAGCCCGGGCTCCTCCCCGGCCCGCCGCAGCTCAGCACCGGCCCCGCCTGCGGCCCCGGCAGCGCCGGCCCGGCCCGGCGCCGTGGAGCCCCGCCTGGCCTGGGCGTTGCTGCCGCCCTCTGGCAGCCGTGCCCTGGGGCAGCAGCGTGCGGCAAGGGCCCGGGCTGAGCTCTGCCTGGCCAGCAGCCCGTGTGGCCACAGCGCCGGCAGCGCCGCTGGCAGGGAGCTGTGCCGCTGGGGCCGTGACAGGCTCTGTGTTCACAGGCATGGCCGGGCGGCGCCTGAGGGGGCAGCAGCAAGAGCTGCAGCTGATCTGCACTGGTGAGTGTGTGAGGGCAGCGGGCTGACCGAGGGGGCTGGAGGGGGCAGCTGCAAGCCCTGCCCCGGCTGTGGAGGGATCTGCACCCATGGGCAGAGCACACAGAGATATCAGGGCTACGTGTGGCATTCGTGGCTAGCAACTTCGGGCTGATCCCCTTGCTCCCCGCTCCCTGCGGGCCATGGCAAGAGACGACCGGGATGGCCCTGGCATGGGGCTCACCTTGGCTCCCTGCGTATGCGGGATCTGACCTTGCCTCTGTTCCTCTCTCTTGCAGCCCTTGAAGAAATGGCATATGACAGCAGTCCTGCAATCAGAGATGCTGCAGTAGAATTTTGTTTAGTTCTCCGGGCTCTTGAGAGAGCTCCCTACTCCCCATGGCAGAAGCTGCGGGATCGATTCCGCAGTGCATGGAGGAAACGGCCTCGTCTTTGCTGCACTGCCTTACTGTTCTGCTGCAGCTCGGCAGAGAGATGATCTGGGGCCATTTAAGCCAGCAGGAATTTTCTTTTTCTTCTTTAAGATTTTTGTGTTTGCATTTTCATTGTTGAGTATGTAAATATAAAATATCTTACAATACACAGAGTCCCAGCATCTCTCTTTTCCTGCGCAAGGTCTGTAGGGCATAAGAGAAGAGGGGGAAAAGGTTGCTTGTACTCAGCCAGCTGCCCAGGCGTGCAGTGTTGCAGGGAAAATGGCCAGAAGCCTTTTGGCCTTTGGTGGTTCTGCTGAAGCCTTTGTGCTGCCCATAGAGCGGCTGGGCAGGGGCCGGAGCTGCGGGGATCCCTGCCAGAGCGGTGCCTGGAGATGGCCACGAGCCCTGTGCCGGACAGGAAGGGCCATCCATGTCCTCCTGCCCGTCTGCTGCTGGCTGCAGTGCTGAGGGCTCCCAGGTGCCTCTGGATGGGCCTCCTCTGGAGCTGCTTTGGGGCTGCGGCGCTGCGGCCGGCACCCTTGGCCAGGCTGGGGGAGACCCTGAGGGGCTGAGGCACTGCTAAGCCCTGAGCAATTGGCTGGCAGAGGCCATAAGCAGCCCCCTGGCAGCCGCCTTGATCCCGACAGCCGGCTGCTCTGGCGCTTCCAGGTCGGTGGCCGGTTGGAGGGACGCCCTGGAATCAGGCGTGGAACCCTGGTCCTGGCCTTTCAGGGCTGTGAGGCCAGCTGTTGTGGGGCTGGGGGGGTGCCCTCCCTGTGCTCCAGACTGGAGCCCCCCGCCCCTCAGCCTTAGGCATTGAGCTCCACTGCCTGATATCCAAGTCTTGTTCCTCTTGCTGTGGGGGAGGCAGTGACTACTGCCCTAACTCTTGTCTGTAGCTCAATTTTCATAGGGTCTCCTGGTTTTGATTTTCCTGGGCTATCAGTATCCCATACTCTTGGGTACACCTGATTCAATACTTGCTCTAACTAGTTCTTCTTGTTTGTTGGTCTGGTGTCGATTGTCAGTCCTACTGCTAAAAGCGCTCATTTGTCTTCAGGTACCTTCCATTGAAGTTTTCTTTTTCTAAACGGAACTGTTGCTTCTAAATTTTCAAGCAAATCCCTGCATAGGACAGATTTGGGTGAGTTTGGGAAATACAGAAACTGACGTATTCCCATTTTCTTCTTGATTTTACATCAAAGTGGTTTCAGGAAGAATGCATTTTCTGGCTGCCCTGTAGTTGCTCCTATTGCTTGAAGATAGTTTTCACTTTTGGGTAGCAGTGCTTGATTCAAGAGTGAAAATGTGTCTCCACTATTTCTTAAAATTTCAACTTCTTCATCATTCTTTAGCTGTATTTTAAACAGTGGCCTGCTAGGGTAAGAACTGCCAGTCTCGGTCATTTCTTATCATCTAGAGTGGCTGCAAGAGTTTTGTGTACTTTGTCTGCTAACTCTGGGCACTGGCCCTATTTCCAGTGTCCTGATTTCTTACAAGATGCACATTGATTTGGGCCCAGCTTGGTCTGTGGCTGCTTTGAACCTCCTCTGCCTCTGCTATTTTCGCCCCTGCCTCTGCTTTAACCACGCCTACATCAGTCCTCTCCCTGGTGCTGATCCAGACCTGCCACCATGGCTGCAGGAAGCTCTTTTTCTTTTTCCCTCTCTTGACTATCGTACACTTTCTACTTTTGATGTAGTGTCTAAAAGCTTGCGTGACTGCTCAATGTTCTTCGAACACTTCTCAAACTCAGAGGGGCTTGGTGCTGTGACCATTTCCCTGGGGTGTTCCAGTTGGTGTTTATTTATCAGTTATCGTACAATGGTTTGTTTTCATGTACCCCGTATTTTCCCCAATTTGGTTTACCCCTAGGTTTTGCCCTCCCTCAAAGCTGTCCCTCATGCCATTCCCCGCTCTTTGTTCCAGCTCCTTCCCTGCCTCTCAAGATAATCCAGCTCTTTATTCCTGAACCTTCCCTGTCACTTTTGCCTTGGACCAATCCCTGACTGCACCACCCCTTTGGAATTCCTCTATTGCTGGAAGCCCCACTGGCCCATGTGACCTACCCTCTCCTCCCATCTGTCCTAATTAGTCCCAAGCAACTGATGGAATCCCCTCGCTCCTCCCCTGCAGATTCCTTATTGCTCAGTCGTTTGTATCCACCCCCTGAGTTGTACCCCGATAAAATCCCGTGCACAGAAGTGCTGGCGGCTCTTTGCTGCTGAATCCTTCCCTTGCAATAAACCTTGGCCTGTGGAACCTCACCATCGAGGAGCCTCCTCCTTCTCTTTGGCCTGCTCCGTGCTGCAGTTAGGAGATCCTGAACCACTGAGCAGTGGCTCACCAGGGTCAGCCGCGGGCAGGACCCACGCCTCGGCCGTTCCCCACTCCTGGCGCAGCGCCGCAGTTTTCCCAAGAGCCAGCCCGGGCTCCGCTGGGCTGCGTCAATGGGGAACTCGTCCCAGTGCCTGACTGTGCTCTGGGTGAAAAACCTTTTCCTGATACGGAAATGAAACTTGCCCTGTCCCAGCTCCCTGCCCTTTTCTCCAGTCCTGTCACTGGTCCCAACAGTGACGAGAGCTGCAGCAGCCCCTCTGATTCCTCTCAGGAGCATGTTGAAGACCACAATGACGCCCTTTACTCTCCTCCAGGCTGAACAAAGTGGCTGCAGCTGCATCTAGGGCTTCCCCCGCAGGCCACACTCCATCCTTGCAGTCCTCCTTTGCATTCTGCCTAATGGTTTCATATCTTTTGATATTGTACTGCCCAAAACTGCGCCCGTCTGCTTCCAGCGCTTCTTTTGGCTGCTGCTTCAGGGTGTGGGCACCATCATCAGAGACACAGAAGAGCTTCTCCTCCCAGAGTTGTCCTTATCCTCTGCACTTCCACGTCTCTGCCTTGATGTTCACTGGGGAACCTGCCACTTTGTGGCAGCTCATTGCTGTGCTCAGCAGAGACACAGTTCTGTTTGGACATGAGCTGCCAGAGCAAGACACGCAGCAACTGAAGCTGAGAATAGCAGAGGCTGGGCAGATGCCGTTTGTTCCAGAATGTGGGAAAGAGAGTGAGAAAAGCACAAGGAAATTTCAGACTGTTAACTTTGCAATCTAATTGCCCTGGGAAACTCAGCAATGGATGGTGCTCTGGTGCTACTGCCAATGCCTTCCATGAGAAAAATGCATTTCAGGAAGGAGCAACATCATCTGACAGAGACCAAGTGTGCCAGCAGTTGCTCCAGGTGCTCCTGCCATCAGCCCCTGCAGGAAAGAGGCACAGCCCCCTAGGCACGTGGCCTTTGGCTCCTTCTGGCGCAGAAGCCCCCCGGGGGCACAGGTCTCTGGGGCAGGAGACGGGCACCAGCGCTGCCAGGGCTCGGGGGGTGGCAGGTCTGCTTGGCTGGGGACTCTGCCACACCTGCTGATGTCAGCGCTCCCCGGGCCCCAGGCCTCAGAGCAGCATTCGTGCCCGGGCCCACACGTTCCTTGTGCGTGTCACACCGGCAGCTTTAGGACGGCCACCAGCCGGGACGTGTCCCAAGGAGGCCGTGCCAGCTTCCCTGCAAGGCCCCGTGCCCTTCCCAGAACGGCTGCGTCTGCAGCCCTCAGGGCTCCTTCTGCTGCCCTGAGCCCACAGAGCATGGCAGTGTTTGCTGATGCTCTGAGCCCTTCTTAAAGATCCTCTCGGCCTGGCTTAGACTCCTGGGGCCAGCCATTCCCTCCAAACTGGGCCACTTTGGGTGGGCTGGGCGTGGCCCCAGGGCAGGCGGCAGTGTCTGCAAGGGCCCTTGGTGACAGGTGCTGCACAGTCACTGTGACATGGAACGGCTGTCCAAGGGCCCTTTGTGACACGGGGTGACATAGGGGCTGGAGGTGACAAGAGCACGCCACAGTGCTCAGAGCACGCCACGGGACAGGACGGGACAGAGCGGTGCCGTGAGGAGACCCCGCACGGCGCGCTCGTTCGCGTCCCACCCGGAGCTTTTCTGAAGCCTGGTTCCTGCAGCTGAGCTCGAGGCCAGACCACAGGGCTTGCTGACCCGTGGTCTCCCTGAGGCTTCTCTTCTGCAGGTGCCCTTGAGGCCATATCATAGTCCTTGTCAGGAGTCCCCTGTCCTTGTGGCAGGAGCCCTTGAGACCGAGTGCAGGACTTGCTGTCCTGTAGCCTTCCTGAGGCTTCTTACTTGAAGGTGCCTTCCAGGCACCACTGCAGGACTTGGTGACTTGGAGCTTTTCCAAGGCAACTCTCCTGCAAATAGCCACAAATCCAGGCAGAGACATGGAGCAGAGACACCCGGCAGTGCCTGAGCTGGCCTGCGTGGAGGAGGAGGAAGGTGGCCCTGGAGCTGCCCCGGCACAGCAGACTGAGGAGGTGGTGCCATTCCAGCCACCGCAGGAGGGTGAGTGGCAGAGCTGGGCCACAGGACTGGTGCCTGCTGCCAGCTTGGACCCCATGCCGTGCCGTGCCATGCTATCCTGTGGGGACATGCCCACGGACAGGACGGAAGAGGGGCCGGGCAGACACCCGCAGTGGCCGTGCTCCATCCCCTGGGGCATCCCGGGGCTCTCTCTGCCTGGGGATCGCAGGGCTGGGCCGTGTTGTCCGGCCTCTCCCGCAGCCCCTCATCTCTGGCTGCGCTCGCTCTTTGCCAGATGCAGCCCCGGAGCGCACACAAGAGCAGGAGTCCAGCCCTGGCCGCTTCCGCAGAACAGCGCAGGTACCTGCAGCCACCCCCACCTGGGCTGGGCCTGCTGTCCCTGCTCAGCCCAGCACCGTGTGTGCAGCACTCCATGCAACATCCTCGGCTTCTTGCCCTTCTCCTACAGTTTGTTTGCAACTTCCTCAAGAGAATTAAAGAGGAAGAGACCATCGCCACGGGCATAGGCCTCAGACCATACTCGCCCATCTTCCTCAGCAAGACCGGTGCTGCCCTGCTGCATATGCTTGTAGAGGAAGATTTTTACACTCCAAAGCAAGTAAGCAGCCTGGGCCAGGCTTTGATCCTCCCAGCAATTGCTTGGCCTCCCAATCCACGCATGCTGGTTGCTGTGAGCCTTTCAGGCCGCATGGCAGTGGGGTGGGAAGGGAAGCACTCCTCTGGGGAAGCTGGGAACATTGCCCCCTCTGGCAGCTTTCCAAGTCTCCCCGTGCCTTCTCCAGGTGCCTGCCATGGTGAGCTACATCCACCAGTGGCTCATGGCCAATGATTCTGCTGAGCACAGGCTGGACAAGACCCTGCTGGATCTCACCGAAGCACAGCCAAATGACGCAGTGGTGACGCTCCTGCGTGTGGCCCCGTCCTGTGACAGGTATGGGGCCCACCTGCCCACAGGGCTCAGGCCTCCCCAGCCCATCACCCTGCACAGCCTGCCCCAGGTGTCGGAGCAACAGAGACTTCCAGGGCCCTCTGGATGCTCCCTTTCCCAGCCCTGCCAGGCCAGCCCCTCAGCCTGCTGCCGTGCTCCCTTGCCGCCTCTCAGGGCTCTGTCCCCACAGGGCTGGGCTGTCTGCCTCCTGCTGGCAGGGGGGCAGTGGGCAGAGGCAGAAATGGCAGCCGGCTCAGCTGCCCCTGGTGCTTCCTCTGAGACCCTCCTGAGACACAGCTCTAACCCCACAGAGCTGCCATGGCCATGTGGAAGACCATCATGGGCTCAGCCAGGACTGCGGAGCTGGCGCAGCTGATCCTCCTGGATGTGCTGGGCAGCTGGCCAGAGTACAGCACCTGCACCTCCAATGGGGACGAAACGGCTGTCTTTGCCCTGACGGTGAGTTTCTGCAACTGGCCTTTGCAGGCCCCAAGGCTGTCTCTCCAGCAGCTCTCCATCCTCCTTCCCCCACTGCATCTCCCTGCCTCAGGCGCTGGCCTGAAACCTGGCCAAGGGGCAGCTTCAGGCCCACCAGGCCCCGTGCTCCCCCTGCCATGGTCTCTCCTGGCCTCTCCCTGCCACGCTCGGGCCCTGCCACACACACACCTCGGCACTGAGCGCTGTCTCGGGGGGCTTTGTCCTTTGCAGGCAACTGTGGTGACGTGGAAGATCCTCCAGGTGCCCTGTCTCCCACGGATCTTGAAGGTGTATTTCCCCCGCCTATTTGTGCATCTGCTATTCCAAGTGTTCTTCAGCACTCTGGATATGCCAGAGGAGGTCGACACCTTCTGGAAGGGATGCCAGGAAGAGCACGGCCTTGCCACCAGCCCCAACAGGTGCTCCATGCCACTCCTCCTGTCCCTGCCACGTGGCCTGCCAAGGAGCCAGTGCTGCCAGTGTGACCTGGGCTTTGCTGTGCACACAGGTTTGCTGTGCGCACCCTGAAGTCCCTGCTCTGCCTTCTCCGCTGCGAGGATGTGGTGGTGGCAATGGAGCGCAGGTGTGCCTGGGACACGCTGCTCTCTCTTGACACCCACCACTTTGCCGTCGCTCTGCTTGCCAGGTGAGACCCCCTTCTCCCCACTGCCTCTGGCATTGCTGCTCTGTGCCCAGGTGCCCCACAAAGTGTCCGTGGTGGCCATGGGTCAGAGGGCCTTGTCACTGAGGGACGGCCAAGCAGACTGGAATAGGCTGGCAGAGGAGGGTACCCATGAGCAACCAACTCCCAAACGGCCCACGTCCCCTTGCTGGAAGGGTGCTGGGGAAAGATGAGAACTGGGTGAGTCACGCCTGGGAGAGGTTTGCCCCACTGCATCAGGCTCTTGTTTCCTTTTTCCCCTCTTCAGAGAAATTCGCCGCTTAGCCATCCACTTTTGTTCCGCGGTGGCATTCTACCTGCTCGCCCTGCTCGGCAAAGAGATGCCATACTGGGATTTCCCTGCCCTGGCATTCCTTGTGGAGGTGAGCCTCAAGGCCAGCGCTGCCTGGCTGAGCGGCCTCCCAGCCCTCTGGCCTCTCACAGCCACAGCTGCCAGGACAGTGCCCGTGCCCTGTGCTGCTGCCTGGGCCCGGCCCTGTGCGCTTCTGGGCTCCTGCCGGCCGGCTCCCCTGTCACTGCCCTGTGCCTTTCAGGTCCTCGAGTGCCTGGACTTGAGGGAATGCAGTGACAGTGTCCTGGAGATCCTGGCACAGAACCTGCAGAGCGAGCACATGGCCAGGCGTTACTTGGCACTCCGAGGCCTCGTAGTGCTGGGCAAGAATCCCTTGATGGTGAGAAGGGGGCAGTGGCCGAAGCCGTGCAGGCAGCGTGGGGCTGGGCAACGCAGTCGCTTGGCCTTGCCTGGGCTTCGGCCGCTGGGGCAGCTGTTCCCATCTCTCCTGCTTCCCGCTTCAGCTGCCCCAGTGCTTCGGGACAGGCCTTTGGCCTCTGGGCCCTGCGGCAGCAGGGCGGCCTTTCACAAAGTCGTCTTCCGCACAGGCTGAAAAAATGCAGAGCCTGACTGAAAGTCTTGTGGAGCTCCTGGAGGAAAATGACAGCGACATGGTCAGGATGAGCATCCTTCTACTCCGATATTTGCTCCTGGATAATGGTGCTCCAATAGCCACCCCCATCGCCCTGCAGCTGGCTGAGGCGCTCCTGCCACTCTTTGACAGCGTAAGGCTCTGTGCCCACAGCCACAGCCACTGGCTGCTGCCCGGACCCTTGGTGCCCTGTGCAGATGCACGCCTGTGCCCTGGGGGGCCTGAAGCAGCTGATGCTCAGGTCTTTTGCCCTTTCCTTTCATCCAGGATGACATCCAGGTGCAGCTGAGCTCCATGGCTCTCTTTCAAGAGATGCTGGACTTATTAACAGAAGAGGGAAGAAAGGCCCTCAAGTCCCACGTGCGCCAGAGCCTGTTCCCTCTCTACTTCCACTGCCATGATGAGAATCAGATGGTTGCTGAGGTGAGCACTTGTGGCCAGCTGCTGTCCCCCTGGCAGGGGCTTGGGCTGCCTCCTGCCCGGGCACCTTGTGGGCTGCAGCCTCCTCAGGCCTGTGCCACTGGGATGCTCCTGTGCCCTGGACTGTAGGGCCATCTGTGCATCTCTGTCCCTCTCCAGGCCTCCCGGGAAACGCTGCATTCCTCAGCCAGATTCCTGAAGAGGAGGGATATAGAACAAATGCTACACCTGGATCAGAGCTTTGCCGAGTGCCTGGTAAGAACAGCAGAGACCCCCCAGCCTCAGCATGGCCAAGGTCCCTGAGGGCGGTGCTCAGTGTGCGGGCCTAACAGCTGTGCCCGCTGCTGCAGCCAGAGGCCGCGCGGGCTCTGCTCCAGGCTCCCGTGGGCCTGAGTCGGGTGCCCATGGAGCCCCGGCCCGGCGGGGCTGCGGGGCGGCACCGCGGCTCCCCGGGCAGCAGCCAGCCCTCTGCCCCTCGCCTCGGGAGCCCTTGGCCAGCGGCTGCTGGCCGCGCCTCAGAGCTGGGCGGGCAGGCGAGGCCGGCGATGGGCGCAGGCAGCGTCCGGCCCAGGAGCTGAGCCCGCGCCAACCCTTCCCTCCTGCCGCTCTCTGCAGCTGGCAGAGGACAGGAGCCGAGTGGCCGAGCACGTGCGCAGGGCACTGCACTACCTGCAGAGCCCACAGGAGTCCCTGCGAGAGGCGGCCGTCAGGTTCATGGGTGAGTCCCGAGCCCGGGCTCCTCCCCGGCCCGCCGCAGCTCGGCCACGGCCCCGCCTGCTGCCCCGGCAGCGCCGGCCTGGCCCGGCGCCGTGGAGCCCCGCCTGGCCTGGGCGTTGCTGCCGCCCTCTGGCAGCCGTGCCCTGGGGCGGCAGCGTGCGGCAAGGGCCCGGGCTGAGCTCTGCCTGGCCAGCAGCCCGTGTGGCCACAGCGCCGGCAGCGCCGCTGGCAGGGAGCTGTGCCGCTGGGGCCGTGACAGGCTCTGTGTTCACAGGCATGGCCGGGCGGCGCCTGAGGGGGCAGCAGCAAGAGCTGCAGCTGATCTGCACTGGTGAGTGCGTGAGGGCAGCGGGCTGACCGAGGGGGCTGGAGGGGGCAGCTGCAAGCCCTGCCCCGGCTGTGGAGGGATCTGCACCCATGGGCAGAGCACACAGAGATATCAGGGCTACGTGTGGCATTCGTGGCTAGCAACTTCGGGCTGATCCCCTTGCTCCCCGCTCCCTGCGGGCCATGGCAAGAGACGACCGGGATGGCCCTGGCATGGGGCTCACCTTGGCTCCCTGCGTATGCGGGATCTGACCTTGCCTCTGTTCCTCTCTCTTGCAGCCCTTGAAGAAATGGCATATGACAGCAGTCCTGCAATCAGAGATGCTGCAGTAGAATTTTGTTTAGTTCTCCGGGCTCTTGAGAGAGCTCCCTACTCCCCATGGCAGAAGCTGCGGGATCGATTCCGCAGTGCATGGAGGAAACGGCCTCGTCTTTGCTGCACTGCCTTACTGTTCTGCTGCAGCTCGGCAGAGAGATGATCTGGGGCCATTTAAGCCAGCAGGAATTTTCTTTTTCTTCTTTAAGAGTTTTGTGTTTGCATTTTCATTGTTGAGTATGTAAATATAAAATATCTTACAATACACAGAGTCCCAGCATCTCTCTTTTCCTGCGCAAGGTCTGTAGGGCATAAGAGAAGAGGGGGAAAAGGTTGCTTGTACTCAGCCAGCTGCCCAGGCGTGCAGTGTTGCAGGGAAAATGGCCAGAAGCCTTTTGGCCTTTGGTGGTTCTGCTGAAGCCTTTGTGCTGCCCATAGAGCGGCTGGGCAGGGGCCGGAGCTGCGGGGATCCCTGCCAGAGCGGTGCCTGGAGATGGCCACGAGCCCTGTGCCGGACAGGAAGGGCCATCCATGTCCTCCTGCCCGTCTGCTGCTGGCTGCAGTGCTGAGGGCTCCCAGGTGCCTCTGGATGGGCCTCCTCTGGAGCTGCTTTGGGGCTGCGGCGCTGCGGCCGGCATCCTTGGCCAGGCTGGGGGAGACCCTGAGGGGCTGAGGCACTGCTAAGCCCTGAGCAATTGGCTGGCAGAGGCCATAAGCAGCCCCCTGGCAGCCGCCTTGATCCCGACAGCCGGCTGCTCTGGCGCTTCCAGGTCGGTGGCCGGTTGGAGGGACGCCCTGGAATCAGGCGTGGAACCCTGGTCCTGGCCTTTCAGGGCTGTGAGGCCAGCTGTTGTGGGGCTGGGGGGGTGCCCTCCCTGTGCTCCAGACTGGAGCCCCCCGCCCCTCAGCCTTAGGCATTGAGCTCCACTGCCTGATATCCAAGTCTTGTTCCTCTTGCTGTGGGGGAGGCAGTGACTACTGCCCTAACTCTTGTCTGTAGCTCAATTTTCATAGGGTCTCCTGGTTTTGATTTTCCTGGGCTATCAGTATCCCATACTCTTGGGTACACCTGATTCAATACTTGCTCTAACTAGTTCTTCTTGTTTGTTGGTCTGGTGTCGATTGTCAGTCCTACTGCTAAAAGCGCTCATTTGTCTTCAGGTACCTTCCATTGAAGTTTTCTTTTTCTAAACGGAACTGTTGCTTCTAAATTTTCAAGCAAATCCCTGCATAGGACAGATTTGGGTGAGTTTGGGAAATACAGAAACTGACGTATTCCCATTTTCTTCTTGATTTTACATCAAAGTGGTTTCAGGAAGAATGCATTTTCTGGCTGCCCTGTAGTTGCTCCTATTGCTTGAAGATAGTTTTCACTTTTGGGTAGCAGTGCTTGATTCAAGAGTGAAAATGTGTCTCCACTATTTCTTAAAATTTCAACTTCTTCATCATTCTTTAGCTGTATTTTAAACAGTGGCCTGCTAGGGTAAGAACTGCCAGTCTCGGTCATTTCTTATCATCTAGAGTGGCTGCAAGAGTTTTGTGTACTTTGTCTGCTAACTCTGGGCACTGGCCCTATTTCCAGTGTCCTGATTTCTTACAAGATGCACATTGATTTGGGCCCAGCTTGGTCTGTGGCTGCTTTGAACCTCCTCTGCCTCTGCTATTTTCGCCCCTGCCTCTGCTTTAACCACGCCTACATCAGTCCTCTCCCTGGTGCTGATCCAGAGCTGCCACCATGGCTGCAGGGAGCTCTTTTTCTTTTTCCCTCTCTTGACTATCGTACACTTTCTACTTTTGATGTAGTGTCTAAAAGCTTGCGTGACTGCTCAATGTTCTTCGAACACTTCTCAAACTCAGAGGGGCTTGGTGCTGTGACCATTTCCCTGGGGTGTTCCAGTTGGTGTTTATTTATCAGTTATCGTACAATGGTTTGTTTTCATGTACCCCGTATTTTCCCCAATTTGGTTTACCCCTAGGTTTTGCCCTCCCTCAAAGCTGTCCCTCATGCCATTCCCCGCTCTTTGTTCCAGCTCCTTCCCTGCCTCTCAAGATAATCCAGCTCTTTATTCCTGAACCTTCCCTGTCACTTTTGCCTTGGACCAATCCCTGACTGCACCACCCCTTTGGAATTCCTCTATTGCTGGAAGCCCCACTGGCCCATGTGACCTACCCTCTCCTCCCATCTGTCCTAATTAGTCCCAAGCAACTGATGGAATCCCCTCGCTCCTCCCCTGCAGATTCCTTATTGCTCAGTCGTTTGTATCCACCCCCTGAGTTGTACCCCGATAAAATCCCGTGCACAGAAGTGCTGGCGGCTCTTTGCTGCTGAATCCTTCCCTTGCAATAAACCTTGGCCTGTGGAACCTCACCATCGAGGAGCCTCCTCCTTCTCTTTGGCCTGCTCCGTGCTGCAGTTAGGAGATCCTGAACCACTGAGCAGTGGCTCACCAGGGTCAGCCGCGGGCAGGACCCACGCCTCGGCCGTTCCCCACTCCTGGCGCAGCGCCGCAGTTTTCCCAAGAGCCAGCCCGGGCTCCGCTGGGCTGCGTCAATGGGGAACTCGTCCCAGTGCCTGACTGTGCTCTGGGTGAAAAACCTTTTCCTGATACGGAAATGAAACTTGCCCTGTCCCAGCTCCCTGCCCTTTCCTCCAGTCCTGTCACTGGTCCCAACAGTGACGAGAGCTGCAGCAGCCCCTCTGATTCCTCTCAGGAGCATGTTGAAGACCACAATGACGCCCTTTACTCTCCTCCAGGCTGAACAAAGTGGCTGCAGCTGAATCTAGGGCTTCCCCCCCAGGCCACACTCCATCCTTGCAGTCCTCCTTTGCATTCTGCCTAATGGTTTCATATCTTTTGATATTGTACTGCCCAAAACTGCGCCCGTCTGCTTCCAGCGCTTCTCTTGGCTGCTGCTTCAGGGTGTGGGCACCATCATCAGAGACACAGAAGAGCTTCTCCTCCCAGAGTTGTCCTTATCCTCTGCACTTCCACGTCTCTGCCTTGATGTTCACTGGGGAACCTGCCACTTTGTGGCAGCTCATTGCTGTGCTCAGCAGAGACACAGTTCTGTTTGGACATGAGCTGCCAGAGCAAGACATGCAGCAACTGAAGCTGAGAATAGCAGAGGCTGGGCAGATGCCGTTTGTTCCAGAATGTGGGAAAGAGAGTGAGAAAAGCACAAGGAAATTTCAGACTGTTAACTTTGCAATCTAATTGCCCTGGGAAACTCAGCAATGGATGGTGCTCTGGTGCTACTGCCAATGCCTTCCATGAGAAAAATGCATTTCAGGAAGGAGCAACATCATCTGACAGAGACCAAGTGTGCCAGCAGTTGCTCCAGGTGCTCCTGCCATCAGCCCCTGCAGGAAAGAGGCACAGCCCCCTAGGCACGTGGCCTTTGGCTCCTTCTGGCGCAGAAGCCCCCCGGGGGCACAGGTCTCTGGGGCAGGAGACGGGCACCAGCGCTGCCAGGGCTCGGGGGGTGGCAGGTCTGCTTGGCCGGGGACTCTGCCACACCTGCTGATGTCAGCGCTCCCCGGGCCCCAGGCCTCAGAGCAGCATTCGTGCCCGGGCCCACACGTTCCTTGTGCGTGTCACACCGGCAGCTTTAGGACGGCCACCAGCCGGGACGTGTCCCAAGGAGGCCGTGCCAGCTTCCCTGCAAGGCCCCGTGCCCTTCCCAGAACGGCTGCGTCTGCAGCCCTCAGGGCTCCTTCTGCTGCCCTGAGCCCACAGAGCATGGCAGCGTTTGCTGATGCTCTGAGCCCTTCTTAAAGATCCTCTCGGCCTGGCTTAGACTCCTGGGGCCAGCCATTCCCTCCAAACTGGGCCACTTTGGGTGGGCTGGGCGTGGCCCCAGGGCAGGCGGCAGTGTCTGCAAGGGCCCTTGGTGACAGGTGCTGCACAGTCACTGTGACATGGAACGGCTGTCCAAGGGCCCTTTGTGACACGGGGTGACATAGGGGCTGGAGGTGACAAGAGCACGCCACAGTGCTCAGAGCACGCCACGGGACAGGACGGGACAGAGCGGTGCCGTGAGGAGACCCCGCACGGCGCGCTCGTTCGCGTCCCACCCGCAGCTTTTCTGAAGCCTGGTTCCTGCAGCTGAGCTCGAGGCCAGACCACAGGGCTTGCTGACCCGTGGTCTCCCTGAGGCTTCTCTTCTGCAGGTGCCCTTGAGGCCATATCATAGTCCTTGTCAGGAGTCCCCTGTCCTTGTGGCAGGAGCCCTTGAGACCGAGTGCAGGACTTGCTGTCCTGTAGCCTTCCTGAGGCTTCTTACTTGAAGGTGCCTTCCAGGCACCACTGCAGGACTTGGTGACTTGGAGCTTTTCCAAGGCAACTCTCCTGCAAATAGCCACAAATCCAGGCAGAGACATGGAGCAGAGACACCCGGCAGTGCCTGAGCTGGCCTGCGTGGAGGAGGAGGAAGGTGGCCCTGGAGCTGCCCCGGCACAGCAGACTGAGGAGGTGGTGCCATTCCAGCCACCGCAGGAGGGTGAGTGGCAGAGCTGGGCCACAGGACTGGTGCCTGCTGCCAGCTTGGACCCCATGCCGTGCCGTGCCATGCTATCCTGTGGGGACATGCCCACGGACAGGACGGAAGAGGGGCCGGGCAGACACCCGCAGTGGCCGTGCTCCATCCCCTGGGGCATCCCGGGGCTCTCTCTGCCTGGGGATCGCAGGGCTGGGCCGTGTTGTCCGGCCTCTCCCGCAGCCCCTCATCTCTGGCTGCGCTCGCTCTTTGCCAGATGCAGCCCCGGAGCGCACACAAGAGCAGGAGTCCAGCCCTGGCCGCTTCCGCAGAACAGCGCAGGTACCTGCAGCCACCCCCACCTGGGCTGGGCCTGCTGTCCCTGCTCAGCCCAGCACCGTGTGTGCAGCACTCCATGCAACATCCTCGGCTTCTTGCCCTTCTCCTACAGTTTGTTTGCAACTTCCTCAAGAGAATTAAAGAGGAAGAGACCATCGCCACGGGCATAGGCCTCAGACCATACTCGCCCATCTTCCTCAGCAAGACCGGTGCTGCCCTGCTGCATATGCTTGTAGAGGAAGATTTTTACACTCCAAAGCAAGTAAGCAGCCTGGGCCAGGCTTTGATCCTCCCAGCAATTGCTTGGCCTCCCAATCCACGCATGCTGGTTGCTGTGAGCCTTTCAGGCCGCATGGCAGTGGGGTGGGAAGGGAAGCACTCCTCTGGGGAAGCTGGGAACATTGCCCCCTCTGGCAGCTTTCCAAGTCTCCCCGTGCCTTCTCCAGGTGCCTGCCATGGTGAGCTACATCCACCAGTGGCTCATGGCCAATGATTCTGCTGAGCACAGGCTGGACAAGACCCTGCTGGATCTCACCGAAGCACAGCCAAATGACGCAGTGGTGACGCTCCTGCGTGTGGCCCCGTCCTGTGACAGGTATGGGGCCCACCTGCCCACAGGGCTCAGGCCTCCCCAGCCCATCACCCTGCACAGCCTGCCCCAGGTGTCGGAGCAACAGAGACTTCCAGGGCCCTCTGGATGCTCCCTTTCCCAGCCCTGCCAGGCCAGCCCCTCAGCCTGCTGCCGTGCTCCCTTGCCGCCTCTCAGGGCTCTGTCCCCACAGGGCTGGGCTGTCTGCCTCCTGCTGGCAGGGGGGCAGTGGGCAGAGGCAGAAATGGCAGCCGGCTCAGCTGCCCCTGGTGCTTCCTCTGAGACCCTCCTGAGACACAGCTCTAACCCCACAGAGCTGCCATGGCCATGTGGAAGACCATCATGGGCTCAGCCAGGACTGCGGAGCTGGCGCAGCTGATCCTCCTGGATGTGCTGGGCAGCTGGCCAGAGTACAGCACCTGCACCTCCAATGGGGACGAAACGGCTGTCTTTGCCCTGACGGTGAGTTTCTGCAACTGGCCTTTGCAGGCCCCAAGGCTGTCTCTCCAGCAGCTCTCCATCCTCCTTCCCCCACTGCATCTCCCTGCCTCAGGCGCTGGCCTGAAACCTGGCCAAGGGGCAGCTTCAGGCCCACCAGGCCCCGTGCTCCCCCTGCCATGGTCTCTCCTGGCCTCTCCCTGCCACGCTCGGGCCCTGCCACACACACACCTCGGCACTGAGCGCTGTCTCGGGGGGCTTTGTCCTTTGCAGGCAACTGTGGTGACGTGGAAGATCCTCCAGGTGCCCTGTCTCCCACGGATCTTGAAGGTGTATTTCCCCCGCCTATTTGTGCATCTGCTATTCCAAGTGTTCTTCAGCACTCTGGATATGCCAGAGGAGGTCGACACCTTCTGGAAGGGATGCCAGGAAGAGCACGGCCTTGCCACCAGCCCCAACAGGTGCTCCATGCCACTCCTCCTGTCCCTGCCACGTGGCCTGCCAAGGAGCCAGTGCTGCCAGTGTGACCTGGGCTTTGCTGTGCACACAGGTTTGCTGTGCGCACCCTGAAGTCCCTGCTCTGCCTTCTCCGCTGCGAGGATGTGGTGGTGGCAATGGAGCGCAGGTGTGCCTGGGACACGCTGCTCTCTCTTGACACCCACCACTTTGCCGTCGCTCTGCTTGCCAGGTGAGACCCCCTTCTCCCCACTGCCTCTGGCATTGCTGCTCTGTGCCCAGGTGCCCCACAAAGTGTCCGTGGTGGCCATGGGTCAGAGGGCCTTGTCACTGAGGGACGGCCAAGCAGACTGGAATAGGCTGGCAGAGGAGGGTACCCATGAGCAACCAACTCCCAAACGGCCCACGTCCCCTTGCTGGAAGGGTGCTGGGGAAAGATGAGAACTGGGTGAGTCACGCCTGGGAGAGGTTTGCCCCACTGCATCAGGCTCTTGTTTCCTTTTTCCCCTCTTCAGAGAAATTCGCCGCTTAGCCATCCACTTTTGTTCCGCGGTGGCATTCTACCTGCTCGCCCTGCTCGGCAAAGAGATGCCATACTGGGATTTCCCTGCCCTGGCATTCCTTGTGGAGGTGAGCCTCAAGGCCAGCGCTGCCTGGCTGAGCGGCCTCCCAGCCCTCTGGCCTCTCACAGCCACAGCTGCCAGGACAGTGCCCGTGCCCTGTGCTGCTGCCTGGGCCCGGCCCTGTGCGCTTCTGGGCTCCTGCCGGCCGGCTCCCCTGTCACTGCCCTGTGCCTTTCAGGTCCTCGAGTGCCTGGACTTGAGGGAATGCAGTGACAGTGTCCTGGAGATCCTGGCACAGAACCTGCAGAGCGAGCACATGGCCAGGCGTTACTTGGCACTCCGAGGCCTCGTAGTGCTGGGCAAGAATCCCTTGATGGTGAGAAGGGGGCAGTGGCCGAAGCCGTGCAGGCAGCGTGGGGCTGGGCAACGCAGTCGCTTGGCCTTGCCTGGGCTTCGGCCGCTGGGGCAGCTGTTCCCATCTCTCCTGCTTCCCGCTTCAGCTGCCCCAGTGCTTCGGGACAGGCCTTTGGCCTCTGGGCCCTGCGGCAGCAGGGCGGCCTTTCACAAAGTCGTCTTCCGCACAGGCTGAAAAAATGCAGAGCCTGACTGAAAGTCTTGTGGAGCTCCTGGAGGAAAATGACAGCGACATGGTCAGGATGAGCATCCTTCTACTCCGATATTTGCTCCTGGATAATGGTGCTCCAATAGCCACCCCCATCGCCCTGCAGCTGGCTGAGGCGCTCCTGCCACTCTTTGACAGCGTAAGGCTCTGTGCCCACAGCCACAGCCACTGGCTGCTGCCCGGACCCTTGGTGCCCTGTGCAGATGCACGCCTGTGCCCTGGGGGGCCTGAAGCAGCTGATGCTCAGGTCTTTTGCCCTTTCCTTTCATCCAGGATGACATCCAGGTGCAGCTGAGCTCCATGGCTCTCTTTCAAGAGATGCTGGACTTATTAACAGAAGAGGGAAGAAAGGCCCTCAAGTCCCACGTGCGCCAGAGCCTGCTCCCTCTCTACTTCCACTGCCATGATGAGAATCAGATGGTTGCTGAGGTGAGCACTTGTGGCCAGCTGCTGTCCCCCTGGCAGGGGCTTGGGCTGCCTCCTGCCCGGGCACCTTGTGGGCTGCAGCCTCCTCAGGCCTGTGCCACTGGGATGCTCCTGTGCCCTGGACTGTAGGGCCATCTGTGCATCTCTGTCCCTCTCCAGGCCTCCCGGGAAACGCTGCATTCCTCAGCCAGATTCCTGAAGAGGAGGGATATAGAACAAATGCTACACCTGGATCAGAGCTTTGCCGAGTGCCTGGTAAGAACAGCAGAGACCCCCCAGCCTCAGCATGGCCAAGGTCCCTGAGGGCGGTGCTCAGTGTGCGGGCCTAACAGCTGTGCCCGCTGCTGCAGCCAGAGGCCGCGCGGGCTCTGCTCCAGGCTCCCGTGGGCCTGAGTCGGGTGCCCATGGAGCCCCGGCCCGGCGGGGCTGCGGGGCGGCACCGCGGCTCCCCGGGCAGCAGCCAGCCCTCTGCCCCTCGCCTCGGGAGCCCTTGGCCAGCGGCTGCTGGCCGCGCCTCAGAGCTGGGCGGGCAGGCGAGGCCGGCGATGGGCGCAGGCAGCGTCCGGCCCAGGAGCTGAGCCCGCGCCAACCCTTCCCTCCTGCCGCTCTCTGCAGCTGGCAGAGGACAGGAGCCGAGTGGCCGAGCACGTGCGCAGGGCACTGCACTACCTGCAGAGCCCACAGGAGTCCCTGCGAGAGGCGGCCGTCAGGTTCATGGGTGAGTCCCGAGCCCGGGCTCCTCCCCGGCCCGCCGCAGCTCGGCCACGGCCCCGCCTGCTGCCCCGGCAGCGCCGGCCTGGCCCGGCGCCGTGGAGCCCCGCCTGGCCTGGGCGTTGCTGCCGCCCTCTGGCAGCCGTGCCCTGGGGCGGCAGCGTGCGGCAAGGGCCCGGGCTGAGCTCTGCCTGGCCAGCAGCCCGTGTGGCCACAGCGCCGGCAGCGCCGCTGGCAGGGAGCTGTGCCGCTGGGGCCGTGACAGGCTCTGTGTTCACAGGCATGGCCGGGCGGCGCCTGAGGGGGCAGCAGCAAGAGCTGCAGCTGATCTGCACTGGTGAGTGCGTGAGGGCAGCGGGCTGACCGAGGGGGCTGGAGGGGGCAGCTGCAAGCCCTGCCCCGGCTGTGGAGGGATCTGCACCCATGGGCAGAGCACACAGAGATATCAGGGCTACGTGTGGCATTCGTGGCTAGCAACTTCGGGCTGATCCCCTTGCTCCCCGCTCCCTGCGGGCCATGGCAAGAGACGACCGGGATGGCCCTGGCATGGGGCTCACCTTGGCTCCCTGCGTATGCGGGATCTGACCTTGCCTCTGTTCCTCTCTCTTGCAGCCCTTGAAGAAATGGCATATGACAGCAGTCCTGCAATCAGAGATGCTGCAGTAGAATTTTGTTTAGTTCTCCGGGCTCTTGAGAGAGCTCCCTACTCCCCATGGCAGAAGCTGCGGGATCGATTCCGCAGTGCATGGAGGAAACGGCCTCGTCTTTGCTGCACTGCCTTACTGTTCTGCTGCAGCTCGGCAGAGAGATGATCTGGGGCCATTTAAGCCAGCAGGAATTTTCTTTTTCTTCTTTAAGAGTTTTGTGTTTGCATTTTCATTGTTGAGTATGTAAATATAAAATATCTTACAATACACAGAGTCCCAGCATCTCTCTTTTCCTGCGCAAGGTCTGTAGGGCATAAGAGAAGAGGGGGAAAAGGTTGCTTGTACTCAGCCAGCTGCCCAGGCGTGCAGTGTTGCAGGGAAAATGGCCAGAAGCCTTTTGGCCTTTGGTGGTTCTGCTGAAGCCTTTGTGCTGCCCATAGAGCGGCTGGGCAGGGGCCGGAGCTGCGGGGATCCCTGCCAGAGCGGTGCCTGGAGATGGCCACGAGCCCTGTGCCGGACAGGAAGGGCCATCCATGTCCTCCTGCCCGTCTGCTGCTGGCTGCAGTGCTGAGGGCTCCCAGGTGCCTCTGGATGGGCCTCCTCTGGAGCTGCTTTGGGGCTGCGGCGCTGCGGCCGGCATCCTTGGCCAGGCTGGGGGAGACCCTGAGGGGCTGAGGCACTGCTAAGCCCTGAGCAATTGGCTGGCAGAGGCCATAAGCAGCCCCCTGGCAGCCGCCTTGATCCCGACAGCCGGCTGCTCTGGCGCTTCCAGGTCGGTGGCCGGTTGGAGGGACGCCCTGGAATCAGGCGTGGAACCCTGGTCCTGGCCTTTCAGGGCTGTGAGGCCAGCTGTTGTGGGGCTGGGGGGGTGCCCTCCCTGTGCTCCAGACTGGAGCCCCCCGCCCCTCAGCCTTAGGCATTGAGCTCCACTGCCTGATATCCAAGTCTTGTTCCTCTTGCTGTGGGGGAGGCAGTGACTACTGCCCTAACTCTTGTCTGTAGCTCAATTTTCATAGGGTCTCCTGGTTTTGATTTTCCTGGGCTATCAGTATCCCATACTCTTGGGTACACCTGATTCAATACTTGCTCTAACTAGTTCTTCTTGTTTGTTGGTCTGGTGTCGATTGTCAGTCCTACTGCTAAAAGCGCTCATTTGTCTTCAGGTACCTTCCATTGAAGTTTTCTTTTTCTAAACGGAACTGTTGCTTCTAAATTTTCAAGCAAATCCCTGCATAGGACAGATTTGGGTGAGTTTGGGAAATACAGAAACTGACGTATTCCCATTTTCTTCTTGATTTTACATCAAAGTGGTTTCAGGAAGAATGCATTTTCTGGCTGCCCTGTAGTTGCTCCTATTGCTTGAAGATAGTTTTCACTTTTGGGTAGCAGTGCTTGATTCAAGAGTGAAAATGTGTCTCCACTATTTCTTAAAATTTCAACTTCTTCATCATTCTTTAGCTGTATTTTAAACAGTGGCCTGCTAGGGTAAGAACTGCCAGTCTCGGTCATTTCTTATCATCTAGAGTGGCTGCAAGAGTTTTGTGTACTTTGTCTGCTAACTCTGGGCACTGGCCCTATTTCCAGTGTCCTGATTTCTTACAAGATGCACATTGATTTGGGCCCAGCTTGGTCTGTGGCTGCTTTGAACCTCCTCTGCCTCTGCTATTTTCGCCCCTGCCTCTGCTTTAACCACGCCTACATCAGTCCTCTCCCTGGTGCTGATCCAGAGCTGCCACCATGGCTGCAGGGAGCTCTTTTTCTTTTTCCCTCTCTTGACTATCGTACACTTTCTACTTTTGATGTAGTGTCTAAAAGCTTGCGTGACTGCTCAATGTTCTTCGAACACTTCTCAAACTCAGAGGGGCTTGGTGCTGTGACCATTTCCCTGGGGTGTTCCAGTTGGTGTTTATTTATCAGTTATCGTACAATGGTTTGTTTTCATGTACCCCGTATTTTCCCCAATTTGGTTTACCCCTAGGTTTTGCCCTCCCTCAAAGCTGTCCCTCATGCCATTCCCCGCTCTTTGTTCCAGCTCCTTCCCTGCCTCTCAAGATAATCCAGCTCTTTATTCCTGAACCTTCCCTGTCACTTTTGCCTTGGACCAATCCCTGACTGCACCACCCCTTTGGAATTCCTCTATTGCTGGAAGCCCCACTGGCCCATGTGACCTACCCTCTCCTCCCATCTGTCCTAATTAGTCCCAAGCAACTGATGGAATCCCCTCGCTCCTCCCCTGCAGATTCCTTATTGCTCAGTCGTTTGTATCCACCCCCTGAGTTGTACCCCGATAAAATCCCGTGCACAGAAGTGCTGGCGGCTCTTTGCTGCTGAATCCTTCCCTTGCAATAAACCTTGGCCTGTGGAACCTCACCATCGAGGAGCCTCCTCCTTCTCTTTGGCCTGCTCCGTGCTGCAGTTAGGAGATCCTGAACCACTGAGCAGTGGCTCACCAGGGTCAGCCGCGGGCAGGACCCACGCCTCGGCCGTTCCCCACTCCTGGCGCAGCGCCGCAGTTTTCCCAAGAGCCAGCCCGGGCTCCGCTGGGCTGCGTCAATGGGGAACTCGTCCCAGTGCCTGACTGTGCTCTGGGTGAAAAACCTTTTCCTGATACGGAAATGAAACTTGCCCTGTCCCAGCTCCCTGCCCTTTCCTCCAGTCCTGTCACTGGTCCCAACAGTGACGAGAGCTGCAGCAGCCCCTCTGATTCCTCTCAGGAGCATGTTGAAGACCACAATGACGCCCTTTACTCTCCTCCAGGCTGAACAAAGTGGCTGCAGCTGAATCTAGGGCTTCCCCCCCAGGCCACACTCCATCCTTGCAGTCCTCCTTTGCATTCTGCCTAATGGTTTCATATCTTTTGATATTGTACTGCCCAAAACTGCGCCCGTCTGCTTCCAGCACTTCTCTTGGCTGCTGCTTCAGGGTGTGGGCACCATCATCAGAGACACAGAAGAGCTTCTCCTCCCAGAGTTGTCCTTATCCTCTGCACTTCCACGTCTCTGCCTTGATGTTCACTGGGGAACCTGCCACTTTGTGGCAGCTCATTGCTGTGCTCAGCAGAGACACAGTTCTGTTTGGACATGAGCTGCCAGAGCAAGACATGCAGCAACTGAAGCTGAGAATAGCAGAGGCTGGGCAGATGCCGTTTGTTCCAGAATGTGGGAAAGAGAGTGAGAAAAGCACAAGGAAATTTCAGACTGTTAACTTTGCAATCTAATTGCCCTGGGAAACTCAGCAATGGATGGTGCTCTGGTGCTACTGCCAATGCCTTCCATGAGAAAAATGCATTTCAGGAAGGAGCAACATCATCTGACAGAGACCAAGTGTGCCAGCAGTTGCTCCAGGTGCTCCTGCCATCAGCCCCTGCAGGAAAGAGGCACAGCCCCCTAGGCACGTGGCCTTTGGCTCCTTCTGGCGCAGAAGCCCCCCGGGGGCACAGGTCTCTGGGGCAGGAGACGGGCACCAGCGCTGCCAGGGCTCGGGGGGTGGCAGGTCTGCTTGGCCGGGGACTCTGCCACACCTGCTGATGTCAGCGCTCCCCGGGCCCCAGGCCTCAGAGCAGCATTCGTGCCCGGGCCCACACGTTCCTTGTGCGTGTCACACCGGCAGCTTTAGGACGGCCACCAGCCGGGACGTGTCCCAAGGAGGCCGTGCCAGCTTCCCTGCAAGGCCCCGTGCCCTTCCCAGAACGGCTGCGTCTGCAGCCCTCAGGGCTCCTTCTGCTGCCCTGAGCCCACAGAGCATGGCAGCGTTTGCTGATGCTCTGAGCCCTTCTTAAAGATCCTCTCGGCCTGGCTTAGACTCCTGGGGCCAGCCATTCCCTCCAAACTGGGCCACTTTGGGTGGGCTGGGCGTGGCCCCAGGGCAGGCGGCAGTGTCTGCAAGGGCCCTTGGTGACAGGTGCTGCACAGTCACTGTGACATGGAACGGCTGTCCAAGGGCCCTTTGTGACACGGGGTGACATAGGGGCTGGAGGTGACAAGAGCACGCCACAGTGCTCAGAGCACGCCACGGGACAGGACGGGACAGAGCGGTGCCGTGAGGAGACCCCGCACGGCGCGCTCGTTCGCGTCCCACCCGCAGCTTTTCTGAAGCCTGGTTCCTGCAGCTGAGCTCGAGGCCAGACCACAGGGCTTGCTGACCCGTGGTCTCCCTGAGGCTTCTCTTCTGCAGGTGCCCTTGAGGCCATATCATAGTCCTTGTCAGGAGTCCCCTGTCCTTGTGGCAGGAGCCCTTGAGACCGAGTGCAGGACTTGCTGTCCTGTAGCCTTCCTGAGGCTTCTTACTTGAAGGTGCCTTCCAGGCACCACTGCAGGACTTGGTGACTTGGAGCTTTTCCAAGGCAACTCTCCTGCAAATAGCCACAAATCCAGGCAGAGACATGGAGCAGAGACACCCGGCAGTGCCTGAGCTGGCCTGCGTGGAGGAGGAGGAAGGTGGCCCTGGAGCTGCCCCGGCACAGCAGACTGAGGAGGTGGTGCCGTTCCAGCCACCGCAGGAGGGTGAGTGGCAGAGCTGGGCCACAGGACTGGTGCCTGCTGCCAGCTTGGACCCCATGCCGTGCCGTGCCATGCTATCCTGTGGGGACATGCCCACGGACAGGACGGAAGAGGGGCCGGGCAGACACCCGCAGTGGCCGTGCTCCATCCCCTGGGGCATCCCGGGGCTCTCTCTGCCTGGGGATCGCAGGGCTGGGCCGTGTTGTCCGGCCTCTCCCGCAGCCCCTCATCTCTGGCTGCGCTCGCTCTTTGCCAGATGCAGCCCCGGAGCGCACACAAGAGCAGGAGTCCAGCCCTGGCCGCTTCCGCAGAACAGCGCAGGTACCTGCAGCCACCCCCACCTGGGCTGGGCCTGCTGTCCCTGCTCAGCCCAGCACCGTGTGTGCAGCACTCCATGCAACATCCTCGGCTTCTTGCCCTTCTCCTACAGTTTGTTTGCAACTTCCTCAAGAGAATTAAAGAGGAAGAGACCATCGCCACGGGCATAGGCCTCAGACCATACTCGCCCATCTTCCTCAGCAAGACCGGTGCTGCCCTGCTGCATATGCTTGTAGAGGAAGATTTTTACACTCCAAAGCAAGTAAGCAGCCTGGGCCAGGCTTTGATCCTCCCAGCAATTGCTTGGCCTCCCAATCCACGCATGCTGGTTGCTGTGAGCCTTTCAGGCCGCATGGCAGTGGGGTGGGAAGGGAAGCACTCCTCTGGGGAAGCTGGGAACATTGCCCCCTCTGGCAGCTTTCCAAGTCTCCCCGTGCCTTCTCCAGGTGCCTGCCATGGTGAGCTACATCCACCAGTGGCTCATGGCCAATGATTCTGCTGAGCACAGGCTGGACAAGACCCTGCTGGATCTCACCGAAGCACAGCCAAATGACGCAGTGGTGACGCTCCTGCGTGTGGCCCCGTCCTGTGACAGGTATGGGGCCCACAGGGCTCAGGCCTCCCCAGCCCATCACCCTGCACAGCCTGCCCCAGGTGTCGGAGCAACAGAGACTTCCAGGGCCCTCTGGATGCTCCCTTTCCCAGCCCTGCCAGGCCAGCCCCTCAGCCTGCTGCCGTGCTCCCTTGCCGCCTCTCAGGGCTCTGTCCCCACAGGGCTGGGCTGTCTGCCTCCTGCTGGCAGGGGGGCAGTGGGCAGAGGCAGAAATGGCAGCCGGCTCAGCTGCCCCTGGTGCTTCCTCTGAGACCCTCCTGAGACACAGCTCTAACCCCACAGAGCTGCCATGGCCATGTGGAAGACCATCATGGGCTCAGCCAGGACTGCGGAGCTGGCGCAGCTGATCCTCCTGGATGTGCTGGGCAGCTGGCCAGAGTACAGCACCTGCACCTCCAATGGGGACGAAACGGCTGTCTTTGCCCTGACGGTGAGTTTCTGCAACTGGCCTTTGCAGGCCCCAAGGCTGTCTCTCCAGCAGCTCTCCATCCTCCTTCCCCCACTGCATCTCCCTGCCTCAGGCGCTGGCCTGAAACCTGGCCAAGGGGCAGCTTCAGGCCCACCAGGCCCCGTGCTCCCCCTGCCATGGTCTCTCCTGGCCTCTCCCTGCCACGCTCGGGCCCTGCCACACACACACCTCGGCACTGAGCGCTGTCTCGGGGGGCTTTGTCCTTTGCAGGCAACTGTGGTGACGTGGAAGATCCTCCAGGTGCCCTGTCTCCCACGGATCTTGAAGGTGTATTTCCCCCGCCTATTTGTGCATCTGCTATTCCAAGTGTTCTTCAGCACTCTGGATATGCCAGAGGAGGTCGACACCTTCTGGAAGGGATGCCAGGAAGAGCACGGCCTTGCCACCAGCCCCAACAGGTGCTCCATGCCACTCCTCCTGTCCCTGCCACGTGGCCTGCCAAGGAGCCAGTGCTGCCAGTGTGACCTGGGCTTTGCTGTGCACACAGGTTTGCTGTGCGCACCCTGAAGTCCCTGCTCTGCCTTCTCCGCTGCGAGGATGTGGTGGTGGCAATGGAGCGCAGGTGTGCCTGGGACACGCTGCTCTCTCTTGACACCCACCACTTTGCCGTCGCTCTGCTTGCCAGGTGAGACCCCCTTCTCCCCACTGCCTCTGGCATTGCTGCTCTGTGCCCAGGTGCCCCACAAAGTGTCCGTGGTGGCCATGGGTCAGAGGGCCTTGTCACTGAGGGACGGCCAAGCAGACTGGAATAGGCTGGCAGAGGAGGGTACCCATGAGCAACCAACTCCCAAACGGCCCACGTCCCCTTGCTGGAAGGGTGCTGGGGAAAGATGAGAACTGGGTGAGTCACGCCTGGGAGAGGTTTGCCCCACTGCATCAGGCTCTTGTTTCCTTTTTCCCCTCTTCAGAGAAATTCGCCGCTTAGCCATCCACTTTTGTTCCGCGGTGGCATTCTACCTGCTCGCCCTGCTCGGCAAAGAGATGCCATACTGGGATTTCCCTGCCCTGGCATTCCTTGTGGAGGTGAGCCTCAAGGCCAGCGCTGCCTGGCTGAGCGGCCTCCCAGCCCTCTGGCCTCTCACAGCCACAGCTGCCAGGACAGTGCCCGTGCCCTGTGCTGCTGCCTGGGCCCGGCCCTGTGCGCTTCTGGGCTCCTGCCGGCCGGCTCCCCTGTCACTGCCCTGTGCCTTTCAGGTCCTCGAGTGCCTGGACTTGAGGGAATGCAGTGACAGTGTCCTGGAGATCCTGGCACAGAACCTGCAGAGCGAGCACATGGCCAGGCGTTACTTGGCACTCCGAGGCCTCGTAGTGCTGGGCAAGAATCCCTTGATGGTGAGAAGGGGGCAGTGGCCGAAGCCGTGCAGGCAGCGTGGGGCTGGGCAACGCAGTCGCTTGGCCTTGCCTGGGCTTCGGCCGCTGGGGCAGCTGTTCCCATCTCTCCTGCTTCCCGCTTCAGCTGCCCCAGTGCTTCGGGACAGGCCTTTGGCCTCTGGGCCCTGCGGCAGCAGGGCGGCCTTTCACAAAGTCGTCTTCCGCACAGGCTGAAAAAATGCAGAGCCTGACTGAAAGTCTTGTGGAGCTCCTGGAGGAAAATGACAGCGACATGGTCAGGATGAGCATCCTTCTACTCCGATATTTGCTCCTGGATAATGGTGCTCCAATAGCCACCCCCATCGCCCTGCAGCTGGCTGAGGCGCTCCTGCCACTCTTTGACAGCGTAAGGCTCTGTGCCCACAGCCACAGCCACTGGCTGCTGCCCGGACCCTTGGTGCCCTGTGCAGATGCACGCCTGTGCCCTGGGGGGCCTGAAGCAGCTGATGCTCAGGTCTTTTGCCCTTTCCTTTCATCCAGGATGACATCCAGGTGCAGCTGAGCTCCATGGCTCTCTTTCAAGAGATGCTGGACTTATTAACAGAAGAGGGAAGAAAGGCCCTCAAGTCCCACGTGCGCCAGAGCCTGCTCCCTCTCTACTTCCACTGCCATGATGAGAATCAGATGGTTGCTGAGGTGAGCACTTGTGGCCAGCTGCTGTCCCCCTGGCAGGGGCTTGGGCTGCCTCCTGCCCGGGCACCTTGTGGGCTGCAGCCTCCTCAGGCCTGTGCCACTGGGATGCAACTGTGCCCTGGACTGTAGGGCCATCTGTGCATCTCTGTCCCTCTCCAGGCCTCCCGGGAAACGCTGCATTCCTCAGCCAGATTCCTGAAGAGGAGGGATATAGAACAAATGCTACACCTGGATCAGAGCTTTGCCGAGTGCCTGGTAAGAACAGCAGAGACCCCCCAGCCTCAGCATGGCCAAGGTCCCTGAGGGCGGTGCTCAGTGTGCGGGCCTAACAGCTGTGCCCACTGCTGCAGCCAGAGGCCGCGCGGGCTCTGCTCCAGGCTCCCGTGGGCCTGAGTCGGGTGCCCATGGAGCCCTGGCCCGGCGGGGCTGCGGGGCGGCACCGCGGCTCCCCGGGCAGCAGCCAGCCCTCTGCCCCTTGCCTCGGGAGCCCTTGGCCAGCGGCTGCTGGCCGCGCCTCAGAGCTGGGCGGGCAGGCGAGGCCGGCGATGGGCGCAGGCAGCGTCCGGCCCAGGAGCTGAGCCCGCGCCAACCCTTCCCTCCTGCCGCTCTCTGCAGCTGGCAGAGGACAGGAGCCGAGTGGCCGAGCACGTGCGCAGGGCACTGCACTACCTGCAGAGCCCACAGGAGTCCCTGCGAGAGGCGGCCGTCAGGTTCATGGGTGAGTCCCGAGCCCGGGCTCCTCCCCGGCCCGCCGCAGCTCGGCCCCGGCCCCGCCTGCTGCCCCGGCAGCGCCGGCCCGGCCCGGCGCCGTCCCCGCCCTCTGGCAGCCGTGCCCTGGGGCGGCAGCGTGCGGCAAGGGCCCGGGCTGAGCTCTGCCTGGCCAGCAGCCCGTGTGGCCACAGCGCCGGCAGCGCCGCTGGCAGGGAGCTGTGCCGCTGGGGCCGTGACAGGCTCTGTGTTCACAGGCATGGCCGGGCGGCGCCTGAGGGGGCAGCAGCAAGAGCTGCAGCTGATCTGCACTGGTGAGTGTGTGAGGGCAGCGGGCTGACCGAGGGGGCTGGAGGGGGCAGCTGCAAGCCCTGCCCCGGCTGTGGAGGGATCTGCACCCATGGGCAGAGCACACAGAGATATCAGGGCTACGTGTGGCATTCGTGGCTAGCAACTTCGGGCTGATCCCCTTGCTCCCCGCTCCCTGCGGGCCATGGCAAGAGACGACCGGGATGGCCCTGGCATGGGGCTCACCTTGGCTCCCTGCGTATGCGGGATCTGACCTTGCCTCTGTTCCTCTCTCTTGCAGCCCTTGAAGAAATGGCATATGACAGCAGTCCTGCAATCAGAGATGCTGCAGTAGAATTTTGTTTAGTTCTCCGGGCTCTTGAGAGAGCTCCCTACTCCCCATGGCAGAAGCTGCGGGATCGATTCCGCAGTGCATGGAGGAAACGGCCTCGTCTTTGCTGCACTGCCTTACTGTTCTGCTGCAGCTCGGCAGAGAGATGATCTGGGGCCATTTAAGCCAGCAGGAATTTTCTTTTTCTTCTTTAAGATTTTTGTGTTTGCATTTTCATTGTTGAGTATGTAAATATAAAATATCTTACAATACACAGAGTCCCAGCATCTCTCTTTTCCTGCGCAAGGTCTGTAGGGCATAAGAGAAGAGGGGGAAAAGGTTGCTTGTACTCAGCCAGCTGCCCAGGCGTGCAGTGTTGCAGGGAAAATGGCCAGAAGCCTTTTGGCCTTTGGTGGTTCTGCTGAAGCCTTTGTGCTGCCCATAGAGCGGCTGGGCAGGGGCCGGAGCTGCGGGGATCCCTGCCAGAGCGGTGCCTGGAGATGGCCACGAGCCCTGTGCCGGACAGGAAGGGCCATCCATGTCCTCCTGCCCGTCTGCTGCTGGCTGCAGTGCTGAGGGCTCCCAGGTGCCTCTGGATGGGCCTCCTCTGGAGCTGCTTTGGGGCTGCGGCGCTGCGGCCGGCACCCTTGGCCAGGCTGGGGGAGACCCTGAGGGGCTGAGGCACTGCTAAGCCCTGAGCAATTGGCTGGCAGAGGCCATAAGCAGCCCCCTGGCAGCCGCCTTGATCCCGACAGCCGGCTGCTCTGGCGCTTCCAGGTCGGTGGCCGGTTGGAGGGACGCCCTGGAATCAGGCGTGGAACCCTGGTCCTGGCCTTTCAGGGCTGTGAGGCCAGCTGTTGTGGGGCTGGGGGGGTGCCCTCCCTGTGCTCCAGACTGGAGCCCCCCGCCCCTCAGCCTTAGGCATTGAGCTCCACTGCCTGATATCCAAGTCTTGTTCCTCTTGCTGTGGGGGAGGCAGTGACTACTGCCCTAACTCTTGTCTGTAGCTCAATTTTCATAGGGTCTCCTGGTTTTGATTTTCCTGGGCTATCAGTATCCCATACTCTTGGGTACACCTGATTCAATACTTGCTCTAACTAGTTCTTCTTGTTTGTTGGTCTGGTGTCGATTGTCAGTCCTACTGCTAAAAGCGCTCATTTGTCTTCAGGTACCTTCCATTGAAGTTTTCTTTTTCTAAACGGAACTGTTGCTTCTAAATTTTCAAGCAAATCCCTGCATAGGACAGATTTGGGTGAGTTTGGGAAATACAGAAACTGACGTATTCCCATTTTCTTCTTGATTTTACATCAAAGTGGTTTCAGGAAGAATGCATTTTCTGGCTGCCCTGTAGTTGCTCCTATTGCTTGAAGATAGTTTTCACTTTTGGGTAGCAGTGCTTGATTCAAGAGTGAAAATGTGTCTCCACTATTTCTTAAAATTTCAACTTCTTCATCATTCTTTAGCTGTATTTTAAACAGTGGCCTGCTAGGGTAAGAACTGCCAGTCTCGGTCATTTCTTATCATCTAGAGTGGCTGCAAGAGTTTTGTGTACTTTGTCTGCTAACTCTGGGCACTGGCCCTATTTCCAGTGTCCTGATTTCTTACAAGATGCACATTGATTTGGGCCCAGCTTGGTCTGTGGCTGCTTTGAACCTCCTCTGCCTCTGCTATTTTCGCCCCTGCCTCTGCTTTAACCACGCCTACATCAGTCCTCTCCCTGGTGCTGATCCAGACCTGCCACCATGGCTGCAGGAAGCTCTTTTTCTTTTTCCCTCTCTTGACTATCGTACACTTTCTACTTTTGATGTAGTGTCTAAAAGCTTGCGTGACTGCTCAATGTTCTTCGAACACTTCTCAAACTCAGAGGGGCTTGGTGCTGTGACCATTTCCCTGGGGTGTTCCAGTTGGTGTTTATTTATCAGTTATCGTACAATGGTTTGTTTTCATGTACCCCGTATTTTCCCCAATTTGGTTTACCCCTAGGTTTTGCCCTCCCTCAAAGCTGTCCCTCATGCCATTCCCCGCTCTTTGTTCCAGCTCCTTCCCTGCCTCTCAAGATAATCCAGCTCTTTATTCCTGAACCTTCCCTGTCACTTTTGCCTTGGACCAATCCCTGACTGCACCACCCCTTTGGAATTCCTCTATTGCTGGAAGCCCCACTGGCCCATGTGACCTACCCTCTCCTCCCATCTGTCCTAATTAGTCCCAAGCAACTGATGGAATCCCCTCGCTCCTCCCCTGCAGATTCCTTATTGCTCAGTCGTTTGTATCCACCCCCTGAGTTGTACCCCGATAAAATCCCGTGCACAGAAGTGCTGGCGGCTCTTTGCTGCTGAATCCTTCCCTTGCAATAAACCTTGGCCTGTGGAACCTCACCATCGAGGAGCCTCCTCCTTCTCTTTGGCCTGCTCCGTGCTGCAGTTAGGAGATCCTGAACCACTGAGCAGTGGCTCACCAGGGTCAGCCGCGGGCAGGACCCACGCCTCGGCCGTTCCCCACTCCTGGCGCAGCGCCGCAGTTTTCCCAAGAGCCAGCCCGGGCTCCGCTGGGCTGCGTCAATGGGGAACTCGTCCCAGTGCCTGACTGTGCTCTGGGTGAAAAACCTTTTCCTGATACGGAAATGAAACTTGCCCTGTCCCAGCTCCCTGCCCTTTTCTCCAGTCCTGTCACTGGTCCCAACAGTGACGAGAGCTGCAGCAGCCCCTCTGATTCCTCTCAGGAGCATGTTGAAGACCACAATGATGCCCTTTACTCTCCTCCAGGCTGAACAAAGTGGCTGCAGCTGCATCTAGGGCTTCCCCCCCAGGCCACACTCCATCCTTGCAGTCCTCCTTTGCATTCTGCCTAATGGTTTCATATCTTTTGATATTGTACTGCCCAAAACTGCGCCCGTCTGCTTCCAGCGCTTCTCTTGGCTGCTGCTTCAGGGTGTGGGCACCATCATCAGAGACACAGAAGAGCTTCTCCTCCCAGAGTTGTCCTTATCCTCTGCACTTCCACGTCTCTGCCTTGATGTTCACTGGGGAACCTGCCACTTTGTGGCAGCTCATTGCTGTGCTCAGCAGAGACACAGTTCTGTTTGGACATGAGCTGCCAGAGCAAGACATGCAGCAACTGAAGCTGAGAATAGCAGAGGCTGGGCAGATGCCGTTTGTTCCAGAATGTGGGAAAGAGAGTGAGAAAAGCACAAGGAAATTTCAGACTGTTAACTTTGCAATCTAATTGCCCTGGGAAACTCAGCAATGGATGGTGCTCTGGTGCTACTGCCAATGCCTTCCATGAGAAAAATGCATTTCAGGAAGGAGCAACATCATCTGACAGAGACCAAGTGTGCCAGCAGTTGCTCCAGGTGCTCCTGCCATCAGCCCCTGCAGGAAAGAGGCACAGCCCCCTAGGCACGTGGCCTTTGGCTCCTTCTGGCGCAGAAGCCCCCCGGGGGCACAGGTCTCTGGGGCAGGAGACGGGCACCAGCGCTGCCAGGGCTCGGGGGGTGGCAGGTCTGCTTGGCCGGGGACTCTGCCACACCTGCTGATGTCAGCGCTCCCCGGGCCCCAGGCCTCAGAGCAGCATTCGTGCCCGGGCCCACACGTTCCTTGTGCGTGTCACACCGGCAGCTTTAGGACGGCCACCAGCCGGGACGTGTCCCAAGGAGGCCGTGCCAGCTTCCCTGCAAGGCCCCGTGCCCTTCCCAGAACGGCTGCGTCTGCAGCCCTCAGGGCTCCTTCTGCTGCCCTGAGCCCACAGAGCATGGCAGCGTTTGCTGATGCTCTGAGCCCTTCTTAAAGATCCTCTCGGCCTGGCTTAGACTCCTGGGGCCAGCCATTCCCTCCAAACTGGGCCACTTTGGGTGGGCTGGGCGTGGCCCCAGGGCAGGCGGCAGTGTCTGCAAGGGCCCTTGGTGACAGGTGCTGCACAGTCACTGTGACATGGAACGGCTGTCCAAGGGCCCTTTGTGACACGGGGTGACATAGGGGCTGGAGGTGACAAGAGCACGCCACAGTGCTCAGAGCACGCCACGGGACAGGACGGGACAGAGCGGTGCCGTGAGGAGACCCCGCACAGCGCGCTCGTTCGCGTCCCACCCGGAGCTTTTCTGAAGCCTGGTTCCTGCAGCTGAGCTCGAGGCCAGACCACAGGGCTTGCTGACCCGTGGTCTCCCTGAGGCTTCTCTTCTGCAGGTGCCCTTGAGGCCATATCATAGTCCTTGTCAGGAGTCCCCTGTCCTTGTGGCAGGAGCCCTTGAGACCGAGTGCAGGACTTGCTGTCCTGTAGCCTTCCTGAGGCTTCTTACTTGAAGGTGCCTTCCAGGCACCACTGCAGGACTTGGTGACTTGGAGCTTTTCCAAGGCAACTCTCCTGCAAATAGCCACAAATCCAGGCAGAGACATGGAGCAGAGACACCCGGCAGTGCCTGAGCTGGCCTGCGTGGAGGAGGAGGAAGGTGGCCCTGGAGCTGCCCCGGCACAGCAGACTGAGGAGGTGGTGCCGTTCCAGCCACCGCAGGAGGGTGAGTGGCAGAGCTGGGCCACAGGACTGGTGCCTGCTGCCAGCTTGGACCCCATGCCGTGCCGTGCCATGCTATCCTGTGGGGACATGCCCACGGACAGGACGGAAGAGGGGCCGGGCAGACACCCGCAGTGGCCGTGCTCCATCCCCTGGGGCATCCCGGGGCTCTCTCTGCCTGGGGATCGCAGGGCTGGGCCGTGTTGTCCGGCCTCTCCCGCAGCCCCTCATCTCTGGCTGCGCTCGCTCTTTGCCAGATGCAGCCCCGGAGCGCACACAAGAGCAGGAGTCCAGCCCTGGCCGCTTCCGCAGAACAGCGCAGGTACCTGCAGCCACCCCCACCTGGGCTGGGCCTGCTGTCCCTGCTCAGCCCAGCACCGTGTGTGCAGCACTCCATGCAACATCCTCGGCTTCTTGCCCTTCTCCTACAGTTTGTTTGCAACTTCCTCAAGAGAATTAAAGAGGAAGAGACCATCGCCACGGGCATAGGCCTCAGACCATACTCGCCCATCTTCCTCAGCAAGACCGGTGCTGCCCTGCTGCATATGCTTGTAGAGGAAGATTTTTACACTCCAAAGCAAGTAAGCAGCCTGGGCCAGGCTTTGATCCTCCCAGCAATTGCTTGGCCTCCCAATCCACGCATGCTGGTTGCTGTGAGCCTTTCAGGCCACATGGCAGTGGGGTGGGAAGGGAAGCACTCCTCTGGGGAAGCTGGGAACATTGCCCCCTCTGGCAGCTTTCCAAGTCTCCCCGTGCCTTCTCCAGGTGCCTGCCATGGTGAGCTACATCCACCAGTGGCTCATGGCCAATGATTCTGCTGAGCACAGGCTGGACAAGACCCTGCTGGATCTCACCGAAGCACAGCCAAATGACGCAGTGGTGACGCTCCTGCGTGTGGCCCCGTCCTGTGACAGGTATGGGGCCCACAGGGCTCAGGCCTCCCCAGCCCATCACCCTGCACAGCCTGCCCCAGGTGTCGGAGCAACAGAGACTTCCAGGGCCCTCTGGATGCTCCCTTTCCCAGCCCTGCCAGGCCAGCCCCTCAGCCTGCTGCCGTGCTCCCTTGCCGCCTCTCAGGGCTCTGTCCCCACAGGGCTGGGCTGTCTGCCTCCTGCTGGCAGGGGGGCAGTGGGCAGAGGCAGAAATGGCAGCCGGCTCAGCTGCCCCTGGTGCTTCCTCTGAGACCCTCCTGAGACACAGCTCTAACCCCACAGAGCTGCCATGGCCATGTGGAAGACCATCATGGGCTCAGCCAGGACTGCGGAGCTGGCGCAGCTGATCCTCCTGGATGTGCTGGGCAGCTGGCCAGAGTACAGCACCTGCACCTCCAATGGGGACGAAACGGCTGTCTTTGCCCTGACGGTGAGTTTCTGCAACTGGCCTTTGCAGGCCCCAAGGCTGTCTCTCCAGCAGCTCTCCATCCTCCTTCCCCCACTGCATCTCCCTGCCTCAGGCGCTGGCCTGAAACCTGGCCAAGGGGCAGCTTCAGGCCCACCAGGCCCCGTGCTCCCCCTGCCATGGTCTCTCCTGGCCTCTCCCTGCCACGCTCGGGCCCTGCCACACACACACCTCGGCACTGAGCGCTGTCTCGGGGGGCTTTGTCCTTTGCAGGCAACTGTGGTGACGTGGAAGATCCTCCAGGTGCCCTGTCTCCCACGGATCTTGAAGGTGTATTTCCCCCGCCTATTTGTGCATCTGCTATTCCAAGTGTTCTTCAGCACTCTGGATATGCCAGAGGAGGTCGACACCTTCTGGAAGGGATGCCAGGAAGAGCACGGCCTTGCCACCAGCCCCAACAGGTGCTCCATGCCACTCCTCCTGTCCCTGCCACGTGGCCTGCCAAGGAGCCAGTGCTGCCAGTGTGACCTGGGCTTTGCTGTGCACACAGGTTTGCTGTGCGCACCCTGAAGTCCCTGCTCTGCCTTCTCCGCTGCGAGGATGTGGTGGTGGCAATGGAGCGCAGGTGTGCCTGGGACACGCTGCTCTCTCTTGACACCCACCACTTTGCCGTCGCTCTGCTTGCCAGGTGAGACCCCCTTCTCCCCACTGCCTCTGGCATTGCTGCTCTGTGCCCAGGTGCCCCACAAAGTGTCCGTGGTGGCCATGGGTCAGAGGGCCTTGTCACTGAGGGACGGCCAAGCAGACTGGAATAGGCTGGCAGAGGAGGGTACTCATGAGCAACCAACTCCCAAACGGCCCACGTCCCCTTGCTGGAAGGGTGCTGGGGAAAGATGAGAACTGGGTGAGTCACGCCTGGGAGAGGTTTGCCCCACTGCATCAGGCTCTTGTTTCCTTTTTCCCCTCTTCAGAGAAATTCGCCGCTTAGCCATCCACTTTTGTTCCGCGGTGGCATTCTACCTGCTCGCCCTGCTCGGCAAAGAGATGCCATACTGGGATTTCCCTGCCCTGGCATTCCTTGTGGAGGTGAGCCTCAAGGCCAGCGCTGCCTGGCTGAGCGGCCTCCCAGCCCTCTGGCCTCTCACAGCCACAGCTGCCAGGACAGTGCCCGTGCCCTGTGCTGCTGCCTGGGCCCGGCCCTGTGCGCTTCTGGGCTCCTGCCGGCCGGCTCCCCTGTCACTGCCCTGTGCCTTTCAGGTCCTCGAGTGCCTGGACTTGAGGGAATGCAGTGACAGTGTCCTGGAGATCCTGGCACAGAACCTGCAGAGCGAGCACATGGCCAGGCGTTACTTGGCACTCCGAGGCCTCGTAGTGCTGGGCAAGAATCCCTTGATGGTGAGAAGGGGGCAGTGGCCGAAGCCGTGCAGGCAGCGTGGGGCTGGGCAACGCAGTCGCTTGGCCTTGCCTGGGCTTCGGCCGCTGGGGCAGCTGTTCCCATCTCTCCTGCTTCCCGCTTCAGCTGCCCCAGTGCTTCGGGACAGGCCTTTGGCCTCTGGGCCCTGCGGCAGCAGGGCGGCCTTTCACAAAGTCGTCTTCCGCACAGGCTGAAAAAATGCAGAGCCTGACTGAAAGTCTTGTGGAGCTCCTGGAGGAAAATGACAGCGACATGGTCAGGATGAGCATCCTTCTACTCCGATATTTGCTCCTGGATAATGGTGCTCCAATAGCCACCCCCATTGCCCCATTGCCCTGCAGCTGGCTGAGGCGCTCCTGCCACTCTTTGACAGCGTAAGGCTCTGTGCCCACAGCCACAGCCACTGGCTGCTGCCCGGACCCTTGGTGCCCTGTGCAGATGCACGCCTGTGCCCTGGGGGGCCTGAAGCAGCTGATGCTCAGGTCTTTTGCCCTTTCCTTTCATCCAGGATGACATCCAGGTGCAGCTGAGCTCCATGGCTCTCTTTCAAGAGATGCTGGACTTATTAACAGAAGAGGGAAGAAAGGCCCTCAAGTCCCACGTGCGCCAGAGCCTGCTCCCTCTCTACTTCCACTGCCATGATGAGAATCAGATGGTTGCTGAGGTGAGCACTTGTGGCCAGCTGCTGTCCCCCTGGCAGGGGCTTGGGCTGCCTCCTGCCCGGGCACCTTGTGGGCTGCAGCCTCCTCAGGCCTGTGCCACTGGGATGCTCCTGTGCCCTGGACTGTAGGGCCATCTGTGCATCTCTGTCCCTCTCCAGGCCTCCCGGGAAACGCTGCATTCCTCAGCCAGATTCCTGAAGAGGAGGGATATAGAACAAATGCTACACCTGGATCAGAGCTTTGCCGAGTGCCTGGTAAGAACAGCAGAGACCCCCCAGCCTCAGCATGGCCAAGGTCCCTGAGGGCGGTGCTCAGTGTGCGGGCCTAACAGCTGTGCCCGCTGCTGCAGCCAGAGGCCGCGCGGGCTCTGCTCCAGGCTCCCGTGGGCCTGAGTCGGGTGCCCATGGAGCCCCGGCCCGGCGGGGCTGCGGGGCGGCACCGCGGCTCCCCGGGCAGCAGCCAGCCCTCTGCCCCTCGCCTCGGGAGCCCTTGGCCAGCGGCTGCTGGCCGCGCCTCAGAGCTGGGCGGGCAGGCGAGGCCGGCGATGGGCGCAGGCAGCGTCCGGCCCAGGAGCTGAGCCCGCGCCAACCCTTCCCTCCTGCCGCTCTCTGCAGCTGGCAGAGGACAGGAGCCGAGTGGCCGAGCACGTGCGCAGGGCACTGCACTACCTGCAGAGCCCACAGGAGTCCCTGCGAGAGGCGGCCGTCAGGTTCATGGGTGAGTCCCGAGCCCGGGCTCCTCCCCGGCCCGCCGCAGCTCAGCCCCGGCCCCGCCTGCGGCCCCGGCAGCGCCGGCCCGGCCCGGCGCCGTGGAGCCCCGCCTGGCCTGGGCGTTGCTGCCGCCCTCTGGCAGCCGTGCCCTGGGGCAGCAGCGTGCGGCAAGGGCCCGGGCTGAGCTCTGCCTGGCCAGCAGCCCGTGTGGCCACAGCGCCGGCAGCGCCGCTGGCAGGGAGCTGTGCCGCTGGGGCCGTGACAGGCTCTGTGTTCACAGGCATGGCCGGGCGGCGCCTGAGGGGGCAGCAGCAAGAGCTGCAGCTGATCTGCACTGGTGAGTGCGTGAGGGCAGCGGGCTGACCGAGGGGGCTGGAGGGGGCAGCTGCAAGCCCTGCCCCGGCTGTGGAGGGATCTGCACCCATGGGCAGAGCACACAGAGATATCAGGGCTACGTGTGGCATTCGTGGCTAGCAACTTCGGGCTGATCCCCTTGCTCCCCGCTCCCTGCGGGCCATGGCAAGAGACGACCGGGATGGCCCTGGCATGGGGCTCACCTTGGCTCCCTGCGTATGCGGGATCTGACCTTGCCTCTGTTCCTCTCTCTTGCAGCCCTTGAAGAAATGGCATATGACAGCAGTCCTGCAATCAGAGATGCTGCAGTAGAATTTTGTTTAGTTCTCCGGGCTCTTGAGAGAGCTCCCTACTCCCCATGGCAGAAGCTGCGGGATCGATTCCGCAGTGCATGGAGGAAACGGCCTCGTCTTTGCTGCACTGCCTTACTGTTCTGCTGCAGCTCGGCAGAGAGATGATCTGGGGCCATTTAAGCCAGCAGGAATTTTCTTTTTCTTCTTTAAGATTTTTGTGTTTGCATTTTCATTGTTGAGTATGTAAATATAAAATATCTTACAATACACAGAGTCCCAGCATCTCTCTTTTCCTGCGCAAGGTCTGTAGGGCATAAGAGAAGAGGGGGAAAAGGTTGCTTGTACTCAGCCAGCTGCCCAGGCGTGCAGTGTTGCAGGGAAAATGGCCAGAAGCCTTTTGGCCTTTGGTGGTTCTGCTGAAGCCTTTGTGCTGCCCATAGAGCGGCTGGGCAGGGGCCGGAGCTGCGGGGATCCCTGCCAGAGCGGTGCCTGGAGATGGCCACGAGCCCTGTGCCGGACAGGAAGGGCCATCCATGTCCTCCTGCCCGTCTGCTGCTGGCTGCAGTGCTGAGGGCTCCCAGGTGCCTCTGGATGGGCCTCCTCTGGAGCTGCTTTGGGGCTGCGGCGCTGCGGCCGGCACCCTTGGCCAGGCTGGGGGAGACCCTGAGGGGCTGAGGCACTGCTAAGCCCTGAGCAATTGGCTGGCAGAGGCCATAAGCAGCCCCCTGGCAGCCGCCTTGATCCCGACAGCCGGCTGCTCTGGCGCTTCCAGGTCGGTGGCCGGTTGGAGGGACGTCCTGGAATCAGGCGTGGAACCCTGGTCCTGGCCTTTCAGGGCTGTGAGGCCAGCTGTTGTGGGGCTGGGGGGGTGCCCTCCCTGTGCTCCAGACTGGAGCCCCCCGCCCCTCAGCCTTAGGCATTGAGCTCCACTGCCTGATATCCAAGTCTTGTTCCTCTTGCTGTGGGGGAGGCAGTGACTACTGCCCTAACTCTTGTCTGTAGCTCAATTTTCATAGGGTCTCCTGGTTTTGATTTTCCTGGGCTATCAGTATCCCATACTCTTGGGTACACCTGATTCAATACTTGCTCTAACTAGTTCTTCTTGTTTGTTGGTCTGGTGTCGATTGTCAGTCCTACTGCTAAAAGCGCTCATTTGTCTTCAGGTACCTTCCATTGAAGTTTTCTTTTTCTAAACGGAACTGTTGCTTCTAAATTTTCAAGCAAATCCCTGCATAGGACAGATTTGGGTGAGTTTGGGAAATACAGAAACTGACGTATTCCCATTTTCTTCTTGATTTTACATCAAAGTGGTTTCAGGAAGAATGCATTTTCTGGCTGCCCTGTAGTTGCTCCTATTGCTTGAAGATAGTTTTCACTTTTGGGTAGCAGTGCTTGATTCAAGAGTGAAAATGTGTCTCCACTATTTCTTAAAATTTCAACTTCTTCATCATTCTTTAGCTGTATTTTAAACAGTGGCCTGCTAGGGTAAGAACTGCCAGTCTCGGTCATTTCTTATCATCTAGAGTGGCTGCAAGAGTTTTGTGTACTTTGTCTGCTAACTCTGGGCACTGGCCCTATTTCCAGTGTCCTGATTTCTTACAAGATGCACATTGATTTGGGCCCAGCTTGGTCTGTGGCTGCTTTGAACCTCCTCTGCCTCTGCTATTTTCGCCCCTGCCTCTGCTTTAACCACGCCTACATCAGTCCTCTCCCTGGTGCTGATCCAGAGCTGCCACCATGGCTGCAGGGAGCTCTTTTTCTTTTTCCCTCTCTTGACTATCGTACACTTTCTACTTTTGATGTAGTGTCTAAAAGCTTGCGTGACTGCTCAATGTTCTTCGAACACTTCTCAAACTCAGAGGGGCTTGGTGCTGTGACCATTTCCCTGGGGTGTTCCAGTTGGTGTTTATTTATCAGTTATCGTACAATGGTTTGTTTTCATGTACCCCGTATTTTCCCCAATTTGGTTTACCCCTAGGTTTTGCCCTCCCTCAAAGCTGTCCCTCATGCCATTCCCCGCTCTTTGTTCCAGCTCCTTCCCTGCCTCTCAAGATAATCCAGCTCTTTATTCCTGAACCTTCCCTGTCACTTTTGCCTTGGACCAATCCCTGACTGCACCACCCCTTTGGAATTCCTCTATTGCTGGAAGCCCCACTGGCCCATGTGACCTACCCTCTCCTCCCATCTGTCCTAATTAGTCCCAAGCAACTGATGGAATCCCCTCGCTCCTCCCCTGCAGATTCCTTATTGCTCAGTCGTTTGTATCCACCCCCTGAGTTGTACCCCGATAAAATCCCGTGCACAGAAGTGCTGGCGGCTCTTTGCTGCTGAATCCTTCCCTTGCAATAAACCTTGGCCTGTGGAACCTCACCATCGAGGAGCCTCCTCCTTCTCTTTGGCCTGCTCCGTGCTGCAGTTAGGAGATCCTGAACCACTGAGCAGTGGCTCACCAGGGTCAGCCGCGGGCAGGACCCACGCCTCGGCCGTTCCCCACTCCTGGCGCAGCGCCGCAGTTTTCCCAAGAGCCAGCCCGGGCTCCGCTGGGCTGCGTCAATGGGGAACTCGTCCCAGTGCCTGACTGTGCTCTGGGTGAAAAACCTTTTCCTGATACGGAAATGAAACTTGCCCTGTCCCAGCTCCCTGCCCTTTTCTCCAGTCCTGTCACTGGTCCCAACAGTGACGAGAGCTGCAGCAGCCCCTCTGATTCCTCTCAGGAGCATGTTGAAGACCACAATGACGCCCTTTACTCTCCTCCAGGCTGAACAAAGTGGCTGCAGCTGCATCTAGGGCTTCCCCCGCAGGCCACACTCCATCCTTGCAGTCCTCCTTTGCATTCTGCCTAATGGTTTCATATCTTTTGATATTGTACTGCCCAAAACTGCGCCCGTCTGCTTCCAGCGCTTCTTTTGGCTGCTGCTTCAGGGTGTGGGCACCATCATCAGAGACACAGAAGAGCTTCTCCTCCCAGAGTTGTCCTTATCCTCTGCACTTCCACGTCTCTGCCTTGATGTTCACTGGGGAACCTGCCACTTTGTGGCAGCTCATTGCTGTGCTCAGCAGAGACACAGCTCTGTTTGGACATGAGCTGCCAGAGCAAGACACGCAGCAACTGAAGCTGAGAATAGCAGAGGCTGGGCAGATGCCGTTTGTTCCAGAATGTGGGAAAGAGAGTGAGAAAAGCACAAGGAAATTTCAGACTGTTAACTTTGCAATCTAATTGCCCTGGGAAACTCAGCAATGGATGGTGCTCTGGTGCTACTGCCAATGCCTTCCATGAGAAAAATGCATTTCAGGAAGGAGCAACATCATCTGACAGAGACCAAGTGTGCCAGCAGTTGCTCCAGGTGCTCCTGCCATCAGCCCCTGCAGGAAAGAGGCACAGCCCCCTAGGCACGTGGCCTTTGGCTCCTTCTGGCGCAGAAGCCCCCCGGGGGCACAGGTCTCTGGGGCAGGAGACGGGCACCAGCGCTGCCAGGGCTCGGGGGGTGGCAGGTCTGCTTGGCTGGGGACTCTGCCACACCTGCTGATGTCAGCGCTCCCCGGGCCCCAGGCCTCAGAGCAGCATTCGTGCCCGGGCCCACACGTTCCTTGTGCGTGTCACACCGGCAGCTTTAGGACGGCCACCAGCCGGGACGTGTCCCAAGGAGGCCGTGCCAGCTTCCCTGCAAGGCCCCGTGCCCTTCCCAGAACGGCTGCGTCTGCAGCCCTCAGGGCTCCTTCTGCTGCCCTGAGCCCACAGAGCATGGCAGTGTTTGCTGATGCTCTGAGCCCTTCTTAAAGATCCTCTCGGCCTGGCTTAGACTCCTGGGGCCAGCCATTCCCTCCAAACTGGGCCACTTTGGGTGGGCTGGGCGTGGCCCCAGGGCAGGCGGCAGTGTCTGCAAGGGCCCTTGGTGACAGGTGCTGCACAGTCACTGTGACATGGAACGGCTGTCCAAGGGCCCTTTGTGACACGGGGTGACATAGGGGCTGGAGGTGACAAGAGCACGCCACAGTGCTCAGAGCACGCCACGGGACAGGACGGGACAGAGCGGTGCCGTGAGGAGACCCCGCACGGCGCGCTCGTTCGCGTCCCACCCGCAGCTTTTCTGAAGCCTGGTTCCTGCAGCTGAGCTCGAGGCCAGACCACAGGGCTTGCTGACCCGTGGTCTCCCTGAGGCTTCTCTTCTGCAGGTGCCCTTGAGGCCATATCATAGTCCTTGTCAGGAGTCCCCTGTCCTTGTGGCAGGAGCCCTTGAGACCGAGTGCAGGACTTGCTGTCCTGTAGCCTTCCTGAGGCTTCTTACTTGAAGGTGCCTTCCAGGCACCACTGCAGGACTTGGTGACTTGGAGCTTTTCCAAGGCAACTCTCCTGCAAATAGCCACAAATCCAGGCAGAGACATGGAGCAGAGACACCCGGCAGTGCCTGAGCTGGCCTGCGTGGAGGAGGAGGAAGGTGGCCCTGGAGCTGCCCCGGCACAGCAGACTGAGGAGGTGGTGCCATTCCAGCCACCGCAGGAGGGTGAGTGGCAGAGCTGGGCCACAGGACTGGTGCCTGCTGCCAGCTTGGACCCCATGCCGTGCCGTGCCATGCTATCCTGTGGGGACATGCCCACGGACAGGACGGAAGAGGGGCCGGGCAGACACCCGCAGTGGCCGTGCTCCATCCCCTGGGGCATCCCGGGGCTCTCTCTGCCTGGGGATCGCAGGGCTGGGCCGTGTTGTCCGGCCTCTCCCGCAGCCCCTCATCTCTGGCTGCGCTCGCTCTTTGCCAGATGCAGCCCCGGAGCGCACACAAGAGCAGGAGTCCAGCCCTGGCCGCTTCCGCAGAACAGCGCAGGTACCTGCAGCCACCCCCACCTGGGCTGGGCCTGCTGTCCCTGCTCAGCCCAGCACCGTGTGTGCAGCACTCCATGCAACATCCTCGGCTTCTTGCCCTTCTCCTACAGTTTGTTTGCAACTTCCTCAAGAGAATTAAAGAGGAAGAGACCATCGCCACGGGCATAGGCCTCAGACCATACTCGCCCATCTTCCTCAGCAAGACCGGTGCTGCCCTGCTGCATATGCTTGTAGAGGAAGATTTTTACACTCCAAAGCAAGTAAGCAGCCTGGGCCAGGCTTTGATCCTCCCAGCAATTGCTTGGCCTCCCAATCCACGCATGCTGGTTGCTGTGAGCCTTTCAGGCCGCATGGCAGTGGGGTGGGAAGGGAAGCACTCCTCTGGGGAAGCTGGGAACATTGCCCCCTCTGGCAGCTTTCCAAGTCTCCCCGTGCCTTCTCCAGGTGCCTGCCATGGTGAGCTACATCCACCAGTGGCTCATGGCCAATGATTCTGCTGAGCACAGGCTGGACAAGACCCTGCTGGATCTCACCGAAGCACAGCCAAATGACGCAGTGGTGACGCTCCTGCGTGTGGCCCCGTCCTGTGACAGGTATGGGGCCCACCTGCCCACAGGGCTCAGGCCTCCCCAGCCCATCACCCTGCACAGCCTGCCCCAGGTGTCGGAGCAACAGAGACTTCCAGGGCCCTCTGGATGCTCCCTTTCCCAGCCCTGCCAGGCCAGCCCCTCAGCCTGCTGCCGTGCTCCCTTGCCGCCTCTCAGGGCTCTGTCCCCACAGGGCTGGGCTGTCTGCCTCCTGCTGGCAGGGGGGCAGTGGGCAGAGGCAGAAATGGCAGCCGGCTCAGCTGCCCCTGGTGCTTCCTCTGAGACCCTCCTGAGACACAGCTCTAACCCCACAGAGCTGCCATGGCCATGTGGAAGACCATCATGGGCTCAGCCAGGACTGCGGAGCTGGCGCAGCTGATCCTCCTGGATGTGCTGGGCAGCTGGCCAGAGTACAGCACCTGCACCTCCAATGGGGACGAAACGGCTGTCTTTGCCCTGACGGTGAGTTTCTGCAACTGGCCTTTGCAGGCCCCAAGGCTGTCTCTCCAGCAGCTCTCCATCCTCCTTCCCCCACTGCATCTCCCTGCCTCAGGCGCTGGCCTGAAACCTGGCCAAGGGGCAGCTTCAGGCCCACCAGGCCCCGTGCTCCCCCTGCCATGGTCTCTCCTGGCCTCTCCCTGCCACGCTCGGGCCCTGCCACACACACACCTCGGCACTGAGCGCTGTCTCGGGGGGCTTTGTCCTTTGCAGGCAACTGTGGTGACGTGGAAGATCCTCCAGGTGCCCTGTCTCCCACGGATCTTGAAGGTGTATTTCCCCCGCCTATTTGTGCATCTGCTATTCCAAGTGTTCTTCAGCACTCTGGATATGCCAGAGGAGGTCGACACCTTCTGGAAGGGATGCCAGGAAGAGCACGGCCTTGCCACCAGCCCCAACAGGTGCTCCATGCCACTCCTCCTGTCCCTGCCACGTGGCCTGCCAAGGAGCCAGTGCTGCCAGTGTGACCTGGGCTTTGCTGTGCACACAGGTTTGCTGTGCGCACCCTGAAGTCCCTGCTCTGCCTTCTCCGCTGCGAGGATGTGGTGGTGGCAATGGAGCGCAGGTGTGCCTGGGACACGCTGCTCTCTCTTGACACCCACCACTTTGCCGTCGCTCTGCTTGCCAGGTGAGACCCCCTTCTCCCCACTGCCTCTGGCATTGCTGCTCTGTGCCCAGGTGCCCCACAAAGTGTCCGTGGTGGCCATGGGTCAGAGGGCCTTGTCACTGAGGGACGGCCAAGCAGACTGGAATAGGCTGGCAGAGGAGGGTACCCATGAGCAACCAACTCCCAAACGGCCCACGTCCCCTTGCTGGAAGGGTGCTGGGGAAAGATGAGAACTGGGTGAGTCACGCCTGGGAGAGGTTTGCCCCACTGCATCAGGCTCTTGTTTCCTTTTTCCCCTCTTCAGAGAAATTCGCCGCTTAGCCATCCACTTTTGTTCCGCGGTGGCATTCTACCTGCTCGCCCTGCTCGGCAAAGAGATGCCATACTGGGATTTCCCTGCCCTGGCATTCCTTGTGGAGGTGAGCCTCAAGGCCAGCGCTGCCTGGCTGAGCGGCCTCCCAGCCCTCTGGCCTCTCACAGCCACAGCTGCCAGGACAGTGCCCGTGCCCTGTGCTGCTGCCTGGGCCCGGCCCTGTGCGCTTCTGGGCTCCTGCCGGCCGGCTCCCCTGTCACTGCCCTGTGCCTTTCAGGTCCTCGAGTGCCTGGACTTGAGGGAATGCAGTGACAGTGTCCTGGAGATCCTGGCACAGAACCTGCAGAGCGAGCACATGGCCAGGCGTTACTTGGCACTCCGAGGCCTCGTAGTGCTGGGCAAGAATCCCTTGATGGTGAGAAGGGGGCAGTGGCCGAAGCCGTGCAGGCAGCGTGGGGCTGGGCAACGCAGTCGCTTGGCCTTGCCTGGGCTTCGGCCGCTGGGGCAGCTGTTCCCATCTCTCCTGCTTCCCGCTTCAGCTGCCCCAGTGCTTCGGGACAGGCCTTTGGCCTCTGGGCCCTGCGGCAGCAGGGCGGCCTTTCACAAAGTCGTCTTCCGCACAGGCTGAAAAAATGCAGAGCCTGACTGAAAGTCTTGTGGAGCTCCTGGAGGAAAATGACAGCGACATGGTCAGGATGAGCATCCTTCTACTCCGATATTTGCTCCTGGATAATGGTGCTCCAATAGCCACCCCCATCGCCCTGCAGCTGGCTGAGGCGCTCCTGCCACTCTTTGACAGCGTAAGGCTCTGTGCCCACAGCCACAGCCACTGGCTGCTGCCCGGACCCTTGGTGCCCTGTGCAGATGCACGCCTGTGCCCTGGGGGGCCTGAAGCAGCTGATGCTCAGGTCTTTTGCCCTTTCCTTTCATCCAGGATGACATCCAGGTGCAGCTGAGCTCCATGGCTCTCTTTCAAGAGATGCTGGACTTATTAACAGAAGAGGGAAGAAAGGCCCTCAAGTCCCACGTGCGCCAGAGCCTGCTCCCTCTCTACTTCCACTGCCATGATGAGAATCAGATGGTTGCTGAGGTGAGCACTTGTGGCCAGCTGCTGTCCCCCTGGCAGGGGCTTGGGCTGCCTCCTGCCCGGGCACCTTGTGGGCTGCAGCCTCCTCAGGCCTGTGCCACTGGGATGCTCCTGTGCCCTGGACTGTAGGGCCATCTGTGCATCTCTGTCCCTCTCCAGGCCTCCCGGGAAACGCTGCATTCCTCAGCCAGATTCCTGAAGAGGAGGGATATAGAACAAATGCTACACCTGGATCAGAGCTTTGCCGAGTGCCTGGTAAGAACAGCAGAGACCCCCCAGCCTCAGCATGGCCAAGGTCCCTGAGGGCGGTGCTCAGTGTGCGGGCCTAACAGCTGTGCCCGCTGCTGCAGCCAGAGGCCGCGCGGGCTCTGCTCCAGGCTCCCGTGGGCCTGAGTCGGGTGCCCATGGAGCCCCGGCCCGGCGGGGCTGCGGGGCGGCACCGCGGCTCCCCGGGCAGCAGCCAGCCCTCTGCCCCTCGCCTCGGGAGCCCTTGGCCAGCGGCTGCTGGCCGCGCCTCAGAGCTGGGCGGGCAGGCGAGGCCGGCGATGGGCGCAGGCAGCGTCCGGCCCAGGAGCTGAGCCCGCGCCAACCCTTCCCTCCTGCCGCTCTCTGCAGCTGGCAGAGGACAGGAGCCGAGTGGCCGAGCACGTGCGCAGGGCACTGCACTACCTGCAGAGCCCACAGGAGTCCCTGCGAGAGGCGGCCGTCAGGTTCATGGGTGAGTCCCGAGCCCGGGCTCCTCCCCGGCCCGCCGCAGCTCGGCCCCGGCCCCGCCTGCTGCCCCGGCAGCGCCGGCCCGGCCCGGCGCCGTGGAGCCCCGCCTGGCCTGGGCGTTGCTGCCGCCCTCTGGCAGCCGTGCCCTGGGGCGGCAGCGTGCGGCAAGGGCCCGGGCTGAGCTCTGCCTGGCCAGCAGCCCGTGTGGCCACAGCGCCGGCAGCGCCGCTGGCAGGGAGCTGTGCCGCTGGGGCCGTGACAGGCTCTGTGTTCACAGGCATGGCCGGGCGGCGCCTGAGGGGGCAGCAGCAAGAGCTGCAGCTGATCTGCACTGGTGAGTGCGTGAGGGCAGCGGGCTGACCGAGGGGGCTGGAGGGGGCAGCTGCAAGCCCTGCCCCGGCTGTGGAGGGATCTGCACCCATGGGCAGAGCACACAGAGATATCAGGGCTACGTGTGGCATTCGTGGCTAGCAACTTCGGGCTGATCCCCTTGCTCCCCGCTCCCTGCGGGCCATGGCAAGAGACGACCGGGATGGCCCTGGCATGGGGCTCACCTTGGCTCCCTGCGTATGCGGGATCTGACCTTGCCTCTGTTCCTCTCTCTTGCAGCCCTTGAAGAAATGGCATATGACAGCAGTCCTGCAATCAGAGATGCTGCAGTAGAATTTTGTTTAGTTCTCCGGGCTCTTGAGAGAGCTCCCTACTCCCCATGGCAGAAGCTGCGGGATCGATTCCGCAGTGCATGGAGGAAACGGCCTCGTCTTTGCTGCACTGCCTTACTGTTCTGCTGCAGCTCGGCAGAGAGATGATCTGGGGCCATTTAAGCCAGCAGGAATTTTCTTTTTCTTCTTTAAGAGTTTTGTGTTTGCATTTTCATTGTTGAGTATGTAAATATAAAATATCTTACAATACACAGAGTCCCAGCATCTCTCTTTTCCTGCGCAAGGTCTGTAGGGCATAAGAGAAGAGGGGGAAAAGGTTGCTTGTACTCAGCCAGCTGCCCAGGCGTGCAGTGTTGCAGGGAAAATGGCCAGAAGCCTTTTGGCCTTTGGTGGTTCTGCTGAAGCCTTTGTGCTGCCCATAGAGCGGCTGGGCAGGGGCCGGAGCTGCGGGGATCCCTGCCAGAGCGGTGCCTGGAGATGGCCACGAGCCCTGTGCCGGACAGGAAGGGCCATCCATGTCCTCCTGCCCGTCTGCTGCTGGCTGCAGTGCTGAGGGCTCCCAGGTGCCTCTGGATGGGCCTCCTCTGGAGCTGCTTTGGGGCTGCGGCGCTGCGGCCGGCATCCTTGGCCAGGCTGGGGGAGACCCTGAGGGGCTGAGGCACTGCTAAGCCCTGAGCAATTGGCTGGCAGAGGCCATAAGCAGCCCCCTGGCAGCCGCCTTGATCCCGACAGCCGGCTGCTCTGGCGCTTCCAGGTCGGTGGCCGGTTGGAGGGACGCCCTGGAATCAGGCGTGGAACCCTGGTCCTGGCCTTTCAGGGCTGTGAGGCCAGCTGTTGTGGGGCTGGGGGGGTGCCCTCCCTGTGCTCCAGACTGGAGCCCCCCGCCCCTCAGCCTTAGGCATTGAGCTCCACTGCCTGATATCCAAGTCTTGTTCCTCTTGCTGTGGGGGAGGCAGTGACTACTGCCCTAACTCTTGTCTGTAGCTCAATTTTCATAGGGTCTCCTGGTTTTGATTTTCCTGGGCTATCAGTATCCCATACTCTTGGGTACACCTGATTCAATACTTGCTCTAACTAGTTCTTCTTGTTTGTTGGTCTGGTGTCGATTGTCAGTCCTACTGCTAAAAGCGCTCATTTGTCTTCAGGTACCTTCCATTGAAGTTTTCTTTTTCTAAACGGAACTGTTGCTTCTAAATTTTCAAGCAAATCCCTGCATAGGACAGATTTGGGTGAGTTTGGGAAATACAGAAACTGACGTATTCCCATTTTCTTCTTGATTTTACATCAAAGTGGTTTCAGGAAGAATGCATTTTCTGGCTGCCCTGTAGTTGCTCCTATTGCTTGAAGATAGTTTTCACTTTTGGGTAGCAGTGCTTGATTCAAGAGTGAAAATGTGTCTCCACTATTTCTTAAAATTTCAACTTCTTCATCATTCTTTAGCTGTATTTTAAACAGTGGCCTGCTAGGGTAAGAACTGCCAGTCTCGGTCATTTCTTATCATCTAGAGTGGCTGCAAGAGTTTTGTGTACTTTGTCTGCTAACTCTGGGCACTGGCCCTATTTCCAGTGTCCTGATTTCTTACAAGATGCACATTGATTTGGGCCCAGCTTGGTCTGTGGCTGCTTTGAACCTCCTCTGCCTCTGCTATTTTCGCCCCTGCCTCTGCTTTAACCACGCCTACATCAGTCCTCTCCCTGGTGCTGATCCAGAGCTGCCACCATGGCTGCAGGGAGCTCTTTTTCTTTTTCCCTCTCTTGACTATCGTACACTTTCTACTTTTGATGTAGTGTCTAAAAGCTTGCGTGACTGCTCAATGTTCTTCGAACACTTCTCAAACTCAGAGGGGCTTGGTGCTGTGACCATTTCCCTGGGGTGTTCCAGTTGGTGTTTATTTATCAGTTATCGTACAATGGTTTGTTTTCATGTACCCCGTATTTTCCCCAATTTGGTTTACCCCTAGGTTTTGCCCTCCCTCAAAGCTGTCCCTCATGCCATTCCCCGCTCTTTGTTCCAGCTCCTTCCCTGCCTCTCAAGATAATCCAGCTCTTTATTCCTGAACCTTCCCTGTCACTTTTGCCTTGGACCAATCCCTGACTGCACCACCCCTTTGGAATTCCTCTATTGCTGGAAGCCCCACTGGCCCATGTGACCTACCCTCTCCTCCCATCTGTCCTAATTAGTCCCAAGCAACTGATGGAATCCCCTCGCTCCTCCCCTGCAGATTCCTTATTGCTCAGTCGTTTGTATCCACCCCCTGAGTTGTACCCCGATAAAATCCCGTGCACAGAAGTGCTGGCGGCTCTTTGCTGCTGAATCCTTCCCTTGCAATAAACCTTGGCCTGTGGAACCTCACCATCGAGGAGCCTCCTCCTTCTCTTTGGCCTGCTCCGTGCTGCAGTTAGGAGATCCTGAACCACTGAGCAGTGGCTCACCAGGGTCAGCCGCGGGCAGGACCCACGCCTCGGCCGTTCCCCACTCCTGGCGCAGCGCCGCAGTTTTCCCAAGAGCCAGCCCGGGCTCCGCTGGGCTGCGTCAATGGGGAACTCGTCCCAGTGCCTGACTGTGCTCTGGGTGAAAAACCTTTTCCTGATACGGAAATGAAACTTGCCCTGTCCCAGCTCCCTGCCCTTTCCTCCAGTCCTGTCACTGGTCCCAACAGTGACGAGAGCTGCAGCAGCCCCTCTGATTCCTCTCAGGAGCATGTTGAAGACCACAATGACGCCCTTTACTCTCCTCCAGGCTGAACAAAGTGGCTGCAGCTGAATCTAGGGCTTCCCCCCCAGGCCACACTCCATCCTTGCAGTCCTCCTTTGCATTCTGCCTAATGGTTTCATATCTTTTGATATTGTACTGCCCAAAACTGCGCCCGTCTGCTTCCAGCACTTCTCTTGGCTGCTGCTTCAGGGTGTGGGCACCATCATCAGAGACACAGAAGAGCTTCTCCTCCCAGAGTTGTCCTTATCCTCTGCACTTCCACGTCTCTGCCTTGATGTTCACTGGGGAACCTGCCACTTTGTGGCAGCTCATTGCTGTGCTCAGCAGAGACACAGTTCTGTTTGGACATGAGCTGCCAGAGCAAGACATGCAGCAACTGAAGCTGAGAATAGCAGAGGCTGGGCAGATGCCGTTTGTTCCAGAATGTGGGAAAGAGAGTGAGAAAAGCACAAGGAAATTTCAGACTGTTAACTTTGCAATCTAATTGCCCTGGGAAACTCAGCAATGGATGGTGCTCTGGTGCTACTGCCAATGCCTTCCATGAGAAAAATGCATTTCAGGAAGGAGCAACATCATCTGACAGAGACCAAGTGTGCCAGCAGTTGCTCCAGGTGCTCCTGCCATCAGCCCCTGCAGGAAAGAGGCACAGCCCCCTAGGCACGTGGCCTTTGGCTCCTTCTGGCGCAGAAGCCCCCCGGGGGCACAGGTCTCTGGGGCAGGAGACGGGCACCAGCGCTGCCAGGGCTCGGGGGGTGGCAGGTCTGCTTGGCCGGGGACTCTGCCACACCTGCTGATGTCAGCGCTCCCCGGGCCCCAGGCCTCAGAGCAGCATTCGTGCCCGGGCCCACACGTTCCTTGTGCGTGTCACACCGGCAGCTTTAGGACGGCCACCAGCCGGGACGTGTCCCAAGGAGGCCGTGCCAGCTTCCCTGCAAGGCCCCGTGCCCTTCCCAGAACGGCTGCGTCTGCAGCCCTCAGGGCTCCTTCTGCTGCCCTGAGCCCACAGAGCATGGCAGCGTTTGCTGATGCTCTGAGCCCTTCTTAAAGATCCTCTCGGCCTGGCTTAGACTCCTGGGGCCAGCCATTCCCTCCAAACTGGGCCACTTTGGGTGGGCTGGGCGTGGCCCCAGGGCAGGCGGCAGTGTCTGCAAGGGCCCTTGGTGACAGGTGCTGCACAGTCACTGTGACATGGAACGGCTGTCCAAGGGCCCTTTGTGACACGGGGTGACATAGGGGCTGGAGGTGACAAGAGCACGCCACAGTGCTCAGAGCACGCCACGGGACAGGACGGGACAGAGCGGTGCCGTGAGGAGACCCCGCACGGCGCGCTCGTTCGCGTCCCACCCGCAGCTTTTCTGAAGCCTGGTTCCTGCAGCTGAGCTCGAGGCCAGACCACAGGGCTTGCTGACCCGTGGTCTCCCTGAGGCTTCTCTTCTGCAGGTGCCCTTGAGGCCATATCATAGTCCTTGTCAGGAGTCCCCTGTCCTTGTGGCAGGAGCCCTTGAGACCGAGTGCAGGACTTGCTGTCCTGTAGCCTTCCTGAGGCTTCTTACTTGAAGGTGCCTTCCAGGCACCACTGCAGGACTTGGTGACTTGGAGCTTTTCCAAGGCAACTCTCCTGCAAATAGCCACAAATCCAGGCAGAGACATGGAGCAGAGACACCCGGCAGTGCCTGAGCTGGCCTGCGTGGAGGAGGAGGAAGGTGGCCCTGGAGCTGCCCCGGCACAGCAGACTGAGGAGGTGGTGCCGTTCCAGCCACCGCAGGAGGGTGAGTGGCAGAGCTGGGCCACAGGACTGGTGCCTGCTGCCAGCTTGGACCCCATGCCGTGCCGTGCCATGCTATCCTGTGGGGACATGCCCACGGACAGGACGGAAGAGGGGCCGGGCAGACACCCGCAGTGGCCGTGCTCCATCCCCTGGGGCATCCCGGGGCTCTCTCTGCCTGGGGATCGCAGGGCTGGGCCGTGTTGTCCGGCCTCTCCCGCAGCCCCTCATCTCTGGCTGCGCTCGCTCTTTGCCAGATGCAGCCCCGGAGCGCACACAAGAGCAGGAGTCCAGCCCTGGCCGCTTCCGCAGAACAGCGCAGGTACCTGCAGCCACCCCCACCTGGGCTGGGCCTGCTGTCCCTGCTCAGCCCAGCACCGTGTGTGCAGCACTCCATGCAACATCCTCGGCTTCTTGCCCTTCTCCTACAGTTTGTTTGCAACTTCCTCAAGAGAATTAAAGAGGAAGAGACCATCGCCACGGGCATAGGCCTCAGACCATACTCGCCCATCTTCCTCAGCAAGACCGGTGCTGCCCTGCTGCATATGCTTGTAGAGGAAGATTTTTACACTCCAAAGCAAGTAAGCAGCCTGGGCCAGGCTTTGATCCTCCCAGCAATTGCTTGGCCTCCCAATCCACGCATGCTGGTTGCTGTGAGCCTTTCAGGCCGCATGGCAGTGGGGTGGGAAGGGAAGCACTCCTCTGGGGAAGCTGGGAACATTGCCCCCTCTGGCAGCTTTCCAAGTCTCCCCGTGCCTTCTCCAGGTGCCTGCCATGGTGAGCTACATCCACCAGTGGCTCATGGCCAATGATTCTGCTGAGCACAGGCTGGACAAGACCCTGCTGGATCTCACCGAAGCACAGCCAAATGACGCAGTGGTGACGCTCCTGCGTGTGGCCCCGTCCTGTGACAGGTATGGGGCCCACCTGCCCACAGGGCTCAGGCCTCCCCAGCCCATCACCCTGCACAGCCTGCCCCAGGTGTCGGAGCAACAGAGACTTCCAGGGCCCTCTGGATGCTCCCTTTCCCAGCCCTGCCAGGCCAGCCCCTCAGCCTGCTGCCGTGCTCCCTTGCCGCCTCTCAGGGCTCTGTCCCCACAGGGCTGGGCTGTCTGCCTCCTGCTGGCAGGGGGGCAGTGGGCAGAGGCAGAAATGGCAGCCGGCTCAGCTGCCCCTGGTGCTTCCTCTGAGACCCTCCTGAGACACAGCTCTAACCCCACAGAGCTGCCATGGCCATGTGGAAGACCATCATGGGCTCAGCCAGGACTGCGGAGCTGGCGCAGCTGATCCTCCTGGATGTGCTGGGCAGCTGGCCAGAGTACAGCACCTGCACCTCCAATGGGGACGAAACGGCTGTCTTTGCCCTGACGGTGAGTTTCTGCAACTGGCCTTTGCAGGCCCCAAGGCTGTCTCTCCAGCAGCTCTCCATCCTCCTTCCCCCACTGCATCTCCCTGCCTCAGGCGCTGGCCTGAAACCTGGCCAAGGGGCAGCTTCAGGCCCACCAGGCCCCGTGCTCCCCCTGCCATGGTCTCTCCTGGCCTCTCCCTGCCACGCTCGGGCCCTGCCACACACACACCTCGGCACTGAGCGCTGTCTCGGGGGGCTTTGTCCTTTGCAGGCAACTGTGGTGACGTGGAAGATCCTCCAGGTGCCCTGTCTCCCACGGATCTTGAAGGTGTATTTCCCCCGCCTATTTGTGCATCTGCTATTCCAAGTGTTCTTCAGCACTCTGGATATGCCAGAGGAGGTCGACACCTTCTGGAAGGGATGCCAGGAAGAGCACGGCCTTGCCACCAGCCCCAACAGGTGCTCCATGCCACTCCTCCTGTCCCTGCCACGTGGCCTGCCAAGGAGCCAGTGCTGCCAGTGTGACCTGGGCTTTGCTGTGCACACAGGTTTGCTGTGCGCACCCTGAAGTCCCTGCTCTGCCTTCTCCGCTGCGAGGATGTGGTGGTGGCAATGGAGCGCAGGTGTGCCTGGGACACGCTGCTCTCTCTTGACACCCACCACTTTGCCGTCGCTCTGCTTGCCAGGTGAGACCCCCTTCTCCCCACTGCCTCTGGCATTGCTGCTCTGTGCCCAGGTGCCCCACAAAGTGTCCGTGGTGGCCATGGGTCAGAGGGCCTTGTCACTGAGGGACGGCCAAGCAGACTGGAATAGGCTGGCAGAGGAGGGTACCCATGAGCAACCAACTCCCAAACGGCCCACGTCCCCTTGCTGGAAGGGTGCTGGGGAAAGATGAGAACTGGGTGAGTCACGCCTGGGAGAGGTTTGCCCCACTGCATCAGGCTCTTGTTTCCTTTTTCCCCTCTTCAGAGAAATTCGCCGCTTAGCCATCCACTTTTGTTCCGCGGTGGCATTCTACCTGCTCGCCCTGCTCGGCAAAGAGATGCCATACTGGGATTTCCCTGCCCTGGCATTCCTTGTGGAGGTGAGCCTCAAGGCCAGCGCTGCCTGGCTGAGCGGCCTCCCAGCCCTCTGGCCTCTCACAGCCACAGCTGCCAGGACAGTGCCCGTGCCCTGTGCTGCTGCCTGGGCCCGGCCCTGTGCGCTTCTGGGCTCCTGCCGGCCGGCTCCCCTGTCACTGCCCTGTGCCTTTCAGGTCCTCGAGTGCCTGGACTTGAGGGAATGCAGTGACAGTGTCCTGGAGATCCTGGCACAGAACCTGCAGAGCGAGCACATGGCCAGGCGTTACTTGGCACTCCGAGGCCTCGTAGTGCTGGGCAAGAATCCCTTGATGGTGAGAAGGGGGCAGTGGCCGAAGCCGTGCAGGCAGCGTGGGGCTGGGCAACGCAGTCGCTTGGCCTTGCCTGGGCTTCGGCCGCTGGGGCAGCTGTTCCCATCTCTCCTGCTTCCCGCTTCAGCTGCCCCAGTGCTTCGGGACAGGCCTTTGGCCTCTGGGCCCTGCGGCAGCAGGGCGGCCTTTCACAAAGTCGTCTTCCGCACAGGCTGAAAAAATGCAGAGCCTGACTGAAAGTCTTGTGGAGCTCCTGGAGGAAAATGACAGCGACATGGTCAGGATGAGCATTCTTCTACTCCGATATTTGCTCCTGGATAATGGTGCTCCAATAGCCACCCCCATTGCCCTGCAGCTGGCTGAGGCGCTCCTGCCACTCTTTGACAGCGTAAGGCTCTGTGCCCACAGCCACAGCCACTGGCTGCTGCCCGGACCCTTGGTGCCCTGTGCAGATGCACGCCTGTGCCCTGGGGGGCCTGAAGCAGCTGATGCTCAGGTCTTTTGCCCTTTCCTTTCATCCAGGATGACATCCAGGTGCAGCTGAGCTCCATGGCTCTCTTTCAAGAGATGCTGGACTTATTAACAGAAGAGGGAAGAAAGGCCCTCAAGTCCCACGTGCGCCAGAGCCTGCTCCCTCTCTACTTCCACTGCCATGATGAGAATCAGATGGTTGCTGAGGTGAGCACTTGTGGCCAGCTGCTGTCCCCCTGGCAGGGGCTTGGGCTGCCTCCTGCCCGGGCACCTTGTGGGCTGCAGCCTCCTCAGGCCTGTGCCACTGGGATGCTCCTGTGCCCTGGACTGTAGGGCCATCTGTGCATCTCTGTCCCTCTCCAGGCCTCCCGGGAAACGCTGCATTCCTCAGCCAGATTCCTGAAGAGGAGGGATATAGAACAAATGCTACACCTGGATCAGAGCTTTGCCGAGTGCCTGGTAAGAACAGCAGAGACCCCCCAGCCTCAGCATGGCCAAGGTCCCTGAGGGCGGTGCTCAGTGTGCGGGCCTAACAGCTGTGCCCGCTGCTGCAGCCAGAGGCCGCGCGGGCTCTGCTCCAGGCTCCCGTGGGCCTGAGTCGGGTGCCCATGGAGCCCCGGCCCAGCGGGGCTGCGGGGCGGCACCGCGGCTCCCCGGGCAGCAGCCAGCCCTCTGCCCCTCGCCTCGGGAGCCCTTGGCCAGCGGCTGCTGGCCGCGCCTCAGAGCTGGGCGGGCAGGCGAGGCCGGCGATGGGCGCAGGCAGCGTCCGGCCCAGGAGCTGAGCCCGCGCCAACCCTTCCCTCCTGCCGCTCTCTGCAGCTGGCAGAGGACAGGAGCCGAGTGGCCGAGCACGTGCGCAGGGCACTGCACTACCTGCAGAGCCCACAGGAGTCCCTGCGAGAGGCGGCCGTCAGGTTCATGGGTGAGTCCCGAGCCCGGGCTCCTCCCCGGCCCGCCGCAGCTCGGCCCCGGCCCCGCCTGCTGCCCCGGCAGCGCCGGCCCGGCCCGGCGCCGTGGAGCCCCGCCTGGCCTGGGCGTTGCTGCCGCCCTCTGGCAGCCGTGCCCTGGGGCGGCAGCGTGCGGCAAGGGCCCGGGCTGAGCTCTGCCTGGCCAGCAGCCCGTGTGGCCACAGCGCCGGCAGCGCCGCTGGCAGGGAGCTGTGCCGCTGGGGCCGTGACAGGCTCTGTGTTCACAGGCATGGCCGGGCGGCGCCTGAGGGGGCAGCAGCAAGAGCTGCAGCTGATCTGCACTGGTGAGTGCGTGAGGGCAGCGGGCTGACCGAGGGGGCTGGAGGGGGCAGCTGCAAGCCCTGCCCCGGCTGTGGAGGGATCTGCACCCATGGGCAGAGCACACAGAGATATCAGGGCTACGTGTGGCATTCGTGGCTAGCAACTTCGGGCTGATCCCCTTGCTCCCCGCTCCCTGCGGGCCATGGCAAGAGACGACCGGGATGGCCCTGGCATGGGGCTCACCTTGGCTCCCTGCGTATGCGGGATCTGACCTTGCCTCTGTTCCTCTCTCTTGCAGCCCTTGAAGAAATGGCATATGACAGCAGTCCTGCAATCAGAGATGCTGCAGTAGAATTTTGTTTAGTTCTCCGGGCTCTTGAGAGAGCTCCCTACTCCCCATGGCAGAAGCTGCGGGATCGATTCCGCAGTGCATGGAGGAAACGGCCTCGTCTTTGCTGCACTGCCTTACTGTTCTGCTGCAGCTCGGCAGAGAGATGATCTGGGGCCATTTAAGCCAGCAGGAATTTTCTTTTTCTTCTTTAAGAGTTTTGTGTTTGCATTTTCATTGTTGAGTATGTAAATATAAAATATCTTACAATACACAGAGTCCCAGCATCTCTCTTTTCCTGCGCAAGGTCTGTAGGGCATAAGAGAAGAGGGGGAAAAGGTTGCTTGTACTCAGCCAGCTGCCCAGGCGTGCAGTGTTGCAGGGAAAATGGCCAGAAGCCTTTTGGCCTTTGGTGGTTCTGCTGAAGCCTTTGTGCTGCCCATAGAGCGGCTGGGCAGGGGCCGGAGCTGCGGGGATCCCTGCCAGAGCGGTGCCTGGAGATGGCCACGAGCCCTGTGCCGGACAGGAAGGGCCATCCATGTCCTCCTGCCCGTCTGCTGCTGGCTGCAGTGCTGAGGGCTCCCAGGTGCCTCTGGATGGGCCTCCTCTGGAGCTGCTTTGGGGCTGCGGCGCTGCGGCCGGCATCCTTGGCCAGGCTGGGGGAGACCCTGAGGGGCTGAGGCACTGCTAAGCCCTGAGCAATTGGCTGGCAGAGGCCATAAGCAGCCCCCTGGCAGCCGCCTTGATCCCGACAGCCGGCTGCTCTGGCGCTTCCAGGTCGGTGGCCGGTTGGAGGGACGCCCTGGAATCAGGCGTGGAACCCTGGTCCTGGCCTTTCAGGGCTGTGAGGCCAGCTGTTGTGGGGCTGGGGGGGTGCCCTCCCTGTGCTCCAGACTGGAGCCCCCCGCCCCTCAGCCTTAGGCATTGAGCTCCACTGCCTGATATCCAAGTCTTGTTCCTCTTGCTGTGGGGGAGGCAGTGACTACTGCCCTAACTCTTGTCTGTAGCTCAATTTTCATAGGGTCTCCTGGTTTTGATTTTCCTGGGCTATCAGTATCCCATACTCTTGGGTACACCTGATTCAATACTTGCTCTAACTAGTTCTTCTTGTTTGTTGGTCTGGTGTCGATTGTCAGTCCTACTGCTAAAAGCGCTCATTTGTCTTCAGGTACCTTCCATTGAAGTTTTCTTTTTCTAAACGGAACTGTTGCTTCTAAATTTTCAAGCAAATCCCTGCATAGGACAGATTTGGGTGAGTTTGGGAAATACAGAAACTGACGTATTCCCATTTTCTTCTTGATTTTACATCAAAGTGGTTTCAGGAAGAATGCATTTTCTGGCTGCCCTGTAGTTGCTCCTATTGCTTGAAGATAGTTTTCACTTTTGGGTAGCAGTGCTTGATTCAAGAGTGAAAATGTGTCTCCACTATTTCTTAAAATTTCAACTTCTTCATCATTCTTTAGCTGTATTTTAAACAGTGGCCTGCTAGGGTAAGAACTGCCAGTCTCGGTCATTTCTTATCATCTAGAGTGGCTGCAAGAGTTTTGTGTACTTTGTCTGCTAACTCTGGGCACTGGCCCTATTTCCAGTGTCCTGATTTCTTACAAGATGCACATTGATTTGGGCCCAGCTTGGTCTGTGGCTGCTTTGAACCTCCTCTGCCTCTGCTATTTTCGCCCCTGCCTCTGCTTTAACCACGCCTACATCAGTCCTCTCCCTGGTGCTGATCCAGAGCTGCCACCATGGCTGCAGGGAGCTCTTTTTCTTTTTCCCTCTCTTGACTATCGTACACTTTCTACTTTTGATGTAGTGTCTAAAAGCTTGCGTGACTGCTCAATGTTCTTCGAACACTTCTCAAACTCAGAGGGGCTTGGTGCTGTGACCATTTCCCTGGGGTGTTCCAGTTGGTGTTTATTTATCAGTTATCGTACAATGGTTTGTTTTCATGTACCCCGTATTTTCCCCAATTTGGTTTACCCCTAGGTTTTGCCCTCCCTCAAAGCTGTCCCTCATGCCATTCCCCGCTCTTTGTTCCAGCTCCTTCCCTGCCTCTCAAGATAATCCAGCTCTTTATTCCTGAACCTTCCCTGTCACTTTTGCCTTGGACCAATCCCTGACTGCACCACCCCTTTGGAATTCCTCTATTGCTGGAAGCCCCACTGGCCCATGTGACCTACCCTCTCCTCCCATCTGTCCTAATTAGTCCCAAGCAACTGATGGAATCCCCTCGCTCCTCCCCTGCAGATTCCTTATTGCTCAGTCGTTTGTATCCACCCCCTGAGTTGTACCCCGATAAAATCCCGTGCACAGAAGTGCTGGCGGCTCTTTGCTGCTGAATCCTTCCCTTGCAATAAACCTTGGCCTGTGGAACCTCACCATCGAGGAGCCTCCTCCTTCTCTTTGGCCTGCTCCGTGCTGCAGTTAGGAGATCCTGAACCACTGAGCAGTGGCTCACCAGGGTCAGCCGCGGGCAGGACCCACGCCTCGGCCGTTCCCCACTCCTGGCGCAGCGCCGCAGTTTTCCCAAGAGCCAGCCCGGGCTCCGCTGGGCTGCGTCAATGGGGAACTCGTCCCAGTGCCTGACTGTGCTCTGGGTGAAAAACCTTTTCCTGATACGGAAATGAAACTTGCCCTGTCCCAGCTCCCTGCCCTTTCCTCCAGTCCTGTCACTGGTCCCAACAGTGACGAGAGCTGCAGCAGCCCCTCTGATTCCTCTCAGGAGCATGTTGAAGACCACAATGACGCCCTTTACTCTCCTCCAGGCTGAACAAAGTGGCTGCAGCTGAATCTAGGGCTTCCCCCCCAGGCCACACTCCATCCTTGCAGTCCTCCTTTGCATTCTGCCTAATGGTTTCATATCTTTTGATATTGTACTGCCCAAAACTGCGCCCGTCTGCTTCCAGCGCTTCTCTTGGCTGCTGCTTCAGGGTGTGGGCACCATCATCAGAGACACAGAAGAGCTTCTCCTCCCAGAGTTGTCCTTATCCTCTGCACTTCCACGTCTCTGCCTTGATGTTCACTGGGGAACCTGCCACTTTGTGGCAGCTCATTGCTGTGCTCAGCAGAGACACAGTTCTGTTTGGACATGAGCTGCCAGAGCAAGACATGCAGCAACTGAAGCTGAGAATAGCAGAGGCTGGGCAGATGCCGTTTGTTCCAGAATGTGGGAAAGAGAGTGAGAAAAGCACAAGGAAATTTCAGACTGTTAACTTTGCAATCTAATTGCCCTGGGAAACTCAGCAATGGATGGTGCTCTGGTGCTACTGCCAATGCCTTCCATGAGAAAAATGCATTTCAGGAAGGAGCAACATCATCTGACAGAGACCAAGTGTGCCAGCAGTTGCTCCAGGTGCTCCTGCCATCAGCCCCTGCAGGAAAGAGGCACAGCCCCCTAGGCACGTGGCCTTTGGCTCCTTCTGGCGCAGAAGCCCCCCGGGGGCACAGGTCTCTGGGGCAGGAGACGGGCACCAGCGCTGCCAGGGCTCGGGGGGTGGCAGGTCTGCTTGGCCGGGGACTCTGCCACACCTGCTGATGTCAGCGCTCCCCGGGCCCCAGGCCTCAGAGCAGCATTCGTGCCCGGGCCCACACGTTCCTTGTGCGTGTCACACCGGCAGCTTTAGGACGGCCACCAGCCGGGACGTGTCCCAAGGAGGCCGTGCCAGCTTCCCTGCAAGGCCCCGTGCCCTTCCCAGAACGGCTGCGTCTGCAGCCCTCAGGGCTCCTTCTGCTGCCCTGAGCCCACAGAGCATGGCAGCGTTTGCTGATGCTCTGAGCCCTTCTTAAAGATCCTCTCGGCCTGGCTTAGACTCCTGGGGCCAGCCATTCCCTCCAAACTGGGCCACTTTGGGTGGGCTGGGCGTGGCCCCAGGGCAGGCGGCAGTGTCTGCAAGGGCCCTTGGTGACAGGTGCTGCACAGTCACTGTGACATGGAACGGCTGTCCAAGGGCCCTTTGTGACACGGGGTGACATAGGGGCTGGAGGTGACAAGAGCACGCCACAGTGCTCAGAGCACGCCACGGGACAGGACGGGACAGAGCGGTGCCGTGAGGAGACCCCGCACGGCGCGCTCGTTCGCGTCCCACCCGGAGCTTTTCTGAAGCCTGGTTCCTGCAGCTGAGCTCGAGGCCAGACCACAGGGCTTGCTGACCCGTGGTCTCCCTGAGGCTTCTCTTCTGCAGGTGCCCTTGAGGCCATATCATAGTCCTTGTCAGGAGTCCCCTGTCCTTGTGGCAGGAGCCCTTGAGACCGAGTGCAGGACTTGCTGTCCTGTAGCCTTCCTGAGGCTTCTTACTTGAAGGTGCCTTCCAGGCACCACTGCAGGACTTGGTGACTTGGAGCTTTTCCAAGGCAACTCTCCTGCAAATAGCCACAAATCCAGGCAGAGACATGGAGCAGAGACACCCGGCAGTGCCTGAGCTGGCCTGCGTGGAGGAGGAGGAAGGTGGCCCTGGAGCTGCCCCGGCACAGCAGACTGAGGAGGTGGTGCCGTTCCAGCCACCGCAGGAGGGTGAGTGGCAGAGCTGGGCCACAGGACTGGTGCCTGCTGCCAGCTTGGACCCCATGCCGTGCCGTGCCATGCTATCCTGTGGGGACATGCCCACGGACAGGACGGAAGAGGGGCCGGGCAGACACCCGCAGTGGCCGTGCTCCATCCCCTGGGGCATCCCGGGGCTCTCTCTGCCTGGGGATCGCAGGGCTGGGCCGTGTTGTCCGGCCTCTCCCGCAGCCCCTCATCTCTGGCTGCGCTCGCTCTTTGCCAGATGCAGCCCCGGAGCGCACACAAGAGCAGGAGTCCAGCCCTGGCCGCTTCCGCAGAACAGCGCAGGTACCTGCAGCCACCCCCACCTGGGCTGGGCCTGCTGTCCCTGCTCAGCCCAGCACCGTGTGTGCAGCACTCCATGCAACATCCTCGGCTTCTTGCCCTTCTCCTACAGTTTGTTTGCAACTTCCTCAAGAGAATTAAAGAGGAAGAGACCATCGCCACGGGCATAGGCCTCAGACCATACTCGCCCATCTTCCTCAGCAAGACCGGTGCTGCCCTGCTGCATATGCTTGTAGAGGAAGATTTTTACACTCCAAAGCAAGTAAGCAGCCTGGGCCAGGCTTTGATCCTCCCAGCAATTGCTTGGCCTCCCAATCCACGCATGCTGGTTGCTGTGAGCCTTTCAGGCCGCATGGCAGTGGGGTGGGAAGGGAAGCACTCCTCTGGGGAAGCTGGGAACATTGCCCCCTCTGGCAGCTTTCCAAGTCTCCCCGTGCCTTCTCCAGGTGCCTGCCATGGTGAGCTACATCCACCAGTGGCTCATGGCCAATGATTCTGCTGAGCACAGGCTGGACAAGACCCTGCTGGATCTCACCGAAGCACAGCCAAATGACGCAGTGGTGACGCTCCTGCGTGTGGCCCCATCCTGTGACAGGTATGGGGCCCACCTGCCCACAGGGCTCAGGCCTCCCCAGCCCATCACCCTGCACAGCCTGCCCCAGGTGTCGGAGCAACAGAGACTTCCAGGGCCCTCTGGATGCTCCCTTTCCCAGCCCTGCCAGGCCAGCCCCTCAGCCTGCTGCCGTGCTCCCTTGCCGCCTCTCAGGGCTCTGTCCCCACAGGGCTGGGCTGTCTGCCTCCTGCTGGCAGGGGGGCAGTGGGCAGAGGCAGAAATGGCAGCCGGCTCAGCTGCCCCTGGTGCTTCCTCTGAGACCCTCCTGAGACACAGCTCTAACCCCACAGAGCTGCCATGGCCATGTGGAAGACCATCATGGGCTCAGCCAGGACTGCGGAGCTGGCGCAGCTGATCCTCCTGGATGTGCTGGGCAGCTGGCCAGAGTACAGCACCTGCACCTCCAATGGGGACGAAACGGCTGTCTTTGCCCTGACGGTGAGTTTCTGCAACTGGCCTTTGCAGGCCCCAAGGCTGTCTCTCCAGCAGCTCTCCATCCTCCTTCCCCCACTGCATCTCCCTGCCTCAGGCGCTGGCCTGAAACCTGGCCAAGGGGCAGCTTCAGGCCCACCAGGCCCCGTGCTCCCCCTGCCATGGTCTCTCCTGGCCTCTCCCTGCCACGCTCGGGCCCTGCCACACACACACCTCGGCACTGAGCGCTGTCTCGGGGGGCTTTGTCCTTTGCAGGCAACTGTGGTGACGTGGAAGATCCTCCAGGTGCCCTGTCTCCCACGGATCTTGAAGGTGTATTTCCCCCGCCTATTTGTGCATCTGCTATTCCAAGTGTTCTTCAGCACTCTGGATATGCCAGAGGAGGTCGACACCTTCTGGAAGGGATGCCAGGAAGAGCACGGCCTTGCCACCAGCCCCAACAGGTGCTCCATGCCACTCCTCCTGTCCCTGCCACGTGGCCTGCCAAGGAGCCAGTGCTGCCAGTGTGACCTGGGCTTTGCTGTGCACACAGGTTTGCTGTGCGCACCCTGAAGTCCCTGCTCTGCCTTCTCCGCTGCGAGGATGTGGTGGTGGCAATGGAGCGCAGGTGTGCCTGGGACACGCTGCTCTCTCTTGACACCCACCACTTTGCCGTCGCTCTGCTTGCCAGGTGAGACCCCCTTCTCCCCACTGCCTCTGGCATTGCTGCTCTGTGCCCAGGTGCCCCACAAAGTGTCCGTGGTGGCCATGGGTCAGAGGGCCTTGTCACTGAGGGACGGCCAAGCAGACTGGAATAGGCTGGCAGAGGAGGGTACCCATGAGCAACCAACTCCCAAACGGCCCACGTCCCCTTGCTGGAAGGGTGCTGGGGAAAGATGAGAACTGGGTGAGTCACGCCTGGGAGAGGTTTGCCCCACTGCATCAGGCTCTTGTTTCCTTTTTCCCCTCTTCAGAGAAATTCGCCGCTTAGCCATCCACTTTTGTTCCGCGGTGGCATTCTACCTGCTCGCCCTGCTCGGCAAAGAGATGCCATACTGGGATTTCCCTGCCCTGGCATTCCTTGTGGAGGTGAGCCTCAAGGCCAGCGCTGCCTGGCTGAGCGGCCTCCCAGCCCTCTGGCCTCTCACAGCCACAGCTGCCAGGACAGTGCCCGTGCCCTGTGCTGCTGCCTGGGCCCGGCCCTGTGCGCTTCTGGGCTCCTGCCGGCCGGCTCCCCTGTCACTGCCCTGTGCCTTTCAGGTCCTCGAGTGCCTGGACTTGAGGGAATGCAGTGACAGTGTCCTGGAGATCCTGGCACAGAACCTGCAGAGCGAGCACATGGCCAGGCGTTACTTGGCACTCCGAGGCCTCGTAGTGCTGGGCAAGAATCCCTTGATGGTGAGAAGGGGGCAGTGGCCGAAGCCGTGCAGGCAGCGTGGGGCTGGGCAACGCAGTCGCTTGGCCTTGCCTGGGCTTCGGCCGCTGGGGCAGCTGTTCCCATCTCTCCTGCTTCCCGCTTCAGCTGCCCCAGTGCTTCGGGACAGGCCTTTGGCCTCTGGGCCCTGCGGCAGCAGGGCGGCCTTTCACAAAGTCGTCTTCCGCACAGGCTGAAAAAATGCAGAGCCTGACTGAAAGTCTTGTGGAGCTCCTGGAGGAAAATGACAGCGACATGGTCAGGATGAGCATTCTTCTACTCCGATATTTGCTCCTGGATAATGGTGCTCCAATAGCCACCCCCATTGCCCTGCAGCTGGCTGAGGCGCTCCTGCCACTCTTTGACAGCGTAAGGCTCTGTGCCCACAGCCACAGCCACTGGCTGCTGCCCGGACCCTTGGTGCCCTGTGCAGATGCACGCCTGTGCCCTGGGGGGCCTGAAGCAGCTGATGCTCAGGTCTTTTGCCCTTTCCTTTCATCCAGGATGACATCCAGGTGCAGCTGAGCTCCATGGCTCTCTTTCAAGAGATGCTGGACTTATTAACAGAAGAGGGAAGAAAGGCCCTCAAGTCCCACGTGCGCCAGAGCCTGCTCCCTCTCTACTTCCACTGCCATGATGAGAATCAGATGGTTGCTGAGGTGAGCACTTGTGGCCAGCTGCTGTCCCCCTGGCAGGGGCTTGGGCTGCCTCCTGCCCGGGCACCTTGTGGGCTGCAGCCTCCTCAGGCCTGTGCCACTGGGATGCTCCTGTGCCCTGGACTGTAGGGCCATCTGTGCATCTCTGTCCCTCTCCAGGCCTCCCGGGAAACGCTGCATTCCTCAGCCAGATTCCTGAAGAGGAGGGATATAGAACAAATGCTACACCTGGATCAGAGCTTTGCCGAGTGCCTGGTAAGAACAGCAGAGACCCCCCAGCCTCAGCATGGCCAAGGTCCCTGAGGGCGGTGCTCAGTGTGCGGGCCTAACAGCTGTGCCCGCTGCTGCAGCCAGAGGCCGCGCGGGCTCTGCTCCAGGCTCCCGTGGGCCTGAGTCGGGTGCCCATGGAGCCCCGGCCCAGCGGGGCTGCGGGGCGGCACCGCGGCTCCCCGGGCAGCAGCCAGCCCTCTGCCCCTCGCCTCGGGAGCCCTTGGCCAGCGGCTGCTGGCCGCGCCTCAGAGCTGGGCGGGCAGGCGAGGCCGGCGATGGGCGCAGGCAGCGTCCGGCCCAGGAGCTGAGCCCGCGCCAACCCTTCCCTCCTGCCGCTCTCTGCAGCTGGCAGAGGACAGGAGCCGAGTGGCCGAGCACGTGCGCAGGGCACTGCACTACCTGCAGAGCCCACAGGAGTCCCTGCGAGAGGCGGCCGTCAGGTTCATGGGTGAGTCCCGAGCCCGGGCTCCTCCCCGGCCCGCCGCAGCTCGGCCCCGGCCCCGCCTGCTGCCCCGGCAGCGCCGGCCCGGCCCGGCGCCGTGGAGCCCCGCCTGGCCTGGGCGTTGCTGCCGCCCTCTGGCAGCCGTGCCCTGGGGCGGCAGCGTGCGGCAAGGGCCCGGGCTGAGCTCTGCCTGGCCAGCAGCCCGTGTGGCCACAGCGCCGGCAGCGCCGCTGGCAGGGAGCTGTGCCGCTGGGGCCGTGACAGGCTCTGTGTTCACAGGCATGGCCGGGCGGCGCCTGAGGGGGCAGCAGCAAGAGCTGCAGCTGATCTGCACTGGTGAGTGCGTGAGGGCAGCGGGCTGACCGAGGGGGCTGGAGGGGGCAGCTGCAAGCCCTGCCCCGGCTGTGGAGGGATCTGCACCCATGGGCAGAGCACACAGAGATATCAGGGCTACGTGTGGCATTCGTGGCTAGCAACTTCGGGCTGATCCCCTTGCTCCCCGCTCCCTGCGGGCCATGGCAAGAGACGACCGGGATGGCCCTGGCATGGGGCTCACCTTGGCTCCCTGCGTATGCGGGATCTGACCTTGCCTCTGTTCCTCTCTCTTGCAGCCCTTGAAGAAATGGCATATGACAGCAGTCCTGCAATCAGAGATGCTGCAGTAGAATTTTGTTTAGTTCTCCGGGCTCTTGAGAGAGCTCCCTACTCCCCATGGCAGAAGCTGCGGGATCGATTCCGCAGTGCATGGAGGAAACGGCCTCGTCTTTGCTGCACTGCCTTACTGTTCTGCTGCAGCTCGGCAGAGAGATGATCTGGGGCCATTTAAGCCAGCAGGAATTTTCTTTTTCTTCTTTAAGAGTTTTGTGTTTGCATTTTCATTGTTGAGTATGTAAATATAAAATATCTTACAATACACAGAGTCCCAGCATCTCTCTTTTCCTGCGCAAGGTCTGTAGGGCATAAGAGAAGAGGGGGAAAAGGTTGCTTGTACTCAGCCAGCTGCCCAGGCGTGCAGTGTTGCAGGGAAAATGGCCAGAAGCCTTTTGGCCTTTGGTGGTTCTGCTGAAGCCTTTGTGCTGCCCATAGAGCGGCTGGGCAGGGGCCGGAGCTGCGGGGATCCCTGCCAGAGCGGTGCCTGGAGATGGCCACGAGCCCTGTGCCGGACAGGAAGGGCCATCCATGTCCTCCTGCCCGTCTGCTGCTGGCTGCAGTGCTGAGGGCTCCCAGGTGCCTCTGGATGGGCCTCCTCTGGAGCTGCTTTGGGGCTGCGGCGCTGCGGCCGGCATCCTTGGCCAGGCTGGGGGAGACCCTGAGGGGCTGAGGCACTGCTAAGCCCTGAGCAATTGGCTGGCAGAGGCCATAAGCAGCCCCCTGGCAGCCGCCTTGATCCCGACAGCCGGCTGCTCTGGCGCTTCCAGGTCGGTGGCCGGTTGGAGGGACGCCCTGGAATCAGGCGTGGAACCCTGGTCCTGGCCTTTCAGGGCTGTGAGGCCAGCTGTTGTGGGGCTGGGGGGGTGCCCTCCCTGTGCTCCAGACTGGAGCCCCCCGCCCCTCAGCCTTAGGCATTGAGCTCCACTGCCTGATATCCAAGTCTTGTTCCTCTTGCTGTGGGGGAGGCAGTGACTACTGCCCTAACTCTTGTCTGTAGCTCAATTTTCATAGGGTCTCCTGGTTTTGATTTTCCTGGGCTATCAGTATCCCATACTCTTGGGTACACCTGATTCAATACTTGCTCTAACTAGTTCTTCTTGTTTGTTGGTCTGGTGTCGATTGTCAGTCCTACTGCTAAAAGCGCTCATTTGTCTTCAGGTACCTTCCATTGAAGTTTTCTTTTTCTAAACGGAACTGTTGCTTCTAAATTTTCAAGCAAATCCCTGCATAGGACAGATTTGGGTGAGTTTGGGAAATACAGAAACTGACGTATTCCCATTTTCTTCTTGATTTTACATCAAAGTGGTTTCAGGAAGAATGCATTTTCTGGCTGCCCTGTAGTTGCTCCTATTGCTTGAAGATAGTTTTCACTTTTGGGTAGCAGTGCTTGATTCAAGAGTGAAAATGTGTCTCCACTATTTCTTAAAATTTCAACTTCTTCATCATTCTTTAGCTGTATTTTAAACAGTGGCCTGCTAGGGTAAGAACTGCCAGTCTCGGTCATTTCTTATCATCTAGAGTGGCTGCAAGAGTTTTGTGTACTTTGTCTGCTAACTCTGGGCACTGGCCCTATTTCCAGTGTCCTGATTTCTTACAAGATGCACATTGATTTGGGCCCAGCTTGGTCTGTGGCTGCTTTGAACCTCCTCTGCCTCTGCTATTTTCGCCCCTGCCTCTGCTTTAACCACGCCTACATCAGTCCTCTCCCTGGTGCTGATCCAGAGCTGCCACCATGGCTGCAGGGAGCTCTTTTTCTTTTTCCCTCTCTTGACTATCGTACACTTTCTACTTTTGATGTAGTGTCTAAAAGCTTGCGTGACTGCTCAATGTTCTTCGAACACTTCTCAAACTCAGAGGGGCTTGGTGCTGTGACCATTTCCCTGGGGTGTTCCAGTTGGTGTTTATTTATCAGTTATCGTACAATGGTTTGTTTTCATGTACCCCGTATTTTCCCCAATTTGGTTTACCCCTAGGTTTTGCCCTCCCTCAAAGCTGTCCCTCATGCCATTCCCCGCTCTTTGTTCCAGCTCCTTCCCTGCCTCTCAAGATAATCCAGCTCTTTATTCCTGAACCTTCCCTGTCACTTTTGCCTTGGACCAATCCCTGACTGCACCACCCCTTTGGAATTCCTCTATTGCTGGAAGCCCCACTGGCCCATGTGACCTACCCTCTCCTCCCATCTGTCCTAATTAGTCCCAAGCAACTGATGGAATCCCCTCGCTCCTCCCCTGCAGATTCCTTATTGCTCAGTCGTTTGTATCCACCCCCTGAGTTGTACCCCGATAAAATCCCGTGCACAGAAGTGCTGGCGGCTCTTTGCTGCTGAATCCTTCCCTTGCAATAAACCTTGGCCTGTGGAACCTCACCATCGAGGAGCCTCCTCCTTCTCTTTGGCCTGCTCCGTGCTGCAGTTAGGAGATCCTGAACCACTGAGCAGTGGCTCACCAGGGTCAGCCGCGGGCAGGACCCACGCCTCGGCCGTTCCCCACTCCTGGCGCAGCGCCGCAGTTTTCCCAAGAGCCAGCCCGGGCTCCGCTGGGCTGCGTCAATGGGGAACTCGTCCCAGTGCCTGACTGTGCTCTGGGTGAAAAACCTTTTCCTGATACGGAAATGAAACTTGCCCTGTCCCAGCTCCCTGCCCTTTCCTCCAGTCCTGTCACTGGTCCCAACAGTGACGAGAGCTGCAGCAGCCCCTCTGATTCCTCTCAGGAGCATGTTGAAGACCACAATGACGCCCTTTACTCTCCTCCAGGCTGAACAAAGTGGCTGCAGCTGAATCTAGGGCTTCCCCCCCAGGCCACACTCCATCCTTGCAGTCCTCCTTTGCATTCTGCCTAATGGTTTCATATCTTTTGATATTGTACTGCCCAAAACTGCGCCCGTCTGCTTCCAGCGCTTCTCTTGGCTGCTGCTTCAGGGTGTGGGCACCATCATCAGAGACACAGAAGAGCTTCTCCTCCCAGAGTTGTCCTTATCCTCTGCACTTCCACGTCTCTGCCTTGATGTTCACTGGGGAACCTGCCACTTTGTGGCAGCTCATTGCTGTGCTCAGCAGAGACACAGTTCTGTTTGGACATGAGCTGCCAGAGCAAGACATGCAGCAACTGAAGCTGAGAATAGCAGAGGCTGGGCAGATGCCGTTTGTTCCAGAATGTGGGAAAGAGAGTGAGAAAAGCACAAGGAAATTTCAGACTGTTAACTTTGCAATCTAATTGCCCTGGGAAACTCAGCAATGGATGGTGCTCTGGTGCTACTGCCAATGCCTTCCATGAGAAAAATGCATTTCAGGAAGGAGCAACATCATCTGACAGAGACCAAGTGTGCCAGCAGTTGCTCCAGGTGCTCCTGCCATCAGCCCCTGCAGGAAAGAGGCACAGCCCCCTAGGCACGTGGCCTTTGGCTCCTTCTGGCGCAGAAGCCCCCCGGGGGCACAGGTCTCTGGGGCAGGAGACGGGCACCAGCGCTGCCAGGGCTCGGGGGGTGGCAGGTCTGCTTGGCCGGGGACTCTGCCACACCTGCTGATGTCAGCGCTCCCCGGGCCCCAGGCCTCAGAGCAGCATTCGTGCCCGGGCCCACACGTTCCTTGTGCGTGTCACACCGGCAGCTTTAGGACGGCCACCAGCCGGGACGTGTCCCAAGGAGGCCGTGCCAGCTTCCCTGCAAGGCCCCGTGCCCTTCCCAGAACGGCTGCGTCTGCAGCCCTCAGGGCTCCTTCTGCTGCCCTGAGCCCACAGAGCATGGCAGCGTTTGCTGATGCTCTGAGCCCTTCTTAAAGATCCTCTCGGCCTGGCTTAGACTCCTGGGGCCAGCCATTCCCTCCAAACTGGGCCACTTTGGGTGGGCTGGGCGTGGCCCCAGGGCAGGCGGCAGTGTCTGCAAGGGCCCTTGGTGACAGGTGCTGCACAGTCACTGTGACATGGAACGGCTGTCCAAGGGCCCTTTGTGACACGGGGTGACATAGGGGCTGGAGGTGACAAGAGCACGCCACAGTGCTCAGAGCACGCCACGGGACAGGACGGGACAGAGCGGTGCCGTGAGGAGACCCCGCACGGCGCGCTCGTTCGCGTCCCACCCGGAGCTTTTCTGAAGCCTGGTTCCTGCAGCTGAGCTCGAGGCCAGACCACAGGGCTTGCTGACCCGTGGTCTCCCTGAGGCTTCTCTTCTGCAGGTGCCCTTGAGGCCATATCATAGTCCTTGTCAGGAGTCCCCTGTCCTTGTGGCAGGAGCCCTTGAGACCGAGTGCAGGACTTGCTGTCCTGTAGCCTTCCTGAGGCTTCTTACTTGAAGGTGCCTTCCAGGCACCACTGCAGGACTTGGTGACTTGGAGCTTTTCCAAGGCAACTCTCCTGCAAATAGCCACAAATCCAGGCAGAGACATGGAGCAGAGACACCCGGCAGTGCCTGAGCTGGCCTGCGTGGAGGAGGAGGAAGGTGGCCCTGGAGCTGCCCCGGCACAGCAGACTGAGGAGGTGGTGCCGTTCCAGCCACCGCAGGAGGGTGAGTGGCAGAGCTGGGCCACAGGACTGGTGCCTGCTGCCAGCTTGGACCCCATGCCGTGCCGTGCCATGCTATCCTGTGGGGACATGCCCACGGACAGGACGGAAGAGGGGCCGGGCAGACACCCGCAGTGGCCGTGCTCCATCCCCTGGGGCATCCCGGGGCTCTCTCTGCCTGGGGATCGCAGGGCTGGGCCGTGTTGTCCGGCCTCTCCCGCAGCCCCTCATCTCTGGCTGCGCTCGCTCTTTGCCAGATGCAGCCCCGGAGCGCACACAAGAGCAGGAGTCCAGCCCTGGCCGCTTCCGCAGAACAGCGCAGGTACCTGCAGCCACCCCCACCTGGGCTGGGCCTGCTGTCCCTGCTCAGCCCAGCACCGTGTGTGCAGCACTCCATGCAACATCCTCGGCTTCTTGCCCTTCTCCTACAGTTTGTTTGCAACTTCCTCAAGAGAATTAAAGAGGAAGAGACCATCGCCACGGGCATAGGCCTCAGACCATACTCGCCCATCTTCCTCAGCAAGACCGGTGCTGCCCTGCTGCATATGCTTGTAGAGGAAGATTTTTACACTCCAAAGCAAGTAAGCAGCCTGGGCCAGGCTTTGATCCTCCCAGCAATTGCTTGGCCTCCCAATCCACGCATGCTGGTTGCTGTGAGCCTTTCAGGCCGCATGGCAGTGGGGTGGGAAGGGAAGCACTCCTCTGGGGAAGCTGGGAACATTGCCCCCTCTGGCAGCTTTCCAAGTCTCCCCGTGCCTTCTCCAGGTGCCTGCCATGGTGAGCTACATCCACCAGTGGCTCATGGCCAATGATTCTGCTGAGCACAGGCTGGACAAGACCCTGCTGGATCTCACCGAAGCACAGCCAAATGACGCAGTGGTGACGCTCCTGCGTGTGGCCCCGTCCTGTGACAGGTATGGGGCCCACAGGGCTCAGGCCTCCCCAGCCCATCACCCTGCACAGCCTGCCCCAGGTGTCGGAGCAACAGAGACTTCCAGGGCCCTCTGGATGCTCCCTTTCCCAGCCCTGCCAGGCCAGCCCCTCAGCCTGCTGCCGTGCTCCCTTGCCGCCTCTCAGGGCTCTGTCCCCACAGGGCTGGGCTGTCTGCCTCCTGCTGGCAGGGGGGCAGTGGGCAGAGGCAGAAATGGCAGCCGGCTCAGCTGCCCCTGGTGCTTCCTCTGAGACCCTCCTGAGACACAGCTCTAACCCCACAGAGCTGCCATGGCCATGTGGAAGACCATCATGGGCTCAGCCAGGACTGCGGAGCTGGCGCAGCTGATCCTCCTGGATGTGCTGGGCAGCTGGCCAGAGTACAGCACCTGCACCTCCAATGGGGACGAAACGGCTGTCTTTGCCCTGACGGTGAGTTTCTGCAACTGGCCTTTGCAGGCCCCAAGGCTGTCTCTCCAGCAGCTCTCCATCCTCCTTCCCCCACTGCATCTCCCTGCCTCAGGCGCTGGCCTGAAACCTGGCCAAGGGGCAGCTTCAGGCCCACCAGGCCCCGTGCTCCCCCTGCCATGGTCTCTCCTGGCCTCTCCCTGCCACGCTCGGGCCCTGCCACACACACACCTCGGCACTGAGCGCTGTCTCGGGGGGCTTTGTCCTTTGCAGGCAACTGTGGTGACGTGGAAGATCCTCCAGGTGCCCTGTCTCCCACGGATCTTGAAGGTGTATTTCCCCCGCCTATTTGTGCATCTGCTATTCCAAGTGTTCTTCAGCACTCTGGATATGCCAGAGGAGGTCGACACCTTCTGGAAGGGATGCCAGGAAGAGCACGGCCTTGCCACCAGCCCCAACAGGTGCTCCATGCCACTCCTCCTGTCCCTGCCACGTGGCCTGCCAAGGAGCCAGTGCTGCCAGTGTGACCTGGGCTTTGCTGTGCACACAGGTTTGCTGTGCGCACCCTGAAGTCCCTGCTCTGCCTTCTCCGCTGCGAGGATGTGGTGGTGGCAATGGAGCGCAGGTGTGCCTGGGACACGCTGCTCTCTCTTGACACCCACCACTTTGCCGTCGCTCTGCTTGCCAGGTGAGACCCCCTTCTCCCCACTGCCTCTGGCATTGCTGCTCTGTGCCCAGGTGCCCCACAAAGTGTCCGTGGTGGCCATGGGTCAGAGGGCCTTGTCACTGAGGGACGGCCAAGCAGACTGGAATAGGCTGGCAGAGGAGGGTACCCATGAGCAACCAACTCCCAAACGGCCCACGTCCCCTTGCTGGAAGGGTGCTGGGGAAAGATGAGAACTGGGTGAGTCACGCCTGGGAGAGGTTTGCCCCACTGCATCAGGCTCTTGTTTCCTTTTTCCCCTCTTCAGAGAAATTCGCCGCTTAGCCATCCACTTTTGTTCCGCGGTGGCATTCTACCTGCTCGCCCTGCTCGGCAAAGAGATGCCATACTGGGATTTCCCTGCCCTGGCATTCCTTGTGGAGGTGAGCCTCAAGGCCAGCGCTGCCTGGCTGAGCGGCCTCCCAGCCCTCTGGCCTCTCACAGCCACAGCTGCCAGGACAGTGCCCGTGCCCTGTGCTGCTGCCTGGGCCCGGCCCTGTGCGCTTCTGGGCTCCTGCCGGCCGGCTCCCCTGTCACTGCCCTGTGCCTTTCAGGTCCTCGAGTGCCTGGACTTGAGGGAATGCAGTGACAGTGTCCTGGAGATCCTGGCACAGAACCTGCAGAGCGAGCACATGGCCAGGCGTTACTTGGCACTCCGAGGCCTCGTAGTGCTGGGCAAGAATCCCTTGATGGTGAGAAGGGGGCAGTGGCCGAAGCCGTGCAGGCAGCGTGGGGCTGGGCAACGCAGTCGCTTGGCCTTGCCTGGGCTTCGGCCGCTGGGGCAGCTGTTCCCATCTCTCCTGCTTCCCGCTTCAGCTGCCCCACTGCTTCGGGACAGGCCTTTGGCCTCTGGGCCCTGCGGCAGCAGGGCGGCCTTTCACAAAGTCGTCTTCCGCACAGGCTGAAAAAATGCAGAGCCTGACTGAAAGTCTTGTGGAGCTCCTGGAGGAAAATGACAGCGACATGGTCAGGATGAGCATTCTTCTACTCCGATATTTGCTCCTGGATAATGGTGCTCCAATAGCCACCCCCATTGCCCTGCAGCTGGCTGAGGCGCTCCTGCCACTCTTTGACAGCGTAAGGCTCTGTGCCCACAGCCACAGCCACTGGCTGCTGCCCGGACCCTTGGTGCCCTGTGCAGATGCACGCCTGTGCCCTGGGGGGCCTGAAGCAGCTGATGCTCAGGTCTTTTGCCCTTTCCTTTCATCCAGGATGACATCCAGGTGCAGCTGAGCTCCATGGCTCTCTTTCAAGAGATGCTGGACTTATTAACAGAAGAGGGAAGAAAGGCCCTCAAGTCCCACGTGCGCCAGAGCCTGCTCCCTCTCTACTTCCACTGCCATGATGAGAATCAGATGGTTGCTGAGGTGAGCACTTGTGGCCAGCTGCTGTCCCCCTGGCAGGGGCTTGGGCTGCCTCCTGCCCGGGCACCTTGTGGGCTGCAGCCTCCTCAGGCCTGTGCCACTGGGATGCTCCTGTGCCCTGGACTGTAGGGCCATCTGTGCATCTCTGTCCCTCTCCAGGCCTCCCGGGAAACGCTGCATTCCTCAGCCAGATTCCTGAAGAGGAGGGATATAGAACAAATGCTACACCTGGATCAGAGCTTTGCCAAGTGCCTGGTAAGAACAGCAGAGACCCCCCAGCCTCAGCATGGCCAAGGTCCCTGAGGGCGGTGCTCAGTGTGCGGGCCTAACAGCTGTGCCCACTGCTGCAGCCAGAGGCCGCGCGGGCTCTGCTCCAGGCTCCCGTGGGCCTGAGTCGGGTGCCCATGGAGCCCTGGCCCGGCGGGGCTGCGGGGCGGCACCGCGGCTCCCCGGGCAGCAGCCAGCCCTCTGCCCCTCGCCTCGGGAGCCCTTGGCCAGCGGCTGCTGGCCGCGCCTCAGAGCTGGGCGGGCAGGCGAGGCCGGCGATGGGCGCTGGCAGCGTCCGGCCCAGGAGCTGAGCCCGCGCCAACCCTTCCCTCCTGCCGCTCTCTGCAGCTGGCAGAGGACAGGAGCCGAGTGGCCGAGCACGTGCGCAGGGCACTGCACTACCTGCAGAGCCCACAGGAGTCCCTGCGAGAGGCGGCCGTCAGGTTCATGGGTGAGTCCCGAGCCCGGGCTCCTCCCCGGCCCGCCGCAGCTCGGCCCCGGCCCCGCCTGCTGCCCCGGCAGCGCCGGCCCGGCCCGGCGCCGTGGAGCCCCGCCTGGCCTGGGCGTTGCTGCCGCCCTCTGGCAGCCGTGCCCTGGGGCGGCAGCGTGCGGCAAGGGCCCGGGCTGAGCTCTGCCTGGCCAGCAGCCCGTGTGGCCACAGCGCCGGCAGCGCCGCTGGCAGGGAGCTGTGCCGCTGGGGCCGTGACAGGCTCTGTGTTCACAGGCATGGCCGGGCGGCGCCTGAGGGGGCAGCAGCAAGAGCTGCAGCTGATCTGCACTGGTGAGTGCGTGAGGGCAGCGGGCTGACCGAGGGGGCTGGAGGGGGCAGCTGCAAGCCCTGCCCCGGCTGTGGAGGGATCTGCACCCATGGGCAGAGCACACAGAGATATCAGGGCTACGTGTGGCATTCGTGGCTAGCAACTTCGGGCTGATCCCCTTGCTCCCCGCTCCCTGCGGGCCATGGCAAGAGACGACCGGGATGGCCCTGGCATGGGGCTCACCTTGGCTCCCTGCGTATGCGGGATCTGACCTTGCCTCTGTTCCTCTCTCTTGCAGCCCTTGAAGAAATGGCATATGACAGCAGTCCTGCAATCAGAGATGCTGCAGTAGAATTTTGTTTAGTTCTCCGGGCTCTTGAGAGAGCTCCCTACTCCCCATGGCAGAAGCTGCGGGATCGATTCCGCAGTGCATGGAGGAAACGGCCTCGTCTTTGCTGCACTGCCTTACTGTTCTGCTGCAGCTCGGCAGAGAGATGATCTGGGGCCATTTAAGCCAGCAGGAATTTTCTTTTTCTTCTTTAAGAGTTTTGTGTTTGCATTTTCATTGTTGAGTATGTAAATATAAAATATCTTACAATACACAGAGTCCCAGCATCTCTCTTTTCCTGCGCAAGGTCTGTAGGGCATAAGAGAAGAGGGGGAAAAGGTTGCTTGTACTCAGCCAGCTGCCCAGGCGTGCAGTGTTGCAGGGAAAATGGCCAGAAGCCTTTTGGCCTTTGGTGGTTCTGCTGAAGCCTTTGTGCTGCCCATAGAGCGGCTGGGCAGGGGCCGGAGCTGCGGGGATCCCTGCCAGAGCGGTGCCTGGAGATGGCCACGAGCCCTGTGCCGGACAGGAAGGGCCATCCATGTCCTCCTGCCCGTCTGCTGCTGGCTGCAGTGCTGAGGGCTCCCAGGTGCCTCTGGATGGGCCTCCTCTGGAGCTGCTTTGGGGCTGCGGCGCTGCGGCCGGCATCCTTGGCCAGGCTGGGGGAGACCCTGAGGGGCTGAGGCACTGCTAAGCCCTGAGCAATTGGCTGGCAGAGGCCATAAGCAGCCCCCTGGCAGCCGCCTTGATCCCGACAGCCGGCTGCTCTGGCGCTTCCAGGTCGGTGGCCGGTTGGAGGGACGCCCTGGAATCAGGCGTGGAACCCTGGTCCTGGCCTTTCAGGGCTGTGAGGCCAGCTGTTGTGGGGCTGGGGGGGTGCCCTCCCTGTGCTCCAGACTGGAGCCCCCCGCCCCTCAGCCTTAGGCATTGAGCTCCACTGCCTGATATCCAAGTCTTGTTCCTCTTGCTGTGGGGGAGGCAGTGACTACTGCCCTAACTCTTGTCTGTAGCTCAATTTTCATAGGGTCTCCTGGTTTTGATTTTCCTGGGCTATCAGTATCCCATACTCTTGGGTACACCTGATTCAATACTTGCTCTAACTAGTTCTTCTTGTTTGTTGGTCTGGTGTCGATTGTCAGTCCTACTGCTAAAAGCGCTCATTTGTCTTCAGGTACCTTCCATTGAAGTTTTCTTTTTCTAAACGGAACTGTTGCTTCTAAATTTTCAAGCAAATCCCTGCATAGGACAGATTTGGGTGAGTTTGGGAAATACAGAAACTGACGTATTCCCATTTTCTTCTTGATTTTACATCAAAGTGGTTTCAGGAAGAATGCATTTTCTGGCTGCCCTGTAGTTGCTCCTATTGCTTGAAGATAGTTTTCACTTTTGGGTAGCAGTGCTTGATTCAAGAGTGAAAATGTGTCTCCACTATTTCTTAAAATTTCAACTTCTTCATCATTCTTTAGCTGTATTTTAAACAGTGGCCTGCTAGGGTAAGAACTGCCAGTCTCGGTCATTTCTTATCATCTAGAGTGGCTGCAAGAGTTTTGTGTACTTTGTCTGCTAACTCTGGGCACTGGCCCTATTTCCAGTGTCCTGATTTCTTACAAGATGCACATTGATTTGGGCCCAGCTTGGTCTGTGGCTGCTTTGAACCTCCTCTGCCTCTGCTATTTTCGCCCCTGCCTCTGCTTTAACCACGCCTACATCAGTCCTCTCCCTGGTGCTGATCCAGAGCTGCCACCATGGCTGCAGGGAGCTCTTTTTCTTTTTCCCTCTCTTGACTATCGTACACTTTCTACTTTTGATGTAGTGTCTAAAAGCTTGCGTGACTGCTCAATGTTCTTCGAACACTTCTCAAACTCAGAGGGGCTTGGTGCTGTGACCATTTCCCTGGGGTGTTCCAGTTGGTGTTTATTTATCAGTTATCGTACAATGGTTTGTTTTCATGTACCCCGTATTTTCCCCAATTTGGTTTACCCCTAGGTTTTGCCCTCCCTCAAAGCTGTCCCTCATGCCATTCCCCGCTCTTTGTTCCAGCTCCTTCCCTGCCTCTCAAGATAATCCAGCTCTTTATTCCTGAACCTTCCCTGTCACTTTTGCCTTGGACCAATCCCTGACTGCACCACCCCTTTGGAATTCCTCTATTGCTGGAAGCCCCACTGGCCCATGTGACCTACCCTCTCCTCCCATCTGTCCTAATTAGTCCCAAGCAACTGATGGAATCCCCTCGCTCCTCCCCTGCAGATTCCTTATTGCTCAGTCGTTTGTATCCACCCCCTGAGTTGTACCCCGATAAAATCCCGTGCACAGAAGTGCTGGCGGCTCTTTGCTGCTGAATCCTTCCCTTGCAATAAACCTTGGCCTGTGGAACCTCACCATCGAGGAGCCTCCTCCTTCTCTTTGGCCTGCTCCGTGCTGCAGTTAGGAGATCCTGAACCACTGAGCAGTGGCTCACCAGGGTCAGCCGCGGGCAGGACCCACGCCTCGGCCGTTCCCCACTCCTGGCGCAGCGCCGCAGTTTTCCCAAGAGCCAGCCCGGGCTCCGCTGGGCTGCGTCAATGGGGAACTCGTCCCAGTGCCTGACTGTGCTCTGGGTGAAAAACCTTTTCCTGATACGGAAATGAAACTTGCCCTGTCCCAGCTCCCTGCCCTTTCCTCCAGTCCTGTCACTGGTCCCAACAGTGACGAGAGCTGCAGCAGCCCCTCTGATTCCTCTCAGGAGCATGTTGAAGACCACAATGACGCCCTTTACTCTCCTCCAGGCTGAACAAAGTGGCTGCAGCTGAATCTAGGGCTTCCCCCCCAGGCCACACTCCATCCTTGCAGTCCTCCTTTGCATTCTGCCTAATGGTTTCATATCTTTTGATATTGTACTGCCCAAAACTGCGCCCGTCTGCTTCCAGCGCTTCTCTTGGCTGCTGCTTCAGGGTGTGGGCACCATCATCAGAGACACAGAAGAGCTTCTCCTCCCAGAGTTGTCCTTATCCTCTGCACTTCCACGTCTCTGCCTTGATGTTCACTGGGGAACCTGCCACTTTGTGGCAGCTCATTGCTGTGCTCAGCAGAGACACAGTTCTGTTTGGACATGAGCTGCCAGAGCAAGACATGCAGCAACTGAAGCTGAGAATAGCAGAGGCTGGGCAGATGCCGTTTGTTCCAGAATGTGGGAAAGAGAGTGAGAAAAGCACAAGGAAATTTCAGACTGTTAACTTTGCAATCTAATTGCCCTGGGAAACTCAGCAATGGATGGTGCTCTGGTGCTACTGCCAATGCCTTCCATGAGAAAAATGCATTTCAGGAAGGAGCAACATCATCTGACAGAGACCAAGTGTGCCAGCAGTTGCTCCAGGTGCTCCTGCCATCAGCCCCTGCAGGAAAGAGGCACAGCCCCCTAGGCACGTGGCCTTTGGCTCCTTCTGGCGCAGAAGCCCCCCGGGGGCACAGGTCTCTGGGGCAGGAGACGGGCACCAGCGCTGCCAGGGCTCGGGGGGTGGCAGGTCTGCTTGGCCGGGGACTCTGCCACACCTGCTGATGTCAGCGCTCCCCGGGCCCCAGGCCTCAGAGCAGCATTCGTGCCCGGGCCCACACGTTCCTTGTGCGTGTCACACCGGCAGCTTTAGGACGGCCACCAGCCGGGACGTGTCCCAAGGAGGCCGTGCCAGCTTCCCTGCAAGGCCCCGTGCCCTTCCCAGAACGGCTGCGTCTGCAGCCCTCAGGGCTCCTTCTGCTGCCCTGAGCCCACAGAGCATGGCAGCGTTTGCTGATGCTCTGAGCCCTTCTTAAAGATCCTCTCGGCCTGGCTTAGACTCCTGGGGCCAGCCATTCCCTCCAAACTGGGCCACTTTGGGTGGGCTGGGCGTGGCCCCAGGGCAGGCGGCAGTGTCTGCAAGGGCCCTTGGTGACAGGTGCTGCACAGTCACTGTGACATGGAACGGCTGTCCAAGGGCCCTTTGTGACACGGGGTGACATAGGGGCTGGAGGTGACAAGAGCACGCCACAGTGCTCAGAGCACGCCACGGGACAGGACGGGACAGAGCGGTGCCGTGAGGAGACCCCGCACGGCGCGCTCGTTCGCGTCCCACCCGGAGCTTTTCTGAAGCCTGGTTCCTGCAGCTGAGCTCGAGGCCAGACCACAGGGCTTGCTGACCCGTGGTCTCCCTGAGGCTTCTCTTCTGCAGGTGCCCTTGAGGCCATATCATAGTCCTTGTCAGGAGTCCCCTGTCCTTGTGGCAGGAGCCCTTGAGACCGAGTGCAGGACTTGCTGTCCTGTAGCCTTCCTGAGGCTTCTTACTTGAAGGTGCCTTCCAGGCACCACTGCAGGACTTGGTGACTTGGAGCTTTTCCAAGGCAACTCTCCTGCAAATAGCCACAAATCCAGGCAGAGACATGGAGCAGAGACACCCGGCAGTGCCTGAGCTGGCCTGCGTGGAGGAGGAGGAAGGTGGCCCTGGAGCTGCCCCGGCACAGCAGACTGAGGAGGTGGTGCCGTTCCAGCCACCGCAGGAGGGTGAGTGGCAGAGCTGGGCCACAGGACTGGTGCCTGCTGCCAGCTTGGACCCCATGCCGTGCCGTGCCATGCTATCCTGTGGGGACATGCCCACGGACAGGACGGAAGAGGGGCCGGGCAGACACCCGCAGTGGCCGTGCTCCATCCCCTGGGGCATCCCGGGGCTCTCTCTGCCTGGGGATCGCAGGGCTGGGCCGTGTTGTCCGGCCTCTCCCGCAGCCCCTCATCTCTGGCTGCGCTCGCTCTTTGCCAGATGCAGCCCCGGAGCGCACACAAGAGCAGGAGTCCAGCCCTGGCCGCTTCCGCAGAACAGCGCAGGTACCTGCAGCCACCCCCACCTGGGCTGGGCCTGCTGTCCCTGCTCAGCCCAGCACCGTGTGTGCAGCACTCCATGCAACATCCTCGGCTTCTTGCCCTTCTCCTACAGTTTGTTTGCAACTTCCTCAAGAGAATTAAAGAGGAAGAGACCATCGCCACGGGCATAGGCCTCAGACCATACTCGCCCATCTTCCTCAGCAAGACCGGTGCTGCCCTGCTGCATATGCTTGTAGAGGAAGATTTTTACACTCCAAAGCAAGTAAGCAGCCTGGGCCAGGCTTTGATCCTCCCAGCAATTGCTTGGCCTCCCAATCCACGCATGCTGGTTGCTGTGAGCCTTTCAGGCCGCATGGCAGTGGGGTGGGAAGGGAAGCACTCCTCTGGGGAAGCTGGGAACATTGCCCCCTCTGGCAGCTTTCCAAGTCTCCCCGTGCCTTCTCCAGGTGCCTGCCATGGTGAGCTACATCCACCAGTGGCTCATGGCCAATGATTCTGCTGAGCACAGGCTGGACAAGACCCTGCTGGATCTCACCGAAGCACAGCCAAATGACGCAGTGGTGACGCTCCTGCGTGTGGCCCCGTCCTGTGACAGGTATGGGGCCCACAGGGCTCAGGCCTCCCCAGCCCATCACCCTGCACAGCCTGCCCCAGGTGTCGGAGCAACAGAGACTTCCAGGGCCCTCTGGATGCTCCCTTTCCCAGCCCTGCCAGGCCAGCCCCTCAGCCTGCTGCCGTGCTCCCTTGCCGCCTCTCAGGGCTCTGTCCCCACAGGGCTGGGCTGTCTGCCTCCTGCTGGCAGGGGGGCAGTGGGCAGAGGCAGAAATGGCAGCCGGCTCAGCTGCCCCTGGTGCTTCCTCTGAGACCCTCCTGAGACACAGCTCTAACCCCACAGAGCTGCCATGGCCATGTGGAAGACCATCATGGGCTCAGCCAGGACTGCGGAGCTGGCGCAGCTGATCCTCCTGGATGTGCTGGGCAGCTGGCCAGAGTACAGCACCTGCACCTCCAATGGGGACGAAACGGCTGTCTTTGCCCTGACGGTGAGTTTCTGCAACTGGCCTTTGCAGGCCCCAAGGCTGTCTCTCCAGCAGCTCTCCATCCTCCTTCCCCCACTGCATCTCCCTGCCTCAGGCGCTGGCCTGAAACCTGGCCAAGGGGCAGCTTCAGGCCCACCAGGCCCCGTGCTCCCCCTGCCATGGTCTCTCCTGGCCTCTCCCTGCCACGCTCGGGCCCTGCCACACACACACCTCGGCACTGAGCGCTGTCTCGGGGGGCTTTGTCCTTTGCAGGCAACTGTGGTGACGTGGAAGATCCTCCAGGTGCCCTGTCTCCCACGGATCTTGAAGGTGTATTTCCCCCGCCTATTTGTGCATCTGCTATTCCAAGTGTTCTTCAGCACTCTGGATATGCCAGAGGAGGTCGACACCTTCTGGAAGGGATGCCAGGAAGAGCACGGCCTTGCCACCAGCCCCAACAGGTGCTCCATGCCACTCCTCCTGTCCCTGCCACGTGGCCTGCCAAGGAGCCAGTGCTGCCAGTGTGACCTGGGCTTTGCTGTGCACACAGGTTTGCTGTGCGCACCCTGAAGTCCCTGCTCTGCCTTCTCCGCTGCGAGGATGTGGTGGTGGCAATGGAGCGCAGGTGTGCCTGGGACACGCTGCTCTCTCTTGACACCCACCACTTTGCCGTCGCTCTGCTTGCCAGGTGAGACCCCCTTCTCCCCACTGCCTCTGGCATTGCTGCTCTGTGCCCAGGTGCCCCACAAAGTGTCCGTGGTGGCCATGGGTCAGAGGGCCTTGTCACTGAGGGACGGCCAAGCAGACTGGAATAGGCTGGCAGAGGAGGGTACCCATGAGCAACCAACTCCCAAACGGCCCACGTCCCCTTGCTGGAAGGGTGCTGGGGAAAGATGAGAACTGGGTGAGTCACGCCTGGGAGAGGTTTGCCCCACTGCATCAGGCTCTTGTTTCCTTTTTCCCCTCTTCAGAGAAATTCGCCGCTTAGCCATCCACTTTTGTTCCGCGGTGGCATTCTACCTGCTCGCCCTGCTCGGCAAAGAGATGCCATACTGGGATTTCCCTGCCCTGGCATTCCTTGTGGAGGTGAGCCTCAAGGCCAGCGCTGCCTGGCTGAGCGGCCTCCCAGCCCTCTGGCCTCTCACAGCCACAGCTGCCAGGACAGTGCCCGTGCCCTGTGCTGCTGCCTGGGCCCGGCCCTGTGCGCTTCTGGGCTCCTGCCGGCCGGCTCCCCTGTCACTGCCCTGTGCCTTTCAGGTCCTCGAGTGCCTGGACTTGAGGGAATGCAGTGACAGTGTCCTGGAGATCCTGGCACAGAACCTGCAGAGCGAGCACATGGCCAGGCGTTACTTGGCACTCCGAGGCCTCGTAGTGCTGGGCAAGAATCCCTTGATGGTGAGAAGGGGGCAGTGGCCGAAGCCGTGCAGGCAGCGTGGGGCTGGGCAACGCAGTCGCTTGGCCTTGCCTGGGCTTCGGCCGCTGGGGCAGCTGTTCCCATCTCTCCTGCTTCCCGCTTCAGCTGCCCCACTGCTTCGGGACAGGCCTTTGGCCTCTGGGCCCTGCGGCAGCAGGGCGGCCTTTCACAAAGTCGTCTTCCGCACAGGCTGAAAAAATGCAGAGCCTGACTGAAAGTCTTGTGGAGCTCCTGGAGGAAAATGACAGCGACATGGTCAGGATGAGCATTCTTCTACTCCGATATTTGCTCCTGGATAATGGTGCTCCAATAGCCACCCCCATTGCCCTGCAGCTGGCTGAGGCGCTCCTGCCACTCTTTGACAGCGTAAGGCTCTGTGCCCACAGCCACAGCCACTGGCTGCTGCCCGGACCCTTGGTGCCCTGTGCAGATGCACGCCTGTGCCCTGGGGGGCCTGAAGCAGCTGATGCTCAGGTCTTTTGCCCTTTCCTTTCATCCAGGATGACATCCAGGTGCAGCTGAGCTCCATGGCTCTCTTTCAAGAGATGCTGGACTTATTAACAGAAGAGGGAAGAAAGGCCCTCAAGTCCCACGTGCGCCAGAGCCTGCTCCCTCTCTACTTCCACTGCCATGATGAGAATCAGATGGTTGCTGAGGTGAGCACTTGTGGCCAGCTGCTGTCCCCCTGGCAGGGGCTTGGGCTGCCTCCTGCCCGGGCACCTTGTGGGCTGCAGCCTCCTCAGGCCTGTGCCACTGGGATGCTCCTGTGCCCTGGACTGTAGGGCCATCTGTGCATCTCTGTCCCTCTCCAGGCCTCCCGGGAAACGCTGCATTCCTCAGCCAGATTCCTGAAGAGGAGGGATATAGAACAAATGCTACACCTGGATCAGAGCTTTGCCGAGTGCCTGGTAAGAACAGCAGAGACCCCCCAGCCTCAGCATGGCCAAGGTCCCTGAGGGCGGTGCTCAGTGTGCGGGCCTAACAGCTGTGCCCACTGCTGCAGCCAGAGGCCGCGCGGGCTCTGCTCCAGGCTCCCGTGGGCCTGAGTCGGGTGCCCATGGAGCCCTGGCCCGGCGGGGCTGCGGGGCGGCACCGCGGCTCCCCGGGCAGCAGCCAGCCCTCTGCCCCTCGCCTCGGGAGCCCTTGGCCAGCGGCTGCTGGCCGCGCCTCAGAGCTGGGCGGGCAGGCGAGGCCGGCGATGGGCGCTGGCAGCGTCCGGCCCAGGAGCTGAGCCCGCGCCAACCCTTCCCTCCTGCCGCTCTCTGCAGCTGGCAGAGGACAGGAGCCGAGTGGCCGAGCACGTGCGCAGGGCACTGCACTACCTGCAGAGCCCACAGGAGTCCCTGCGAGAGGCGGCCGTCAGGTTCATGGGTGAGTCCCGAGCCCGGGCTCCTCCCCGGCCCGCCGCAGCTCGGCCCCGGCCCCGCCTGCTGCCCCGGCAGCGCCGGCCCGGCCCGGCGCCGTGGAGCCCCGCCTGGCCTGGGCGTTGCTGCCGCCCTCTGGCAGCCGTGCCCTGGGGCGGCAGCGTGCGGCAAGGGCCCGGGCTGAGCTCTGCCTGGCCAGCAGCCCGTGTGGCCACAGCGCCGGCAGCGCCGCTGGCAGGGAGCTGTGCCGCTGGGGCCGTGACAGGCTCTGTGTTCACAGGCATGGCCGGGCGGCGCCTGAGGGGGCAGCAGCAAGAGCTGCAGCTGATCTGCACTGGTGAGTGCGTGAGGGCAGCGGGCTGACCGAGGGGGCTGGAGGGGGCAGCTGCAAGCCCTGCCCCGGCTGTGGAGGGATCTGCACCCATGGGCAGAGCACACAGAGATATCAGGGCTACGTGTGGCATTCGTGGCTAGCAACTTCGGGCTGATCCCCTTGCTCCCCGCTCCCTGCGGGCCATGGCAAGAGACGACCGGGATGGCCCTGGCATGGGGCTCACCTTGGCTCCCTGCGTATGCGGGATCTGACCTTGCCTCTGTTCCTCTCTCTTGCAGCCCTTGAAGAAATGGCATATGACAGCAGTCCTGCAATCAGAGATGCTGCAGTAGAATTTTGTTTAGTTCTCCGGGCTCTTGAGAGAGCTCCCTACTCCCCATGGCAGAAGCTGCGGGATCGATTCCGCAGTGCATGGAGGAAACGGCCTCGTCTTTGCTGCACTGCCTTACTGTTCTGCTGCAGCTCGGCAGAGAGATGATCTGGGGCCATTTAAGCCAGCAGGAATTTTCTTTTTCTTCTTTAAGAGTTTTGTGTTTGCATTTTCATTGTTGAGTATGTAAATATAAAATATCTTACAATACACAGAGTCCCAGCATCTCTCTTTTCCTGCGCAAGGTCTGTAGGGCATAAGAGAAGAGGGGGAAAAGGTTGCTTGTACTCAGCCAGCTGCCCAGGCGTGCAGTGTTGCAGGGAAAATGGCCAGAAGCCTTTTGGCCTTTGGTGGTTCTGCTGAAGCCTTTGTGCTGCCCATAGAGCGGCTGGGCAGGGGCCGGAGCTGCGGGGATCCCTGCCAGAGCGGTGCCTGGAGATGGCCACGAGCCCTGTGCCGGACAGGAAGGGCCATCCATGTCCTCCTGCCCGTCTGCTGCTGGCTGCAGTGCTGAGGGCTCCCAGGTGCCTCTGGATGGGCCTCCTCTGGAGCTGCTTTGGGGCTGCGGCGCTGCGGCCGGCATCCTTGGCCAGGCTGGGGGAGACCCTGAGGGGCTGAGGCACTGCTAAGCCCTGAGCAATTGGCTGGCAGAGGCCATAAGCAGCCCCCTGGCAGCCGCCTTGATCCCGACAGCCGGCTGCTCTGGCGCTTCCAGGTCGGTGGCCGGTTGGAGGGACGCCCTGGAATCAGGCGTGGAACCCTGGTCCTGGCCTTTCAGGGCTGTGAGGCCAGCTGTTGTGGGGCTGGGGGGGTGCCCTCCCTGTGCTCCAGACTGGAGCCCCCCGCCCCTCAGCCTTAGGCATTGAGCTCCACTGCCTGATATCCAAGTCTTGTTCCTCTTGCTGTGGGGGAGGCAGTGACTACTGCCCTAACTCTTGTCTGTAGCTCAATTTTCATAGGGTCTCCTGGTTTTGATTTTCCTGGGCTATCAGTATCCCATACTCTTGGGTACACCTGATTCAATACTTGCTCTAACTAGTTCTTCTTGTTTGTTGGTCTGGTGTCGATTGTCAGTCCTACTGCTAAAAGCGCTCATTTGTCTTCAGGTACCTTCCATTGAAGTTTTCTTTTTCTAAACGGAACTGTTGCTTCTAAATTTTCAAGCAAATCCCTGCATAGGACAGATTTGGGTGAGTTTGGGAAATACAGAAACTGACGTATTCCCATTTTCTTCTTGATTTTACATCAAAGTGGTTTCAGGAAGAATGCATTTTCTGGCTGCCCTGTAGTTGCTCCTATTGCTTGAAGATAGTTTTCACTTTTGGGTAGCAGTGCTTGATTCAAGAGTGAAAATGTGTCTCCACTATTTCTTAAAATTTCAACTTCTTCATCATTCTTTAGCTGTATTTTAAACAGTGGCCTGCTAGGGTAAGAACTGCCAGTCTCGGTCATTTCTTATCATCTAGAGTGGCTGCAAGAGTTTTGTGTACTTTGTCTGCTAACTCTGGGCACTGGCCCTATTTCCAGTGTCCTGATTTCTTACAAGATGCACATTGATTTGGGCCCAGCTTGGTCTGTGGCTGCTTTGAACCTCCTCTGCCTCTGCTATTTTCGCCCCTGCCTCTGCTTTAACCACGCCTACATCAGTCCTCTCCCTGGTGCTGATCCAGAGCTGCCACCATGGCTGCAGGGAGCTCTTTTTCTTTTTCCCTCTCTTGACTATCGTACACTTTCTACTTTTGATGTAGTGTCTAAAAGCTTGCGTGACTGCTCAATGTTCTTCGAACACTTCTCAAACTCAGAGGGGCTTGGTGCTGTGACCATTTCCCTGGGGTGTTCCAGTTGGTGTTTATTTATCAGTTATCGTACAATGGTTTGTTTTCATGTACCCCGTATTTTCCCCAATTTGGTTTACCCCTAGGTTTTGCCCTCCCTCAAAGCTGTCCCTCATGCCATTCCCCGCTCTTTGTTCCAGCTCCTTCCCTGCCTCTCAAGATAATCCAGCTCTTTATTCCTGAACCTTCCCTGTCACTTTTGCCTTGGACCAATCCCTGACTGCACCACCCCTTTGGAATTCCTCTATTGCTGGAAGCCCCACTGGCCCATGTGACCTACCCTCTCCTCCCATCTGTCCTAATTAGTCCCAAGCAACTGATGGAATCCCCTCGCTCCTCCCCTGCAGATTCCTTATTGCTCAGTCGTTTGTATCCACCCCCTGAGTTGTACCCCGATAAAATCCCGTGCACAGAAGTGCTGGCGGCTCTTTGCTGCTGAATCCTTCCCTTGCAATAAACCTTGGCCTGTGGAACCTCACCATCGAGGAGCCTCCTCCTTCTCTTTGGCCTGCTCCGTGCTGCAGTTAGGAGATCCTGAACCACTGAGCAGTGGCTCACCAGGGTCAGCCGCGGGCAGGACCCACGCCTCGGCCGTTCCCCACTCCTGGCGCAGCGCCGCAGTTTTCCCAAGAGCCAGCCCGGGCTCCGCTGGGCTGCGTCAATGGGGAACTCGTCCCAGTGCCTGACTGTGCTCTGGGTGAAAAACCTTTTCCTGATACGGAAATGAAACTTGCCCTGTCCCAGCTCCCTGCCCTTTTCTCCAGTCCTGTCACTGGTCCCAACAGTGACGAGAGCTGCAGCAGCCCCTCTGATTCCTCTCAGGAGCATGTTGAAGACCACAATGACGCCCTTTACTCTCCTCCAGGCTGAACAAAGTGGCTGCAGCTGCATCTAGGGCTTCCCCCCCAGGCCACACTCCATCCTTGCAGTCCTCCTTTGCATTCTGCCTAATGGTTTCATATCTTTTGATATTGTACTGCCCAAAACTGCGCCCGTCTGCTTCCAGCGCTTCTCTTGGCTGCTGCTTCAGGGTGTGGGCACCATCATCAGAGACACAGAAGAGCTTCTCCTCCCAGAGTTGTCCTTATCCTCTGCACTTCCACGTCTCTGCCTTGATGTTCACTGGGGAACCTGCCACTTTGTGGCAGCTCATTGCTGTGCTCAGCAGAGACACAGTTCTGTTTGGACATGAGCTGCCAGAGCAAGACATGCAGCAACTGAAGCTGAGAATAGCAGAGGCTGGGCAGATGCCGTTTGTTCCAGAATGTGGGAAAGAGAGTGAGAAAAGCACAAGGAAATTTCAGACTGTTAACTTTGCAATCTAATTGCCCTGGGAAACTCAGCAATGGATGGTGCTCTGGTGCTACTGCCAATGCCTTCCATGAGAAAAATGCATTTCAGGAAGGAGCAACATCATCTGACAGAGACCAAGTGTGCCAGCAGTTGCTCCAGGTGCTCCTGCCATCAGCCCCTGCAGGAAAGAGGCACAGCCCCCTAGGCACGTGGCCTTTGGCTCCTTCTGGCGCAGAAGCCCCCCGGGGGCACAGGTCTCTGGGGCAGGAGACGGGCACCAGCGCTGCCAGGGCTCGGGGGGTGGCAGGTCTGCTTGGCCGGGGACTCTGCCACACCTGCTGATGTCAGCGCTCCCCGGGCCCCAGGCCTCAGAGCAGCATTCGTGCCCGGGCCCACACGTTCCTTGTGCGTGTCACACCGGCAGCTTTAGGACGGCCACCAGCCGGGACGTGTCCCAAGGAGGCCGTGCCAGCTTCCCTGCAAGGCCCCGTGCCCTTCCCAGAACGGCTGCGTCTGCAGCCCTCAGGGCTCCTTCTGCTGCCCTGAGCCCACAGAGCATGGCAGCGTTTGCTGATGCTCTGAGCCCTTCTTAAAGATCCTCTCGGCCTGGCTTAGACTCCTGGGGCCAGCCATTCCCTCCAAACTGGGCCACTTTGGGTGGGCTGGGCGTGGCCCCAGGGCAGGCGGCAGTGTCTGCAAGGGCCCTTGGTGACAGGTGCTGCACAGTCACTGTGACATGGAACGGCTGTCCAAGGGCCCTTTGTGACACGGGGTGACATAGGGGCTGGAGGTGACAAGAGCACGCCACAGTGCTCAGAGCACGCCACGGGACAGGACGGGACAGAGCGGTGCCGTGAGGAGACCCCGCACGGCGCGCTCGTTCGCGTCCCACCCGCAGCTTTTCTGAAGCCTGGTTCCTGCAGCTGAGCTCGAGGCCAGACCACAGGGCTTGCTGACCCGTGGTCTCCCTGAGGCTTCTCTTCTGCAGGTGCCCTTGAGGCCATATCATAGTCCTTGTCAGGAGTCCCCTGTCCTTGTGGCAGGAGCCCTTGAGACCGAGTGCAGGACTTGCTGTCCTGTAGCCTTCCTGAGGCTTCTTACTTGAAGGTGCCTTCCAGGCACCACTGCAGGACTTGGTGACTTGGAGCTTTTCCAAGGCAACTCTCCTGCAAATAGCCACAAATCCAGGCAGAGACATGGAGCAGAGACACCCGGCAGTGCCTGAGCTGGCCTGCGTGGAGGAGGAGGAAGGTGGCCCTGGAGCTGCCCCGGCACAGCAGACTGAGGAGGTGGTGCCGTTCCAGCCACCGCAGGAGGGTGAGTGGCAGAGCTGGGCCACAGGACTGGTGCCTGCTGCCAGCTTGGACCCCATGCCGTGCCGTGCCATGCTATCCTGTGGGGACATGCCCACGGACAGGACGGAAGAGGGGCCGGGCAGACACCCGCAGTGGCCGTGCTCCATCCCCTGGGGCATCCCGGGGCTCTCTCTGCCTGGGGATCGCAGGGCTGGGCCGTGTTGTCCGGCCTCTCCCGCAGTCCCTCAGCTCTGGCTGCGCTCGCTCTTTGCCAGATGCAGCCCCGGAGCGCACACAAGAGCAGGAGTCCAGCCCTGGCCGCTTCCGCAGAACAGCGCAGGTACCTGCAGCCACCCCCACCTGGGCTGGGCCTGCTGTCCCTGCTCAGCCCAGCACCGTGTGTGCAGCACTCCATGCAACATCCTCGGCTTCTTGCCCTTCTCCTACAGTTTGTTTGCAACTTCCTCAAGAGAATTAAAGAGGAAGAGACCATCGCCACGGGCATAGGCCTCAGACCATACTCGCCCATCTTCCTCAGCAAGACCGGTGCTGCCCTGCTGCATATGCTTGTAGAGGAAGATTTTTACACTCCAAAGCAAGTAAGCAGCCTGGGCCAGGCTTTGATCCTCCCAGCAATTGCTTGGCCTCCCAATCCACGCATGCTGGTTGCTGTGAGCCTTTCAGGCCGCATGGCAGTGGGGTGGGAAGGGAAGCACTCCTCTGGGGAAGCTGGGAACATTGCCCCCTCTGGCAGCTTTCCAAGTCTCCCCGTGCCTTCTCCAGGTGCCTGCCATGGTGAGCTACATCCACCAGTGGCTCATGGCCAATGATTCTGCTGAGCACAGGCTGGACAAGACCCTGCTGGATCTCACCGAAGCACAGCCAAATGACGCAGTGGTGACGCTCCTGCGTGTGGCCCCGTCCTGTGACAGGTATGGGGCCCACCTGCCCACAGGGCTCAGGCCTCCCCAGCCCATCACCCTGCACAGCCTGCCCCAGGTGTCGGAGCAACAGAGACTTCCAGGGCCCTCTGGATGCTCCCTTTCCCAGCCCTGCCAGGCCAGCCCCTCAGCCTGCTGCCGTGCTCCCTTGCCGCCTCTCAGGGCTCTGTCCCCACAGGGCTGGGCTGTCTGCCTCCTGCTGGCAGGGGGGCAGTGGGCAGAGGCAGAAATGGCAGCCGGCTCAGCTGCCCCTGGTGCTTCCTCTGAGACCCTCCTGAGACACAGCTCTAACCCCACAGAGCTGCCATGGCCATGTGGAAGACCATCATGGGCTCAGCCAGGACTGCGGAGCTGGCGCAGCTGATCCTCCTGGATGTGCTGGGCAGCTGGCCAGAGTACAGCACCTGCACCTCCAATGGGGACGAAACGGCTGTCTTTGCCCTGACGGTGAGTTTCTGCAACTGGCCTTTGCAGGCCCCAAGGCTGTCTCTCCAGCAGCTCTCCATCCTCCTTCCCCCACTGCATCTCCCTGCCTCAGGCGCTGGCCTGAAACCTGGCCAAGGGGCAGCTTCAGGCCCACCAGGCCCCGTGCTCCCCCTGCCATGGTCTCTCCTGGCCTCTCCCTGCCACGCTCGGGCCCTGCCACACACACACCTCGGCACTGAGCGCTGTCTCGGGGGGCTTTGTCCTTTGCAGGCAACTGTGGTGACGTGGAAGATCCTCCAGGTGCCCTGTCTCCCACGGATCTTGAAGGTGTATTTCCCCCGCCTATTTGTGCATCTGCTATTCCAAGTGTTCTTCAGCACTCTGGATATGCCAGAGGAGGTCGACACCTTCTGGAAGGGATGCCAGGAAGAGCACGGCCTTGCCACCAGCCCCAACAGGTGCTCCATGCCACTCCTCCTGTCCCTGCCACGTGGCCTGCCAAGGAGCCAGTGCTGCCAGTGTGACCTGGGCTTTGCTGTGCACACAGGTTTGCTGTGCGCACCCTGAAGTCCCTGCTCTGCCTTCTCCGCTGCGAGGATGTGGTGGTGGCAATGGAGCGCAGGTGTGCCTGGGACACGCTGCTCTCTCTTGACACCCACCACTTTGCCGTCGCTCTGCTTGCCAGGTGAGACCCCCTTCTCCCCACTGCCTCTGGCATTGCTGCTCTGTGCCCAGGTGCCCCACAAAGTGTCCGTGGTGGCCATGGGTCAGAGGGCCTTGTCACTGAGGGACGGCCAAGCAGACTGGAATAGGCTGGCAGAGGAGGGTACCCATGAGCAACCAACTCCCAAACGGCCCACGTCCCCTTGCTGGAAGGGTGCTGGGGAAAGATGAGAACTGGGTGAGTCACGCCTGGGAGAGGTTTGCCCCACTGCATCAGGCTCTTGTTTCCTTTTTCCCCTCTTCAGAGAAATTCGCCGCTTAGCCATCCACTTTTGTTCCGCGGTGGCATTCTACCTGCTCGCCCTGCTCGGCAAAGAGATGCCATACTGGGATTTCCCTGCCCTGGCATTCCTTGTGGAGGTGAGCCTCAAGGCCAGCGCTGCCTGGCTGAGCGGCCTCCCAGCCCTCTGGCCTCTCACAGCCACAGCTGCCAGGACAGTGCCCGTGCCCTGTGCTGCTGCCTGGGCCCGGCCCTGTGCGCTTCTGGGCTCCTGCCGGCCGGCTCCCCTGTCACTGCCCTGTGCCTTTCAGGTCCTCGAGTGCCTGGACTTGAGGGAATGCAGTGACAGTGTCCTGGAGATCCTGGCACAGAACCTGCAGAGCGAGCACATGGCCAGGCGTTACTTGGCACTCCGAGGCCTCGTAGTGCTGGGCAAGAATCCCTTGATGGTGAGAAGGGGGCAGTGGCCGAAGCCGTGCAGGCAGCGTGGGGCTGGGCAACGCAGTCGCTTGGCCTTGCCTGGGCTTCGGCCGCTGGGGCAGCTGTTCCCATCTCTCCTGCTTCCCGCTTCAGCTGCCCCACTGCTTCGGGACAGGCCTTTGGCCTCTGGGCCCTGCGGCAGCAGGGCGGCCTTTCACAAAGTCGTCTTCCGCACAGGCTGAAAAAATGCAGAGCCTGACTGAAAGTCTTGTGGAGCTCCTGGAGGAAAATGACAGCGACATGGTCAGGATGAGCATTCTTCTACTCCGATATTTGCTCCTGGATAATGGTGCTCCAATAGCCACCCCCATTGCCCTGCAGCTGGCTGAGGCGCTCCTGCCACTCTTTGACAGCGTAAGGCTCTGTGCCCACAGCCACAGCCACTGGCTGCTGCCCGGACCCTTGGTGCCCTGTGCAGATGCACGCCTGTGCCCTGGGGGGCCTGAAGCAGCTGATGCTCAGGTCTTTTGCCCTTTCCTTTCATCCAGGATGACATCCAGGTGCAGCTGAGCTCCATGGCTCTCTTTCAAGAGATGCTGGACTTATTAACAGAAGAGGGAAGAAAGGCCCTCAAGTCCCACGTGCGCCAGAGCCTGCTCCCTCTCTACTTCCACTGCCATGATGAGAATCAGATGGTTGCTGAGGTGAGCACTTGTGGCCAGCTGCTGTCCCCCTGGCAGGGGCTTGGGCTGCCTCCTGCCCGGGCACCTTGTGGGCTGCAGCCTCCTCAGGCCTGTGCCACTGGGATGCTCCTGTGCCCTGGACTGTAGGGCCATCTGTGCATCTCTGTCCCTCTCCAGGCCTCCCGGGAAACGCTGCATTCCTCAGCCAGATTCCTGAAGAGGAGGGATATAGAACAAATGCTACACCTGGATCAGAGCTTTGCCGAGTGCCTGGTAAGAACAGCAGAGACCCCCCAGCCTCAGCATGGCCAAGGTCCCTGAGGGCGGTGCTCAGTGTGCGGGCCTAACAGCTGTGCCCGCTGCTGCAGCCAGAGGCCGCGCGGGCTCTGCTCCAGGCTCCCGTGGGCCTGAGTCGGGTGCCCATGGAGCCCCGGCCCGGCGGGGCTGCGGGGCGGCACCGCGGCTCCCCGGGCAGCAGCCAGCCCTCTGCCCCTCGCCTCGGGAGCCCTTGGCCAGCGGCTGCTGGCCGCGCCTCAGAGCTGGGCGGGCAGGCGAGGCCGGCGATGGGCGCAGGCAGCGTCCGGCCCAGGAGCTGAGCCCGCGCCAACCCTTCCCTCCTGCCGCTCTCTGCAGCTGGCAGAGGACAGGAGCCGAGTGGCCGAGCACGTGCGCAGGGCACTGCACTACCTGCAGAGCCCACAGGAGTCCCTGCGAGAGGCGGCCGTCAGGTTCATGGGTGAGTCCCGAGCCCGGGCTCCTCCCCGGCCCGCCGCAGCTCGGCCCCGGCCCCGCCTGCTGCCCCGGCAGCGCCGGCCCGGCCCGGCGCCGTGGAGCCCCGCCTGGCCTGGGCGTTGCTGCCGCCCTCTGGCAGCCGTGCCCTGGGGCGGCAGCGTGCGGCAAGGGCCCGGGCTGAGCTCTGCCTGGCCAGCAGCCCGTGTGGCCACAGCGCCGGCAGCGCCGCTGGCAGGGAGCTGTGCCGCTGGGGCCGTGACAGGCTCTGTGTTCACAGGCATGGCCGGGCGGCGCCTGAGGGGGCAGCAGCAAGAGCTGCAGCTGATCTGCACTGGTGAGTGTGTGAGGGCAGCGGGCTGACCGAGGGGGCTGGAGGGGGCAGCTGCAAGCCCTGCCCCGGCTGTGGAGGGATCTGCACCCATGGGCAGAGCACACAGAGATATCAGGGCTACGTGTGGCATTCGTGGCTAGCAACTTCGGGCTGATCCCCTTGCTCCCCGCTCCCTGCGGGCCATGGCAAGAGACGACCGGGATGGCCCTGGCATGGGGCTCACCTTGGCTCCCTGCGTATGCGGGATCTGACCTTGCCTCTGTTCCTCTCTCTTGCAGCCCTTGAAGAAATGGCATATGACAGCAGTCCTGCAATCAGAGATGCTGCAGTAGAATTTTGTTTAGTTCTCCGGGCTCTTGAGAGAGCTCCCTACTCCCCATGGCAGAAGCTGCGGGATCGATTCCGCAGTGCATGGAGGAAACGGCCTCGTCTTTGCTGCACTGCCTTACTGTTCTGCTGCAGCTCGGCAGAGAGATGATCTGGGGCCATTTAAGCCAGCAGGAATTTTCTTTTTCTTCTTTAAGATTTTTGTGTTTGCATTTTCATTGTTGAGTATGTAAATATAAAATATCTTACAATACACAGAGTCCCAGCATCTCTCTTTTCCTGCGCAAGGTCTGTAGGGCATAAGAGAAGAGGGGGAAAAGGTTGCTTGTACTCAGCCAGCTGCCCAGGCGTGCAGTGTTGCAGGGAAAATGGCCAGAAGCCTTTTGGCCTTTGGTGGTTCTGCTGAAGCCTTTGTGCTGCCCATAGAGCGGCTGGGCAGGGGCCGGAGCTGCGGGGATCCCTGCCAGAGCGGTGCCTGGAGATGGCCACGAGCCCTGTGCCGGACAGGAAGGGCCATCCATGTCCTCCTGCCCGTCTGCTGCTGGCTGCAGTGCTGAGGGCTCCCAGGTGCCTCTGGATGGGCCTCCTCTGGAGCTGCTTTGGGGCTGCGGCGCTGCGGCCGGCATCCTTGGCCAGGCTGGGGGAGACCCTGAGGGGCTGAGGCACTGCTAAGCCCTGAGCAATTGGCTGGCAGAGGCCATAAGCAGCCCCCTGGCAGCCGCCTTGATCCCGACAGCCGGCTGCTCTGGCGCTTCCAGGTCGGTGGCCGGTTGGAGGGACGCCCTGGAATCAGGCGTGGAACCCTGGTCCTGGCCTTTCAGGGCTGTGAGGCCAGCTGTTGTGGGGCTGGGGGGGTGCCCTCCCTGTGCTCCAGACTGGAGCCCCCCGCCCCTCAGCCTTAGGCATTGAGCTCCACTGCCTGATATCCAAGTCTTGTTCCTCTTGCTGTGGGGGAGGCAGTGACTACTGCCCTAACTCTTGTCTGTAGCTCAATTTTCATAGGGTCTCCTGGTTTTGATTTTCCTGGGCTATCAGTATCCCATACTCTTGGGTACACCTGATTCAATACTCGCTCTAACTAGTTCTTCTTGTTTGTTGGTCTGGTGTCGATTGTCAGTCCTACTGCTAAAAGCGCTCATTTGTCTTCAGGTACCTTCCATTGAAGTTTTCTTTTTCTAAACGGAACTGTTGCTTCTAAATTTTCAAGCAAATCCCTGCATAGGACAGATTTGGGTGAGTTTGGGAAATACAGAAACTGACGTATTCCCATTTTCTTCTTGATTTTACATCAAAGTGGTTTCAGGAAGAATGCATTTTCTGGCTGCCCTGTAGTTGCTCCTATTGCTTGAAGATAGTTTTCACTTTTGGGTAGCAGTGCTTGATTCAAGAGTGAAAATGTGTCTCCACTATTTCTTAAAATTTCAACTTCTTCATCATTCTTTAGCTGTATTTTAAACAGTGGCCTGCTAGGGTAAGAACTGCCAGTCTCGGTCATTTCTTATCATCTAGAGTGGCTGCAAGAGTTTTGTGTACTTTGTCTGCTAACTCTGGGCACTGGCCCTATTTCCAGTGTCCTGATTTCTTACAAGATGCACATTGATTTGGGCCCAGCTTGGTCTGTGGCTGCTTTGAACCTCCTCTGCCTCTGCTATTTTCGCCCCTGCCTCTGCTTTAACCACGCCTACATCAGTCCTCTCCCTGGTGCTGATCCAGACCTGCCACCATGGCTGCAGGAAGCTCTTTTTCTTTTTCCCTCTCTTGACTATCGTACACTTTCTACTTTTGATGTAGTGTCTAAAAGCTTGCGTGACTGCTCAATGTTCTTCGAACACTTCTCAAACTCAGAGGGGCTTGGTGCTGTGACCATTTCCCTGGGGTGTTCCAGTTGGTGTTTATTTATCAGTTATCGTACAATGGTTTGTTTTCATGTACCCCGTATTTTCCCCAATTTGGTTTACCCCTAGGTTTTGCCCTCCCTCAAAGCTGTCCCTCATGCCATTCCCCGCTCTTTGTTCCAGCTCCTTCCCTGCCTCTCAAGATAATCCAGCTCTTTATTCCTGAACCTTCCCTGTCACTTTTGCCTTGGACCAATCCCTGACTGCACCACCCCTTTGGAATTCCTCTATTGCTGGAAGCCCCACTGGCCCATGTGACCTACCCTCTCCTCCCATCTGTCCTAATTAGTCCCAAGCAACTGATGGAATCCCCTCGCTCCTCCCCTGCAGATTCCTTATTGCTCAGTCGTTTGTATCCACCCCCTGAGTTGTACCCCGATAAAATCCCGTGCACAGAAGTGCTGGCGGCTCTTTGCTGCTGAATCCTTCCCTTGCAATAAACCTTGGCCTGTGGAACCTCACCATCGAGGAGCCTCCTCCTTCTCTTTGGCCTGCTCCGTGCTGCAGTTAGGAGATCCTGAACCACTGAGCAGTGGCTCACCAGGGTCAGCCGCGGGCAGGACCCACGCCTCGGCCGTTCCCCACTCCTGGCGCAGCGCCGCAGTTTTCCCAAGAGCCAGCCCGGGCTCCGCTGGGCTGCGTCAATGGGGAACTCGTCCCAGTGCCTGACTGTGCTCTGGGTGAAAAACCTTTTCCTGATACGGAAATGAAACTTGCCCTGTCCCAGCTCCCTGCCCTTTTCTCCAGTCCTGTCACTGGTCCCAACAGTGACGAGAGCTGCAGCAGCCCCTCTGATTCCTCTCAGGAGCATGTTGAAGACCACAATGACGCCCTTTACTCTCCTCCAGGCTGAACAAAGTGGCTGCAGCTGAATCTAGGGCTTCCCCCCCAGGCCACACTCCATCCTTGCAGTCCTCCTTTGCATTCTGCCTAATGGTTTCATATCTTTTGATATTGTACTGCCCAAAACTGCGCCCGTCTGCTTCCAGCGCTTCTCTTGGCTGCTGCTTCAGGGTGTGGGCACCATCATCAGAGACACAGAAGAGCTTCTCCTCCCAGAGTTGTCCTTATCCTCTGCACTTCCACGTCTCTGCCTTGATGTTCACTGGGGAACCTGCCACTTTGTGGCAGCTCATTGCTGTGCTCAGCAGAGACACAGTTCTGTTTGGACATGAGCTGCCAGAGCAAGACACGCAGCAACTGAAGCTGAGAATAGCAGAGGCTGGGCAGATGCCGTTTGTTCCAGAATGTGGGAAAGAGAGTGAGAAAAGCACAAGGAAATTTCAGACTGTTAACTTTGCAATCTAATTGCCCTGGGAAACTCAGCAATGGATGGTGCTCTGGTGCTACTGCCAATGCCTTCCATGAGAAAAATGCATTTCAGGAAGGAGCAACATCATCTGACAGAGACCAAGTGTGCCAGCAGTTGCTCCAGGTGCTCCTGCCATCAGCCCCTGCAGGAAAGAGGCACAGCCCCCTAGGCACGTGGCCTTTGGCTCCTTCTGGCGCAGAAGCCCCCCGGGGGCACAGGTCTCTGGGGCAGGAGACGGGCACCAGCGCTGCCAGGGCTCGGGGGGTGGCAGGTCTGCTTGGCCGGGGACTCTGCCACACCTGCTGATGTCAGCGCTCCCCGGGCCCCAGGCCTCAGAGCAGCATTCGTGCCCGGGCCCACACGTTCCTTGTGCGTGTCACACCGGCAGCTTTAGGACGGCCACCAGCCGGGACGTGTCCCAAGGAGGCCGTGCCAGCTTCCCTGCAAGGCCCCGTGCCCTTCCCAGAACGGCTGCGTCTGCAGCCCTCAGGGCTCCTTCTGCTGCCCTGAGCCCACAGAGCATGGCAGCGTTTGCTGATGCTCTGAGCCCTTCTTAAAGATCCTCTCGGCCTGGCTTAGACTCCTGGGGCCAGCCATTCCCTCCAAACTGGGCCACTTTGGGTGGGCTGGGCGTGGCCCCAGGGCAGGCGGCAGTGTCTGCAAGGGCCCTTGGTGACAGGTGCTGCACAGTCACTGTGACATGGAACGGCTGTCCAAGGGCCCTTTGTGACACGGGGTGACATAGGGGCTGGAGGTGACAAGAGCACGCCACAGTGCTCAGAGCACGCCACGGGACAGGACGGGACAGAGCGGTGCCGTGAGGAGACCCCGCACAGCGCGCTCGTTCGCGTCCCACCCGGAGCTTTTCTGAAGCCTGGTTCCTGCAGCTGAGCTCGAGGCCAGACCACAGGGCTTGCTGACCCGTGGTCTCCCTGAGGCTTCTCTTCTGCAGGTGCCCTTGAGGCCATATCATAGTCCTTGTCAGGAGTCCCCTGTCCTTGTGGCAGGAGCCCTTGAGACCGAGTGCAGGACTTGCTGTCCTGTAGCCTTCCTGAGGCTTCTTACTTGAAGGTGCCTTCCAGGCACCACTGCAGGACTTGGTGACTTGGAGCTTTTCCAAGGCAACTCTCCTGCAAATAGCCACAAATCCAGGCAGAGACATGGAGCAGAGACACCCGGCAGTGCCTGAGCTGGCCTGCGTGGAGGAGGAGGAAGGTGGCCCTGGAGCTGCCCCGGCACAGCAGACTGAGGAGGTGGTGCCGTTCCAGCCACCGCAGGAGGGTGAGTGGCAGAGCTGGGCCACAGGACTGGTGCCTGCTGCCAGCTTGGACCCCATGCCGTGCCGTGCCATGCTATCCTGTGGGGACATGCCCACGGACAGGACGGAAGAGGGGCCGGGCAGACACCCGCAGTGGCCGTGCTCCATCCCCTGGGGCATCCCGGGGCTCTCTCTGCCTGGGGATCGCAGGGCTGGGCCGTGTTGTCCGGCCTCTCCCGCAGCCCCTCATCTCTGGCTGCGCTCGCTCTTTGCCAGATGCAGCCCCGGAGCGCACACAAGAGCAGGAGTCCAGCCCTGGCCGCTTCCGCAGAACAGCGCAGGTACCTGCAGCCACCCCCACCTGGGCTGGGCCTGCTGTCCCTGCTCAGCCCAGCACCGTGTGTGCAGCACTCCATGCAACATCCTCGGCTTCTTGCCCTTCTCCTACAGTTTGTTTGCAACTTCCTCAAGAGAATTAAAGAGGAAGAGACCATCGCCACGGGCATAGGCCTCAGACCATACTCGCCCATCTTCCTCAGCAAGACCGGTGCTGCCCTGCTGCATATGCTTGTAGAGGAAGATTTTTACACTCCAAAGCAAGTAAGCAGCCTGGGCCAGGCTTTGATCCTCCCAGCAATTGCTTGGCCTCCCAATCCACGCATGCTGGTTGCTGTGAGCCTTTCAGGCCGCATGGCAGTGGGGTGGGAAGGGAAGCACTCCTCTGGGGAAGCTGGGAACATTGCCCCCTCTGGCAGCTTTCCAAGTCTCCCCGTGCCTTCTCCAGGTGCCTGCCATGGTGAGCTACATCCACCAGTGGCTCATGGCCAATGATTCTGCTGAGCACAGGCTGGACAAGACCCTGCTGGATCTCACCGAAGCACAGCCAAATGACGCAGTGGTGACGCTCCTGCGTGTGGCCCCGTCCTGTGACAGGTATGGGGCCCACAGGGCTCAGGCCTCCCCAGCCCATCACCCTGCACAGCCTGCCCCAGGTGTCGGAGCAACAGAGACTTCCAGGGCCCTCTGGATGCTCCCTTTCCCAGCCCTGCCAGGCCAGCCCCTCAGCCTGCTGCCGTGCTCCCTTGCCGCCTCTCAGGGCTCTGTCCCCACAGGGCTGGGCTGTCTGCCTCCTGCTGGCAGGGGGGCAGTGGGCAGAGGCAGAAATGGCAGCCGGCTCAGCTGCCCCTGGTGCTTCCTCTGAGACCCTCCTGAGACACAGCTCTAACCCCACAGAGCTGCCATGGCCATGTGGAAGACCATCATGGGCTCAGCCAGGACTGCGGAGCTGGCGCAGCTGATCCTCCTGGATGTGCTGGGCAGCTGGCCAGAGTACAGCACCTGCACCTCCAATGGGGACGAAACGGCTGTCTTTGCCCTGACGGTGAGTTTCTGCAACTGGCCTTTGCAGGCCCCAAGGCTGTCTCTCCAGCAGCTCTCCATCCTCCTTCCCCCACTGCATCTCCCTGCCTCAGGCGCTGGCCTGAAACCTGGCCAAGGGGCAGCTTCAGGCCCACCAGGCCCCGTGCTCCCCCTGCCATGGTCTCTCCTGGCCTCTCCCTGCCACGCTCGGGCCCTGCCACACACACACCTCGGCACTGAGCGCTGTCTCGGGGGGCTTTGTCCTTTGCAGGCAACTGTGGTGACGTGGAAGATCCTCCAGGTGCCCTGTCTCCCACGGATCTTGAAGGTGTATTTCCCCCGCCTATTTGTGCATCTGCTATTCCAAGTGTTCTTCAGCACTCTGGATATGCCAGAGGAGGTCGACACCTTCTGGAAGGGATGCCAGGAAGAGCACGGCCTTGCCACCAGCCCCAACAGGTGCTCCATGCCACTCCTCCTGTCCCTGCCACGTGGCCTGCCAAGGAGCCAGTGCTGCCAGTGTGACCTGGGCTTTGCTGTGCACACAGGTTTGCTGTGCGCACCCTGAAGTCCCTGCTCTGCCTTCTCCGCTGCGAGGATGTGGTGGTGGCAATGGAGCGCAGGTGTGCCTGGGACACGCTGCTCTCTCTTGACACCCACCACTTTGCCGTCGCTCTGCTTGCCAGGTGAGACCCCCTTCTCCCCACTGCCTCTGGCATTGCTGCTCTGTGCCCAGGTGCCCCACAAAGTGTCCGTGGTGGCCATGGGTCAGAGGGCCTTGTCACTGAGGGACGGCCAAGCAGACTGGAATAGGCTGGCAGAGGAGGGTACTCATGAGCAACCAACTCCCAAACGGCCCACGTCCCCTTGCTGGAAGGGTGCTGGGGAAAGATGAGAACTGGGTGAGTCACGCCTGGGAGAGGTTTGCCCCACTGCATCAGGCTCTTGTTTCCTTTTTCCCCTCTTCAGAGAAATTCGCCGCTTAGCCATCCACTTTTGTTCCGCGGTGGCATTCTACCTGCTCGCCCTGCTCGGCAAAGAGATGCCATACTGGGATTTCCCTGCCCTGGCATTCCTTGTGGAGGTGAGCCTCAAGGCCAGCGCTGCCTGGCTGAGCGGCCTCCCAGCCCTCTGGCCTCTCACAGCCACAGCTGCCAGGACAGTGCCCGTGCCCTGTGCTGCTGCCTGGGCCCGGCCCTGTGCGCTTCTGGGCTCCTGCCGGCCGGCTCCCCTGTCACTGCCCTGTGCCTTTCAGGTCCTCGAGTGCCTGGACTTGAGGGAATGCAGTGACAGTGTCCTGGAGATCCTGGCACAGAACCTGCAGAGCGAGCACATGGCCAGGCGTTACTTGGCACTCCGAGGCCTCGTAGTGCTGGGCAAGAATCCCTTGATGGTGAGAAGGGGGCAGTGGCCGAAGCCGTGCAGGCAGCGTGGGGCTGGGCAACGCAGTCGCTTGGCCTTGCCTGGGCTTCGGCCGCTGGGGCAGCTGTTCCCATCTCTCCTGCTTCCCGCTTCAGCTGCCCCAGTGCTTCGGGACAGGCCTTTGGCCTCTGGGCCCTGCGGCAGCAGGGCGGCCTTTCACAAAGTCGTCTTCCGCACAGGCTGAAAAAATGCAGAGCCTGACTGAAAGTCTTGTGGAGCTCCTGGAGGAAAATGACAGCGACATGGTCAGGATGAGCATTCTTCTACTCCGATATTTGCTCCTGGATAATGGTGCTCCAATAGCCACCCCCATTGCCCCATTGCCCTGCAGCTGGCTGAGGCGCTCCTGCCACTCTTTGACAGCGTAAGGCTCTGTGCCCACAGCCACAGCCACTGGCTGCTGCCCGGACCCTTGGTGCCCTGTGCAGATGCACGCCTGTGCCCTGGGGGGCCTGAAGCAGCTGATGCTCAGGTCTTTTGCCCTTTCCTTTCATCCAGGATGACATCCAGGTGCAGCTGAGCTCCATGGCTCTCTTTCAAGAGATGCTGGACTTATTAACAGAAGAGGGAAGAAAGGCCCTCAAGTCCCACGTGCGCCAGAGCCTGCTCCCTCTCTACTTCCACTGCCATGATGAGAATCAGATGGTTGCTGAGGTGAGCACTTGTGGCCAGCTGCTGTCCCCCTGGCAGGGGCTTGGGCTGCCTCCTGCCCGGGCACCTTGTGGGCTGCAGCCTCCTCAGGCCTGTGCCACTGGGATGCTCCTGTGCCCTGGACTGTAGGGCCATCTGTGCATCTCTGTCCCTCTCCAGGCCTCCCGGGAAACGCTGCATTCCTCAGCCAGATTCCTGAAGAGGAGGGATATAGAACAAATGCTACACCTGGATCAGAGCTTTGCCGAGTGCCTGGTAAGAACAGCAGAGACCCCCCAGCCTCAGCATGGCCAAGGTCCCTGAGGGCGGTGCTCAGTGCGCGGGCCTAACAGCTGTGCCCGCTGCTGCAGCCAGAGGCCGCGCGGGCTCTGCTCCAGGCTCCCGTGGGCCTGAGTCGGGTGCCCATGGAGCCCCGGCCCAGCGGGGCTGCGGGGCGGCACCGCGGCTCCCCGGGCAGCAGCCAGCCCTCTGCCCCTCGCCTCGGGAGCCCTTGGCCAGCGGCTGCTGGCCGCGCCTCAGGGCTGTGCGGGCAGCGAGGCCGGCGATGGGCGCAGGCAGCGTCCGGCCCAGGAGCTGAGCCCGCGCCAACCCTTCCCTCCTGCCGCTCTCTGCAGCTGGCAGAGGACAGGAGCCGAGTGGCCGAGCACGTGCGCAGGGCACTGCACTACCTGCAGAGCCCACAGGAGTCCCTGCGAGAGGCGGCCGTCAGGTTCATGGGTGAGTCCCGAGCCCGGGCTCCTCCCCGGCCCGCCGCAGCTCGGCCCCGGCCCCGCCTGCTGCCCCGGCAGCGCCGGCCCGGCCCGGCGCCGTCCCCGCCCTCTGGCAGCCGTGCCCTGGGGCGGCAGCGTGCGGCAAGGGCCCGGGCTGAGCTCTGCCTGGCCAGCAGCCCGTGTGGCCACAGCGCCGGCAGCGCCGCTGGCAGGGAGCTGTGCCGCTGGGGCCGTGACAGGCTCTGTGTTCACAGGCATGGCCGGGCGGCGCCTGAGGGGGCAGCAGCAAGAGCTGCAGCTGATCTGCACTGGTGAGTGCGTGAGGGCAGCGGGCTGACCGAGGGGGCTGGAGGGGGCAGCTGCAAGCCCTGCCCCGGCTGTGGAGGGATCTGCACCCATGGGCAGAGCACACAGAGATATCAGGGCTACGTGTGGCATTCGTGGCTAGCAACTTCGGGCTGATCCCCTTGCTCCCCGCTCCCTGCGGGCCATGGCAAGAGACGACCGGGATGGCCCTGGCATGGGGCTCACCTTGGCTCCCTGCGTATGCGGGATCTGACCTTGCCTCTGTTCCTCTCTCTTGCAGCCCTTGAAGAAATGGCATATGACAGCAGTCCTGCAATCAGAGATGCTGCAGTAGAATTTTGTTTAGTTCTCCGGGCTCTTGAGAGAGCTCCCTACTCCCCATGGCAGAAGCTGCGGGATCGATTCCGCAGTGCATGGAGGAAACGGCCTCGTCTTTGCTGCACTGCCTTACTGTTCTGCTGCAGCTCGGCAGAGAGATGATCTGGGGCCATTTAAGCCAGCAGGAATTTTCTTTTTCTTCTTTAAGATTTTTGTGTTTGCATTTTCATTGTTGAGTATGTAAATATAAAATATCTTACAATACACAGAGTCCCAGCATCTCTCTTTTCCTGCGCAAGGTCTGTAGGGCATAAGAGAAGAGGGGGAAAAGGTTGCTTGTACTCAGCCAGCTGCCCAGGCGTGCAGTGTTGCAGGGAAAATGGCCAGAAGCCTTTTGGCCTTTGGTGGTTCTGCTGAAGCCTTTGTGCTGCCCATAGAGCGGCTGGGCAGGGGCCGGAGCTGCGGGGATCCCTGCCAGAGCGGTGCCTGGAGATGGCCACGAGCCCTGTGCCGGACAGGAAGGGCCATCCATGTCCTCCTGCCCGTCTGCTGCTGGCTGCAGTGCTGAGGGCTCCCAGGTGCCTCTGGATGGGCCTCCTCTGGAGCTGCTTTGGGGCTGCGGCGCTGCTGCCGGCACCCTTGGCCAGGCTGGGGGAGACCCTGAGGGGCTGAGGCACTGCTAAGCCCTGAGCAATTGGCTGGCAGAGGCCATAAGCAGCCCCCTGGCAGCCGCCTTGATCCCGACAGCCGGCTGCTCTGGCGCTTCCAGGTCGGTGGCCGGTTGGAGGGACGCCCTGGAATCAGGCGTGGAACCCTGGTCCTGGCCTTTCAGGGCTGTGAGGCCAGCTGTTGTGGGGCTGGGGGGGTGCCCTCCCTGTGCTCCAGACTGGAGCCCCCCGCCCCTCAGCCTTAGGCATTGAGCTCCACTGCCTGATATCCAAGTCTTGTTCCTCTTGCTGTGGGGGAGGCAGTGACTACTGCCCTAACTCTTGTCTGTAGCTCAATTTTCATAGGGTCTCCTGGTTTTGATTTTCCTGGGCTATCAGTATCCCATACTCTTGGGTACACCTGATTCAATACTTGCTCTAACTAGTTCTTCTTGTTTGTTGGTCTGGTGTCGATTGTCAGTCCTACTGCTAAAAGCGCTCATTTGTCTTCAGGTACCTTCCACTGAAGTTTTCTTTTTCTAAACGGAACTGTTGCTTCTAAATTTTCAAGCAAATCCCTGCATAGGACAGATTTGGGTGAGTTTGGGAAATACAGAAACTGACGTATTCCCATTTTCTTCTTGATTTTACATCAAAGTGGTTTCAGGAAGAATGCATTTTCTGGCTGCCCTGTAGTTGCTCCTATTGCTTGAAGATAGTTTTCACTTTTGGGTAGCAGTGCTTGATTCAAGAGTGAAAATGTGTCTCCACTATTTCTTAAAATTTCAACTTCTTCATCATTCTTTAGCTGTATTTTAAACAGTGGCCTGCTAGGGTAAGAACTGCCAGTCTCGGTCATTTCTTATCATCTAGAGTGGCTGCAAGAGTTTTGTGTACTTTGTCTGCTAACTCTGGGCACTGGCCCTATTTCCAGTGTCCTGATTTCTTACAAGATGCACATTGATTTGGGCCCAGCTTGGTCTGTGGCTGCTTTGAACCTCCTCTGCCTCTGCTATTTTCGCCCCTGCCTCTGCTTTAACCACGCCTACATCAGTCCTCTCCCTGGTGCTGATCCAGAGCTGCCACCATGGCTGCAGGAAGCTCTTTTTCTTTTTCCCTCTCTTGACTATCGTACACTTTCTACTTTTGATGTAGTGTCTAAAAGCTTGCGTGACTGCTCAATGTTCTTCGAACACTTCTCAAACTCAGAGGGGCTTGGTGCTGTGACCATTTCCCTGGGGTGTTCCAGTTGGTGTTTATTTATCAGTTATCGTACAATGGTTTGTTTTCATGTACCCCGTATTTTCCCCAATTTGGTTTACCCCTAGGTTTTGCCCTCCCTCAAAGCTGTCCCTCATGCCATTCCCCGCTCTTTGTTCCAGCTCCTTCCCTGCCTCTCAAGATAATCCAGCTCTTTATTCCTGAACCTTCCCTGTCACTTTTGCCTTGGACCAATCCCTGACTGCACCACCCCTTTGGAATTCCTCTATTGCTGGAAGCCCCACTGGCCCATGTGACCTACCCTCTCCTCCCATCTGTCCTAATTAGTCCCAAGCAACTGATGGAATCCCCTCGCTCCTCCCCTGCAGATTCCTTATTGCTCAGTCGTTTGTATCCACCCCCTGAGTTGTACCCCGATAAAATCCCGTGCACAGAAGTGCTGGCGGCTCTTTGCTGCTGAATCCTTCCCTTGCAATAAACCTTGGCCTGTGGAACCTCACCATCGAGGAGCCTCCTCCTTCTCTTTGGCCTGCTCCGTGCTGCAGTTAGGAGATCCTGAACCACTGAGCAGTGGCTCACCAGGGTCAGCCGCGGGCAGGACCCACGCCTCGGCCGTTCCCCACTCCTGGCGCAGCGCCGCAGTTTTCCCAAGAGCCAGCCCGGGCTCCGCTGGGCTGCGTCAATGGGGAACTCGTCCCAGTGCCTGACTGTGCTCTGGGTGAAAAACCTTTTCCTGATACGGAAATGAAACTTGCCCTGTCCCAGCTCCCTGCCCTTTTCTCCAGTCCTGTCACTGGTCCCAACAGTGACGAGAGCTGCAGCAGCCCCTCTGATTCCTCTCAGGAGCATGTTGAAGACCACAATGACGCCCTTTACTCTCCTCCAGGCTGAACAAAGTGGCTGCAGCTGCATCTAGGGCTTCCCCCCCAGGCCACACTCCATCCTTGCAGTCCTCCTTTGCATTCTGCCTAATGGTTTCATATCTTTTGATATTGTACTGCCCAAAACTGCGCCCGTCTGCTTCCAGCGCTTCTCTTGGCTGCTGCTTCAGGGTGTGGGCACCATCATCAGAGACACAGAAGAGCTTCTCCTCCCAGAGTTGTCCTTATCCTCTGCACTTCCACGTCTCTGCCTTGATGTTCACTGGGGAACCTGCCACTTTGTGGCAGCTCATTGCTGTGCTCAGCAGAGACACAGCTCTGTTTGGACATGAGCTGCCAGAGCAAGACACGCAGCAACTGAAGCTGAGAATAGCAGAGGCTGGGCAGATGCCGTTTGTTCCAGAATGTGGGAAAGAGAGTGAGAAAAGCACAAGGAAATTTCAGACTGTTAACTTTGCAATCTAATTGCCCTGGGAAACTCAGCAATGGATGGTGCTCTGGTGCTACTGCCAATGCCTTCCATGAGAAAAATGCATTTCAGGAAGGAGCAACATCATCTGACAGAGACCAAGTGTGCCAGCAGTTGCTCCAGGTGCTCCTGCCATCAGCCCCTGCAGGAAAGAGGCACAGCCCCCTAGGCACGTGGCCTTTGGCTCCTTCTGGCGCAGAAGCCCCCCGGGGGCACAGGTCTCTGGGGCAGGAGACTGGCACCAGCGCTGCCAGGGCTCGGGGGGTGGCAGGTCTGCTTGGCCGGGGACTCTGCCACACCTGCTGATGTCAGCGCTCCCCAGGCCTCAGAGCAGCATTCGTGCCCGGGCCCACACGTTCCTTGTGCGTGTCACACCGGCAGCTTTAGGACGGCCACCAGCCGGGACGTGTCCCAAGGAGGCCGTGCCAGCTTCCCTGCAAGGCCCCGTGCCCTTCCCAGAACGGCTGCGTCTGCAGCCCTCAGGGCTCCTTCTGCTGCCCTGAGCCCACAGAGCATGGCAGCGTTTGCTGATGCTCTGAGCCCTTCTTAAAGATCCTCTCGGCCTGGCTTAGACTCCTGGGGCCAGCCATTCCCTCCAAACTGGGCCACTTTGGGTGGGCTGGGCGTGGCCCCAGGGCAGGCGGCAGTGTCTGCAAGGGCCCTTGGTGACAGGTGCTGCACAGTCACTGTGACATGGAACGGCTGTCCAAGGGCCCTTTGTGACACGGGGTGACATAGGGGCTGGAGGTGACAAGAGCACGCCACAGTGCTCAGAGCACGCCACGGGACAGGACGGGACAGAGCGGTGCCGTGAGGAGACCCCGCACGGCGCGCTCGTTCGCGTCCCACCCGGAGCTTTTCTGAAGCCTGGTTCCTGCAGCTGAGCTCGAGGCCAGACCACAGGGCTTGCTGACCCGTGGTCTCCCTGAGGCTTCTCTTCTGCAGGTGCCCTTGAGGCCATATCATAGTCCTTGTCAGGAGTCCCCTGTCCTTGTGGCAGGAGCCCTTGAGACCGAGTGCAGGACTTGCTGTCCTGTAGCCTTCCTGAGGCTTCTTACTTGAAGGTGCCTTCCAGGCACCACTGCAGGACTTGGTGACTTGGAGCTTTTCCAAGGCAACTCTCCTGCAAATAGCCACAAATCCAGGCAGAGACATGGAGCAGAGACACCCGGCAGTGCCTGAGCTGGCCTGCGTGGAGGAGGAGGAAGGTGGCCCTGGAGCTGCCCCGGCACAGCAGACTGAGGAGGTGGTGCCGTTCCAGCCACCGCAGGAGGGTGAGTGGCAGAGCTGGGCCACAGGACTGGTGCCTGCTGCCAGCTTGGACCCCATGCCGTGCCGTGCCATGCTATCCTGTGGGGACATGCCCACGGACAGGACGGAAGAGGGGCCGGGCAGACACCCGCAGTGGCCGTGCTCCATCCCCTGGGGCATCCCGGGGCTCTCTCTGCCTGGGGATCGCAGGGCTGGGCCGTGTTGTCCGGCCTCTCCCGCAGCCCCTCATCTCTGGCTGCGCTCGCTCTTTGCCAGATGCAGCCCCGGAGCGCACACAAGAGCAGGAGTCCAGCCCTGGCCGCTTCCGCAGAACAGCGCAGGTACCTGCAGCCACCCCCACCTGGGCTGGGCCTGCTGTCCCTGCTCAGCCCAGCACCGTGTGTGCAGCACTCCATGCAACATCCTCGGCTTCTTGCCCTTCTCCTACAGTTTGTTTGCAACTTCCTCAAGAGAATTAAAGAGGAAGAGACCATCGCCACGGGCATAGGCCTCAGACCATACTCGCCCATCTTCCTCAGCAAGACCGGTGCTGCCCTGCTGCATATGCTTGTAGAGGAAGATTTTTACACTCCAAAGCAAGTAAGCAGCCTGGGCCAGGCTTTGATCCTCCCAGCAATTGCTTGGCCTCCCAATCCACGCATGCTGGTTGCTGTGAGCCTTTCAGGCCGCATGGCAGTGGGGTGGGAAGGGAAGCACTCCTCTGGGGAAGCTGGGAACATTGCCCCCTCTGGCAGCTTTCCAAGTCTCCCCGTGCCTTCTCCAGGTGCCTGCCATGGTGAGCTACATCCACCAGTGGCTCATGGCCAATGATTCTGCTGAGCACAGGCTGGACAAGACCCTGCTGGATCTCACCGAAGCACAGCCAAATGACGCAGTGGTGACGCTCCTGCGTGTGGCCCCGTCCTGTGACAGGTATGGGGCCCACCTGCCCACAGGGCTCAGGCCTCCCCAGCCCATCACCCTGCACAGCCTGCCCCAGGTGTCGGAGCAACAGAGACTTCCAGGGCCCTCTGGATGCTCCCTTTCCCAGCCCTGCCAGGCCAGCCCCTCAGCCTGCTGCCGTGCTCCCTTGCCGCCTCTCAGGGCTCTGTCCCCACAGGGCTGGGCTGTCTGCCTCCTGCTGGCAGGGGGGCAGTGGGCAGAGGCAGAAATGGCAGCCGGCTCAGCTGCCCCTGGTGCTTCCTCTGAGACCCTCCTGAGACACAGCTCTAACCCCACAGAGCTGCCATGGCCATGTGGAAGACCATCATGGGCTCAGCCAGGACTGCGGAGCTGGCGCAGCTGATCCTCCTGGATGTGCTGGGCAGCTGGCCAGAGTACAGCACCTGCACCTCCAATGGGGACGAAACGGCTGTCTTTGCCCTGACGGTGAGTTTCTGCAACTGGCCTTTGCAGGCCCCAAGGCTGTCTCTCCAGCAGCTCTCCATCCTCCTTCCCCCACTGCATCTCCCTGCCTCAGGCGCTGGCCTGAAACCTGGCCAAGGGGCAGCTTCAGGCCCACCAGGCCCCGTGCTCCCCCTGCCATGGTCTCTCCTGGCCTCTCCCTGCCACGCTCGGGCCCTGCCACACACACACCTCGGCACTGAGCGCTGTCTCGGGGGGCTTTGTCCTTTGCAGGCAACTGTGGTGACGTGGAAGATCCTCCAGGTGCCCTGTCTCCCACGGATCTTGAAGGTGTATTTCCCCCGCCTATTTGTGCATCTGCTATTCCAAGTGTTCTTCAGCACTCTGGATATGCCAGAGGAGGTCGACACCTTCTGGAAGGGATGCCAGGAAGAGCACGGCCTTGCCACCAGCCCCAACAGGTGCTCCATGCCACTCCTCCTGTCCCTGCCACGTGGCCTGCCAAGGAGCCAGTGCTGCCAGTGTGACCTGGGCTTTGCTGTGCACACAGGTTTGCTGTGCGCACCCTGAAGTCCCTGCTCTGCCTTCTCCGCTGCGAGGATGTGGTGGTGGCAATGGAGCGCAGGTGTGCCTGGGACACGCTGCTCTCTCTTGACACCCACCACTTTGCCGTCGCTCTGCTTGCCAGGTGAGACCCCCTTCTCCCCACTGCCTCTGGCATTGCTGCTCTGTGCCCAGGTGCCCCACAAAGTGTCCGTGGTGGCCATGGGTCAGAGGGCCTTGTCACTGAGGGACGGCCAAGCAGACTGGAATAGGCTGGCAGAGGAGGGTACCCATGAGCAACCAACTCCCAAACGGCCCACGTCCCCTTGCTGGAAGGGTGCTGGGGAAAGATGAGAACTGGGTGAGTCACGCCTGGGAGAGGTTTGCCCCACTGCATCAGGCTCTTGTTTCCTTTTTCCCCTCTTCAGAGAAATTCGCCGCTTAGCCATCCACTTTTGTTCCGCGGTGGCATTCTACCTGCTCGCCCTGCTCGGCAAAGAGATGCCATACTGGGATTTCCCTGCCCTGGCATTCCTTGTGGAGGTGAGCCTCAAGGCCAGCGCTGCCTGGCTGAGCGGCCTCCCAGCCCTCTGGCCTCTCACAGCCGCAGCTGCCAGGACAGTGCCCGTGCCCTGTGCTGCTGCCTGGGCCCGGCCCTGTGCGCTTCTGGGCTCCTGCCGGCCGGCTCCCCTGTCACTGCCCTGTGCCTTTCAGGTCCTCGAGTGCCTGGACTTGAGGGAATGCAGTGACAGTGTCCTGGAGATCCTGGCACAGAACCTGCAGAGCGAGCACATGGCCAGGTGTTACTTGGCACTCCGAGGCCTCGTAGTGCTGGGCAAGAATCCCTTGATGGTGAGAAGGGGGCAGTGGCCGAAGCCGTGCAGGCAGCGTGGGGCTGGGCAACGCAGTCGCTTGGCCTTGCCTGGGCTTCGGCCGCTGGGGCAGCTGTTCCCATCTCTCCTGCTTCCCGCTTCAGCTGCCCCACTGCTTCGGGACAGGCCTTTGGCCTCTGGGCCCTGCGGCAGCAGGGCGGCCTTTCACAAAGTCGTCTTCCGCACAGGCTGAAAAAATGCAGAGCCTGACTGAAAGTCTTGTGGAGCTCCTGGAGGAAAATGACAGCGACATGGTCAGGATGAGCATCCTTCTACTCCGATATTTGCTCCTGGATAATGGTGCTCCAATAGCCACCCCCATCGCCCTGCAGCTGGCTGAGGCGCTCCTGCCACTCTTTGACAGCGTAAGGCTCTGTGCCCACAGCCACAGCCACTGGCTGCTGCCCGGACCCTTGGTGCCCTGTGCAGATGCACGCCTGTGCCCTGGGGGGCCTGAAGCAGCTGATGCTCAGGTCTTTTGCCCTTTCCTTTCATCCAGGATGACATCCAGGTGCAGCTGAGCTCCATGGCTCTCTTTCAAGAGATGCTGGACTTATTAACAGAAGAGGGAAGAAAGGCCCTCAAGTCCCACGTGCGCCAGAGCCTGCTCCCTCTCTACTTCCACTGCCATGATGAGAATCAGATGGTTGCTGAGGTGAGCACTTGTGGCCAGCTGCTGTCCCCCTGGCAGGGGCTTGGGCTGCCTCCTGCCCGGGCACCTTGTGGGCTGCAGCCTCCTCAGGCCTGTGCCACTGGGATGCTCCTGTGCCCTGGACTGTAGGGCCATCTGTGCATCTCTGTCCCTCTCCAGGCCTCCCGGGAAACGCTGCATTCCTCAGCCAGATTCCTGAAGAGGAGGGATATAGAACAAATGCTACACCTGGATCAGAGCTTTGCCGAGTGCCTGGTAAGAACAGCAGAGACCCCCCAGCCTCAGCATGGCCAAGGTCCCTGAGGGCGGTGCTCAGTGTGCGGGCCTAACAGCTGTGCCCGCTGCTGCAGCCAGAGGCCGCGCGGGCTCTGCTCCAGGCTCCCGTGGGCCTGAGTCGGGTGCCCATGGAGCCCTGGCCCGGCGGGGCTGCGGGGCGGCCCCGCGGCTCCCCGGGCAGCAGCCAGCCCTCTGCCCCTCGCCTCGGGAGCCCTTGGCCAGCGGCTGCTGGCCGCGCCTCAGAGCTGGGCGGGCAGGCGAGGCCGGCGATGGGCGCAGGCAGCGTCCGGCCCAGGAGCTGAGCCCGCGCCAACCCTTCCCTCCTGCCGCTCTCTGCAGCTGGCAGAGGACAGGAGCCGAGTGGCCGAGCACGTGCGCAGGGCACTGCACTACCTGCAGAGCCCACAGGAGTCCCTGCGAGAGGCGGCCGTCAGGTTCATGGGTGAGTCCCGAGCCCGGGCTCCTCCCCGGCCCGCCGCAGCTCGGCCCCGGCCCCGCCTGCTGCCCCAGCAGCGCCGGCCCGGCCCGGCGCCGTGGAGCCCCGCCTTGCCTGGGCGTTGCTGCCGCCCTCTGGCAGCCGTGCCCTGGGGCGGCAGCGTGCGGCAAGGGCCCGGGCTGAGTTCTGCCTGGCCAGCAGCCCGTGTGGCCACAGCGCCGGCAGCGCCGCTGGCAGGGAGCTGTGCCGCTGGGGCCGTGACAGGCTCTGTGTTCACAGGCATGGCCGGGCGGCGCCTGAGGGGGCAGCAGCAAGAGCTGCAGCTGATCTGCACTGGTGAGTGCGTGAGGGCAGCGGGCTGACCGAGGGGGCTGGAGGGGGCAGCTGCAAGCCCTGCCCCGGCTGTGGAGGGATCTGCACCCATGGGCAGAGCACACAGAGATATCAGGGCTACGTGTGGCATTCGTGGCTAGCAACTTCGGGCTGATCCCCTTGCTCCCCGCTCCCTGCGGGCCATGGCAAGAGACGACCGGGATGGCCCTGGCATGGGGCTCACCTTGGCTCCCTGCGTATGCGGGATCTGACCTTGCCTCTGTTCCTCTCTCTTGCAGCCCTTGAAGAAATGGCATATGACAGCAGTCCTGCAATCAGAGATGCTGCAGTAGAATTTTGTTTAGTTCTCCGGGCTCTTGAGAGAGCTCCCTACTCCCCATGGCAGAAGCTGCGGGATCGATTCCGCAGTGCATGGAGGAAACGGCCTCGTCTTTGCTGCACTGCCTTACTGTTCTGCTGCAGCTCGGCAGAGAGATGATCTGGGGCCATTTAAGCCAGCAGGAATTTTCTTTTTCTTCTTTAAGATTTTTGTGTTTGCATTTTCATTGTTGAGTATGTAAATATAAAATATCTTACAATACACAGAGTCCCAGCATCTCTCTTTTCCTGCGCAAGGTCTGTAGGGCATAAGAGAAGAGGGGGAAAAGGTTGCTTGTACTCAGCCAGCTGCCCAGGCGTGCAGTGTTGCAGGGAAAATGGCCAGAAGCCTTTTGGCCTTTGGTGGTTCTGCTGAAGCCTTTGTGCTGCCCATAGAGCGGCTGGGCAGGGGCCGGAGCTGCGGGGATCCCTGCCAGAGCGGTGCCTGGAGATGGCCACGAGCCCTGTGCCGGACAGGAAGGGCCATCCATGTCCTCCTGCCCGTCTGCTGCTGGCTGCAGTGCTGAGGGCTCCCAGGTGCCTCTGGATGGGCCTCCTCTGGAGCTGCTTTGGGGCTGCGGCGCTGCTGCCGGCACCCTTGGCCAGGCTGGGGGAGACCCTGAGGGGCTGAGGCACTGCTAAGCCCTGAGCAATTGGCTGGCAGAGGCCATAAGCAGCCCCCTGGCAGCCGCCTTGATCCCGACAGCCGGCTGCTCTGGCGCTTCCAGGTCGGTGGCCGGTTGGAGGGACGCCCTGGAATCAGGCGTGGAACCCTGGTCCTGGCCTTTCAGGGCTGTGAGGCCAGCTGTTGTGGGGCTGGGGGGGTGCCCTCCCTGTGCTCCAGACTGGAGCCCCCCGCCCCTCAGCCTTAGGCATTGAGCTCCACTGCCTGATATCCAAGTCTTGTTCCTCTTGCTGTGGGGGAGGCAGTGACTACTGCCCTAACTCTTGTCTGTAGCTCAATTTTCATAGGGTCTCCTGGTTTTGATTTTCCTGGGCTATCAGTATCCCATACTCTTGGGTACACCTGATTCAATACTTGCTCTAACTAGTTCTTCTTGTTTGTTGGTCTGGTGTCGATTGTCAGTCCTACTGCTAAAAGCGCTCATTTGTCTTCAGGTACCTTCCACTGAAGTTTTCTTTTTCTAAACGGAACTGTTGCTTCTAAATTTTCAAGCAAATCCCTGCATAGGACAGATTTGGGTGAGTTTGGGAAATACAGAAACTGACGTATTCCCATTTTCTTCTTGATTTTACATCAAAGTGGTTTCAGGAAGAATGCATTTTCTGGCTGCCCTGTAGTTGCTCCTATTGCTTGAAGATAGTTTTCACTTTTGGGTAGCAGTGCTTGATTCAAGAGTGAAAATGTGTCTCCACTATTTCTTAAAATTTCAACTTCTTCATCATTCTTTAGCTGTATTTTAAACAGTGGCCTGCTAGGGTAAGAACTGCCAGTCTCGGTCATTTCTTATCATCTAGAGTGGCTGCAAGAGTTTTGTGTACTTTGTCTGCTAACTCTGGGCACTGGCCCTATTTCCAGTGTCCTGATTTCTTACAAGATGCACATTGATTTGGGCCCAGCTTGGTCTGTGGCTGCTTTGAACCTCCTCTGCCTCTGCTATTTTCGCCCCTGCCTCTGCTTTAACCACGCCTACATCAGTCCTCTCCCTGGTGCTGATCCAGAGCTGCCACCATGGCTGCAGGGAGCTCTTTTTCTTTTTCCCTCTCTTGACTATCGTACACTTTCTACTTTTGATGTAGTGTCTAAAAGCTTGCGTGACTGCTCAATGTTCTTCGAACACTTCTCAAACTCAGACGGGATTGGTGCTGTGACCATTTCCCTGGGGTGTTCCAGTTGGTGTTTATTTATCAGTTATCGTACAATGGTTTGTTTTCATGTACCCCGTATTTTCCCCAATTTGGTTTACCCCTAGGTTTTGCCCTCCCTCAAAGCTGTCCCTCATGCCATTCCCCACTCTTTGTTCCAGCTCCTTCCCTGCCTCTCAAGATAATCCAGCTCTTTATTCCTGAACCTTCCCTGTCACTTTTGCCTTGGACCAATCCCTGACTGCACCACCCCTTTGGAATTCCTCTATTGCTGGAAGCCCCACTGGCCCATGTGACCTACCCTCTCCTCCCATCTGTCCTAATTAGTCCCAAGCAACTGATGGAATCCCCTCGCTCCTCCCCTGCAGATTCCTTATTGCTCAGTCGTTTGTATCCACCCCCTGAGTTGTACCCCGATAAAATCCCGTGCACAGAAGTGCTGGCGGCTCTTTGCTGCTGAATCCTTCCCTTGCAATAAACCTTGGCCTGTGGAACCTCACCATCGAGGAGCCTCCTCCTTCTCTTTGGCCTGCTCCGTGCTGCAGTTAGGAGATCCTGAACCACTGAGCAGTGGCTCACCAGGGTCAGCCGCGGGCAGGACCCACGCCTCGGCCGTTCCCCACTCCTGGCGCAGCGCCGCAGTTTTCCCAAGAGCCAGCCCGGGCTCCGCTGGGCTGCGTCAATGGGGAACTCGTCCCAGTGCCTGACTGTGCTCTGGGTGAAAAACCTTTTCCTGATACGGAAATGAAACTTGCCCTGTCCCAGCTCCCTGCCCTTTTCTCCAGTCCTGTCACTGGTCCCAACAGTGACGAGAGCTGCAGCAGCCCCTCTGATTCCTCTCAGGAGCATGTTGAAGACCACAATGACGCCCTTTACTCTCCTCCAGGCTGAACAAAGTGGCTGCAGCTGCATCTAGGGCTTCCCCCCCAGGCCACACTCCATCCTTGCAGTCCTCCTTTGCATTCTGCCTAATGGTTTCATATCTTTTGATATTGTACTGCCCAAAACTGCGCCCGTCTGCTTCCAGCGCTTCTCTTGGCTGCTGCTTCAGGGTGTGGGCACCATCATCAGAGACACAGAAGAGCTTCTCCTCCCAGAGTTGTCCTTATCCTCTGCACTTCCACGTCTCTGCCTTGATGTTCACTGGGGAACCTGCCACTTTGTGGCAGCTCATTGCTGTGCTCAGCAGAGACACAGCTCTGTTTGGACATGAGCTGCCAGAGCAAGACACGCAGCAACTGAAGCTGAGAATAGCAGAGGCTGGGCAGATGCCGTTTGTTCCAGAATGTGGGAAAGAGAGTGAGAAAAGCACAAGGAAATTTCAGACTGTTAACTTTGCAATCTAATTGCCCTGGGAAACTCAGCAATGGATGGTGCTCTGGTGCTACTGCCAATGCCTTCCATGAGAAAAATGCATTTCAGGAAGGAGCAACATCATCTGACAGAGACCAAGTGTGCCAGCAGTTGCTCCAGGTGCTCCTGCCATCAGCCCCTGCAGGAAAGAGGCACAGCCCCCTAGGCACGTGGCCTTTGGCTCCTTCTGGCGCAGAAGCCCCCCGGGGGCACAGGTCTCTGGGGCAGGAGACTGGCACCAGCGCTGCCAGGGCTCGGGGGGTGGCAGGTCTGCTTGGCCGGGGACTCTGCCACACCTGCTGATGTCAGCGCTCCCCAGGCCTCAGAGCAGCATTCGTGCCCGGGCCCACACGTTCCTTGTGCGTGTCACACCGGCAGCTTTAGGACGGCCACCAGCCGGGACGTGTCCCAAGGAGGCCGTGCCAGCTTCCCTGCAAGGCCCCGTGCCCTTCCCAGAACGGCTGCGTCTGCAGCCCTCAGGGCTCCTTCTGCTGCCCTGAGCCCACAGAGCATGGCAGCGTTTGCTGATGCTCTGAGCCCTTCTTAAAGATCCTCTCGGCCTGGCTTAGACTCCTGGGGCCAGCCATTCCCTCCAAACTGGGCCACTTTGGGTGGGCTGGGCGTGGCCCCAGGGCAGGCGGCAGTGTCTGCAAGGGCCCTTGGTGACAGGTGCTGCACAGTCACTGTGACATGGAACGGCTGTCCAAGGGCCCTTTGTGACACGGGGTGACATAGGGGCTGGAGGTGACAAGAGCACGCCACAGTGCTCAGAGCACGCCACGGGACAGGACGGGACAGAGCGGTGCCGTGAGGAGACCCCGCACGGCGCGCTCGTTCGCGTCCCACCCGGAGCTTTTCTGAAGCCTGGTTCCTGCAGCTGAGCTCGAGGCCAGACCACAGGGCTTGCTGACCCGTGGTCTCCCTGAGGCTTCTCTTCTGCAGGTGCCCTTGAGGCCATATCATAGTCCTTGTCAGGAGTCCCCTGTCCTTGTGGCAGGAGCCCTTGAGACCGAGTGCAGGACTTGCTGTCCTGTAGCCTTCCTGAGGCTTCTTACTTGAAGGTGCCTTCCAGGCACCACTGCAGGACTTGGTGACTTGGAGCTTTTCCAAGGCAACTCTCCTGCAAATAGCCACAAATCCAGGCAGAGACATGGAGCAGAGACACCCGGCAGTGCCTGAGCTGGCCTGCGTGGAGGAGGAGGAAGGTGGCCCTGGAGCTGCCCCGGCACAGCAGACTGAGGAGGTGGTGCCGTTCCAGCCACCGCAGGAGGGTGAGTGGCAGAGCTGGGCCACAGGACTGGTGCCTGCTGCCAGCTTGGACCCCATGCCGTGCCGTGCCATGCTATCCTGTGGGGACATGCCCACGGACAGGACGGAAGAGGGGCCGGGCAGACACCCGCAGTGGCCGTGCTCCATCCCCTGGGGCATCCCGGGGCTCTCTCTGCCTGGGGATCGCAGGGCTGGGCCGTGTTGTCCGGCCTCTCCCGCAGCCCCTCATCTCTGGCTGCGCTCGCTCTTTGCCAGATGCAGCCCCGGAGCGCACACAAGAGCAGGAGTCCAGCCCTGGCCGCTTCCGCAGAACAGCGCAGGTACCTGCAGCCACCCCCACCTGGGCTGGGCCTGCTGTCCCTGCTCAGCCCAGCACCGTGTGTGCAGCACTCCATGCAACATCCTCGGCTTCTTGCCCTTCTCCTACAGTTTGTTTGCAACTTCCTCAAGAGAATTAAAGAGGAAGAGACCATCGCCACGGGCATAGGCCTCAGACCATACTCGCCCATCTTCCTCAGCAAGACCGGTGCTGCCCTGCTGCATATGCTTGTAGAGGAAGATTTTTACACTCCAAAGCAAGTAAGCAGCCTGGGCCAGGCTTTGATCCTCCCAGCAATTGCTTGGCCTCCCAATCCACGCATGCTGGTTGCTGTGAGCCTTTCAGGCCGCATGGCAGTGGGGTGGGAAGGGAAGCACTCCTCTGGGGAAGCTGGGAACATTGCCCCCTCTGGCAGCTTTCCAAGTCTCCCCGTGCCTTCTCCAGGTGCCTGCCATGGTGAGCTACATCCACCAGTGGCTCATGGCCAATGATTCTGCTGAGCACAGGCTGGACAAGACCCTGCTGGATCTCACCGAAGCACAGCCAAATGACGCAGTGGTGACGCTCCTGCGTGTGGCCCCGTCCTGTGACAGGTATGGGGCCCACCTGCCCACAGGGCTCAGGCCTCCCCAGCCCATCACCCTGCACAGCCTGCCCCAGGTGTCGGAGCAACAGAGACTTCCAGGGCCCTCTGGATGCTCCCTTTCCCAGCCCTGCCAGGCCAGCCCCTCAGCCTGCTGCCGTGCTCCCTTGCCGCCTCTCAGGGCTCTGTCCCCACAGGGCTGGGCTGTCTGCCTCCTGCTGGCAGGGGGGCAGTGGGCAGAGGCAGAAATGGCAGCCGGCTCAGCTGCCCCTGGTGCTTCCTCTGAGACCCTCCTGAGACACAGCTCTAACCCCACAGAGCTGCCATGGCCATGTGGAAGACCATCATGGGCTCAGCCAGGACTGCGGAGCTGGCGCAGCTGATCCTCCTGGATGTGCTGGGCAGCTGGCCAGAGTACAGCACCTGCACCTCCAATGGGGACGAAACGGCTGTCTTTGCCCTGACGGTGAGTTTCTGCAACTGGCCTTTGCAGGCCCCAAGGCTGTCTCTCCAGCAGCTCTCCATCCTCCTTCCCCCACTGCATCTCCCTGCCTCAGGCGCTGGCCTGAAACCTGGCCAAGGGGCAGCTTCAGGCCCACCAGGCCCCGTGCTCCCCCTGCCATGGTCTCTCCTGGCCTCTCCCTGCCACGCTCGGGCCCTGCCACACACACACCTCGGCACTGAGCGCTGTCTCGGGGGGCTTTGTCCTTTGCAGGCAACTGTGGTGACGTGGAAGATCCTCCAGGTGCCCTGTCTCCCACGGATCTTGAAGGTGTATTTCCCCCGCCTATTTGTGCATCTGCTATTCCAAGTGTTCTTCAGCACTCTGGATATGCCAGAGGAGGTCGACACCTTCTGGAAGGGATGCCAGGAAGAGCACGGCCTTGCCACCAGCCCCAACAGGTGCTCCATGCCACTCCTCCTGTCCCTGCCACGTGGCCTGCCAAGGAGCCAGTGCTGCCAGTGTGACCTGGGCTTTGCTGTGCACACAGGTTTGCTGTGCGCACCCTGAAGTCCCTGCTCTGCCTTCTCCGCTGCGAGGATGTGGTGGTGGCAATGGAGCGCAGGTGTGCCTGGGACACGCTGCTCTCTCTTGACACCCACCACTTTGCCGTCGCTCTGCTTGCCAGGTGAGACCCCCTTCTCCCCACTGCCTCTGGCATTGCTGCTCTGTGCCCAGGTGCCCCACAAAGTGTCCGTGGTGGCCATGGGTCAGAGGGCCTTGTCACTGAGGGACGGCCAAGCAGACTGGAATAGGCTGGCAGAGGAGGGTACCCATGAGCAACCAACTCCCAAACGGCCCACGTCCCCTTGCTGGAAGGGTGCTGGGGAAAGATGAGAACTGGGTGAGTCACGCCTGGGAGAGGTTTGCCCCACTGCATCAGGCTCTTGTTTCCTTTTTCCCCTCTTCAGAGAAATTCGCCGCTTAGCCATCCACTTTTGTTCCGCGGTGGCATTCTACCTGCTCGCCCTGCTCGGCAAAGAGATGCCATACTGGGATTTCCCTGCCCTGGCATTCCTTGTGGAGGTGAGCCTCAAGGCCAGCGCTGCCTGGCTGAGCGGCCTCCCAGCCCTCTGGCCTCTCACAGCCGCAGCTGCCAGGACAGTGCCCGTGCCCTGTGCTGCTGCCTGGGCCCGGCCCTGTGCGCTTCTGGGCTCCTGCCGGCCGGCTCCCCTGTCACTGCCCTGTGCCTTTCAGGTCCTCGAGTGCCTGGACTTGAGGGAATGCAGTGACAGTGTCCTGGAGATCCTGGCACAGAACCTGCAGAGCGAGCACATGGCCAGGCGTTACTTGGCACTCCGAGGCCTCGTAGTGCTGGGCAAGAATCCCTTGATGGTGAGAAGGGGGCAGTGGCCGAAGCCGTGCAGGCAGCGTGGGGCTGGGCAACGCAGTCGCTTGGCCTTGCCTGGGCTTCGGCCGCTGGGGCAGCTGTTCCCATCTCTCCTGCTTCCTGCTTCAGCTGCCCCAGTGCTTCGGGACAGGCCTTTGGCCTCTGGGCCCTGCGGCAGCAGGGCGGCCTTTCACAAAGTCGTCTTCCGCACAGGCTGAAAAAATGCAGAGCCTGACTGAAAGTCTTGTGGAGCTCCTGGAGGAAAATGACAGCGACATGGTCAGGATGAGCATCCTTCTACTCCGATATTTGCTCCTGGATAATGGTGCTCCAATAGCCACCCCCATTGCCCTGCAGCTGGCTGAGGCGCTCCTGCCACTCTTTGAGAGCGTAAGGCTCTGTGCCCACAGCCACAGCCACTGGCTGCTGCCCGGACCCTTGGTGCCCTGTGCAGATGCACGCCTGTGCCCTGGGGGGCCTGAAGCAGCTGATGCTCAGGTCTTTTGCCCTTTCCTTTCATCCAGGATGACATCCAGGTGCAGCTGAGCTCCATGGCTCTCTTTCAAGAGATGCTGGACTTATTAACAGAAGAGGGAAGAAAGGCCCTCAAGTCCCACGTGCGCCAGAGCCTGCTCCCTCTCTACTTCCACTGCCATGATGAGAATCAGATGGTTGCTGAGGTGAGCACTTGTGGCCAGCTGCTGTCCCCCTGGCAGGGGCTTGGGCTGCCTCCTGCCCGGGCACCTTGTGGGCTGCAGCCTCCTCAGGCCTGTGCCACTGGGATGCTCCTGTGCCCTGGACTGTAGGGCCATCTGTGCATCTCTGTCCCTCTCCAGGCCTCCCGGGAAACGCTGCATTCCTCAGCCAGATTCCTGAAGAGGAGGGATATAGAACAAATGCTACACCTGGATCAGAGCTTTGCCGAGTGCCTGGTAAGAACAGCAGAGACCCCCCAGCCTCAGCATGGCCAAGGTCCCTGAGGGCGGTGCTCAGTGTGCGGGCCTAACAGCTGTGCCCGCTGCTGCAGCCAGAGGCCGCGCGGGCTCTGCTCCAGGCTCCCGTGGGCCTGAGTCGGGTGCCCATGGAGCCCCGGCCCGGCGGGGCTGCGGGGCGGCACCGCGGCTCCCCGGGCAGCAGCCAGCCCTCTGCCCCTCGCCTCGGGAGCCCTTGGCCAGTGGCTGCTGGCCGCGCCTCAGAGCTGGGCGGGCAGGCGAGGCCGGCGATGGGCGCAGGCAGCGTCCGGCCCAGGAGCTGAGCCCGCGCCAACCCTTCCCTCCTGCCGCTCTCTGCAGCTGGCAGAGGACAGGAGCCGAGTGGCCGAGCACGTGCGCAGGGCACTGCACTACCTGCAGAGCCCACAGGAGTCTCTGCGAGAGGCGGCCGTCAGGTTCATGGGTGAGTCCCGAGCCTGGGCTCCTCCCCGGCCCGCCGCAGCTCGGCCCCGGCCCCGCCTGCTGCCCCGGCAGCGCCGGCCCGGCCCGGCGCCGTGGAGCCCCGCCTGGCCTGGGCGTTGCTGCCGCCCTCTGGCAGCCGTGCCCTGGGGCGGCAGCGTGCGGCAAGGGCCCGGGCTGAGCTCTGCCTGGCCAGCAGCCCGTGTGGCCACAGCGCCGGCAGCGCCGCTGGCAGGGAGCTGTGCCGCTGGGGCCGTGACAGGCTCTGTGTTCACAGGCATGGCCGGGCGGCGCCTGAGGGGGCAGCAGCAAGAGCTGCAGCTGATCTGCACTGGTGAGTGCGTGAGGGCAGCGGGCTGACCGAGGGGGCTGGAGGGGGCAGCTGCAAGCCCTGCCCCGGCTGTGGAGGGATCTGCACCCATGGGCAGAGCACACAGAGATATCAGGGCTACGTGTGGCATTCGTGGCTAGCAACTTCGGGCTGATCCCCTTGCTCCCCGCTCCCTGCGGGCCATGGCAAGAGACGACCGGGATGGCCCTGGCATGGGGCTCACCTTGGCTCCCTGCGTATGCGGGATCTGACCTTGCCTCTGTTCCTCTCTCTTGCAGCCCTTGAAGAAATGGCATATGACAGCAGTCCTGCAATCAGAGATGCTGCAGTAGAATTTTGTTTAGTTCTCCGGGCTCTTGAGAGAGCTCCCTACTCCCCATGGCAGAAGCTGCGGGATCGATTCCGCAGTGCATGGAGGAAACGGCCTCGTCTTTGCTGCACTGCCTTACTGTTCTGCTGCAGCTCGGCAGAGAGATGATCTGGGGCCATTTAAGCCAGCAGGAATTTTCTTTTTCTTCTTTAAGATTTTTGTGTTTGCATTTTCATTGTTGAGTATGTAAATATAAAATATCTTACAATACACAGAGTCCCAGCATCTCTCTTTTCCTGCGCAAGGTCTGTAGGGCATAAGAGAAGAGGGGGAAAAGGTTGCTTGTACTCAGCCAGCTGCCCAGGCGTGCAGTGTTGCAGGGAAAATGGCCAGAAGCCTTTTGGCCTTTGGTGGTTCTGCTGAAGCCTTTGTGCTGCCCATAGAGCGGCTGGGCAGGGGCCGGAGCTGCGGGGATCCCTGCCAGAGCGGTGCCTGGAGATGGCCACGAGCCCTGTGCCGGACAGGAAGGGCCATCCATGTCCTCCTGCCCGTCTGCTGCTGGCTGCAGTGCTGAGGGCTCCCAGGTGCCTCTGGATGGGCCTCCTCTGGAGCTGCTTTGGGGCTGCGGCGCTGCGGCCGGCACCCTTGGCCAGGCTGGGGGAGACCCTGAGGGGCTGAGGCACTGCTAAGCCCTGAGCAATTGGCTGGCAGAGGCCATAAGCAGCCCCCTGGCAGCCGCCTTGATCCCGACAGCCGGCTGCTCTGGCGCTTCCAGGTCGGTGGCCGGTTGGAGGGACGCCCTGGAATCAGGCGTGGAACCCTGGTCCTGGCCTTTCAGGGCTGTGAGGCCAGCTGTTGTGGGGCTGGGGGGGTGCCCTCCCTGTGCTCCAGACTGGAGCCCCCCGCCCCTCAGCCTTAGGCATTGAGCTCCACTGCCTGATATCCAAGTCTTGTTCCTCTTGCTGTGGGGGAGGCAGTGACTACTGCCCTAACTCTTGTCTGTAGCTCAATTTTCATAGGGTCTCCTGGTTTTGATTTTCCTGGGCTATCAGTATCCCATACTCTTGGGTACACCTGATTCAATACTTGCTCTAACTAGTTCTTCTTGTTTGTTGGTCTGGTGTCGATTGTCAGTCCTACTGCTAAAAGCGCTCATTTGTCTTCAGGTACCTTCCACTGAAGTTTTCTTTTTCTAAACGGAACTGTTGCTTCTAAATTTTCAAGCAAATCCCTGCATAGGACAGATTTGGGTGAGTTTGGGAAATACAGAAACTGACGTATTCCCATTTTCTTCTTGATTTTACATCAAAGTGGTTTCAGGAAGAATGCATTTTCTGGCTGCCCTGTAGTTGCTCCTATTGCTTGAAGATAGTTTTCACTTTTGGGTAGCAGTGCTTGATTCAAGAGTGAAAATGTGTCTCCACTATTTCTTAAAATTTCAACTTCTTCATCATTCTTTAGCTGTATTTTAAACAGTGGCCTGCTAGGGTAAGAACTGCCAGTCTCGGTCATTTCTTATCATCTAGAGTGGCTGCAAGAGTTTTGTGTACTTTGTCTGCTAACTCTGGGCACTGGCCCTATTTCCAGTGTCCTGATTTCTTACAAGATGCACATTGATTTGGGCCCAGCTTGGTCTGTGGCTGCTTTGAACCTCCTCTGCCTCTGCTATTTTCGCCCCTGCCTCTGCTTTAACCACGCCTACATCAGTCCTCTCCCTGGTGCTGATCCAGAGCTGCCACCATGGCTGCAGGGAGCTCTTTTTCTTTTTCCCTCTCTTGACTATCGTACACTTTCTACTTTTGATGTAGTGTCTAAAAGCTTGCGTGACTGCTCAATGTTCTTCGAACACTTCTCAAACTCAGAGGGGCTTGGTGCTGTGACCATTTCCCTGGGGTGTTCCAGTTGGTGTTTATTTATCAGTTATCGTACAATGGTTTGTTTTCATGTACCCCGTATTTTCCCCAATTTGGTTTACCCCTAGGTTTTGCCCTCCCTCAAAGCTGTCCCTCATGCCATTCCCCGCTCTTTGTTCCAGCTCCTTCCCTGCCTCTCAAGATAATCCAGCTCTTTATTCCTGAACCTTCCCTGTCACTTTTGCCTTGGACCAATCCCTGACTGCACCACCCCTTTGGAATTCCTCTATTGCTGGAAGCCCCACTGGCCCATGTGACCTACCCTCTCCTCCCATCTGTCCTAATTAGTCCCAAGCAACTGATGGAATCCCCTCGCTCCTCCCCTGCAGATTCCTTATTGCTCAGTCGTTTGTATCCACCCCCTGAGTTGTACCCCGATAAAATCCCGTGCACAGAAGTGCTGGCGGCTCTTTGCTGCTGAATCCTTCCCTTGCAATAAACCTTGGCCTGTGGAACCTCACCATCGAGGAGCCTCCTCCTTCTCTTTGGCCTGCTCCGTGCTGCAGTTAGGAGATCCTGAACCACTGAGCAGTGGCTCACCAGGGTCAGCCGCGGGCAGGACCCACGCCTCGGCCGTTCCCCACTCCTGGCGCAGCGCCGCAGTTTTCCCAAGAGCCAGCCCGGGCTCCGCTGGGCTGCGTCAATGGGGAACTCGTCCCAGTGCCTGACTGTGCTCTGGGTGAAAAACCTTTTCCTGATACGGAAATGAAACTTGCCCTGTCCCAGCTCCCTGCCCTTTTCTCCAGTCCTGTCACTGGTCCCAACAGTGACGAGAGCTGCAGCAGCCCCTCTGATTCCTCTCAGGAGCATGTTGAAGACCACAATGACGCCCTTTACTCTCCTCCAGGCTGAACAAAGTGGCTGCAGCTGCATCTAGGGCTTCCCCCCCAGGCCACACTCCATCCTTGCAGTCCTCCTTTGCATTCTGCCTAATGGTTTCATATCTTTTGATATTGTACTGCCCAAAACTGCGCCCGTCTGCTTCCAGCGCTTCTTTTGGCTGCTGCTTCAGGGTGTGGGCACCATCATCAGAGACACAGAAGAGCTTCTCCTCCCAGAGTTGTCCTTATCCTCTGCACTTCCACGTCTCTGCCTTGATGTTCACTGGGGAACCTGCCACTTTGTGGCAGCTCATTGCTGTGCTCAGCAGAGACACAGCTCTGTTTGGACATGAGCTGCCAGAGCAAGACACGCAGCAACTGAAGCTGAGAATAGCAGAGGCTGGGCAGATGCCGTTTGTTCCAGAATGTGGGAAAGAGAGTGAGAAAAGCACAAGGAAATTTCAGACTGTTAACTTTGCAATCTAATTGCCCTGGGAAACTCAGCAATGGATGGTGCTCTGGTGCTACTGCCAATGCCTTCCATGAGAAAAATGCATTTCAGGAAGGAGCAACATCATCTGACAGAGACCAAGTGTGCCAGCAGTTGCTCCAGGTGCTCCTGCCATCAGCCCCTACAGGAAAGAGGCACAGCCCCCTAGGCACGTGGCCTTTGGCTCCTTCTGGCGCAGAAGCCCCCCGGGGGCACAGGTCTCTGGGGCAGGAGACTGGCACCAGCGCTGCCAGGGCTCGGGGGGTGGCAGGTCTGCTTGGCCGGGGACTCTGCCACACCTGCTGATGTCAGCGCTCCCCAGGCCTCAGAGCAGCATTCGTGCCCGGGCCCACACGTTCCTTGTGCGTGTCACACCGGCAGCTTTAGGACGGCCACCAGCCGGGACGTGTCCCAAGGAGGCCGTGCCAGCTTCCCTGCAAGGCCCCGTGCCCTTCCCAGAACGGCTGCGTCTGCAGCCCTCAGGGCTCCTTCTGCTGCCCTGAGCCCACAGAGCATGGCAGCGTTTGCTGATGCTCTGAGCCCTTCTTAAAGATCCTCTCGGCCTGGCTTAGACTCCTGGGGCCAGCCATTCCCTCCAAACTGGGCCACTTTGGGTGGGCTGGGCGTGGCCCCAGGGCAGGCGGCAGTGTCTGCAAGGGCCCTTGGTGACAGGTGCTGCACAGTCACTGTGACATGGAACGGCTGTCCAAGGGCCCTTTGTGACACGGGGTGACATAGGGGCTGGAGGTGACAAGAGCACGCCACAGTGCTCAGAGCACGCCACGGGACAGGACGGGACAGAGCGGTGCCGTGAGGAGACCCCGCACGGCGCGCTCGTTCGCGTCCCACCCGCAGCTTTTCTGAAGCCTGGTTCCTGCAGCTGAGCTCGAGGCCAGACCACAGGGCTTGCTGACCCGTGGTCTCCCTGAGGCTTCTCTTCTGCAGGTGCCCTTGAGGCCATATCATAGTCCTTGTCAGGAGTCCCCTGTCCTTGTGGCAGGAGCCCTTGAGACCGAGTGCAGGACTTGCTGTCCTGTAGCCTTCCTGAGGCTTCTTACTTGAAGGTGCCTTCCAGGCACCACTGCAGGACTTGGTGACTTGGAGCTTTTCCAAGGCAACTCTCCTGCAAATAGCCACAAATCCAGGCAGAGACATGGAGCAGAGACACCCGGCAGTGCCTGAGCTGGCCTGCGTGGAGGAGGAGGAAGGTGGCCCTGGAGCTGCCCCGGCACAGCAGACTGAGGAGGTGGTGCCGTTCCAGCCACCGCAGGAGGGTGAGTGGCAGAGCTGGGCCACAGGACTGGTGCCTGCTGCCAGCTTGGACCCCATGCCGTGCCGTGCCATGCTATCCTGTGGGGACATGCCCACGGACAGGACGGAAGAGGGGCCGGGCAGACACCCGCAGTGGCCGTGCTCCATCCCCTGGGGCATCCCGGGGCTCTCTCTGCCTGGGGATCGCAGGGCTGGGCCGTGTTGTCCGGCCTCTCCCGCAGTCCCTCATCTCTGGCTGCGCTCGCTCTTTGCCAGATGCAGCCCCGGAGCGCACACAAGAGCAGGAGTCCAGCCCTGGCCGCTTCCGCAGAACAGCGCAGGTACCTGCAGCCACCCCCACCTGGGCTGGGCCTGCTGTCCCTGCTCAGCCCAGCACCGTGTGTGCAGCACTCCATGCAACATCCTCGGCTTCTTGCCCTTCTCCTACAGTTTGTTTGCAACTTCCTCAAGAGAATTAAAGAGGAAGAGACCATCGCCACGGGCATAGGCCTCAGACCATACTCGCCCATCTTCCTCAGCAAGACCGGTGCTGCCCTGCTGCATATGCTTGTAGAGGAAGATTTTTACACTCCAAAGCAAGTAAGCAGCCTGGGCCAGGCTTTGATCCTCCCAGCAATTGCTTGGCCTCCCAATCCACGCATGCTGGTTGCTGTGAGCCTTTCAGGCCGCATGGCAGTGGGGTGGGAAGGGAAGCACTCCTCTGGGGAAGCTGGGAACATTGCCCCCTCTGGCAGCTTTCCAAGTCTCCCCGTGCCTTCTCCAGGTGCCTGCCATGGTGAGCTACATCCACCAGTGGCTCATGGCCAATGATTCTGCTGAGCACAGGCTGGACAAGACCCTGCTGGATCTCACCGAAGCACAGCCAAATGACGCAGTGGTGACGCTCCTGCGTGTGGCCCCGTCCTGTGACAGGTATGGGGCCCACCTGCCCACAGGGCTCAGGCCTCCCCAGCCCATCACCCTGCACAGCCTGCCCCAGGTGTCGGAGCAACAGAGACTTCCAGGGCCCTCTGGATGCTCCCTTTCCCAGCCCTGCCAGGCCAGCCCCTCAGCCTGCTGCCGTGCTCCCTTGCCGCCTCTCAGGGCTCTGTCCCCACAGGGCTGGGCTGTCTGCCTCCTGCTGGCAGGGGGGCAGTGGGCAGAGGCAGAAATGGCAGCCGGCTCAGCTGCCCCTGGTGCTTCCTCTGAGACCCTCCTGAGACACAGCTCTAACCCCACAGAGCTGCCATGGCCATGTGGAAGACCATCATGGGCTCAGCCAGGACTGCGGAGCTGGCGCAGCTGATCCTCCTGGATGTGCTGGGCAGCTGGCCAGAGTACAGCACCTGCACCTCCAATGGGGACGAAACGGCTGTCTTTGCCCTGACGGTGAGTTTCTGCAACTGGCCTTTGCAGGCCCCAAGGCTGTCTCTCCAGCAGCTCTCCATCCTCCTTCCCCCACTGCATCTCCCTGCCTCAGGCGCTGGCCTGAAACCTGGCCAAGGGGCAGCTTCAGGCCCACCAGGCCCCGTGCTCCCCCTGCCATGGTCTCTCCTGGCCTCTCCCTGCCACGCTCGGGCCCTGCCACACACACACCTCGGCACTGAGCGCTGTCTCGGGGGGCTTTGTCCTTTGCAGGCAACTGTGGTGACGTGGAAGATCCTCCAGGTGCCCTGTCTCCCACGGATCTTGAAGGTGTATTTCCCCCGCCTATTTGTGCATCTGCTATTCCAAGTGTTCTTCAGCACTCTGGATATGCCAGAGGAGGTCGACACCTTCTGGAAGGGATGCCAGGAAGAGCACGGCCTTGCCACCAGCCCCAACAGGTGCTCCATGCCACTCCTCCTGTCCCTGCCACGTGGCCTGCCAAGGAGCCAGTGCTGCCAGTGTGACCTGGGCTTTGCTGTGCACACAGGTTTGCTGTGCGCACCCTGAAGTCCCTGCTCTGCCTTCTCCGCTGCGAGGATGTGGTGGTGGCAATGGAGCGCAGGTGTGCCTGGGACACGCTGCTCTCTCTTGACACCCACCACTTTGCCGTCGCTCTGCTTGCCAGGTGAGACCCCCTTCTCCCCACTGCCTCTGGCATTGCTGCTCTGTGCCCAGGTGCCCCACAAAGTGTCCGTGGTGGCCATGGGTCAGAGGGCCTTGTCACTGAGGGACGGCCAAGCAGACTGGAATAGGCTGGCAGAGGAGGGTACCCATGAGCAACCAACTCCCAAACGGCCCACGTCCCCTTGCTGGAAGGGTGCTGGGGAAAGATGAGAACTGGGTGAGTCACGCCTGGGAGAGGTTTGCCCCACTGCATCAGGCTCTTGTTTCCTTTTTCCCCTCTTCAGAGAAATTCGCCGCTTAGCCATCCACTTTTGTTCCGCGGTGGCATTCTACCTGCTCGCCCTGCTCGGCAAAGAGATGCCATACTGGGATTTCCCTGCCCTGGCATTCCTTGTGGAGGTGAGCCTCAAGGCCAGCGCTGCCTGGCTGAGCGGCCTCCCAGCCCTCTGGCCTCTCACAGCCACAGCTGCCAGGACAGTGCCCGTGCCCTGTGCTGCTGCCTGGGCCCGGCCCTGTGCGCTTCTGGGCTCCTGCCGGCCGGCTCCCCTGTCACTGCCCTGAGCCTTTCAGGTCCTCGAGTGCCTGGACTTGAGGGAATGCAGTGACAGTGTCCTGGAGATCCTGGCACAGAACCTGCAGAGCGAGCACATGGCCAGGCGTTACTTGGCACTCCGAGGCCTCGTAGTGCTGGGCAAGAATCCCTTGATGGTGAGAAGGGGGCAGTGGCCGAAGCCGTGCAGGCAGCGTGGGGCTGGGCAACGCAGTCGCTTGGCCTTGCCTGGGCTTCGGCCGCTGGGGCAGCTGTTCCCATCTCTCCTGCTTCCCGCTTCAGCTGCCCCACTGCTTCGGGACAGGCCTTTGGCCTCTGGGCCCTGCGGCAGCAGGGCGGCCTTTCACAAAGTCGTCTTCCGCACAGGCTGAAAAAATGCAGAGCCTGACTGAAAGTCTTGTGGAGCTCCTGGAGGAAAATGACAGCGACATGGTCAGGATGAGCATTCTTCTACTCCGATATTTGCTCCTGGATAATGGTGCTCCAATAGCCACCCCCATCGCCCTGCAGCTGGCTGAGGCGCTCCTGCCACTCTTTGACAGCGTAAGGCTCTGTGCCCACAGCCACGGCCACTGGCTGCTGCCGGGACACTTGGTGCCCTGTGCAGATGCACGCCTGTGCCCTGGGGGGCCTGAAGCAGCTGATGCTCAGGTCTTTTGCCCTTTCCTTTCATCCAGGATGACATCCAGGTGCAGCTGAGCTCCATGGCTCTCTTTCAAGAGATGCTGGACTTATTAACAGAAGAGGGAAGAAAGGCCCTCAAGTCCCACGTGCGCCAGAGCCTGCTCCCTCTCTACTTCCACTGCCATGATGAGAATCAGATGGTTGCTGAGGTGAGCACTTGTGGCCAGCTGCTGTCCCCCTGGCAGGGGCTTGGGCTGCCTCCTGCCCGGGCACCTTGTGGGCTGCAGCCTCCTCAGGCCTGTGCCACTGGGATGCTCCTGTGCCCTGGACTGTAGGGCCATCTGTGCATCTCTGTCCCCCTCCAGGCCTCCCGGGAAACGCTGCATTCCTCAGCCAGATTCCTGAAGAGGAGAGATATAGAACAAATGCTACACCTGGATCAGAGCTTTGCCGAGTGCCTGGTAAGAACAGCAGAGACCCCCCAGCCTCAGCATGGCCAAGGTCCCTGAGGGCGGTGCTCAGTGTGCGGGCCTAACAGCTGTGCCCGCTGCTGCAGCCAGAGGCCGCGCGGGCTCTGCTCCAGGCTCCCGTGGGCCTGAGTCGGGTGCCCATGGAGCCCCGGCCCGGCGGGGCTGCGGGGCGGCACCGCGGCTCCCCGGGCAGCAGCCAGCCCTCTGCCCCTCGCCTCGGGAGCCCTTGGCCAGTGGCTGCTGGCCGCGCCTCAGGGCTGTGCGGGCAGGCGAGGCCGGCGGTGGGCGCAGGCAGCGTCCGGCCCAGGAGCTGAGCCCGCGCCAACCCTTCCCTCCTGCCGCTCTCTGCAGCTGGCAGAGGACAGGAGCCGAGTGGCCGAGCACGTGCGCAGGGCACTGCACTACCTGCAGAGCCCACAGGAGTCTCTGCGAGAGGCGGCCGTCAGGTTCATGGGTGAGTCCCGAGCCCGGGCTCCTCCCCGGCCCGCCGCAGCTCGGCCCCGGCCCCGCCTGCTGCCCCGGCAGCGCCGGCCCGGCCCGGCGCCGTGGAGCCCCGCCTGGCCTGGGCGTTGCTGCCGCCCTCTGGCAGCCGTGCCCTGGGGCGGCAGCGTGCGGCAAGGGCCGGGCTGAGCTTTGCCTGGCCAGCAGCCCGTGTGGCCACAGCGCCGGCAGCGCCGCTGGCAGGGAGCTGTGCCGCTGGGGCCGTGACAGGCTCTGTGTTCACAGGCATGGCCGGGCGGCGCCTGAGGGGGCAGCAGCAAGAGCTGCAGCTGATCTGCACTGGTGAGTGCGTGAGGGCAGCGTGCTGACCGAGGGGGCTGGAGGGGGCAGCTGCAAGCCCTGCCCCGGCTGCAGAGGGCTCTGCTCCTTGTGCAGATATGGGGCGGCGTGGGCAGAGCACACAGAGATATCAGGGCCACCTTGGGGATTCGTGGCCAGCTGCTTCGAGCCAGTGCCCTTGGTCCCTGCTTCCTCCTGGCCCTGACTAGAGCCGTCTGGGATGGCCCTGGTAGGGGGCTCTCCTCGGCTCCCCGCAGATCCGCGATCTGACCATGGCTCTGTCCCTCTCTCTTGCAGCCCTTGAACCGCTGACAGAGGACATCAGCAGTGCCGTGTCGGACGTGGCACTAGAAACACTGTATGTCCTCTAGGCACTGCAGAGTGAGCGATATTCCCTCTTCCAGTGGCTGCAAGATCACCTCCGCAGGGCATGGAGGACACAGCCTCGTCTGTCGGGGCTTGGCTGGCTGCGCTGCTGCAGCTCTTCAGAGACCTGATGCCAGAGGCTCTGTCTGCTGGGGCCACCTGAGCCAGCGGGAATTTTCCATTTCTTTAAGATTTTTCTTTTCTTCTTTTTGTTTTTTTTCTTTAGTATATGAATATAGAGTGTGTTATAATACACAGACTCCCAGGAGCTTTCTTTTGCTACCCAGGGTCTGCAGGGCATAGGGGAAGAGGGGGAGAAGGGTACCCTGGCTCAGCCAGCTGCCCAGGCGTGCAGTGGGCAAGGGAAAATGGCCAGAAGCCCCTTGTCCTGTGGTGGGTCTGCTGAAGCCTTTGTGCTGGTGACAGAGTGGGTGGGCAGGGGCCAGGGCTGCAGGGATCCCTGCCAGAGTGGTGCCTGGAGATGGCCACAAGCCCTGTGCCAGGAAGGAACCACCCTCTGTATCCTCCTGCCTGTGTGCTGCTGGCTGGATTGCTGAGGGCTCCCAGGTGCCTCTGGATGGGGCTGCTCTGCAGCTGCTGTGGGGCTGCAGCGCTGCTGCCGGGCAGCTTGGCCGGGCTGGGGCAGCCCATGAGGGGCTGGGGCACTGGCAAGCCCTGAGCAATGGGCTGGCAGAGGCCACAAGCAGCCCTCCGGCAGCTGCTCGCCTTGTTCCTGCCAGAGTTGACTTGCAAGAGGGACCCTGGGCACTCTGGAACTAACAGCATCAGTGTTGTTGGAAACCCAAATGCAGGGAAATCTCAGATCTTTGGTCTTGTCAGCAAAGCTTTGAATTAAACACAGGATTTGATCGGAGACCTTGGAAAGGGCTTCCAAACTTAGGTGCTAGAAGCGAGAATGTGGATTTCCAGTTTATTATAGCAGAGAGACGGGGAGGAAGGTTGAAGTGGAGGAAAGTTTAGAGTTTTAGGGCTGAAGATCTAGAAAAAATCAAAGTAGTTACAATGGTAAACAAGAAGCTTAGGATGCAGTGCTGTAGGTTTGCGTGTCATAACATGATTGGCTAAGGAAGCTTATACTGTAGCAAGAGCCCCTAAGACGAAATATTGAAGGATTGGCTGGAAAACATAAATATCCTTGTTGGCAGTGTCTTCTTGGCCAAGAAATCCTTCAAAGCTCTTGTAACTACAAGTGTTTTGGCCTTGTGAGCCATGCGGTGGAGATGTGAGCCAAACTCACCCTTCCTGTCTGTGTAGCAGAGAAGAAAAAGCAATGGCATCATCTAAAACACTCAGAGGTCTGCTCTCTAGCTTGTTCCAAACTCCCTCAAATCCCCCAAAGTGGGATTTAGCTACAAAGAGATGACAAGGGCTCTTAGTGCTGGCTCTTTGACTCCAGAGCAGCTGTTTTAGAATCTTTCCCATAACCCTTTGTAGTCATGTGCCAGAAATGGATCATTTGAAGAAACTTTCCCCAGTAACTTGGATGGAGGTTTGTCTGAAGGGTATTTGAGGAGAAAGGCTCCCAGCAGAGGTCTGGGCTTTGGCCGAGCTGTGTCCCCTGCTGATTGTGAAGTGTGCCATCAGCTGCAGGGCTTCCTGGGCCGAAAAATATCATCGAGTCACTTGGACTTGCTCTTTTAGGCCTCTAAGAGCCGGACCAAATTTCGGGGCACATTTGGAGACCTCATCAATGAGTGCGTGGACGACCTCGGATTTTCCCAATTGCTGGGAATGGTTCCCCAGGTCCTTGGTGTAAAATCAGGCTCCCCAGCAAGTGCAGATCTGCAAGATGATAAACAATTTAAGCAATTGGTGATGCATCTTTCTAAATCGCTCTCCTTTCTCTCCTTTTTTCAAATACAAAGCTGTATTTTGTGTCAGGTACATACAGGCAACGTGTGTATTTGTGATTTTGATATGTGTGGAAACCAACCATGGGACACTTATAAAGACGAATTCTAATATAACTGAGGAAAGCAAAGCATGGAAGAAGGCCTTTGAACCTATCCTTTGTTCCTAATTAGCTTTTATAAGTCTTAAGTTGATTTAGAAGCATTTGAATTAAAGCTTTGAGGATGTTGCTTTTTGACAGGAACTTTCTGCTTGTAGCTAAGCCTTCAAGAGTTTTGCAATAATAACCTTTTGAAGTATAATTTCAGAATATTGCTTGTAGTAAGGATCTCTGAAACTATAGCTTCAGAATATGTAAAAAGGAAATATGCCTATCTCACACCTGAACAAAACAGTGAAAAGCAGCTTGAAGAATGAATATGAATATCAACGCAAGGACTAACAATTTTGACCAAGGGAAGCTGGACATCACTGTTGTGAGATTTATAGTCCTTGCAATCAAAAGGTAAAGCCATGTCTGGAATCTGGACCCCACCAGCTGGGAGACTTCTTTCTTCGTTCAGAAGTTGGACCCCCCACCACCTGGGATATTCCTTTTCTGGGATACATCCTGAGAAAAATTAATCACAATACTGTATAGAATTGTGATGTAAAAAATGGGAAAAGAAACTACTGATGAGTAAAAATTTGGACTAGAAACTGCTGAGAAAGCTTAGGAGTGCCCCTATAAATACTGGTAAGTCTCAACTATCTGTGTGCAGTTGGAGGGAAAATTTCCCCCACTGTACTCAGCACTGTATTGCTCATACTTTACCAAAATAATTAATAAATTGATTGCTGCTTGAATAATGACCTAGTCAAGCTTCTCATTTCTAACATTATAGTACTGTTTACTGTATAGTACTCTGCCCAGGGGCAGAGCCGGCGCCGAGCCTTCCCTGCCGGCGCTCCCCGCAGCTGCTGCAGGACGAGAGCCGAGCGGCCGAGCATCTGCGCTGGGCCCTGCCGCACCTGCAGAGCCCACAGAGGCCCCTACGAGAGGCGGCCGTCAGGCTCATGGGTGAGCCGGCAGCCCCGCGCCCCTCCCTGCCCCCTGCCCGGCTGCTGCCCCGGCTACAGCGGGAGCCGCGCCCAGGCCGCTGCAGCCCCGCCCGCCCTGGGCATTGCTGCCGCCGCCCTCCCGCAGCCGTGCCCTGGGGCGGCAGCGGGCAGCAGGGGCCTGGCAGGAGCCCTGCCCGCCAGGAGGGCGTGCGGCCGCAGGGCTGGCAGAGCCCGTGTCGGGCAGCTGTGCCGCCTGGCGCCGCCACATGCTCTGTCTTGCCAGGGCTGGCCGGAGTGCTCGTGATGGGGCAGCAGGAGGAGCTCCAGGTCCTCACTGAGGGTGAGTCAGGGCAGCCGCGTGGCAGCGAGCACTGCCGGGGGTGTGGGGGCAGCTGCAAATCCCGGCTCAGCAGCTACAATCCGTGCCCGGGCTGCGGAGGGCTCTGCTGCCTGTGCGGACCAGGGGTGGTGGGGGCACAGCCCGGAGAGCTTTCAGGGACACATGGGGGATCCGTGGCCAGCACCTTCCGGCCGAAGCCCTTGTCTCCCGCTCCCTCCTGGCCATGGCAAGAGCTGGCTGGGATGGCCCTGGCAGGAGGCTTTCCTTGGATTCCCTCAATCTGGCCTCTGACCTTGGCTCTGTTCCACTCTTCCAGCTCTTCAAGCGCTGAAGGAAGATGAGAATCCATCATGCATGAGCAAACTGCTTTAGATGACCTTTGAAAGAAGATGTGCACGACTTTGTTCATCTGCTGGATGAGATGTACCAGCGTCCATCGGCGATTTCTAGTGCCCATTGAAGATGGGAGCACCTGCAGAGCCGAAGTGACCAGCTGGAGCTCCACGCACGGCTCTGGCTGCTCACAGCTGAGCCTGTGCGAAGCTCCAGCAGCTCCTGCCATCTCTCTTCCTGTTGGCAGCTCCCTCCCTGCAGCCCTTAGGCCCTGCCCATCCCCTTTTCTGCCTCCCAGCTCACCCCTTACCTTCGCTTTCCCTTAATAAACTGTTTGTGTTTTGCACTTGACCCGCGTCTCCGTGGAGCTGAAGCGGTGCAAAACCTGAGCCCGGGGACACGCAGGGCCCTGCTGCCCTTCTCCTCCGCGCTGTGTTCCGGGCACGGACAGAGAGGAACAAGGGCAGCTCAGGCTGCAAAGGTGCCTGTCCCGCCGCTCCAGGGGCCGTTTCCAGCCAATCAGAGCGTTTGTCGCTGATGACTCATCAGTTGCCAGGAGCGGAATTTGGGGCGGGGGGAGGTGACCCCGGGGATGGGGATGGGGCGTGCGGGGGCAGCCGGGGCCGCACTGGTGGCACTGGGGGTGCTCGGAGCCCCCCCGGCTGCGGAGGGAGGGGAGGGCGCGGTGGGAAGGGGGCAGGGCCCCAAATTAACCCAAAGTGGGGTCGGGACCCCCAAAGGGAGAAGGAGGCGCCTGGAACCCGCAAAACCAAGCACGGGGGAGGGGACTGGGGACTGGGGGAACGATGGGGAAGGGGCGGGAGAGCAGAGGGAAGAGGGGGATGGGACCCCCAAACAGGATATGGCCAACTTGATGTGGCTGCCTTCAGACGTGCATGGCAGCCAAAGGTAGCCTATGGTAGCCAAAGCTTTTTCCCAGTCCGTGTGATTCCAGTCTGTGCAATCCCAGTCTGTGCAATCCCAGTCCATATGGCCCAGTCCGTATAATCTCAACCCAGTTTATCCCAGTCTGTCTCATCCTGATCTCTATGGTCCCATTCCATATGGTCCCAGCCCATATTTGATCCCAGTCCAGTTTATCCCAAGCTGTGTGGTCCTGATCCCTATGGTCCCATTCTGTGCCGTCCTGACCCATAGGATCCCAGTCCATATTTGATCCCAGTCCATATTTGATTGCAGTGTATGTGGTCCGGCACACACTCCCAGGGTCTGGAATTCCAGTTCCCAGCCAGGAAAAAATGTTCCTGCCCTTGAACTTCCTTCCTATTCTCTCAGCAAATTATAATAAATTAAACATCAAGAAATTATAATTAAAATGAAACACATTAGAATAAAAATGAAATATAAAAATGAAATATAATTTCAACTCTTCCTTACAATACTCCAATAATGACTCAAGCCAAAACAACAGTAAACTATTAATATAACATTACCAAAGAAAAAAAAATTACATACAAAGAAATACCTTTTGTAAGTTTTAACTCAGTAACCAATACACTTTAGATAAAAAATATCTAAACAACTAACATAGAATCTAACACACCTTAGTAAAAAATTCCTGTTACAAATATACTAAACACAAAACCAAACACCACTGTAATTTCTCACACATTTGAACCAAACAATTAAACTTTATTAACATCCTTAAGTACTCTAAAAAAAATTTTTTTTTTCAAAATTCTAATTTCAGGTGCGTGGTTTTGTTTGGATATTGGTTTTTGAATTGTTTGGGTTAGATGATTTAAAAAATGAGATTTTTATAGGAATTGAAACAGCTGAGAAGGCAGTACTCTGCACACAGAACTGACTGAAAATGAATGGGACAGAAATCAGTAACTCTGAAAATTTTATTTGCTGTCAAATACATCCCACCCAGCCACCCCACACAATCCCCATCCCACTGCTCCAAATTGGGATCCCACTTCTACCAATCACCTCCCAACCCCAACTCACACTGGTGGCTGTGGAATGGAGCAAGTCTGGCACAGGACTGAGTTTTTGTGAGGCGGGAACAAGCAATTTGAGGTGAGATTGAGCCCTGATGGGTTAAAATGCAGTTGTTTTCATTGGGATTTGAGTGGTTTTGAGGTGACAGATTGATCCCTCTTGGCTTTTGGAGTGCAAAGACATGGAGAAGAGAAAAAAATTTAAGCCAAACCAAAAGGAGAAGCAGCCAGGTGTGTTCCCAACATGGATCACAGGGAATGTGAGTGACCAGGGCTGTGCCCAACGTGCCTCCTCCAGTGGGGGATGGAGCTGGAGCAGCGCACGAAGCTCTTCCCGCACTCGGGGCACTTGCAGGGCTTCCCTTACCGGTGCCTCCGTTTGTGTTGGGTCAAGTTAGAGCTGCTGGAGAAGCTCTTCCCACACTGGGGACACTCGTAGGGCCTCTCCCCTGAGTGGATGCGCCGGTGGGTGACGAGGGTGTAGTTGTGTAGTTGTGCTGGAATCCCTTCCCACAATCGGGGCATTGGAAAGGCCTCTCCTCTGTGTGGATCCAATTGTGCCGGAGGAGATCTGACTTGATCCGAAACCCCTTCCCACACTCCCCACACTCGTAGGGCCTCTCCCCCGTGTGGATCTTTTGGTGGCGGATCAGCTGGGAGCTCTGGCTGAAGCTCTTCCCACATTCCTCACACTCGTGGGGCCTCTCCCCAGTGTGGGTTTGTCGGTGCACAACAAGACAGGAGCTGTACCTGAAGCCCTGCCCGCAGTCGGGGCAGCGGAAGGGCCTCTCCTTTGTGTGCGTGTGCTGGTGATCGAGGAGATTGGAGCTGGTCTTAAACCTCTTCCTACATTGATCACACTCATAGGGCCATTCCCCAGTGTGGGTCCTCTGGTGCCTGATCAGGTTGCAGTTCCTCCTGAAGCTCTTCCCACACTCCAAGCAGGTGTGGGGCTTCTCCCCATCATGGAGCTGCTCGTGGAGCACCAGCTCCGAGCTCTGGCTCCATCTCCGACCGCCTTCCCGGCCCAGGCTGGCTCTTTCCCCCTCAGATCCCCGCCAGCTGCGTTTGCAGCCCCTCCTCGTGCGGCATCTCTGGGCCTTTTCCTCCCCGTTGGCTTCCTGCACCATGGAGCTGGCAGCTGTAACCGGCACCCCCCGATGTCCCCCCAAGGGGCCTTTTCCGCTCAGCCTTGGACTGCTTCATTCTCCAAACATGCCCCCAGAAAGCCAACTGGGAGATACTGGGAGTGACTGGGAACATGCTGGAGGGAACTGGCATACACTGGGAGATACTGGGAGGGACAGGAACAAAAGTGAAGGTGAAAGAGAGCAACTGGAACCATGTGGAGCACAACTGGTTCATAGTGGCAGGGACTGGGAGCACACTGGACTCACCTTTGGATCATACTGGGAGGGACTGGACTAATACTGGGAGGATCTGAGAGCGACTGGGAACATACCCTGCACATCATCCCCCATACTGGGCCTGACTGGGAGCAAATGGCATCATACTGGGACTGACTGGGCTGATCTAGGAAGCAACTGGAACCGTGCTGGAGGCAGCTGGGACCATACTGGGAAAGATTGGAAGCAACTGGGATTATACTGGAACCACACTGGGAGGGCTGGCATGTGACTGGGATCAAACTGGAGCATACTGGGATCATACTGGGGCTGAAAGGGAAAGACTGGGATCACACTTTGGGCTACTGGGAGCAGCTGAGAGAAACTAGGATGATGCTGCAAGCAAACTGGAGGAACTGGGAAGGACTGGATGCATGCTGGAAGCAACTGGGATATACTGGGCATGACTGGGGGATCATACTGGGAGAACTAACACCTTACTGGGGCCACTGGCAGTGCCTGGAAATGACTACAGACATGCTGGGGGCAACTGGGATATACTGGGAGTGTCTAGAACCATACTGGAATGACTGGAACCACACTGGGAACAACTGGGACCATGCTGGGGAGAACTGGGACCACACTGGGAGTAACTGGGAGTGAGTGGGACCATACTGGGGGGACTGGGATCATCTGGGGAGTGACTGGGACTAGAGCAGGGGCAACTGGGTCCAACTGGAACCATACTGGGAGTGTCTGTAACCATAGGGGAGTGATGGCACCACACTGGGAACAGCTGGGCCCATGCTGGGAGCAACTGGGATCACACTGGGGGCACTGGCATCAGACTGGGAGTGACTGGGAGACACTGGGATTAGACTGCAGGTGACTGGGATCATACTGGAGTGGCTACACTCATACTGGGACTATACTGGGTGTGAATGGAACCTGACTGGGGCTTGCTGGGAGCTACTGGGCCATGTTGGGAGGAAAATGCGACACACTGGGAGCAACTGGGAACAGCTGGAAGGAACTGGAACCGTGCTGAGAGGACTGAGCCTATAACTGGGGCAACTGGGATCATACTGGGAGCAACTGGGGCCACCCTTTGAGCAACAGATGGAAACTGGGATTATGCTAGAGGAAACTGGGAGTAACTGGGCAAGACTGGGATCATTCTGAGGTAACTAAAACAAACTGGGAGTGTCTCTAACCATACTGGGGGCACTGGAACCACACTGGGAACAGCTGGGATCATGCTGGGAGCAACTGGGACAATGCTGGGGGAAACTGAATCTACCCTGGAGGCAACTGGGCACACCTGGGACCCTGCTGGGAGGGACTGGGAGTATTCTTTGGGAAACTGGGATCATAATGGGAGGAACTGGGAACAACTGGAATTATTCTGGGAGCAACTGGGATCACACTGGGATCACAGTGAGAGCAGCTGAGTCCATACTGGGTTACACTGAGATCACATTGAGAGCAACTGGAATCATACTGGGATTGACTGGGAGTGGCTGGTTTTGTGGATTTTGGGGGGTTTAGATTTTGGGGGATTCTATTGGCAGTTTGAGGGGGAGTTTTTCTGGGGGTGTTTGGGGGTTTATTGAATTTTTTGTGGCTTTTTTTGAATTTTGGGGGTTTTACTGAGATTTTGTTGGGATTTTTGGCATTCTCAGAAATTCTGGGGGTTTTATAGGGATTTTTAGGAGATTTTGTGGGGATTTTATTGGAATTGTGGTGGCATTTAGCGGGATTCCTTGGGGATTTGAGAGTTTTTAGATTTTTGGTGGGTTTTGTGGGATGTTTTGGGTGTTGCCAGGATTTCTTTGGATTTGGGGCAGATTTTGTGGGACTTTTTATGGTTTTGAGATTTTTGGGGGATTTGTGGAGTTTAATTAGGATTTTTTGGGTTATTGGGATTTCAAAGGATTTTGTGGGCTGTTATTGGGATTCTAGGGTGTTTTAATGAGATTTTGAGAGATTTAATTGGGATTTAATGGGTTTTATTGGAACTTTCAGGGGTTTCAAGGAGATTTTGGTGCCTCTCAGCCCTTCCCCACACCTAGGGAATGCTACAAAGCCCCCCTAAAATTCAACTAATACCTCACAAATTCCCCAAAAGTTACAAGAGAACCCTCAAAACCCCCAGAGAATCTCCGAAAATCCCAATGGAACTCACCAAAATTATAAAAAACTCCCAAAAATTTCAATAAATCCCCTCCCCATCCAAAAAACCCCCACAACCCCAACAAAACACCCAAAATCCCCCAAAATCCTCTAGTCATCCCAAAACCCAATAATTCTCCTCAAAAACCCAATAATTTCCCCCAAACTCCCCAAAAAATCCCACAAAGCCCAAAAAAGCAACTCTGAAATCCCCAAAAACCCACTCAAAACCCAAAAATCCCCCAGAAGCCCCCCAGACTCAGTGGGGCCGTCCTGGATCAGGGGGCACCGGCCGGTGGAACAGGAGCCACTTCAGGGGGCCCTCGGAGCTTTTTGGGGAGGGGGCACCATGGGAGACCCCCCAAAAACTGGGGAGGGGGGGAACCCCTGCTGTGCCCCCTCCCCTCGAAACCCCCAGACCCCAGTTCAGGGTGGGCCTGGGACCCCCCGGGACCCCCAAATCTTCCCCCGGGACCCCTCCAGGAACCCCAAACCCCCCAGAGCTCCCCCAGTGTTGGCCCAGAACCACCCTGGACCCCAAAAACCTCCCCAGGACTCTCAGACCCCCCCATTTCCCCCCAAAATTCACCCCAGACCCACCTGAGACCCCCCCCAAATCCATCAGGATGCCCCACATCCCCCTCAGACCCCTCAATCCCCCCCAAACCCTATGAAATCCCCTGCAGACTCCCCAAAATTACCCCTAGAGCCACCTCAGACCCCCCCAGATGCCCTCACAACACCCCAGTTCCTTTCACAATCCCCCCAAATCCCCTCAGACCCGCCCAATTGTCCTGAGATCCCCCTAAACCCACCTGAGAATGCTTCAAACCCTCTCAAGCTCCCCCCCAAGCTCCCTAAAGCTCCCTCTGACCAACCAAAGCCCCTTCAGACTCCCTCATTTACTCCAAACCCATCGCCCACCCCTGTGTTTCCCGTCGATGCCCCCAAAAATTCCCAATTTCCCCTCAGACCCGCCCCAAACCACCCCAGTTTCCCCCCGTCCCCACCTCAGCTCCATTCTCCCCTCACAATCTCCCGCCTCTGCCGTGCACGCGGACTCTCAAGAATGGCGGCGCGCCCCGCCCCGAACCAACCAATCACCGTGCTGCACGTCCCTAAAACAACCAATCACAGCACGACTCCCCTCAGCAATGCCCGCCTCCCCCGTGTCGCCCTAGCCAATCAGAGGAGAGCCGGAAGCGGCGCCCCCTTCCCCGCCGCCGCCGGGACCCGCCGGGCTCGGGACAGGAACGGGAGGGGCCTGCGAGGGGATCGGGGCGGGGCGGGAGGGTCTGGGGGGTGTCTGGGGAGGGGTCCGGGGGTTTGGGGGGGTCTGGGGAGGGGTCCTGGGGCATTGTGGGGGGACCTGGGGGGTGCAGATGGCTCCTAAGAGGGGTCTCGCGGGGGGGCGGAGGGGTCGTGGGAGGGTCTGGGGGGGTTTTGGGGAGGGGTCGTGGAAAGGTCTTGGGAGGGTCTGAGGGTGTTGGGATGGTCCTGGGCGGAGTTTGGGGAGAGCTCTGGGCGGTGCTGAGGGTGTCCTGGGAGGGTTTTGGAGGTTTTGGGCAGGGGCTCTGGAAGGGTTTGGGGAGAGGGTCTGGGGAGGGTCTCAGGGGACATCCAGGGCTGGGCCCGATTGGGGTCGGGGGGCAGGTTCCTTCCAGCCACAAGCATTCCAGCATTCTGTCAGGGACTCCCTGCCCTTCTTCCCTCTGCCCCCAGCTGCAGAATGTGCAGCAAAGCCGCCTTTGCTGTCTGCTCGGGGAGCCCAGCCAGCTGCTGCAGCCTGACCCTGCCCTGCACAGCTCCCCCGGCAGGCACGGCAGGAGCAGCGCCCTGGCAGCCTCAGCAATTGCCCTCTGACATCTCTGGCACACACTGCCATGGGCTGCAATTCCAGCTGCCAGCAAGGAAAAGATGCTCCTGCCCTTCAAGGCCAAATTCTGAAGGGGCCAAGACACAAGTGCAGCAAGATCTTCCACAGACATTTCACTGCCAGCCTCCAAAACTTCATCCAGGGCTGTTTGAGCACCTGGATGGGGAAGGAAAAAAAAAAATACAATCAGGGGAGGGTCTTTGGCTGGAAGCTGCCACAGGTAAAGACAGACCCTGTGGAAGGGAAAAGGAGCAGACAAAGGAAGGCAGGAGAGAAAGCAGGACACAAACGGCAACCAGCTGAGAAGGTGGCACTCTGAAAAGCAAACCTGAACTTATGGAACAGGAATGGGACAGAAAGGAAGAATTCTGAAACTTTATTTACTCGGCTTCTCTGAGCAATCTGTGAAGCCAGGACTTCACCATCCTGACAGGGAAGAAGCATTTTCTAGATCAAACCTGAATTTGATCCCTTTTACTCTGAGCCCAGTAAATCCCAATGAACTCATTTGTGGTCGTTTTCATCAAGGGCCCAAGCTCTTTGTGCCAGCACATCTAGCAAGCACCAGGCAGGACAGCACAGCAACCAACTCACAGCTGAGGGACTCAGAACATCTAAACACCAGCAGGGCACATTGCTCATTTTTGCAACAATAGACAGCACTGAAAAGGATAGGTAATGACAGCCTCTTCATCACCCCAATCCCTTCTCCCTTTTAAACTTTCTCTGAAATAACCAAAACCAGCTCTTAAAATTCCTTTATCTTTGTCAATCCCAGATCTTTTGGGAGCAGACTCAGGAAGAGAGCACAACATTAATCTGTTGTTATTCAGACATGGCTTGTTGTTCGTCTTTCCCTACTCAATGGCAGCAGTAGAGCTTGAGAATAACCAGGTATCCTGAGGAATTTTTCCTGCAGCAAGTTATTTTCCTATCATGGTCCATCTGTAATTTTATTGCTTATTAAAAGACCACTATAAATACAGTACAGCACCTTGCAATTACTCCCCCTTCTATTTGTAAGCCTCAAAGTCTTCCAGGTCTGAACAACAGGAAAAACCCTGTGTCACCCTTTGGGGATATGAACATCTTTAGGGTTTGGACACATGCCAGGATAGCCACTGTAAGAGCTGGATCGCCTGGAAAACCAACTGATGTAACAGTATTTTATGGTGAGAGGCAAATCCTGCTGCTGCTGCTGCTGCCCCAGGAATTTCTTTTCATTTGAGAAGCATCAAGAAAGGCCAAGAGCGTTGAAACACACAGAGCCTGGGGGAGGCATCAGGGTATTTCTTGTAGCAGCTTCTCCCTGTCAAGAACCCCCTGCCGGGCTCAACTTGAGAGAAATTCTCCAATAATATCCAACCATCAGCTTCTTTTGGGTGGGATGAGGAACAGCCGTCAGCCCACTCCAGCACTGGAAATGTTTCAATGCACCGGAGCAGCAGTGCCTGCAGGGGAGAGGCTCTTTGGCTCTGGGCTCTCTGGGCACTTTGTGCTGCAAGGCCATTCCCCTCTGGAGCCCCGCCCAGCAGCCACACACTGCCCACAGGGGCTGGGGGCACAGGCACAGCCTGGGGCTGCTCCCCTCTGGCCAGCCCTGCTGGAATGGGCATGGGCAGGGCCAAGAGCCAGCCAGGTGCTGCTTCTGGAGGTGCTGGGAGCAGCCAGGGAGGCAGCACCAAACGGACCCATCTGAAGGTCTCCTCTGGTCTCGCAATCCCCACCCTCAACCCATTTTCCCATCCAAATCCCCTTTTCCCACTGAAATCTCCTTTTTCCACCCCAAATCCTTCTTTGTACATCCCAAATCCTTCTTCTTTCACCCCAAACCCTCTTTTCCCACTCCAGATCCCTTTTCCCACCCCAAATCCTCCTTCTTTCACACCAAAAATCTCCTTTTTCCATCCTAGATCCTTCTTTTTCCACCCCAAATTTCCTCACTCCAAATCCTTCTTCTTTCACCCCAAATCCCCTTCTGCCACCCCAGATCCCCACTGCAAATCCCCTTTCCCAGCCCCCAGGGATTTTGGGGTTCCTGAGGGGTTTTTGGGGTTTTCCCCAACATTTTACCCAGGGTCTCTCTGCAGATATTGCACCTGGAGCTGCTCCAAACAAACCCCACTGTGCCCCCCAGGGTTGCAATGGGTTTGGGGGAATATGGAGACTGGGGGGGTCATGACCCCAAATTTTGGGGGTTAGGGGGTTTGATTCTAAAATTTGGGAGTTAAAGGGGGTTTGACACCTTGGGGTTTAGGATTTGGAGGTTTTTGACCCCAGACTTGGGGTTTGGGGATGTTTGGCCCCAGAATTTGGGATGTGGGAGTTTTTGACCCTAGGATTTGTCAGTCAGGGGGTTTGACCTCCAAATTTTGGGATAAGGGCAGTTGGACACCCCAGATGTTTCAAACCCCAGGATATGGGGTCAGGGGGTTTTCATGCCAAAGTTTGGTAATTGGGGGGATTCACCCCAGGATTTGGGGGGATTTAACCCCAAAGTTGGGGGATCAGGGGGATTTGACACCCCAGAGTTTGGGATCGAGGGCCTTTGACCCCAAAGTTTGGGGATTGGGGGGTTTCACTCCAGACTTTGGGAGTGAGGATGGTTGGACACCCTCGATATTTGAAACCCTAGGAATTGGGGATTGGGGGTTTTAACCCTAAACTTTGGGGGTTGGGGGCGTTTGACACTTCAGGATTTGGGATTTAGGGGATGTTTGACCCCAGACTTTGGGAATGGGGGGGTGTTGGACAGCCCAAATGTTTCAAACCCCAGGAGCTGGCTTTGGGGGGATTTAACCCCAACGTTTGGGAATTCGGGAGTGTTTGACACCCCAGGATCTGAGATTTGGGGGATTTGATCCTAAAATTTGGGGTTCGGGCTGGGAGGCGTGTGTTGAGATCCCAGAGTCTGGGTTTGGAGGTGTTTGATTCCCCCAGTGTTTCAACCTCCAGGATTTGGGGTCGCAGGGAGTTGACCCCAGGATTGGGGTCAACTCCCAATGTTTGATTCCCTGGGCTTGGCGTCAGGGTTGAGATCAGAGCCATTCCCTGGAAACAGCGGCGGGATCGGGATTGGTAATGGGATCGGGAAGGAGATTGGGATCAGCATCGGGATCGGGAATAAGATTGGGATTAGGATTGGGATCAGCATTGGGATTGGGATTGGGAACAGGATCGGGGGGAGACCCTGACCCAATCCCAGACCCCAATCCAAGGTAGAGGCCCCGTCCCAGTCCCGGAATGGACCGATCCCCACAATCCCGGACCCCTCTCCAGTGCCAGCCCCTCCCCACTCGCTGAACGGACCCTCCCTCAATCCCAGCCCACCCCGATCCGGACCAGAGCCATCCCCAGAGCCTCCCCCATTCCCAGCCCAGACCCTTCAATCCCTTTTTGGGGCCGCTCCTACTGCTCCCCGCCCATTTCTGGGGGTTCCAAGGTGCCCCACGGACCCTCCCCATTTTGGGGGTGTTGGGGTGGCCCCAGGGCCGCCCCAAGGGCCGAGGGGGGATTGAAAGCCCCAAACCTGAGGGGCTCCTGGGGGTGCCCAGTTCGTCCCGTCCCCACCCCAAAACAGATCCTGGCCAATCAGAGCGTGGGGGCCCCAAATTAAACCCAAGGGTGTTGGGACCCCCAGAGGGAGCAGGAGAGGCCTGGAACCCCCAAAACCAAGCATGGGGGAGGGGATAGGGGGCTGGGGGAACGATGGGGAAGGGGCGGGAGAGCAGAGGGAAGAGGGGGATGGGACCCCCAAACAGGATCAAGCCAACTTGATGTGGCTGCCTTCAGACGTGCATGGCAGCCAAAGGCAGCCAAAGCTTTTTCCCAGTGCGAGTGACCCCAGTCTGTGCAATCCCAGTCCATAAAATCTCAACCCAGTTTATCCCAGTCCTGATCTGCATGGTCCCATTCCATATGGTCTCAGCCCATATTTGATCCCAGACCACTTGATCAGTTTGTGTGGTCCCAGTCCACTGGATCTCAGTCCATACAGTCCCAGTCCATACTTGATCCCACTCCAGCCTATCCCAGTCTGGAGGTTTCTGATCCACAGGATCCCAGTGCACGTGATCCTCGGCCATGTGATCCCAGTCCATTTGATCCCAGTCTGTGTGGTCCTGATCCATATGGTCCCACTCTGTGCAGTCCAAACCCATAGGATCCCAGTCCATACTTGATCCCAGCCCATACTTGATCCCAGTCTGTGGTCCTGCACATACTCCCAGGGTCTGGAATTCCAGTTCCAAGCCAGGAAAAAATGTTCCTGCCCTTGAACTTACTTCCTATCCTCTCAACAAATTATAATAAATTAAAAATCAAGAAATTAAAATTAAAATGAAATACACTACAATAAAAATGAAATGTAAAAATGAAATCTAATTTCAACTCTTCCTTACAATACTCCAATAATGACTCAAGCCAAAACAACAGTAAACTATTAATATAACATTACCAAAGAAAAAAAATAAATTACATACAAAGAAATACCTTTTGTAAGTTTTAACTCAGTAACCAATATACTTTAGATAAAAAATATCTAAACAACTAACATAGAATCTAACACACCTTAGTAAAAAAAATTCCTATTACAAATATACTAAACACAAAACCAAACACCACTGTAATTTCTCAGAAATTTTAACCAACAATTAAACTTTAATAATTCCCTTAAGTACTCTAAAACAAATAAAATTACTTTTAAAAAATTTAATTATGTGTGAGTGGCTTTGTTTGGATATTGGTTTTTGGATTCTTTGGGTTAGATTTTAAAAAAGGATTTTAATAGTAATTAAATCAGCTGAGAAGGCGGCACTCTGCAAACAGAACTTACAGAAAATAGGACAGAATCAGTAACTCTGAAAGTTTTATTTGCAGTCAAATACATCCCACACACCCAACCCCACACAATCCCCATCCCACTGCTCCAAATTGGGGCCAAACCAAAAGGAGAAGCAGCCAGGTGTGTCCCCAACATGGATCACAGGGAATGTGAGTGACCAGGGCTGTGCCCAAAGTGCCTCCTCCAGTGGGGGATGGAGCTGGAGCAGCGCACGAAGCTCTTCCCGCACTCGGGGCACTCGCAGGGCTTCCCTTACCGGTGCCTCCGTTGGTGTTTGGCCAAGGTAGAGCTGCTGGAGAAGCTCTTCCCACACTGGGGACACTCGTAGGGCCTCTCCCCTGAGTGGATGCGCCGGTGGGTGACGAGGTCTGAGTTGTGCTTGAATCCCATCCCGTAGTCAGGGCAGCGGAAGGGCCTCTCATCTGTGTGAATCCGATAGTGCTTGAGGAGACTGGAGCTGGTCAGAAACTTCTTCCTGCATTTATCACACTTGTAGGGCCTCTCTCCTGTGTGGATGCGCCAGTGGGTGAAGAGGGTGGAGTTGTCCTTGAATCCCTTCCCACAGTCAGGGCATTGGAAGGGCCTCTCCTCTCTGTGACTCTGATAGTGCTGGAGGAGATGGGAGCTGGTTGGAAACCCCTTCCCACACTCCCCACACTCATAGGGCCTCTCCGCAGTGTGGGTCCTCTGGTTACTGATCAGGCTGGAGCTCCAGCTGAAGCTCTTCCCACACTCCCCACACTCGTAGGGCCATTCCCCAGTGTGGATCACCTGATGCTGGATTAGGTGGCAGCTCTGCCTGAAGCTCTTCCCACACTCCCCACACTCATAGGGCCATTCCCCAGTGTGGGTCCTCTGGTGCCTGATCAGGTCACAGTTCCTCCTGAAGCTCTTCCCACACTCCACGCACGTGTGCAGCTTCACCCTATCATGGAGCTGCTCATGCAGCACCAGCTCCGAGCTCTGGCCCGATCTCCGGCCGCCTTCCCCGCCCAGGCTGGCTCTTTCCCCCTCAGATCCCCACCAGCTGCATTTGCAGCCCCTCCTCGTGCAGCATCTCCAGGGCTTTTCTCCCCGTTGGCTTCCTGCACTGTGGAGCCGCTCAAAACGGCCTCTTCCACCAGGTTCTGCTGCAGGCATTTGTCCTCCCTGCTCTCCATGCTCAGCTCCTGCTCTGGGGGAGGAAGGACAAGGACAGGATGGGATTTGCCTCCGTGCCACAGGCAAGGGCAAGGAGATCCCCCCAGGACTGTGCCGGAGCCGGGGCCGTGCTGGGCAGGGAGAGGGAGCAGCACAGAGGGGAAAGAGGCACTGACTTCCTCCTCACCTGCATCAGTGTCCTGGAGCATCTTCCTCTTCCTCGCAGCCTTCCTCACAATGGGAAATCCTGGTTTGGGGAAAATAAGGGATGAGCACGTTTGTAGGAGCGTCGGGGGTAGGACGGTGGGGATGGACGGAGACAAGAGATCTCTGAAGTCAGGTCGTGGAACTTGCAGTTTATTTGAAAGGGCCTGGGTGCAGGGCCCTGCTTGCAGCTGCCAGCCACAGCTCAGAGGAGGCCAGAGAGAAGAGAGGGGCAGAGAGGATGAGAGGGTGAGAGAGTAAGAGGGTAAGAGCGTAAGAGAGTAAGTTTCCCCTTACAATACAATAAATCTTCTTCTGAGTTGAATATTCTTTTTCTCACTAACCAATCTAGTACAAGATACAAATCCTATAGCATTTACATACAGCCTATAAAAATCATTACATGACCATACTGTGTTACATTTTAAACCCTGAATACTACTCTTTGGACCCCTTCTGCTGAGCTAGTAGGGTCTGCTCTGACCCTGGGACCTGTCTGCAAGCAGAGGGAATTGTTTCATCAAAAGGGGATTACCTTCAGTCAGGCCACACCATTGCTTTCCAACTGTTCACTAAGGTATCTAAAAGCTTGCTTCCATTCCAGTCTTGCTTCTCCTTTCTATATTCTCACAATCATTTGCCAGACAATCATATTTATAAGGCTTCCTTGTTTCATCTTCCCCAACACACGTTGAGTTTGAAGGTCCCTCTGCCTGTGTCCATCACTACAAGTCACAGGACACCTGAGCTCCAGAAAAAACTCTCAAACACCAAGATTAAGCCCTGAAAAAGCCTCTCAGGAGTTCCCCGTCCCTGCTCCCTCCCCTCGGGTGTTCGGGGGTTACCCCCTGTCCCAGCTGCTGGGGTCACGCTTGCATTGGGGGTCCCCCTTCTCCTCGGTGCCCGCCCTGCCCAGGCTGCTGGCACTCCCAGCAATGCCAAAAGCTCCCCCCTCTTCGCTCCCCCCATTCTGGGATGTCGCGGCTGTTTGGGCTCCCGGGCTCCCTTCTCCCCTCATTCTCTGCTCTGGGCTGCAGCGGCTCCAAGGAGTCCCCCCTGCCCCTCTCCAGGCTCTTGAGGCTCCCGCCCATGGTGGCGCTGCCCCCTCTCTGGGCTCCCCACTTTGGGCTCCTGGGGGACACAGGGCTCTGCTCCTCCAGGCTGCCTCTGCCGGCAGCCGCCACCAGCACCTCCCGATGTCCCCCCAAGGGGCCTTTTCCGCTCAGCCTTGGACTGCTTCATTCTCCAAACATCCCCCCAAAAACCCAACCCAGGGACCCCCCGGGATATCTGGGCCGAACTCCCCCTGCCCCCGCTCACCTGCGTGCGCGATGGGGGGGGGGGCGATGATCCCACAGGTGGGGGCTGCGACTTCAGGCCCGGCTCGGAGTGACCGCGCGCTTCCCTCAGCTCAGTCTTGATCCGCCTTTGCTCCTCCTCTTCCATCCCCCCTCCCGCTCCTCTGTGTTATCTCCACCTCCTTCTCCTCTTCCGTCCTGCCCCTTCCAACCCCTTTCCCCGTCCTCCTCCCTTACCCCGCCTCCTCCTCCCCCTCCATCCCTGCCCTTCCCTCCCTCCTCCTCCTCCCCCAGCAGCTGCCACACCCTCGCTGCCCCGTTCCCGCAGCCCTCGCAGCCCGTGGCAGGAGCGGGGATGGAGCCGGGAAAGGTCGGGATGGGCAGCGCAGGGCTCTCGGCTGCTCCCAGCCGCTGCGGGCGGGGGGAGCCCGGCCCGGGCCAAAGGAGGGGCAAACTGGGGGCTGCACATCCAAACTGGGCCTTGCTGGGGACCCTGCCTGGCCACTGCCAGCCCTTGGGGCTCCTCTCGGCACATCCGCCGGGGGGGAACGCACACAGGGCTGGGGAATCCCAGCAGTGGCAGCACTGCCAGGGACTGGGCTGCACTGGGATCCTACTGGGAGTGACTGGGGCTGTACTGCCTTTGTACTGACATCATACTGGGATCGTACTGGGAGTGACTGGGATGGTACTGGGTTTGTATGGACATCGTATTGGAATCATACTGCCATACCAGGGCAGATTGTGATCACACTGATGGAGACTGGGATCATGCTGGGATCATACTGGGAGTGAGTAGGAGCCGGCGGTGAGCAATTGAGACCATGTTATGGGCAAATGGGATATATGGGAGTGACTGGGATTATGCTGAGGGTGACTGGGAGCAGCTGTGAGCAACTGGGAACACGCTAGGAGCAACTGGGAGGAACTGGGAGTGACTGGGTGCATGCTGGGGGGATTGGAAACTCCTGGGCTTATACTGGGATGAACTGGGATCATGCTGGAGGTGACTGGGATCATACTGGCAGTTAGCGCCACTACACTGAGGGTGACTGGGAGTGCTTGGGAGCAAATGGGATCATACTGGAAGGAACTGGAAAGATGCTGGAGGGAACTGAGGTACACTGGGACATGCTGGGAGTGACTGGAATGAAAGTGAGGGGGAGAGCAACGTGAACCATGTAGAACAAAACTGGTTTATTCTGGCAGGGACTGGGAGAACACTGGGGCCATATTTGCATCATACTGGGAGAGACTGGACTAATACTAGGAGGATCTGAGAGCGACTGGGAACACACCCTGCACATCATCCCCCATACTGGGCATGACTGGGAGCAACTGGGAGCAAATGGCATCATACTGGGACTGACTGGGCTGATCTAGGAAGCAACTGGAACCGTGCTGGAGGCAGCTGGGACCATACTGGGAAAGATTGGAAGCAACTGGGATTATACTGGGACCACACTGCGAGGGCTGGCATGTGACTGGGATCAAACTGGAGCTTACTGGGATCCTATTGGGGTTGAAAGGGAAAGACTGGGATCACACTTTGGGCTACTGGGAGCAACTGAGGGAAACTGGGATGATGCTGCAAGCAAACTGGAGGAACTGGGAAGGACTGGATGCATGCTGGAGGCAACTGGGATATACTGGGCATGACTGGGGGATCATACTGGGAGAACTAACACCTTACTGGGGCCACTGGCAGTGCCTGGAAATGACTACAGACATGCTGGGGGCAACTGGGATATACTGGGAGTGTCTGGAACCATACTGGGGGGACTAGAACCACACTGGGAACAACTGGGACCATGCTGGGGAGAACTGGGACCGCACTGGGGGCAACTGGGAGTGAGTGAGACCATGCTGGGTGGGACTGGGATCATCTGGGGAGTGACTGGGACTATATGAGGGACAACTGGGTACTACTGGCATCACACTGGGAGGAACAGGGAGCAACTGGAACCATGATGGAGTCAATTGGGATCCTACTGGGATCACAGTGGAAGCAGCTGGGCCCATGCTGGGGGAGAATGGGATCATACTGGATCACATTTTCAGCAACTGGGACTGCACTGAGGGTGACTGGGAGTGGCTGTGAGCAACTGGGATCAGGCTGGAAGCCACTCCAGCCAGCTGGGAGTGACTGGGAACATGCTGGGGCAGCTGGGTTTTACTGGGAAAGACTGAAACCATAGTGGGGGTAAATGGGAGCAACTGGAACCGTGCTGAGAGATAATGGGAGCAGCTGTGTCCATGCTGGGGTCATACTGGGATCACACTGGCACTGATGTGACCGGAAGAGTACTGGGAGTACCTGAGAGTGACTGGGATCCTACTGGAACCAGACTGGGAGTGACTGGACAGGTGCTGGCCATGACTGAAACCATACTGGAGGTGAATGGGAGCAACTGGGCCCACACTGGGAGTGACAGGGAGTCGCTCTGGCCATGACTGGAATAACACTGGGAGGATCTGAGAGTGACTGGGGTCATACTGGGGGTGACTGGGAGCAATTGGGATCATAGTGAAAGTGACTGGGATTGTAGCAGGAGTTACTGGGATCATTCTTGGAGCCACTGGGATTGCAATGGGTGTGAATGGATCCTGACTGGGGGTTACTGGGAGCTACTGGGCCCACGTTGGGAGGAAAATGTGGAAACATTGGTGTCGTGGTTTGACCGGAAATGGGACATCTGGGATATGTTGTTTTTGCTGTGGTTACCAATGGGTGGTCGGATTTTAAGATGAGCACCTGGTTTGACCAGTGGGCATTTGGATCCGCCTCTTGAGACTACAAAACCCAAGGAGTTAAAAGCAGGGCTCTTGTCCTTCAGAGCCCTCTTGGGATTTCCGGGCGCGAAGGAGTCGGGCCTCTCTCCCCCGGCCCAGTTGCTGGCTGGGCTGGGGGAGGGGAAAGCCACGTGGCCCATCTACGGTAGGCCAGACCCGGTGGAAGGGTGGGGGGAGCATTGAGCGACCTGTTAATCCCCCCTCCCCCCCCCCCCCCCCCTTGGAGACGGAGAGAATGCAGCCAGTGCTTGGACTGCTTGGACTGTTACTTTGAAACTTGATATCATGTGCCGGCAGGCAGCACGGCTGGGAAGAGAAGAGGGGGGGGGACCGGCGAGCAGTGAGAGCTTTTAACCCTTGTGGATAGTGAGAACTTCACGGAACATTACCTTTCCTAGGAAAGGGGTAAGAGTGGAAGATGAAGGAAGAAACAAGGGGGTCTGGCAAAGGGAAAGAGAGATGTTTAAGGAATGGAGGAAGACGGAGTGGCAATCTTGCTGGACTCTTTTGTTGTATTTCCATGGACTGTTTCCTGGTGATACAGAGGCTGCATTGCAGGGGGAAGCGGAGGCTCGGAGTCAAGAGAGTTTGGTTTTGAGACCACTCGGCCTCAGGGGGTATAGAAGAAATGGGGGGGACAAAGGTCCCAGAGATGAGACTGTGCTCTGCTTGGAACGAGACGAGGCATCCTTAAAAAGGTCCACCCGAAAAGCAGGCCTCTGCCTCATCCCATGCCTGGTGGTGAGAGCACCTTGGCATGGAGAGGAGATGTCACGAGATAGCAGGACTCCGAGCAGTTGCTGATTGTGACAAGAAGTCCGTGGGACAAGGAAGGACTCCGTCTACTCTTCATGAGCTGAAGATTTGATTTTCTAAAGGGTGGTGCCAGACCGAGTGTGGATAATTTTGGGAAATGTAAATGTATTGGGGATCTGGAAAGGAGGAGGAGGGGGAAGTGGTTCTGTGTAGTTTTCATTTTCCTTGTGTTTTTTTTTCATTTTTCTTTTCTTTTGTAGTTTAGTTTTTGTAGTTTAGTTAATAAAGTTTTTTCCCTTTTTTTTTCCTTAAGCAGGAGCCTGTTTTGCTTATTCCTGGGTACTACCTCACAGCAGATGCCAGGGAGGGGGGAATTTTCATGGGGACACTGGCATTGTGCCAGTGTCAAACCAGAACAATTGGGAACAACTGGGATCACCTGGAAGGAACTGGAACCATGCAGAGGAGACTGAGACCACAACTGGGGGGGGAGCAACTGGGACTACACTTTGGGCAACTGACAGAAACTGGGATCATGCTGGAGGCAACTGGGAGTAATTGGGAAAGACTGGGATCATTCTCAGGTAACTAAAGCCTTACTGGGGCAAGTTGGATAAACTGGGAGTGTTTGTAACCACAGTGGGGGGACTGGAACCACACCGGGAACAGCCGAGACCATGCTGGGGACAACTGGGAGTGACTGCGACCATGCTGGGAGGGACTGGGACTATTCTAGGGACAACTGGGATCATGCTGGGATCATGCTGGGATCACAGTGAGAGCAGGTGGGTCCATGCTGGGTTAAACTGGGATCACACTGAGGGTGATTGGAATCATGCTGGGATTGACTGGGAATGGCTGTGAGCAACTGGAATTGTGCTGAAAGCAACTGGAAGAAAGTGGGAGTGACTGGGAGCATGCAGAGGGGGGGTGACTGGGAGAGACAGGGAGTCATTGGGATCACACTGGAGGCTACTGGGATTAGGCTGGCATTTACAGCGAGCAACTGGGATCACACTGGGGCACTGGTATCAGACTGGGAATGATGGGATCATACTGGGAGTGGCTACAATCATACTGGGAGCAGAGTGGGTGTGATTGGACCCTGACTGGGGGTTCCTGGGAGCTACCAGGCCCATGCTGGGAGCCAACTGGGGACATAATCAGAGGAACTGGGAGCAACTGGGATAAAACAGGGGGCAAGTGAACCACACTGAGGTAACGGGGAGTGCCTGGCAATGACTACGAGAATGTTCAGGGCAACTGGGATATACTGGGAGTGTCTGAGACCATACAGGTGGTGACTGGGACCAAATTGGGAGCGACAGGGAATGTGCTGGGGGAAACTGGGAACACACTGTGGGTAAGTGGGAGTGACTGGGGCCCTGCTGGGAGAGACTGAGATCATACTGGGAGTGACTGGGGTAACTGCGAGAACTGGGAACATGCAGGACAAAAGTGGCAGGAACTGGGAGCAACTGGGACCTTGCTGGGAGCAAATTGCAGCCTGTCTCCTCCTCCTGCCCCGTTCCCGAAGGCCGAACCGTGAGGGGAAAGGGGGCGAGGAAAGGGCGGGAACCGTGAGGGGAAAGGGGTGGGGCCAATGGGACGCGCAGTTCTGAAAGGGCCCAGCTTGGTTTAAAATCACCCGAAGTCGTCTACAATGCAGCTGAAATCCAGCAAGTTTGGCCTAAAATCAGCCCAATGGGATTAAAATTATCCAAAGGGGTCTAAAATCCAACCTAAGGGGCCTAAAATCGCCCAAACTGGTTTACACTTCCCTCAAAATGGCCTAAAATCTGCCTTAAATCTCCAAAATAGGCTTCAAATCCACCCTGAAAGTACCTGCTTTGGCTTAAAATCTCCCAAAGGAGCCTAAAATCCATCCGGTTTTTGCCAAAAATCACCTAAATTGACCTAAAATCACCCAAATGTGCCTGAAACCAACACAAGAGGACCTCAAATCATCCTAAATGACTTGGTTTGACCTAAAATTACAGAAAGGAGCAAAATCCTACTCAAATAAGCCCCAAATCACCAAAAAGTGCGACATAAAATCACTCACACAAAATTAAATTCACCCATATGGGCCTCAAATCATCCAAAGGGATCTAAAATCCCCCCTCCAACCCACCAGATTCGGCCTCAAATCAGCCAAAGGAGCCTAAAATCCCCCAGCAAGGCTGGGAATGGCTGCCAGGGATCTGAGCCCACCCTAAACCTGCCCAGGGTGGCCCAAAATGCCCCCGAGGGGCCGAGGCTGAGGCCGAGCCCGGGATGGGCTCCGCGCTCGCTCCGGGGGGTTTTGGCCGCGGCCCCGGACGGGCCTGGGCGGGACTGGGAGGGACCAGGGAGAACTGGGCAGGGCTGCGGCATTTGGGGCTTTGGGGCTGGGGGAGTTTGTTGGGAGTTCAGGGGCAATTATTGGGGTTTTGGAGAGAGTGATTTGGTTTGGGGCAGTTGGGGATTTTGGGGGATTTTGGGGGCTTTTATTGGCACTTTGGGGGGTGTTTTCCTGAGTGTGATTGGGGGTTCTTTGAAATTTTTTTGGTTTTTTTTTTTTTTTTAATTTGGGAGGGATTAATGGGATTTTATGGGGATTTTTTGGGATCTCTTAAATTTTGGGGTTTTATTTGAACTTCTGGAAGATTTTGGGTGGTTTTATTGGAATTATGGAGGCCTTTAGTAGGATTCTTTAGAGGTCTGGATTTTTTGAGGAAATGTTTGGGGTTTTTTGGGGATTTGGGTGTTTTTCTGGGGTTTTTTGAGTGTTGCTAAGATTTCTTTGCATCTTGGAGGGATTTTGTGGGGTTTCTTGTGGTTTTGGGGACATGTTTGGGGAATTTGTGGGGCTTAATTGGGGTTATGGGGGTGTTGTTGGGATTTCAAGAGATTTGTGGGAATTTATTGAGATTCTAGGATGTTCTAATTTTGTGGGATTTAATTGGGATTTTCTGGATTTTACTGGGACTTTCAGGGGTTTTAAGGAGATTTTGGTGCCTCTCAGCCCTTCCCCACACCTGGGGACAACTCAAAAGTCCCCTCAGACCACCCAAGGCCCCCCAGAATTCCACTAAAACTCCCAAAATCTCCTAAAAATTACAATAAGAGTCCTCCAAAACTCCAGAGAATCCCACAAAATTCCAGTGGAACCCACCAAAATTACCAAATACTCCCAAAATTTTCAATAAATCCCCGCCCCAAGAAACCAAATCACCTGTGTGAAAAATGCATGTATTTTATGATTGGCTTTTCACAACTATTAAAAAGAATATTATATGTGTTGTGTTAGCAAATAATGCTGTATCAATTCTCTTATGTAGTGTGTTAAATAGAGTTTTAGGTTATAAAAATCGTTAAAATACAAACTATGATATGTAGGATTCTTTTTTTAAAGAAAGGACTTGAAATGAGATAGCAGCCAGAGGACACCTAAATAGTTCAGAGAAAAAGAATTCATTGTCCTCTTATCAGAAGAAACTAACTTCTTCCCACCTCCAAGGCACTGTTAGGATTCAGAAGAAGAAGTTGACAATGACCAGACAGAATCCCGGTCACTTGTAGTGTAACTCCAGTCACTTCCAGTCACTCCCAGTATGATGCCAGTGGCCCCCAGTGTGATCCCGGTTGCTCCCTGTCAACGCCAGCATGACCCCAGGAGCCTCCAGTATGATCCTCATGGTTCCCAGTCCTCCCCAGGAGGCACCCAGTCACTCCCACTTCCCCCCAGTTGCTTTCAGCATGATTCCAGGTGCTGACATCGATTCCCAGTGAATCCCAGGATGATTCCAGTCACCCTCAGTGTGATCCCAGTCTCTCCCAGCATGGATCCAGCTGCTGTCACTGTCATCCCAGTATGATCCCAGTTGTCCCTAGAATAGTCCCAGTCCCTCTCAGCAAGGTCCCACTCACTCCCAGTTGCCTCCAGCATGATCCCAGTTTCTGGCAGTTGCCCAAAGTGTGATCCCAGCGGCTCCCAGGATTAGCCCAGCAGGATCCCAGTCACTCCCAGTATGGTTTCAGTCACTTCTAGGAGGATCCCAGTCACTCCCAGTACGATGCCAGGGGCCCCCGTGTGATCCCAGTTCCTCCCTGTCAATGCCAACATAACCCCAGGAGCCTCCAGTATGAGGCCCAAGGGTGCCCATCCCAACCTGTCCCGGCTCCATCCCCGCTCCTGCTGTGGGCTGCGAGGGCTGCGGGAACGGGGCACCGAGGGTGTGGCTCCTGCTGGGGGAGGAGGAGGAGGGAGGGAAGGGCAGGGATGAAGGAGGAGAGCCAGAAGAGATGGAAGAGGAGAAGGAGGTGAGCTGAGGGAGGAGGAGGAAGAGGAGGAGAAGGAGGGATGGAAGAGGAGGAGTGGGAGGAAGAGGAGGGACAAAGGCAGGTCGAGGAAAGCAGAAGGAAGCCCCAGGCCTGAAAGCCCCCCTGAGCCTGGACTGAGCCCCCGTGTGGGCAGCAGGGGAGGGGGGGATTCTGCTCCTCTGCCCCACTCAGGTGAGTCCCCACCTGCAGAGCTGCCCCAGCCCTGGGACCCAGCACAGGAAGGACCTGGAGCTGCTGGAACCAGACCAGAGGAGGCACCAGAGATGCTCCAAGAGCTGGAGCCCCTCTGATCTGGAGCCAGGCTCGGAGAGCTGGGGGTGCTCACCTGGAGAAGAGAAGGATTCAGGGATAGCTGAGATGTCCTGCAGCTCCCTCTGTGCTCTCAGCCAGGCAGAAGCAGGCTCTGGATTCAGCCCTGGAGCAGGGCAGGTGTTGGGGATGTGACATGGAGCTGCTCTCTTGTGGGATATCCCCTCCAGGCTGGAAACACCTTGGTGGAGAAGTGAATCCAGGAATGTGGCTGTAGTAGTCCTTCCTTGTGGCTTGTCCCCAGCCCTGTTGTTCCCTTGGCCATTCCTGGGGGATACAGTGCAGCTTTAGGTGCCTCAGCACCACCCTGAATTCACAGCAACCACCCGTGGGATCATGACTGGGGAGGGGGAGCTCAGCTCAGGTATCCCAGGGGGTCCCTGCGTTGGGTTTTTTGGGGGGATATTTGGAGAATGAAGAAGCTGAGCAGAAAAGGCCTCTTGTGGGGACAGCAGAGTCCTGTGTCCCCCAGGAGCCCAAAGTGGGGAGCCCAGAGAGGGGGGAGCGCCGCCGTGGGCGGGAGCCTCAAGAGCCTGGAGAGGGGCAGGGGGGACTCCTTGGAGCTGCTGCAGCCCAGAGCAGAGAATGAGGGGAGAAGGGACCCCCAAAACCCCCAGCATGCCTAAAGGGGAGACAGAATAGAGAGGAGCTTTTGGGATTTCTAGGAGACCCAGCATCCTGGACAGGAAGGAACCCCAGAACCCCAAAACTGAGAGACCAGAGATGAGGAACTCCTGGGAGGCTTTTTTAGAGGGGATTTTTATGGACACATGATGTTGGCATCCATACACAGGCTTGGGCAGGGGGACCTCCAAACCCAATATGCTCATCCCTTGTTTTCCTTGCTAAGCAGGATTTCACATTCCCAACTCTTGGCCGGGTGGAGGAGGAGGCTGTGAGGAAGAGGAAGATGCCCTGGGACCCCCAGGCAGGTGAGGAGGAAGTCAGTGCCCTTTTCCCCCTCTGTGCTGCTCCATCTCCCAGCCCTGCACAGCCCCGGCTGCAGGACAATCCCGGTGGCAATGCCGTCTTGCTGGGGACTCATTGGGAGGATCTCCTTCCCTCTGGGATGGAGACAAATCCCATCCTCTTGTTGTCCTTCCTCCCCCAGAGCAGGAGCTGAGCATGGAGAGCAGGGAGGACAAATGCCCACGGCAGCAGAACCTTGTAGAAGAGGCTATTTCAAGTGACTCCACAGCACAAGAATCTGATGGGGAGGAAAATCCCCAGAGATCCCCCAGGTGGAGGGGCTGCAAACCCAGCCCAGGGTGTTCTGAGGAGGAAAGAGCAAACCTGAGCCGGGAAGACGGACAGAGCTTCAGCCAGAGTTCATGAGCAGCTCGATGGTGGGGAGAAGCCCCACAAGTGCTTGGAGTGTGGGAAGAGCTTCAGCTGCAGGTCCTGCCTGCTCCGCCACCGGATGATCCACACTGGGGAGAGGCCCTTCGAGTGTCCTGAGTGTGGGAAGGGCTTCAGAGACAGCCCCCAGCTCACCATCCACCATCGCATCCCCACCAGGGAGCGGCCCTACGAGTGTTGGGAGCGTGGCCAGAACTTCCTCCGGAGCTCCCACCTGACTTTCCACCAGAAGATCCACTCAGAGGAGAGGCCCTACGAGTGTTCCGAGTGTGGGAAATCATTTCAGAGCAGCTCCCTTCTCCTCACCCACCAGCGGATTCACACAGAGGAGAGGCCCTTCCGCTGCCCCGACTGCAGGAAGGGCTTCAAGCACAACTCCCACTTCACCAGGCACCGGTGCATCCACAGCGGGGAGAGGCCCTACGAGTGCCCCGAGTGTGGGAAGAGGTTCAGGACCAGCTCAGTCTTGAATCAACACCAGTGGAGGCACCGCTAAGGGAAGCCCTGCAAGTGCCCCAGCTGCAGGAGGAGCTTCGTGCACTGCTCCAACTTCCCCCTCCATCAGAGAACCCTTGTTGCAGAGAGCCCTGGTGTCCCACATTCCCAATAATCCAAGTTGGAAAAGCCCTGCTGATCCACATTCCCAATAATCGAAATTGGGAAGACGCCTGGCTGGTGGTCTCCACATCATCCTGGTTCCCTGTGGCCACCTGACTCAGCGCTGGGGCAGGAACATCCATTGGGTCTCAGCTCCATATTGGAAACCCCTTGGGAAGAGCTGATTTTTTACCTTGTCTTGGTTTGAAAGACAGGTGTCTGTAAGGCAGGAGCCCTCCTTGGAATGGAAAATGTAAACCTCCTCCCTCTGAACTATTAGAATCATGAAATTAAGGGGCTCTCAGGCAAAGATAGGGGAATAGGAATAACAGTTCTTTACTGGTGTGTATAATAAAGCAAACAAACAACAGCAACAACTACACCACTGACAGAGGCTCTGCTGCACAAACCCACAGGGGTGGGTTGGATGATCCCGGTGCCCCAGCAGGGCTTGGGGAGCACCAGGCTGGGCTGGCAAGATGTATCAGCAGGCAGGGGGTGTGGGCTGTGAAAAACACCTTCAGTCTCCTGTGAAAATAAAAAAAAATTAATAAAGGACAATAGGAAACGAGGACCATAGAGCAAAGGTAATTACAGCCAGGTGCATCTTGGCACTCATCTGGGGATACCCCTTAAATACTTTTTCCCTTACACCAACCCTTTGTATATTCATAGACCCTTATGCATAGTAAACATTTCCCCTAACCAGTTTACATGTTCCAAGAACTCCTTAGCCTATCTTGTCCTCAGATCTGCCTTTTTAGAGCATGAGTATTCCTGGCTTTTGGTTTTAGTCTTTTTTTTATCATCATCTTCAGTTTTGGGTCCGGACCACACTGCCTTCAGACAGTGGTTGCTGACAGTTGGCAGATCTGTAGAGAGGTCCTCATCCTGTGTTCATTGTGTTAGGAAAATTAATCCACAAACATCAGAGATTTGTGTCCAGAAAGGAGAGAGAAGAGTCCTTTGACTTTATTAAAATAAAGGCAGAGGCCATGGGGCATCCCCCTGGGGTCTCTCAAAATTTTGGAGTATGCAGCCTCCTTTTTATCCTAATTTCCCTGCCACATTTCCCTTCTCTCTTTCCCCATTGGCTGAGGTACTTGAGAAGCACAGGGTTCCTGAAACACTTGATACCAAAGATTTCCCTCTAATGAATAACCGTCCCTTTTAATTTTAAATTCTTACGGAATTTAGGGGTTTCCCCCATTGTTTCTTTCATCTTTCAATGTCCAATTTCATTTATCAGCAAACCTAATTTTTTTGTTATTTGTAAAGGCAAATATTTTTTCCATTAATCAGTGGAATCCTTCCCATTGTTTCTTTTATCTCTCAGTGCTAGTTTTATCTAGCAGCAGACCCACAGCTGGTTTGTGAAGACAAATCTGCTGTTCCTCTCAACTGGATGTTATCCCAACCAAAGCAGGCATTTTAGCACAAGCATAATTATATCAGCTATTTCACTACTATGTCTAACTTTAACTGATAACAGAAATAGAAACTATATAGCAAAGTTATTTTAACACCACAGATATAAAATCCATTTTTACATTTGTGAAAAGCCAATGTTATAATATGTATCTATAACAGAGGCTGTAGGGCAGGGAGAGCTGAGCTCAGGGTCCCAGGCAGATGGGGATGGGTCCCTCTCTCAGTGGGATGGGTGTTAATAAGTGTAAAAAACACCAATCACTTGTTTTTGAAATTTTAAAAGTTTAATAGTAATAAAATGGTTATAAAATAGTAATATAATTAGAGTGATAACAATTTGGACCATTTGAATTAGGACAATATGAGACTAGAGACAAAGAGTTATGGATGTCTGGGTACCTTTTTCTGGGCAGCACTGAGCCCAAAAAAGGACACCCGTTAACAAAGGATTAACCATTAAAAGCAATGGCCTGTTGAATATTCATACACTTCATCCATGATGCATAAATTGCATTCAAACACAGGATTCTGCCTGGTCAGTGTCAGCTTCTTCCTCTGATTCCTAACAACACCTTCCAGGCAGGAAGAAGTTTCTTCTGATAAGCAGGCAATAAATCAATAAATTCTTTTTCTCTGAAAGATTTAGATGTCCTTTGGCTGCTATCTCGTTTCAAGTCCTTTCTTTAAAAAGAGTATCCTACATAGCATCGTTTCTATTTTAACATTTTTTATAACCTAAAACTATATTTAACACAATACTTAAGAGAATTAATACAGCATTACTTTCTAACACAACACATATAAAATTCATTTTAATATTTGCGAAAAGCCAATCATAAAATACATGCATTTTTCACAATAAGGTCCCAGTGTTGTCTCACAAGCAGAGGCTCACCCTGATTTGCAGAAAAAACCCACAATTTGTAGAAACTATAAAGCCAGTATGACTGATTTCAGTACTGCCCTAAGGACATGGGCACCCCGGAAATTCCCAAGTCTATTTTACCTCTTAACCTGTTGCATATGCATATGAGAGGAATGTGGGATTTGTCTTTACAAACCAGCTGTGGGTCTGCTGCTAGATAAAACCAGCACTGAGAGATAAAAGAAACAATGGGAAGGATTCCAATCATTGATGAATGGAAAAAGATATTTGCTTTTACAAATTAACTGTAGGTTTGCTGATAAATGAAATTGGACATTGAAAGATGAAAAAAACAATCCGGGAAACCCCTAAATTCTGTAAGATTTAAAAATTTAAAGGGGGGGTTATACTTTAGAGGGAAATCTTTGGTATCAGGCATTTTGGGAAGTCTGTACCTCTCAAGTACCTCAGAAATGGGGAAAGAGAGAAGGGAAATTGGGATAGAATGGAGGTTGCATCCTCCAAAATTTTGAGACACCCCAGGGGAATGCCCGATGGTCTCTCCCTTTATTCAAATAAAGTCAAAGGACTCATTTGTCTCCTTTTTGGACATAAACCTCTGATGTTTGTGGAGTCATTTTCCTGGCACACATGTAGTAAACTGTCTTATAAATTCTATGAGCCTGACAGATGTTTAGTCACATAGTTGTAACCCAGATCCAGTTTTTCCATCTGTTTCAGCCCCAGGGTGGATGCGGTGGCCCACTCTCCTTATCTCTCTACAGCTTGGATGTTTGTATTCCCCTCTAGGTAGCCTTGAATCTCCTTTGTTTTCTCTGCAGGCTTTTTTGGGAGCACACAAGTTAACAGACTACAGGAGATTAAACAGCAGACTTCAGCTAAATCTAAAATTGCTTTCTACCCCGAGTTAAATTTCTAACCCACAGCTGGAGAAGCAGCTCTGGGCTGGGCTCTGGAGAAACTCCCAGATAAGAGAAGTGCAGCCAGATGCCCTCCTCCCTGAGCTTGATCACATCTTTTGTTTTCTTAAGTATCCAGTTGTTAGTGTTTCCTAGCAATTCTCTAAGTAAAAAGGAACAAAAGGAACCCCCAACATACCTTTGCACCCTAAAATTTCTGCTCTATCCAATCATTTCTTCTGGTGGCATTGAGCAAATCTGGATGGTCCGTGGAGGTCTTTTCCAACTTAAATTATTTACACCTTTATCCCATCAAAACCCCCAGAATTGAGGTAAAAATAAAGAAACTAAACAAAGAGATCTAAAGCTGCACCACTTCACTGGGATTTGGAGGTGAATTTGGGGTTCAGAGGAATATCCAGGAGGATGTGTGTGTTGTAGGGCTGTGGGGCCACAATCTCGTAGCTGTGCTGGCAGAGTTTGTCCCCCTGAGCCCGTCTGTTCTCCAGGAATTCTGGTTCTGTCCCAGTCCCTGGCCTGGCTCTCCCCGTTTGGGGTGTCCCCACAAAGTGCCCAAATCACTGCTGCAGTGCCTGGGCTGCTCCTGGCTGGGGATGTTCCTGCCCACCAACCTCTCCTCGTCAGTGCCAGGGGGGTGGGAGGGGGTTTGGGGGGTCCTGGGGGAACGGAGAGAGGCTTCTGTGGCCCTTGGGGGTTTTGTGGTGCTGGGAGGGGGTTTGGGGGCTTTTGTGGCAGACTGTGAGGGGGGTTTGAGGTCCTGGCCAGGCTGTGTGGCTTGGAGAGGATTTGGGTGGGTTTTGGGGGAGATGGGAAGGGGCTTTGGTGGCTCTTAGTGTTGGAAAAGAAATGAAATTTAGCAAAATATTTAATTATAGTTTAGTTATGAGTTGTGTGTGAATTGGTTTGTTAAAAGCAGTTTTGTAGCCGTTGATAGTGTGTGTTGGGTTTGTGTGTAACCTAGCAGGTAGTCTTAGGAATTTAATAAATATTTAAACTAGCGCAGGAAAGTAAGAATGCTAACCTGTCTGGAGGCAGCATACAATGCTCTTAGAATAAGATAAGCAGAAGATTTATGATCTTGCTTGTGAACTAAGGAATGTATCACAAGGGGACTGTGACTAGGCAAGGGGAACTGTTTCTTGGAGACCCTGTTATGAATTGCATGTATAAAAGGGAAGCACCCATATGTGAAATTGGGGGCTCGGACTTGGGACGTTAGTCTACCAGCTCCCCGGGCCCTTAATAAAGCACCCACAAAACTTGTCCGAGTTTTGTGTCATTTATCAATCGGGCAACAGTTTTCTGGCGACCGCGGCAGGACTCCGAGGGTTGCCGGGGCGGTTCCGCGTCTCGATCCACTCCAAGCCGGCACCGAGCATTTCTCGGGGAGTCATCGGTTCGTAACCACCCCTGCGCCTGTCGGACAACTGCATTAAGGTAAGCCCGAAGGTGCTTTATATTGGAAAAAGGTGATAATTGGATTTGGATTTGGTGGTTGGTAGAAAAGCCTAGGCTCCGGCCATAAGACGTCTAAGGACGCAGGACCGGAACTCGCCTCCTGTTTCTTTTTGGGAAGGACGGCGAGAAGGTATATTGGTTTAAGGTATATTGGTTTATTGGGATTAAAGGTGGAATTAAAGGCTGTAATATGATGTCTTTTAAAATTTTTAAAACCTTAGTGCAAGCCAATGGTAAAATACCTGGAAATATGCCATTAGGTTGTATATTAAAATGATGGAAAAGTGAGGGGTATTATCAAGAATTGGATAAAAGTAAAATGATAGATTGTTGTAATCATTGGTGGCCTGAATATGAGATTGGGGAAGCGGGATGGCCGGTGAATGGTACACTGGAATTGGGGATAATGGAATCTCTGATGCAATTTTTAAGGAAAAATGAGAAATGGGATGAAATACCATATTTAGATTTGTTTTTTGTTTTATACCGGAAAGAGGAATGGCAAAAGGAGTGCGGTATCTTGGTTTTAGAAGTGAATGATGAGAGGGAGCGTGTGGGATGTAAAGAAAGAAAGGAGCGTAATTTGTATCCTTTAATTGAGGAAGATTTGTTTTATTGTATGGCACCCTCGAGGGTTCCGGTTTGCTCCTAATGTGCCCCCTGCTCCCTCTGCCGATATAGCTACAAAAACGGGATCTAGTGAGAGTGATAGTGATGGTGATGATGGTGAAAAGAATGAGAGTGTTAAAAGAACTCCATTAGCAGGGCGGACTCGCCAGGGGAGGAAGGGGCAGAAGGGACCACAGTTAATTGCGCCGTTAAGGGAAGCTGTGGGACCACAGGGAGAAAGGATACTTATAAAGGTGCCTTTCTCCCCCGGGGATTTGGTAATATGGAAGCAAACAGTGGGGAGTTATCAGGAGGATCCTGAAAGGGTGGAAAGGGTGGTTAAAATGGTAATAAAGACTCAGAATCCGGACTGGAATGATTTACAGGTATTATTAGATACTATAATGGATTCCACAGAAAAGGAAATGGTTATTAGAGCCACTAGAGAAAAGGCTCGTGAGGAGATTTGGTTGAGACAACTAAATGAAACAGTTGACGAATTGGTACCTAGTGAGGAATCCAGGTGGGACCCAAATTCTACGGGAGGAATAAGGGCTGTAAAACGATATCAGGAATTGTTGGTGGAAGGAATTAGGACAGGAATACCTAAAACTATGAATTGGTCTAAGTTGTATTCGGTCAAGCAGGACAAGAATGAGTCTCCGTCTGCTTTTTTTAGAATGATTAAAAGACATGGCTCGGAAGTTTACTAATTTAGATGTAGAGGATCAATCAGGAAAACTTCAATTGGCATTGTTGTTTATGGGGCAATCACAAGAGGATGTTAGGAAAAAGTTACAAAAGCTGGAAGGGGAGGACACTCGGAGTTTGGATAAAATGTTGGAGGTAGCGTGGAAGGTATACAACAACAGGGAAAAAGAAACTGCAAAAAGACAACAAGCTAGTATTCTGGCTGTAATGCAACAGACAGGGGCAGGAGGAAGACCCATTAGGGGTCGAGGTCGGGGAGGAGCTAACCGCGGACAGAGGGGGATGGCGAGAGGTCGGGGAGGATTTGGGTTTGCACCTAACACGGGGAGGTTGGATCCAAACCAGTGTGCGTTTTGCCGACAATTGGGACACTGGAAAAATGAATGCCCGGTTAGAGGAAGTATGGGCATGGGAAACATAGGATTAAGGACAGGTCCAATGGGGAATGCTCCTGTGGGAGGATTCACGGGAGGACCAGCAGAGGTCGCTCAAGCACTAGTTTTGGGAAACTATCAGAATCAAAGCTGACTAGACCAGGATTTGAGGGTAGTTTTAGAGATAGATGGAAAGGATCAAGAATTTATGGTAGATACTGGAGCCACATGTTCTGTACTCAATAGACGATTGGGACCTTTGAGTGACACAACGGTACAGGTGGTGGGGGCAACAGGGAAGCTAGAGGAACAATCATTTTTACAACCTTTAAATCTTAGGTTTGGAGGGAAGGAATTAGATCACCAATTTTTGTACATGCCAAACTGCCCCACACCCCTTCTTGGCAGAGACCTGTTTTCCCAACTTAATGTGAAAATAATATTTGAAGGGGGAAGGGTGAAATTGGAAATACCTGAGGAACAAATAGCAGGCATTTTTGTGATCAAGGAAGTGGATGCCTCTCCTATTCCAGAAGAAATTGAGCAGGCTGTAGTACCCTGGGTATGGGAGTCAGGGGTCCCTGGAAAATCTAAAGCTGCACAGCCAGTAAAGGTGGAACTAAATTAAGGGGCCCAACCAGTGAAGGTAAAGCAATACCTACCCCTTGAAGCTTGAGGCAAGGAGGGGAGTAGCCCCGTTAATTAAACAATTTTTGGTTCAAGGAACATTACAGGAATGTGAATCGGAGTATAATACTCCAATTTTTCAAGTGAGGAAGCCTAATGGTAAGTACCGTTTGGTACAGGACTTGAGGGCTATTAATGAAATAGTGAAAGACATATATCCAGTTGTTGCGAATCCTTACACCTTGTTAACATCTGTATCGGAGGAGTTTAAATGGTTCTCATTGATTGACCTTAAAGATGCCTTCTTCTGCATCCCACTGGCAGTAGAGAGTAGGAAATATTTTGCCTTCGAGTGGGAGAGTCCTGATTTTGGGAGAAAGAAGCAGCTTACGTGGACGAGACTCCCACAGTGATTTAAAACAGCCCTATTATTTTTGGAAACCAACTGGCCAAGGAGCTGGAGGAATGGAAGATAACCCAGGTAACAATATCCCCATCCTTGTATGTAGTCCTGCAGTACGTGGACGACATTTTTCTGGCTACTAAGGAAAGGGAAATGTGTGTGGAATTAACAATTAAATTACTCAACATGCTTGGCCAAGCAGGGTATCGGGCTTCTAACGAAAAAGCTCAATTGGTCAAAAATAGCGTTATTTATCTCGGTTGTGAGATCACACAAGGGCAGAGACGTTTGGGAGTAAATCGAATAGAGGCAATATGTGCTATTCCTTTGCCTCGTAACCATCAGGAATTGAGATCTTTTCTAGGAATGGTGGGATGGTGTCGACTGTGGATCATGAATTTCGGTCTCCTAGCCAAGCCACTGTATGAGGCCTTGAAGCAGCATTGGTTGGAGTGGACGACACAGCAAAAGAAGGCCTTCCAGGAATTGAAGCAGGCACTAAAGGAGGCCCCAGCCCTAGGACTCCCTGACCTGACCAAGGAATTCCAGTTGTACGTGAATGAGAGGCAAAAACTGGCATTGGGGGTCCTCACCCAGAAGGTGGGATCCTGGAAGAGGCCAGTGGGATACTTCTCTAAACAACTGGATTCGGTAAGTTCCGGGTGGCCCTCGTGTTTACGAGCCATGGCGGCAACAATAATTCTTATTCAAGAGGCCCGGAAATTGACTTTGGGGGCAAAAATGGAAGTGTTTGTTCCCCATATGGTCATGGCCGTTTTGGAGCAAAAGGGGGGTCACTGGCTATCATCCAGTCGAATGTTGCAATACCAGGCTATCCTGAGAGAACAGGATGATATTGAAATAAAGACTACTAATCATGTTAATCCAGCAGAGTTTTTACGCAGTGACCAGGAGGCTGGGGGACTGGTGCACGATTGCGTAGAGGTAATTGAACAAGTATATGCCAGCAGACCCGACCTAAAGGATGAACCATTGGAAGACCCTGAATGGGAACTATACACTGATGGATCCAGTTTTGTCGAGAATGGGACTCGCTATGCCGGGTATGCAGTGGTAACATTGGATCAGGTAATAGAGGCAAAGGCTTTGTTACCTGGAACTTCGGCCCAGAAGGCAGAGGTGATTGGACTCACCAGAGCCCTGTATTTGAGCAAGGACAAAAGGGTTAATATCTGGACGGATTCTAAATATGCGTTTGGTGTAGTTCATGTACATGGGGCATTATGGAAGGAAAGGGGGCTTTTGAATTCACAGGGAACCAACATCAAGCACCGGGAAGAAGTGCTACAGCTACTGGATGCAGTACATAGTCCCAAAGCAGTTGCAGTAATGCATGTTAGAGGACATCAGACTGCGGAAGGAGACGTTTAGAGAGGAAACCGATTTGCTGATGTTACAGCACGGCAAGTGGCACGGGAAATATGGACTCAAATTGCATTGGTACCGGTAAGAACGAATCCGGCTACCCCATACCTGAATCAGGAGCCCAAATAGTCAATAGAAGATGGAAAACTAATAAACTTGCTAGGGGCACAGAGGAATCAGCTTGGGTGGTATGTTACACCAATGGGAAAATAGTGGTACCTACTCACATAATGAAATTTATTTTGGAATCAGAACATAATAAATGTCATTGGGGGGCAGAAGTATTGGTAAAATTTTTGAAGAATGAGATAATTTCTAATCAGATGTTAACAATGGCAAAAAGAGTTAATGCAATGTGCCCGGTATGTTTGAAAAATAATCCAGTAGTTAGGAGACAAATACAAATGGGAAAGCTGCAAGTCGGGCCACAACCGGGAGATTACTGGCAAGTTGATTTTTCGGAATTGCCTAGGGCACAGGGATACAGATACTTGTTAGTGTACGTATGTACGTTCTCAGGGTGGCCAGAAGCTTTTCCATGTAGAACTAATCAGGCTAAGGAGGTGGTAAAAACCCTGTTAAAAGAAATAATACCAAGATTTGGAGTACCTTTAGGATTGTCATCAGATAGGGGTCCGCATTTTATAGCCGGGGTAGTGCAGGAATTAGCACGACTGTTAGATATAACCTGGAATTTGCATACCCCCTGGAGACCTCAGTCTAGTTGGCAGGATGAATCAAACCCTGAAAGGACAAATCAAAAAGATTTGCCAGGAAGCTAAACTGCACTGGCCTCAAGCTTTGCCTTTGGCCCTACTCAGGATTCGAATTAAACCAAGGGAAAAGGTAGGCATAAGTCCATATGAGATACTATATGGCAAACCATATCATGCAACTGTATTAAAGGGGGAGGTACATGTGAGTGGGGACCAGGCGATTGCAGAGTATGTTATGTCACTTAATAAGATCTTGAATTCTTTAAGAAATACATTGCAGTGGAATAGACTGCTCACGCTGGAGAATTCTGTCCACGACATTCAGCCTGGGGACCAGGTGTACGTCAAGAAGTGGATCACGGATCCGCTATGGGAATCATGGAGCGGACCCCACCAGGTGATGATGACGACCTACACGGCGGTGAAGGTCCAGGGGATGGATGCTTGGATCTATTACACCAGGGTAAAGAAGGCACCGTTCCAATGGGAAACCCAGATAGTGTCTCCAACCCGGATGATCTTCCGTGCAAAGCCGCCTTCTTAATTATATTACTGCTAGTGATCATGAGACTATTACCCGTTCAAGGGTCTACTCTAGTACAGGTTGAAGAAACAAAGGTTACAGTCATGGAAGGGATGGATGTTCAATTAACTTGTGTTATATTTGACATCCAGAAAGTTGAGGCCAGTGAAGTTATTGCAATATGGCAACGGGGGGCTGAAAGAAGCCGAGGCAAGATCGGAGTCGGTTGGAATCTAGATAAACAACAAGGAAACACGGTACTGAATCTTACTAAGGTAACCACAAACAATACAGGAGAATATACATGTTTGGTCAAGATACGGGATAGTTTTGATTACAAAAGAGTGAGTATGAGGGTTTTGCCAGGGACAGGGGATCGTGCTGAAAACATAAAGGTTAATCCAGTATCAATGGCAGTGGACATGTGGGATGGGCCACCCCTTAGAATAAATTGTTCCTTCCTAGTAAGATCAAGATATCAAAGGAACCTACGGGTCAAATGGTGGAAGCAAAATAGGGAACTGACCTGGGACAGAATAGAGGACGGGACCAGTTGGTGGGAGAAGGAAGGAAAAGGTTGTGGGTGGTCGAATGTCACTAATCCTAGAACAGGAAATGCATGGTGGAGGCATGACAGAATGATGTTATCCTTACAGAGACACGGTAGAAGGAGTAGACGGGAGGCTAATGATACAATAGAACAGAATACGAGCAGGAAAACTTAGTGGTAGGATTAATTAGAGATTTTGGGATCATGCAGAACGTGACTAAAATAACAGCTTGCCTACCATTACCACAGGCTGCAGGTGAACCAATTCCCTGGGGAATAATACCGGTAACCAAAATGCCTGAAACATTCAAGAATGTTTCATGGTCCTGCCAGTCAGTTCCCAAACCAGTAGATGTATGGAGGGATTTGTGTATGACCATTCGGGCTATGACTAGAGAGGAATGTGAAAAGAAACCCAATCATTATGGTTGGATTAAAAATACCAGGAGGTGTTTAATTGCAACCCCAATAGATGAGCCATGCAATACAGTACGAATAAGAACGAAATCCCACCGAAATGAGATGAGTTGTCAGAATGTCACACAGAATTTTGACACCTGGAATAGTTGGAAGACATTATGGGGACCCAGTTTTTCGGAACACTATAATTACCTTGGGGAAGTACAATGGTGCATCCAATGGTCAGGAGTAAAGAATCAGTCACATTATAGGGCCCTCATCACGTCTACATCTTCCCGAGAGTTCAGACCGCAGAAAGAGGATTGGAATTGTACTGAGGTTTTTACATGTGATACACTGGAAGACCGAATTGGATTGGTACCGGTGAAAATGGCATGAAAGTGGGGATGCGAGTGTAGGGGGTATGATCACACGGTTAGCCGAGAGTCCATGGATGGACCTATAGATTGCAGATATACTACTGTGCATAGCCCTGGAAATCTAGTCTGGGTGTTGGGACATGGACAGTGGACCACACATTTACCTCTAGATGGATCAGTAACACAAATCACCCTAGGGGTTCCCACATTATGTCCATACTGGAAACAGAATAGATTGATCCAAAGGAAAGGACTCAGAAAGAGGGAAGAATCCCTAGAGGAGCAGTGGCATGAACCTGGCTCAGGAGTACAATTTGGATGGATATTAGAATCATTATTCCCTCTGGTAGCGACATATCGAAATAGGGAGATGGTCAACAATTTGTTAGGACAGACAGAAAGGTTGGCAGCAGCTACTAAGAACGGATTTAAAGATCTAAATTTGCAATTGCAAGCTACATCAAGAATGACCCTACAAAACAGAATGGCATTGGATTTGCTACTGTTAAAAGAGCATGGAGTTTGTGGTTACCTGAGTAGGAGAATAGATCATTGCTGTGTACACATTCCAAATGTTACACTTGAAGTTGAGAAAGATATTTCTCAACTGGCAGAAGTGGAAACAAAAACCAAGGAAATTGAAAAGGAAGCACAGCATAACTGGATAGGAGCAGTATTTGATTCTTTGGGGCTTCACCTGTCTGGCTGGATTACATCTGCTATACAGTATGTACTAATGTTTTTAGTATTTTTAGTGACTACATGGATTGTATATAGATGCCTCTTAGGTGTGATCGAAAAGGAAAAGAAACGATCTCTCCGGTTGCTGAAGGCGATGACCCGCGGGCGGCAGAATGAAGAACACTCCCCACCTCGTATGAAGATGTTATTGTCAATACTGTTGATTAAGCATCCTTGCAGCAGGACTGAAGGATGCTCAAAAGGGGGGAAATGTTGGAAAAGAAATGAAATTTAGCAAAATATTTAATTATAGTTTAGTTATGAGTTGTGTGTGAATTGGTTTGTTAAAAGCAGTTTTGCAGTTTTGTAGTTTTGTAGCCGTTGATAGTGTGTATGTTGGGTTTGTGTGTAACCTAGCAGGTAGTCTTAGGAATTTAATAAATAATTAAACTAGCGCAGGAAAGTAAGAATGCTAACCTGTCTGGAGGCAGCATACAATGCTCTTAGAATAAGATAAGCAGAAGATTTATGATCTTGCTTGTGAACTAAGGAATGTATCACAAGGGGACTGTGACTAGGCAAGGGGAACTGTTTCTTGGAGACCTTGTTATGAATCGCATGTAAAAAAAGGGAAGCACCCATATGTGAAATTGGGGGCTCGGACTTGGGACGTTAGTCCGCCGGCACCCCCGGGCCCTTAATAAAGCACGCACAAAACTTGTCCGAGTTTTGTGTCATTTATCAATCGGGCAACAGTGCCGGTTCGACTGCTGCCAAAGGGGAAGAGAGGCAGAGATGTACCCGCACTGGAGCCCTGGGCATGTCCAATAAAGGTGCAAGTATGTGGGGAGATTTGTTAGGAAACATTTCAGCTGTGATGCCAACAGTGGCTTCTCTCCTGGTTCTGTGGGTTCTGGACGAGTAATGCAATGGTTGGCTCTGACAATTATTAAGTAGATGTTATGTGGATGTTCAAATGTGTAGTGATGGTAATGTAATATATCCTCCCATAGTCCTCTTTCCCGTCCCCCTTGTAATAGCCTTGGTAGTCAGGGCATTTGGGGAGGGCTGGCTTGTGACCAGCAGGCAGAGTGTAACAACACCTGACCTCCAGTCAGGATGCAAGAAAGTAATCTCCACCAATGGACAGAAGAGAAAGAGTTGACTGACAAAACTTTTAGAGAGGCTAAGGGTATAAAAGGCAGAGCATCCTTTTTGTAGATGAGAACGTGGCTGCTAGTCACAGAGACTCCCAATGCTGTAATTTTTCCTTATTCAGTCCTTTGTTAAGAATTACTAAACCTTTAAAATGTTAAAAGTGAGAGTCATTTCTCACATGTGCAATGCTGTGGGCGATTGTCTTGGTCTGGTTTCCTTTGCTTGTGTCCCATCTGAGTGCTCAGCTGGGGTACAGGCTGTAAGTGCTTGGGGCACCCTTGGAGTTTCTCTTGGATCCCTAAACAGCAGGGTTTGGCCCATGAGGGGAATTTGTGCTGCTTTGTGACAGAGAAGAATTTCCCAGGCTCTTTTGTGTTTACTTTAGGGAAGGTTGGTTATTGCTTTGCATAAATTCAGAGACCAACATGGAGCATTTGCTTTGTGATGTCAGGGCATGGTTGCCACCTTGTCATAGTGACATCAGAAGGTTGCCTTGGTGCACGGAAGGTCTGAGTGTCAAAGCAGCCCTAGTGCTGGCTCACATCAGGAGAACTTTCCTGGCTGGGGAATTTGTCAGTGGGTAGCTGCCCACTGACAAGAGCAATGTTTCTTCTATTATTTATCTAACTTTCAAAAATGATAATGTTTCACCATCTGGCCACAGCAGCTTTTGCTGCGTATGGCATTTCTTTTTCTGTGTATTACGTGACACACTTCACCCGTAAGTAGAGGTTTCGCTTCTACTTAGGTTAGGATGTAACCTAACCTGGCTTTTGTATGTCTTCCTGCTCTTTCTTGGTGACTGAGTTTCTGATTTTGAAAGGGAAAGAGCATTAGGATGCCACTGGTTTGGTAAAGCTCCTGTCAAGAGGTTCAGCTAAAAAGGGGGTGTCTGTAGCCACAGGGGCAGCATTTGCAGGGGAACCTGCAGGGCTCTGTTCCCTCCACGGGAGAGTCTGTGGCAGCAGAGTCTGTCATTTCCTCAGGCTGCTGGGACAAGCAAGACACCTTTGAAATTGTAGACTGGCAGAGCTTCTTGGAATGCCTTCTAAAAACTCTGCAGTTTTTCCCAGAATTCAGAGAAAGCTTATTTCTTTTTAACTTTTGTCATGAAAGGATTTGACTGTCTAACTTAATAACCTTTTACTGAGTGCTAAAATAGTTATTCCCTTTGAAAGGAAGTGCAAACTCTAAAGCAGTGAGTGTCTGCTCCTGAACCCTAGAGGTGCTGCTGTGCTCTTCCACAACAGAACTGCCACAGCTCAGGGGAATTTTGGGAAGCTTTTCTGGGCAACTGTTTCCTGCAAGTTAATCAGAATTAGTGTGTGTAACTGACCGGAAAAAAAAGAGTACCTGAAGGAGAGGATTTCAGAAGCTGTTTTATGTGTTTGGTAGAACAGGAGCATTGAGTGTTAAAGAACAATTTGCATTTTCTTGGTCATATTTGTATTCATTTACTGGCAAAACAGGCTGAAGTGTAGGCACAAGCAAGAATATCTCTGATCCCTTGCTGGATGTGTGAATGAAATGTGTCTGTTGAAGGGATGTTGTGAAACGGGAAATCATCTCTGTTTGGGTTGACTTGTTCTGTGGGATTCAGCAGCCCAGGCAGTTTTCTGACAGAAGCTGGTTCATTTTCCCTTCCCACTACAGGTCACCTGAAGCGTGTATTCAGCAGTGCTGAAGATCCTGAGGTGAGTGAGAAAGGAACATTTCAAGTTCCTGGTGTTTAAGAATTGTAGAGCAAGATGTGAGCCTGGCCAGTAGCAGTAGAGTGTAGAGGGCCAGCTAGGAAGGCCAAAAGAAAATCCATTTTCATGCCTGAAGAAAAATAACAAAGTGCGAAATGGATATTTTAAATTTCTATATCAGAGCTTTGAAGAACTACAAACCTAGTGTTGCAGAGAGAACCTTGCTTGCTGACGACAGATAGGGTGGAATATTTACATAGGAGCAATTTCCTGTACAGTTGAATTAGACCATTTTAATTTAGTCAAAGTCCCTTAGAATTCTATTCCTATCAAACTTTATGATATCTACTTAGAAGATGTTGTTGTAGAACAGGAAGGCCATCTTGCCATGGTGCCTGCAGTGTCTGAAGTGAAATGGGCACCTTTGTGGCTGGGGAGCTGCGTGGGCCAAAAGGACGCAGGGCTGGCGGCCGTGAGCAGCTGCAGATGAGGCAGCGTGGGGCCAGGGGGCCAAGAAGGCCAAGGGCACGGTGGCTGTGCCAGCAGCAGTGGGGCAGCAGGAGCAGGGCAGGGAGCGTGGCCTGTGCTGGGCAGCGCTGCGGCCACAGCTGGAGTGCTGTGTGCAGCTGTGGGCCCTGGGAAGCAGAAAGTCATGGAGGGGCTGCAGCGTGTACACAGAAGGACAGGGGAGCTGGGAAAGGGGTGCAGCACAAGGCCAGGGAGGCGGTGCTGAGGGAGCTTTAGCCTGGACAGTGGGAGTCTCCTGAGAATCTCCTCAGTGCATTTAAATATTTAGCCACTTTTGGACTTGACTTTCCCTCTCTTTTTTTTATTGTTATTTTTGCTTTACTTGGAGGAGGAGGCTTATTAATTTTCTTTTTCTCCCAGGTAAGGTTCTTTTCGCAATTATTTCCTGCCCTTATACAGCACTGGGACTGGTTCTGCTCCAAGTTTCTATTCCAAGGTGTCACTTCTGGGGAATGCAGTATTTTTGCATGAGAACTCATCATTTGGTGCAGGGACATTGATGCGGAAGGAGCTTTTGTGGTTCTAGGCCAGCCCCTATGGTCTTACAGATCACCTAGAGCTTAACAATGCCAGTGAGTTTCTGCAGCCCAGGCAATCAGTGTGTGTTGTGTTTGGGAATTGAGCAGGAAATCAATGCCCTTGCATTCCAGCTGGTGCTCAGAGATCACAGGAGCTGGGAGGTGCTGGGCTGCATTTCTGATTCCAGCCACTTCAGCACCATCAGTGTGGTTGAGTCCAAGAGAAGAACTTGCCCGAGCAGATGCACAAAGAGTGCAGCTCCCAGTGTAATGCTCTGGGTGTCTGGTTGCATTCCATAAGGACCTACATGCTCCAGATTCCCCAAGAGTGTGCTTTTTTGAAGCAACAGGAGAGCAATCTCAGGACTGTAGTTGAGTGGGGCACTGGCTACCAAGTTCTGATGTGTGTAGCAATAGGGAGGACAGTAAAGAGAGATTTCAGTAATGAGATCTGTCTATGTATGCATGTATATATGTATGTATCTATCTATCTATCTATCTATCTATGTAACATTTACATAATTGAATCTTCCTGGCTCTGGTCCAAGGCAGTTGGAGATGCAAAGCTCACCTAAAGCATCCCTTTCAGGAGAGGATTAGAGACATGATCCCTTGACCAATTCTGAGCAGGCAGAGATGTTTTCCCCTCCAGATATGGTGGTTTTTTTCCATCAGAGTTGTTTTCCTCCTCTGGCCTCTTCTGCCTTCAGGTCCCCAGTTAATTCTATAAATTTCTGCCTGTCCTAGAGAGGTGCAACAATTCCATGTTTAGGTGGTGTTTGGTGACTCTGGTCACACATGCTTTATGTGACACATGGTTTCCTTCACTGGCATCCCCAGGGCTGTGTAAGTGCATTCGTTCATGGGGTCTTAGGAGAGTCTTCTCTTTCCCTCAGCAGCAGCAGCAGCAGCAGGGAGCGGTGGCAGGGTCAGGACGAGGAAGAGGTGGCTGCCCTGGCCCTTTGCTCCCGGGCCCCAGGCCAGGAGGGCTCTGGCTGCAGCAGGGCGCTCTTCGGGCAGCCCCTGGCAGCCTCTGCACGGAGCACAGCACGCTGCCCCGTCCTGCTGGTGCCACTTTTCTTCAGCAATACCCTAGCTCCTCCTCACAAGGAAAAAACTCCAGCAATCTAAAAAGAGATCATTCAAGTACAGTTCTACCTGCCTTTGCATTGTAGTTCAGGACATGTATTCTTTGGTCTATAATTTCATGATTTTTATGAAAATATGCATTCATATCTTCACATTTTTGTGGTTTTAATTATTCATATACCTAAACACTCCATTTTAAACTCTTGATTTATTGCAGTTGGTAATTTTGACGTAGTATATTTTAAAATGTCACAAAACAACACCTTTTGGGTAGTTTTTCTCACTCTTAAAAAAACCCCCATAGGCCATTTTAGTCTCTGTCTCTCCAAATTGGTTCACATCGGCCTATTTTAAATCAGGGCTACAATACTTTTATAGGATTGAGAGAGCTCCAATTAAATGCACACCGGTGATTCCTCTTGTACAATGTCATGGCCCCACCGTAAAGCCTCTATTTACTTTTTTTTTCTCTCATTAGCTCAACTGCAAACACGTTTAGTTGCAAACTTACACAAGATGAGCAGAATCAAAATGATGTGAGGGGCCTTTGAGAGCTCCTTGCTGATCTTTCTGCTTCTTCGGCTGAGCAAGGCTCTGAGCCAGGCAAAGAGATTGCACTTAGTGCTACACAACCATTTGGCTGGAACTCTGCTGATTTCTAGGAACAGCTGGAGGCCTCTCTCTCCCCAGGATGTTTTGGCTGAGCCAAGCTTTGCTGGGTTTTGGCTGCAAATACCATTGCCCTTGCTTTCTTATATCCACAAGGACCATGGCTGGGCAAAAACTGCCACGTGGGCCATCTTCCAAAGGCACTTTGGTCTGGAGTTTGTGAATGAACGAGAGCCTCATCCACTCCCAAACCACATGAAAAAAATCAGGAAAGAAAACTTCCCATCCTTAACAAACAACTGACAATTCACAAGTGGATCTAGAGCTTCTTTACGCAATGAAAAGGAAGGCAATCTTCCAATGGAGTTGTGCTTTCGGGAGTTTTTCTTCTGACTCCCACTCCCACCTGGCACTGGAAAAAGTCACGTCTCTGCAAGTGTCAGTGCCTTCTGTCTGCCATGAGTTGTTTTGCTGCAACAATCAGAACAAGCATCAGGCTGAAAAGAGGCTCAGCTGACGCTAGGAACAGGAGCTGCCCCAAGGAGAAAAAAGACATGAACTTTTACCTCCCAAACCCATCTCCCCAGAGGCTGAAGCAGGATTCCTCTGGTTGCCAGAAATACAAAGAAATAGGGCTGAGAAGACCCTTTGCAGCTACGTCTTCATGCCCAAGACTTGGCTGATGCCATTTGGGTTTTGCCTTTTTTCTTTTCTGTCCTTTCTGTATTCCTTGCACATCAATTTAGAGCTCTGTAGGCTACTCGATTTGTGACTACTTTTCCCAGTCCTTTTCCATGGCCTTTGCCTAAGCAGAAAGACAAACCTCCAGAGCTCCAAGCGCCGGGGGGTAGAAGGCCCCAGTGTTATCTTGGTTCTTCCTGGGACAGACCCCTGCAGGGAGCTGGTGGACTCACCATCCCTGCAAGCCTTTGAAAGAAGGCTGGATGTGGCACTCGGTGCCGTGCTTTAGTTGAGGTATTAGGCCACAGATTGAACTCGATCATCTTGAAAGTGTCTGTCTTCCAAGCCAGGGATTCTGTGATTCTGTGACTGAGGCAGCTTTTACTGCAGCCCTGGAAAGGGCTGCGGGGGCCCTTGGCCAAGGACGGGGATCAAGGCTCATGGAAAAGAAGCAAAGGGCTCAAGGCGAAGGCTGACACGGCACAGCTGCCACAGCCCGGCCCAGAGGGAGCTTCATGTCCTCCTCCTCACCCTGCGCCCTCTGCGCTGCCCTTTGCGGCGCCGGCGGCTCCTCTGGCTGCGGGGCTCCAGGGCGTGCTGGGGGCCGGGCCCCTCGTCTTCGGGAAGCGCCGGAGCCTCGGAGGCCAGCAGCTGCTGCTGTGGCCGGCAGGGGAGAGCTGCGGCTGCGGCCCCGGGCACGGCGAGCTGCCGCTATGGCCGGCTCCTGCCGCGGCTCCTGCCTCTGCTCCGGCCTCTGCTCCTGCCCTGTGCGCACAGACACGGCCGAGGGCGGCCCGGCAGCTCCGTGCCGCTCCGCAGCGGGCCCGGCCGGGCCGCTGCTCTCTGCGGCCGCTGCTCTCTGCGGCCTCTGCCCGCCGCTGCCGGCCCCGCCGCGCTCCCCCTGCCTCTGCCGCAGCCGGGCCCACACGGGAGGCAGCACATTGCGGCCGGCTCGGAAAAGCCCTGCCCGCAAACCGCCCGCCACGGCCTCGGCCTCAGGGCACAGGCTGCCGGCGTCCTCGCAGCTGCGAGCCGGCCCGGGCCGCCTGCCGGCCTCGGCCACAGCTCCCGCCTGTGTCTCCATGGCCGCGGCTGCTCGGCACAGCGGGCTGAGCACAGCCAGCGCCAGCAGCAGCTCCTCACGGGCCCAGGCCCTGGGCGCTCCGAGCCCGCCCTCCCCCGAATCCCAGCCCTGACGGGCTTGGCGTCCCAATGCATCCCTTGGGGACAGCAGGGTCGGCTGCCGAGCTCAGCCCATGGTCACACCACCAAGTGAGTAATGGAAAATTCACCAAATCCTCATCAGAGACAAGAGAAAACTCCCATGGTGCCTGACAGCCTGAAGGAACTGCCAATTCCAGATCATTCCATCCATGTATGAAAAGAAGCTTTTGCATTAAAGCAGAAAAGACTTATCTAAAAGAAAGGCACGAACAAACAACAAAGTTATTTGGACTCATGCTTCTTTCGTCTGTTAGAAAGGCCAAGAAAATGCACTCCTTGCTCTTCTGACACAGCTCTCTCTGTTCATGATGTGGGACAGCGAGTGCTGATGATGTCCAGGAGCTGATGCAAGGGACAGGGACAAGGATGCAGTAGGCACAGTGCCAAGCTGACAGAGGGATGATCTCTGGCAGTGGCACTGAAGAAGAAGAGTTTGCAGGCAGCACAGAAAATGGCTCTTTGTTTCACCTCTTCTTTCAGTGCTGCTAAGAATGTAGCCTGGAGCAAGCTGGGAACTCCAGAGCCTGGAGCCCTTTCCAGGCAGGGCTGCATCAGACACAAACCAGCAGGGGACTGAGGAGCCCCTGGGGTGGCAGTGAGCAACCTCGGGCTCTGCTCACTGCTGCTGGCATTTTCTATTGAACCATCTCCAAGGACTTCTGTTGTGCTCTGTATTTCTAAGGGTTTTCCCCCTTGGTTTTTTTGGTTTTTTTTTTTTTTTTTTTTTTTGTTGTTGTCTCCTGCACCTTTTTTTCTCCATATTTTCCTATCCTGTCAGCAGCAGCCCTTGTCCAGAACTGGCTCTAAAATATCAGCAAAGCAGCTAGGAACAACAATGGGTGGAATCCTGCGGCTCAGGAATTCATACGCCAGAGCCCTGCCTCTGCCTTATGCTTTGTCAGGACCTCCTTCTCTGTGCAAAACTAGGGAATAGTGGAGTTTTTTTGCCACAGAGCTCCTGAGAAGCAAATGTTGTGCTAGGTTTCTCAGGAGTGTATCCGTTAAGTTCATTGCTGGCAAACAGAAAGTAAGGCCAGGGTAGCAGAGCAGCTGGGAGCTGGTCACTCCCTGCAAAGGGCTGGTATATGATGTGGGAACACCACGTTCCAGGAGGGGCGAGCAGGGTCAATGTGCTCAAGGTGCTGCCAATGAGGTTTGGGTTCACTTAGAGAGTAGTCAGGGCTGGTGAGCACTGCAAGATCCAGCTGCAGTCCCCATCCATGTCCCTTTCAGTGCTGACTTTAGGGTGTCTGCAGCCTGGATCCAGAGCGCCCTGGGGGCTCCTGAGGCTGCTTTTGCACTCAGAGTGAGGGTGCCCAGGAGCCCCTGAGGCCGGCAGTGGGGACCAGGGCTGGGGCTTGTGGCCTGGCAGGTGTGGCTCTGGGGACTGTGACATGCCAGGGCATGGGTCACTGTCACTGCCCTCTGCAGCCCTGGCTAGCTCTGTGATGCTCCAGGGACAATGGCAAGAGTGGGGATCTGGCTAGGTTAGGGTTTTGCCTGAGCCAGAACCTCTAGGCCAAATGCCAGCAGTAGAGACCTCTGGAGGACCGAGTGAAGGAAGCACAGGAGGCTCTTCTGCGGCATAAAGTGCAGCAAATTCACCAGGAGAGACAGGGGGAAGGTTCACAGCTGAGAATTCCCAAAGGAAACAGATGTTAAAAAAACCCCCAACATCCCTGTGACCGGATTTTTAAAATCTTTCAAAACAGGGGGTGGACACCATATAGTAACCAATAAGCAACTCTTGGGATGTGGTTTTGAGGGCTACAACAAATCAGAACAAGGGGAGGAGAGAGCGTTGGGATAGGGATTGGATCTTAGGGTGAGGGACAGGGAACTTTCTGGAACAAAGGGTAGGGTTTGGGCTGATGGATGGGGCAAAGGGGCCGGGTTGTCTTGACAGACAGGGAAAAATCTGGTGAGGAGGGAGGGAATTCCTTGAGAGACACTTGGGTAGGAGGGCATAACTAACTAGGAGAACTAACTGTAATAACTCGGGGAACACTTGAACATACCACTACATAACAGAACATTTGACTCAATAAACTACCACACTGCAACACAGAAATTCAGGCTTTTGGCAGCTGAGAGGTGGCACTATTAGAACCCGCAGCAGCTGGTGAAAGCCATCTCTCTCCTTCAGGTTCTTGCTGTGTGGGAAGGTGCTGCGAGTTGTGGTGGCTGCACTCCCCCTTTGCTGGGAGGATGATCTGTACCAGGGCAGAGCAGAAAGCTGCCATGGTGAGCAGAACATGCTCAGAGCATTACAGTTCAGAGAATGGCACTGCCCTTGAAGGGCAAAAAGCTTGAAAGCATAGAATTCTGTGCGGAACCATTGCACAAATTTTCTCTTCTAGAACATGCCCATTTTTGTATACTGTAGATGAATACTCCAGGTTTTATAGAATACATGGGGTTTTTTCTTAAGGTTTTTGGGAGAACTCTCAAGTTTATTTCTGTTTGTATTTTACATCCAGCATGCATACAGGGTTTTTTTTTATTATTATTATTTTTCTTTAGTAAATACTTAGGGAACAAATACCAAAGCACTTTTTAATCCTTTGGGATATTGTGACTAATATTCTTAGAAAGAAAACCTTGTTGAACAAGTGTGAAAACACAGAGAGAGGGAAAACAATATAAAAGTCTTTTAGAACAGGGCGTGTAATAAGGACTGCAGAACTGAGTAATTCCTCCAAGGGCAGAATTAGCAAGATATATTACCAAGAGTAACTGCCAAGATACTTCCTTAAGCCAAAGGAAATGTGACCTGCAGCCATATGAAGTACAGCCAAAGCAAATGAAAACCTTTGGAATCCAATTCTGGATTCAGCTCCAGCTGTTGGTGGGCTGCATGATCATTGACAATGCTGCCCTTCCAGAAATTATTCTGCAGTTTCCTTTCATAGTCATTTGAAACTTTGAAAATTCACATTTTAATTTGCTTTGCTTTAGGGTAAAACGCTTCTGGGCCCAGTGCAAGCTGTAACCTTTTGACAGCAAAGTCCTCATGGTTGCCAGCTTCTGATGTTAAACAATGTCACCTGGCTGCATGTGCTACTTAGCTCTGGGTCTAGTCCTGGCCTAGTAGAGCCCAGGCAGGGTGGCACGTTGCAGGGAAAATTGGTTCGTGAGCTTCTGGGGTTGCCATCAGCAGCAGAGTCAATGTGCCCTTTGGGGATTCCTCTGGAGACAAAATTAGGGACCTACCCCATGCCACAATATTCTCTTAGATCTTTCTGCAATATCCTAGAAAAGGCTGTGAAACTTCACATCTCCTTGCACACCCACTGTTTGAAGAGGGGCATTTTTGTCCCTCCTCAGAGTCATTGCTCTTGCACATCAGAAACATGAACATCCACCAACGGGAATCATGCATGGTCCTGCTGCTGCTGCTGCTGCTGCAGAGCACTGGGCAGTGCAGGCCTGGGTGTTACCAATATGAGCACATAATTAGCATTTCATGCTCCTTCAAGCTGTTCAGATCCCAGGGCTTTTTGTTTCAAAGCAGCCACTGCACCATCTCTAGGGAAGAGCAGGAAATGGGAAACAGCGACTGCCAGCCTTGCAGGGGTGTGGGGGAAAACCTGAGGTGTCTGCATCAAAAGATGAATAGGAAGAGTGTAATTGCCAAAGCAAATGCTTCGTTAGGATAGCAGGAGCAGTTCTTTACTGCATGCTTGAATGAAGATCATTTGGGATCTCCTTTTTGTATCTCATGCAGAAAAGGAGCTCTTAATAATACCACACTACTTAAACCAGATTGGGATGCAGCTCTGTAGTGGTTCACAATGAAGCAGACTGCCTGCTGTGCCACTTCCAGCCTGCTGAGCCTGCGAGGGACTGTAGTGTATCCCATGCCTGTTTTACCTCCAAGCAGAGCTTGGCTTTCCTTATTAGTGTGGAGTAAATACAAGAGTAATAAAATGGACAATTAGACTGGCCACTTTGGAGGATATGCTCATGCTTTCGCATGTCAGTCCTGCACCTCATGCTCCCAAGGCTTGTTACTCATCATTAAATATTTTAACAAAAAAACCTCAGCTCTCATGTTACATCTGAATAAAACTGCACAAGATCATCAAGAATTCTGCTGTCAGGAACAAGACAAGAGCCTTCCGACGCTCACTTGCAGCTGTCCTGGATCGCTGCAGCCCTTTGTGAAAAGCTGCTGCAGACAGAGTGTTTGGAGTTGGTTTGGGCCTTTATGAAAGATCTGTGGAGCAGTGTGCAGGGCTCTCCTGGCAGGAAACCGTTTGGCCAAGCCCAGGGACGCAGTGCCGGCAGGAGCGGAGCGGCCCCGCTCCCAGCCCGAGAGTCTGTGAGCTGAGCCACGCCGGGGAGAAAAGGCAGCGAGGGGCTCCAGCCCAGCTGCTTCACTGCCCTGCCCGCTCCATGGAGCTCTGCCATGGGAGAAAGCCAACGCCGGACGAGCCCCCGAGCTTCCATCAGCTGCTGGAGCTGCTCCGTGACGGCTCCTGTTCTTCCGAGAGAGACCCCGGCGCCTTCTTGGAACGCGTGTCACGGGGGGATTCTGTTTGTTACTAAACTGTTGGGGTTTTCCACTTTCATCTATTAGTAATAATTTCCTATTGCTGGAAAGGGATTGTTGGAACACTTTAGAGGAGATGACTTATTGCACAATATCCTGTTTGAAGTTGTCTCAAACTGTGTGAGACAGATGGCTTCACACAGGAGCATCCCCAAGGCTGCTGAGGGGAAGGCACAGAGGAGGACAAACCCAGTATTTCTGAGGGAAACTCCTTGACACCAAACCAACCTGAGCTGTCAAACAGCAGAGCTGATATTCCGAGACATGGGCCAAAGGGGAAACGTTTCAGTGTGTTTGGTCCAGGCTGGGTTATGCTCGAGGCAAAGGTGTGTCAGTGTGTTGGATAATACTCTTTTCTTGACCTAGAGATGGGGACACTGAGAGGTGTTTTAAAAACTTTTATTCCATTTTCAGTCTCATGAGAAGGGTGAGACAATACAGATGTTATCATTCACGCCATCACAAGCAGAAGCCAACTATTTCCTAATTATAATACATTATAAGCGTTTCTTGGTCTCTCAGCCTTTTTGCCATGCCATGTTGTAGATGCCTTAAAGCCAATTATTTGAAACTACTCCTCGTGGGTCCCACTCCAATGCATCTTTCATAGCTCTGTTTTTCCAAAGTCTTATTTGCAAGTCCATCTTTAGAAACTTTTATCTAGCTCCATTTCTCTCTCAACAATATCTGTCCTATTCCATGGAAATTTTTAAGTTACCATTTCTTGTCTCAAGATTATATACATATTCATACTGTGTGGGCCTTCTATTAGGCTCTAAAAACTTTCTACAAAACCATTTCCCACATCAGTGCACTTGGCTCCTTGTCTCCTCATTGTGCCTGGCAAGCACAGGAGGCCAGAGCTCCTGCAGAACCCATCCCAGCACTCAGTGGGAGCAACCTTGTGTCCAGTCCTCGCCTGGAGCTGTGGTGCCCAGCATTCCACCACGCTGGAATGAGGAACTGTTCCTGCTCTTTCAGAAGGAGCTAAGGAGCTTTGGCCTTCAGATCAATGTTCTGCAGGCTCCTGCAGTGCCTGGTGCTGCTCCCTTGCCAGAGGCACCCCAGGCCAGGGGGGCACATCTGGGCTGCTGTGTCTGGCTCTGGGGCTCCCTGTTCTGGGCAGTGAGGAGGAGCTGCAGAGGCTCTGCAGGACTGACAGGATGGGCTTTGGGGCTGGCAGGAGAAGCTGAGGGACCTGGGCTGCTGGAGCTCCTGAAGAGGAGGCCCAGGGCTCCTCCTGCAACTGCTCCAAGGGTGGTTCCAGAGAATCCCAGAATCAGCAAGGGTGGAAGAGGCCACGGAGATCATCAAGTCCCACCTGTGCCCTGACACCACCTTGTCTCCCCTGAGCCTCCTCTCCTCCAGGATAAACAACCCCAGCTGCTCTCTCAGCCACTCCCCACAGCTCTTGTGCTCCAGACCCCTCCCCAGCCTTGCTGCCCTTCTCTGGACACGCTCCAGCCCCTCCATGTCCTTCCTAAATTGGGGGCACCAGAACTGGACACAGCACTCGAGGTGCTGCCCAAGCAGTGCCCAGCACAGGGGAAGAATCCCTGCCCTGCTCCTGCTGGCCACACCATTCCTGAGCCAGGCCAGGAGCCATTGGCCTGCTTGCCCACCTGGGCACACTGCTGCCTCATGTCCAGCCTGCTGTCCATCAGTCCCTGCCGGTCCCTTTCTGCCTGGCCGCTCTCCAGCCCCTCTGGCACCTTGATGAGGGAGGCGGGCAGGGAGGGAACGGGTCCAGATCCAGTCCTTCCTGAAATGTGGTGTTTGCTGGCACTGCCAGTTCCCACGTCTTGATATTTCCCTATTGTGGCACAGCCCAAGTGCAGCAAGTGGCTGGCAAAGAAAGCCAAAAGCAAGCAAAGACCTGGTACCTAGAGCAACCCGATCTCGGGTTTGCTGACACCGCCAGTAGCCAGATCGGGAATGTTTCAGATGCCTGCACAGCACAATTGCAGCAGTTTGCTGGCACAGGAAATGAGCATCTGGCAATTTCTCAGTGCCGGCTCATCCCTCAGCCGGATCTGGTGTGCGCTGGCACTGCCAGTGGCCACACCTGGCAATTTCCCTCTTCTGGCAGCAGCCATGTGCAGCAATTTGCTGGCCAAGAAAGCTAAAACCTGGCAGTTTCCCCTTGGCAGCACTGCCCAATGGGGAGTTTGCTGGCAGCAGGACCCCAGGGAAGGAAGGAAAGGAAGGAAGGAAGGAAGGAAGGAAGGAAGGAAGGAAGGAAGGAAGGAAGGAAGGAAGGAAGGAAGGAAGGAAGGAAGGAAGGAAGGAGGGAAGGAAGGAAGGAGGGAAGGAGGGAGGGAGGGAGGGAGTGAAGGAAGGAGGGCAAAAAGGAAGGAAGGAAGGAAGGAAGGAAGGAAGGAAGGAAGGAAGGAAGGAAGGAAGGAAGGAAGGAAGGAAGGAAGGAGGGAGGGAAGGAAGGAGGGCAAAAAGGAAGGAAGGAAGGAAGGAAGGAAGGAAGGAAGGAAGGAAGGAAGGAAGGAAGGAAGGAAGGAAGGAAGGAAGGAAGGAAGGCATCCGGATCCAGTCCTGCCTGGAGCCTGGAATGGGCCGTTTGCTGGCACTGCCAGCGCCCCGATCTGGAAATGTCCCTATTCTGGCACAGTCCAAGTGCAGCAATTTGCTGGCACAGAAATCCAAAACCTGTGGCAGCTTCCTGCTCCTGGGTCGGGCACCGCCCCCACATCTTGCGTTTCATGTAACCAGAAGCCAGATTTGGAAATTTCCCGCTGCCGGCAGAGCCCAAATCCGGCAGATTTCTGTCGCCGGCAATGACGCCGCCCGGATCTGGTGTTTGCTGGCAGCGCCAGCGCCCAGATCTGAAAACTCCCTGGTGCCGGCACAGCCCAAGTCCAGCGATCTGCTGGCACAGACAGCCAAAGTTTGGAAATTTGCAGGTTCTGGCACCAGCAGCATCCAGCTCTGGTGTTTGCTGGACCACCAGCGCCCAGATGTGGAAACTTCCCGGTGCCTTCACAGCCCAGCTCTAGCAATTTGCTTTTAGCTAGCTCAGGAAGAGAAGTTCCTCTTTCCGTGGAGGAACCGTGACTTTCCTTTTTCTTGGAACTGTTTACACCTGCTCTGGACTGAAAACCCAGACGAACGCCGGCAGCAGCTCACACCCCTGGCCCACCGAGCTCCGGGACGCCGCGTTCCAGCGCCAGAGGGACTCCGGAGAGACCGAGTGAGCCAACTCCAACCCACAAAAAGGACTTTCTGAATTTGTCATCTCTTCAGCACTGTCCGAGACTTTATTTAATATTATTCATTCTTCATGCTTGTGAATACTTGACTTGTTCAAGAAACTGGGGTTTTTTCCCCTTTTCTTAAGGGAAGTCTTTTCCTGAACGAGTAGGGGGAGGGGCTGCTTGAATTCGCTTTCTAGACGGACCCCTTTTGGAGGTTTCCTCCCCAAAAGTAGCCCTAAGCCAGCACAAACGGTCACCATGGAAACTTCACCAGCGGCATCGTTTCCTGGTGGCAAATCTTGCGACAGAAGCTCGACCTTGTTCTCCGTGAGAGATTCTTGGGAAGAGCAGACAGGAGAAGATTCCTGGAAAACAGAAACAGCTTTCCAGAAGGGAAATGAAAACGAAAGAAACAATCCAAGATGTTTTCCCCTATTGATGTCTGCGCTCCCCTTTCCCGTGTTCGGGCAGGCGCAGGGGCCGTCCCGGGGGCGCGTGGGGCTCGGCCGCGGGGCTTGTGGGGCCAGCGGGGAACGGGCGCAGGGACCGACGGCCGAAACATCGGGAACTCGGCGGTAAAAAATGGGAAAAACAACTTGGGACCTCCGCAATGGCCCAATTCCGCCCCCCGTATTCACCTGCCAGCCCCCAAATCCCCCACATTCACCCCCAAATCCCTCCCATCTCCCCAAATCCCATCCAGGACCCCCACGACCCCTCACGGTCCCCCCAAAACCTCACCCGGGAGCCCCAAAATCCCCCCAGTATCCCCCAAAAAGCCTCAGCTCCCCCCGACACCGCCTCAGGACCCCTCCAGCCTCGGCTACCACACCCTAATCCCCCCCAGGTCCCCCCAAATCGCCCCCCGGACGCTCCCGCTGCTGCGCCCCCCCTCCCCCGCCGCCGCCTCTGCCGCGCTTGGCTCGGCGCCGCTTACGAGAGCCCAGAAAGCACCCAAATCCCCCCCAAAACCGGCCTCGGAGCCCAAAAATCCCCCCCCAATTGCCCCAGAGTCCCCGCAAATCCCCCCCGGACACCTCCGCCCCGGTCCGGCCGCTCCCGCCACCGCTGCCCCCCCCGCCCCCTTCCCGCCGCCGCCTGTGCCGCGCTCGGTTCGGCCGCGCTCGATGGGAGTCCAGAAACGGCCCCGATTCACCCCAAAACCGACCTGGCGGCCCCCCGATCCCCCCAGGAGCCCCAAAATCCCCCCGATTCCCCCCAACCCCCCCACCCCCGGACACCCCCAACCTGAGCCGGGCCGATCCCGCCGCCACCATGGCCGCGCCCGGAAGCCCTGAGCATTTTGGCGGGAAATTCCCGGAACTCCGGCCCGAAAAGTCGGGGCTTTTGGGCTTCAATACCCACCCCGTTCTGGGCATGCATTCGGGTGGGGATTTTGGGGGTGAAAACTCGGCAATGTTGGGCTTGAAAATCGCGACTCTAGGGGTTCCAAACCGGGACCTTTGGGTCCTGGAAGGGGAAAAAATTCGGGGAAGATTTGGGGTTCAAACTCGGATCGTTTGGGGTTCAAGCTCGGCATTTCTGGGCTTGAAAACCTGAATCTTTCAGGGATGGATCTCCGGATTTTTGGGGTAAAATCCTGCCTTTGTAGGGCCTGAATAAGGGGGGGAAATGGGAATTTTGGGTCCTTGCAGGGAGAAAATCTCGCAGTGTTTAGGGCTTCAACCGGCATTTTTGGGGTTAAAAATTGGGAATTCCTTTCTGCCTGGCTTTCGGGCTTTCTGTTTTACCTTTTCTTTCCTTGCTGAGCTGCGATGGCCACAAGTTCAGCTCAGCCTCCCTGCGGGACTGTCCAAATGCCTGCAAGTGCCCCGAAAACCCACTCGGGAGCCCCCAAATGCCCCCAGGTCATCGCAGCATTCATCTGGGAGCCCCCAGAATGGCCCAGGAAGGAGGGAGGGAGGGAAGGAAGGAGGGCAAAAAGGAAGGAAGGAGGGAGGGAGGGAGGGAGGGAGGAAGGCAGGAAGGCAGGAAGGAAGGAAGGAAGGAAGGAAGGAAGGAAGGAAGGCATCCGGATCCAGTCCTGCCTGGAGCCTGGAATGGGCCGTTTGCTGGCACTGCCAGCGCCCCGATCTGGAAATGTCCCTATTCTGGCACAGTCCAAGTGCAGCAATTTGCTGGCACAGAAATCCAAAACCTGTGGCAGCTTCCTGCTCCTGGGTCTGGCACCGCCCCCACATCTTGCGTTTCATGTAACCAGAAGCCAGATTTGGAAATTTCCCGCTGCCGGCAGAGCCCAAATCCGGCAGATTTCTGTCGCCGGCAATGACGCCGCCCGCATCTGGTGTTTGCTGGCAGCGCCAGCGCCCAGATCTGAAAACTCCCTGGTGCCGGCACAGCCCAAGTCCAGCGATCTGCTGGCACAGACAGCCAAAGTTTGGAAATTTGCAGGTTCTGGCACCAGCAGCATCCAGCTCTGGTGTTTGCTGGACCACCAGCGCCCAGATGTGGAAACTTCCCGGTGCCTTCACAGCCCAGCTCTAGCAATTTGCTTTTAGCTAGCTCAGGAAGAGAAGTTCCTCTTTCCGTGGAGGAACCGTGACTTTCCTTTTTCTTGGAACTGTTTACACCTGCTCTGGACTGAAAACCCAGACGAACGCCGGCAGCAGCTCACACCCCTGGCCCACCGAGCTCCGGGACGCCGCGTTCCAGCGCCAGAGGGACTCCGGAGAGACCGAGTGAGCCAACTCCAACCCACAAAAAGGACTTTCTGAATTTGTCATCTCTTCAGCACTGTCCGAGACTTTATTTAATATTATTCATTCTTCATGCTTGTGAATACTTGACTTGTTCAAGAAACTGGGGTTTTTTCCCCTTTTCTTAAGGGAAGTCTTTTCCTGAACGAGTAGGGGGAGGGGCTGCTTGAATTCGCTTTCTAGACGGACCCCTTTTGGAGGTTTCCTCCCCAAAAGTAGCCCTAAGCCAGCACAAACGGTCACCATGGAAACTTCACCAGCGGCATCGTTTCCTGGTGGCAAATCTTGCGACAGAAGCTCGACCTTGTTCTCCGTGAGAGATTCTTGGGAAGAGCAGACAGGAGAAGATTCCTGGAAAACAGAAACAGCTTTCCAGAAGGGAAATGAAAACGAAAGAAACAATCCAAGATGTTTTCCCCTATTGATGTCTGCGCTCCCCTTTCCCGTGTTCGGGCAGGCGCAGGGGCCGTCCCGGGGGCGCGTGGGGCTCGGCCGCGGGGCTTGTGGGGCCAGCGGGGAACGGGCGCAGGGACCGACGGCCGAAACATCGGGAACTCGGCGGTAAAAAATGGGAAAAACAACTTGGGACCTCCGCAATGGCCCAATTCCCCCCCCCGTATTCACCTGCCAGCCCCCAAATCCCCCACATTCACCCCCAAATCCCTCCCATCTCCCCAAATCCCATCCAGGACCCCCACGACCCCTCACGGACCCCCCCAAAACCTCACCCGGGAGCCCCAAAACCCCCCCAGTATCCCCCAAAAAGCCTCAGCTCCCCCCGACACCGCCTCAGGACCCCTCCAGCCTCGGCTACCACACCCTAATCCCCCCCAGGTCCCCCCAAATCGCCCCCCGGACGCTCCCGCTGCTGCGCCCCCCCTCCCCCGCCGCCGCCTCTGCCGCGCTTGGCTCGGCGCCGCTTACGAGAGCCCAGAAAGCACCCAAATCCCCCCCAAAACCGGCCTCGGAGCCCAAAAATCCCCCCCCAATTGCCCCAGAGTCCCCGCAAATCCCCCCGGACACCTCCGCCCCGGCCCGGCCGCTCCCGCCACCGCTGCCCCCCCCGCCCCCTTCCCGCCGCCGCCTGTGCCGCGCTCGGTTCGGCCGCGCTCGATGGGAGTCCAGAAACGGCCCCGATTCACCCCAAAACCGACCTGGCGGCCCCCCGATCCCCCCAGGAGCCCCAAAATCCCCCCGATTCCCCCCAAACCCCCCCCCCCGGACACCCCCAACCTGAGCCGGGCCGATCCCGCCGCCACCATGGCCGCGCCCGGAAGCCCTGAGCATTTTGGCGGGAAATTCCCGGAACTCCGGCCCGAAAAGTCGGGGCTTTTGGGCTTCAATCCCCCCCCCCCGTTCTGGGCATGCATTCGGGTGGGGATTTTGGGGGTGAAAACTCGGCAATGTTGGGCTTGAAAATCGCGACTCTAGGGGTTCCAAACCGGGACCTTTGGGTCCTGGAAGGGGAAAAAATTCGGGGAAGATTTGGGGTTCAAACTCGGATCGTTTGGGGTTCAAGCTCGGCATTTCTGGGCTTGAAAACCTGAATCTTTCAGGGATGGATCTCCGGATTTTTGGGGTAAAATCCTGCCTTTGTAGGGCCTGAATAAGGGGGGGAAATGGGAATTTTGGGTCCTTGCAGGGAGAAAATCTCGCAGTGTTTAGGGCTTCAACCGGCATTTTTGGGGTTTAAAATTGGGAATTCCTTTCTGCCTGGCTTTCGGGCTTTCTGTTTTACCTTTTCTTTCCTTGCTGAGCTGCGATGGCCACAAGTTCAGCTCAGCCTCCCTGCGGGACTGTCCAAATGCCTGCAAGTGCCCCGAAAACCCACTCGGGAGCCCCCAAATGCCCCCAGGTCATCGCAGCATTCATCTGGGAGCCCCCAGAATGGCCCAGGAAGGAGGGAGGGAGGGAAGGAAGGAGGGCAAAAAGGAAGGAGGGAGGGAGGGAGTGAGGGAGGGAGGAAGGCAGGAAGGGAGGAAGGAAGGAAGGAAGGAAGGAAGGAAGGAAGGAAGGAAGGAAGGAAGGAAGGAAGGAAGGAAGGAAGGAAGGAAGGAAGGAAGGAAGGAAGGCATCCGGATCCAGTCCTGCCTGGAGCCTGGAATGGGCCGTTTGCTGGCACTGCCAGCGCCCCGATCTGGAAATGTCCCTATTCTGGCACAGTCCAAGTGCAGCAATTTGCTGGCACAGAAATCCAAAACCTGTGGCAGCTTCCTGCTCCTGGGTCTGGCACCGCCCCCACATCTTGCGTTTCATGTAACCAGAAGCCAGATTTGGAAATTTCCCGCTGCCGGCAGAGCCCAAATCCGGCAGATTTCTGTCGCCGGCAATGACGCCGCCCGCATCTGGTGTTTGCTGGCAGCGCCAGCGCCCAGATCTGAAAACTCCCTGGTGCCGGCACAGCCCAAGTCCAGCGATCTGCTGGCACAGACAGCCAAAGTTTGGAAATTTGCAGGTTCTGGCACCAGCAGCATCCAGCTCTGGTGTTTGCTGGACCACCAGCGCCCAGATGTGGAAACTTCCCGGTGCCTTCACAGCCCAGCTCTAGCAATTTGCTTTTAGCTAGCTCAGGAAGAGAAGTTCCTCTTTCCGTGGAGGAACCGTGACTTTCCTTTTTCTTGGAACTGTTTACACCTGCTCTGGACTGAAAACCCAGACGAACGCCGGCAGCAGCTCACACCCCTGGCCCACCGAGCTCCGGGACGCCGCGTTCCAGCGCCAGAGGGACTCCGGAGAGACCGAGTGAGCCAACTCCAACCCACAAAAAGGACTTTCTGAATTTGTCATCTCTTCAGCACTGTCCGAGACTTTATTTAATATTATTCATTCTTCATGCTTGTGAATACTTGACTTGTTCAAGAAACTGGGGTTTTTTCCCTTTTCTTAAGGGAAGTCTTTTCCTGAACGAGTAGGGGGAGGGGCTGCTTGAATTCGCTTTCTAGACGGACCCCTTTTGGAGGTTTCCTCCCCAAAAGTAGCCCTAAGCCAGCACAAACGGTCACCATGGAAACTTCACCAGCGGCATCGTTTCCTGGTGGCAAATCTTGCGACAGAAGCTCGACCTTGTTCTCCGTGAGAGATTCTTGGAAGAGCAGACAGGAGAAGATTCCTGGAAAACAGAAACAGCTTTCCAGAAGGAAATGAAAACGAAAGAAACAATCCAAGATGTTTTCCCCTATTGATGTCTGCGCTCCCCTTTCCCGTGTTCGGGCAGGCGCAGGGGCCGTCCCGGGGGCGCGTGGGCTCGGCCGCGGGGCTTGTGGGGCCAGCGGGGAACGGGCGCAGGGACCGACGGCCGAAACATCGGGAACTCGGCGGTAAAAAATGGGAAAAACAACTTGGGACCTCCGCAATGGCCCAATTCCCCCCCCCGTATTCACCTGCCAGCCCCCAAATCCCCCACATTCACCCCCAAATCCCTCCATCTCCCCAAATCCCATCCAGGACCCCCACGACCCCTCACGGACCCCCCCAAAACCTCACCCGGGAGCCCCAAAACCCCCCCAGTATCCCCCAAAAAGCCTCAGCTCCCCCGACACCGCCTCAGGACCCCTCCAGCCTCGGCTACCACACCCTAATCCCCCCGCAGGTCCCCCCAAATCGCCGCCCGGACGCTCCCGCTGCTGCGCCCCCCTCCCCCGCCGCCGCCTCTGCGCGCTTGGCTCGGCGCCGCTTACGAGAGCCCAGAAAGCACCCAAATCCCCCCCAAAACCGGCCTCGGAGCCCAAAAATCACCCCCCCAATTGCCCCAGAGTCCCCGCAAATCCCCCCGGACACCTCCGCCCCGGCCCGGCCGCTCCCGCCACCGCTGCCCCCCCCGCCCCCTTCCCGCCGCCGCCTGTGCCGCGCTCGGTTCGGCCGCGCTCGATGGAGTCCAGAAACGGCCCCGATTCACCCCAAAACCGACCTGGCGGCCCCCCGATCCCCCCAGGAGCCCCAAAATCCCCCGATTCCCCCAAACCCCCCCCCCCGGACACCCCCAACCTGAGCCGGGCCGATCCCGCCGCCACCATGGCCGCGCCCGGAAGCCCTGAGCATTTTGGCGGGAAATTCCCGGAACTCCGGCCCGAAAAGTCGGGGCTTTTGGGCTTCAATCCCCCCCCCCGTTCTGGGCATGCATTCGGGTGGGGATTTTGGGGGTGAAAACTCGGCAATGTTGGGCTTGAAAATCGCGACTCTAGGGGTTCCAAACCGGGACCTTTGGGTCCTGGAAGGGGAAAAAATTCGGGGAAGATTTGGGGTTCAAACTCGGATCGTTTGGGGTTCAAGCTCGGCATTTCTGGGCTTGAAAACCTGAATCTTTCAGGATGGATCTCCGGATTTTTGGGGTAAAATCCTGCCTTTGTAGGGCCTGAATAAGGGGGGGAAATGGAATTTTGGGTCCTTGCAGGGAGAAAATCTCGCAGTGTTTAGGGCTTCACCGGCATTTTTGGGTTAAAAATTGGGAATTCCTTTCTGCCTGGCTTTCGGGTTTTCTGTTTTACCTTTTCTTTCCTTGCTGAGCTGCGATGGCCACAAGTTCAGCTCAGCCTCCCTGCGGGACTGTCCAAATGCCTGCAAGTGCCCCGAAAACCCACTCGGGAGCCCCCAAATGCCCCCAGGTCATCGCAGCATTCATCTGGGAGCCCCCAGAATGGCCCAGGAAGGAGGGAGGGAGGGAAGGAAGGAGGGCAAAAAGGAAGGAAGGAGGAGGAGGGAGGGAGGGAGGAAGGCAGGAAAGAAGGAAGGAAGGCAGGAAGGAAGGAAGGAAGGAAGGAAGGAAGGAAGGAAGGAAGGAAGGAAGGAAGGAAGGAAGGAAGGAAGAAGGAAGGAAGGAAGGAAGGAAGGAAGGAAGGAAGGCATCCGGATCCAGTCCTGCCTGGAGCCTGGAATGGGCCGTTTGCTGGCACTGCCAGCGCCCCGATCTGGAAATGTCCCTATTCTGGCACAGTCCAAGTGCAGCAATTTGCTGGCACAGAAATCCAAAACCTGTGGCAGCTTCCTGCTCCTGGGTCTGGCACCGCCCCCACATCTTGCGTTTCATGTAACCAGAACCCAGATTTGGAAATTTCCCGCTGCCGGCAGAGCCCAAATCCGGCAGATTTCTGTCGCCGGCAATGACGCCGCCCGGATCTGGTGTTTGCTGGCAGCGCCAGCGCCCAGATCTGAAAACTCCCTGGTGCCGGCACAGCCCAAGTCCAGCGATCTGCTGGCACAGACAGCCAAAGTTTGGAAATTTGCAGGTTCTGGCACCAGCAGCATCCAGCTCTGGTGTTTGCTGGACCACCAGCGCCCAGATGTGGAAACTTCCCGGTGCCTTCACAGCCCAGCTCTAGCAATTTGGTTTTAGCTAGCTCAGGAAGAGAAGTTCCTCTTTCCGTGGAGGAACCGTGACTTTCCTTTTTCTTGGAACTGTTTACACCTGCTCTGGACTGAAAACCCAGACGAACGCCGGCAGCAGCTCACACCCCTGGCCCACCGAGCTCCGGGACGCCGCGTTCCAGCGCCAGAGGGACTCCGGAGAGACCGAGTGAGCCAACTCCAACCCACAAAAAGGACTTTCTGAATTTGTCATCTCTTCAGCACTGTCCGAGACTTTATTTAATATTATTCATTCTTCATGCTTGTGAATACTTGACTTGTTCAAGAAACTGGGGTTTTTTCCCCTTTTCTTAAGGGAAGTCTTTTCCTGAACGAGTAGGGGGAGGGGCTGCTTGAATTCGCTTTCTAGACGGACCCCTTTTGGAGGTTTCCTCCCCAAAAGTAGCCCTAAGCCAGCACAAACGGTCACCATGGAAACTTCACCAGCGGCATCGTTTCCTGGTGGCAAATCTTGCGACAGAAGCTCGACCTTGTTCTCCGTGAGAGATTCTTGGAAGAGCAGACAGGAGAAGATTCCTGGAAAACAGAAACAGCTTTCCAGAAGGGAAATGAAAACGAAAGAAACAATCCAAGATGTTTTCCCCTATTGATGTCTGCGCTCCCCTTTCCCGTGTTCGGACAGGCGCAGGGGCCGTCCCGGGGGCGCGTGGGGCTCGGCCGCGGGGCTTGTGGGGCCAGCGGGGAACGGGCGCAGGGACCGACGGCCGAAACATCGGGAACTCGGCGGTAAAAAATGGGAAAAACAACTTGGGACCTCCGCAATGGCCCAATTCCCCCCCCCCGTATTCACCTGCCAGCCCCCAAATCCCCCACATTCACCCCCAAATCCCTCCCATCTCCCCAGATCCCATCCAGGACCCCCACGACCCCTCACGGACCCCCCAAAACCTCACCCGGGAGCCCCAAAACCCCCCCAGTATCCCCCAAAAAGCCTCAGCTCCCCCCGACACCGCCTCAGGACCCCTCCAGCCTCGGCTACCACACCCTAATCCCCCCAGGTCCCCCCAAATCGCCCCCCGGACGCTCCCGCTGCTGCGCCCCCCCTCCCCCGCCGCCGCCTCTGCCGCGCTTGGCTCGGCGCCGCTTACGAGAGCCCAGAAAGCACCCAAATCCCCCCCAAAACCGGCCTCGGAGCCCAAAAATCCCCCCCCAATTGCCCCAGAGTCCCCGCAAATCCCCCCGCAGGACACCTCCGCCCCGGCCCGGCCGCTCCCGCCACCGCTGCCCCCCCCGCCCCCTTCCCGCCGCCGCCTGTGCCGCGCTCGGTTCGGGCCGCGCTCGATGGGAGTCCAGAAACGGCCCCGATTCACCCCAAAACCGACCTGGCGGCCCCCCGATCCCCCAGGAGCCCCAAAATCCCCCCGATTCCCCCAACCCCCCCCCCCCGGACACCCCCAACCTGAGCCGGGCCGATCCCGCCGCCACCATGGCCGCGCCCGGAAGCCCTGAGCATTTTGGCGGGAAATTCCCGGAACTCCGGCCCGAAAAGTCGGGGCTTTTGGCTTCAATCCCCCCCCCCCCGTTCTGGGCATGCATTCGGGTGGGGATTTTGGGGGTGAAAACTCGGCAATGTTGGGCTTGAAAATCGCGACTCTAGGGGTTCCAAACCGGACCTTTGGGTCCTGGAAGGGGAAAAAATTCGGGGAAGATTTGGGGTTCAAACTCGGATCGTTTGGGGTTCAAGCTCGGCATTTCTGGGCTTGAAAACCTGAATCTTTCAGGGATGGATCTCCGGATTTTTGGGGTAAAATCCTGCCTTTGTAGGGCCTGAATAAGGGGGGGAAATGGAATTTTGGGTCCTTGCAGGGAGAAAATCTCGCAGTGTTTAGGGCTTCAACCGGCATTTTTGGGGTTAAAAATTGGGAATTCCTTTCTGCCTGGCTTTCGGGGCTTTCTGTTTTACCTTTTCTTTCCTTGCTGAGCTGCGATGGCCACAAGTTCAGCTCAGCCTCCCTGCGGGACTGTCCAAATGCCTGCAAGTGCCCCGAAAACCCACTCGGGAGCCCCCAAATGCCCCCAGGTCATCGCAGCATTCATCTGGGAGCCCCCAGAATGGCCCAGGAAGGAGGGAGGGAGGGAAGGAAGGAGGGCAAAAAGGAAGGAGGGAGGGAGGGAGGAGAGAGGAGAGAGGGAGGGAGGGAGGGAGGGAGGGAGGAAGGCAGGAAGGGAGGAAGGCAGGAAGGAAGGAAGGAAGGAAGGAAGGAAGGAAGGAAGGAAGGAAGGAAGAAGGAAGAAGGCATCCGGATCCAGTCCTGCCTGGAGCCTGGAATGGGCCGTTTGCTGGCACTGCCAGCGCCCCGATCTGGAAATGTCCCTATTCTGGCACAGTCCAAGTGCAGCAATTTGCTGGCACAGAAATCCAAAACCTGTGGCAGCTTCCTGCTCCTGGGTCTGGCACCGCCCCCACATCTTGCGTTTCATGTAACCAGAAGCCAGATTTGGAAATTTCCCGCTGCCGGCAGAGCCCAAATCCGGCAGATTTCTGTCGCCGGCAATGACGCCGCCCGCATCTGGTGTTTGCTGGCAGCGCCAGCGCCCAGATCTGAAAACTCCCTGGTGCCGGCACAGCCCAAGTCCAGCGATCTGCTGGCACAGACAGCCAAAGTTTGGAAATTTGCAGGTTCTGGCACCAGCAGCATCCAGCTCTGGTGTTTGCTGGACCACCAGCGCCCAGATGTGGAAACTTCCCGGTGCCTTCACAGCCCAGCTCTAGCAATTTGCTTTTAGCTAGCTCAGGAAGAGAAGTTCCTCTTTCCGTGGAGGAACCGTGACTTTCCTTTTTCTTGGAACTGTTTACACCTGCTCTGGACTGAAAACCCAGACGAACGCCGGCAGCAGCTCACACCCCTGGCCCACCGAGCTCCGGGACGCCGCGTTCCAGCGCCAGAGGGACTCCGGAGAGACCGAGTGAGCCAACTCCAACCCACAAAAAGGACTTTCTGAATTTGTCATCTCTTCAGCACTGTCCGAGACTTTATTTAATATTATTCATTCTTCATGCTTGTGAATACTTGACTTGTTCAAGAAACTGGGGTTTTTTCCCCTTTTCTTAAGGGAAGTCTTTTCCTGAACGAGTAGGGGGAGGGGCTGCTTGAATTCGCTTTCTAGACGGACCCCTTTTGGAGGTTTCCTCCCCAAAAGTAGCCCTAAGCCAGCACAAACGGTCACCATGGAAACTTCACCAGCGGCATCGTTTCCTGGTGGCAAATCTTGCGACAGAAGCTCGACCTTGTTCTCCGTGAGAGATTCTTGGGAAGAGCAGACAGGAGAAGATTCCTGGAAAACAGAAACAGCTTTCCAGAAGGGAAATGAAAACGAAAGAAACAATCCAAGATGTTTTCCCCTATTGATGTCTGCGCTCCCCTTTCCCGTGTTCGGGCAGGCGCAGGGGCCGTCCCGGGGGCGCGTGGGGCTCGGCCGCGGGGCTTGTGGGGCCAGCGGGGAACGGGCGCAGGGACCGACGGCCGAAACATCGGGAACTCGGCGGTAAAAAATGGGAAAAACAACTTGGGACCTCCGCAATGGCCCAATTCCCCCCCCCGTATTCACCTGCCAGCCCCCAAATCCCTCCCATCTCCCCAAATCCCTCCCATCTCCCCAAATCCCATCCAGGACCCCCACGACCCCTCACGGACCCCCCCAAAACCTCACCCGGGAGCCCCAAAACCCCCCCAGTATCCCCCAAAAAGCCTCAGCTCCCCCCGACACCGCCTCAGGACCCCTCCAGCCTCGGCTACCACACCCTAATCCCCCCCAGGTCCCCCCAAATCGCCCCCCGGACGCTCCCGCTGCTGCGCCCCCCCTCCCCCGCCGCCGCCTCTGCCGCGCTTGGCTCGGCGCCGCTTACGAGAGCCCAGAAAGCACCCAAATCCCCCCCAAAACCGGCCTCGGAGCCCAAAAATCCCCCCCCAATTGCCCCAGAGTCCCCGCAAATCCCCCCCGGACGCCTCCGCCCCGGCCCGGCCGCTCCCGCCACCGCTGCCCCCCCCGCCCCCTTCCCGCCGCCGCCTGTGCCGCGCTCGGTTCGGCCGCGCTCGATGGGAGTGCAGAAACGGCCCCGATTCACCCCAAAACCGACCTGGCGGCCCCCCGATCCCCCCAGGAGCCCCAAAATCCCCCCGATTCCCCCCAAACCCCCCCCCCCGGACACCCCCAACCTGAGCCGGGCCGATCCCGCCGCCACCATGGCCGCGCCCGGAAGCCCTGAGCATTTTGGCGGGAAATTCCCGGAACTCCGGCCCGAAAAGTCGGGGCTTTTGGGCTTCAATCCCCCCCCCCCCGTTCTGGGCATGCATTCGGGTGGGGATTTTGGGGGTGAAAACTCGGCAATGTTGGGCTTGAAAATCGCGACTCTAGGGGTTCCAAACCGGGACCTTTGGGTCCTGGAAGGGGAAAAAATTCGGGGAAGATTTGGGGTTCAAACTCGGATCGTTTGGGGTTCAAGCTCGGCATTTCTGGGCTTGAAAACCTGAATCTTTCAGGGATGGATCTCCGGATTTTTGGGGTAAAATCCTGCCTTTGTAGGGCCTGAATAAGGGGGGGAAATGGGAATTTTGGGTCCTTGCAGGGAGAAAATCTCGCAGTGTTTAGGGCTTCAACCGGCATTTTTGGGGTTAAAAATTGGGAATTCCTTTCTGCCTGGCTTTCGGGCTTTCTGTTTTACCTTTTCTTTCCTTGCTGAGCTGCGATGGCCACAAGTTCAGCTCAGCCTCCCTGCGGGACTGTCCAAATGCCTGCAAGTGCCCCGAAAACCCACTCGGGAGCCCCCAAATGCCCCCAGGTCATCCCAGCATTCATCTCGGAGCCCCCAGAATGCCCCCGGTTCCCCCAAAACCAGCTCAGCTGCCCCCAAATCCCCTGCGGACTCCTCCGACCGGGCCCGGCTCCTCTGCCGACGGGAGCCCCGAACCGGCCCCGGCTGACCCCAAACCCCAGCCGGGAGTGAGCCCCGGATCCCACCCGCACGCCCCAAATGCCAGCCGTGCACCCCAAACCCCAGCGAGACCCCGCACGGTTGGATTGGGTTTTGTTCCATTTTATTGGATTTTCTCTCTCCCGCACCCGCCCGGGGCCGGCAAGGGAGAGCCCCAGGGCCGGCCGGGGCACGGGGACGGGCGAGGGCCGTGAACGGCCGGGCGGGATCGGGGAAAAGAACCGGGCACGGCCGGGGATCCCCGGGGGGAAATCGGGGGGGAATCCGAGACACAGAGGGGAAACATTGGGGAAAAATGGGGAAAATTAGGGAAACACGACCCCAGTTAGAGTTAGGGTTGGGGTTAGGGTTAGGGTTGGGGTTGGGGTTCGGGTTAGGGATAGGGTTAGGGTTAGGGTTAGTTTTGAATTAATGTCTTTTGATTCTGTCTTTAACTTTTGATGACATTTTTTTTTTTAATTCTATCTATTTTATTTTGATGATGAAAAAAAGTAAATAAATAAACAAAATTGAAAAAAACCAAGAGGAGAATGTGAGACCAGGACCTGCTAGCCTAGAGCTCACTCGATGTGCCAGTGTCTCACCACATCCTTTCCTCATTGGGCCTCTCCTCTTCCACTTTTGGCCATGAGCAAAGTCCTCATGGTCGCCAGTTTCTGATGTTACAGAATGTCACCTGGCTGCCTGTGTTTGCTTAGCTCTGGGTCTAGTCCCGGCCCAGTAAAGCCCGGGCAGGGCGGCACATTGCAGGGAAAACTGGTCCATGAGCTTCTGGGGTTGCCATCAGCAGCAGAGTCAATGTGCCCTTTGGGGATTTCTCTGGAGACAAAATTAGGGACCTGCTCCATGCCACAATATTCTCTTAGATCTTTCTGAAATATCCTAGAAAAGGCTGTGAAACTTCACATCTCCTTGCACACCCACTGTTTGAAGAGGGGCATTTTTGTCCCTCCTCAGAGTCATTGCTCTTGCACATCAGAAACATGAACATCCCCCAACAGGAATGATGCATGGTCCTGCTGCTGCTGCTGCTGCTGCAGAGCACTGGGCAGTGCAGGCCTGGGTGTTACCAATATGAGCACTTAATCAGCATTTCATGCTCCTTCAAGCTGTCCAGATCCCAGGGCTCTTTGTTTCAAAGCAGCCACTGCACCATCTCTAGGGAAGAACAGGAAATGGGAAACAGTGACTGCCAGCCTTGCAGGGGTGTGGGGGAAAACCTGAGGTGTCTGCATCAAAAGATGTACGGGAAGAGTGTAATTGCCAAAGCAAATGCTCTGTTAGGACAGCCGGAGCAGTTCTTTACTGCATGCTTGCATGAAGATCATTTGGAATCTCCTTTTTGAATCTCGTGCGGAAAAGGAGCTCTTAATAATACCACACTACTTAAACCAGATTGGGATGCAGCTCTGTAGTGGTTCACAATGAAGCAGACTGCCTGCTGTGCCACTGCCAGCCCTGCTGAGCCTGCGAGGGGCTGTAGTGTATCCCATGCCTGTTTTGCCTCCAAGCAGAGCTTGGTTTTCCTCATTAGTGCGGAGTAAATACAAGAGTAATAAAATGGACAATTAGACTGGCCACTTTGGAGGATATGCTCATGCTTTCGCATGTCAGTCCTGTACCTCATGCTCCCACAGCTTGTTACTCATCAAGAAATATTTTAACAAAAAAACCTCAGCTCTCATGTTACATCTGAATAAAACTGCACAAGATCATGAAGAATTCTGCTGTCAGGAACAAGACAAGAGCCTTCCGACGCTCACTTGCAGCTGTCCTGGATCGCTGCAACCCTTTGTGAAAAGCTGCAGCAGACAGAGTGTTTGGAGTTGGTTTGGGCCTTTATGAAAGATCTGTGGAGCAGTGTGCAGGGCTCTCCTGGCAGGAAACCGTTTGTCCAAGCCCAGGGACGCAGTGCCGGCAGGAGCGGAGCGGCCCCGCTCCCAGCCCGAGAGTCTGTGAGCTGAGCCACGCCGGGGAGAAAAGGCAGCGAGGGGCTCCAGCCCAGCTGCTTCACTGCCCTGCCCGCTCCATGGAGCTCTGCCATGGGAGAAAGCCAACGCCGGACGAGCCCCCGAGCTTCCATCAGCTGCTGGAGCTGCTCCGTGACGGCTCCTGTTCTTCCGAGAGAGACCCCGGCGCCTTCTTGGAACGCGTGTCATGGGGGGATTCTGTTTGTTAATAAACTGTTGGGGTTTTTCCACTTTCATCTATCAGTAATGCTTTCCTATTGCTGGAAAGGGGTTGTTGGAACACTTTAGAGGAGACGACTTATTGCACAATATCCTGTTTGAAGTTGTCTCAAACTGTGTGAGACAGATGGCTTCACACAGGAGCATCCCCAAGGCTGCTGAGGGGAAGGCACAGAGGAGGATAAACCCAGTATTTCTGAGGGAAACTCCTTGACACCAAACCAACCTGAGCTGTCAAACAGCAGAGCTGATGTTCCCAGACATGGGCCAAAGGGGAAACCTTTCAGTGTGTTTGGTCCAGGCTGGGTTATGCTCGAGGCAAAGGTGTGTCAGTGTGTTGGATAATACTCTTTTCTTGACCTAGAGATGGGGACACTGAGAGGTGTTTTAAAAACTTTTATTCCATTTTCAGTCTCATGAGAAGGGTGAGACAATACAGATGTTATCATTCACGCCATCACAAGCAGAAGCGAACTGCTTCCTAATTATAATACATTATAAGCGTTTCTTGGTCTCTCAGCCTTTTTGCCATGCCAGGTTGTAGATGCCTTAAAGCGAATGATTTGAAACTACTCCTCGTGGGTCCCACTCCAATGCATCTTTCATAGCTCTGTTTTTCCAAAGTCTTATTTGCAAGGCCATCTTTAGAAACTTTTATCTAGCTCCATTTCTCTCTCAACAATATCTGTCCTATTCCATGGAAATTTTTAAGTTACCATTTCTTGTCTCAAGATTTTATACATATTCATACTGTGTGGGCCTTCTATTAGGCTCTAAAAACTTTCTACAAAACCATTTCCCACATCAGTGCACTTGGCTCCTTCTCTCCTCATTGTGCCTGGCAAGCACAGGAGGCCAGAGCTCCTGCAGAACCCATCACAGCACTCAGTGGGAGGAAACTTGTGTCCAGTCCTCGCCTGGAGCTGTGGTGCCCAGCATTCCACCACGCTGGAATGAGGAACTGTTCCTGCTCTTTCAGAAGGAGCTAAGGAGCTTTGGCCTTCAGATCAATTGTCTGCAGGCCCGTGCAGTGCCTGGCGCTGCTCCCTTGCCAGAGGCACCCCAGGCCAGGGGGGCACATCTGGGCTGCTGTGTCTGCCTCTGGGGCTCCCTGTTCTGGGCAGCGAGGAGGAGCTGCAGAGGCTCTGCAGGACTGACAGGATGGGCTTTGGGGCTGGCAGGAGAAGCTGAGGGACCTGGGCTGCTGAAGCTTCTGAAGAGGAGGCCCAGGGCTCCTCCTGCAACTGCTCCAAGGGTGGTTCCAGAGAATCCCAGAATCAGCAAGGGTGGAAGAGGCCATGGAGATCATCAAGTCCCACCTGTGCCCTGACACCACCTTGTCTCCCCTGAGCCTCCTCTCCTCCAGGATAAACAACCCCAGCTGCTCTCTCAGCCACTCCCCACAGCTCTTGTGCTCCAGACCCCTCCCCAGCCTTGCTGCCCTTCTCTGGACACGCTCCAGCCCCTCCATGTCCTTCCTAAATTGGGGGCACCAGAACTGGACACAGCACTCGAGGTGCTGCCCAAGCAGTGCCCAGCACAGGGGAAGAATCCCTGCCCTGCTCCTGCTGGCCACACCATTCCTGAGCCAGGCCAGGAGCCATTGGCCTGCTTGCCCACCTGGGCACACTGCTGCCTCATGTCCAGCCTGCTGTCCATCAGTCCCTGCAGGTCCCTTTCTGCCTGGCCGCTCTCCAGCCCCTCTGGCACCTTGTTGAGGGAGGCGGGCAGGGAGGGAACGGGTCCAGATCCAGTCCTTCCTGAAATGTGGTGTTTGCTGGCACTGCCAGTTCCCACGTCTTGATATTTCCCTATTGTGGCACAGCCCAAGTGCAGCAAGTGGCTGGCAAAGAAAGCCAAAAGCAAGCAAAGACCTGGTACCTAGAGCAACCCAATCTCGGGTTTGCTGACAGCGCCAGTAGCCAGATCGGGAATGTTTCAGATGCCAGCACAGCACAATTGCAGCAGTTTGCTGGCACAGGAAATGAGCATCAGGCAATTTCTCACTGCCAGCAAAACCTAAATGCAGCAATTTTCTGGCAAAGAAAGCCAGAACCCAGCAGCTTCCCAGTGCTGCCACCAGCACCACCCAGATCTGGTGTTTGCTGCGCAAGTGCCCAGATCCGGAAATTTCCCAGTGCTGGCACAGCCCAAGTCCAGCAATTTGCTGGCACAGAAAGCCAAAATCCGGCAATTTCCTGATGCCAGTACAGGTGCCCAGACCTGATGTTTGCTGCCACTGCCAGTGCTCAGATCTGGATATTTCCCTGTTCTGGCAGAGCCAAGTCCAGCAATTTTCTGGTAAAGAAAGCCACAATCTGGCAATTCCCTGCTACTGTCATTGGCAATGCCAAGATCCGGTGTTTGCTGGCACCACCAGTGCCCAGATGCGGGAATTTCCCAGTGCCAGCACAGCCCAAGTCTAGTAATTTTCTGGCAAGGAAAGCCAAAATCTTGCAAATACCTGGTACTTACAGCAACCCAATCTTGTGTTTGCTGACACCACAAGTGCCCAGATCCAGAATTTTTTAGGTTCCTGCACAGCATAATTCCAGCAATATGCTGGCACTGAAAGTTAACATCTGGCAATTTCCTGGTGCTGGCACATCCCCCACCCAGATCTGGTGTGCGCTGGCACTGCCAGTGCCCACATCTGGCAATTTCCCTCTTTGGGCACCACCCATGTCCAGCAATTTGCTGGCAAAGAAAGCTAAAACCTGGCAATTTCCCCTTGCCAGCACCGCCCAATCTGGAGTTTGCTGACAGCAGGATCCCAGGAAAGAAGGAAGGATAGAAGGAAAGAAAAGAGGAAGGCATCCAGATCCAATCCTTCCTGGAGCCTGGAGCCTGAAATGGGCTGTTTGCTGGCACTGCCAGTGCCCAGATCTGGACATTTCCCTGTTCTGGCACAGCCCAAGTGCAGCAATTTTCTGGCACAGAAATCCAAAGCCCGTGGCAGCTTCCTGCTACTGGGTCTGGCACCGCCCCCACATCTTGCGTTTCATGTAACCAGAACCAAGATTTGGAAATTTCTCAGTGCCAGCAGAGCCCAAATCTGGCAGATTTCTGTCACTGGCAATGACACCACCCAGATCTGATGTTTGCTGGCAGCGCCAGCGCCGAAATCTGAAAATTCCTGGTGCTGGCACAGCCCAAGTCCAATGATTTCCTGGCATAGAAACCCAAAATTTGGAAATTTCCAGGTTCTGGCTCCAGCATTATCCAGATCTGGTGTTTGCTGGCAATGCCAGTGCCCAGATTTGGAAATTTCCCAGTGCCTTCACAGCCCAGGTCTAACAATTATTTTTAGCTAGCTGGGGCAGAGAAGTTCCTTGGACTGTGACTTTCCTTTTTCTTGGAACTGTTTAAACCTGCTCTGGACTGAAAACCCAGGAAAACACCTGCAGCTCACACCTGTGGCCCACCGAGCTCTGGGACGCTGCATTCCAGCACCAGAGGGACTCAGGAGAGACCGAGTGAGCCAACTACAACCCACAAAAAGGACTTTCTGAATTTGCCATCTCTTCAGCACTGTCCAAGGTTTTATTTAATATTATTCATTTTTCATGCTTGTGAATACTTTACTTGTTAAATAAACTGGGTTTTTTTCACTTTTCTCCAGGGAAGTCTTTTCCTGAACTAGTAGGGGTAGGGGCTGCTTGAACTTGCTTTGTAGATGGACCAATTTTGGAGGTTTCCTCCCCAAATTTGCCCTAAGCCAGCACTAACAGTCATCATGAAAACTTCACCAGTGGCATAATTTCCTGGTGGCAAATCTTGTGACAGAAGCTTGACCTTGTTCTCCATGAGAGATTTTTGGGAAGAGCAGACAGCAGTCTGCAGACCAGCATGAGGTTGCACCACCATTCCAGTGAGTGGCCCACATGAAAACAGTGAAATTGTGCAAGCGAGTGCTGACCTGATAGAAAGAATCACTTGTATCTTTGACGTTGCTGACTGCTACAGCCACTCTTCAAACAAGGACATTTGAATGCAGCTTTCACGTTGCTTGTTCTCTTCACAGATTTTTGATTATTTTGTCCTGAGAATATCTGACAGCCACCGGAAAGTGAAGCAGAGGGCGCTGGATGTGCTGGCTGAAATCACAGGAGCCCTGAAAGATGCCCTGAACCCGGTGATCGTTGGTTTGGTGGAAGGAATAACAAAGAACCTGAACTCAAAGGATCCCAGGGTTCATGGGGCAGCTGTGAAAGCACTGGAAGAATCCATTGCTCATTTGGGTAAGGCTGAGCCCTGGCAGGGACTCTCCTCAGCTTCGTCTCTGTCTCTCCTGCACAAGAGAGCGCTGAGTGCCTCGATAGCTGCTCTTGTCTGTGGAACACTGCAGCTGACACCCACCAGAGGCTGTGCAGGTGCAGTCCTTATGCACCATCCCCAACAGGCTGGAATGGGATCAGCATTTCCCAACAGTCCCAGGAGCCCTTGGCTCTGTGCTGCTTGTCTGAAGGGCAAGTCCTGGACTGCAGCTCTGCTACAGTTCAGAGGCAAAGGGGGTTTGGAGTTTGCTTGGGCCCCATCTGACTTCCCAAATGAACAGCTTTGCTATTGGCATTGTTTTGCAGAGAAAAGAAGAAACCTCACAACTTTGTAAAAGTTGTAAAGCTCAGTATGCTTTTATTACGACGCGCGCCGGACGCAAGCCCCCAAAAAGGCATGCGTACCTCTGAAGACCTCGGGTCTTCTTTTATCCCCCTTCCAAATGCATATGCATACAGTTTCACAATAAGTTCATACATATTCATTCCGCGTGACATTTAGCACCAGTTCTTCTTTATCAAAGGAATTTCTATGTCTGGGGCAAATTGACCTTGTGGTCATTTCTGTTTTTCTTTCTCTGTCTCCTTGTTGTCTCTGGAATGCGGCTTTTCCTTCATCTTTGGCCCCACAGACCCCTCACCTCTTCCAGACACTTCACCTAATTCAGAATGGATCCCCACTCCGTCTCATTCCCCCCTTTCCTAGGAAATAAGTAAATTCTTTTACTTAAGGAAAACCTCCACGACAATAAGTGTCTTTTAACGCTTCACCATGTACGTTTGACAAAGAAGTCAGTACAGCTATTCGTTGTAGCATTCTACAGTTCCAAATTAACAATGTAATAGATAATCCTAAACTTATCCCAACTAATATTGGTAAAACTACAATGGGGTGGCACAACTTATTAAAAATTCCATTCGCACTTGGTGACCACCCAAAGATCACATCCCACCAGTGATGATCCATATTTTGTTTTTTTCTTTGTAGAACCCTGGTTATCTCCTTTGTATCATGTTGGACAGTAATTAAGGTTTTCTTTCCACTTTCTTGGATTTCCTTTAGGATTTCCAATAAGTCTTGGTGCTTAATTAATTGTTTCACTAATGTAATGTTCATCCCAATAGGGGTAGGTGGTAGTCTGTGACACATTGTGTAATTAGCTTTAATCAGCTGGTGGGATGTCACTGGGGCCAAGTACGAAAAATCACACCCGATAATCTTAACAAAATTACAAATACAGAAGTTAGAATGATTTTTACTAGACAGAATAACATCATTGCTATCAATTTTTACTGCAGCACAGGCAGTCCTCAGACACACACACCCCTTTCCAGTATATACGAGCACAGTTTTCTGGTCAGTGACTGGATGAATTTCAAAGTGACAAATACTCTGTTCAGTGTCCAAACACACATCCTGAGCATTAATAGTATTGCTTTCACAAATGAATCCCATCTGTTCTCTAGTAATGCAGGATTCTAAGTTTACTGTCTGCCACTTTCCATTCATCTTTCGCGCCCACAGTCTATGTTCTGAAGGATATTGTTTTTTCATGGTTTAATCCTAGGGCAATGATGGGATGGATAACATAAACAGTGGCATAAGGTATGGTAAGCACAAAGGCAGTTGCTACATTAGAAACAGGATCATAGGTGAAATTCACCATAGTCCACCAAGATTGAAACTTCCTTTCAAAATCAATTGCATTATCCCACACAATCTTCCGAATTTCAGCTGGAAAATTACCTTCACTCCCTTCCCGTATGATCAGAGCTGCTGTTGCCTGCACCCATAACTGTGCTTGTATACAACTGAAAGCTAAAGACACATTATCTTCAACTGTACTAAGTGCTTCTACTATTAACTTGTGGTCTTGGTCCCCGGCCATTTCCCACTTTGACAGTACTTTTGAAATCTGCCACTGGCTAGTTCCTAATGCCAATAGAGATGACTGTAAGGGTTGCTTCAATTTTGTTAGGCTACATGCTGCAGTGGCCAGTTTATTCATCAGTATTTCTGAATCAATTCCATTTAAAACTCCTAATCCTGTCCCTAATATGCCAGTTTGATCCTTTCTTGTTCTGCTCCTGAGGTATGCCTGTTTTTGTAACCATGTTGTCCAGCCCTCAAAGGAAGTTTTTAGGAAGGAGGAGCAGGCTGGTTGGATTTTTGAGATGTTAATTTGCATTATCAACTCCACACATTTGAGAGACCATTCTGGATTGAGTAATAGTTGTTGCTCACCCACATTTCTTACTACATAGGGGCCTATTCCATACACCTCAGGTTCAAGTCTGGGTTGAGTCTGAACTATTTGGTCTTGGTGTGGGCTGTATAGGGTCCTGCTGTGGTAAAAGGTGTAGTGTCTATTTTGAATTTAAATGAAAGCCCGATATCTTCCTGTGCCCAAAGGCAAGTTATTTCTACAGGCTGTATTAAGGTGAAATTACACCAGCAGTCTGATTCATTTAGGCTATCACAGATTTCCTGGTGTTCATATACACCAGGAGAGGTTGAGACACTAATTTCATTTGGTCTCTCATTAGCCGTCCCATTTATCATCCGGCACCCTACCTTGATTTCTTCTCCTCTAATCCCTTGAAGCGTCCACAGTTTCTGTTCCTGCCATTCCTGCTCCTCATATACCTGATCTCCATGAATTACCACAGTGGATAGGTTTAAATGCTTTATCTCAGAAGGTTTTCCCATGGATCCAGTATACTGATTAAACGCCTGGAACCAAGGCCATTCAGCATTGCTCTGAATAAAGGTACTCTCAAGTTCTAAAACTTCAGTTATGATTACACACAAAACAATTCTACAAACTAAAATATCAGCTACTCCCGACCGCAATATACTCATTTTGCCCGAGTAAGTTTTAGTCTCAGTTCATTGTCTCCTGGCGTCACTCCTCAAGGGGTTTCTGGGCCTTCTTCACCCGAGAGTGATGAATCCAGGCATTCTGCTCCTTGATTCTAATTGCAGTGAAGGTGGTGAGAAGCACTTGGAATGGTCCCTCCCACTGTGGTTCCAAGGTCTTTTCTGTAAGAGACTTAACATATACATAATCTCCAGGTTGTATGTTATGTACTGGCCCATCTAACTCCCAGCTCCGAGTTCCAACCACATGTTTCTCAATTTCCTTGAGCTGTTTGTTTAAGGCCACCATGTAGGTGGCTAGTGTTACCTCTCCAATATGGGTGGACACTCCCTTTTGTATTCCATATGGTCTTCCATAGAGTATTTCAAAAGGGCTCAACTTTTCTTTAGCTCGAGGTTTCGTTCGAATTCGCAATAGCTAGTGGAAGAGCTTGGGGCCAGGGTAGATTAGCTTCCTGCCCCAGTCTTATGATTTGCTGTTTAATCAAATGATTCATTTTCTCCACTTGGCCGCTTGATTGGGGGCAGTATGGGGTGTGAAGTTCCCAGTCTATGCCCAGGTGGCTACTAATCTGTTGCACTATTTTGGAAATGAAATGTGATCCTCTATCTGAGGATATTGTGGCTGGAACTCCAAAGCGTGGTATTATTTCTTGTAATAATACTCTGGTCACTTCTCTAGCTTTGACAGTTCTGGTGGGGAACGCTTCTGGCCACCCTGAAAATGCATCTGTCAATACCAGCAAATATCGATACCCCCCTTTCCTTGGGAGTTCTGAAAAGTCAATTTGCCACTGTTGTCCAGGCCCATGGCCTCTCCCAGTCTGACCGAGTTTCAGTCTGGGGGTATTTTTGGGGTTAGTCTGGAGGCAAAGATCACACTGTTGGGTCACCTGAGTAATAGTGGCATATAAATTCCTAGCAACAATTCTTTCAATCAGGTATGTGTATAGGGCATTTATTCCCCAGTGCGCTTTCTGGTGTTCTTCCCTTACTAGTGACCACAATAGATGGGAAGGGATTACCAGTTTCTTTTCAATGGTAGCCCACCCTTCTTGGTTATACGTCCCTTTTTGATCTTCAATTAATTTCTTATCTCGCTTGTTGTATTCTGGCTTACCTTCAAGGGAGATTTTTCCATCTGGAATAAGGACTCCTTCAGTGGCTACCTCACCTTTTGCTGCTTCTTTTGCCTCTCTATCTGCCAGCTCATTTCCTTCTTCCAGTTCTGAGCTCACTTTTTGGTGTGCCTTAATGTGCATAATTGCTACCTTTTCAGGCAGCTGAACTGCTTCCAGCAGCTGGATTATCTCTTGTGCATGTTTGATGTTCTTTCCCTGTGAGGTCAGCAGTTCCCTCTCCTTCCAGATGGCTCCATGTGCATGTATGACTCCAAATGCATACCTTGAGTCTGTGTAGATGGTTATTCTCCTCCCTTTTGCCCTTTCCAAGGCACGGGTCAGGGCAATTATCTCAGCCTTCTGCGCAGAGGTACCTGTTGGGAAGGGTCCAGACTCGATTACCTCTCTGTCGGTGGTCACTGCATACCCAGCATGTCACTTCCCATTGGCAACATAGCTGCTCCCGTCAGTGAACCAGGTCTCTGCATCATCCAGAGGGGTATCCTATAAGTCTGGGCGGCTGGAGTAGGTAGCTTCAATGGTCTCCAGGCAATCATGGTGTACTGCTTCTCCTTGATTTCCACTGAGAAAGGAAGCTGGGTTGACAATATTAGTCACCACGATCTCTACATCATCTTGCTCTACCATGATGGCCTGGTATTTCAGAAACCTCTGTGGTGAAAGCCAGTGGCCACCCTGTACTTCCAGTACTGCAGATACTGTGTGGGACACTAGCACAGTCAATTTTTGTCCCAGGGTAAACTTGCGTGCCTCTTGAATATTCAGCACAACTGCTGCTACAGCTCTGAGGCAACCTGGCCATCCTTTGGCTGTTGCATCTAGCTGCTTAGAGAGGTAAGCAACTGCCCTCCGATATGGACCCAAGTCCTGAGCCAGTATTCCCAGGGCAATTCCCTGTTTCTCATGGGAAAATAGGAATAATGGTTTACTCACATCTGGAAGTCCCAAAGCTGGAGCTGACATGAGAGCATCCTTTAGCTGGTGAAAGGCCTGTGTTGCTTCTTTTGTCCACTGGAGATCTCTGCTTCCATCGGCAATCAGAGCATAGAGGGGTCTGACGAGCAGTCCATAATTATAAACCCACAGCCGGCACCATCCTGCCATGCCTAAGAAGGTTCGGAGTTCTTTTATTGTCTGGGGTTTTGGGGTTTGGCATATGGTTTCCTTGCGAGCCTGCCCTAACATCCGTTGCCCAGCACTCACCTCGTACCCCAGGTAGATAACTTTCTGTTTCACTACCTGTGCCTTTTTCTTTGATACTTTGTATCCTTGGAGTCCTAGGAAATTCAAAAGGCTTACCGTCCAGGCCACACATGCTTCCCTCGTCCGAGTGGCCACTAGAAGGTCATCCACATACTGCAAAAGCCTCCCTCCTTCCTGTGGAGCTTCCCAGGACTCCAGATCCTTTGCAAGTTGCTCCCTGAACAACGTAGGGGAATTTTTCCAGCCTTGGGGTAGTCTGATCCATGTGAGCTGGGTTTTGCACCCACTTTTAGGGATTTCCCATTTGAATGCAAAAATTTTTTGGCTGGCTTCATGGATGGGGAGGCAAAAGAAGGCATCCTTTAAATCTAAAACAGTAAACCAGGTTAGCTCAGGTGTTAGGCAAGTTAATAAAGTGTATGGATTGGCTGCCACCGGATACAGATCTTCTGTTATTTTATTGACAGCCCTCAAATCCTGTACTATCCAGTATGACCCATCAGATTTCCGAACAGGTAAAATGGGAGTATTGAAATCAGATTGGCATTCTTTCAGTAATCCTAATCGCAGAAAATTTTCGATTATTGGGCTGATTCCTTCCCTATCCTCTTTTTTTAGGGGGTACTGCTTGATTCTCACTGGTTGCGCTCCCTCCTTGAGTTTGATTACTATGGGGGAGGCATTTTTCGCTCTCCCTGGCACATCAGAGGCCCACACCCCAGGAAATACCTGACCTAGTATTTCTTCATCAATTTCTTCCTTAATGCCAATAGCTGTCAGAGTTAAACTTAATACCTCTATGTACTTTTGATCATTCACCTCCAGAGTAATTTCCCCATTTTTGAATGTAATGGTTGCTTGTAATTGTTCCAATAAATCTCTCCCTAAAAGTGCCCTTGGTGAATTAGGCATGTACAAGAATTTATGAATACTCCATTGTTTTCCCAATTTATACCTCAAAGGTTTACAAAAATATGCCCTTTCAGACTGGCCAGTTGCCCCCTGCACTACAACATAATCATTTTCCACAGGTACTAAAGCTTTATTTAAGACTGAATATGTAGCTCCTGTGTCAACCAAAAATTCCACCCTTTTCCCTTCTTCCCCCAGCCTCATTGTTATAACCCGTGGATCCGCTGGGGCAGAATCCCCCGGTCCTCCTCAGTTGTTTTGTACATGTGCAGCCATCTGTTGGTCACTCCTTCTTCGTTCTGGGCATTGGCCTTTCCAGTGACCAATTCTTTTGCAGATTGCACACTGGTTCCTGCCCAGCCGAGGTGGTCCTTGTCTCGGCGGTCCCTGGTTGTATTTCCTCTGCCTTTCCTCCTGTACCACTGCCACCAACCTTTTCATTCCTTGTTTATATCCTTCCTCCCGGTTACTAAATACTCTCCAGGCTTCCTCTAACAAGGCTTCAAGATTCCTCCCATCTGGTCCCCGAATTTTCTGAAGTTTACGCCTGATATCTCCAGCAGACTGCCCCAAAAATGAATTAACTAGTTGATTTGTCCCTATCTCAGACTCCGGATCTAATGATGTATGATGACGCATAGTATCCCTTAAACGCTCTAGAAATTCAGATGGAGTCTCAGAAGGCCCCTGCTTAAGGGAATATAAGGCAGACCAGTTTATGGTTTTTGGAATAGCTCTTTCTACCCCTGTTGCTATCCACTCTTGATACTCTGCTAATTTCTTTACCTCTGCTGACACATTAGGATCCCATTCTGGGTCTTGGAGGGGGAAATGTTCTTTTATATCCAGCTGTGTGGCCTTACAATAATCCTCTGCCAAATTCCCTGCTGTCTTTAAGATCAGCTGTTTCTCTGTTTCAGTGAAAGCATCTAGTAGTAGCTGGATGTCAGCCCAGTCTGGATTGTCTTTTTTGATAACATATCGTAGGCGTTTGGCAGTGAGTATCGGGTCAACACGATAATTCCTTGCAATCCTTTTCCATGCTTCTAAATCAAGTGTGGTAAATGGCACTTTAATCATTAATTTGGCCCCTTCTGGTCCCACTGCCTGTCGCAGAGGGGCCTGTAGCACTACTTGCCTCCTGGTTCTAGATGCAACTGGACTCCCACGGGTAGGGTGGGTTCTAGTAGATGTGCCTTCCCCACCTGAGTCCTCCTCCTTTTTGGGGAAGTTCCCTTCCTCCTCATCCTCAGTTTCAGCCTCAACCTCCCTAACCCTCCCCCCTTGGGGAGGAGCTGGAGGAGCTTTCACCCACTCAAATGTGTCCCATTCTTGCTCCTCAGAACGATAGACCTTATCTGATCTCATACACCGTTGTCCTATACCGCATGCTGAACAACAGCGTTTGATTTGCCCTCTCTTTGCCTTGTTACCTTTTTCAAGGGCCAAGACCAGTGGGTCTGAGGGTGATTTTATCCCACAGTCCTTTTGCCACTCTTGGTGATTTCTTAAAACAAAAAACATATCAGCATACGAGACCTCATCCCATTTACCTTCCCATCTTAAAAACAACATTAACTGCAGTAAAGTATTATAGTCTAGGGTTCCAGTGGGTGGCCACCTTGCTCCGTCCTCTAACCTGTATAAGGGCCACCAGCGTGTGCAATACTGGATTAGATCCTTTTTATTCTCAGAGCCCCCCCGGCTAGTGACTTCCTTCCAGTGGGCCAAGATGCACCCTAAGGGGCTGGCCCGTGGAACTTCCTTGCTCTGGTTAGTTCCCATTATTTCCTTCTTGCCCTATCTTGCTTCCACCCAAACCTCTTTTCACAGGACTTCACAGTAGCTTCCCAGTCCTCCTCCCACACACTCCAAGTGGCAGGTATCAGATGCGATTTCCCACACACAAGTTTTAAGATCTTAGAATCTGAATCAGCTTGATCAGAAACTTCTAATCTACACTTGGGGCACGTGCCCCGTCGCTTGTTAGAACAGCAATACCAGCGTTTCCCACAAACTGTGCACTGTAATAATACCCACGCAGCGTGCCAGCTTTTTGATGCACCAAAGGTTACTCGAAATTTCCCACAAAGGCAAGCTATTCCATTTATTACAGGGAGCTCTTAATCCTCTACGGCAAGCTGTTCCCAGTCCAGACTTACAATAGTGCCAGCTGAAGTCCGGTAGAGCCCCTCTAAATGAACTTGTTCGTCTCCCCTATCTATCCAATAATCCACCGGATTCACAAACTCCCAGGGGTCGAGTCCAAACCACTGAGGCAGAGGAACCCCTCGGGTTCGTCTAGCCACGGTGAAAGCATGCACAACCTACACCACAATTTACCACCTTTACTCAATAAACGTCCTCACCCACGCTTTTTCACAGTTTACTCTGTTTTCTCTGTCAGGCGCTCCCCGCCCCCACAGCCTGCCTCGGTCGGTGTTTACTCAGTCTCCCCAGTGGCAGGTAGGACTTCTCCCACCCCCGCGCAGTAGAGCACTATGGATCTACTCTCTTTTATACACCATACACTTTATACACTTGCACAATTACAAATACAGCGCGCTGATCCCTCAATGCAACATACAGCAACACAGTGTCCGGACACCACTCACACACACACAAACAAAGAAAACATACGCGGGTTCAGCTCTGTCCTATCAGAACAATGAACCCCAATACACGCATACACGGGTTCACCCAGCTCACCCCCAGAGCTGCTGGCGGTTCCGCTCTATCAGAACGATGAACTCCGTCTCTAATACAGCTGCTCTATCAGCTGAACCCAGACGTCTCTGGGTGGTTTACTCCCTTGCTCTCCTTCCTCCCCCCCGGGGGCCCCTCAGTACATACCGTATCTTCCCCCGCAGGCCAGCAGGTCCTTGTCTGTCCCAGCAGGAGGCAAGTCGAGACGAGCGGAGCCTCCTCCAGGAAAATCCTGGGGCGCGCCTAGGAGTCCCTCGGTCCCCCCCCTGCCCCTGCGGGGACAGAGATGGAGACGGAAAGTATCTCTTTCTCCTGGCTGGCTTGCCAAGAATGTTTTGCGGAGAAAAGAAGAAACCTCACAACTTTGTAAAAGTTGTAAAGCTCGGTATGCTTTTATTACGACGCGCGCCGGACGCAAGCCCCCAAAAAGGCATGCGTACCTCTGAAGACCTCGGGTCTTCTTTTATCCCCCCTCCAAATGCATATGTATACAGTTTCACAATAAGTTCATACATATTCATTCCGCGTGACATTTAGCACCAGTTCTTCTTTATCAAAGGAATTTCTATGTCTGGGGCAAATTGACCTTGTGGTCATTTCTGTTTTTCTTTCTCTGTCTCCTTGTTGTCTCTGGAATGCGGCTTTTCCTTCATCTTTGGCCCCACAGACCCCTCACCTCTTCCAGACACTTCACCTAATTCAGAATGGATCCCCACTCCGTCTCAGCATGAAGGGACAGTGACCCATCAGAGCTTCTGCAGAGCAGCCACTTGCAAGGCTCTACATTAGAGGCATTAGCTGCCTATTTTCCACTTTTCTTCGTGTTCTTTTTTCAAAGGGGAACTGATGATTCACCAATTCATTTCTTTAGAACAAACAGGTATAAACCCATGTTTTTTTCCTCCTCAGAGCACCCTGGGCTGGGTTTGCAGCCCATCCTTGTGTGGGATTGCTGGGGCTTTTCCTCCCTATTGGGTTCCTGCACCATGGAGCCACTCAAAACAGCCTCTTCCCCGAGGTTCTGCTGCAGGGATTTGTCCTCACTGGTCTCCATGCTCAGCTCCTTGTCTGGGGGAGGAAGGACAAGGAGAGGATGGGATTCGCCCCCTTGCCAGAGGGAAGGGGAAGGAGATACCCCCAGTGCATCCCCAGCAGGACGGGGTTGGCAGCGGGGTTGTCCTGCAACTGGGGGCCATGCTGGGCTGGGAGATGGAGCAGGAGAGAGGGGGAAAGGGGCACTGACTTCCTCCTCACCTGCCTGGGTATCCTGGGACATCTTCCTCTTCCTCAAAGTCTTCTCCTCCTCCCTCTTGCCAAGGTTTGGGAATGGGAAATCCCGGTTTGGGGAAAAAAAAGGTGTGAATGCCTTGGGTTGGGGATTCCTCCCACCCAAGTCCATCACTAGAAGTCATCTGGTGTCCATAAAAACCTTCAAAAATCAAGAGTGAATAAAAAAAGCCACCAGGAGTTTCCCATTTCCAGTCTCATCCCTCTCGGGTTCTGGTGGACCCCCATCTCAGGGCTGGTAGGGGTCCCACGGGTCCTGGGGATCCCCCCTCTCCAGGGTCCTGCTTAGGGATTCCAGGGGGATTTGGGGTCCCCCTGTCCAGCCTCCCCCCACTCCAGCCACTTGGGGCTCCCCCCTCTCCCCACTGCCCCGTCCTGGTTTAGGACAAATTTGGGAGAAAATCTCCAAAAGATTTTCCTCTAGAAAGCAGATTCAAGTGGCCCCTCTCCAACCAGATCAAGAAAAGATTTCCATGGAGAAAAGGGGAAAAAAACCTGTTTATTTACCAGGCAAAGTGTTCACCAGCACAAAAAATGAACAATATTAGAAAATAAAACCTTGTGCTGCTCCAAAAGAGATGACAAACTCAGAAAGTCCCTCTGTGGGCTGTAGGTCAGCTCACTCAGTCTCTTATCCCTCCCTCCAGCACTGGAAATGCCACAGCCCAGGCTTGGCCAGATGGGCCACAGGTGCGAGTCAGGGTGTTCAGTCCAGAGCAGGTTTAAACAGCTCCAAAGAAAAAGAAAAACCACAGTCCAGGGAACTTCTCTGCCTCAGCGAGCTAAAAACTAACTAAAAGCAAAGGAGAGCTCTGTCCTGCTGTCTGTCTGTCCAGAGACAACTGATACCTTAGGTTTTAAGTTTTTCTGTTCTGTTTCGATGTGCAGCTTTTAGCTTTACATTAACTGTCACTGGGATCTTTTCACAGGGTGGTGAAGACAAAACAATCCTGTTCTAGCTGGAGACTCAAGAACAATCTCTTCAAACTTCAGGCCCAAAGCATAAACAATGTGAAAAGAGGAGGGTGGGCAAGCAAGGAGGATGAAACTTAATAATTTGAAGTTATTAATTGGGCAGTTATGTGCAAATGGACTAAAACTTATAAAAATGTGAGATCTTGTGATCAAGCCCTCTTTTGCTCATCCAGGCAGAGTCACAGCTTTGGCTGCGGTACTGCCAGGGTGTGACCTTTAAAGGCATTTCAGTAAAAATCCACTTTATTCCTCTTAACTCCATCTGGTCTCTGTTCCAGCTCCTTAAGGCATCACAACAGTCCAGGAGCCGGAATGTGGAGGAGTGAGTGCAGTTTCTGAAAACAAACTGCTGCTTCTTCCTCCTCCCCTTCGCTCTCAGACCCAGCTTTAAAGGCACAGAACTCATTTCTGGGCTAAACAGACCGATGGGGTACGAGCATCATGAAGTCACCCCAGGACACCCCTGTCAGGGTCAGGGGGTCCCGTCCCCGCCTCATCTCCGGGCTGCCGGGGGTGCCCCAGCTCCGGTATCGCCCCTTCCCCTCTCCCCGCCCCAGGGGTCCCCCGTTCCACAGCCCCGGCTCTCACGGGGATCCCCAAAACCAATGTCCTGCCCCGTCAGTACCGGGCCATCCCCACGTGGCCCCCCCGGGACCCTCCCGAGGGGCGATCGCGGCTCCTCTCTCCCCGAAAAAGCTCCTCTTAGGGAGCCCGGAGATACCCGGGGCTCGAGTCTGGGATCTGCCGGCTCCGAACACTCTCCAAAAAATCCTCCTGGAGACCCCTGGCTGGAGTTGTTTGGGAATTCAGCTACTTGAGCTGAGCTTCTTCTGGGACTTTCAGCAGCCTTGTGTTTCTCACCTTGGAGTGAATGAACCTTCTCAGTCTTCCTGGTATCATTTGCTCCCTTTCCTCCAGTGATTTTAACAAACTTTTCAAGGAAGGGCAACAGAATATTTTCTTTACACTGGCCACCTGCCACAGCCATTTTCCTTATCAGTTTTCCCATAAGTTGCTCAGAGGAAGCTGCATCCAAGTTTCCAAGAGTTCCGCCAGAAAGAGCCACAACCTCCTCAGTGGAGGGAACCATGCTGTTGTCAAAGGCACTTGGGGTCAGACAACAGTGCCCTGAACTCACTGCGCCAAAATAATGTCTCAATCTGGTTAAGAAAATTACTAGAGAGATGCCTCTGCCCCAATTAAGGCGCTAATGAGACCAAATCCAAGGTGGATTTTATTGAACAGTAAATGTGAGGTAGAGAGAGTTAAAAGAAAGAGGAAAGCGGGGCATGGCAAGGGAGTGACAGGGACAGACACCTCCTCTGGAGCGGACCAAGTGTGACATTGTCCCCTGTGTGTGTGCCCTTCCCGGGGTGGGGGTTTTACACCTGAGACAGTTTGGGTAAGGGAGGTGGTGTTCACCCCTCGAGCAGGGATTACCCCACTGTTTCAGGTTGCAATGTAAGATGTAACCAAATGCATGTTTTCAATCACCATCTCCATAAACTGCTATAAACAGCTGGGGCAGTGTTCTTTATCTCTTCCATGACTCAGCCCTGATAATGCCCTCCAGGGGAGATATCTTGGGCTAATGGGCCATTGAGTGTCACTGCAGGACTGATAAAATTCCATTATCCCTTTGTGGGATGCTCCGCCCAGGGGGCGGATCCAATCATTCCTACCTGGATATAAGTTGAGACTCCACACCAGGAGCACCTTGCCTACTGGATTGCCAGAGGACAAGAGCTCCATAACCACCAGTGGACCTTCAGAGAAAGGCCAGACACTTCTACAGGATCACTGCTCTGACAGAAACACGTTCACCACTCCCACAGGACTACAGCCACCATTTAATAGGACTGAAGCCACCACCCTGCCCAACAGGGTGTCAGGTTATATCCTGACTCTGTCAGTTTAAGGCAGTTTTTCTGTATCATTGCCTTGATCTTCATTTTCCTCTTAAATTGTGATTCTGGCTTAGACCCTTTCCCAGGTTTCCCTTCAAACCAGTAAAAAAACCAATGTGCTCATCTGTTGTTTTCTGCCAAAAACAGGATTTCCCATTCCCAAACATTTGCCAGATGGAAGAGGAGGCTGTGAGGAAGATGAGGATGCCCCAGGACACCCAGGAGTGAGGAGGAAGTCAGTGCCCCTTTCCCCCTCTATCCTGCTCCATCTCCCAGCCCAGCATGGCCCCCAGCTGCAGGACAAACCTGCTGCCAACACCATCCTACCGGGGATGCACTGGGGGGATCTCCTTCCCCTTCCCTCTGGCACAGAGGCAAATCCCATCCTCTCCTTGTCCTTCCTCCCCCAGACAAGAAGCTGAGGATGGAGACCAGGGAGAAAAAATCCCTGCGGAATAACCTGGAGAAAGAGGCTGTTATGAGTGACTCCAGGGCACAGGAATTCAACGGGGAGGAAAATCCTCAGAGATCCCACAGGAGGAGGGACCGCAAACCCAGCCCAGGGTGCTCTGAGTAGGAAAGATCCTCCCTTAGCCAGGAAGGTGGACAGAGCTTCAGCCAGAGCTCAGAGCTGGTGGTCCATGAGCAGCTTAATGATGGGGAGAAGCACTACAAGTACTTGGAGTGTGGGAAGAGCTTCAGGCAGAGCAGCACTCTGATCAGCCACCAGATGATCCACACCAGGGAATGGGCCTATGAGTGTGGGGAATGTGGGAAGGGCTTCAGCTACAGGTCAGAACTCATCAGGCACCAACGCATCCACACTGGGGAGAGGCCCTACGAGCGTCCCCAGTGTCAGAAGAGGTTTCGGACCAGCTCCAGTCTCCTCCTGCACCAGCAGATTCACACAGAGCAGAGGCCCTTCTGCTGCCCCGACTGTGGGAAGGGCTTCAAGCAAAACTCCAACCTCATCAGACACCGGCGCATCCACACTGAGGAGAGGCCCTACGAGTGTCCCCAGTGTGGGAAGAGCTTCACCCAGAGCTCTCACTTGACCAGTCACCAATGGAGGCACTGGTAAGGGAAGGCCTCCAATGCCCCAAGTGCAGGAGGATTTTGTGCACTGCCCCAGCTCCAATCATTGGAGTATCCATGTTGGTCAGAGCCCTGATGATCCATGTTCCCCATGATCCATGCTGGAAAGACACTCGTACCTTTTCCTGTCCCTGCCAATGACATGATGTGGGATGGAAAAACATGAAGGTCTGGCCATGGCCCTGTCATTACATTCACTCCCCCCTCAGGTCATTGTCAGGGGCAGGAAATGGACTCTCTCTCTCCCTGAGGAGAAGGGTAAAATTTCCAGGAAGGGGAAATTGTGGCCAGGAAGACCCAGTGAGTTTTATTGAGTTTTCCCTGTAAACAGTCCCTTCTGCTATCAATATTGTTTCTGTTTTTGGTTGTTTCTTATCTCGTTGCTGTTCTCAATAAATTGTTCTTATCCCAGCCCAGGATCTTTGCCTTCTGTTCTTTCCATGGGAGGCGGGAGGGCAGCGAGGGCAGCGCGGTTTTAGTGGGAGCAGGAAATTCAGGGATCCCGTTCCTGAACCCCGGCCCCTGGAAACCGAGCATCCCAGCTGGTCCCAGCCCTGGTGGCCATGGCAACAGCCTTGGAAGCGGGTCCCTGCCTGGGGCTGTGGGAACCTCTTCCCTCTGGTGCCCAGGGACAGGAGTGGAGGGAACGGCTGCAGCTGAGTCGGGGCAGGCTCAGGTTGGATGTCAGGAAAAGGTTTTTGCCCAGAGGCTGCTGGGGCCCTGCCCAGGCTCCCCAGGGAAGGGTCCCAGCTCCAGGGCTCTCTGAGCTCCAGCAGCGTTTGGACAGCCCTGCCAGGCCCAGGCTGGCATTGTTGGGGTGTCCTGTGCAGGGCCAGCAGCTGGACTGGAGGATCCTGATGGGTCCTTCCCAGCTCAGCCAATTCTGTGGTTCTGGGATCCCATGAGCCTGGGGATGGGGCTTCCAATAGTTGCCATGGCAACAGGCTCTGGCTGCGGGCCTGAGCTGGTGTCCATGGCAACCACCCCTGGCATGGGGTCTCTATGGAGCTGCCATAGAAACTGACCATAGCAATAGGGGGATGGTGATGGTTGCCATGGAAACTGACCATAGCAACAGGGGGTTTGTGGTGGTTGCTATGGAAACTGACCATAGCAACAGGGTCCTGGCAATGGTTGCCTGCCTAGAATCAGATTTGTCACAGGCCCTCAGAGGGGTTTCATGGGGACTTTCCAAGAGTCTCCAGGCTGTTTCAGAGCTGGAATGTCACAGGCACAGACAGGGGCTCCATGGAGACGTTCCAGGGCTTTCTGGGATGGTAAAGAGCCGTGTGGTCAGAGGCAGTCACAGCCATTCCATGGTGACATCCCAGGGGACCTTGGGCTGCAAAGGCACCGATCTGTCACAGGCACTCACGGAGGCTCCACGGTGACATCCCAGGCGTCCCCAGGCTGCCAAAGAGCCGGAATGTCCCAGACACTCACAGGGGTTCCTGTCATGGACACAGTGGGAGCATCAGGCAAAAGCTTTATTTCTTTATTGGAGAAACTTCTGCTGAGACCTGTGGTGCAGAAAGTACACCCAACAGCCACCATGGATCCTCAAACCCTTGCAGGGCTCCTAGACTGCTAAAATTTCTTCTAAGAGAGGAGACTGGGAACAGCTGGATCCAATCCCAGCCCAAGAATTTGTCAAAGGTTTATGTGTAAAAGATTGGACAGGTGGAATTGAACTTTAACCCAATTTGTCCCACAGGATTAATGATGGAATACCAGATATATTTATATAAATACAGCTCCGATTGATTCTGATCATGACCGGACAGAAAGATTTTAACTCAAGTTATTTACTCAACAGTTCAGGAGCTTTATCAATTATTAGAATATAGTGCTCTAGGAAGGAATTTTGAGGTCAACAGATTGGTCTATGACATCAGAGAGTTTGTTGTGGAAGTCACTGAGCAGCTACAGCATCATAGAGGGGATTCTGTGACATCACAGATCAGGCTGTGGCACCATGGCATGGCTGGATGACATCATAGAGCTGGCTGTGAGGTTCAAAGTATATGCTGTGACATTAAAGAGTGCCAGTGTGACAGCACAGAAAAGGTCTCGTGGCATCACTGAGGGGTTTGTGACTTCACAAAGCTGTCTGTGACATCATAGTGTGAGGCAATAGAGCAGACTCTGCCATCATCGAGGGTGACTCTGTGACATCAGAGAGTGGGTTGTGACATCACTGGGTGACTGTGTAACATCATAGAGCTGGTTGTGACATCACAGAGACTTTTGTGACATCACAGAGCAGATGTAGCACATCATAGGGTGACATCTCATAGTTAGCTGTGTGAGATCACAGGGGCTGTGTGACAACCCAGAGTGGCCTGTGACATCACTGGTGGCTGTGTGACATTGCAAAAGAGCTGTGTGGCATCATAGGGGCTGTGACATCACAGGGGCTGTGTGACATCACAGGGGCTGTGTGAGGTCACTGGGAAGGTCACTCTACCCCGGCCCCCCTCACAGCTCCCCCCAGAGCAGTCCAACCCTGCTCGTGCACAGTGGGGTCCCCTGTCCCCCCGGGTCCCCCTGCCCCCGGCCCCGCGTCCTCCCCCAGAGGATGTTCCACGAGATCGACCCCAGAGCCTGACACGGGGATGGGGGGCCGGGGCCCTGGGGGTGGCACAGGGGGACAGGGACCCCCCGGCAGCGTTCCCGTGTCCCCCAGGGCCAGAGCCTGGGCCAGGGCTCCTTCATCCTGTTACCAACGAGGGCTTGAGAGTGCTGAAAAATCCCTGGCAAGGGAGCAGCAAAAACCAGATTTAATATTAAGGTGCAGCAGCACAAAGTTCCTTGGCAAGAGTCACTCTGCTCCTGACTGGACACTTCAGGCACACCAAAGAAACAAAGCAGCAACAAAACCAAACAGAATCAAGGCAATCAAACAGAAATGAGCAGAGAACTGTCCCAGTGTGTGTGAGACACAAGGACAGTGAGGGCAAGGATAAAATGAATAAAGAAATAAAAGCTTGACAGAGGTCAAACTTAACAGGACTTCACTGATACCTTAACCTTAACTGATACCTTCAACTTCACAATTTAGGAAAAGAACAGAGCTTAAGAGTATTTAACCTCACTTACAACCAATGACTTAAGGATTTAATAGTGGAATAACATTAAACAATATTAAACTTAGCTTATAACATAGTAAACTTTGCAAAAAAGAAATTCTTAATACCCTTTAACTTAACTTATTTGTCATGATGTAACCTTACTTACAGACCTGACTGACTCAGCTGTCCAAGGCACTCAAGCCCCTCAGTGAGCAGCATTTCTGCAACATTTCTCCAGCACAGGCACTCCTGTGTGCACACAGACACAAAGACTCAGTGCAAGGCACCCATAAGCAATTCCCCTGAGGGCAGGGAATGCTCCCTCTGGATCCTTTGGCATCTCCCCAGCAAAGGGAAAAGGATTGAGCCTGGAGGAGTGGGGGGATCAGCCCAGGCTCCGTCGTTGTTCAGGATCCCCGAGTGCAGCAAACGGGAGAGTTCCCGGCTGGGAGAGGCCCCACTCAGAGGGAGTCGCTGGCCCAGGAGAGCTCCAAGGGCTCCTTTTGGAGCGCTGTTTGCAGGGCCCGGGCCCAAGAGAGGGGCTTCAGTCCCAGCAATGGTTCATCCTGGCCGCACTTGGCATCAACAGCTTTCCTTGGCAGTGTGAGAACAGGGATGTTGTGCCACTGAGGGAACAAAAACAGTTCCCAGGGCTGCTCCTACAGAAGCCAGGAGCTGGCTGGGCAGCAGCAGTGCCTGGACCAGACAGGTTTGTGATGAGCTGCAGAGGAGCTGAGCCCAGGGGCTGTTGGCCAAGGCCCAGGCCCAAGGAGCATTTCTCAGCTGGCAAGGCGGCCTGAGAAGGGGAGGGGGGAATGCAGCAGCACAGGGCCCATGGAACCAAGGGACCATTGTGACACTGTAGGGTCCTGTGACACCAAGGACCCACGCCTTGGCCGTTCCCCACTCCTGGCGCAGCACCGCAGTTTTCCCAAGAGCCAGCCCGGGCTCCGCTGTGCTACATCAATGGGGAACCCGTCCCAGTGCCTGACCGTGCTGCAGCGTGCCACCCAGGGCCCTTGCACACACTGCCTTCTGCCCTGGGCCCGCCCCCAGCCCAGCCAAAGTGGCCCAGGCTGGAAGGAATGCCTGGCCCCCCCAGGTGTCTAAGACAGCCCGCACAGGATCTTTGGGAAGGGCTCAGACCACCAGCAAACGCTGCCCGGCTCTGCGGGCACAGTCCAATCCCCATATCTTTCCCTGAGAGCATTTGAATTACTAAATGAATATCATTTGAAGGGAGGACATTTACATTTTCCATTTCAGAGAAGGCTTCTGCCTTCCTTAGCAGGCACCTCTCTCTTCAAACCAAGACAATTGTTTATCATCTTGCAGATGCGCAGTTGCTGGGGAGCCCCGTTTTACACCAGGGACCCGGAGAACCATTCCCAGCAATTGGGAAAATCCTAGGTGGTCCATCCACCCACAGATGAGGTCTCCAAATGTGCCCGAAATTGGGTCCAGCTCTTAGAGGCCTAAAAGAGCAAGTCCAAGGGACTTGATGATATTTTTAGCCCAGAAAGCCCTTCAGCTGATGGCACACTTCACAATCAGCAGGGGACACAGCTAGGCCAAAGCCCAGGCCTCTGCTGGGAGCCTTTCTCCTCAAATACCCTTCAAACAAACCTCCATGCAAGTCACTTGGAAAGTTTCTTCAAATGATCCATTTCTGGCACATGACTACACAGGGTTAAGTGAAAGATTCTAAAGCAGCTGCTGTGGAGTCAAAGAGCCAGCACTAAGGGTCCTTGTCATCTCTTTGTAGCTAAATGCCACTTTGGGGGATTTGAGGGAGTTTGGAACGAGCTAGAGAGCAGACCTCCGAGTTTTTTAGATGATGCCATTGCTTTTTCTTCTCTTCTACATAGACAGGAAAGGTGAGTTTGGCTCACATCTGCACTGCATGGCTCACAAGGCCCGCAAGACTTGTAGTTACAAGAGCTTTGAAGGATTTCTTGGCCAAGAAGACACTGCCAACAATAATCTTTATGTTTTGCCACCAATCCTTCAATATTTCGTCTTAGGGACTGATGCTACAGTGTAAGCTTCCTTAGCCAATTATGACACACAAACTCAAAGCACTGCATCCTAAGCTTCTTGTTTACCATTGTAACTACTTTGATTTTTTTCTAGATCTTCAGCACTAAAACTCTAAACTTTCCTCCACTTCAACGTTCCTCCCCGTGTCTCTGCTATAATAAACTAGAAATCCACATTCTCGCTTCTAGCACCTAGCTTTGGAAGCCCTTTCCAAGGTCTCCCTTCAAATCCTGTGTTTAATTCAAAGCTTTGCTGACAAGACCAAAGGTCTGAGATTTCCCTGCGTTTGGATTTCCAACAACACTGATGCTGTTAGTTCCAGAGTGCCCGGGATCCCTCTTGCAAGTCAACTCTGGTAGGAACAAGACGGCTGGCAGGGGGCTGCTTGTGGCCTCTGACAGCCCATTGCTTAGGGCTTGCCAGCGCCCCAGCCCCTCAGGGGCTGCCCCAGCCCCACCAAGCTGCCCGGCAGCAGCGCCGCAGCCCCACAGCTGCTCCAGAGCAGCCCTATCCAGAGGCACCTGGGAGCCCTCAGCAAGGCAGCCAGCAGCACACGGGCAGGAGGACACGGATGCGCTTTCTGCCCGGCACAGGGCTTGTGGCCATCTCCAGGCACTGCTCTCACAGGGATCCCCGCAGCCCTGGCCCCTGCCCACCCGCTCTGTCACCAGCACAAAGGCTTCAGCAGAACCACCACAGGCCAAGGGGCTTCTGGCCATTTTCCCTGCAACACTGCACGCCTGGGCAGCTTGCTGAGCCATGGCACCCTTCTCCCCCTCTTCCCCAATGCCCTGCAGACCCTGGGCAGCAAAAGAAAGCCCCTGGGAGTCTGTGTATTATAACATACTCTATATTTATACACTAAAGAAAAAACAAATAGAAGAAAAGAAACAGAACAATCTTTCAGAAATGGAAAATTCCCGCTGGCTCAGGTGGCCTCAGCAGACAGAGCCTCTGGGATCAGCTCTCTGCAGAGCTCCAGCAGCGCAGCCAGCCGAGCCCCGACAGACGAGGCCGTGTCCTCCATGCCCTGCGGAGCTGATCTTGCAGCCTCTGGAAGACGGAATATCGCTCACTCTGCAGTGCCTGGAGGACATACAATGTTTCAAGTGCCAGATCTGACACCGCACTGCTGATGTCCTCTGTCAGGTGTTCCAGGGCTGAAAGAGAAGGGAACAGAGCCATGGTCAGATCGCGGATCTGCGGGGAGCCGAGGAGAGCCCCCTGCCAGGGCCATCGCAGCCGGCTCTAGCCATGGCCAGGAGGGAGCAGGGACCAACGGGACCAGCCCAAAGCTGCTGGCCAGGAATCGCCCAGGTGGCCCTGAAATCTCTGTGTGCTCTCCCCACGCCGCCCCTCGTCCGCACAGGGAGCAGAGCCCTCTGCAGCCGGGCCAGGGCTTGCAGCTCCCCCGGCAGCCCCCGCTGCCAGCCCGCTGCCCTCACTCACCGTGGCAGATGAGCCAGAGCTCTTCCTTCTTCCCCCTCAGGTGCCGCGCGGCCATGCCTGTGAACACAGAGCCTGTCACGGCCCCAGCGGCACAGCTCCCTGCCAGCGGCGCTGCCGGCACTGTGGCCACACGGGCTGCTGGCCCGGCAGGGCTCAGCCCGGGCCCTTGCCGCACGCTGCCGCCCCAGGGCACGGCTGCCAGAGGGCGGCAGCAGCAATGCCTGGGCCAGGCGGGGCTTCACGGCGCCAGGCCCCGCTGGCACTGCCGGGGCAGCAGACGGGGCTGGGGCCGAGCTGCGGCGGGCCGCGAAGGGAAAGGGCAGCCTGGGCTCATGGCTCACCCATGAACCTGATAGCTGTTTTGTGGAGAAAAGAAGAGAACCCCACATTTTTGTAAAGTTGTAAAGCTGGTATTGTTATTACAGCGCTGGACGCATGTGGAGATTGTTCTCCTAAGAAAAGGCATGCGTACCTCTGAGAACTTCAGGTCTCTTTTTATCTCTCTCTCAAATACATACGCACACAGTTTCACAATAGGGTCATACATGATCATTTTTATGGGTTTCGCGTGACATTTACTGCTAGTTCCTTTTTATCAGAAAAATATCTGAGGTCAGGTTGACTTGCCCTTACAGCAGTTCCTGTCTCTCTCTATCATCTTCTGTCACCCCCCTTTATCTCTGTCCTTCACTGAACTAACTTCACTGAGCTTAGGCCTTGCAATCTGGCTGAATAACTATGGTTTCTAACCACAGACTCAACTCAAAAATGTACATTTCACCTAAATTAAAATGGATTTCTGTCCTGGAAAATTTTCGCTTTGCCTCAGCGTCCTGATGGCATTAGAGTACACTGTGCACCAGTGTTGACAAAAGCCTTGTATATCTATGGCTCTGGTGTGTCAGGGATCCACACAGCCCAAGAGACACAATTTTCCCTGGCCTCCACCTGTCTAGAGGCAGGGCCTCTCTAGTCCTGGCTACCGTTCCCTCCCTGGGTGTATGTTCTGGATGTTCCTTCAAGGAGATCTGACAGATCTCCCTTCTGCTATACCTGGCAGCTCGGTCACAGGGAGCTGGGGTTTCATTCATTTGGGTGGAAATCTCTCTTCTAGTAGGTTCCTCTTTTAGCTCTCATACCCATGCTGCTAGGACAGAGATGAGTTTTCCATTCTACCCTCTCATGTCTTGCCCATGTTCATACAGGAAGAACCACAGGTCCACTCGTGGGGTGTACTCCCTCTCCCTAGCTGGGGGGTGTTGAGCTCTGACAGTGGGGCCTCTGGTTTGCACTGGTGCCACATGGGAACTGTCCTTGCTCATCTCCTTCCTCATCTTTTCTCAGAATTTTTCCTGTTCATCCTTGAGACAACCACAGCAGAGACATGAGTGTGCATCAGGCCATGGACAATGGTCTCATCATTCCTGAGTTTGCTTGCTACAGAACTCACTGTCTCTTGGTCATCCACGAAATGCTTTGTTCCCATGAAGCTGGAGTATTCAGATGGCCCCTGTTGTGAACGGCTCCACCACATTTGCACTGTGCACCTGACCTTGTCAGGCTCAATGTGTTGTCCATTCCCTGCAAAACGTTATCTCCAATACGGCCATTTGTTTTAGTGTTGGAGGTCAGAATTTTTCCTTTATTTTTCTTGGGCAGCACCCACCCCTCTGCCCCCTCCAGCCCCGGCCCCAGTGGCTGCTGGCTGCCTCACAGGGCTCTGTGGGCAGGGGAGGCCAGTGCTGGCCACAGGGACAGCCCGGTCAAGGGGCTGAGTCTGCACCAGCTGCACCCTCCTGGCACTCTCCAGCTGGCAGAGGACAGGAGCAAAGCAGTCGAGCACCTGCGCCGGGCCCTTCAGTGCCAGGACAGCCCACAGGAGGCCCTGCAAGAGGCGGCCATCAGGTTCATGGGTGCGCCAGGAGCCCGGGCTCTCTGCCTGCCCCACCCTCCTTAGCACCACCCAGCCCCACCCTTCCCCACCTTGCCCAACCTCGGTCTGCCCAGCCCTGCCCAACCCCACAGTGCTCTGCCCCGCACTGCTCCACACAATCCAGCCCCTCCCTACCCCACCCTGCTCACCCCTGCGCCATCCTGCCCCACCCTACTCTGCCCCACCCTACCACACCTTGCACCAGCCTGCCACACCGTGCCCCTCCCCTCCCCACCCTGCTGCAGCCCGGCCGTACCTCACCATGCTCCACCCTATACTGGGCCATCCAACCCGGCCCTGCCCTGCCCCACCCTGCCCCACCCTGCCACAGCTCGGCCCTATCATTGCCTGGGGGTCTTTGCACAAATCACCAACGGGATGAGACTGCTGGGGAACGCATCTTGAGCTGTTCATTTTCCAGCATCAGTCTCATTACATGGTTATGACAATGGGAAAATGCCAGCAGCTCACATCTGTTGCAGACATCTTTTGTGAAAAATCCTTTCTTAGGATTTTTCTCCTTTCTGAGAAGCTGCAGTTTCAGCAACAAGATGTAAACAATGATTATCTGCTGATGTAGAATGCAACAGGTCCACCTGTCATTAGCCCCTCTTAGATGTTTATAATTAATGGCCAATCAAGATGGAGCTGTCTCGGACAGGGTCTGAGATAGCTGCCTGTGTTATCATTCTTTTCTATTCTATTCTTAGCAGAGCTAGCTTCTGAGGAAACCTTTTCCTTTCTTTTCTTTTAGTATAGGTTTAATGTAAAATATATATATAAAATAAAATAATAAATCAAGCCTTCTGAACATGAAGTCAATATTCTCGTCTCTCCTTTCACCTGAAAACCCCTGTGACCACAGTCACACACATCCCCAGAAGCAGACAAAGAACTTCATGTTAGAATTTACTTTAAAAGTTTTTGACCAATCACACAAAGCAGAAGCATATTGACAAGAGTTCTATCCAAGCACTGTAAGCACATGTACCTTCAGTCAAACAATGCTCGCTTATTTTGAATATAATACCTGCTTGTAAGCATTAACATACAATCCACAAGGCTCCATTATTAAGCTTAAAACTTCCTAATATCTTGGTAGATAAACTTTTCTGTAGCTTAGGGAGGTATTCTAGCCAAGCATTAATACTCAGACCATTGTCCTATTTGTCCGTAGTTTTCTACTTCTTATAAAAACTTTCTGCTGACAAATCTTATGGCTACTGCCTAACTCTAATCGCACTTCTGCTGTCTCTGAGGCCTGCCTTTTGTAACATTCCTAAAACGCTCTGATTTTCAGGATTCCCACAGGCCCCAGCCCTGCCTGCTGTCCCCGCAGCGCCAGCCGGGCCCGGCGCCGTTGAGCCCCGCCTGGCCCGGGCATTGCTGCTGCCGCCCTCTGGCAGCCGTGCCCTGGGGCGGCAGCGTGCGGCAAGGGCCGGGCTGAGCCCTGCCGGGCCAGCAGCCCGTGTGGCCACAGCGCCGGCAGCGCCGCTGGCAGGGAGCTGTGCCGCTGGGGCCAAGATGAACTCTTTGTTCTCAGAGATGGCCGGGTTACCCATGATGAATGAGCAGCAGGAAGAGTTCCAGGATCTCAGTCAGGGTGAGTGAGGGCAGTGGCCTGGCCAGGTGAGCTGCAAAGCCTGAGCAGGGAGCTTCAATCCTTGTCCCACGTGCAGAGGGAAAAACTCCACTGCAGAGGAGGATGTGTCAGGCCTGATTCCGGGCTGGAGGGATGAAAAGGACAAAATGCCCATCCTTTTAATGCACGGGATGCCCTGAATGTGGGAGGCCTGCCTGCCCTTCCCACTGGAGCACCATGCTGAGATACCCTGAGAGCAGCCCAGTGCTCCTCACTCCTCTCTGCTGACCTGCGAGTGTTTCTCTGTTTTCAGGATGGCCCTGGCTCTGTCAGGGCTGCTATGTGGACATGAGACAGCCGGTCCTGTCCCGCTGGGTCCCAGCAGTTCCTTGCAGCGGCCCTGCACCCACGCCAGGATGCTGGCCAAGAGAGGCCCTGGAAGCTGAGGCAGCTGATTTGAAGCTTTTGCAGATCCACACAGGGGATGGCCGCACACAGGGGATGGCCAACAGCTGTCCTGAGGGGTCTCCCTAATTCAAAGAAATCGGCAGACAAATGCATTGTCCGCCAAAAGCCCTTTTATTGAGCTGGCAGGAGGGCAGGGTCTGCACCCCACTAAAATGCTTCTCTGCCACATGTACATTTCAGTGGGATGATGTCAGAAATGGATCTCCAAAATCCCATCCATCTTGACTCTGCTGAGGTGATTCGATAGGCAGGGCGTTAGAAATACATTCTGTCAGGTTCCTGTACTTGAAGCTGATGTCCAGGCGCTGGCCAGGAGCGGCCTCCATGCCCTAAAGCAGCACTTCTTCCTCATGGCTTCCCTGCACAGGGCTCATTTTACACTTGCCCTTAGTTCTTCTGGTGGAATGTGTCTAAAGCTTTTTGTCAAGTCCCTCTCCTGTCAAGTTAGGCCAGCCAGGTTTTTCTTATGCTAACTGGTGCTAAGTGCTTGTGTAGGTCTGTGCCAAGTACTTGTTTACTTATGTGAATTGCTTGTGCTTATGTCAAACAAAGGCCTTGTTTCATTCAGCTCTTCTCTTTATCCTGATGCAAATTCTTTTGCAAGATCCTCTGGACAGTTCACAGTACATGTGTACTGTTCTGCTGCTGTTTTAATTTTCTACGAAATCCATAGGTTTATGATGCTTCAGAGGAGGGTTAAATTTTTAAAATTAGAACTGGTTTGCTGAGGAAGCTAAAAATCTGAGGAGCTGTTGGTGGTTCCAGATTTGTCCATATCACAAGAAGATATCTGACTCATGATGTTCTCTTTCTTTCTCTCTTTTGGTGATGATTTCGATAACAACTTTGATACCGGATTTGAGTGTCCATCAGGCTCTGTGAGATGCATATTTGACTTCTGCCACTAGCCATTCTATATTAGGCTGGTAGGGCATTTGCTTTAGAATGTGAGCGTCCCGTGCAGTTTGGAATTTGGGCACTTGGTGATACCCATCGTGTGCATTCTGCAGAATCTCAAGAGAAGTTCTTGTGTGGTGCAGCTGAAGTCGCATCCACTTTTGGTTGTTGTGAAATTACAAATAGAGAAGTTAGTACCATTAGGAGTTTCCTTAAAAGACTCTATTGTAATAGTTGTGCAAGCAGATCTCACACAGGCACAGCCCCTTCCCACATAACACACCTGTGATTGTGCACGGGGAACTGGGCTCATTTCAAAAATACAACTGCTGCCCTCAGCATGCAGACACCGATCCTCTCTTTCAAGCACCGCATTTTTGCACACAAAATTCAGTGCGTCCCTTGGCACACATGCTTTGATACTAAGAGTTTGTCAGCTTCTAGTTTTCTTGTTGAAAATGGCCCAGACATTATGCTGAATGGGTCTGACAGTTATGTGAGTTCTTATAACTCCAAGGGCCAAAATTGGAATGACACGGTATTTTTTTGCATTCTTAATGGTTAATACAAAAGACTGCAGGGTTTTGTTCATTCTATGTGAAATGGACCAATTGCAACCAAGTGTGGAAGTCTTTTTCAAATTGCTTTGTGGTTTCATTTTTAGCCATGATTTAGTTAATTCTTGTGGCAATTTCCCCAGCTGTCCTTTTTTGAAGTTTTCCTGAGATTACAGACCATAGCCACACACAGTTGAGCTTGTAAACATTGAAATGCTTAAGAAATGTTACTCTGTAGTTTTCCCATAAAGCCAACAACTGCTTGAAAATCCTGCAGTGTATTGTTGGCCGGGGTGGTTAATAGGTTAGCTGCCAGGCTTTGGGTATGGGCAAGAGACAGTAGGGTTGATCTGAGAGGAGTTTGTATCTGTCCAATATAAGAACTCACAGTGCTTACTTTCTTGAATAAGACTTCTTAATCAATAGAATTTAATACTCCCAGTTCAGACCCAAACCATCCCCTTAAGTCTTTTTCATACCTATGATTTGGTGTCTGGGAATGTATCCACAGCTCCCATTCTTTTAGGCTTGCTGTATGAGTGGGCAGAATTGCTGTTTAATTATGGAAATATTAGCTTGTACTCTTCACCTCCAGCTTTTTCAGAGAGTATTGTGGATTTAGAGGCAACAATTCTTCATTTGTTTGTCTTACCCCAGAGTGAAAGACTCTATTATTTCACATATGGGTCCCATTCTACGGAGTTGTTTCTGATGTAAAGTTGTTTGTTTTGGTTTTAATTTTAAATGTCTGTGGTGTGACCCATTCCGTTTCGCTCCTTGTTGCGTACCCAAGGCATGGTAAGTGGTTTCTTCAGATACATTGCCTGCCTTTAGGGAGGCATTTCGGAAACCTCCAGAAACCTTACACTGGCCCCTGGTAGTATTACAAAGGATACTTTACCAAGTTCCCAGTGCAAATAGTTGAGTATCCTGAGTACCTCAGCCCATTAGAGGATGCAGTTGAGCTATTGGATTCAATGCATACTTGGGTTGCCATCACATGGTCATGGAATTAGGCATGATATACCCGAACAGGCTGATTGTGCTCCTGGCTACCCCTCCAACTTGACACGGTACTACTTCTGATGGCCTGAAATATCCCAAGAATGAAATTCAATTCTCAAAAGCAGATCCTGTATGAGACCTGTTCCATGTAGTAAGGGTACAAGCAGGACAATTTATAACTCTAGTCCCACAATAGCTGCCGGTTGGAAACAATATTTGTTGGGTCAGATTGCTGGCGGGCTCCATTCCTGTATCTCTGTGTGATGATGGTCCTCCCACCCCACCTGTGCGCCACAGAAGAAGGGAACTATCTTGGCTAGGTTATAGTCTCCCATTTTAATTTGCATAGAGCAAAAATCCTGATAGGATTCACATGAAAATGAATCCACACACTACTTGTTAGAAAGGTCGCAGATGCGCATGATCACTCGGGCAATCTTCTCTGAAAGAGGTTTGTCAGTTTCCAATTTACAAGCCATAGAGATCTTGCTTTCATGTGGGACAAGAAAGGCAAGCATGGAGTCAGGGTTTCCTCAATCTTTAACTGCTCAGTCATTAATCCTTAAAATGGCATAAAGTATTTTTACCTTTTTAATCCCTTTTAGCCAGTTAGGTCCTGAATATTTTTGAGTGTTCCATCTACCAGGATCTTGCAGGCCAAGGAGATCATTATGGTAGTGACAGTCATCTGCTGTGGCTTGGATTCTGATTAGAAGTATCGGGAAGACAATGATCATGTGAAATGTATCTTGGTTTCTCCTGTTCTTTCTGAGGTCCACTTTTGGACTCCACTTGCCTTTTGCAGAAGTATTTTATTTCTGGAATAATGTATCCAAGAGATTAATGCTTTAAGCTTTAAAGGCTGTGTAAGTGATTAAAAGTACTAAATAGACTCCTTTCCATTTTGGGATAAGAGGCTTTCTACCTGGTCTACCTGGTCCCCAGGCTGGATTGTGGAGAGGAGCATCCTCTTGCTCAAAATGTGTTGGTTTATTTTCTGCAGCTGTAGTGTTAGTTGGACAACATGGTTCTGGAGATACCCCTCTCCACCTTGTACAGTATCCTCCCCTTGCTAGTTTTGCTTCCATGGTCTTCTGTACAGTATTTCAAAGGGATTCAGATTTTCTTTTGCTCTTGGTCTTATCAAATCCATTATAAAGCCAAAGGCTGGGCCTGGGGCCAAGGTATGTTGGCCTCTGGTACAGTTTTGACTATCTGTTGTTTGACTGGATAATTCATCTTTTCCACCTGGCTACTGGCCTGGGGCCAATACAGTGTGTGTAGGTGCCAGTTGATTTGGAGATTATTGCAAAGTTGCTGTGCAATATTTGCTAGGAAACATGGTCCTCAGTCAGAGGAGATGTCTAAAGGCACTCTGAACCAGGGCATGATATTGTTTAACAAAATGTTGAAAACTTTGGCTTTTTTTGTTTGGGTTGGGAATGCCTCAGGTCATGCTGAGAAGGTATCAGTTAAAGGCAGAAGGTATTTATACCCCCCTTTTCTTGGCAATTCAGAAAAGTCAGCTTGCCAGTGCTGTCCAGGATATTGTCCCTTGTCTACTGGGCCAAGCTCAAGTCTAGTCCTGGTTTGTGGATTGGCTCTAAGACGTTATTTCACACCCTTGGGTTACCTGCTTTACACTAAAGTACGGGTTGCATCTTACTGTTGTCCTTATCCAATAATTATGTAAGACATCTCCTTCCTAGTGTATACAATTATGTTCATCTTTAATTAGTTTTCATGATGTTCTTTCTGGCATAACTCTCTCTCCCTGAGGAGTTGAAAAAAACACAGTGTTTTCATTCTGCTTGCAAATTCTTTGTTAATTCTAGATCTTTCTGATTATACAGCATACATCATTGTCATATTGTTCCTTACCTTTGGGAATTAGTGCCTGAATCTCAGCATGGCTTTGTTCTGCTACTCTTTTTGCAACCTGTTCCCTCTTTTGGGGTCGGTTTCTCCTTTCTGTTGTCCCTTTCGGTGCAGAATTGCAACCTCTTGAGGTAGTAGTACTGCCTGCAGCAATTTTAAGATTTCTTCTGAATGCTTCAACTGCTTTCCTTGAGCTGCCAATAGTCCTTTACCTTTCTAAACTGCTTCATGGGCATCTATTATGCTGAAGGTATTCTTGGAATCTGTTCATGTATTAATCCTTTTTCCTCAGGCTGGTCAGAGGGTACGGGTTAAAGTGATTATCTCTGTCTTCTGAGCTGACTTGTGTAGGGCTTCTATCCCCTATTGCTCCGTGCTAATTGTATATCCTGATTTTCACTGATCTGCTCTTACAAAGCCACTCCCATCTGTGTACTGAGATTCTACTCTTGGAATTGGGGTTTCTTTAAGATCTGGGCAGCTGGAATAAAGTGGGCTGAATGGTTTTGATCCAGTCATGCTACAAAGGCTCCTTGTCTGTCTAGTGAGTAGCTGGGAATGGTGCTGGGTTAACTAGAGAAGAGATTTGTTTTGTAACGCTGCATTGTTCCACCAAAATTGCCTGATATTTAAGGAATCTGGAGAGGGAAAGCCAATGCCCATCCTGTTGGTCAAGAATTGCTGCTACTGGATGTGAGATAAACACAATTATTTGTTGACCTAGAGTGAATTTCCAGGCTCCTTGGATGTCTGAAATAAGAGCAGCAACTGCTTACAGTCAGGCTGTCCCCTACTTACTTCATCCAGTTGTTTTGAAAATGATGCTATTGCTCTCTTCTATGGTCCAGCTGTTTGAGCTAGTGCACCTAATGCCATCCCTTGCCTCTCATAAGAGAAAAGCTGAAAGGGTTCCAAGACATCTGGCAAGCCCAGAGCAGGTGCTCTTCTCAAGTCCTCCTTTAGCTTTTGAAGGCTTTCTTACTTTTGGGTGTCCATTTCAGGTCTCTGGGATTGTCTTCTAACAGCTGCTACAGTGGCTTAACCAGCAGCCCAAAGTCACTACCATGGTTAATACAGCATCCAGTCATTCCCAGAAAGGTTCTCAGTTCTTTGGCATTAGTAGGGAGTGGGGTTCGGTTATGGTCCCTTTGCCATCCTGTCTTAGTCCCTGCTGCGCTTGGGATATTTTGTATCCTTGGTAAATGACTTCCTGTTTGATTATTTGAGCTTGATTTCTGGATAGCTTGTATCCACTTAATCCCAGGTCATTTCAGAGGCTTACTGTCCATTCCAGTCTTTTTAAGTTTCAGTGGCTAAAAGTAGATCATCTACCTATTATAACACAATTCCATTTGTGGACGGGCTTACCCAACTTTCAAGGTCCTCAGCAAACTGTTTTCCAAATGTGGTTGGACTATTGTTGAATCCTTGTGGTCCTCCAGTCCAGGTAATTTGACTTGTCCTTCCAGTCTCTGCGTTTCCCCATTCAAAGGCAAAGTGGTTTTGGCTGCCAGGGTCCAAGGGTATACAGAAGAAAGCATCCTTGAGATCTGAAATGGTAAACCATCCATATTCACCTTTTAGTTTGATTAGCAAAGCATAGGGATTTGCAACCACTGGGTGGAGATCTCCAGCTATTTTGTTAATATAGCCTGTAGGTATTGAACCAGACTGTAGTTCAAACCATCAGGCTTTTGTATGGGTAAAATGGGTGTATTCTATTCAGATTCACATTCCAGTAACAACCCAAATTTTAGAAAATTTTCTATGATAGGCTTAACACTTTTTATTTTTTCCACCTTAAGTGGATATTGTTTAATTCTTATTGGTCATGTTCCAGGTTTAAGTTTAATGATTACAGGTTGTGCTGCTTTGGCCTTACCAGGGGTCCCATCCACCCAGACTTTAAGACAAACCTGACTAAGAACTTCTTCTATGTCTCTTCTGATTCGGAAAATCTGTAAGGAGAGCTAGACTTAGAACATGATATTTGTTTGTCATTGACTTTGATCTGTACTCCTCCAGGGGTAAACTACATTTCAGCCTGTTGGAACATGTTACAACATTCTCATGTCTCCAACAAATCCTTCCAATGAGGCATTTTGGGAGGCGTAGGCTTATCTAGGATCTGATGTATTCCTACTATGTTTCCCAGTTCATAAGATCGTGGTTTTAAAAAGGATACCTTCTGCTGTTGACTTGTGGTTCCAATAACATTCACAACTTTACCAGGATCAATTTCCTCCAATTTTATATCTAACACAGAATGTGTTGCACCTGCATTCACCAGATATTTCATTTTCCTCATCTTTTCCCCCAGTTCTCTTTGGACCAGAGTGTTTTCTGGGGGGATGCCCTCCAGCCAACCCTTGCATTGATTCAGTTCTTCAACCACCTTGGCTTTGAGTTGCAGGCAGTCTCTCTTCCAATGCCTTTCTTTCTTACAATAGGCACATGGAGTGGTCCAGAGTTTAGGGATAGGTTTCTGCCCACCCCAGCCATTTCTTTGTCCTGAGTGTAAGGAGTAAAAAGTCGTCCATTTTTAAAAGTTAGAGAGTCAACAAGTTAAACCAATTGCTACTAAGTTAGATCTTTAATTACTTATCGTTAATAGTTTCATGTTGTAATTACCTGTTGTTAATAGTTTTATTCTTTAATTACCTGTTGTTAATAGTTTAATTGTTAGAAACCCCTCTCGGGTACCACCCCTGCTGCTTCCTGGAAAATGGCACCCGGGACTGTGAGGAGGGAGTAACGTCAGAGCTTGGATGCGAATGTAGAAACACTTGGCCAAGTCCAGCAAAGAAAACCCCTAAAACAACGAGCCACCACAGAATTAAACAATCTAAGTGACGTCTAAGGGTAAGCAACTGAATCCAGGGTCTGCTAAGACCTTTGAACCTCTCACCCTAACCCGGAGATGTCAGCTAGAAAGTAGACCTCAAATGTTAAATCTAAAATGGGAATCTCCTGGTGCTCTGGCGAGGACGGAAGCTCCGGCTCTGCCTGCGCACCAGCGGACAGAGCTGCACACCTCCTCCTCCCTGCCACTCCTGGCAGCAGTGGCGGTGGCGTGCGCACGACCCGTCGAGCCCCCACCCAAGCTGACCTTCATAAAGGCATTAAAAGGAGAGAAATCTCCTGCCCTTTTCATTTATTTCAGCAAGACCTCCCAGCTGATTCCAATGTCTCCTACTTGCTTCTGGCTTGGATGGCCCTGTTCAGAAGGTCTTGTAGGATTCCCACAGATCTGGGCTGTTGCCATGGCTCGGTTCTTCTCTCTTTCAGTCCTTCAAGCCCGGAGGCAATGTGCCAGCCCATCCTGCTCTGACCTGGAAAATTAAGCCGAGTTTCCCCAAAGAGCTCAAGAATTAGGGACATCTTCTGGATCCAGTGAACCAGTATCCCAAGAACAGCACATGGAGACACTAAAGATGACATCACTGCTCAGCGCTGCTGGAAGTCCTGGCACAGCTGATGCTGGGCACAGTTCTTGTGGCTTCAGCCCTCTCCCTGCCTGTCCTGTAGACAACTCCCTCCCTCCAGCCCTCATACACTGCCCATCACCTTTATTTCTCTCCACTCTCCCTCCCTTTTGATAGCTCTGCCCTCAGCCTGTCCATCACCATTTTCTCCCTCCACTCTCCCTCCCTGTTGACAGCTCCCTCCCTCCAGCCCTCAGACACTGCCCATCCCCTTTTTTCCCTTCCAGCTCATCCCTTTGCTTTGCCTTTCATTAATAAACAGTTTGGCTTCTTCACTTTGCCTGCATCCCTGTGGAGCTGAAGCAAACCCGGGGCCCTGGGACACATAGACCCCTGCTGCCGTTCTCTTCCAGGCCCTGTTTTGTGCCCAAACCCCAAGGAACAAGGGCAGGTCAGGCTGGAAAGGTGCCTGTGCTGAAGGTGCAGTTCCACAGCACCGTGCAGTTCCAGATCTTGCTGAGCACCTCAGAGTTCCTGGATTTTGGAAGAGACAACCTGAATATGCTGTGAACCCAGCTGTGAGGGATTCCATGGCAAGCATCTATGGAGGGTCACTGAGCTTGGAATGCTGGAAGTTTTCAAGAATATCTTCCTGAAAGCACAGCAGTGCTCCTTCCCTGCACAGGATGAGGAAGGGGGCAGAACCAGAGACCATCCAGGCTTAGCAGGGAGCTCTGGGTGTGCCTAGGGGCAAATGAAGCAGCAGCACAGTGCCCGAGACTCGGATGTGTGACCGTGCCGGTGCCCGGAGTGCTGTCAGGCAGTGCCGGGATCCTGGCTGTGCTTCTGGTCCCCACAAGTGAGGAATGGCAGCCCTAGGCTCAGACCCAGTCAGAAAGGCAAGCAAGGGAGACCAGAGGGAGGGCACCCTTCCAGTTTCTCTTGGGCATGGCCGCAAAACAACCCCTGCTGCTTCTTCCTCTGCCTGTGTTTGGGCTGTGCTGGTGGCAGAGCCAGCCAGGTTGGGCTCTGCATTCCAAAGCCTGTTGGGAGCGGGCATGAAAAGCGCTGTGTGCACAGCAGAGAGTCCTGGAAGGTGCTGGCAAGAGTGTCCTGCAGGAACAGGGCTCTGGTCCCTGGCTGGGAACAGCCTGGTTTTGGTGCTGTGAGCACAGACAGGAGTTAAGGCAGGTGAAGAGGCAGTGGGCAGCTTGTGTTTGTGGAGGGCCTGGGGCTGCACATCTGAACCTGCACCTGGAAACTCACTTGGGGGAATAGGAGCTAGAGCTGGAGTGCCTGTCCTGAAAGGACCTGAAGTCATTCAGCCTTAACACCAAAGGCCAAGGGCTGTTTGGCCACTTTCCCTTCCACACCGCACGCTTGAGCAACTGGCTCAGAGCAAGCAGCCTTTTTCCCCTCTTCCCCATTGGCCTGAAGACATTCTGCACCAAGAGAAAGCTCCTGGACACCCGACTATGCAACAACAGCAATTTAATGTTCCTCTAGTGGGTGAAGGGAAAGGAAGTGCTGGCAGAGGAGAGCTGTTCCCCGCAGGCTCAGGTGGCCCCAGCAGACGCAGCCTCCCGGATCCGTTCTCCACAGCGCCGCGGCAGGACACTCAGCCACGGCCACACAGGAAAGGCCGTGACTTCCAGAGGCGGCGCAGTTGGTCTCGCATCCTCTGCACTCAGGAGGAGGGAACGCTCCGTACAGCTAAAAGGATGTACAGAGCTTGAAGCACCAGGCATGAGATGGCAGGGCTGCTGTCATCCGTCATGACCTGAAGGGCTGCAGAGAGAGAAACAGAGGCACAGTCAAAGGCTGGATCTGTGGGGAGCTGGGCAGAGCCTCCAGCCTCGTCCATGGCACGCAGCTCCTGGCACAGCCTGGAGGAGGCAGGAGCCAAGAAGGATGAGCTGGCAGCTGCTGGCCAGGAATGTGCCGCAGGCCCCTGCAAAGTGTCTGTGCTGTGGCCACGCTGCCCTTGGGGCACGCAGGGAGCGGAGCCATCGGCAGGCATGCCAGGGAGGGCAGCTGTGAGCGGCAGACCCCGCCGAGAGCCCGCGGGCCTCACTCACCGCTGCAGATGATGCGGAACTCCGGCTGCTGCCCTGTCAGGTAGCGCCCGGCCATCCCTGGGGAACACAGAGCGTGTCCTGCCTTCAGAGCCACAGCTGCCGCACACGGCCGCTGCCAGCCCTGAGGCCACACGCCCTGTTGGCCCGGCAAGGCTCAGCCCAGGCCCCTGGTGCACGCTGGTGCCCCAGGGCACGGCTGCCAGAGGGCGGCAGCAGCAATGCCCAGGCCAGCGGGGGCTGCCCATGCCCACGCCCGGATCCTGCTGCCGGCACAGCAGGTGGGGCTGAGGCCCAGCTGCGGCAATGGGGCGGGGAGGGGAGGGAGCCAGGCTTGGGACTCACCCATGAACCTGACGGCCGCCTCTCGCAGGGGCTCCTGTGCGCTCCGCAGGTACGGAAGGGCCAGGCGCAGGTGCTCGGATGCTCGGCTCTTGTCCTCTGCCAGCTGCAGAGAGCGGCAGGGCACGGAGGGAAAGGGTTGATGGGGGCCCTGCCCCTGGGCCGGGCGCTCTCTAGGGCCAGCGCCACTGGCCCTGCCCAGAGAGCCCTGAGGCGTGACCAGTAGACGAAGGCGCCGGGCTCGGGACGGGGCGGAGGGCCCGCCGAGCCGCGGTGCCGCCCCGCAGAAGAGCCCAGCTGGCTCGGGGCTCCGTCGGCACCGCGCTTGGGGCCGGAGGAGCCTGGAGAAGGGCCCGCACGGCCCAGGGAAGGGAGCGGCGTGTGGGGCGCAGGCTGGTGCCCCTGCCTGCGGCACTGGGCAGGAGCCACAGCCGCCAGCCCCACAGACTGGGCGCCGTGGGCAGGCGGCTTCTGCAGCCATCGGGTTGGGGATTACAGCCTGTCCTTACCAAGCGCTCGGCAAATCTCCACATCTGATCGGTCTTCAGCAGCTACTTGAGATCCTTCCTCTTCAGGACCCTTAGTGGAGAAAGCAGCGTTTCCCGAGAGGCCTGCAGAACAGCAGAGAGCCAGAGATGGCAGCGCAGCCCAGGGCACAGGAGCCACATCTCTGTGCCCAGGCCAGGAGGAGGCTGGAGCCCGTCAGGTGCCAGGGCGTGGGGAGACAGCTGAGCCCCGTGCCATGGGGACGCCCAGGAGGCCTCACCTGTGCCACAGGCCGGTCCTCATGGTGGCAGTGGAAGAAGAGTGGGAGCAGGCTCTGGCTCACATGCTTCTTCAGGGCCTTTTCTCCCTTTGCCACGACCCGCGTGATCACCTCTTGGAAGAGGCAAATGGAGAGCAGCTGCACAAGGCTGTTGTCCTGTTGGAAAGGAAGCAAAAGGTCTCCACATCAGCTGCTGCAGGCCCCCCTGTGGCCAGGCCCAAGGCACCACCCAAGTGCCCGTGGCTGGGGGCACAGAGCCTCACATTGTCAAAGTGGTGCCAGAGCGCCTCAGTCAGCTGCAGGGCGATGGGGCTGGCTATTGACAGGTCTTTCTGCAGCAGCAGGAGGCGCAGCACAACGAGGGTCATCTCAACGATGTCTCCATCCCTATCCCACAGTAGCTTCCCAAGGCTTTCAGTCAGGCTGTACATGCTTGGATTCTGTATGCAAAACAAGGCTGGGCAACCCCACACTGCTGCTGCTGCTGCTGCAGGGCTCAGAGGCCAAAGGCCTGTCCCGAAGCACTCAGGCAGCTGAAGAGTGACCCTGGAGAGCTGGGAGCAGCTGCCACAGCTGCCAAAGCCCAGCTAAGCCCAAGGGGCTGCTTGCCCCAGCCCCACGCTGCCAGCACAGCTTCAGCTGCTGCTTCCTTCTCACCATGGAAGTGAGCACCACGAGGCCTCGGAGCGCGACGCAACGCATCTGCCTGGACTGGCTCTGCAGGTGCCTCGTCAAGATCTCCAGGACTTTTTCACCGCATTCGCTCAAGTCCAGGCAATCCAGGACCTGAAAGGCACACAGCAGGCACAGAGGTGCCCAGCTGGCAGGAGCTCAGAAGTGCACAGGGCCGAGCCAAGGCAGCAGCACAGGGCACAGGCAGCGTCCCAGGCAGCTGTGGCTCGAGAGGGCAGAGGGCTGGGAGGCAGCTCAGCCAGGCAGCGCTGGCCATGGGGCTCACCTCCACCAGGAAGGCCAGGGCGGGCAGTTCCCAGTCTGAAATGCCTTGGCTGAGCAGGTCCAAGAGGCAGGATGCCATGTCGCAACACCAGCCGATGGAGACATGGTGCATCTCCCTGGCAGGGAGGAAAAGGCACCATTGCTCCTGGGCTGGGCAGGCAAACCTCTCTCAGGGCTGACTGGCAGAGCTCTGGTCTGCTCCCGAGCAGCCCGGGGGCACTTTGGGAGGCGGCTGTTCCCGGGCACCCTCCTCTGCCGGCCTTTTCCAGTCTGCTCATCCCTCCCTTGGTGACAAGGCCCTGCTGCCCATGACCACAGGAACTGTGTGGGGCATTGCGGGCACGAAGGAGAGGGGCGGTGGGGAGAACGAGGTCTCACCTGGCCAGCAGACCCACGGCGCAGTGGTGGGTGTCGGCACAGAGCAGCGTGTCCCAGGCACGCTTGCGTTCCATGGACAGCACCACGTGCTCATAGCGCATTTGGCAGAGCAGGGCCTTCAGGGTCTGCAGCGCAAAGCTGTGGGCAGAGCAAAGGCCAGGTCAAGCTGGGAGCCCTGGCTCCTGCCCTGGGGGCATGGGAGGGATGGGGAGACTGGGAGGACTGGCATGGAGCACCTGTTGGGGTTGGTGGAGAGGCCGTGTTGCTCCTGGCATCCCTTCCAGAAGGTCTCAACCTCTTCTGGCATCTCCTGCATGCTGATGTAAGTTTGGTAGAGCAGACGCAGAAAGAGATTAGGGAAATACTCCAGGACGACACGTGAGCGCCAGGCCAGATTGAAGACTCTCCACAGTGCCACGATGGCCTGCAAGAAATAAAACAGCCAGAGACAAGGCTCAGTGGCCAAGACATGCACGTGGCAGGGCCCGAGCGTGCGAGAGAGAGGCCGGGGGAGACACGGGTGGAGCAGCTGGCCTTGGTCCCCTGAAACCTGCCCCTAAGGCGGGATTCAGCGCAGTGTCTGAGGCAGAAGGATGCGGCTGGGGGGAGCACAGAGAGCTGGCTGCTGGAGAGGCAGCCTAGGGGCTGGCAAAGGCCAGCTCCAGAAACTCACAGCCAAGGCAAAGACCCCTGCGTCGTCCCCATCGGAGGTGTACACGCTGTGCACTGGCCAGGCGCTCAGCACATCGAGGAGCAGCTGCAGCGCAGGCTCCGCAGTCCTGCTCGAGGACATGATGGATGCCCACATGGTGGCGGCAGCTCTGTGGGGTCAGAGCTCTGTGTCAGGGCTGTCTCGGCCACAGCGCCGTGGCCTGGGCAGCTGCAGGGGCCCGCACTGGCCCTCAGCCCTGCCCCTGCCCACTGCCCCTGGCCGGCAGCAGCCAGCCAGCCCATGTGGGTACAGGGGCCGCGAGGGGCAGGGAGGGAGCATGGCACCAGGCTCAGGAGCTAACATGGCAGCACTGGAAAACAGAGGAGCCAGAGGATCCTGGAACTCCCTGCCTGTCTGGCACTCAGCAGGGACAGGCTCTACAGGGTGCCGGGCCGCTGAACTCCAAGCCCTCCAGGCAGGTGGGGCTGCCCTACCTGTCACACGATGGGGCCCAGCGCAAGAGGGTGATCAGCACGTCACAGGGGTATTCCTGGGTCAGCTCCAGAAGGGCCTTGTCCAGCCTGTGCCCAGCAGACTCATTGGCCGTGAGCCGCTGGTGGATGTACATCACCATGGCGGGCACCTGCAGAAGGCACGGGCAGACTCACAGAGCTGCCAGAGCAGCACCTTCCCCTGAGAAGTGCTTCCCTTCCAAGCGCAGCATTGGGTCGGGCCTCAAAGGCCGAGGGAGCCCGGCAGAGCCGGCTCGAGTTGCCACACCACTGCTGGGGCCATCGAGCCCTTGCCCCAGGCTGCTTACTTGCGTTGCATTGGAGACACCCTTCTCCACAAGCAAATCCAGCATGGCAGCACCGGTCTCGGCATCGAGGAACGGAAGGTTCTCCAAGATGCCCGTGCCGGCACCGGCGGTCACTTCCTGCAAAAGACACATGATGAATTCACAGAGGGTGTTCCGGAGAAGGGCAGCAAGGGAGGGAGAATCCATGGGGCGCTCCAAGCCTGGTGCTTGGCTGAGCAGTGCCCGCAGGCCCAGCCCAGGTGGGGATGGCTGCAGGTACCTGCGCCGTTCTGCCAAAGCGGCCATGGGCAGCCTCTTCTTCCTCTGTCCGGTCCTTGGCTGCATCTGGCAAAGAGCGAGCGCAGCCAGAGCTGAGGGGCTGCAGTGCAGCTGCCAGGTGCTCCAGCCCAGCTTCTGTCCTATCCATGGATGTGTCCACAGGGATGGAATCGGATGGGATGGGATGGGATGGGATGGGATGGGATGGGATGGGGCCAAACTGGCTACAGGCACCAGCCCTGCAGCCCATCTCAGACACTCACGCTCCTGCAGCAGCTGGAACTGCTCCAGTTCTTCCGGCTGCTGTGCTGAGGTAGCTCCAGCCTCTTCCTCCTCCAGCCAGGCCAACTTGGGCACGCTGGGGGCTCTCTGCTCCATGTCACTCCTTGCAGTTAGGAGCGCTTGCTGAAGCAGAGAGGCCTCGGAAGGGCTGAAGATGAGCAAATGCTGCAGTTGTGCCTTGAAGGCACCTGCAACAGAGGAGCCTTGGGAAGGCTACAGGATAGGAAGTCCTGCAGTACGTCCTCAAAGGCACCAGCAACAGAGAAGTTTCAAGAAGGAAAAAGGACTGCAAGTCCCGCAGTCTGTCCTCAAGGGCACCGGCTGCAGGGATGGCAGACGCTTAGGAAATGCTCCACGTCACCGAGTCCTGCAGCCTGGCCTCGAGGTCACCTGCACAGGGAACGCCTGGGAAAAGCTCCGGGTCAGCAAGGAACGAGCTGGCTGTGGGGGGGCTCCTCACAGCACTGCTCTGTCCCGTCCTGTCCCGTCGCGTGCACCGAGCACTGTGGCGTGGCCGTGGCGCCGCCAGCACCTATGTCACGGCGTGTCACAAAGGGTCACCCTTGCACACTCTGTCCCTTTCCATCCCACAGTGACCACGGTGCACTGTGTCACAGAGAGCCCCAGGACACATCTCCACGTGCCCTGGGGACACCCCCACCCCACCCAAACTGCACCAGCTTGCAGGCAAGACCTTGCCCCAAGTGTTGAAGCCCAGCATGAACTTTAGCAAGGGCCCAAACAAGAAGCAGCTGCTCCTCTGCTCTGCCTGCTCAAGGCAGCAGAATGAGCCCCCACGGCTGCACACACAGCAGAGCAGGAAGGGCACCAGGGCCTTCCACAGGCCCTGCCACGGCCTCTTTGGGACCAGTCCCGGTGCTGGGTGGCCGGCACACTCGCAGGGGCGTGTCACAGGCACGGGACCTGTGGCCCAGAGCACCAATGCTGCTCTGTCCTCTGGGCAGCGCTTACAGCAGCAGCTGTGGAAGAGTCCCTGCCAAAGGAGATTTGCCATCCCCAAGGCCTGCCAATGCTGGTGCCTGTCTCCTGCCACAGAGGCCTGTGGCCCCGGGGGACATCTCTGCCAGAGGACAGCCAAAGCCAACGTGACTTGGTGTCTGTGCAATCTTTCCTGCCAACAGGTGGCTGTTGGCAGGAGCACCTGGAGCAATTCGTGGCCACACTGGGTATCCGTCAGAAGGCAGAAGCTGTCCCTTCTTGGAATGATGTTTGCTCGGAAGTCATTATCTGCAGCACAAAACCACCATCCACTATTGAGTTTCACAGGACAATGACATTCTTACAGAGATACTGTCAAGGTGCCTTCTGGCTATTTTTTTTGCTCTCTGGATAAAATCATCAGCCTAGCCTCTGATGGCCAATGCTGCGGGCGCTGCCTTTCTGGCTGTGGCCAGCAGCTGGTGTCCAAACACAAGTGGGTGCCTTCTGGGCAAGGGAATGGACTGGCACGAGCAGCCATTTTCCCTGGTGAAGCTGGCAGGAACCTGGGCAAGGGCAGAAGGTTTTCCTGCTTGTGCGCTTAGTACATGGAACGGGTCTCATACAGTATCTGCTTTTGAGAATTGAGTTTCATTCTTGGGATATTCCAGGCCATCATAAATAGTAAGCAATCAAGCTGGAGGGGTAGGCAGGAGCACAATCAGCCTATTAGGGTATATCATGTCCGATTTCATGGCCACATGATTGCAACCCAGATATGCATGGAATCCAATAGCACAACTTCATCCTCTAATGGGCTGAGGTACTCAGGATACTCAACTATTTGCACTGGGAACTTGGTAAAGTATCCTTTGTAATACTACCAGGGGCCAGTGTAAGGTTTCTGGAGGTTTCCGAAATGCCTCCCTAAAGGCAGGCAATGTATCTGAAGAAACCACTTACCATGCCTTGGGTACGCAACAAGGAGCGAAACGGAATGGGTCACACCACAGACATTTAAAATTAAAACCAAAACAAACAACTTTACATCAGAAACAACTCCGTAGAATGGGACCCATATGTGAAATAATAGAGTCTTTCACTCTGGGGTAAGACAAACAAATGAAGAATTGTTGCCTCTAAATCCACAGTACTCTCTGAAAAAGCTGGAGGTGAAGAGTACAAGCTAATATTTCCATAATTAAACAGCAATTCTGCCCACTCATACAGCAAAGCCTAAAAGAATGGGAGCTGTGGATACATTCCCAGACACCAAATCATAGGTATAAGAAATACTTAAGGGGATGGTTTGGGTCTGAACTGGGAGTATTAAATTCTATTGATCAGGAAGTCTTACTCAAGAAAGTAAACTCTGTGAGTTCTTATATTGGACAGATACAAACTCCTCTCAGATCAACCCTACTGTCTCTTGCCCATACCCAAAGCCTGGCAGCTAACCTATTAACCACCCTGGCCAACAATACACTGCAGGATTTTCAAGCAGTTGTTGGCTTTATGGGAAAACTACAGAGTAACATTTCTTAAGCATTTCAATGTTTACAAGCTCAACTGTGTGTGGCTATGGTCTGTAATCTCAGGAAAACTTCAAAAAAGGACAGCTGGGGAAATTGCCACAAGAATTAACTAAATCATGGCTAAAAATGAAACCACAAAGCAATTTGAAAAAGACTTCCACACTTGGTTGCAATTGGTCCATTTCACATAGAATGAACAAAACCCTGCAGTCTTTTGTATTAACCATTAAGAATGCAAAAAAATACCGTGTCATTCCAATTTTGGCCCTTGGAGTTATAAGAACTCACATAACTGTCAGACCCATTCAGCATAATGTCTGGGCCATTTTCAACAAGAAAACTAGAAGCTGACAAACTCTTAGTATCAAAGCATGTGTGCCAAGGGACGCACTGAATTTTGTGTGCAAAAATGCGGTGCTTGAAAGAGAGGATCGGTGTCTGCATGCTGAGGGCAGCAGTTGTATTTTTGAAATGAGCCCAGTTCCCCGTGCACAATCACAGGTGTGTTATGTGGGAAGGGGCTGTGCCTGTGTGAGATCTGCTTGCACAACTATTACAATAGAGTCTTTTAAGGAAACTCCTAATGGTACTAACTTCTCTATTTGTAATTTCACAACAACCAAAAGTGGATGCGACTTCAGCTGCACCACACAAGAACTTCTCTTGAGATTCTGCAGAATGCACACGATGGGTATCACCAAGTGCCCAAATTCCAAACTGCACGGGACGCTCACATTCTAAAGCAAATGCCCTACCAGCCTAATATAGAATGGCTAGTGGCAGAAGTCAAAAATGCTTCTCACAGAGCCTGATGGACACTCAAATCTGGTATCAAAGTTGTTATCGAAATCATCACCAAAAGAGAGAAAGAAAGAGAACATCATGAGTCAGATATCTTCTTGTGATATGGACAAATCTGGAACCACCAACAGCTCCTCAGATTTTTAGCTTCCTCAGCAAACCAGTTCTAATTTTAAAAAAATTAACCCTCCTCTGAAGCATCATAAATCTATGAATTTGGTAGAAAAGTAAAACAGCAGCAGAACAGTGCATATGTACTGTGAACTGTCCAGAGGATCTTGCAAAAGAATTTGCATCAGGATAAAGAGAAGAGCTGAATGAAACAAGGCCTTTGTTTGACATAAGCACAAGCAATTCACATAAGTAAACAAGTACTTGGCACAGACCTACACAAGCACTTAGCACCAGTTAGCATAAGAAAAACCTGGCTGGCCTAACTTGACAGGAGAGGGACTTGACAAAAAGCTTTAGACACATTCCACCAGAAGAACTAAGGGCAAGTGTAAAATGAGCCCTGTGCAGGGAAGCCATGAGGAAGAAGTGCTGCTTTAGGGCATGGAGGCCGCTCCTGGCCAGCGCCTGGACATCAGGTTCAAGTACAGGAACCTGACAGAATGTATTTCTAACGCCCTGCCTATCGAATCACCTCAGCAGAGTCAAGATGGGTGGTAATTTTGAGATCAATTTCTGACATCATCCCACTGAAATGTACATGTGGCAGAGAAGCATTTTAGTGGGGTGCAGACCCTGCCCTCCTGCCAGCTCAATAAAAGGGCTTTTGGCGGACAATGCATTTGTCTGCCGATTTCTTTGAATTAGGGAGACCCCTCAGGACAGCTGTTGGCCATCCCCTGTGTGCGGCCATCCCCTGTGTGGATCTGCAAAAGCTTCAAATCAGCTACCTCAGCTTCCAGGGCCTCTCTTGGCCAGCATCCTGGCGTGGGTGCAGGGCCGCTGCAAGGAACTGCTGGGACCCAGCGGGACAGGACCGGCTGTCTCATGTCCACATAGCAGCCCTGACAGAGCCAGGGCCATCCTGAAAACAGAGAAACACTCGCAGGTCAGCAGAGAGGAGTGAGGAGCACTGGGCTGCTCTCAGGGTATCACAGCATGGTGCTCCAGTGGGAAGGGCAGGCAGGCCTCCCACATTCAGGGCATCCCGTGCATTAAAAGGATGGGCATTTTGTCCTTTTCATCCCTCCAGCCCGGAATCAGGCCTGACACATCCTCCTCTGCAGTGGAGTTTTTCCCACTGCACGTGGGACAAGGATTGAAGCTCCCTGCTCAGGCTTTGCAGCTCACCTGGCCAGGCCACTGCCCTCACTCACCCTGACTGAGATCCTGGAACTCTTCCTGCTGCTCATTCATCATGGGAAACCCGGCCATCTCTGAGAACAAAGAGTTCATCTTGGCCCCAGCGGCACAGCTCCCTGCCAGCGGCGCTGCCGGCACTGTGGCCACACGGGCTGCTGGCCCGGCAGGGCTCAGCCCGGCCCTTGCCGCACGCTGCCGCCCCAGGGCACGGCTGCCAGAGGGCGGCAGCAGCAATGCCCGGGCCAGGCGGGGCTCAACGGCGCCGGGCCCGGCTGGCGCTGCCGGGGCAGCAGGCGGGGCTGGGGCCTGTGGGAATCCTGAAAATCAGAGCGTTTTAGGAATGCTACAAAAGGCAGGCCTCAGAGACAGCAGAAGTGCGATTAGAGTTAGGCAGTAGCCATAAGATTTGTCAGCAGAAAGTTTTTATAAGAAGTAGAAAACTACGGACAAATAGGACAATGGTCTGAGTATTAATGCTTGGCTAGAATACCTCCCTAAGCTACAGAAAAGTTTATCTACCAAGATATTAGGAAGTTTTAAGCTTAATAATGGAGCCTTGTGGATTGTATGTTAATGCTTACAAGCAGGTATTATATTCAAAATAAGCGAGCATTGTTTGACTGAAGGTACATGTGCTTACAGTGCTTGGATAGAACTCTTGTCAATATGCTTCTGCTTTGTGTGATTAGTCAAAAACTTTTAAAGTAAATTCTAACATGAAGTTCTTTTCTTCTGGGGATGTGTGTGACTGTGGTCACAGGGGTTTTCAGGTGAAAGGAGAGACGAGAATATTGACTTCATGTTCAGAAGGCTTGATTTATTATTTTATTTTATATATATATTTTACATTAAACCTATACTAAAAGAAAAGAAAGGAAAAGGTTTCCTCAGAAGCTAGCTCTGCTAAGAATAGAACAGAAAAGAATGATAACACAAGCAGCTCTCTCAGACCCTGTCCGAGACAGCTCCATCTTGATTGGCCATTAATTATAAACATCTAAGAGGGGCTAATGACAGGTGGACCTGTTGCATTCTACATCAGCAGATAATCATTGTTTACATCTTGTTGCTGAAACTGCAGCTTCTCAGAAAGGAGAAAAATCCTAAGAAAGGATTTTTCACAAAAGATGTCTGCAACAGATGTGAGCTGCTGGCATTTTCCCATTGTCATAACCATGTAATGAGACTGATGCTGGAAAATGAACAGCTCAAGACGCGTTCCCCAGCAGTCCCATCCCGTTGGTGATTTGTGCAAAGACCCCCAGGCAATGATAGGGCCGAGCTGTGGCAGGGTGGGGCAGGGTGGGGCAGGGCAGGGCCGGGTTGGATGGCCCAGTATAGGGTGGAGCATGGTGAGGTACGGCCGGGCTGCAGCAGGGTGGGGAGGGGAGGGGCACGGTGTGGCAGGCTGGTGCAAGGTGTGGTAGGGTGGGGCAGAGTAGGGTGGGGCAGGATGGCGCAGGGGTGAGCAGGGTGGGGTAGGGAGGGGCTGGATTGTGTGGAGCAGTGCGGGGCAGAGCACTGTGGGGTTGGGCAGGGCTGGGCAGACCGAGGTTGGGCAAGGTGGGGAAGGGTGGGGCTGGGTGGTGCTAAGGAGGGTGGGGCAGGCAGAGAGCCCGGGCTCGTGGCTCACCCATGAACCTGATGGCCGCCTCTTGCAGGGCCTCCTGTGGGCTGTCCTGGCACTGAAGGGCCCGGCGCAGGTGCTCGACTGCTTTGCTCCTGTCCTCTGCCAGCTGGAGAGTGCCAGGAGGGTGCAGCTGGTGCAGACTCAGCCCCTTGACCAGGCTGTCCCTGTGGCCAGCACTGGCCTCCCCTGCCCACAGAGCCCTGTGAGGCAGCCAGCAGCCACTGGGGCCGGGGCTGGAGGGGGCAGAGGGGTGGGTGCTGCCCAAGAAAAATAAAGGAAAAATTCTGACCTCCAACACTAAAACAAATGGCCGTATTGGAGACAACGTTTTGCAGGGAATGGACAACACATTGAGCCTGACAAGGTCAGGTGCACAGTGCAAATGTGGTGGAGCCGTTCACAACAGGGGCCATCTGAATACTCCAGCTTCATGGGAACAAAGCATTTCGTGGATGACCAAGAGACAGTGAGTTCTGTAGCAAGCAAACTCAGGAATGATGAGACCATTGTCCATGGCCTGATGCACACTCATGTCTCTGCTGTGGTTGTCTCAAGGATGAACAGGAAAAACTCAGAGAAAAGATGAGGAAGGAGATGAGCAAGGACAGTTCCCATGTGGCACCAGTGCAAACCAGAGGCCCCACTGTCAGAGCTCAACACCCCCTAGCTAGGGAGAGGGAGTACACCCCACGAGTGGACCTGTGGTTCTTCCTGTATGAATATGGGCAAGACATGAGAGGGTGGAATGGAAAACTCATCTCTGTCCTAGCAGCATGGGTATGAGAGCTAAAAGAGGAACCTACTAGAAGAGAGATTTCCACCCAAATGAATGAAACCCCAGTTCCCTGTGACCGAGCTGCCAGGTATAGCAGAAGGGAGGATGATATGTCAGATCTCCTTGAAGGAACATCCAGAACATACACCCAGGGAGGGAACGGTAGCCAGGACTAGAGAGGCCCTGCCTCTAGACAGGTGGAGGCCAGGGAAAATTGTGTCTCTTGGGCTGTGTGGATCCCTGACACACCAGAGCCATAGATACACAAGGCTTTTGTCAACACTGGTGCACAGTGTACTCTAATGCCATCAGGACGCTGAGGCAAAGCGAAAATTTTCCAGGACAGAAATCCATTTTAATTTAGGTGAAATGTACATTTTTGAGTTGAGTCTGTGGTTAGAAACCATAGTTATTCAGCCAGATTGCAAGGCCTAAGCTCAGTGAAGTTACTTCAGTGAAGGACAGAGATAAAGGGGGGTGACAGAAGTTGATAGAGAGAGACAGGAACTGCTGTAAGGGCAAGTCAACCTGACCTCGGATATTTTTCTGATAAAAAGGAACTAGCAGTAAATGTCACGCGAAACCCATAAAAATGATCATGTATGACCCTATTGTGAAACTGTATGCGTATGTATTTGAGAGAGAGATAAAAAGAGACCTGAAGTTCTCAGAGGTACACATGCCTTTTCTTAGGAGAACAATCTCCACATGCGTCCAGCGCTGTAATAACAATACCAGCTTTACAACTTCTACAAAAATGTGGGGTTCTCTTCTTTTCTCCGCAAAACAGCTATCAGGTTAATGGGTGAGCCATGAGCCCAGGCTGCCCTTTCCCTTCGCGGCCCGCCGCAGCTGGGCCCCAGCCCCGTCTGCTGCCCCGGCAGCGCCAGCCCGACCCGGCGCCGTGAAGCCCCGCCTGGCCCAGGCATTGCTGCTGCCGCTCTCTGGCAGCCGTGCCCTGGGGCGGCAGCGTGCGGCAAGGGCCGGGCTGAGCCCTGCCCGGCCAGCAGCCCGTGTGGCCACAGCGCCGGCAGCGCCGCTGGCAGGGAGCTGTGCCGCTGGGGCCGTGACAGGCTCTGTGTTCACAGGCATGGCCGGGCGGCGCCTGAGGGGGCAGCAGCAAGAGCTGCAGCTGATCTGCAGTGGTGAGTGAGTGAGGGCAGCGGGCTGAAAGTGGGGGCTGCCAGGGGTAGAGCTGCAAGCCCTGCCCCGGCTGCGGAGGGCTCTGCTCCCGTGGGGAGAGCACACGGAGCTTTCAGGGCCACGTGTGCCATTGGTGGCCAGCAGCTTCGGGCTGATCCCCTTGCTCCCTGTTCCCTCCCTGCCATGGCAGGAGCCGGCTGCGATGGCCATTGCAGGGGGCTCTCCTCGGCTCCCCGCAGCTCCAGCTTCTGATCGTGACTCTGTTCCTCTCTCTCGCAGCCCCTGAACACAAAACAGAAGACATCAGCCTCGCCATCGGAAGCCTGGCAATTCAAACACTGTGCATCTTCAAGTCAGGAGAGCGGGCTGCCATCTCGAGGTTCCAGTGGCTCCGAAATCATCTGCGCAGGGCATGGAAGACAAGGAATCATCTGTCATGGCTCAGCTGCCTGCCTGCCAGGCCAGAGCTCTGTGGAGAGCTGATCACAGAAGCTCTATTTGCTGGGGCCTCCTGAGTCAGGCGGAATTTTCTTTTTCTTCAAGATTGCTCTTTTCATTTTTTCTTTTCCTTTACAATGTAAATAGAGACTATGTTATAATACACAGACTGCAAGGATCTTTCTTTTGCTGCCCAGGGTCCGCAGGGCATAGGGGAGGAGAGGGAAAAGGATGATTGCGCTCAGCCAGATGCCCAGGCGTGCAGTGTTGCAGGGAAAATGGCCAGAAGCCCCTTGGCCTGTGGTGGTTCTGCTGAAGCCTTTGTGCTGGTGACAGAGCGGGTGGGCAGGGGCCGGGGCTGCGGGGATCCCTGTGAGAGCAGTGCCTGGAGATGGCCTCAAGCCCTGTGCCAGGCAGAAAGCGCATCCGTGTCCTCCTGCCCGTGTGCTGCTGGCTGCCTTGCTGAGGGCTCCCAGGCGCCTCTGGATAGGGCTGCTCTGGAGCTGCTGTGGGGCTGCGGCGCTGCTGCCGGGCAGCTTGGCCGGGCTGGGGCAGCCCCTGAGGGGCTGGGGCGCTGGCAAGCCCTAAGCAATGGGCTGTCAGAGGCCACAAGCAGCCCCCCAGCAGCCGCTTTGTTCCTACCAGAGTTGACTTGCAAGAGGGATCCCGGGCACTCTGGAACTAACAGCATCAGTGTTGTTGGAAATCCAAATGCAGGGAAATCTCAGACCTTTGGTCTTGTCAGCAAAGCTTACAATTAAACACAGGATTTGATCGGAGACCTTGGAAAGGGCTCCCAAACTTAGGTGCTAGAAGCGAGAATGCGGATTTCTTGTTTATAGCAGAGACATGGGGAGGAAAGTTGAAGTGGAGGAAAGTTTAGAGTTTTAGAGTTCAAGATCTAGAAAAAATTAAATCAGTTATAGTGGTAAACAAGAAGTTTAGGATGCAGTGCTGTAGGTTTGTGTGTCATAGCATGATTGGCTAAGGAGGCTTACACTGTAGCAGGATGTGGGAACCCAGGAAATTCCTCTGGCTGCCCTGCAGGACTCGAGACCCTGTCAGAGGGCTCAGAGGCCTTGGCACAGAGCCCAAGACCCGTGTGCCTTTGATTTAGCCCTTGGAAAAAACAATTACCAACCTTGTAGGAAGAATGACAAGCCACAAAGGTTTAAGCAGAATGACAGTGAATTTATCACCGAGTGGAAAAATAGATTTTGGGGCATTTTAGAATGGGGCTTCAGGGGGGAAGATGAGGAATCTGGGCATGTCCAGCCTTTCTCCTTCTTCTTCTTGGCCTCCATCTGCTGCTGTGATGTTGGCACTTTTAGATTGGTTTAGAGTAGAAGCTCACTGTCTAACGTAGATGATATGTATGGGAAAGTAATAGCAAATATTGTACACGTAGTTGTTTTTAGTATAAAAAGATAACACCGCCCCACGGGAGGCAGAGTGCCTTAGACTGTCTGGCTGTGCGGACCTCGAAAGACAGGAGAAAGAATTTTATAGATAAGATACAATAAACAACCTGGAGACTGAGAAATGAAGAGCTCTGACTCCTTCTTCAACCGCCGGACTGGGAAAAGAGACTTTCTAACAAATCTCGGGGTCACACTGACCAGCTAGAGGCCCCGAGAGCACGACTCCATAAGACGAGATATTGGAGATTGGGTCCAAACCACAAATATCTTTGTTGGCCGTGTCTTCTTGGCCAAGAAATCCTTCAAAGCTCTTGTAACTACAAGTCTTGCGGGCCTTGTGAGCCATGCAGTGCAGATGTGAGCCAAACTCACCTTTCCTGTCTATGTAGAAGAGAAGAAAAAGCAATGGCATCATCTAAAAAACTCGGAGGTCTGCTCTCTAGCTCGTTCCAAACTCCCTCAAATCCCCCAAAGTGGCATTTAGCTACAAAGAGATGACAAAGACCCTTAGTGCTGGCTCTTTGACTCCACAGCAGCCGCTTTAGAATCTTTCACTTAACCCTGTGTAGTCATGTGCCAGAAATGGATCATTTGAAGAAACTTTCCAAGTGACTTGCATGGAGGTTTGTTTGAAGGGTATTTGAGGAGAAAGGCTCCCAGCAGAGGCTTGGGCTTTGGCCTAGCTGTGTCCCCTGCTGATTGTGAAGTGTGCCATCAGCTGAAGGGCTTTCTGGGCTAAAAATATCATCAAGTCACTTGGACTTGCTCTTTTAGGCCTCTAAGAGCTGGACCCAATTTCGGGCACATTTGGAGACCTCATCTGTGGGTGGATGGACCACCTAGGATTTTCCCAATTGCTGGGAATGGTTCTCCGGGTCCCTGGTGTAAAACGGGGCTCCCCAGCAACTGCGCATCTGCAAGATGATAAACAATTGTCTTGGTTTGAAGAGAGAGGTGCCTGCTAAGGAAGGCAGAAGCCTTCTCTGAAATGGAAAATGTAAATGTCCTCCCTTCAAATGATTCTCATTTAGTAATTCAAATGCTCTCAGGGAAAGATATGGGGATAGGACTGTGCCCGCAGAGCCGGGCAGCGTTTGCTGGTGGTCTGAGCCCTTCCCAAAGATCCTGTGCGGGCTGTCTTAGACACCTGGGGGGGCCAGGCATTCCTTCCAGCCTGGGCCACTTTGGCTGGGCTGGGGGCGGGCCCAGGGCAGAAGGCAGTGTGTGCAAGGGCCCTGGGTGGCACGCTGCAGCACGGTCTCGGTGCCATGGAACGGAACCCGGTGACCAAGGGCCCTTTGTGACACGTGGGAAATAGAAGCTTGCCCAGCTGCTGGGAAGGCACAACAGGGCAGAACGGGACAGAGCGGTGCCGTGAGGAGCCCCCGCACAGCACACTCGGTCCTGTCTGACCCGGAGCCTTTCCAAGGCGTTATTCCTGCAGCTGAGCTCGAGGCCAGACCACAGGACTTGGTGACCTGTGGCCTTCCCAAGGCTTCTCTTCTGCAGGTGCCCTCACAAATCCAGTCATTTTCATGGAGCGGAGACCCCTGAAAGCGCCCAAGGTGGCCTGGGGGGAAGAGGAGGAAGAAAGCCCTGGAGCTGCCCGTGCACATGAAACCAAAGCGGTGGTGCCGTCTGAGCTGCCGCAGGAGGGTGAGTGGCAGAGCTGGGCCACAGGGTTGGTGCCTGCAGTCAACTTGGCACCATTCCATCTCATCCCATTTTATCCCATCCCAGTTTCTCCCATCCCATACCCACGGACAGGACGGAAGAGGGGCCGGGCAGACACCCCGCAGGGGCCATGCTCCATCCCCTGGGGCGTCCCAGGGCTGTCCCTGCCTGGGGAGCGCAGGGCTGGGCCGTGTTCTCCGGCCTCTCCCGCAGCCCCTCAGCTCTGGCTGCGCTCGCTCTTTTCCAGGTGCAGCCCTGCAGCGCACACAGGAGCAGGAGCCCGCCCGTGGCCTCTTCCGCAGCACAGCCCAGGTACCTGCAGCCATCCCCACCTGGGCTGGGCCTGCTGGCACCGCGCTTGGAGCATTCCCTGCAACATCCCTGGCTTCTTGCCCTTCTCCTACAGCTGGTTTGCAAATTCATCAAGAAAATTCGGGCGGAAGAGACCAGCACCATGGGTACTGGGCTCAGAGCATATTCGCACATCTTCAAAACCAAGACCAGTGCTGCCCTGCTGGATATGCTCGTAGAGGAGGGCTTCTCCAGTCCAAAGCAAGTAAGCAGCCTGTGGCCAGGGTTTCATGCTCCCAGGAAATTGCTTGGTCTCCCAAGCCACGCCTGCTGGTCACTGGAACTCTTTGAGGCCATGGCAGTGTGGTGGGAAGGGAGGCACTTCTGTGGGGAAGCTGGTGACATTGCTCCCTCTGGCAGCTTTCCAAGTCTCCCCGTGCCTTCTCCAGGTTCCTGCCCTGGTCAGGTACATCCACCAGTGGCTCCTGGCCAATCAGTTTGCTGAGCACAGGCTGAACAGGACCCTGCTGGATCTCACCGAAGCACAGCCTGCTGACGTAGTCATGACGCTCCTGCGTGCGGCCCCGTCCTGTGACAGGTATGGGGCCAAAATGCCCAGAGGGCTCAGGGCTCGCCAGCCCATCAGCCTGTAAAGCCTGGCCCAGGTGTGTGACCAACAGAGAGTTCCAGGGCCTTCTGGCTGCTCCCTTGGCCAGCCCCGGCACGTCAGCCCCCGAGCCTGCTGCCGTGCTCCCTCGCTGCCCCTCAGGGGCCTGTCCCCAGTGGCCTGGGCTGCCTGGGTGCTGCTGGCGAGTGGCAATGGGCACAGGCAGAGCTGGCAGCCAGCTCAGGTCCCCACTGCTGCCCAGGCCACAGTGCTGTGTATGAGACAGAGCTCTAACCCCACAGAGCTGCTTTGACCATGTGGAAGAGCATCATGTGCTCGCCCAGGACTGCAGAGCCAGCGCTGCTGATACTCCTGGATGTGCTGGGCAGCTGGCCAGAGCACAGCATGTGCACCTCGGATGGGGACAAAACGGGTGTCTTTGTCCTGGCTGTGAGTTTCTGTAACTGGCCTTTGCTGGCCCCAAGGCTGCCTCTCCAGCAGCTCTCCGTCCTCCTTCCCCCACTGCATCTCCCTGCCTTAGGCACCGGGTGGAAACCCGGCCCAGGGGCAGCTTCAGGCCCACCAGGCCCCGTGCTCCCCCTGCGTCTGTCTGAGCCTCTCCCTGCCCTGCTCGGGCCCTGCCACACGGACACCTCGGCACTGAGCCCTGTCTCGGGGGGCTTTGTCTTTTGCAGGCAACCGTGGTTATGTGGAAGATCCTCCAGATGCCCTGCGTCCCACATATGGTGACGGTGTATTTGCCCCGCCTCTTTCTACATCTGCTCTCCCAAGTGTTTTCCAGCACTCTGGATACGCCAGAGGAGGTCGATGCATTCTGGAAGGGATGCCAGGAGGAATACGGCCTTGCCACCAGCCCCAACAGGTGCTCCATCCCAATCCTCCTTTCCCTGCTACGTCCCTGGGCAGGAGCCAGTGTTCCCAGCGTGACCTGGGCTTTGCTGTGCACGCAGGTTTGCAGTGCGCACCCTGAAGTCCCTGCTCTGCCGAATGCAGCATGAGGATGTGGTGGTGGCAATGGAACGCAATTGTGGCTGGGACACGCTGCTGTACGCTGACACCCACCACTATGCCGTGGCTCTGCTGGCCAGGTGAGACCCCCTTCTCCCCACTGCTGCCTCTGACATTTGTGCTCTGTGTCCAGGGAGCTCCACACAGTCCCCGAGGTCGTGGCCCAGAAGGCCTTGTCACCGAGGGATGGCCAAGCAGACTGGGAAAGGCTGGGAGAGGAGGAGGGCGCCCACCAGGAGCTGCCTCCCAAATAGCCCAGGGCCCCTTTCAGGATGCTGGGGAAAGACCAGACCTCTGTGTGTCAGTCCTGGCAAAGGTTTGTCCCCCTGGCCCACAGTCTTGGTTCCTTTTCCTCCTGCCAGGGAGATGTGCTGTGTCTCCATCCCCTTGTGTTCCCGGATCGCTCGCTACCTGCTCCGGCTGCTCAGCACACAGGAGCCACGCTGGGAGCTGCCCGCCATGGCGTTCCTTGCAGAGGTGAGCCTGACAGCCAGCGCTGCCTGGCTGAGCTGCCTCCCAGCTCTCTGCCCTCTCAGAGCCGCAGCTGCCTGGCACGGTGCCCGTGCCCTGTGCTGCTGCCTGGGCCCGGCCCCGTGCGTCTCCGGGCTCCTGCCGGCCGGGTCCCTGTCACTGCCCTGTACCTTTCAGGTCCTCGAGTTCCTGGACTTGAGTGAATGTGGTGCTAACAGAGTCCTGCAAATTTTGTCAAGGCAGCTGCAGAGCGAGTGCAGGGAGAGGCGTCGCCTGGCGCTCAGGGCCCTTCTTGAGCTCATTGAGGAGCCCTCAATGGTGAGAAGGGGGCAGTGGCTGAGGCTGAGCTGGGGAATGTGGTCGCTTGGGCTTGGCTGGGCTTTGGGTGCTGGGGCAGCTGCTCCCACCCCTCCTGCCTCCCAGTTCAGCTGCCCCAGTGCTCCAGGATAGGCCTTTGGCCTCTGGGCCCTGCGGCAGCAGGATGGCGTTTCTCAAACTTGTGTTCCACACAGACCAAAAAAATGTGGAGCCTGCCTGAAAGTCTTGTGGACTTCCTGTGGGATGCAGATGGAGAGATAGTTTTCATGACAGTCATGCTACTCAGCTTTATCATCTTGGACAAAGACATGCTGATGCCCGGCCCCATCACACTGCAGCTGCTTGAGGCGCTCCTGCCACTCTTTGACCACGTAAGGCTCACTGCTCCCAGCCACGGCCACTGGGTGCCGCCCGGACACTTTGTGCCCTGTGGATTTGCAGGCCTGCGCCAAGCTGAGCCCCATGCAGCCGCAATGCTGAGGTCTTTTTTTCTTCCTTCCATACAGAACAATTGGCAGGTGCAGCTGCTCTCCATACTGCTCTTCCGAACACTGGTGACTCTTCCAGAAGGGGAAAAGGAAAAAAAGGCCCTGAAGACACCCCTGCACCAGAGCCTGCTGCCCCTCTTCTTTCACTGCCACGATGAGAAGCGGCTTGTGGCACAGGTGAGGGCTCGTGGGCTGCTGCTGTCCCCATGGAAGGGGGGTCGTCTGCCTCCTGCCCTGGTACCTGCCGGGCTGCAGCCTCCTCCAGGCCTTGGCACAGGGGACGCGGGCCTTGCACCCTGGGCTGTGGGGCCATCTCTCCATCTCTGCGTTTCTGCTCTTCTCCAGGCTTCTCAGGAAACTCTGCTTTGTGTGGCCGAGTTCCTGAAGAGGAGGAATCTTGAGAGACTGGTGAAGAGGCAGAATCTGTGGAAGTTCAGCGAGTGCCTGGTAAGGAGGGCCTGCAAGCCCCAGCCTCAGCCCGGAGAAGCCCCCTGAGCGCGGTGCTCAGTGTGTGGGGCTGGCAGCTGTGCCCCTGCCCGGTGCTGCACCCAGAAGCCGTGAAGGCTCTGCTCCAGGCTCCCTTGGGCCTGAACCGGGGGCCGATGGAGCCCCGGCCCGGCGGGGCTGCGGGGCTGCGGGCCGGCACCGCGGCTCCCCGGCAGCAGCCGGCCCTCTGCCTCTCCCCTCGGGAGCCCGGCGCCAGCGGCTGCTGGCCGCGCCTCAGGGCTGTGCGGGCAGGGGAGGCCAGGGCGGGGCGCAGGCAGCGCCTGGCCCAGGGGCTGAGCCCGCGCCAACCCTTCCCTCCTGCCGCTCTCTGCAGCTGGCAGAGGACAGGAGCCGAGCGGCCGAGCACCTGCGCCGGGTCCTGCCCTACCTGCAGAGCCCACAGGAGCCCCTGCGAGCGGCGGCCGTCAGGTTCGCGGGTGAGTCCCGAGCCCGGGCTCCCTCCCCGGCCCGGCCGGCGCAGCTCGGCCCCGGCCCCGCCTGCTGCCCCGGCAGTGCCAGCGGGGCCTGGCGCCGTGAAGCCCCGCCTGGCCCGGGCATTGCTGCTGCCGCCCTCTGGCAGCCGTGCCCTGGGGCGGCAGTGTGCGGCAAGGGCCCGGGCTGAGCCCTGCCGGGCCAGCAGCCCGTGTGGCCACAGTGCCGGCAGCGCCGCTGGCAGGGAGCTGTGCCGCTGGGGCCGTGACAGGCTCTGTGTTCACAGGCATGGCCGCGCGGCACCTGAGGGGGAAGAAGGAAGAGCTCTGGCTCATCTGCCACGGTGAGTGAGGGCAGCGGGCTGGCAGCGGGGGCTGCCGGGGGAGCTGCAAGCCCTGGCCCGGCTGCAGAGGGCTCTGCTCCCTGTGCGGACGAGGGGCGGCGTGGGGAGAGCACACAGAGATTTCAGGGCCACCTGGGCGATTCCTGGCCAGCAGCTTTGGGCTGGTCCCGTTGGTCCCTGCTCCCTCCTGGCCATGGCTAGAGCCGGCTGCGATGGACCTGGCAGGGGGCTCTCCTCGGCTCCCCGCAGATCCGCGATCTGACCATGGCTCTGTTCCCTTCTCTTTCAGCCCTGGAACACCTGACAGAGGACATCAGCAGTGCGGTGTCAGATCTGGCACTTGAAACATTGTATGTCCTCCAGGCACTGCAGAGTGAGCGATATTCCGTCTTCCAGAGGCTGCAAGATCAGCTCCGCAGGGCATGGAGGACACGGCCTCGTCTGTCGGGGCTCGGCTGGCTGCGCTGCTGGAGCTCTGCAGAGAGCTGATCCCAGAGGCTCTGTCTGCTGAGGCCACCTGAGCCAGCGGGAATTTTCCATTTCTGAAAGATTGTTCTGTTTCTTTTCTTCTATTTGTTTTTTCTTTAGTGTATAAATATAGAGTATGTTATAATACACAGACTCCCAGGAGCTTTCTTTTGCTGCCCAGGGTCTGCAGGGCATTGGGGAAGAGGGGGAGAAGGGTGCCATGGCTCAGCAAGCTGCCCAGGCGTGCAGTGTTGCAGGGAAAATGGCCAGAAGCCCCTTGGCCTGTGGTGGTTCTGCTGAAGCCTTTGTGCTGGTGACAGAGCGGGTGGGCAGGGGCCAGGGCTGTGGGGATCCCTGTGAGAGCAGTGCCTGGAGATGGCCACAAGCCCTGTGCCGGGCAGAAAGCGCATCCGTGTCCTCCTGCCCGTGTGCTGCTGGCTGCCTTGCTGAGGGCTCCCAGGTGCCTCTGGATAGGGCTGCTCTGGAGCTGCTGTGGGGCTGCGGCGCTGCTGCCGGGCAGCTTGGTGGGGCTGGGGCAGCCCCTGAGGGGCTGGGGCGCTGGCAAGCCCTAAGCAATGGGCTGTCAGAGGCCACAAGCAGCCCCCTGCCAGCCGTCTTGTTCCTACCAGAGTTGACTTGCAAGAGGGATCCCGGGCACTCTGGAACTAACAGCATCAGTGTTGCTGGAAATCCAAATGCAGGGAAATCTCAGACCTTTGGTCTTGTCAGCAAAGCTTTGAATTAAACACAGGATTTGAAGGGAGACCTTGGAAAGGGCTTCCAAAGCTAGGTGCTAGAAGCGAGAATGTGGATTTCTAGTTTATTATAGCAGAGACACGGGGAGGAACGTTGAAGTGGAATAAAGTTTAGAGTTTTAGTGCTGAAGATCTAGAAAAAATCAAAGTAGTTACAATGGTAAACAAGAAGCTTAGGATGCAGTGCTTTGAGTTTGTGTGTCATAATTGGCTAAGGAAGCTTACACTGTAGCATCAGTCCCTAAGACGAAATATTGAAGGATTGGTGGCAAAACATAAAGATTATTGTTGGCAGTGTCTTCTTGGCCAAGAAATCCTTCAAAGCTCTTGTAACTACAAGTCTTGCGGGCCTTGTGAGCCATGCAGTGCAGATGTGAGCCAAACTCACCTTTCCTGTCTATGTAGAAGAGAAGAAAAAGCAATGGCATCATCTAAAAAACTCGGAGGTCTGCTCTCTAGCTCGTTCCAAACTCCCTCAAATCCCCCAAAGTGGCATTTAGCTACAAAGAGATGACAAGGACCCTTAGTGCTGGCTCTTTGACTCCACAGCAGCTGCTTTAGAATCTTTCACTTAACCCTGTGTAGTCATGTGCCAGAAATGGATCATTTGAAGAAACTTTCCAAGTGACTTGCATGGAGGTTTGTTTGAAGGGTATTTGAGGAGAAAGGCTCCCAGCAGAGGCTTGGGCTTTGGCCTAGCTGTGTCCCCTGCTGATTGTGAAGTGTGCCATCAGCTGAAGGGCTTTCTGGGCTAAAAATATCATCAAGTCACTTGGACTTGCTCTTTTAGGCCTCTAAGAGCTGGACCCAATTTCGGGCACATTTGGAGACTTCATCTGTGGGTGGATTGACCACCTAGGATTTTCCCAATTGCTGGGAATGGTTCTCCGGGTCCCTGGTGTAAAACGGGGCTCCCCAGCAACTGCGCATCTGCAAGATGATAAACAATTGTCTTGGTTTGAAGAGAGAGGTGCCTGCTAAGGAAGGCAGAAGCCTTCTCTGAAATGGAAAATGTAAATGTCCTCCCTTCAAATGATTCTCATTTAGTAATTCAAATGCTCTCAGGGAAAGATATGGGGATAGGACTGTGCCCGCAGAGCCGGGCAGCGTTTGCTGGTGGTCTGAGCCCTTCCCAAAGATCCTGTGCGGGCTGTCTTAGACACCTGGGGGGGCCAGGCATTCCTTCCAGCCTGGGCCACTTTGGCTGGGCTGGGGGCGGGCCCAGGGCAGAAGGCAGTGTGTGCAAGGGCCCTGGGTGGCACGCTGCAGCACGGTCAGGCACTGGGACGGGTTCCCCATTGATGTAGCACAGCGGAGCCCGGACTGGCTCTTGGGAAAACTGCGGCGCTGCGCCAGGAGTGGGGAACGGCCAAGGCGTGGGTCCTGCCTGCGGCTGACCCTGCTGAGCCACTGCTCAGTGGTTCAGGATCTACTAACTGCAGCACGGAGCAGCCAAAAAGAAGGAGGAGGCTCCTCAGTTGTGAGGTTCCACAGGCAAAGGTTTATCCCAAGGGAAGGATTCAGCAGCATAGAGCCACCAGCACTTCTGTGCATGAGATTTTATCGGGGTACAACTCAGGGGGGCGGATACAAAGGATTGAGCAAAAAGGAATCTGCAGGGGAGGAGCGAGGGGATTCCATCAGTTGCTTGGGACTAATTAGGACAGATGGGAGGAGAGGGTAGGTCACATGGGCCAGAGGGGCTTCCAGCAATAGGGAATTCCAAAGGGGTGGTGCAGTCAGGGATTGGTCCAAGGCAAAAGTGACAGGGAAGGTTCAGGAATAAAGAGCTGGATTATCTTGAGAGGCAGGGAAGGAGCTGGAACAAAGAGCGGGGAATGGCATGAGGGACAGCTTTGAGGGAGGGCAAAACCTAGGGGTAAACCAACTTGGGGAAAATACAGGGTACATGAAAAGAAACCATTCTACCATAACTGATAAATAAACACGAACCGGAACACCCCAGGGAAATGGGCACAGCATCAATCCCGTCTGAGTTTGAGAAGTGTTTGAACAACTTGGAGCAGTCACGCAAGCTTTTCGACACTACATCAAAAGTAGAAAGTGTACGATAGTCAAGAGCGGGAAAAAGAGCTCCCTGCAGCCATGGTGGCAGCTCTGGATCGGCACCAGGGAGAGGACTGATGTAGGCGTGGTTGAAGCAGAGGCAGGGGCGAAAATAGCAGAGGCAGAGGAGGTTCAAAGCAGCCACAGACCAAGCTGGGGCCAAATCAATGTGCATCTTGTAAGAAATCAGGACACTGGAAATAGGGCCAGTGCCCAGAGTTAGCAGACAAAGTACACAAAACTCTTGCAGCCACTCTAGATGATAAGAAATGACCGAGACTGGCAGTTCTTACCCTGGCAGGCCACTGTTTAAAATACAGCTAAAGAATGATGAAGAAGTTGAAATTTTAAGAAATAGTGGAAACACATTTTCACTCTTGAATCAAGCACTGATACCCAAAAGTGAAAACTATCTTCAAGCACTAGGAGCAACTATAGAGCATCCATAAAATGCATTCTTCCTGAAACCACTTTGATGTAAAATCAAGAAGAAAATGGGAATACATCAGTTTATTTATTTACCAAACTCACCCAAATCTGTCCTATGCAGGGATTTGCTTGAAAATTTGGAAGCAACAGTTCCATTTAGAAAAAGAAAACTTCAATGGAAGGTACCTGAAGACAAATGTGCGGTTTTAGCAGTAGGACTGACAATTGACACCAGACCAACAAACAAGAAGAACTAGTTAGAGGAAGTATTGAATCAGGTATACCCAAGAGTATGGGATACTGATAGCCCAGGAAAATCAAAACGAGCAGACCCTATGAAAATTGAGCTACAGACAAGAGTTAGGGCAGTCAGAAAGCAATACCCTTGAAGATTAGAAGCTAGGAAATAAGTCGAACCCAAATAAGTTCGGATCCCCGAACACTCCCAGGACTCCAAAATGATCCCCCACATCTCTGTACAGCCCTCCGGAAGCTCTCCAAACCCTGCAGGACATCCCAGTGCCATCCCAATTTTCCTCAAAGCCCACTCTGGATGACCCTGAAGCAGAACCAAGACCCTCTATATTCCTCTAGAACTCCCAGCCAAGCCACTGTGGGCTCAGTTTCCCCGAGCTCAGGAGACCTGGGTGCTGCCAACCACTTTCCCCACTCTGAGGGCTTTTCCTCACTCCAGGACGCCCATCCCCTCCATTGTCACTCACTCCGTGGTGCCACCAGTGACAGCCCCTACTGACAGCCATGAGCAGGAACAGGGGGGTCCTGCCAATATTCACAGCCACTACTGGGGCCAGAGGGGACACACCTTCGACCCTGGGAGTCCTGAACATCCCGGCAACCCTGCGTGACTCCACCTGTGACCCAGGGTGAGCCAGATGTCACCTCCAGGACCACCTAAGGTGTGAGTGCCTTAAACGCGTAGTGCCCGTCCTGTCCCAGCAGGTTGGTGGCCATGCACTGGTAGGTGCCTGAATGTCTCACATCGATGTCCCCAAGCTCCAGGAGGGGACCCCGAGCCACCTCGTGCCCCTTGTGCAGCCAGGTGACAAGTGCTGAGCCCACCTGCACTGAGCAGCGCAGGGTCACGGCATCACCTGCATGCACCTGGTGTGCCAGGGGACCAGGGGCGATGGTGGCATTGGCCACGGGCACTGCGAGGACAGAGACAGGGCTGAGGGCACTGGGCAAGGTGGAATAGCGGTGCTGTGGGTGGAGTCACCCCCAGCCCGAGGGTCCTGCTCACCCAGGATGGTGACATTCAGGAGGACACTCAGCCACACTGTCCTGGCATTGGTACTGACCACTGTCATTGTCCCCAACATGGCGCAGCTCCAGGTGGGGGCCGGTGCCTGGCAGTGCCCCTGAGCCCTCCCGGTGCCAGGAGGACAGAGGACCTGTCCCAGCAGCCACCGCACAGCTCAGCACCAGGCGGTCCTTGAGTGCCACCTGTGCCCCTGGGGGACTGCGCCCACAGGGGGACCCCTGAGTGTGGGACCTCTGCAGGAGGGGGGGACAGCAGGGGACAGTGAGGGACCTGGGGGGCTGTCAGGGAGGGGCAGGGGAACCCCAGTGAGGGCAAGGGGGTGCAGAGATGAGGGGTATGGAAAGGAACTCTGAAGAAGGATGCGGGTTCAGGGAGAGGACACTTGGAGAAGAAGAGGGGGGACCTCAGGAAGGGAGGAAGGGGTTGGTTTGGGGCACTGTGGGGGTGTCGCTATAGAGCACAACAGAGCAAAAAACACCACAACTCCATCAGAAGGGTGTAAAAGAGAGATTTATTATAGTTTTTTTAATAGTTTTTCAAGATATTTACATTTACTTAAAAGACACATTCAGTGCCCATTGGTCGTAAGAGAGAAACAAAGTTCTCAGTAGGTGTACAAGGAGCCATGTCATTCTGTGAGCCAGCTAGAGTCCGTATCTTTTAGCTTTCTCTCCTTCATCATGTCTCCGTGGTGACAGCCTCGGCGTCTTCCTCGGGAGAGATATGAGGCTTTCCTTATCTTTAGGAAGCCTTTACTGACGCACAAGAACAGCACAAAATGCCTTTCCTACAATTCCCCCTTTTTGTATTTGACCCAGAAACACAACTGCTAAGGACTTTTGCAGGGTCCTTGCAATAATCCAAGCAGACAGAGGATCCATTCTTCATTCACTTACAGATAACCAACTTCTTCCAACTCCACAACACACACCCTCACAATCCTAACATTCATATACAAACAAGGTCCATAAAAACAGATCTTCAAATACCCTTACAGACCTCACAATTTTCAGATGACACATTTGTAGCAGAATGACACCTTCACCTCTAATCAAATAACTTTCTCCCACACAGAATCAGAGACCAAGTCATCTGCCTAGTCACCACTTAGAACCAAGTAGCATCCACTTAACTTTACAATTGGTTGCTGCTCTCATAACCAACCTAATTGCTCGAAGTCTGGACTTCAGCAACTAATTCAACCCTTATGCAAAGGCAACATTTCTCCCTGAGGTACATAAAATTCCCCTATTTTTGGAACCGTGTGTGCCCTGCAAAAGGAAATGGTACAAGACACATTTCTCAGTACTACCAACCTCTCTATAGGAGAATTCAAAGAAAAGAAGCAAAAGTAACATCCATTACCTTAAATTTTTGATTTTCAGCGTAAGCCTGTAACTCCCTTTACTCTGTCTTGAATTACCATCTTTACCATACATTCCTTGAGGGTCCATGCTTCCATCCACCTAATAATCAACGCAATTACCTACTCATTTTGCTTCTGCTGTAGAACTACCCATCCTGTCCTTTTCTTTGGGTTCCAAATAAGGTTTAACGAAATGGACAGAGACACAACGAGGTCCATTTTCTGTTAAAATGCATGCATATCCTCTTCCCCATGTTACTAATTCCACTGGGCCAGTCCACCTTTCTGTGATTACCCATACCTCAATACCTTTCTTAAAGCTTGGCTGTTTTGAATTCAAAGACAGAAAATGATAGAATATAGGAGACACATGTAAGTCAGGTAAAGGACGCAAAAAGTTTAAGACATAAATGGCTTTGTCTAATCTCACTTGAGGCAATTCCCTTTGCATTCCCCATTTTTGTTTTTGTACCTAGCACTTCAACACACCATGATCACGTCCAATAATTGTTTGGCCTGTTGAGGCATAAGGAATACCAGTGGAATGATCAACACCCCAGGCACAAAAAACCACCTGGAATTTCTTTGAAACATATGCCGGGCCGTTATCCATCTTTACATGTGATGGAACAACTAAGATGGAAAAGGTGTGGCAAAAATGATAAATAACATCCCGAGATGTTTCACCTGCCAACGCTGAGGCAACCATGGCATGAGAAAAGGTGTCAATTGTAACATGAACATACTTTGACAGCCAAATTCAGGCATTTTTGTAACATCTGTTTGCCATTCTTGCAAAGGGAGTAAGCCTCTAGGATTAGTACCGTAATATTGTGAAACATGAGATGTATGACGATGAGGGCAAGAAGAAATAATTGACTTTGCTTCACTATGTGATAATTTAAATTGCTGCTGTAGTGTCTGAGCACCGTGATGAAAATTTGGTGAGATAGAACAGCTTGCTATAACACATTAGGCACCATTTTTACTGCTGAGGCAGCCACAAGGGAATCCACATAGGCGTTACCTTCAACAAAGAATCCAGGTAGCGATGTATGGCTACAAATATGCATAATGAAATAAGAATGCTTTTAATTATGAATAACAGTCCACAATTTCAACAACATAACAAATAATGGTTTCTCCTTTACATTATAAAACACAGCTTGATCCAACTGTATTACTAAATTAGCATCATGAACAGAATCAGTAACTATATTTACGGAACTAGGAAATAAGGTAAAGGCTAAGAGTATGGCACAAAGTTCAATTAATTGAGGAGACTCTTGTTGAACCATTACTTCATATTCCTAGTGGTCATCTTTCTTCCAGGCTACAGCAGCTTTTCCAGTTCTTCCTGATCCATCTGTAAAAACTGGCACAGCTAAAAACTGTCACAGCTTCCCCTGGCACAGAAGAGCAAAGTTGTTTCCCCTGAAAAGGAATCCTCTCAAAATAGGATGAGAAGGTGTGCTGGTTTGATGGGGAAATGGAAATTCTGGGATGCTGTAGTCAAACTAATGTGTGCTCAGATTTTAATATTGGCACCTGATGTAGCCAGTGAGGTTTGGACACACCTCTGAGAACACACAGGAGTTAAAAACCAGAGCTGCGCCCCTGGGAAGCTCTCTTGAGACTTCGAGGGAAAGAAGTCAGATCTCCCTCCACCATCCAGCTGCTGCTGCTGGGTGGGGGAGAGGCAGCCATGTGGTAGGCCTGGGCCTGGACAGAGATGGGGGGGAGAGGAGGCCCTTGAAGATAGAAGGGTGGAGGAGCACCAAGAGACATCGGGCAGCCTCCCCTCCCCCCATCCCCAGGAGAGAGAGAGAGGGAGAGCCGGCATCTGAATTTGATAGCGGCCGGCCGGGAACGAGAAGAGGGGGGAGCGTGGGGAGAAGGTGCCCGGCCAGAGCAGCGTGGGAGTTCCGGAGCTCTAAGACAAGCAGAGACTGAAATTTTTAACCCTTTTCTTGCATGATTGAGACCTTGCAAATGCTGATCCTCCTGAAGCTGAATGAGAAGAGAGATAAGCAATGAGATAAGAAGGGATTAGCCAGGAAGAAAGTAGAGAAGACTCTTGAATGAGGGGAGAGATGATAGAGTAGCCTTTTGGCTGGACTTTTTTTGTGTAGCCATAGACTGAACCATTTTTTTCCCTGTGACATAGAGACTGCATTTAGGGGGAGGCAGTGTCTCAGAACCAGGAGGGTTCAGTGTGGGTACCCCTCAGCCCCAGGGGGTGGAAAAACTAGAGGGGACAGATGTCCGGAAGGAAAGACTGTGCCTTTTTTAGAGTGAAACAAGACATCCTTGAAAGACAACCCTAGAAGCAGTTCTGGTCCATGCACAGTAGTGAAAGCACTAAGCATAGAAGGAAGGTGTCACAATAGCAAAGAACTTTCCGAGCAGTGCTGAGTGACATAGAAGCACACGAAGTTTCAACATGTTTCCAGGAGAAGCCTATAGTTCAAGAAGGACTCCTCTCCTCTTCATGAACTGAGGATTGAGTATTCTAAAGAGTGGTGCCAGACTGAGAGTTAGTGATTTAGGAGAATGTATTGCATTGAGAAATTTGGTGGAGGGGAGGAGAAAATTGCTTTTGTAAGGTTTTCATTTTCCTTGTATTTTTTTTTTCTTCTTTTCTTGTAGTTTAGTTAATAAAGTTTTCTTTATTTCTAAGCAAGAGCCTGCTTTGCTTATTCCTAGTCACATCACACAGCAGACACCAGAGAGAAGGTATTCTCATAGAGGCACTAGCATTGTGTCAGAGTCCAACCATGACAGAAAGTAAATGATATACTATTTGACCTGTAAAGGAAGATAAAGCAGATTGTAGCTCATGATTGTTTTGAAAACACCACTCAAAATACCATTGTTGTACTGGTATGACAATAGTTACAGGACCATGGCCTAAGGTGTCATGGCAGCGTCTGCGACCTTTGATAATGATGTCTGCAAAAAGCTTGTACAGACCTGGAGCTGTTTTTCAGGACCTGAAAGATAAAAATATCCAGTCCAAAAGATATGCAATTTTTCTTCCCTTTTATCATTCTATTGACACAACAATCTGCATGATATTTCATCATCTCTCAAAATAAAGAATTGCACACCAACAGAAACATCTATCCTTGTAACAAATCCAGATGTCAAGGCTAATTCAACTTCTACAGCCGTTTTTGCTGCAGTGGTCAAATGTCTCTCATCGGTAGAGGAAGTTTTCCCTGATAGTAAGTCATACAAAGGTTGTAGTTGGTGATTAGTTATCCCCAAGTATGGCCTAAGCCAACCTATTGCAACAACCAATTTCTGCACATCAGCAGAGGTTTTAATTTCAATGTCCAATTTTACAGGTTAAGGCACAATTTGTGTATTGGTGACTATCAACCCCAAATATTTCCAAGGCATCTGTCTTTGAACTTCATCTGGGGCGATAACCAAACCAACTAGAGTGTACACATCGTCCAGCAGTTTGAGGGCATTGGGTCTTCACATGCCCTGATTCTTCACAAGCTGAACATCTGGGTGAGGACTTTATGACTTTGCCAAAGCGGTCATTTTATGCTCAACCGAACCAACCTTTGAGCAAGCAACTACAAGATCAGACAGCAAGGGATCTCCCAGTAAAGAATCAATAATTCCCCTGCAATCATCGTTCGCATTTTCCTGTGCTAGCTGTCTGCATAAAATTTACCTCAACTTATCATCTTCTACTTGCTTCTCAAGGGCTGCAGCAACCCTCTCCAAAAACTGCAGAAAAAGTTCCTTCACCCCTTGCTGGATGGTAATATACCTTGTTTTAGGACCTGCCATCGCCATTGTTTTAAGTAAGGCACTCATACCCAGCTGCTGGCCCTGTGCCAGAACCAGGGGGTCCCATCTTGCCTGTAAATACAGGTTAGAGAATGGTCCATTGCCCAGCAAGGCATCAACTCCCACAGCATGACGTAGATCATGCTGAGGTAACTGCATATTGTCCAATGCTATTCTTTCAACCATTTGTTTCCAGGTAGCTTGAGACACACCATACTGCACTGGCTGAAACAGAATCCTAGAAAGGTGAACAATATCATAAGGGGCGAGTACATCAGCATTTAAAACACGAATCACTTGCATCACCTGTGAAGAGTTAACACCATACTGATCTACTTTTGACTGAAAGTCCTGTACAACCCTCCATGCAAAAACCTGATGACTATCTTGTCCTGAATTAGGAGCAGCTTTGAAAACAGGAAAAGCCACGAGCCCACCAGAAGCAGCAGCAGCAGCAGCCATCTCCATCCTTTTAGGTGGACCTATTTTCTCTAACAAATTCCAATCTCCCACTTCAGCTGCTTTCATTCTCACATGCTCCCAAAATTGTAAAGAGTGTAAAGGAGTCACAGCCACCTGGCAGGGAGGCAGAGCACAAGAAACAGCTGGCCTGGATCTGCTACGAGGTCTAACAAATTCCTGCGTCTTTTTAGGTGTACTTTCAACTGGCAGTTCATTGTCAGAACTATCACTAGACAAAGAAGGACACAATGTTAAGGATTGAATTTTTCAACCAGTTCAGGAGGGAGGAGGAGGGCAGACGGTGCAACAGGGGACTGAGCAGAGGCAGATGACTCGAAGGAGGGCAGAGAAGGGGTGGATGGCTCAAGGAAAAGCAGGGGCTGGAGCAGCCGACCAAGAGGAGGGTGAGGGGGGAGCAGATGGCCCAGGGGGAGACAAAAGGGCCAATGACCCAGCCTGTTTTTCACTTCACTTCTGTAACTTCATTTTTGCTAACTGCTGTGCAGGCGTAAGATACTTTGGTTTTGTACTCAGTTCAATTAACGGCTGAGCAGGTGAACTATGCACAGGTTTAACATGGTCTTCTGGAGATAAATACCAAGAAACAGTCTTAGCCTGCCGTTTGATTCTCACAATAGCAAACCCTGGGGGAACCTCCACAGCAGCTGCAGCAGCCTCCTCAGGGGGAGATACATTGACAGGCTCAGCCTCATCTTCCACCTGTTCCTCTACTTCAGTTTCTTGCTCTAATTCCTGCTCCTCCAGTTCCTCCCCGCTATCTTGTTCTGCTTTCCATTCCTTCAATGCCTCATACAACAGTCTCCAGGTAGTAGCCAAATGGACAACCGTCTTATCCCCCTTAGATATCACTTCCCATAGTCTCTTCCAAACCTCTTTCCATGCCCAGACACTGAAGGCATTGTCGGCATCAGCTTCAAAGTCCTGTGATTTACACCATATCAGTAAGCTACAAAGAGCATAATCAGAAGCTTGAACATTTTTCCTTTTCAATAAAGATTTCCATGTGGACAAAATAGTCCTTTCCTTGTTTGATAAATTATGTCCCATTATTTTTCCCAATTATTCACCTCGAATCAGATGTTTGAATTAGGTCTGGACCTCTGCAGCATCCTTGCTGCCTTCACTCAGTTTTAGGGTACCCTTCACCTTTTTTCTCTCTTTTTTCTTTCCGTTTTTTACAGTCCAGTTGCAATCAAGGGGGGCAGGCACCAGATGTGGCTATAGAGCGCGACACAGAGCAAAACACCACAACTCCATCAGAAGGGTGTGAAAGAGAGATTTATTAGAGCAACATGTTGCTTTTATAGTTTTTCAAGATATTTACATTTACTTGAGACACATTCAGTGCCCGTAGGTCATAAGAGAGAAACAAAGTTCTCAGTGAGTGACCAAGGAGCTACATCATTCTGTAAGCCAGCTAGAGTCTGTATCTCTTGTCTTTCTCTCCTTCATCGTGTCTCCATGATGACAACCATTGTGTCTTCCTCAGGAGAGATAGAGGACTTTCCTTATAATCAGGAAGCCTTTGCCGGCTCACAAGAACAGCACAGAATGCGTTTCCTACACTAAACTATAAAATATTTATCACATTAAAATATATTTTCTACACTGAGATTAGGGTAAAAAGGCTGACAATTTTTAGTGTATCAAAACAGTTAAAAAGTGACTAGAAAGTGCATTATATCAGAATAATTTGCAATAACCAATATAATAGTGAAAGCCAATGACTACATAGTCCTTCATAACAGAGAAAAGGTGTACTGGAGGATTTATTTACCTTCTTCTTATCCTACTCTGATTTTATCATCAATAAATTCAATTCATATCTCTAAATCATAAGCAGTTTTACCCGTGACAGGATTTGATGAGTGATCTCTCCTAGTCCTTGTCTCAACCCAGGAAGCCTTTGCTCAATTTTCTCTCCCCATCCAGGTGTGGAGAGCAGTGAGAGAGAGGCTGTGGTGGGTGCGGGGCATCCGGCCACTGTCCATCCACAGCCAGGCAGGGAGGAGGAGGAGGGTTCAGGTCAGGTTGTTGAGCAGACTGGTGTGGGATTTGCAGTTGTTCTTGGGCTATCTCAGTGTCTTGGGGACAGGTACAAAATTATATATTGCTGCATTTCTGGACTGGTTCCCCCACATGTCCCCCTGCAGCGGCAGTTTGCAGCCAGCCCTGCTCTGAAAACCATCAAAGGCCCTCCCAGAGCCTCTGCTTCAGCTCCCTTTGGGTTTTGTGCTTCTTGCAGAGCTGAGCAAACCACAGGCAGGCCTTTTTCCACCCACACAATTCTCACCTCTGCAGCAGCTCTAAAGCTGCCAGAATCAAAGCCAAGGGGGCAGGGGGGACCCTCAGGTGCTGGCTGCCACCTGGGCTGGCCAGAGCAGGGCTGGGCAATGGCCATCCCTGTGCAGTGGGGCTGGACCATGGCTGAGCCTCACCCTTGGATGGCCACTGGCTTCACAGAGCAGGAGTTTGGGAGCTCCTTCCTGCCCAGGGCTCCATTCCCCAGCAGCTCTTGCCGGCTCAGATCCTGCAGGGGACAAGCAAGAATGGAGAAGTCTGAACCCCTCTGGAGCTGCCATGCACCAGGACAGGAGCCCCTTGTCCAGCATGTGTCGCCCCTGGAATAGGATTCCCCCAGGACAGGTACCCCCTGATTGTGCCCTCCCAGGACAGAATCTGCCCTCCCCCGTGTGACACTCAGCACAAAAGGCCTCTTCCTTCTTCTGTGCAGGAAAGAGAAATTGTTGGGGGGGCACTGTCAGACACCCACATCCCCCACAGCCTCCTCAGCCCTCCCTGCCGACCCTTCAACTCTGCTTCCCCCACGCTAGGCTTCCCTCAATCTGTTCCCTGCTCAGGTGCCCCCCAGGATCATGAAGGGATGAACTGGGGACTTGTGAAATTGAGAGGCAAAATAATGGAAATGGAAATAAAGAGGGGAAAAAGCCCTTGGGGGCTGGGGGAACACAGACCCAGACCCTGTCAGAATCTCCCTGCCATGACCCTTGTTTTGCGGAGAAAAGAAGAAACCTCACAACTTTGTAAAAGTTGTAAAGCTCGGTATGCTTTTATTACGACGCGCCGGACGCAAGCCCCCAAAAAGGCATGTGTGCCTCTGAAGACCTCGGGTTGTCTTTTATCCCCCTTCCAAATGCATATGCATACAGTTTCACAATAAGTTCATACATATTCATTCTGCGTGACATTTAGCACTAGTTCTTTATCAAAGGAATTTCTAAGTCGGGGGCAAATCGACCTTGTGGTCTTTCTGTTTTTCTTTCTCTGTCTCCTTGCTGTCTGGCATGCGAGTTTTTCCTTCAGCTTTGGCCTCACAGACTTTTCACCTTTCTTAGGCACTTCACTTAATTCAGAATGGATCTTTACTCTGTCTCACCCTCCCAAACCACAAGCACCCTGGGGGGACTTTGCTGAGCCCTGGGCCACCTCAAAATCTGATCCAGCCAGGGAAGGAGCTTTGACCCACGGGCTCACCAAGCCACTGCCCATTGCTGGCACCCTCATTCCCCAGGGATCCCAATCATGGGACCCCGATTCCTTCCATCCGCCCTCCCCTGGGCCTCCCATCCTTGTACTTCCATTCCCCAGGACCTCCATGTCCCAGCACCCGATTCTCAAGGAACCCTCTCCTGTTCATTCCAACCCCTGAAAGGCCCCTTTCCCCAGGACCTTGATTCTCTAAGGAACCCCTATTCCCACGGGATCCCTCATTTCCCCAGCATCCCCACCTCATGACCCCAAATCCCTGGAGCCCATGTTCCCCTGGCACTCCCATCCCTGAGTCCCTCCAGCCCGGACGACCCCCATTCCCATGGCCCCCCCATGCCCAGTGAATCCCCAGTGATTTCCCCTCATCAGCACCCCCATTCCCAGGGACCCCCCATTCCCCTGGACAGTCATGTCCATGTCCCCCAAAGGCCCTGAGCCCCCCAGTCCTGGGAACCCCATGTCCCACCTTGTCCCACCCAGGCTTGTCCCCATCCTGTCCCCGCCCTGCTCACAGCCTGTGCCCAGCTTGTGACCATCCTGCCCCCACCAAGGGCCACCTACGCATGGGGATGAGACCTGACCTCGCTTCTTTCCCCTTTGGCTGAAGAGCAACCACCCAGGGGACAGCCACCCCCTGCAGCGAGTGACAGCCAGTGCACATGGCGGGGGACACCGGGATGGCCGGGAAGGTGGCACTGCTCCTGTGGCGTGAGTGCCCTGGGCACGGGCCTGACACCCCAGGGATGGGGAGGGGAGGGGGCACAGAGGGGCTGTGGGGTCCCCTGATGTCCTCAATGCCAGCAGAGCCAAAGCATGGGGTCTGCTGGGGTCGTGGAGTGGTCATGGGGACAGGAGAAGGGGGACAGGAACATGGGGACAAAAAAGGCGGGACAAGGGTTTGGGGAGGCATCATGGGGCTGGTGGGGGTGACCTGTGCCAGCACAGGGTGGCCGTGGCATCCTCAGTTCAGAGGTGTCCACAGTGTCCCTATGTCCTGCCTGAGCAAGGGGTGGCTGCAGTGTCCCTGTCCACAAGGAGTCCATGTCATACAAGGACAGGTGGGGACAGCCCCCCACCCCCCCTACCCCTGTGCCTCTGTCCCCATGGTGCCACCCCCACTGAGCCATGTCCCTTCTGCCTTCCAGCCCAGACCCTTGGCCTCACTGGTGAGTCCTTGGGGATGCCATGTCCCCACCCTGCTGTTCCCAGCCCCACGCTGGCCCTGGCAGGCTGGTGTCTCCTGTCACCCACAGGTGCCCAGACCACCCAGCTCCTCGTGGAGCCCCCCTGGAGGCCGGCGGTGCTGTGGGACCGGGTGACACTGACCTGTCAGGGCTCGGGGACCATTGGTGCCACCACCTGGTACAAGGACGGGAAGCACTGGGGGCAGGTGGAATGCGACCACCTCAATGTCACCGAGAGTGGCACCTACACATGTGACAGGCCTGGCAGTGGACGCAGCCCCCCCATGAGAGTCGTAGATGGTAAGGGGGAATCTTAACTCATCACGGTGGCCCTCGATAGGTCTGGGTGGGCTCCATTTCGTAGGTGGCCTCACATCCCCCGCATGGCGAGAGCCTGTGCCCTGCACACAGGGAAATCCCATTGCACCCCAGTGCACCTCAGTGCACCCAGATGTCCTCGGTGCCGTGGGGACCCACCTAGGACCTCTCTCAAGCCCCTCAGTGAGATGGTAGTCTCCTGTCCTACAGACGAGCTGGTGCTGCAGATGCCAGCATGGGCACTGCTGGAGGGGGACACAGTGACACTGCGCTGCCGGGGCCGGTGGAACAGCCCAGTACCCAGGATGCGATTTTACCAGGACGAGAAGGACCTGACAGAGTCCCTCAGAGGGACCGAGCTGTCCCTGCAACCCCTGCAGCAGCACCACAGCAGCCACTACCTCTGCGAGGGCTTTCTGAGGTCCTGGCCATCACGGTCAGCACCAGTGACAGTGACAGTGCATGGTGAGCACCCCCATGGCTGGAACTCCAATCTCCTCATACCCCCAAAAATACCTCCCAGCAGACTCAGAGTGACAGTCCTCACCTCCCCCCTCCTTCCCTGAGCTCTTCCCTGTGCAAGTGCTGGAGGATTCCCCCAAACCCACTCTGTGGTCCCCCCTGACTCTCAGCTGCCTCAGCACCCCCAGCCCCCTGTGGCCCCGAGCCCCCCTCCTGCACATGTTCTATTGGGACGGGCAGGTGATGGGGGGCCCACAGGGGTCCCCACATCTGCTGGTGCCCACCGTGGGGGTCTCCCACTCGTGGAATTACAGCTGCCAGGTGCGCTCTGAGGGGGGGGCCGTGCTGAAGAGCAGCGCCCGGCTCCACGTCACGGTGCGCAGTGAAAGCGGGGATGGGCACTGGGAGCCCCCACAGCCTCCTTGAGCGCTCTGGTTGGGCACCTCCATGTCCCCCAGACACATTGTTGGGTCCCTCTGCCCAGTGTCCCCTCTCCCCTCTGTGGTGTGACCCCATTCCTGACATCCCCCACCACACCCATCCCCTCCCTCCCTATCCCCTCACACCGGCTGCCAGCCCCTCGCTGTGGCCTCAGCCCTGTCTGTGTCCCCGCAGTGCCTGTGGACAATGCCACCATCACACCCGGTGTCCTGGAGCTGACACCACGGGACACAGGGACACACAGGGACACAGGTGGGGTCACACAGTGTCACCAGGGAGTGCAGGACCCCTGGGGTGACGGGTGAGCCTGATGTGTCTCCCTCTGTTACTTGCAGCGGCCACAGGGGTGAGTGGGGCCTTTTTGTTCCTGCTCCTGCTTATGGGTGTCATTGTGGCTTGGTACCACTCGCACTGCCTGGGTAGGTGACAATAGGGGAACAGGGGTCCTGGAGATCAGTGGGAAGGCCCCCAGAGAAGAGGGCCATAGGGCTGCACACACAGCCCCTGACTTGGGAGGGGCTGAGCCCCCAGTGACCATGGCTCAGAGCCCTGGGAGCTGTTGGAGGGTCCTGCAGGGATGTTGGGGGTTCTATCAGGGGTCCCCCTCCCTGCCAGGCACGGGGTTCTGGGAGCTCAGGCTGTTGGTGCAAGTGGCGTGGGTCAGGGATACTGGGGGTGCATCAGGGATACTGGGGGACCCTGGGAGGAATTGTGTGTCTGGTGGTGGTTCAGCATTCCCAAGGGTGGATGGGAGCCCCTGGGTCTCCAAACTCACCCCTCCAGTTTTCCTTTGCAGATGCCAGGAAGCACCAGGAAAGGTGAGTGCAGCCTCCAGCCATGATACACCTTTTACCCAAACTCCCAGCACCTCCCATCCCCTTCCACACACCCCCTTATTCCCACAGGCCCCCCCTAGACCCCCTGGCACTCCCAGTGGAGGATCCTCAGGCAACGTACATGGAGCTGCACAGGCAACCGTGGGAACCCAGTGACATCTATGAAAATCTACACCAAAAGTTGTGATGCTCTGGGAAGTGGGAGGAACTGGGTGACACTGGGGGTGCTCCCTCCATGCCTCCTGTGGTTGCCCATCCTTCCAAGGGAGGTGGTCATGAGTCAGGGGGAGGCTACACAGGGCACCCTGTGCTCCCCATTTCCTCTCCCAGTACCCCCAAGGGCTCCCCCATCCCTTTGCTGCTACCTGCAGGGGCTCCCCAGCCCCATCCAAGTGCCCAAGTACCCTCAGGGACTGCCCCATTCTCTCATCCACAGTGCTTGCAGTACACCCAGGGCTTCCCCATTCCCCCTCCCACTACCCCTGTCCCATCCCGCTGTAAAAGGGGGAGTCGGGGAAGATTTTGCTGAAAGGTTTCTCAGATGAAAATGAAGCACAAAAGTGGCAATATTATATCTGAGAACAGTTTCTTGATAAAGGAGGATAAGCGTTTGTACCGAAGGGGAAGAGAAGGGAGTAGAATGGGAAAAGGATAGAGACAGAAACAGAAGACAGGGACAGCGTTACCGCAAGGAGCCCGGGCGCTCTGTGGGCATCAGCTAAGCAGATGGAGTGTGTGTGCTGCAAGCCAGGGCGAGCCCACATGGCTTTTGTGAGTGGCTGGCCGTGATTTCCAAGGAGGGCACCTGCGTGTCTCTGGCATGGGCGAGCGATGGCTGCAGGCTGGCTGCTGCGGGCTGGCTGCGGGCTGGTGCTGTGGCACTGGTGGCTCTGGGCTGGCTGCTGTGGGCTGGGGCTGCAGTGGGCAGGTGCAGCAGGCTCGGTGCTGTGGGCAGCACGGGAAATGCGGCAGAGGCGGTGGGTGGGTGCAGGCAGCATCTGCTCCATTGGGGAGCAATGAAGGAACATCCAGGACGAACAGGAATGAGCTGCCTCGGGGAAGCAGCAAAGCAGGGAAGAATGGATGCAGGCAGGGAAGAAGGACCACCGGGAGGAAAAGTTGAGGCGGGGGGAGTACCAGTGATATTTTTGCCTGACGACTAGGAGGAATGATGCATCTGACTCCATCTTATCAGAAGGCTAATAATTAGTATACTAAATTATTCTATATGATATTACATTACATTTAAACGGAATCTGACAAGCACTCAACTGCACTCCACTGCACACAGTCTCATGACTTTCAGCCGACAGCCCCCACACACACACACACCTGGATTCAACTGGTCAGTGAATCAAAACACTCACACCAGAATCCAATTATTAATTCCCTTCAGGTAAACAATCTTCCACAATTCATTCTACTTGTGAAGAACACAGGAGCAGTAAATGAGATAAGAATTGTTTGGATCATTCTTTGCTTCTCTCAATACTTCTCCCAGGTTCAGAGAATGTGAATCGCACATGGAAGGAGGGTGAAGCTGACCTTCTGAGCGAGCCCCTGATCCCTCCAAGAAACCCAAAGCAAAATGCTCCTGTTGTGTCACAGTCTGCTGCTTTTATTTGCAAAGGGTCCTTCCAGAGCCCGATTTTCCCAGGCATTTTTCCCCACACATTTTTCCTGGCCATCTGTCCCACCAGCCAGTGGGGGTCACTCACAGCCCAATCACTGAAGCTTTCTCTCCCCTGATTCTCTGTTATGTGAAGCCTAGCCAGGGACAGGGTTCCCAGCACATGTACAATCCACAGAGTCATTTTCCATCTCATGTGTAGCATATGTTGAGACGTAAATCAAAACCAGATTTGTTCCTCTTAACCCCCATGTGCTTAGTGGCTCTGCAATCCCCCTCCCAGTGCTCCCGCTAAGGTGGCTTACTGGTGCCCGTCCCAGTTCCAAGGGGGCACAGGACCTGGTTCTTTGCTCCTGGGACAAAAATGCAGCTCTTTGGTTAACCTGGCAGAAATGGTGTTTCTTTGTTCAGCTCTGTCAAGGAAGCTGAACAAGGTGGGAACCTCCCTCGGAATGGAAAATATGACCCCCTTCTCTCTGAACTATTGTGACTTTGAAATTATGGGGCTTTTAGGCAAAGATGTGGGAACAGGAATAACAGTTCTTCACTGGTATGTATTGTGAGAAATAAGTTAATGGAAGTTGACTTTCGCTGGATATTTTACAAATTGATATAACATTATTGATTATATTGTTGATTAAATATTGTGATGTTGTTGGGACAGTGATGTGCATTGTGGAGTGGCTGATGTTGTTGGGGTGGCCATCCATGTGTGGGGCCCAGTCATGGCCCAGCCCCACTGCACAGGGATGGCCATTGCCCAGCCCTGCTCTGCCCAGCCCCAGGTGGCAGCCAGCACCTGAGGGTCCTCCCTGCCCCCTTGCCTTTGACTCTGGCAGCTTTAGAGATGGATGGGAAATTGAGGAGAGCCATTCCCAGCAGCATTCCAGGAGCAACTTCCTCTGATAAATCCCTTTTTTTGAGAATGTGGAAGGGGCTCTACCCAGAGCAGGAGGTTCTGGCATTTCCCAATACAGGATGGAATAGCCTCTTTTTCCTTCATTCTATGGGAAATTACCATGTGAAAAGCTTTGGATTCAGTGGGTGGAAGCTCATGGAATTCCTCTCCCACCCCTTTTCCAGGGAGCTGGGAAGAAGCTCCTCAGCCCAGTGCAATATTCCCTGGATATAATGGAGGCAGTGTGGAAAACATCTCATCCACCAGCTGGGGCGGGATCTGGAATTCTTCTATTGGGAAAAACGGAGCTGCTGGCAAAGGCTGGGAGATCCTGGGATCTGGGAATCTTCCATTGGGAAGAGCAGAGCTGCTGGCAAAGCGTTAGAATGAAGCAGAATTCCCATCAGGCCAACACGGATGAGCAAGTGCCCCATGACACGGAAAAATTTCTGGGGTTCCTGTTCTGACAGGGATTGAGTCATTTTCCACCAGGATTTGGGAAAATTCCCTGACTTGGGGTCTGTCAGGGGAATTCACTGTGAGGAGCTGGGCAAGAAGAATCCTGGAGATGGAGGCCCCTGGGAATGGATGGGGTGCATGAAGGATCTGAAAAATTCCAGAGGGAAGAGAAGGAGAGGGGAGGGAAAAGGAGGGGGAAAGGGGAAAAGCGGAAAGAAAAGAATGGGAAGAGGAATCAGCTGTGGATCAAAGGGATTTTAGCTTCCACTTCCAATCCATTTCCTAAATTTTCTAAGGTTAAAGACCCCTCAGAGCTTCTGGACAAGGAAATTCCCACTGCCTGTTCCTGGGGTGAATTCCCAGCAGCGCCTTTGGTGAGCAGAACACCGGGAATGCACCGAGCCAGCAGCTCCCACTGCAGTGTAGAGACCATTCCAGACCTTTCCAAGGTAGAGCCGGCTTCTCCCATGCCACAAAATGGAAATTGAGTCCACAGAGAGAGGGACAGTCCAACCTCCTGAGGGAAAAGCCTTTGGCCTGTCAGGGTCTGTCCTAGTGGACAGATGACCTGATGGTTCGTAGGAATGATCTCAGAGTGCAAAACACCAACACGGTAGAAGGGGGTTTGCAGTGATAATCAAATCAAATGCAATTTTATTGAAATAGTCACAGCAAAAATGCAATAGAGGGATTAAGGGAGAGAAAAAGATAGAGAAAGAGAGGGAGAGCGGGAGGGAGAGGGGATATAGCTACCAACGCAGAGATGAAGTCCTTTGGTCCAGTCCAGCCGAGGGTCTGCCTGCTACGCTGGGGAGATCTCAAAGGCTCTAGCTAACTCAGAGGCTTTTATTACTGAAAATTGTGAGGGGGGGAGAAACAGATACAATAGGGAACAGATGTAACAGGTAGTCCATGTTCTCAGCAGTAAATGAGCTTGATAGATGTAACAGGTAGTCTATGTTCTCAGCAGTAAGCGAGAGCCCTTGTTTTCTTGGTTCAGTGATCACAATCTGCAGGCAAACATCTCGCTTCGGTCAGCTTGCCTGTCCCACACACCTCCCCCGGGCTGGGGGTTTCAGTCCCAGTCCTTGGAAGGAGCAGAGGGGCCTTTCAGGAGTTTCATGTCTCAGTCCTTGGTGGAGAAGCTTCTCACATCTCCATCTGTCTGTCACGGTGGTTGTAAAACAGGTGAGGGTCTTCGGTAGGAGACCACCTGAAACTCAGGAGAAGTCCAGTCAGGCCAAGAGATGGGACAGCTTCCAGAGCCGCTATTGTTGCAAACGGGGCATGGTGCCCCCTTCTCTAGCATACAGCAAACAGTCCTGTGAAAACAATAGCTCAACACTGAGGTTTCAGGTCTCAGGGCCCGTGGCGTGTGACTTTTCTCCTTCAGAGCCAGATATAGACGGGAGGGGTCTTCTCTTCAGTGGTCTCCCAAGGACGATCCTGAGGCAGATGAGGGAAAATTCTGACAGACTCTCACACCCAGGGCATTGCCATGGCACAGGGGCAGGGAAAATGTATTGGCTGTATGCAGCAGTGAGAAAGCCACTGACCCAGGCAGCTGCTGCCATGTGGGCACAAGCTCTGCTGCCCAGGAGGGTCCCGTAGTGCAGAGGTTTGCAGATGGACACGGAGCAGTCATAGCACATGATGGTCAGGAGGGAAAGCTCTCCTGAGATGAAGAACAAAAAGAGCTGTGCAGCACATCCTGTGTAGGAGATGTTCCTGGTGTCCCAGAGGAAATTGTGCATGGCTTTGGGGACAGTGGTGCAGATGGAGCCCAGGTCGCTGAGGGCCAGGTTGAGCAGGAAGAGGAACATGGGTGTGTGCAGGTGGTGGCTGCAGGCTACGGTGCTGATGATGAGGCCGTTGCCCTGGAGGGCAGCCAGGGAGATGCCCAGCAAGAGGCAGAAGTGCAGGAGCTGCAGCTGCCGCATGTCTGTCAATGCCAGCAGGAGGAAGTGCCTGATGGAGCTGCTGTTGGACATTTGCTGTGTCTTGGCATGGGGATCTGTAACAAAAAGTAACCATGGAATAGTTGGGTTTGGAGAGGACTTGAAATATCCCTGCACAGCCTTGGGGCACTTTCCCCCCCTGCCCAGGGCTCTGCTGCCTGGAGCTGTCCCTGCCAGCAGTTGCTTCTCTGTGCCCAGGGCTGGGCCCTGCCAGTGCTGCCAGAGCCCAGCCCAGCCCAGCCCTGGGGGCTCAGCTCTGCCCTGCAGACCCCTCTCAGCTCTAGCACTGCCCAGCGGATGCTCTGGCTCTGCAGGATCAGATGGCAACGTCAGAGCAACCCTGAGGAGGCTGGAAAAGCGACACTGATGTGCAATCATAGCCTCCAATTATGTACTTTAATTAGTCCCTGGAGAGGCTTTGTCAGTAACAACAGACAGTGGGGCTCATTAATGCTTCAAGGTACTTGAATTTTTTAAGCTACTTGGTGTTTTACTTTTGATACAGACTATGAGAAGGATTGTGCAGTCACAGCCTCCAATTATCTACTTTAATTAGTCCCTGTAGAGGCCTTATCATTAATGAGAGTCCATGGGGTTATTAATGCTTCAAGGTACTTTGGTTACTTTAAGGTACTTGGTGTTTCCCCATTTCATACAAACTCTATGACAAATTTGTGCAATCATGGCCCCAATTATCTGGTTTAATGAGTCCCTTGAGAGTTTTGTACTGACACTCAGTGGAGCTTATTAATACCTTGAGATACTCAAGGTTTTTAAGGTACTTTTGATTTTCTTTTCCACACTGATTCTCTGAGAGGTTTTTGTGCCATCCTGGCCTCCAATTCTCTCCTCCAAGGAGTCCATGAGGAGTCTGTGTTGGGGATGGACCTCAGTGGGGGCCATTCATGCTTTGAGACTGTTTGGGTGCTTCCTCTGACTCTGACTCCTGGCAAGGTTTGTGCAATCTCCTCTCAAGCCCTGAGGTTCAAGGGCTCAGCTCCAAATGCACCACGGAGCTCATTAGAATCAGGCAAGTCCTGACAAACCATGGCTCTCCTTCGATTTCCCTCTATTCTTGTGCCGTTCATCAGGAAGGTTTCTGTAGTGGTTTTGGTTTGCCATTTTGAGATTTCTTGGCAAATGCTTTAATTACTGTGATGGGTTCAGTGTTGGCTAATTACCAGTGCACTCACTGGAATATACTTATTCATTTCCTGCTGTGAGATAGGATTAGGAGGAAGGCAAAGTAGGCTCAAAACTTTAAAATGGTATAAAGAAAAATTACAATAGTAACTAAAAGATTAAGTAATAAAAGGCTATAAGAAAAGTTTATCAATGGTAACTAAAAGAAAGAGGAATAAGAATCAGAACAAAACTTTCAGAACACTCTTCTTCTCCTTAAAAACTTTTCTTCCTTACTGAAAATGTAAGGAGACAAAACGTAAAATTTTCAGTCAGTTTAGCACCTCTGGAATAGTTTTGTTCAGTTCACTTAAGGAGAGGAGTCTCTCTATTGTGCTATGGAGACTTCTCCACAAGAAAACCGTTCTCTCGTGGCTCTCAATTCCACAAATAGCAGTCGCCTAAAAAATCTGAAATTGTCAAGTCCCTCCAATTTTATCACCACTTTTTCCACAGCTGTGTTTATGGGCCATGTCAACTTATGGGATATTAAAGATGAGCTGTTTAAGAGCAAACGTTCTCTTGTTTAAGAGCAAAGGTTCTCTTCATCTATTTCTGAAATCATCTTCATCTCTGGGAACAGAAGTCTTATCTCCCTGATGAAATAAACATGGCAGGAGACTTTTTCTCCTTTTAATGCCTTTAATTAAAGTGATCAGCTCATAATTGGGCAGCTCGACGGGTCTGCAGTCTCCGTCGGCTGTCCCAGCGTGATGAGGAGGAGAAGGATATGCGCAGCTTTATCCACTAGGAGCAGAGCTGGGGGTCCAGTCCTCGTAGGAGCCAAATGTTAATCTTTGCAGCCTCGCCCCCTCCAGGTTCTGGTTTCAGGATGACTTTTGTGCTCAGGGTGAGGGGCTACAAAGGTCTCGAGTATCTCTGCAGGCTCAGCACTCTGCTCCTCACATTCACACATCACTCTAATTTCCTAACTTTATGTTAGCTCATTGTTTTGGGGGTCTTTTCAGTAAGTTTGGAGTAGTAGCTTCTCATGGCATGCTGGTCCTGAAGTTAGTTTGCATGCACCCCCTCCCAAGTCTCAGTCCCTTCTCTTCACCGTTTGGGGAAGTCCCCACCCTTCTCAGGAGAAGAGCCATTAATTTAGCTCCAGCAGGGGCCTTTACTGATACAAAAAAGAACCATTAATGATAACGACTTGTAATTATCATAACAAACAAGTTATGATATGAACAAACTTTAGCAGCACAGCAACAGTGGTCTGACTAGTTTTTGTAACTTTTTTTTACAGAAAAATTGGCAGAATTTTGTTTATAACAGTCCCCCCTCTTCTTCTTTGATCGAGCTTAAATTTAAGCTTGCATCAACTTGCAATTTCTGACCGATGAGCTTCATATTTCTTTAATTTTTGGTATTGATTATAAATTTCTTGCGCACTCTGGTAATCGTGGTTACTTAACTTCGTTACCTTTCTTGGTTTCTTTAGGTTGGTCTGCATGGCCAATGCTACTATTTTAATTGTCCTGGTTTAGGGCAAATTTGTTAAAAAATCTGCAAAGGATCCTCCAGAAAGCAAAACCCACACGGCCCCTCCCCCCAACCGGTTCGGGAAAAAATTCCTCGGAGAGAGGTGGAAAGAACCTGTTTATTTGACTGGCCCAGCACCCCCCCAGCACACAAAATGAACAATACCAGATGACACTGCTCTGAGAAAGATGACAAAATCAGAAAGTCTCTTTCGGGGGTGGTTGCTCTGTTCTCAGTCCCTCCGGCGCTGGGGCAGCTGCTGCAGCCAAACCTTCGGGGTTCCCGGGTCCCAGTCCGGAGCAGGTTCGAGATGGTCACAGCAACAGGAGAGGAGAAACAGTCCGGGAAGGAATTTGGACTGTTTAGCTAGAACTAGCTAATAAGCAGAAGCAAAAGCGAGAGCAGAAGCAAGAGCAGAAAAGCAAGCAAGCAAAGCAGCAAGCTGAAAGCAAGAAGTGAATAACAGCCCCAAGTACTGCCTGTCTCTGTGTCCCTGATAAGAGAAACCCAAACAAAACTTCCACTCTTCAGAGTCGGTCTTAAAGGCACAGAACAGATGAATGGGGATACAAGCATCATAACGTCACTCCAGGACAGGAAAACAAGCACAGTAAAAAGAGCAATCCTCCATGTATACACAGAGTGAGAAAAACTACTTTTTCCCATACATCCTTATTGAAAATCCATAGGTTATCTCACCAACTGGAATCAAGTGTAAGAGTTTGTTCTTGGTTATTTACACACGCTAATTTTTTTTTTATTTCATTTGAAATGTTTCTAATAATTGCATCCTTCATCTTTAATACTCCCTGGAGCCTGATGATTCTATTTAACATAGATATTGGGGTCTGAACTTGGCTTTACAATTTTGGACTTTCTCTATTTCTATTGCACTTTGCTTCTTCTGTTTGGTTTCTCCTAAATCATTGCATATAGGCACTCCTAAACTTGATCCAGTTTCTTTGGGTAATAAGAAGAAAGCTGGTTTTATTATTCTAGCTGTGCAGCTGCCAGACCAGTCTTCTGACAATTTAGTGTATGCTGTAGTACTAGAGATCAAAACCAGGTGTTTAGAGCTCTCCCGAAATGTGTCATCAGTTTCTGTTGGGCATTTCCAATATTTACACAGTTCTTTCATTTTCCAAACGAGTTTATCTCTTTTTCAGTACACTCATAACATTCATATACTTCATAGTGGGTACACTTGTTCTTTCTTTTTTTCAACAGACTCTAATTTGTTTGGATCTCTTGGGATCCCCTGGGTAGCTGAATATTTTACTGCTAAATACTTGTTACAAACCATCTTTCTTACTGTTTTTACAATTTCTTTTCTTTTTACTAGATCTACTGAGCTTGTTTCAGCAGCATCCCACTCAAAGCACAACCAGGCTTCTCCTATAGGGCACTCTCCCAGGAGTGGCTGCCTAAAAGTGGCAGTATTCTGGGCAATCTAATGCATTGTCTTATTTTTCTGATAAAGGACCAATTGGGAGAGGTTAACGCAAGTAGGGTTAGAATTGATGAGGACTCCAGACAAGGAGCTCACTTCTTCCTCCTCATAGAGGGCTTGGTAGCACTCACTGCCCGGCTCCCCTGGGCTCCCCAGAGCACCACCAGCAATCAGAGTCATCATTACTACCCTTCCCAAGAGTCCTGTATGGGTCATCTTGCAGAGCCTGCCCACCCGGCCTTGCCTCTTGGGGAATTTTACTGAGAAGAAGCTTCCAAGCTCTTTAGAGTCTCTTCTACCCGCTTCTCTGGTTAAACTTCTCTTGGTCTTTTCTCTACCAATTTTGGTTTCTCTTAGTGGAGTGCTCTGTAGGGGATTAACCTGGAGTCTTTAGAGTCAAATTGGGGAACTTAACTAGAATGACTTATTTACAGTCTTAAACTTTTTACAAACTTATTTTACACACAGAACTGTCTAGAAACATTTTAAGCTATGTTAGGGCTCTAATACCAATTATTTTTCTATACAGTTCAGTCTTTTTGACTCCTCCTTCTGAGAGTCAACTTTAAATCTTTTGGTCTTTTTATCGCAGTATACTCGGATGAATTAACTTGTGATGTGGTTGAATCCTGTCCAGTGCCCAGAGATGAGAGTGATGCAGAATCTGGTCCAATGCCAGAGAGAGAAGCTGATGTCAGATCTGGTCCTATACCTGGGGATGAGACTGGCCCTTTTATTCTTGTAATGTGAGTCCAACCTTTTTGTCTGGTCCGCACAGCCGAATTAGTGATGAGGAGTACCTGAAAGGGGCCTTCAAATTTAGGCATTAATGGTCCTGTATTCCATGATTTTATCAAAGCCCAGTCTCCTGGGCTAAGTTATGTCTTCAACTTTTGTGTCAAGAGGGGAAGTTTGGGGGAGGTATCCTCTTTTTCTAAGTCCTTCCAGAGTTCTTCCAATTATCTCTAAATACTTTCTGGTAGCCTCTTCCCCTTCCAGATAGTCTCCTGTGCTATGGGGTGTTAACAAGAATGGCAGTCCAAACATCATTTCATAAGGTGAAATTCTTATGTCAGACCGAGGTCTTGTTCTGATGCGCAAAAGCGCTAGGGGCAAACACTTTCGCCAATTCATTTTTATTTCTTCAATCAATTTAAATAATACATTTTTGAGAGTTTTGTTCATCCGCTCCACCCTCCCAGAACTCTGGGGGTGCCACGGAGTTTGTAATTTCCATTTTATTCCTAAAGCTCCAATTATATTTTGCAATGTTTGGGACACAAAATGTGGACCTCGGTCTGAGTCTATTGTGTTCACCATTCCATATCTGGGGATAATGTTGTCTAGGATTACTTTTGCTACAACTTGAGTTGTTTCCCTTCTGGTTGGGAAGGCTTCTACCCAATGGGTGAGATGATCTACTATAGCCAGTAAATATTTGTATCCTTGCACTGGGGCCATCTCTGTGAAATCTATCTGTATGCTTTGGAAAAGTCTTAAAGCTAATTCTCTCCCTCCAGGTGCTACTTTTCTCATGACTTTCTGGTTCCCTTTTTGACAAATGACACACCCTCTTGTAATTGCTTTGGCTAGGCCATATACACCTATGCATAGGTTATTTCTTAAGAAATGATCACATAGTCCTTGAACTCCCCAATTAGTTAATTTATCTAATTCTGTTAGCACTGTCCGAGCCAGTGCTTTATTCAAAAACACCCGTCCATCTGACGTTAACCATTCCCCTCGTTGCCCTTGGAGTAACTTTAAATATTTTATAGCCTCCAATTCTTTTTCACTAAATACAGGTTCTTCTCTTCTTTCTCCTTCTTCAGGTGTTGTTCCTGCTTTAACATTTTTTACTGGATCCCCTGGTTCTAAAGCTGCTTCTTTTGCTATCTGATCAGCCAGTTGGTTTCCTCTAACTTCAAGACTGTCTCCTCTTTGATGCCCCTTTATATGGACCACTGCTATTTCTGTAGGTTTCTGTAGAGCTTCTAACACTGCTCTAAGTTCTCATGGGCTAAGCTTTTTCCTTTTGAACTTAAATATCCACATTCCTCCCATATTTCCCAACTGTGTGAACTATCCCATATGCATATTGGGAGTGTGTATAAATGGTTCCCCGGTCCCCCTCCAGTAAGTCCAGTCCCCTCTTCAGGGCATATATTTCACAGCTTTGAGCTGACCAATTTGGGGGTAGTTTCCCTTTTTCATCAATTTGCAATGTTTCTCCATCTGTAATAGCATAACTTGAAGCCCTTTTTCCATCTACTACCCTCAAAGAGCCATCTATGAATAAGATTCTTCCAGTTGCTAGAGGCTGATCTTCTAAATCTTCTCTTACTTTTGTTTGGAGGTTAACCAATTCAAGGCAATCATGTTCTAAATTCTCTATAGGCTCTCCCATTAGGAATTGTGCTGGATTGAGGGCATTGGAAGTCATAAATTCTAAGTCCTCTGTGTTCATTAGTATTATCTCATACTTTAATATTCTGGCATCAGTTAGCCACTGCTGAGCCTTCTGTCTCGGTACCGCCTTAAGGTCATGAGGAGTATGTACTTCAACTTTTCCTTGTAAGGTCCATTTTTGAGTCTCCTCTATCAGGATTGCAGTTGCTGCTACTGCTTGTGTACACACTGGCCAGCCTCTAGCCACTGGATCTAACAATTTGGAGATGTAAGCCATGGGTTTTCTGCAACCTCCCCACTCTTGAGTTAGTACACCATAGGCTATACCCCCTTCCGCACTTGCAAACAGGTCAAAGCCCTTCCTGAGGTCTGGTAAGCTTAGGACCGGGGCAGAAGGCAATTTGCCTTTTAGGTTCTCCAACTGTCGGTCATCTTCAGCTGTCCAAATCAGGGGATCTGGAGCTACTAATATATTGTATAAAAATTTTACACTCTGTGTGTATTGATCTAACCATAACTTGCAATATCCAAACAGGCCCAGGAGTTTTTTCACATCTCTTTTTGTTTTTGGGGCCGGGAGAGCTAAAATGTCTGAAATTCTGTCATGGCTTAACTTCTTATACTCCCCTCCTATTATGTGCCCCAGGTATGTTACTTTTGATTGCACAAATTGTAGTTTTTCTTGGGAAACTTTTAATCCTTTCTCCCCTAGAAAATTCAAAAGCTTAATGCTAGTTTGTCTGACCTGATTATAGATTTATAGTGTTATAGATTTGAAGGACGCTTTCTGGGCGTATCCTCTAGCAAGGGAATGTAGAGATTGTTTTGCCTTTGAATGGGAGGACCCGAGTACAAAAAGGAGACAACAGCTAAGGTGGACCTGATTGCCACAAGGGTTCACGGATTCCCCCAACCTCTTTGAACAAGCTTTAGAGAATTTGTTGGAACAATTTGTCCCTGAAGATGAAGTGCAGATCCTGCAGTATGTTGATGACCTGATGGTGTCAGGAAAGGGAAAAGATCCAGGTCAGACAATCAGAGAGATAAATTATTTACTTGGTTGCTAAAAATGTATAGATTTAAAAAATTATTAAAAAGTGCAGGATATTATATTAATTAGAATAATATGTTTATTATTTTTTTATTAATAATTTATATTTTTAAGGAAAACGGCTTAAATTTTTATATGTTTTGGAATGTCAGTCCCAGGTGGGTGATGTCAGACATGGTGAGGCTGGGGGTGAAGAGCAGTTTGTCCAAAGAGGCTCAGCCTGCAGTGGGCTCATTCTTCTCTGTGCCCAGACCTCCTAAGGAGTCATTCAGCATAAAGATCTCTTGGGGGAATGCTTCTATCCCCTCTTCTCATAACTGGAAAACAAAAAAATACTCGTGAATAAAAACCAAAAATCATGATGTGCACTCTGGAATCTCCCTCCTGAAGACAACTCCAAACTGACTCCAGTCACTGCACAAGCCCTGGAGACTCAAAGACAATGGAAGGGTGACAAAGAGCTCCTGAGGGCTTTCTGTATTTTAATCAGCCCCACATTGGATTTGGGGCTGGGTCCAGGAGCCTCAGGCGCTCAGAGAAGGATGAAGAAGCTGCTCAAGGAGTCAGCAGCAAAACTCCAAGTCCCTTGGAGCAGCACTGGGCCCCAGTGAGGGTAGGGAGTGCCAAAGGCTGCCCAGGGCCTGGTGAGAGCAGATCCTTGAGGCAAGGATTGCAGGGAGCCAAAGGCTCTGAGCAGGGAACTGCAATGCTGAGCAAGGCCTGGGCTGGCTGGGGGAAGCAGAAAGGCCAAGCCCTGAGCCCAGCCTGGGCCAGCAGGGCCTGTCCCTCACAGCTGCCTTGGGGCTGTTTGTGGGCCAGGGGGATGTGAGGGGCAGCAAGGACAAATGTCATAAACCTGCAGCCCCTGCCAGCCTCCCCACGGAGGCCGAGGGAGAAGCAAAGTGCAGCCCCTGCCAGGAAAGTTCCTCCTGTGGGGCCTCCAGAGGCACTGCCCGAGCCCAGGGCACAAAGGCCTGGGTGCCTGTGGCCCTGCCAGCCCTGCCCAGCCCTTGGCCATCTGTCCTGCAGGCTGCGCCCCCTGGGCGTGCTGCTCCTCTGCCCTGGCTGGCTGCACTCGCCCATCTCGCTGTGCCCCAGCATTTCTCACCCAGCGTTGCTGTGCCCTCCCTGGGCTCCCTGTACCCAGCGCTGCCGGCTCCTGGCACACAGAGCCCGGCCATGGCCCAGCCTCACACTGCCACACCTCCAGCACCAACATTCTGCCCTGCGAGGGACTTTGCTTTCTCCTCAGATCCAGCCTGAACCCTCCAAGCTTCACTTTGGGGAGGTTTCCTGCAATTCCCACTGCCAAGGAAAGCTCTGTCTCCTGCTGGTCACAAACAGAGAAGGGCTGGTGGGAGATGTGGTGGTCAGAGGCTGTTTGGGGCACAATGACCATGAAATTATTGAGGTTTTATATATTCTGTGAAAGGAGGGGCATCATCAAATCTTCTGCATTGGATTTTTAAGAGCAGACTTCAGCCTATTCAGGATGCAGATTTGGAGAGTACTGAATCAGGTACTGATTTTTTAAAGGGAAACAGCCCTTAAAAACAAAGGATTCCAGGAAGGATGGACACCCTTCAAGATAGAAATTTCAAAGGAGCAGCAACAGCCTTTACCTCTGTGCCCAAAACTGAGTTAGCATGAGAAAGGACGGGCCTGGCTGGGCAGGGAGCAAATTACATTATACGAATTACATGATACAATCATCATGTAGCCAACACAGGACAGGCAGGAAACTCAGGAAATTTTTAAGAATATCGCTAGGTCATTTAGAAAGAAAATTAGAGAGGTGAAAGATTAATTAGGACTTAATCAGGCCACTTCTTTGAAGGATAACAAAATATATCTTATAAATGCATTCATGGCAAAAGAAGGGTTGAGGACAACCTCCATTTCTTATTGTGGGGGATATGGTTACCAAAGATGAGGAAAAGACTGAGGTACTTAACCTTTCTTTGCTTTCAAAAGTAAGAGTAATTTAAAAAATAAGACAGTTTCCAACCAGAACAAGTGTTCTCCTGGCCTGGTAGATGGGGACAGAGAGCAGAACAGCCCCCCTGGAATCCAGGAGGAAGCAGCTGGGGACCTGCTGAGCCACTCAGATGCTCACAGGTGTCTCTAGGACCAGATGGGATCCTTCCCAGGGGGATGAGGGAGCTGGTGGATGAGCTCCCTAATCTGCTCTCCATCATTTACCATCAGTCCGGGCTCAGCAGGGAGCTCTCAGAGGACTGGAGGTGCCAATGTGAGCTCATCCCCAAGAAGGGCTGGAAGGAGGATCTGAGCAACTCCAGGCCTGTCAGCCTGACCTAGGTGCCCGGCAAGGTGTTGGAACAGATCACCTTGAGTGCCATCACAGAGCACCCACAGGATGGCCGAGGGGTCAGAGCCAGCCAGCATGGATTTCAATGTCTGCAGTGATGATCTGCATGAGGGGACTGAGTCCAGCATCAGCAAATTTGCAGATGACACCAAGGTGGGTGTGAGTGTGGATCTGCTGCAGGGTAGGAGGGCTCTGCACAGGGACCCGGACAGGCTGGATCCAGGACCCAAACCCAACAATGTGAGGTTGAACAAGTCCAAGTGCTGGGTCCTGCATGTTGGACACAACAACTCCTGCAGCTCTATAGGCTGGGGACAGAGTGGCTGCACAGCAGCCAGGCAGAAAGGGACCTGCAGGGGTGATGGACAGCAGGCTGGACATGAGCCAGCAGTGTGCCCAGGTGGGCAAGAAGGCCAATGGCTCCTGGCCTGGCTCAGGAATGGTGTGGCCAGCAGGAGCAGGGCAGGGATTCTTCCCCTGTGCTCAGCACTGCTTGGGCAGCACCTCAAGTGCTGTTTGCAGTTCTGGTGCCCCCAATTTAGGAAGGACATGGAGGGGCTGGAGCGTGTCCAGAGAAGGGCAACAAGGCTGGGGAGGGGTCTGGAGCACAAGGTCTGTGAGGAGTGGCTGAGGGAGCTGGGGTTGTTTACCCTGGAGAAGAGGAGGCTCAGGGGAGACAAGGTGGTGTCAGGCCACAGGTTGGACTTGATGATCTCCATGGCCTGTTCCAGCCTTGCTGATTCTGGGATTCTCTGGAACCACCCTTGGAGCAGTTGCAGGAGGAGCCCTGGGCCTTCTCTTCAGGAGCTCCAGCAGCCCAGGCCCCTCAGCTTCTCCTGCCAGCCCCAAAGCCCATCCTGTCAGTCCTGCAGAGCCTCTGCAGCTCCTCCTCACTGCCCAGAACAGGGAACCCCAGAGCCAGACACAGCAGCCCAGATGTGCCCCCCTGGCCTGGGGTGCCTCTGCAAGGGAGCAGCACCAGGCACTGCAGGAGCCTGCAGACAATTCCTGCAGCACTTGCAGGATGATCCTGCTGCCCAAGGGACGTTCCCATGTATAGTATAGGTGGCTTTTGAGTCCTAGTAAAATATCTGTATTGTACTTGAATATCTGTATATAGGCCTTGCCCAGGGAAGTCCCAGTTGTTCTCGATGGGCTGCAGCTGTGATGTCCTTCATTGGGCTGCAGCTGTGGCTAGTGAAGATAACTGGGATAAAAGGGGGTGGGTTGGCCAGTCAGGGAGAGCCTTGTGGGTGCCCTGACTAAGAAGGAAAAACCTGCAGAAGGAGGAGTCTGTGCTGTGTAGGTCTTTAGCTATAGGAAAACACCGAGGAGAGGAGGTATGGGACTTGAGAAATATGGGACTTTAGAAACAGTATGGGACTCTAGAAATATAATAACAACACCCATGGGGCCAAGTCAGGAACTGCAATGGGGAGTGGGGCCAGAGACGAAAGGGCAAGCATGGATGAGCTGTTTGCAGGGGAGGGAACAGGGGTGGGCAATGGGAAGACATTTGTATCAGGAAGAGTAAAGAAAGCAAAGGGGAAGCCAAGGAAATGCTCAGGGCAGTTTGGGGGTGGCTGCCAGGCAGCCCTGGCTCTGACCAACAGCATCTGCAGTGGCACAGGAAACTCCCAGCTGATGGGAACAAACTTTCTGGCTGACTGCAGAGGCCAGGACAAAGCTGAGTAGTTTCCCTGGTGTCCCCCAGCCCTTGCTGGCCCCAGGGGCTGATGGCATTTGTGCTCCCCCTCAGGTTCATGTCCCCACAGCAACAGCATGGGGGTGCTCCCGCTGCTGTGTGCAATGCAAACAGGGGCTGCGGAGCCAGTGCTGCCGTGTCTGTGCCTACAAGGATGGGGCACCTGTGTGAGCTGGGGGAGAGGCCAGGGCTGCAGAGGGGGGATGTTGTTGGCAGCTCCATCAGGACGCTCTGGGACGCTGCCCTGGGCTGTGCAGTGCACTGGGGATGGATCAGCCCCTGCTCTGCTGCTCCTTCCCGTCTGCCCCAGGGCCCTTGCAGAGCACCAGCTGTTGCTGCCCTCATCTGCCATGGCAGCCCTCAGGACAAAGCGGTGCCAGGGCTGTTCCAGGTACAATTCAGTGACATATGTTGGTGCCAAGGCAACGCCCACGGTGACCCGTTCCTTGGTTTGGTGCCAAAGCAGCCACTGCCTGGAGCCGTTGTGATGGTTGGTGTCCATGGAAAGCTGCCCTGGCCCCTTGCTCAGGGCTGGTGTCAGTGCCCAGAGCCAGAGGGGATCCCTTGCTGGGGGCTGTGCCATGGCCACCTGCCCTGTGCCGCGCTGGCCGCTCAGGCACCAGGAACCAGCAGCCAACGGCACTGCCAGGGCCAAAGGCCAGGTCAGCCGGACAGAAAGGGGCGGGGCTGGGCACTGTTTCCATGGCAACCGGCACTGGGGGGACACCTGGGTCACCTGGCCTGGCAGTTGCCATGGAAACCCCTGGCAGGGACTGAGGGCACAGCCCTGGCACTGAGACACTGCTGGGCCGGGTGCTGAGCACAGGGCTGAGCACGCAGAGATGGTTTTGTTCTTGCTGAGCTGCAGCACAGCCAAGGCCTGTCCTGCCCCTCGTCCAGCCACACTGGGGAGGGGCTGGGGCTGTGGGGGAGCTGGGCAGGGACACAGCCAGGACAGGGGACCCCAACTGACCCCGGGCATAGCCCAGACCAGAGCACATCATGCACAGGGTGTAAAGGGGGGAATTTTGGAGGGAGGGCTTTTGCCTTCCCAGGGAACACTTAGGCAAGAGGGGGCCCTGTTTCACCAGTGGGCAAGGTCACTACCAAAGACACAGACACCAACTTAAGGAATTATGTCATTTATATCATGCACAGCTGCAGAGATTTACAAAAGGATAAGCTCAGCAAAGCACATCATCATTAGCAAAGAATTACAAAAGAACCTCAGCAATCCATCATAAGCCATCATTACATTTTGATGACCAATCCCTTGGTGAAACACCAGAGGTGTTTGTGGCAGACAAAGATTCTGGCTGACTATCAAGGTACACCTTACAGACATCAGTAGTACTTTAGTGACACCATTCTTTGTTCTTTTTTCTCAATCTCATTCCAATTAGGAACAAGAATTCTGTTGTGCATGGAGCTGGCACCTTTTTAATTCCAGAATAATGCCCCCAGGCCCTTTGATGTTCAGCTTTACCATGCTGTCTGTGGCTAACAAGGCTTGGGGGGCCCTTTCCCCTCTGGCTGGAAGGGGCCGGGTCCCAGTCCCTGTGAGGCACCCAGGCTCCTAGATGGAATTCCTGTGCAAGTCCCTCAGTGTCACAGCAGCCTTCCCATGGAGCCCCGTGGATCAGAGCATTTTCCACAGGGGTCCTTGGGGCAAACAGGGAGATCTGGTCTGGCAGGATGTGTAAAACAATATCCTGTCAGATCTACTTGTTCTCACACAGAATCCTTGGCTGCAGGGACACATTCCCATTGTTCCTGCCCAGGTTTCAGGACTCAGAGTTGTCTTTCCCAGGAGCTGCTCCTTCAGCTGCCTCGGGAGGGCCATTTGGCCTCTGGACCCACTGGCCACTGAACACTCTGGCTCCATTATTAGGGCTGCTGGATCCAAACCCTTTATCTCCACAAACGGTGGTGACTGGAGCTGGATCTCCTTTTTTCACAATCATTCTTAAAATTGCAAAATCGATAATTGTGCTACCCTGTCATGGGGTTGAATAATCCAATATTGTTCATTATTGTTTACAGAATTACTATAATTTCTCCTTGATATTCTGCATCAATTCCTCCTGCCATGACAGGACCACTTTGCAAGGCCAAGCTCCAAGGGAGCAGTTACCAAAGCAAAGTGTCCTGGAGGAATCTGAATTCTTCTTTCAGAATTGATAGCTCTCATTTGCTTTGAATTTATCCTCATTAATTCCAATGCATGAAGGCCCAGCCCTGCAGCCTCTGGGCTGGCCCTGCCAGGGGCCATCACAGCCAGAACAATTTCCCAGGCAGCCCAAGTCTCACTGCCCATGGCTGGATTTGCAAATTGGGGGCAGCCGTGCACAGCCAGGGGGTTTCCATTTCCCCAGTGGGCCATTGTGAAGGGCATGGAGCACATCCGGGAGATGGGTTCTCCATGGGAAAGTTCCCATCTCCTCATTTTTTCAACTGCTCTTTTAACAACCTCTTCACCCATTCAAGGAATCCTGCAGCTTGTGCATAGTCTGGTACATGAAAAACCCTGCAGACAAAATCACTGTGTTTTTCACAGGAATGGACAAAGCATTCTGCATCACAGTATCAGCAAACCCTGTAAAAATAACCAATTTCCTGCCTTCCTCCTTTTTCCATTGTATACAATCTCAAAAAGTTGACCACTGACATTAGGGTCCTGGCCAATCCTGTTCCGTAGGATATTTCGTGTTACATCCCTGAGCAGCCAAAGATACCAAATTAGTATTGTCAGCACTATTTCACATTATTATTATTTTATATGTACATATTGATATGAAAATATAGATAGATATAGATATAGACATATCTACATAAATCTATAAATATAAATATAAAGGTCTTATTATCCCATAAATATGTATATAGTTATTTATTTTATTGATCTTTCACTTGCACAAGTGCATCTGAGCTCAAGATGAAAACCTTCTTCTGTTGCTCCATGTGGGAGCATTCCAACAATGATTGTTCCTTCTGAAGGTGCTGTTTCCTATGTACTCTCAACAAATTCATCTTTGTCAGCCCAAACCCACAAGGTCTTTTCCTTTTCCATATGCAATTTCTGGATGCATTTGAAGCCATCCAGGGGTGCAGCTTCTTTTACCCAACTGCCCCACTGCTCACACGGGGCTCCGACCTCAGCCCACTCCAGAGCCAGGGAACTCCAGGGAAGGGCTTCCCAGCTGGGAATTTCTGATGGCACTGATTCCTCACATTTACATTGAACAAGTGACATTTTGTTGGGATCTGGCCAGACTGTGCCAGTTTTGTTTTACCAGTGGGCAGGGTCAGCACCAAAGCCACAGACTCCAACTGAAGGAATCAGTGTCATTCACTGCAGTTCAGAGCAGCAAAGAATCACAACAGGAGCAGCTCAGCAATGCACCCAACCATTCCCACCAAAGATTGCAGCAGTGATTAACAAAGATCCAGCAGCATTTACCCTCAGCCTTTACCATCCCCCAGACCCACACAGCAGCTGGGGAAGCTGTCACAGGCAAGGGCTGCAGAGCCACTCCTGGGCACTGGGAATTCCTGCAGGTGCCTCCAGCCCCAGGTGAGGCTCCAACCCCACTGGGAGAGGGCCCAGCTCTGATAGTGCTGAATGAACAAACTGACAGCACTGCTAGTGTGGCAACATCTGCTTTCATCCTCCTCTTGGGTCCCTCCCAAAGCCTGGCCAGGGCTCAAGGAGAAACCAAGGGAGGTGACTTTGATCCTTCAGCCCCAAACAAGGCCAGATGTCAGATTTCATGGCCTTGTCTGGCTTCTAAATACACAAAGGTCAATACATGTCTCACTAATGAGTGGCTACATCTATTACAGGGCTAATGACCATGCATATTTCATTAGGGAGCAAATACAAAGATAACCTTTGCTTGGAAGGTTCATCCAGAGGCCACCTTTGGCTCAGGGCCTACTGTCCAGGTCCCACTCAGGGCTGGTGTCCAGGCCTTGGCACTTCAGGGACGTGGTTTAGTGCTGGGCTTGGCACTGCTGGGTGAGCGGCTGCACTGGGTGAGCTCAGAGGGCTTTTCCAACAGAAACGATTCTGTGATTCCATGATTGTCGGAGGAAGGAGACCCAGACACCAGTTGGTTCATCCAAGTCCGATTTATTGATCGAATACGGCGGGTTAAATGTAGTTCTTAATAAGCTTCATACATATTGCAAAAGTTGAGCTCAGGATTGGTTAGTTACATATCAGCAACTACACCTACTTCTACATTCTTGTGCTTATTCTTCTGTTACATTCTGCAGATATTCAGGACTAATCTCACCTCCCTTTCCTCATGTTGCAGCAAGGCCATCCGGCATTCTTGCCTGTCAGCAGTCACTGAATCAGAGACTGCTGACCTCCCTTTCAAGTTTAACCAGCGGCATTAGGTCACTATGGCCTTTCTCAGCTAACCAACTCTTAATAAAATCCTCCACATTTCCCCTGTTTTCTTCTTGAGCAAGGAGATTAGTTTGCCAGGTTTTTGCTATCATACGGCTAACCATGTTTTGAATACAAGTAAAAATACAAGGCAAAATAAGCAAAAACATTAAGATCACACCCAGTAAGCCGATAGCATATGTCACAATGTTCCTTAGCCATGGTCCAAGCCCTAAGCCTTTAAGCCATTCGTCAATTCCTAAACCTTCTTCTTCTTTGAGATTGTGAAGTCCCTGTTGTAGTTCTTTTATCTTAGTATGAATGGACACCGAATGATCAGACAAATTCATACAACACATTCCCTCAAATTCTTCACATCCATGCCCTTGTGCTAAGAGCAAAAAGTCTACAGCAGCTCTATTTTGTAAAACAGCATGGTTAACACTTTGCACATCTGCAGTCATCATGTCCAGAATTTGGGATGTCTGGTTCAGCTCATTTCTTGTCCAGCACCCTGTTTTGCTAAATTCATAGCCTTATTGGCAGGTCCTCCTGGTAAGATAGTTGAAACTACTACTTGTCTGAATGTACCCCAAAACTTTGGATCTCCAATCTGGCTGCAGTCCAAGTCATGTATACTACGCTTTTTCCTGTTTGATGTTTGACTGAGCTGCATTAGCAAGGACACATTAGGGTGAAACAAGGACAATTTTCCCAAATAACAGGGTCCACCCTGTGGCTTAGCTGGTACACCATTCCACGCCCTGTCTCCACAAATTAGAAATATTCCTGTAGGTAATTTCATTGGTGCCGTGATGTTTGTGCCATTACATTGACTGTAATACTGTGGAGAGAATTCACTCAAATTCAGGGATGAATCTAAGGTGGCCCATGTGTCTTTAGGTTGATTTAAATTCTGGGCATCTAAGGGTTTGAAACTAAACCATCCGCCAGCTGTGGTGTTAGGCATACTGGCATTTGCACTTCCAAAAAGATCCAGTTCCTCAGGAGGAGAATGCAAAGAGGTGTTAAGTGATTGGATTAGTAAGCATTGGCGATAGCCATCACTCTGACCTGCAGTATATCCTTGCTGCACTGGCAATGTGATGTTTGACATGTTAGACATACATAAGGTTTGATTATTTATCAAACCGCAAAATTGTCCTGGAGACCACACCGGAAGTCCTACCAGGCATGTTCGAAATAGATTAGTAACTCCTCCAAGACTAAGACAAAGCGATGATTGGTTAATCTGTTTAGCAAGTGTTACCCATAAATTCTCTCTTGGCTGACTAAAATGCGTTATTCCTACTGCTTCACTTGCTACAGCATTGAGCAGTAGAAAAACAAACCTCATTTTTCTTTCTGCTTTCTCTGTTTTTCCTTTCTTCGTTGTCTTTTCCCTGGTTTGTTAGAATGTCTATTGTAAGGCTGAGTCAATTTCTGAATACACTGATCTAATTCCAAATCAGCATCCTTGCTTACAGGTATAGCGTGAGGTAAGTTTAAAGGCAAATCAGCTTTATAGCGAGCTGCTATGATGCGTGAGGATGTAGTAATTTCAAGCTCTCTAAGTACTTGCTGTAATTTCCACCTTATATGTGCTATAGCCACTTGTTCTGCACTCTCAAAAAGCTTTAATCCTGCCCTTCCTGGCAGGCCAGTACTTTGCTCAAGAGCTCTATACCAGGAAGAATATCGAATCCACTTCCCAAAACAAGGGTGACACCATAAAATTCCTACTGTCCTCTGTGAATACCAATAAACCTTATTGCAATCAGCACAATGCAAAGCTACCCAAGCATAGCACTTATCATTATCCCTTTTGCAAACATAACAAGGAAGTGTATATAGGAAAGGATCAGTATTAAAGTTTGTCTGTGTGATCCAATCCAACCAGTTCAATGGTGGTGATTGCAAAGCCTCTTCAGCTTTCTTACTATATACAGCTACCAATTCAAGCTCCTTCTTTAATACAAAATGTATCTTATCTCGTAATCGCTGTTCTTGTTCTTCAACACCTATAGCATGCCACGAAGCAGGGTCCCATGGAGCTACATCATCCCACAAGGCAGGGTCCCATAGATGTGAAATTGCCCTAATCATAGAAAGCTAATTAGCAATCACTAATAGCCTTATTTAGATGAGGTTGTTCCCTATCTTACCTTCTTTTTCTTATCTGTTTTCAGTTTTGCTGCTCCTAATTTCACTGGTCCTGTTACTTGCAAACTTAATTTTTTGCAACTTTTCAATGCAGCAGTCTAGTGCTCTTTCAGGATTCCCTCTGAAGGATCCTACAATAGAACGTTACGTTAAAGGTACTAATTTTCTACACCTTACAGAGACTATATGTGATTTACCTTGAACCTTAATTCTATTCACAACACATTGTACTTCCCATCGATAATAAGCAAGAATTTTCTGTTCAGGAGACTCATAAAGATTTAAAGCTATATATGCATTTTGCCCTGTTTGTCTCCTTAATTCATCTTGCCAGCTTTTACCCCACGTGTGCTCGTGCTTACAAATGTGACACCACAAATCCCATAATAATGATTGTTCTATCCAAAAAGTTCTATCACAACCCCCACAACGTAGGGCTATCCAGGCAGCACAATGTGGATCGTGACAGTCAAGGCAATGTTCCTTTGCTGGATTTGTTAAACGAAAAGTTGATAATGAGTCAATAAAACCAATCAGCTCCTGGGCCGTCCGATAGTGACGTGTCAGTGCTCTGTCCAACACTTTCGAGTGTCCCTTCAACTATAACAGTAGTGATCGTAGGATTAGAAACAGTTTCTTCCCCAGTAGCTCCTTGTCCTCCTCTGTGAGACAGTCCACCAGAGGCTGCATCAAAAACAGGTTTAGTCCACTTAGCAGGCACCCACAAAGGCCCTGTAGGTGAGGAAACACAAAGATATCCCCGATCCCAGTATAATACTTTTGCAGGTTTTTCCCATAATCCTGTAGTCGAGTTTTAATTTCCTGACCTGACCTCGGATGATGTTTAATTGCAGGAGGGATATCGTCTTCCCCAAAAATACATAAATGATTGATCACATACAGAACCTTAGCTAAGCATGATTGTGGGTCTGTTAAATCTTGATGCTTCTCAATATACTGCTTAAGGGTACCATTTGCTCTTTCCACTATTGCCTATCCAGTAGGAGAGTGTGGAATACCTGTCACATGCCTAACAGACCACTGATTCAACAATTTCTGGACCCTAGCACTCACATAAGCTCGACCATTATCCGTTTTGATACTCTTTGGGACTCTCATGACAGCAAAGCAACTTAACAGGTGCCTGATAACATGTGTAGCTTTTTCCCCGGCCTAAGCCGTAGCCCATATGTAGTGACTATATGTATCTACAGTGACATGCACGTACTTAACTTTACCAAATCTGACTATATGTGTAACATCCATTTGCCATTTCTCATTTATTTCTAAACCTCGAGGATTAACTCCAATGCCTAAACTTATTCTACCATTATGATAACTACATGTTGGACATGCTCTAACAATAGCCTTAGCTTCTGACAAACTCAGCTCAAAATGCTTTGCTAATCCTTTTGCATTTTGATGATATTTACTATATGCTTCTCTGGCCAATGTATGCTTATCAATAGGACAAGAGTTATCAATGGGTAAGGTAACCAATTTATCTGCACGTTCATTCCCTTCTCCTAAACCTTCAGACCATTTATGACTCCCAATATGAATCTCAGAATACAGTGCATTTCTCTCTCGTAAAGCTTTCCTTAATTGTATCAATAACTCATACAATCGTTTATTATTCACTTCCTTAATTGCTGCTTCCTCTATTCGTCTGGCTACTCCGGCAACATACATAGAGTCTGTGACCACATTTAAAGGCTCCTGTAAATTAGACACTGCCCATACTACTGCCAAAAATTCCAAAGTTTGTAAACTATCTGCAGGATCTGCTGTAAGAAGTTGATGCTTCCATTGTCCTTTTTCTTGCCAGGTGACAGCAGCACGCCTTGATTTCTTTCCTGCATCTGTAAAAGCTGTAATAGCTCCTGTATCCAATAATCCATAAAGGGTTATGCTTTGATGCCCATGGGTAATTTCCACTTTTTGTTTTGGTCTATTTTGTAAATCCACAGTTAAAAGTGTAACACCAGTAGAGCCAAAACCCTTTTCATCCCACGTTTGTCCAGTAAATGATGGTATACCAGATGTCATTTGTGATAGTGGTATTAATTGTGCAATGCGTTGTCCTTTTGTTATTTTAATAGGAGGATAAAGGGTGTAAACCATGATTTGTATTTCCCCTGTATAATCCGCATCGATAACACCAGGTAATACAAATAATCCCAGCATAGTTATTGAAGAACGTCCTAATAACAATGCTCCACATCTTTATCCATTTAATATAAGAGGACCCTTTACTCCAGTTTGTATCCTCTCAGGCCGGTTCGTCATTAGTGTGACGTCTACTGCTGCTGATAAATCCAAATCGAGGCTCTCTGCTGTTGCTGGTTGCAGACAGGAGGTGACAGCGATGTTGCGTTGGCAGCTGGTGTCTCCGATGTCACGGCGGTTCTTGTGTCTGGGCGCGTATGTCCCTCATTGCCGCATCAGTAACACTTGATGAATGGTCTCGAACCTCCTTGCATGAATGCCAGTGACCCGCTTCGGAGAGGAGCAAGAGCAGCTAACACCTGATTTTGAGCAGCTAACACCTGATTTTGAGTAGACTCTGCTTGCTTTTGTAACCCTAATCCTAATTCCTTTAAAGCTTCTGCTATAAATGCCTGTGAAGCTGTTGGCATTAATGCCATTCGCTCTAAAGCTTCCTCAATAGTCCAGTTTGCCCCTAAAGTAGCTAACACTCTTGCATTTGCCTAACAGGTTCACTTTTTACTCCAAACTGACTAACCGTAGAACGTAACTGAGCTAACATCTTCCAATCTAAGGGATTATATTCCGCTATATTATGCGTAAGGTTCCCCTGTGCATCCTACTGTGGTGTGTATGTGACCGGACATGCAAGATTAGAAACTATTTCCACCGCCTCGCCATCCCCCATTTGCATTACTTCTTTTGCCACAGCAGCCCAAGCTTCCCTCCTCTGTTTAGCCATCTCCCCCCTTAGATCACGGTGTGCCCCTGGGATGGGATCTGACTCTTTAAGGGTGCTATGCTGCTGGCACTTCAGTACAGACACCGAGTTCTCGCACAGGGAAGGCGGTGGAGCAGGAGCTGACTCGCGCGGGGAAAGCGGCCCCCCCGCTGCTGGAGCTGACAGTGAAACCGGAGACGACTCCCGCGGGGGAAGTGACCCCCCCACTGGAGCCGGCCCGCTCGGGGGAAGCGGCGGAGGCAAAGGTGGCGGAGGAGGCGAAGCTGGCTTGCTCCCACCCCCACCATCCGACCCGCCTGAAGCTGGCGGCGGAGGCAAAGCTGGCTTGCTCTTACCTCCACCATCCAACTCGCCCTCCCCCTCTGACAGGAAGGGTGCAGATGGTTCCACTGTATCTAAGGAAAAATTTTCCACACCATTTTGCTGGGGACCCTTAAGCATAAGTATCTGAGTTACAGAAGGTGCTAAGGGATCATCCTCACGACCATACCCTATATTCCTCTTATGAGCTTCTGTTGCCCTTTCTGCTGCCTTTCTCTCAGAGACCTGCTGAAGTAACGTATTATACACCACCCGCCATAACTTGCCAAATTTCTTTGCTGACTTATCATCATCTAACACTACATCCCACAGGATATCCCCAAACTTTTTCCACTCTACTATCTCATGAACTGTATATGAATTAGCAAAAATTCCTTTAGAATAACCATAGGCTAATAACCCTGGTAATTCCTTTTTTAAATCTATCCCTTTTACTCCTCGTCTTTCTAAATATGAGAAGGGATCGTATGTCGCTTGCCTATCCATACCTATATATCAGCGCGTGCTGTTGCAGCCCTCCAGGCTCTCGGCGACACGTAGAGACTTGAGATACCTTTAGTAATCCTCAAGGGTGCTTTTAAAATCCGGCACCGTCCCGGCTGCAAGGACTCTCACCCAACTTCCCCGACCGTGGCGAATTTATAATCCAAGAAAGCGAACGTTCAGAGTGCTTGCCCGCATTCTCCACCATTTGTTGGAGGAAGGAGACCCAGACACCAGTTGGTTCATCCAAGTCTGATTTATTGATCGAATACGGCGGGTTAAATATAGTTCTTAATAAGCTTCATACATATTGCAAAAGTTGAGCTCCGGATTGGTTAGTTACATATCAACAACTACACCTACTTCTACATTCTTGTGCTTATTCTTCTGTTACATTCTGCAGATATTCAGGACTAATCGCACCTCCCTTTCCTCATGTTGCAGCAAGGTCATCCGGTATTCTTGCCTGTCAGCAGTCACTGAATCAGAGACTGCTGACCTCCCTCTTTCAGCTTAACCAGTGACATTATGTCAGTATGGCCTTTCTCAGCTAACCAACTCTTAATAAAATCCTCCACAGCTAGGTTTCTCAGGAGTGTATCTGTTAAGTTCATTGCTGGCAAACAGAAAGTAAGGCCAGGGTAGCAGAGCAGCTGGGAGCTGGTCACTCCCTGCAAAGGGCTGGTGTAGGATGTGGGAACACCACATTCCAGGACGGGTGAGCAGGGTCAATGTGCTCAAGGTGCTGCAAATGAGGTTTGGGTTCACTTAGAGAGTAGTCAGGGCTGGTGAGCACTGCAAGATCCAGCTGCAGTCCCCATCCATGTCCCTTTCAGTGCTGGCTTTACGGTGTCTGCAGCCTGCATCCAGAGCACCCTGGGGGGCTCCTGAGGCTGCCTTTGCACTCAGGGTGAGGGTTCACAGGAGCCCCTGAGGCTGGCACTGCGGACCAGGGCTGGGGCTTGTGGCCTGGCAGGTGTGGCTCTGGGGGCTGTGACATGCCAGGGCATGGGTCACTGTCACTGCCCTCCGCAGCCCTGGCTAGCTCTGTGATGCTCCAGGGACAATGGCAAGAGTGGGGATCTGGCTAGGTTAGGGTTTTGCCTGAGCCAGAACCTTGAGGCCAAATGCCGAGCAGTAGAGACCCCTGGAGGACCGAGTGGAGGAAGCAGAGGAGGCTCTTCTGCGGCATAAAGTGCAGCAAATTCGTCAGGAGAGGCGGGGGGGAAGGTCCTGCAGGCGAGAATTCCCAAAGGGAACAGATGTTGAAAAAAACCCCAACATCCCTGTGACCGGATTTTTAAAATCTTTCAAAACAGGGAGTGCACACCATGCAGTAACTAATAAGTGACTCTTGGGGTGTGGTTTGAGGGCTACAACAAATCAGAACAAGGGGAGGAGAGAGCGTTGGGACAGGGATTGGATCTTAGGGTGAGAGACAGGGAACTTTCTGGAACAAATGGTAGGGTTTGGGCTGATGGGTGGGGCAAAGGGGCCGGGTTGTCTTGACAGACAGGGAAAAATCTGGTGAGGAGGGAGGGAATTCCTTGAGAGACACTCAGGTAGGAGGACATAACAGAGGGGAGAGACTAACTCTAATAACTCGGGGAACACTTGAACATACCACTATATGACAGAACATTTGACTCAATAAACTACCACACCGCAACACAGAAATTCAGGCTTTCGGCAGCTGAGAGGTGGCACTATTAGAACCCGCAGCAGCTGGTGAAAGCCATCTCTGTCCTTCAGGTTCTTGCTGTGTGGGAAGGTGCTGCAAGTTGTGGTGGCTGCACTCCCCCTTTGCTGGGAGGATGATCTGTACCAGGGCAGAGCAGAAAGCTGCCATGGTAAGCAGAACATGCTCAGAGCATTACAGTTCAAAGAATGGCACTGGCCCTGAAGGGCAAAAAGCTTGAAAGCATAGAATTCTGTGCAGAACCATTGCACAAATTTTCTCTTCTAGAACATGCCCATTTTTGTATACTGTAGATGAATACTCTGGGTTTTATAGAATACATGGGTTTTTTTCTTAAGAGTTTTTGGTAGAACTCTCAAGTTTATTTCTGTTTGTATTTTACATCCAGCATGCATACAGTTTTTTAAATTATTATTATTTTTCTTTAGTAAATAATTAGGGAAAAATACCTAAGCATTTTATAATCTTTTGGGATATGGTGATTAATATTCTTAGAAAGAAAACCTTGTTGAACCCATGTGAAAACATAGAGAGAGGGAAAACAGTATAAAAGTCTTTTAGAACAGGGCGTGTAATAAGGACTGCAGAACTGAGTAATTCCTCCAAGGGCAGAATTAGCAAGATATAATACCAAGAATACCTACCAAGATATGTGGGATCTCAGCACATCAGTCCTGATGTGCAGAGTCACCGAGATAACCCTTGGGGGGCTCAGAGGTCCTGGAATGTTGCCCGAAGTGTCTGGTGGCTGGACTTTGATCCTGCACAGGAGACGACACCTGTATGAGGATGGGAGGATCTCACGGGGATAAATGGTGAAGGGATAGGTTAATTATAGTGTGAAACACAGGTTTTAGAATTTCAGTACAGGGGGTCTAGAGAAACAAGATGGAGGAATTAGGGCGTGTCCTGTCCTCCTTCTTCTTCTTCTTGGCCTCCATCTTCTGTGGTGGTGGTGGCACTTTGGGATTGGTTCTTACAAAAAGTGCACTTGTCAATAAGGGTGAAAGGTATTGGGGAAAATAGGTAAATATCTTATACGTAGTTTTGGGTATAAAGATAAGTGACCACCCCGAGGGCACTCAGTGTGCTCGTGGCCGACGTGCTGTGCGGACCTCTGTCGGGCCGGGAGAAAATCTTGTAGATAAAAGCTAATAAACACTGAAGACCGAGAAAAAACCTGGAGACTCTTTTCGTCCTTTGGAGGGTGGGCTGTCCCAAGGCCATCCCGAGCCTTTCCAGGCCATCAAAAACAGCCGAGAATGGGACAAAGATACTTCCTTAAACCAAGGGAAATGTGACCTGCAGCCATACGAAGCACAACCAAAGCAAATGAAAACCTTTGGAAAATTTTGCCAGTGACATCAGTCTGTCTGGATAACTGAGGGATGCCCATTAATATTGCACTACATTCCTCAATATTTGCAATGTCGTTTCTCCCAATTTCTGTGAAATCAATAAGCTGCAGTTGTTTACCATTAACTTAAGCTCTTAGGGGAATTACCAAGCACCATGTATGTTTTGCTGTAGCTGAGCAGGACTTGAGTTTCCCAAATCGTCTACAAAGCAGAAAGGAATCACACAGTTACTTGTGCTAATGTTAATGAAGGGTTTCATGAAAGCAGGTGAATGAGAGCATTGCATTGTAAAACTTCCACATGCAAGAAAACAGGAGTCCACTTAGAATAAAACATAGAAGGCTAGCATAACATCAGAACAGGATAAAATGAAAGTGCTAGACAGGAACTGATGCGTCAGAAATTAGGTGAATAATTTCTGATACATCTGCATGCATTTGCAAGCTAAAACAGAAAAGGAAGGGCAGAGATAATAAGGAACAAAGATTTTAAAATTGCACTGTGCAGAAGAGACACACAAACCACCAATGTGAGCACAGCTGGGAGATTCAGCTTGGAGATGGATTAGAGTGGAATCCATTCACTGAAGGTCTCTGGTGCACATGAGTGCAAAGACTGAGGAAAAAAGGAAAAAAGATTTCTGAAAGCTATTTAGATTCCTGGAAGCATTGTCTAGAGATCTAAAAATCTAAAGCCTCAGAGAATCTGAACCTAAACCATCCCCAAATGGATTGATCAGGTATGATGTGCACATCTCTGCTGTTTTCAGAGTCAATGAAATTGACAATGAGTGGCTGGAAATTAGGAATGCCCACCCAGATTTTATCTCCATTACTTTAAGAACACCTGAATAAGGCACTTCAGGAACTGAACACTGACATTCTCTCCCTGCTCTATTTACTTTACATTTGAATACAGGCTGGTAGAAGGAGAAATTGGGCTTTAATTTCTCCCCAAATTACCTGTTGCACTTTCAGGTTAGGAGTAGATGTAAAATTCAGCTAATCACTCTCTCTATCCATGAATATTCCACTAGTGAACTGACTTACAGAACATCCTTTTCATCTTTTGTACCTTCCTAAATGGTGCCCAGTGAACAGGACACTTGCATAAATCTCACAGAAAATCACCAAAATTGCTGAAATTAACTCTCAATTCCATGATAAAAGCTTCTGAGAAAAGGCTTGACAGGATCACTGAACAAACTGAAACTTGGAAGAGAAACACGCACTTCAGCACTGATCAAGGGGAAAGAAAAAGAAATGCTGTAAAAATTCCAAGTGGAAGGTAAGGAGAAACACAGGAAGCACAGAAAGAACAAGGCCCTGTCAGATGACCTGTGCAAGGTAACTTTGTGCCCCAGCACCGTTAGAGGACATTCCCTGTCATTGGTGCAAGCAGCTGGAGACATAAATGCTGATTGATTTGGGGGCCACAGTCTTGCTAAGTGCAGAGGTGGTTCCATAACGTGACATGAGGGAGTTCCCTCATAGCAACTGGGATGCCAGAAAGAAGTGAGCAGCTCACCACAGCCTGGCTCGCTCAGCTGCTTTTCCTTCTGACCCCCCTGGGGAGGCTCTGACATTTCCTCTTCCCTGATGGAAGTGCAGCTGATGCCAAGGGAAACGTCCCCACACTCACTCAGTGTTCCCTGTGCTTGCCAGATGTCCCATCTGCTGTCCCTGTCCAGGAGAGCTGCTCTGCTCGGGAGGAGGAGACCGAGCGAGAGCCTGGGAACATCGGCGGCTGCAATCCCTCCTGATCTAGTGCTGTTTATGGATGTGTAGTTAGATTTGGATAGTTACAGGTATAGGGATATTTACATACACTGACTGATATTTGTATAGGGATATTATGTGTGTATATTTTTACATTGATGTGTGTATATTCATCTGTTTACATACTTGTACAGCTCTGTAGCTGTGCATTTCTATTGCTGGGGTTGTATGGATTTTTTTATTGGTCCATTGATATTTGTGTATTTATAGACAATAAATATTTATAGGTTTGTTATGTTTGTATTATATTGTCATGTTATATGTCATGAAATATGTAATGCATGTTTACATCTCTATATTGTTATGCCTATATAGGTATTTACTTCTATTTATTATGTATGGAGTTGTATAGTTCTAAAATTCTATTTATTTAGTTCTGGATCTGAGTTCCTTTACAGAGGGATATTGCTGTTTCTCTATTTGTATATGGGCTGTACATTTGTAGTAATAAGTAATGAATTTAATTGTTAAACTTCAATTCAGTAACTTCAATATTTGTGTACAGTGAGTTGTTGCAGAGGGTTGCAATAATTTTTTTCACTGAAGTTGATATCTGTATATATTTACATAGCACAATTCTCAGAATAAATTAATTTTATTCATAAATTGATGTTTCTGTGTTTCTATATTGGTAGCACAGGTGTTGCAATTTAAAATAAATTTCATTTTTAAACATAAGTTAATGTTTGTGTATTTGTACATTAGTAGTGTGGGTGTAACTATCTGCAATAAATGCAATGTTTCAACTGAAGTAAGTGTAGATTTGTGCTCCCCAAAGCCATGGGCAGATGTAAATGCTGGAGGATTTTGGCCATGCAAATCTCCGGCCATGCCCAGCACATGCCCCACCTGCACTCAGGCTGGGCAGGGGAAGCGCAGATTTGGGCTGGCAGCAGAGCCCCACGTTGGCTCAGAACTCGCTGCAGAGGCTGCTGAGAAAACTCTGGGGCTCCATGAGCACAGAATCCAAGCAGGAGCCACCCAGGAGGACAAATCCCTCATCCCATGGGCAGCTCTTTAGAAAAGTGCTCCAAGTGTCCCCCTGAAGCTCATCCCAGAGAGCAGAAGCCAGCAGGGATCCTGAGCCAGCTCTGCTGCCTTTGGCAGCACTTTGGCAAATGAGCTGCAGCAAGGGGGAGGCAGCAGTGACTGTGACTGCTGCAGGCTGGGGATGAAGGAAGGGCCGTGGACACAAGTGCTGAGATGCCCCAAAATCCAGAAGGAGGCTGGAGAGCTGGGAATCAACTTGGCATTTCAGTGCCAAGCTCTCACAGGCACTGAAATGATGGAATCCCTTTGTGTGAAGTGACCTGGAAGAACTGACAGGGAGTTGCGGCTAGGATCAGCAGTAGCAGAAAGCAAAAATGTACAAACACTAGGAGATAATCTAATATCCCCCACAAGCAATGGCTTCAAAAATGATCTCATATATTCATTATATTATATTATATTATATTATATTATATTATATTATATTACATTAAATTACATTATATTATATTATATTATATTATATTATATTATATTAATAAAAATATATAATATATAATATGCATGAAATTTAATGCACATGTAGTTTTGGACAATTTTATTTTTTGATATATATTTTCATTTAAGATACATATTTGAATTAGTCTTTCAGCTTGGGAGAGTGAAGGTTTACAACAGTGCAAAACCATCTGCCCACAAAGCAGTCAGCCCCCAGGTGTGTGCATGCACACTCACCCACTGTGCCTGCTCTTCTCAGCATCTCGGGGCTGCTGTTAGCACAGAACTGGGATGAATTTAACTCGACAGAGCCACGAGTGGGGTGTCCAGCTTGTCATGAACACTCACGTGGCAACGAACAACACAGAGCACTCAAACCACATTATCACATGTCATTTCATTCCTGCTGGGCACTGCGGAACTCTAAAAAAGACACAGAAAAGGGGTGGAAAACATTGGCATCATGCTACTGCTGGTATTCTCCTGGAGGAAAATCTGTTGGGTTTCTTAAGGTGGTAGCTTTCCAAAACCTAGGAAAACTGCTCAGCAGTGATAGCCCAATTGTGAATGGTTTTCTTGACTTGGCAAAGCTGGGGTGTTAACAATGGACTCCGTCCTTGGTTCAAATCACCTGCCCTCACCTGCAGACAAAAGTACTATCACCACCAGCAGCAGCAGCTACATCAGTCAATTTTCTCAAAAAGCTGTGTTAAACTTGGGAGAGGAAAGGAAAACACATCAGACACTGTGGATTATTGACAAGACTCTGAGCAACAGTTCCAAAGCAAAGGACAGCAGCTTCTCTCTGGGGCACTCCTTGTGCCCCAAGGCAGCCGGGCTGCCCTGGCTGCCCAGGACCCTGCGCCCCGCGGGCTCTGCAGAGCTGCACAGCGGGGAGGCAGCTTCGGGCACCTCAGCCCCTGGGCAGGAGGGGCTGCTTGCTCTGCAGGGCTGCCTGTGGGCAAAAGCAGGGTGCTGGCCTTCTGCTCTTGGCCCTAGCCTGGCCTTGCGGGGCTAATCCTGTTCCCTGTCTCACATGTGCTAATGATAGACCTGGTTGTTTGCAGCTCTGCACAGGTGTGATTTGCACCACAAAATACGGAAGGACCAAGGCCTGAACAACAGACCCTGACTGAAGCCTCAACAACAGGACCTGAGCCAAAGCTGCCCTCTAGATGACCTTCCCAACCCAAAGTTCTATGTACCTGCTCCTTAACCAAGTATTATTATCAAAAGGATTGTTGCATGCATTCACTGGTGAAACACGTCTTCACCTTTCTGCATGAGGAAAATGGACAAGGCCACACCTGGCCTTGGTTCCTCCTTGAACCCTGGGCAGGCCCGGGGAGAAAACCAAGAGGAGAATGACACCAGCTGTGCCCCCAGCAGAAGCTCTGGCACATTGCTCGTCCAGCACTGTCGGAGCCGGCCTACTCTCACAGCGCACTCGGGAGCCTCGTGGCCGCCAAAGGTGGAGGCACCGCAGGATTTCCCGGTTCCCGGCCGTGGCTCTGCAGGGCTGGGCTGGGACAGCTTCCCCCAGCTGATGTGCAGCTCTGGATGAAGGGGAAACCATTGGGGTACCTGGTGATGGATCTTCCTTAATCACCAGAGGCACCCTTTTGTAATAATGCTGAGGTGCATTTCTTAGCTTATCCTTTCCTGACTCTTTTTTACATTTTGGCATTACAGTAAATCACACTGTTCCTTCAGCTGGTGTGTCTGCATCTCTGACCCTCTCCACCATCAAAACAAACACACAGCCAGTTTAGCACGAGACCTGCCTCTCTGCCAGCCCATCTCTTGGCAAACACCCCTGGTGGCCATCTCCACAAATGAAATTCCCACTTTGCAACTTCCTTTGCTGCAGGCAGGTGAGAAAAGGAGCCACTCCCAGCTCTGGACACCTCCAGAAACCAGCTGCTTTGAGCAGTCACAACCCTGAAATATCAACCTCCTTCCATAACCTGCCACAGAGAGCTCCCACCAAAAGGCCTTTTGTCCAAGGATACCCACAGAAGAGCTGGAGAAGGGAGCAGTTTGAAACAAAACTGCTTCAGAGTTTAAACCTGCCTTTATCAAATGAGCACACACCAACCTGTCCCAAAGGGAAAGCAGGCAGGAATGAGAAGCTCCTCTCCCACAACCACAAACTCTGTGCTTCCTTCTGTTCCAGCTGGAGAGTGGAGGCATGGGCTGCACCTCACTTTGGGAAGGAGCCCTGGGAGTTGGCCTGGTCTGGGAGGGCAGCAAAAGGAATTCCATAAAAAGTAGGAAAAGATTCTCTTGAAGGAATAGATGATGACAACATTTCTGCAGAAAAGCAAAAAAAGAATAATTGAAGCATTTCAAGAAGTGCCCAGACTGAAATTTGTTTGCCAATACGACAACCCCACAGTCTCTGTGGTGTGTCAGCAAGCTCAGGAATGAACCTGCAAGGCTAGGATAAACACTACTGGTGTCCGCCCCCCAGAGCACAAGCAGCTCCCCAACAAGACTTCAAGACTAAGGGACAAAGCTTCCCCCTTCAGCTCTCCACAGCAGCTCTAGGGAGTCTCTCCCCACTGCAAGATCTCCTTTGTCAGTCTACAGTGACAGGAGTTGGCTGCAGCAGACATTTGCATGGGAACTCTCCCCAGATTGGGGGGAAGAAAAAGAAGAGGTGATTCCTGAGGAAAGAAAAAGGCAACGCTGCTTGGGAAGACACCAGTGTGAGTTTGCTACAACTCTAGGCCCGAAATCCCCTGAAGAAAGCACCATCCATCCATGGGGCAGCACTTTGGCTTTGATATCAATGCTGACAAAATTGCTTCCCATTCCTGCTGCCGTAGCTGACTCCAATTCATGAGCAATGTGCTAACTCTGCCAAAGACAGGCAGACATGGTGAGATAAAACCAGCTCGTCTGCTGAAAAGGAGTCCAAATTCATGTTTTCTAACTCCCCCTTTTCATCCTTTCCGCAGCCAAGACAGAGCAATGTCCTTCCTCTCTGTCCCCGATGGTTACCCAGGCATGGGATGCAGCGTGGGGACAGAGCCTGTCACTGCTCCCAGTGCCCTGCCCTGCCCTTCCGTGCCTGCCTTGCCCTTCCCTGTCCTGCTGGATCCTGCTGTGCTATGCCATGCTGAGCCGAGCCCGGCCAGTGGTCACGCATTTCGGGAGTGACCATCCCCTGTGCCGCCCGCCGGCATAATGAACATACCACTGTGTAACTTTGACTAGTTAGAGAGTCTTTGTCCCTGATTTTCAGTTTTAACCATTCAGGGAGCTTTTGTTTTCCCTGACAGTACAGTTGCTGCCAAGGGAAACACACCCAAAGACCAATAGTGACCCAGCCTTCCCTTTGCTTCCCTTTTCCTTCCCTCACTGCTACACAGCGCTCTCATACCAGGACCTCAGTGCTGCCTCACCTGAGGATTTAGAGCTGCCTCCAGGCCCTTCCAGGCTAAGTGCAGGTGCTCAGGACTCTGAGGTTTTCCTAGCTTCTTGGGAGAAGGTGTTTGCTTCATCTGGACTTCTTGGGGTTTCATCGGAGGAGCCAGGCACAGGCAAATTTCATCTCCACTGTGAGCTCTTCATTCTGCTTGTTCCCATGAAGCTTAAATGCCAACCTGAGCTCATAGTTCCTCTGGTTCCCATAGACCATCACAGCCCTTCCATGGCCTCTCCAGAGAGGAGCAGCTGCACATCTTCAGAGCAGCAGTTGCCAGCCCACAGCCCATCAGGGAGGGAAAGAGTTTCTGCCCTTGCTTTCCAAGCAGGTCCTGGTTAATGACCCTTTAAAGTGTTTTCCTGCAGTGCTCTATCATGGGTAGATCTCAAGTGAGAATCAGGTAGAAAGGGTCAAGTCACCTAGGAAGGGGGACCTTGAAAACAGAAAGATTCTCTGCCTGATTTTCCTGTCCTTGCTGCAGATTTCGATGGTGTTCTGGGCATTTTGCAGACAGCCTCTCTGTAGAGGTACAAGGGCAAGGTGGAAGATACTGCCTAACAAATGGTCAGTGTTAGGTGCACTCTCCTCTTTCTTTGAATGAAGCCAAACGAGGACTCTGATAGGATATTGCAGATGTTTAAGACTGTCTGCCCTGCAAATCAAGCCATGCCATTTGACACTGGCAGGGGGCTGTGTAGAAATCACGAATGGGCCGGGTCTGCTGAGGAACGCGCCTCGAGCTGTTTGTTTTCCAGCATCAGTCTCATTACATGGTTATGACAATGGGAACATGCCAGCAGCTCACATCCCAGGCAGCAGACAAAGAACTTAATGTTACAACTTACTTTATAAATTTTTTGACCAATCACACAAAGCAAAAGCTTTTTGACAGTAGTTCTATCCAATCGCCCTAAGCACATGTTCCATTGGTTAAAACAATGCTTGCTTATTTCGAATACAATACCTACGTGTAAGCCTTAAAACACAACGCACTGAGCTCCATTATTAAGCTTCAACCTTCCTAATATCTTGCTAGATAAACTTTTCTGTAGCTTAGAGAGTTATTCTAGACCAGCGTTAATGCACAGACCATTGTTCTATTTGTCTTTGCTTTTCTGCAGTTTAAATAATTTTTCTGCTGACCTATCTCATGGCTGCTGCTTGGCTCTAATCACAGTTCTACTGTATCTGAGACCTGCCTTTTGCAGCTTTCCCAAAACCCTCTAATTTTGTGGATTCCCTCAGAGGACTCAGTGTCAGAGCCTCTGGAGAAGCGTGGAGGGCAGGGCTCAGGCAGGTTCTGCCAGTGCAGCATTTGAACTCAAGGCACCAAGAAGCACCAAGCCTGCAGAGAGGAACTCAACCCTTCTCATCTCCCTCACTGCCAGAGGCAGGCTCAGAGCAGCCATCTCACAGCTCTCTAAACCAGTGGGGGCTCTGTCCTTACCAAGCTCCTCGGGCTCCTGGGAATTGTTCCCTCAGCTCTCGGTGCCATGCAAAGCTCCCCCTGCTGCAGCTCAGTCCACAGGCTCCCCTCCTGAGGATTCAGGGGCAACATTAATATTCCCCTTGAAAGAGAAACAGAAAGGAAGAAACCCTTCTCGCCACTTACACAAAACACCTGGTCCAACAACTCCATGGCTCACACACTTAATCCCTTGTTCCTAACAAGAACTCTGGGCCCCAAAGCCCTTCAACAGTCAGAAAAATTTGACTTCTCAAACACAGTCCAAAAGCTGTCAAAGCTGACAGTGACAGTGTTGAACATGGGGGTGACACTGAACACATGGAATGGCTGCTAAAGAAATCAATTGCTGCTCTGTTCTGTAAGGTTGCATGTCTGACAGCACTAACATCAGTCATCATGTCACTAATTGCAATGGAAGTAGCACTGTCTTCTTTCTTCAGCCAACACTGCAGTCGGTGTAATGGTTTCAATGCCTCGCCCGAGGCAAGTTCATGTAGAAATAAATTTGATGTACCTCATTTTGCAGGGTCCTAGGGTCTGAAATTGCTATTAAAGTTTTCTTTATAATGATGGGCAAATCTTTTTTCTCTGTGTTTTCTCTTGATGGCTTTTTTAACACTAGGTGCTCTCACAGTGAGTTGTCTGATGCTACATGGGCCACATTTATTTTTGAGGGAATGTCCTGCCAGGCTCTATCTCCACAAATGAGCCAATATTCTATTGCTAATTGTCATGGGGACTCATCTAGGTCATCTACTTGTCAGCAGTTTCACCCTTAGGGGGCACTGGGGTAGTACAATTGCACCACAAACTTGAGTATCTGTCCTCAGGATGATGGGGAGTAACATTTAACTGTGGATCTCCCTGGTACTGAAACTCAGCACAAAATTCCATCACCAATGAACCAAGAATTCCAATTCTTGAGGTTCAGAAGGTGCTTTAAGAAGATCAGGGGCCCAGTGATGTCAGCTGGTTATGGGATTGGTCTCGTTGGCAGCCTCACACCAATATTTGTCACGACTGGGTATTGGTTACTCCTTGGCTGGCACAGGCACACCGACCAAAAGGGTTGCAAAGGATTTATCTGGGCTCAAATTGGTCAAACACATGGAGTCTGAGACTGCTGACTTGGCTAAAGCAAGGCAAACATTCATTTTTGGTTGATCTACAGGCATGTATGCATGCAAAAGCAAGCAAGCAAAACCAACAAGCGCCTGTATATCATTTGATCAAGCTCCATGTTCCTGCTCAGCTGTTTTTTGGCAAAAGCTTCCCCATCTATTTCAGTTCTCAAGCAAAATTTTTAGCACTTGTTCAGGGACTGGCCAACTATAGGGCACTAAACTGTCCCTCTAACCTTCAATTTTTACAAATTTGGATATCTTAGAATTCTTTTGAACACAATGGACACCATGCTTTTGCTGAAAGAGCTCTATGATACAAACCATTTCCACAGTCCAAAAATCAACATCAGACTCAAGATTTGTAGCTTTCACAGGTTGAACAGGGAACAGGTGGCATGCACCGTAGCTTCTCCATGCGGCTCACGTCTGTGTGCTCATTTCCCTGCTGGTGGAATTGTCGCTGCGCTCTTGTGTATGAGACGGTTTCGCATCCTTCACAGGGAGCATCTTAGGTCCGGCACCTGTGCAAATGCAACATACCCTTTGCCCCAAGTGATTAGCGGAAATGGTCCTTCAATTTGTCCTATCTCAAGGTTTCTGATCAAAATCGAAGGATTTTCTTTCAATTTTTCCTGTGTGCTGTTTGAAAAGTGCCTAAAAATTGGAGGATTAGTTCCTGCAAATGAGCTATTCAAAACATAAAAACATCTAAAGCTTTGCTCAACCTCATCTGGGATGTTGCTTGAGCCACTCCCCCTTTTGTTGATCTAGAATGAGTTTAGAGTTTGGTGCGTCCTTTAAACAATTGCCTGACCTGTGTGGGAATAGGGAATTCCAAAATGTGGGGAACACCCCAGTCCATCAAAAATGTGGCCAATTTTTGAGCTGTGTATATGGGGCCATTTGCCAGTTTTCATCTCGTGGGGGATCAGTTTGGTGAGCTCTGGGCCCAGTGACACTGACAAGGACAAAAGCAAAAGACGAGAGGCGCTCTCTCTTCCTGGGACCAAAGTCCCACAGCTTTAATGGAGAACAACTCCAGGAGAGAAAGGGAGTGTCCAGGAGAGGAAAGAAGATGTCCAGAGGAGGATAGAGAGTGTCCACCTCATGGCAGGGGATTTTAAACCCTGGGGGAGGAGGGTGGGTAGAAAGGAACTACCATAATTCAACATTATAAATCACCGAACTGAAGTTTTCTGCATAAATTGCTGCACTTGTTGCAAGCAAAATCCTAAAATCTCCCCAAACACAACCGTGCAGTCCCAAATGACCACAATGTGGGAGAAAAACCACTCAGCCCCCCTGTATACCCAAGCACCAGGTGTCACAGGGAGCACCAACCCCTGCAACTAGAAAGTCCACACACACAGGCTCATGGGAAAGGAGTATATCTTTATGAGGGGACAGAGTGCTCACTTTTCTCAACACAACACACACCATCCACTACATCAGCATCCACCCACATCATCATCCTCAAACATTCACACACTGAAAACGCAACCACAATTACAACACACAGGAAAAATAGCAGCAATGAAACAGGATTTGCTCAATTCACCCCCAGAATTGCTAGCAGGTCCTTATTGACACAGCAAATCCTTTCTGCCAGCAGCCAGACCCAAACCCAAACTGTACAGGCGTACGTTGTGCACAGGACGTCTCTGTGTGACTTGTGAACAGCCCTTCCCCTGCATACACCTTACGGGTTACTTTATACAGAGTTAAACGTTCCCTTTCTCCACAGTCCCCGCAGTCTTGTCTGTTCCCCACGAGGAACAGTCGAGAGCGGAGGTGCCTCCAGGAAAGGAATGTCCTGGCAGCGCCCAGAGACGTCCAGAGCCCGGTTGTTCTCGCTGGAGCAGAGAAGCGTTCCTGCCGCGGTCACCAAATGAGGTGTGGAATAGAACTCCCCACAGTTAAAGGTAGAAGGTGGTGTGTTTATTACAGCGCCAGGCACACGAGGAGTTGTCTCTTAAAGACATGTGTGAAGAATCACTGCCACTCTACTTATCTAAAAAAGTCCTACATATTCATATAATTCCCAAAATGACTAATACATATTAATTAGGTAACCCCACCTACACCCTTTGTATTAAAATGTATTATAATTGAGTCCAAAGTTCCCTCATATTTGCGGGTTCTTTCACATCACATGGGTGGGTGGGTTTTAAAGCAGGGAATGGTCTCCTTCTGATGAAGCCAAGACGTCTTCCTCAATTTGACCTCTTTCCTTATGACCTGTTGGCAGGCTTTCGCACCCCTTGGCTAAAGCTGAAATTTCGGGGCCCAGGTGCAGGCTACGGTCCTCTTCTTTGTCACAAAGAAATCCGCATCCCATCCCGCTTCTTTAAACATAGTAAAGACAGGCAAGTGATATATTACCCTAGCCTTAACTACCTTATCTGCTAAAAATTAACTATCCCTTATTATTTCTACTCTTCTTGCTATACTCTTTCTGCCTAACTAAATCTTGCTAAAATTTTAACTCTTCCACTTCTTTTAAATCCTGGATTCATTGGCCTCATCTCACACACCAGCCATGTGTGAGCCGATGCTGTAACTGGGAAATTCCACTCCTAAGCAGGAGATACAAGGCCTGGTTCTGAGCTGGAAGGGTGAGAAGGATATGATGCACAGCGTTTTGATCCAGGGGATGTCCTGAAAGTGCACTACCTACCTGCCCCTTCTGCCGAGCACCACGCTCCACCTCCTTCTCCTGCTCAGCAGATTTTTAGGAATCCAGGGCTTGGTATGAATGATTTGCTACTGCAACAAATAGAATGAATTTGCTTTGCAATCCCAGTTTTGTCCTGGGTTATTTTGTGCATGGGTCTCCTCCTGAACCTGTGTCAAAGACTGGCGGGGACTAAAGGACACTCCTATTCTCATGTCAGTAAATTCGGAGAAGTGATTTAAGTATCAATAAGTCAATAAGTATCAATCAGTAAATCAAATAATTTGGGGGAATATTTAGCCTGTGAGTTTCAGCAAAGTATTGAATATGCCTTAGATCCATGGATACAAACTAGTAACTGAGATTCCTGGGTGTGCACGTGTTGGGGAAGTGACTCCCCACACACCCAGTGCTGAGATCAAGGATTGCCTCTGTTCTAACCCTGACCTGGCAGCAGGGATTGGGCCCTGCTTGGTAACATTCATTTTGAACACTTCTGTTGAGCAGGTTAGAATGGTTGAAAGGAAATCTTTTCTAGCTGTTTCCCTTTGGTTTACCTGTTTGAGGGTTAAAATTCTGTGCTGCAGGTGTGCTGGGTGTGTGCAGAGCAGTGCAGCCCCAGAAACCCCTTGGCTTGCCCACAAGTTGTCATGCCTTGTTGCCAGGTGTGCCCAGCTGTGGCAGGAGAAGGAGCCCGCAGCGCAGTGGGCACCGTGCCCTGCCCAGCCGGGGCTCTCTGGCACAGAGCAGCAGCAGCGCCAGCGCCGTTCAACCCGCTCCTGCCTTGGCTTCCCCTGGCGCACAGAACCCTCTGGAAATCAGCACGGCCAGTGGCGTTCCCAGCTTGGAGCAGCTGCTGCTGGCGGGCAGATGCTGCCAGTTCGACTGCTGCTAAAGGGGAAGAAAGGCAGAGATGTACATGCACCAGAGCCCTGGGCATGTCCAATAAAGGTGCAAATATGCAGGGAGATTTGTTAGGAAGGATTTCAGCTGTGATGCCAACAGTGGCTTCTCTCCTGGTTCTGTGTGTTCTAGACGAGTAATGCAATGGTTGGCTCTGACAATTAAGAAGTAGATGTTATGTCGATTTTCAAATGTGTAGTGATGGTATTGTAATATATCCTCCCATAGTCCTCTTTCCCGTCCCCCTTGTAATCGCCTTGGTAGTCAGGGCATTTGGGAAGGGCTGGCTTGTGACCAGCAGGCAGGGTGTAATAACACCTGACCTCCAGTCAGGATGCAAGAAAGTATTCTCCACCAGTGGACTGCAGAGAAAGAGTTGACTGACAAAACTTTCGGAGGAGCTAAGGGTATAAAAGGCAGAGCATCCTTTTTGTAGATGAGCACATGGCTGCTAGTCACAGAGACTCCCAATGCTGCAACTTTTCCTTATTCAGTCCTTTGTTAAGGTTTACTAAACCTTTAAAATTTTAAAAGTGAGAGTCATTTCTCACACGTGCAGTGCTGTGGGCCATTGTCTTGGTCTGGTTTTCTTTGCTTGTGTCCCTCTGAGTGCTCAGTTGGGGTACAGGCTGTAGGTGCTTGGGGGACCCTTGGAGTTCCTCTGGGATCCCTGAACAACAGGGGAATTTTTGCTGCTTTGTGACAGATGAGAATTTCCCAGGCTCTTTTGTGTTTGCTGTAGGGAAGGTTGGTTATTGCTTGGCATAAACTCACAGGCCAACACAGAGCTGTCCCTTTGTGATGTCAGGGCATGGTTGCCACATTGTCATAGTGGCATCAGAAGGTTGCCTTGGTGCACGGAAGGCCTGAGTGTCAGAGCAGCCCTAGGCCTTGCTCAGATCAGGAGAACCTTCCTGGTCAAAGCATCTATCAGTAGGCAGCTGCCCACTGACAAGAGGCTTGTTTTTTAAGCTTTTAGAAAAATTGCAGAAATGCCAATAATTAACCATCTGGCCACTGCATCTTTTGCTGCATATGGCATTGCCTATTCCATTTATTATTTTACAAATTTTGCACGTAAGTAGAGGTTTCCCTTCTGCTTAGGTTAGGGTGGATCCTACCCTGGTTTTGTATGTCGTCCTGCTCTTTCTTGGTGGCTGAGTTTCTGATTTTTTAGGAGAAAGAGCATTAGGATGCCAGTGGTTTGGTAAAGCTCCTGCCAAGAGGTCCAGCTAAAAAGGGGGTGTCTGTAGCCACAGGGGCAGCATTTACAGGGGAACCTGCAGGGCTTCCGTTCCCTCCACGGGAGAGTCTGTGGCAGCAGAGTCTGTCATTTCCTCAGTTTGCTGGGACAAGCAAGACACCTTTGAAAATGTAGACTGGCAGACCTTCTTGAAAGCCTTCCAAAAACTCTGCAGTTGTTCCTAGAATTCAGAGGAAGCTTCTTTCTTTTTAAATTTTGTCATGAAAGGATTTTACTAACTTGACCTTTTACTGAGTGCTAAAATAGTTGTTCCCTTTGAATGGAAGTGCTGCTGTGCTCTTCGGCAATAGAACTGCACCACCTGCAGGGGGACTGTGGGGAAGCTTTTCTGGGCAACTGTTTGCTACAAGTTAATCAGAACGAGTGCATGACACTGAGTGATAAAAAAAAAGAGTACCTGAAGGAGAAAATTTCAGAAGCTGTCTTATGTGTTTGGTAGAACAGGAGCATTGAGTGTTAAAGAAAACACTTTGCATTTTCTTGATCATATTTGAATTCATTTACTGGCTAAACTGGCTGCAGTGTGGGCACAGCCAAGAATATTGTCCTGAACTCTTGCTGGCTGTGTGAATGAATTGTGTCTCCTGGAGGGATGTTGTGAAACAGGAAATCATCTCTGTTTGGGTTGACTTGTTCTGTGGGATTCAGCAGCCCAGGCAGTTTTCTGACAGCGTCTTGTTAATTTTCCCTTCCCACTACAGGACAACTGAAGCATGTATTTAGCAGTGCTGAAGATCCTGAGGTGAGTGAGAAAGGAACATGTCATGTTCCTGGTGTTTTAGAATTGTAGAGGAAGATGTGAGCTTGGCCAGTAGCAGTAGACTGTACAGGGCCAGCTAGGAAGGCTGAAAGAAAATCCATATTCCTGCCTGTAACAAAAATAATAACGGCAGCGATAGATATTTTTAAATTTCCTTCTCAGAGTTTAAAGAATTAAAAAGCTAGTTTTGAAAAGAGAATGATGCTTGCTGACAGCAGATAGGGAAAATTTAATTAAGAGCAATTTCCTCTACAGTTGAATTATATAATTTTAATTTAAACAGAGTGACTTAGACTCCTATTCTTACCAAACTTTATGATATCTGCTTGGAACATGAGGTGGTAGAACAGGAAGGCCATCTTGCAATGGTGCCTGCAGTATCTGAAGTGCAATGGGCACCTTTGTGGCTGGGGAGCTGCGTGGGCCAAAAGGATGCAGGGCTGGCGGCCCTGAGCAGCTGAAGATGAGGCAGCTTTGTCTCCATGGCTGCGGCTGCTCAGGACAGCTCCTCACGGGCCCAGGCCCTTGGCGCTCCGAGCCCGCCCTCCCCCGAATTCCAGCCCTGAGGGGCTTGGCGTCCCAATGCATCCCCTGGGGACAGCAGAGTCGGGGGCCGCTGAGCTCAGCCCATGGTGACACCACCAAGTGACCAATGGAAAATTCACCAAATCCTCATCAGAGACAAGAGAAAACTCCCATGGTGCCTGACAGCCTGAAACAACTGCCAATTCCAGATCATTCCATCCATGTAGGGAAAGAGGCTTTTGCATTAAAGCAGAAAAGAGTTATCAAAAAGGAGGGCAGGAACAAACAACAAAGTTATTTGGACTCATGCTTCTTGTGTCTGTTAGAAAGGCCAAGAAAATGCACTCCTTGCTCTTCTGACACAGCTCTCTCTGTTCATGATGTGGGACAGCGAGTGCTGATCATGTGCAGGAGCTGATGCAAGGGACAGGGACAAGGACGCAGCAGGCACAGTGCCAAGCTGATAGAGGGATGATCTCTGGCAGTGGCACTGAAGGAAAAGAGTTTGCAGGCAGGACAGAAAATGGCTCTTTGTTTCACCTCTTCTTTCAGTGCTGCTAAGAATGTAGCCTGGAGCAAGCTGGGAACTCCAGAGCCTGGAGCCCTTTCCAGGCAGGGCTGCATCAGACACAAACCAGCAGGGGACTGAGGAGCCCCTGGGGTGGCAGTGAGCAACCTCGGGCTCTGCTCACTGCTGCTGGCATTTTCTATTCAACCGTCTCCAAGGACTTCTGTTGTGCTCTTGTTTTTTTGGTTTTTTTTTTTTTTTTTTTTTTTTTGTTGTTGTTGTCTCCTGCACATTTTTTTCTCCATATTTTCCTATCCTGTCAGCAGCAGCCCTTGTCCAGAACTGGCTCTAAAATATCAGCAAAGTAGCTAGGAACAACAATGGGTGGAATCCTGCGGCTCAGGAATTCATATGCCAGAGCCCTGCCTGTGCCTTATGCTTTGTCAGGACCTCCTTCTCTGTGCAAAACTAGGGATTAGGGGAGTTTTTTTGCCAAAGAGCTCCTGAGAAGCAAATGAGCTAGGTTTCTCAGGAGTGTATCCGTTAAGTTCATTGCTGGCAAACAGAAAGTAAGGCCAGGGTAGCAGAGCAGCTGGGAGCTGGTCACTCCCTGCAAAGGGCTGGTGTAGGATGTGGGAACACCACATTCCAGGACGGGTGAGCAGGGTCAATGTGCTCAAGGTGCTGCCAATGAGGTTTGGGTTCACTTAGAGAGCAGTCAGGAGTGGTGAGCACTGCAAGATCCAGCTGCAGTCCCCATCCATGTCCCTTTCAGTGATAGCTTTAGGGTGTCTGCAGCCTGGATCCAGAGCACCCTGGGGGCTCCTGAGGCTGCCTTTGCACTCAGGGTGAGGATGCCCTGGAGCCCCTGAGGCCGGCAGTGGGGACCAGGGCTGAGGCTTGTGGCCTGGCAGGTGTGGCTCTGGGGGCTGTGACATGCCAGGGCATGGGTCACTGTCACTGCCCTCCGCAGCCCTGGCTAGCTCTGTGATGCTCCAGGGACAACAGCAAGAGTGGGGATCTGGCTAGGTTAGGGTTTTGCCTGAGCCAGAACCTCTAGGCCAAATGCTGAGCAGAGACCCCTGGAGGACCGAGTGGAGGAAGCACAGGAGGCTCTTCTGCAGTGTAAAGCGCAGCAAATTCATCAGGAGAGGCAGGGGGAAGGTTCTACAAGTCAGAAATCCCAAAGGGAACAGATGTTCAGAGAATCCCCAGCACCCTTGTGCGCGGGTTTTTAAAATCTTTCAAAACACGGGGTGTACACCATATAGTAACCAATAAGCAACTCTTGGGGTGTGGTTGTGAGGGCTACAACAAATCAGAACAAGGGGAAGTGAGAGCGTTGGGATAGGGATTGGATCTTAGGGTGAGAGACAGGGAACTTTCTGGAACAAAGGGTAGGGTTTGGGCTGAGGGATGGGGCAAAGGGGCCGGGTTGTCTTGACAGACAGGGAAAAATCTGGTGAGGAGGGAGGGAATTCCTTGAGAGACACTTGGGTAGGAGGGCCTAACACAGGGGAGAAACTAACTCTAATAACTCGGGGAACACTTGAACATACCACTATATAACAGAACATTTGGCTCAATAAACTAACACACTGCAACACAGAAATTCAGGCTTTCGGCAGCTGAGAGGTGGCACTATTAGAACCCGCAGCAGCTGGTGAAAGCCATCTCTGTCCTTCAGGTTCTTGCTGTGTGGGAAGGTGCTGCGAGTTGTGGTGGCTGCACTCCCCCTTTGCTGGGAGGATGATCTGTACCAGGGCAGAGCAGAAAGCTGCCGTGGTGAGCAGAACATGCCCAGAGCATTACAGTTCAGAGAATGGCACTGCCCCTGAAGGGCAAACAGCTTGAAAGCATAGAATTCTGTGCGGAACCATTGCACAAATTTTCTCTTCTAGAACATGCCAATTTTTGTATACTGTAGATGAATACTCCAGGTTTTATAGAATACATGGGGTTTTTTCTTAAGGTTTTTGGGAGAACTCTCAAGTTTATTTCTGTTTGTGTTTTACATCCAGCATGCATACAGTTTTTTTAATTATTATTATTTTTCTTTAGTAAATACTTAGGGAAAAATACCTAGGCATTTTTTAATCCTTTGGGATATTGTGATTAATATTCTTAGAAAGAAAACCTTGTTGAACAAGTGTGAAAACACAGAGAGAGGGAAAACAATATAAAAGTCTTTTAGAACAGGGCGTGTAATAAGGACTGCAGAACTGAGTAATTCCTCCAAGGGCAGAATTAGCAAGATATATTACCAAGAATAACTGCCAAGATACTTCCTTAAGCCAAAGGAAATGTGACCTGCAGCCATACGAAGTACAGCCAAAGCAAATGAAAACCTTTGGAAAAGAGGGAATTTTTCCAGTGACATCAGTCTGTGATAAATAGGTATGATTTGTGCTGATAAATATTGAAACAGGAATCAATATTGATACATTAATTAATATTTGAGAATAATAAAATAGTTTAAAGTTGTAATGCCAAAGAAGAGAGGGAGAGGAGGGGCTCCACTCGCCCTTCCCAGCAGATGTTCTCAAGAACCACAGGAAAGAAGCTGAAGATACAGTTGCTAAAAATGACCAAGAACCGGGTTGGATCCCAGAAAATGCTAATTATAAGGGATTTATTGCCTTGATATGTAGATGCAGTGATACGTTAGTCTTGGCTTACAGTGTACTGGCTTGGTGCGCATGTGTAACCCAAAGGTGAAGTAAAGGACAACGAAGAAGACTACAGAGCCTTCATCAGTGACGACCTCCAAAGACTTGTGTGACCACCAAACCGAGTGGGGGCACATGCATGGTAAAGGTGGTAATGAAGGCGGAGATAGAGATATGACGAACCAAAAATGGGAGGAGATGGAATTGACACATAGCATATAAGGGGTGACTTTCACTTGGCAAGCTTGTACGTGAAGTGGCAAGGGTCATTGAACCCCGCACTCCGTACCCCGCGGTTGTTTTTTCTTATGTGCTATTATTTGAACCAAATTATCCCTTATTTTAATCAAATTATATTGTATCCAATTTTATATATTTTTTTATTTTAACTATTCAAATCGCGACTACTTTTAATATTGTTTGGGGTTTTTTTATGATGGGATAATTGGGCAAACATAACAGCTTCACAGTTAGAGCTGTACATATGTTCTGATGTTTAGATACAGTTTTGAATTAACGTGTTTTGATTCTGTCTTTAAGTTTTGATGACATATTTTTAATTCTATTTTTTTTTTGATGATGAAAAAAAGTAAATAAATAAACAAAATTGAAAAAACCAAAAGGAGAATGTGAGACCAGGACCTGCTAGCCTAGAGATTATGGGAGTGCAGCTCACTCGATGTGCCAGCGTCTCACCACATCCTTTCCGCATTGGGCCTCTCCTCCTCCTCTTTGGCCATGTTTTCTTTGTGTCATTTGTGCTGCTCTTTGTTACTTGGCATTACAACAGAGTCACCTGTTGACCTGTTTGAGGGACAATGGATCCAAAAGATCCTGTATAGTCAAAGGTGTGTTCTGTGCTCACCAAAGGCCTGAGCAAAGCAACCAAGAGAAGTGTGCCCAAATCCCAAAGCTTTGCTCCTTTGCAATCTCCCACAGATCTGGCTCACAGGTGTCTTCAATCACAATTCCACAGGTAAGAAGAGGTAATGTATTTCACTGGGAAAAGATGCACTGCTTTGGAAAAGCCACCTGTATGTATATTACTGGGGACAGCAGTGCAGCTGTGTTGTTTGCACCTTGTTTGCAGAAGGATGAGTGCACTGGGAGGCCAATAACAAGTGACAAGGGTTCCTCAAACCTGCACTGCAGCCTGGCTGCCATTCAGCCCAGAGCTAGGGGATCATTTGTTCCCATGGACCAGTGCTTGCCAGTGGAATGAATTCCTGCACAGCTGGAAGAAGCAATTCTGGATTCAGCTCCAGCTCTTGGTGGGCTGTATGATCATTGACAATGCTGCACTTCCAGAAATTATTCTGCAGTTTCCTTTCATAGTCATTTGAAACTTTTAAACTTCACATTTCAATTTGCTTTGCTTTAGGGTAAAACACTTCTGGGCCCAGTGCAAGCTGTAACCTTTTGACAGCAAAATCCTCATGGTTGCCAGCTTCTGTTGTCACACAATGTCACCTGGCTGCATGTGCTTGCTTAGCTCTGGGTCTAGTCCCGGCCTAGTAAAGCCCAGGCAGGGTGGCACGTTGCAGGGAAAACTGGTCCATGAGCTTCTGGGGTTGCCATCAGCAGCAGAGTGAATGTGCCCTTTGGGGATTCCTCTGGAGACAAATTTAGTGACCTACTCCATGCCACAATATTACCTTAGATCTTTCTGCAATATCCTAGAAAAGGCTGTGAAACTTCACATCTCCTTGCACAGCCACTGTTTGAAGAGGGGCATTTTTGTCCCTCCTCAAAGTCATTGCTCTTGCACACCAGAAGCATGAACATCCGCCAACGGGAATGATGCATGGTCCTGCTGCTGCTGCTGCTTCAGAGGACTGGGCAGTGCAGACCTGGGTGTTACCAATATGAGCACATAATTAGCATTTCATGCTCCTTCAAGCTGTCCAGATCCCAGGGCTTTTTTGTTTCAAAGCAGCCTCTGCACCATCTCTAGGGAAGAACAGGAAATGGGAAACAGTGACTGCCAGCCTTGCAGGGGTGTGGGGGAAAACCTGAAGTGCCTGCATAAAAAGATGAATGGGAAGAGTGTAATTGCCAAAGCAAATGCTTTGTTAGGATAGCAGGAGCAGTTCTTTACTGCATGCTTGCATGAAGATCATTTGGGATCTCCTTTTGGTGTCTCATGCAGAAAAGGAGCTCTTAATAATAGCATGCTACTTAAACCAGATTGGGATGCAGCTCTGTAGTGGTTCACAATGAAGCAGACTGCCTGCTGTGTCACTGCCAGCCCTGCTGAGCCTGCGAGGGACTGTAGTGTATCCCATGCCTGTTTTGCCTCCAAGCAGAGCTTGATTTTCCATATTAGTGTGGAGTAAATACAAGAGTAATAAAATGGGCAATTAAACTGGCCACTTTGGAGGATATGCTCATGCTTTCACACATCAGTCTTGCACCTCACACTCTCAAGGCTTCATACTCATCATGAAATATTTTAACAAAAAAACCTCAGCTCTCATGTTACATCTGAATAAAATTGCCCAAGATCATCAAGAATTCTGCTGTCAGGAACAAGACAAGAGCCTTCCAACACTCACTTGCAGCTGTCCTGGATTTCTGCAGCCCTTTGTGAAAAGCTGCTGCAGACAGAGTGTTTGGAGTTGGTTTGGGCCTTTATGAAAGATCTGTGGAGCAGTGTGCAGGGCTCTCCTGGCAGGAAACTGTTTGTCCAAGCCCAGGGACACGGTGCCGGCAGGAGCGGAGCGGCCCCGCTCCCAGCCCGAGAGTCTGTGAGCTGAGCCACGGCGGGGAGAAAAGGCAGCGAGGGGCTCCAGCCCAGCTGCTTCACTGCCCTGCCCGCTCCATGGAGCTCTGCCATGGGAGAAAGCCGACGCCGGACGAGCCCCCGAGCTTCCATCAGCTGCTGGAACTGCTCCGTGACAGCTCCTGTTCTTCCCAAGAGAGCCCGGCGCCTTCTTGTAACGCGTGTCATGGGGGGATTCTGTTTGTTACTAAACTGTTGGGGTTTTTCCACTTTCATCTATTAGTAATAATTTCCTATTGCTGGAAAGGGATTGTTGGAACACTTTAGAGGAGACGACTTATTGCACAATATCCTGTTTGAAGTTGTCTCAAATTGTGTGAGACAGATGGCTTCACACAGGAGCATCCCCAAGGCTGCTGAGGGGAAGGCACAGAGGAAGACAAACCCAGTATTTCTGAGGGAACTCCTTGACACCAACCCAACCCAAGTTGTCAAACAGCAGACCTGATGTTTTGAGACATGGGCCACAGGGGAAACCTTTCAGTGTGTTTGGTCCAGGCTGGGTTATGCTCAGGCCAAAGGTGTGTCAGTGTGTTGGATAATACTCTTTTCTTGACCTAGAGATGGGGCAACTGAGAGGTGTTTTAAAAACTTGTTTTCAATTTTCAGTCTTATGAGGAGGGTGAGACAATACAGATGTTATAATTCACGCCATCACAATCAGAAGCCAACTATTTCCTAATTATGATACATTATAATTAGGTGTTTTGGTCTATCAGCCTTTTGCCACGCCAAGTTGTGAATGCCTTAAAGCCAATTATGAAAACTGCCCCTCGTGGGTCCCACGACAATGCATCTTTCATAGCTCTGTTTTTCCAAAATCTTATTTGCAAGGCCATCTTTTGGAACTTTTTTCCAGCTCCATTTCTCTCTCAACAATATCTGTCCTATTCCATGGCATTTTTAAGTTAGCATTTCTTGTCTCAAGGTTTATCTACAGATTCATACTCTGTGGGTCTTCTGCTAGGCCTTAAAAGCTTTCTACATATCCATTTCCACATCAGTGCACTTGGCTCCTTCTCTCCTCATTGTGCCTGGCAAGCACAGGAGGCCAGAGCTCCTGCAGAACCCATCCCAGCACTCAGTGGGAGCAAACTTGTGTCCAGTCCTCACCTGGAGCTGTGGTGCCCAGCATTCCACCACATTGGAATGAGGAACTGTTCCTGCTCTTTCAGAAGGAGCCAAGGAGCTTTGGCCTTCAGATCAATTGTCTGCAGGCTCCTGCAGTGCCTGGTGCTGCTCCCTTGCCAGAGGCACCCCAGGCCAGGGGGGCACATCTGGGCTGCTGTGTCTGCCTCTGGGGCTCCCTGTTCTGGGCAGCGAGGAGGAGCTGCAGAGGCTCTGCAGGACTGACAGGATGGGCTTTGGGGCTGGCAGGAGAAGCTGAGGGACCTGGGCTGCTGGAGCTCCTGAAGAGGAGGCCCAGGGCTCATCCTGCAACTGCTCCAAGGGTGGTTCCAGAGAATCCCAGAATCAGCAAGGGTGGAACAGGCCATGGAGATCATCAAGTCCACCCTGTGCCCTGACACCGCCTTGTCTCCCCTGAGCCTCCTCTCCTCCAGGATAAACAACCCCAGCTCCCTCAGCTGCTCCTCACAGGACTTGTGCTCCTGACCCATCCCCAGCCTTGTTGCCCTTCTCTGGACACGCTCCAGCCCCTCCATGTCCTCCTTAATTGGGGGCACCAGAACTGCAAACAGCACTCAAGGTGCTGCCCAAGCAGTGCTGAGCACAGGGGAAGAATCCCTGCCCTGCTCCTGCTGGCCACACCATTCCTGAGCCAGGCCAGGAGCCATTGGCCTCCTTGCCCACCTGGGCACACTGCTGGCTCATGTCCAGCCTGCTGTCCATCAGTCCCTGCAGGTCCCTTTCTGCCTGGCTGCTCTCCAGCCCCTCTGGCACCTTGTTGAGGGTGGGAGGCAGGGAGGGAATGGGTCCAGATCCAATCCTTCCTGAAATGTGGTGTTTGCTGGCACTGCCAATTCCAAAATCGTGATATTTCCCTATTCTGGTACAGCCCAAGTGCAGCAATTTGCTGGCAAAGAAAGTCAAAACCAAGCAAAGACCTGGTACCTACAGCAACTCCACCTCGGGTTTGCTGACACTGCCAGTACCCAGATCAGGACTGTTTCAGATGCCTGCACAGCATAATTCCAGCAGTTTGCTGGCACAGAAAATTAGCATCTGGAAATTTCTCAGTGCCGGCACATTCCTCACCCAGATCTGGTGTGCGCTGGCACTGTCAGTGCCCACATCTGGCAATTTCCCTCTTCTGGCACCACCCATGTCCAGCAATTTGCTGGCAAAGAAAGCTAAAACCTGGCAATTTCCCCTTGCCAGTACCGCCCAATCTGGAGTTTGCTGGCAGCAGGACCCCAGGAAAGAAGGAAGGAAAGAAGGAAAGAAAAGAGGAAGGCATCCAGATCCAGTCCTTCCTGGAGCCTGGAGCCTGGAATGGGCCGTTTGCTGGCACTGCCAGTGCCCAGATCTGGAAATTTCCCTATTCTGGCACAGCCCAAGGGCAGCAATTTGCTGGCACAGAAATCCAAAACCTGTGGCAGCTTCCTGCTCCTGGGTCTGGCTCCACCCACATCTTGTTTTTCATGTAACCAGAATGCAGATTTGGAAATTTCCCTGTGTCAGCAGAGCCCAAATCCAGCAGATTTCTGTCGCTGGCAACGACACCACCCAGATCTGGTGTTTGCTGGCAGTGCCAGTGCCCAGATCTGAAAACTTCCTGGTGCTGGCACAGCCCAAGTCCAGTGATTTGCTGGCACAGAAAGCCAAAGTTTGGAAATGTGCAGGTTCTGGCTCCAGCACCATCCAGCTCTGGTGTTTGCTGGGACCGCCAGTGCCCAGATTTGGAAATTTCCCGATGCCTTCACAGCCCAGGTCTAGCAATTTGGTTTTAGCTAGCTTAGGAAGAGAAGTTTCTTTGGACTGTGACTTTCCTTTTTCTTGGAACTGTTTAAACCTGCTCTGGACTCAAAACCCAGAAAAACACCGGCAGCTCACACCTGTGGCCCACCGAGTTCTGGGACGCTGCATTCCAGAACCAGAGGGACTTAGAAGAGACCGAGTGAGCCAACTACAACCCACAAATAGGACTTCCTGAATTTGCCATCTCTTCAGCACTGTCAGAGGTTTTATTTAATATTATTCATTTTTCATGCTTGTGAATACTTTACTTGTTTAATAAACTGGGTTTTTTTCACTTTTCTCCAGGGAAGTATTTTCCTGAACTAGTAGGGGGAGGGGCTGCTTGAACTTGCTTTCTAGACAGACCCCTTTAGGAGGTTTCCTCTCCAAATTTGCCCTAAGCCAGCACTAACAGTCATCATGAAAATTGCACCAGTGGCCTAATTTCCTGGTGGCAAATCTTGTGACAGAAGCTTGACCTCGTTCTCCATGAGAGATTCTTGGGAAGAGCTGACAGTAGAAGATTCCTGGAAAAGTGAAACAGCTTTACAGAAGGGAAATGAAAATGGAAGAAACAATCCAAGATATTTCCCTCTATTTGTTTCTATGCTCTCCTTTTCCATGTTGCATCCCAGTAATTCTAGTAGTTTTGCTGTCATTCAAGATAGATAGATTGATAGATAGATAGACAGACAGATAGATAATATTTGTCTAGATATAATCTTAGCCAAATATTGATCAAGTCACATTACTCTAAACAAAAAAGTTCTCCAATTCAAAATCAAACCATAAATTCCAGTAGACTAAAGAGACTGAAACACCACTAAACTTAGAAGAATTTGACTTAAATGCAGCTTCAGATGTTATTTTGTCTTTTTTACTAATACCCAGAAACACTTCTTGGCTCTTGCATTGCCCCATTAGTTCCAAATAAAGCTCTACATCTTAGATGGTAAAATGAGCAAACCTGATTTTCCTTTTGACTGACTTCCAGTCTGCATTCTTTTTCAAACTTGTCCACTTTTTCTGCTTCTTCTTTTACTTTGGAGATACAGTAACATCCATAGTTAACATTCTAGCTGAAATAAACTCCAAGCTCAATACAACTTCCAGTTTAAGGTTGCCTGGAATTGTACAGCTGTACCATTTGTTTCCCAAGAGTAATTGTTGAGGCAATGTTTGATTTTATAATGAAAATACAAACAGAAAAGAGCATGTGAGAATGAAACAGGAACATAGCAGGCTATACATACAGAGAGAGAGCATTTAGCTAAAGTTTCTGTAGCTATACACTCGTGCATTATCATTTAAATAAACAAACTATGGGAAGTAAGTATTGATCTCTAGACTGTACTTCACAGACAAAACTTCAATTTTGAGTGACTGTTTGAGAAATAAAGTTCCAGCTTTGGCCCAGTGGAACAGCAACAGAAGGGGCCAGGCAGTGACCAAAGGCAGCATGAATAAAAGAAGGGTCCCAGTGTCTCAGTGTGAGCTGCTCACCATTCCAGCACTTCACATCTGGCTGCCCTGACACTTCATGTGTAACACAAGCTATGAAGTACAAAACTGAGCCAACTGCATAAACTCAATAAACAGAATTCTTACATTTAAAACTCATTTCCAATCTGTCGTTCTCTGCTTGCACACGAAGCTCTTCAAATGCCACCGTCATTCTCTAAAAACAAAATTTAATATTTGAAGTTCAATACTGGAAACCCTGGAACTTCTCCAGGGGCTGCTGCCCACCTCAGCCATTCTGAGGAACCAGCAGGGAGGTGAAACAGAGCCCAGAAAGAAGCCAGAAGCTGTGCCAGTGACCCAGCACTAAGCACGCATCACATAGATCACAGGGATCTACATCCCACACACTGCTGCACCTTCTCCATTGAATGTGCTTTATAGAACGCAAAAATCACTCTTGAAAAGGGATTGAAAACCCAACTTCATGCATCACACATGACATGATACCCACACATGATGGACACAAACAGTATCCCAACATAAACATGGAACTCAGCTCAGCTCACATAACTCACATTCCTTTCATCAAGCTTGCTCACTTACTTCTACGTTGCTGTGAAGTTCCTCATACAATTGTATTGTTGCTTCCTTTTCCTGTTCATCTATCAAAGCAAGAACATATAAGAAAGTTTTTCTTTTGAACAAGAATGCCAGCTGCCCAAGTCATAATTTTTAATCAGCATAATGAATTAACAAAGGAATTATCAGCTCCATTCTTACTAAATAAGTCATTATGAAACATGGTGCCAAAAGTTACAGAATCTAGGGAAAATGTGTATTTCATTGAAACATTAAGCAAGCTCAACTTTTAAATTTCCTTCCCAAGATATTTTTTTCTGTGAAAAGTGTAATTCTGGATCAGTTTATGCGACCATATTAATTATTATAGTATTAATGCTGTTGAATAATAACGTATCAAAACTGTTAGTATTTATAAACTGTAATCTAGGGTTTAGCACTTAATTTCTTCCTATCAGCAGATGCTGATAGAGCATCTGAACTGTCATTATAAAATTGCAACACTCCATGTCCATATTTTCCTTCTTTCCTTTCACTTTTGTAATTGATACTATTTTTTCCTAAGAAAACAATTAAAAAGAGAACAGTAAAAGAAACAGCTATCAAAAAAGAACAGTACATCTATATACAAGGATTTCTAGAATTAAGGCTAAAAAGAAATAGACACTTCTTAAGTATCCAGGATCAAGTTAGTAAAATTATAATGACTATAATAACAATTCTAAATTGCATATAAAGTAAAATTCCCAATCAATAACATATTTTAAAACCTCAAGAATTTAAACTTCATTAAGTTATCCAAATGTCTTGGCTTGTTCAGTTTCATGAGAAGAATTCCAGTTACTCATTATACCTTGGGGTTCAGACTTTTTTTCCCCACAAATGTGTGATGGCTGAAAACAGGAAAGGTCAGCTCTGGCAATTTGTTACAGAGTGCTGGGAATTCAGAGTAGATTCTACTGCCTAAAACCAGGCATGAAGTGTCACTTCTCATGTCTGAATACATTCCCACAGTGTGGCTGGGACTGCAAAGCTTCAATGGGCTGAGCAGCCTTGGGGAGCCCTGCCCTGCTCTGCAGTGGCTCCAGTGCCAGTCGGGGCTGTGGGCACTGCCTCAAACCTGGAGCACTGTTTGGGCACCCAAGGAGCTCCCAGGCTGGCAACCTTGCAGCAAACAATCTCACTGCCTTCAAAAACCCTCTGCATTCAGCATTACAAACCACAAATCTGTTAGACCTGGGGCTTCACTTCCAATTTTGTGAGCCACTTAAAATTCACTTCTCATTCTGAGAGCCACATCCAGTCGATTTCAACTGTAGAACTTTTCTGAACAGCACGAGAAATTTCTTCTTCTTGCTTCTGTTTGTGAATTCAGAACAAGCTAGAAGTACATTTATCTGATAAATAAAAACTAAAAAAGCATTTACATTTGCTGGTCTTCTCTGTGAAGCGAGTGCAGGTTTCCTTGAGCAGATTACACAGATGCCTCGAAGCAGCAGCTCTAAAGGAGGGAAAAATATCATGTTTGCACAGGAGTGCACAGTGCTTTGTGCACCTAAGGAGTAACAATGGAAATGAACTTCAAAATTTAACAGCTACATAAAACTGCCCACATGGAAACTGATTATTTCCACCACAAAAATATATCCTTGGTTCTATTACTTACTCTTTCAAGAGATCTTTATTTTCACATATCTCATCTTCCAGTTTCAAATGGAGTTTCTCATTTTCAAACTGATTTCATGGGGAACAGATGCAAAAAGACACTGTTATTGAAAAATATATTAGAAATGCACTTGAACTTCTCAAATCCCTCATGAAAAAGTCACTTGGGGCATCAGTAGACAGAAGTCTGTTTTATCTGGTATTACATGCTGAGTCATCTTTTGCATGAAAGATACAATAATTAATGAACAATAATTTACCAGCAAATGAGACACTTACAGGTATATTCTTCATACCCACCCTCACACAGGACAGGTGCCTGCAACTTCTCAAAATAATCATTTTCTCAAGGCACAAACCAAACTGCAACAGTCTTTAATATTTAATTGTATCAATAATAGTGTCATACTGAATCAGGAAGCACTGAACTTCATCTATTCAATGTACACTATACAATACTGGCCTGCAGTTCTTGAATGGCTTTATTCTGTGCTTCAATAATCTTTCTGTTCTCTTGGAGTTTTCTTTCTTTCTGGTTTAGTTCAGTTTCCACAGTCAGTTTCCACTGCTTGATCTTCTCAGCCTCTTTGTAGAGTTTTGAGAACAATTCATTCGTTGTTTCTGGATTCTAATAGAACAGGTTCCACATTATATACTATCTAATTAATAGTATATAATATCTAATTAATACTGTTGTAGATAATGTATTTATCTCTTAGAAACATCACAAGAGTAATATTTTTTCCACAGATGGTGATATAAGCTTATATATGATCAGGAGCCCAAGTTTAAATCTTTGTGCATCCTCTGTGTATGTATCAAAAGGCATTACAGGGCACATAGGAGATACAAATACAATGAAATATCCCAAACCCCCTTCAGACATCACCAAATAGATGGGCTTAAAGACACGGATAACTGCAATCCACCAAAATCAACAAAAATTTTGCCAGAATTATCAGTGAAGCCAAATTTCCTTCTAGCAGGTTCTTCACCCCATTTCTGTCCTCTTCTTCTGACAGACACTGCTGAGTTAAGTAAAAGCAGCTTCAGAGACTTTGCCCAGGAGTACCTGTGATATTGCCATGGACACACACAGAATCACAGAATCACAGAATCACAGAATAATGAGGCTGGAAGAGACCTCTCAGATCATCGAGACCAACCTATGCCCTGACACCTCAACTGCAGCACCAAGTGCCATGTCCAGTCTTTTCTTAAACACATACAGAGATGGTGATTCTACCACCTCCCTGGGAAGAGCATTCCAGTGCTTCATTATTCCTTTGGTGAAATTTTTTTCCCTAATATCCAACCTATCCCTTCCCTGCTGTAGCTGGAGACTGTGTCCTCTGGTTCTGTCAGTGCTGCCCGGTGGAAGAGACCAACCCCACCTGGCTCCAACCTCCCTGCAGGAAGCTGTAGAGAGCAATAAGGTCACTCCTGAGCCTCCTCTTCTCCCGGCTAAACAGCCCCAGCTCCTTCAAACGTTCCTCACAGGGCTTGTGTTCCAAACCCCTCACCAGCCTTGCTGCCCTCCTCTGGATGTGCTCCAGCATCTCAACGTCCTTCCTAAACTGAGGGTCCAGAACTGGACACAGCACTCAAGGTGCAGCCTCAGCAGTGCCCAGTACAGGGGCAGAATGAGCTCCCTGCTCCCGCTGGCCACACCATTCCTGATCCAGGCCAGGAGCCATTGGCCTTCTTGGCCACCAGGGCACACTGCTGGCTCATGTTCAACCGGCTGTCACCAGCACCCCCAGGGCCCTTTCTGCCTGAGCACTGTCCAGCCACACTGTCCCCAGCTTGGAACGCTGTAGGAGATTTTTGTGGCCAAAATGTGGAACTCAGCACTTGGACTGATTAAACTTCATGCTGCTGGACTCTGCCCATCCATCCAACTGATCTAAGTCTCTCTGCAGAGCCCTCCTTCCTCCCAATAGATCAACACAAGCTCCCAGCTTAGTGTCCTCTGCAAATTTACTGATGAAGGACTCGATGCCCTCACCCATGTCGTCTATAAAAACATTAAACAGAACTGGTCCCAGTACAGAGCCCTGAGGGACGGCACTGGTGCCTGGCTGCCAGCTGGATGCAGCACCATTCACCATCACTCTCTGGGCCCATCCAGCCAGTTCTGAGCCCAGCACAGAGTGCTCCTGTCCCAGCCATGGCTGCAGCTTCTCCAGGAGTGTGCTGTGGGAGACAGTGCCAAAGGCCTTGCTGGAGCCCAGAGACACAACACCCACAGCCTTTCCTGCATGCACCAGGCAGTCACCTGCTCACAGAAGGAGCCCAGATTGGTCAGACATGACCCATCCTTGGTAAAGCCCTGCTGGCTGGGTCTGATAGCCTGGTCATGCTGTGAGTGCTGTGTGATAGCACTCAGTGTGAACTGCTCCATTATCTCACCTGCCACTGGGGCCAGGCTGACTGGCTTGGAATTACCAGGATCCTCCTTCCTACTTTTTTTGTACATGGGTGTCACACTGGCCAGTGTCCAATCCTCTGGAACCTCACAGTGAGCCACAACTCCTGATAAATGATGGAGAGAGGCTTGGCAAGCTCATCTGCCAGCTCCCTCATCACCCTGGCATGGATCCCATCTGGAACCAGGGATTTATAAATATCCAAGTGTCCCAGCAGTTCTCTGCTCACACACAGAGCAGGAAGGAAAACCACCGCCCTTGTGCCCTTACAGCACCTTGAAAGTGCCCTACAAGCAGTGCTGGGCCAGTGGTTGAGGCAGGGAGAGCAACACATGAGTCCCAAGGGCCCTTTGGTTCATTTACAACAGCCCCAAACACCACCCTTGTTTTGGCTGCATCACAGTTTTGTTACAGTCCTGATGGTGCTTTAATAGCTTAGGATTAAAAAAGTCTAAAAAGTTGTCAGGGATATGAAAAACAGCAGAGAGAGCACAAGAAATGTGTTTTATTTTGTGGTAGCAAACAGTGTTTTGTAGCTGCAAAGTAGAGAAGCTATTGCAAAAAAGCTGAGCTGCACTGAGTTGTGCTAAAGCAGAGATCTGCTGGTAAAGACACTGTGAAAGGAATCCAGTGCTTGAGGAAACCACTGAATTCATTGTTTTACAGATAAATTAAAGGCAGACAACGCAATTGGGATCATCTACTTCAGTTTTCCAAAGAATACTCTGACTTCAACCCTTCTGCCCCTCAACAGAATATTCAGCAGCAGTTCGACAAGGATACTTAAGTGTTTAAATCTTACTCTAATTAAAGCTCATGGACTTTGCAGACACTTCAAACAAAGACAAAAACAACAACAATATTGCAATCACCTTAATTTTTAAAGATTAATTTCCAGGTGTGTTCACTAAATCACAAGTATCTCCTCTAAGTGATTCAGCTTTAAACAGGAGACAGAAAACATTATTCCCTTTTGACTACTTCCTTTAGGCCTGAAATATTTACTGAATAATGCTTTAGGCACTGTTTGGGAACAAATTCAAAAGACCCCAAGGAATTAGATGTGCAGAGTTGATACTTAGCTGACCTCTTCACCTACTTCAGAGCAAAGTTTCACTTGCTGTGAAATTGTATCTGAAACATGAAGAGATTTTGATCAATGTATTTCTAAAAAAAGTAACAGTGAAACTGTATTTAACAGTTACAGACATGAAACTGTGAGACTACTCATGAAAATTAAAACTTGACAATATATAAAAATCTAAAGAAGGTGCATGGCAAATATTCCAATCGTACCTGAATCAGTGATTTCTCCATGGCTCAACACATCGAATGGCAGCTTAAAGTCATCATCTGAGCGTCTGTTAATACCCTGCACAAATTTAAAAATTAGTTCCTTAAGAGTAGATTTGCAAAGAAGAATTATAAAAGCCAGAAAAAATCCCTACAGATGATGTGAAAATAGAATGTGTCATTAATTAAACAGCTGCCTACAATTTTCAAAGCCCAAGGTATTGGTAATGGCTTTGGAACTCACTTCTTACTTCCCAGTGGTTGATCAAACTGTTGGTGTTCTGCAGTTTGATTTACAGACTGTGGCCAAAGGGGAGCTTTCAATGCAGGGAACTCAGCAGCGCCTGCCTGTCTGGGCACTGCTGCATGGCAAAGGACTCAAGGAGACAAATTACTTTTCTGAAGACTTTTCAGTAGTTGATATTTCTTTTTTGCTTTACTTCCAAGGGCACTTCTAAACGATATCTGATTATGTTTCAGTATGAAAATACCCTTTTACAAGTTTTTTAAGTCACAGAAGTTCATCCTGTAAACAGCAAACTCATCTGCTGTCAGAATATCCTGTTTGAATCTCAACATATTTCATAAGGAGCTTTGACATGAAAAAATAACTTGTTGAATTCCCATAACTCAGCGTGGGGACAGAACATTTTCACTGCACACCTGATCTGGTGAGACCAAGATGCCAATGCCAGCGCGAGCATCTGAGTGGGGCCTGTGGGAATCCATAAAATCAGAGGGGTTTCAGAAAGCTGCAAAAGGCAGGCCTCAGAGACAGCAGAACTGTGATTAGAGCCAAGCAGTAGCCATGACATAGGTCAGCAGAAAAATTATGCAAAAAGTAGAAAAGTAATGACAAATAGAACAATGGTCTGTGTATTAATGCTTGGCTAGAATAACTCCCTAAGCTACAGAAAAATTTATCTAGCAAGATATTAGAAAGTTCTAAGCTTAATAATGGAGCTCTGTGCATTGTGTTTCAAGGCTTACAAGCAGGTATTGTATTCAAAAAAGGCAAGCATTGTTTTAACCAAAGGTACCTGTGCTTATAGTGGTTGGATAGAACTGCTGTCAATATGCTTTTGCTTGGTGTGATTGGTCAAAAAACTTTTAAAGTAAGTTGTCACATGAAGTTCTTTGTCTGCTGCCTGGGATGTGAGCTGCTGGCATGTTCCCATTGTCATAACCACGTAATGAGACTGATGCTGGAAAATAAAACAGCTCAAGGCAGTTCCTCAGCAGCCCCATCCCGTTGGTGATTTGTACACAGAGCCCGGCCGGCGATGGAGCCCTGCTCGCTCTCTGGGCTGAATTACCCACAGCAAATGCGGATTTACAACACAGAGCGGATGCTCCAGAAGATGATTCCCTTCAGTTTTGAGAGAACACAACAACAAAAGTCTTTGAAATTCAAACTGAAGATGTCTGTGCATGTGCCACTCGAGGCATACGCACAGAAATGAGTCCAGTGCAGGAGCCGTCCCGGCCTATGCAGGGGCAGGTGGGTGTGTGCTCCAGCTCTGCCGGGGCAAGGGGCAGGTGTGTGTGTGCTCCAGCTCGGGGCTCTGCCGGGGCACTCCCCGGGCCCAGCACTGTCCCCGTGTCCCCGGGAAGGGCCCCTGTGCTTTCCCCCCGTCCCCTCCTCAGCCGCGGCCTCCAGAGCAGCACAGCCCGAGGAGGCGGCCGGGGTCGGGGGCGGGTGTGGTATGGGCCGCCCTCAGCGGCCCCGCGGCCGAGCGCTCACCTGGGATCTGGCCGCAGACACCTGCCCAGCGCTCAGGCGCGGCGGCATGAACAGTTTAAAGCGGTTTTCCTTCTCCATGGCTCCGATAAAAGGGCGGGCGGGGCGGCCCCAGTTCCCAGCGGCCGCTGAGGGCGGGCGCGAAGGGCGGGAAGCGGCAGCGGCCCCTCAGCGCGGGAGAGCTCTGAGGGGAAGGGGGGGGGTGGTCCCGCCGGTACAGGGAATAACTGGGGGGGGCCCATCCTCCCGTGGGAAAAATGCGTGTTTTATGATTGCCTTTTCGCAAATATTAAAATGAATATTATATGTGTTGTGTCAGAAAGTTATGCTGTATTAATTTTCTTAAGTAGTATGTTAAATCTAGTTTTAGGGTATAACATAATGTTAAAATAAAAACTATGCTATGTAAAATACTTTTTTTAAAGAAAGGACTCGCAACGAGATAGCGGCCACAGGACACCTAAATCTTTCAGAGAAAGAGAATTTATTGCTCTCTTATCAGAAGAAACTAACTTCTTCCTGCCTGCTCAGCTATGAAGACGCCGTCAGGATTCAGAGGAAGAAGACAGAATCCTGTGTTTGAATAGAATTTATGCATCGTGTATGAGGGGTATGAATATGCAACAGGCTATTGTTTTTAAGGGTTAATTCTCTGTTAAAGTGTGTCCTTTTTCAGGCTTATGCTGCCCAGAAGAAGTTACCCAGACGTCTGTAATTCTTTGTTTCTATTATCTCATATTGTCCTAATTCAAATTGTCCAAATTATTAATACTCTAATTATAAAAGTATCTTACATAGCATAGTTTCTATTTCAACATTATGGTATAACCTAAAACTAGATTTAACACACTACTTAAGGAAATTAGTACAACATAACTTTCTAACACAACACATATAATATTCATTTTAATATTTGTGAAAAGGCAATCATACAATATGCATTTTTCACACAGGTAATGCAGGCCCTGGAGGCATCTCCTGAAGCTGGCACAGCCCCAGCAGATGGCATCGGTGAGGAGGGGGCTGCTGGGGGGCAGTTTGGAATAACTGTGCTGTCCTAGGGTGACATTAGGACGCTTGTATCCCCAGCTGTCTGTTCTGTTTATGCTGGATATTATGTTCTGTGCCTTCAAGACTCGCTCTGAAGAGTGAAGTTTTGTTTTGGTTTTGTTATAAGCCGCTCCCCCATGGCTGGCAGGACACAGAGACGGGGCAGTACATGGTGCTGCTTTTGCTTTTTGCTTGGCTTTATGCTTTGCTCTTGCTTTTGTTTCTGCTCATTAGTTAGTTTAGCTAAGCAGTCTGAATTTTTGCCTGGACTGTTTTCCTTTCCCTTTTTTGGAACCACTCAAACTGCTCCAGACTGGGCCCTGGGAAACACCGAGAGTTTGCACCTTGTGGCTGCAGCAGCTGCCCTAGCACCAGAGGGACTGATAACAGAGCGACCACCCCCAGGAGAGACTTTCTGAATTTGTCATCTTTTTCAGAGTGGTGAAAGAGTGTTGTCACCTGGTATTGTTCATTTTGTGTGCTGGGGGTGCTTTGCCTGTTAAATAAACAGGTTCTTTCCACTTCTCTCCAGGGAATCCTTCCCGACCCGGTTGGGGACAGGGGCTGTGTGGGTTTCCTTTCTGGAGGGGCCCCTTTGGAGGTTTTCTCCCAAATTTGCCCTAAACCAGGACAAAATTTGGCGCCCAATGCATGGGGCTCGAGAGAGAGTGGAAAAAACCCTTGGCTGACTGCATTTTGGTTGCCATTACTCTGTGTTGATATCAAGCAGTTAATGGCCATGTTTTTTGGATTCATAATGTCTCTTGGGGTGGAGGCTTGCATGCATTTCTGGTCCCCAGGTGCAGAGGATCATTAACGGGACATCACACCATGATCAATATGATCAAGTGAAGCCAATTTATTACAAAAAGCAAGCCATATTTATACTGTTCTCTATTGTTCACACCTCAAGCTAATACGTGATTGGTTAAGTCCTTTTTACGCACGCATTTTGACATTTCAGTTAATTTTAGTTAATCTTTCTTCTTCAGGCATCTTGCTGCAGGTTTTCTTGTGTGCCTTTGCATCCTGAACCATCTGATGCTGAGCATGTTCTTCTCCTTTTGTGTCCTTCAAGGCCATAGAGACCTTACTCAGTTTCTATGAAGGCTGGATTGTGCATATGTTGCATATGTCCATTGTCCTGCAAAAAACCCTCAACACTCCTCCCAATGCTTTCTGGTCATTCAAGTGCCCTTCAGCTGACTTGTTTCATGCTTTGAGCTTCAGGGAATTGCCTAATATTTCTGAAGCTCAAAAAAATAGCATATTAGTCAACATCCTAATTGTGTTTATATCTCACAGAATTACCTTTTCTTTTGTCTTTGTCTGAAACTGTTACTGTACGGAAATCTCTGGGGGATGGTGGACATGTCAGATGGTGCTGGGACATCCCAGAGCACGTGGACCTTGGCTCTGCACAGGAGAGCTCTTCATCTTCTTTCTCTCTTTTCCTCCCTTTGGGCATGGAGGGAGCTCCTGACTTCAGGGTGTGACTCGTGTGTGCAAAGAGCAAATCTGGGCAGAATCGGGGCAGGGAGGGTTTGGGGAGACCTTGGGATCTGTGCTGGGCACAGAAAGTGTTTTCCATTGCTCTGAGGCTGCCTGCTGTGGAAAGTGGACTTAATATCCAGCAGAAGGATGACTTTTGCATTTGATGGAGCTGTGTCTTCCCTTGGCTTTGTTGGCTGACAAGAAATGAACATCCCTCTGTGTCTTGGGCAGCTCCTTCTCCAAGGAAAGCAGGTGGGAGTTGGAGCCAAGGAGCTGAAAGCTGCAGGTGCAGCCTGGGCTGGAGGGAGCTCAGATTTGCACAAGGCTGCTCTGAGTGCCAGGGCTTGGATGGGGGAAATGGTGGGGTGGGGGTGGGGACAGAGTCTGATTGATTGTCAGCCATGAAGGATCTTGATTTTCATATCTATTCAAACAGCATGAGGATGTACTTGGATTCAGTGTCAATTGAAGATTGCACATATCAATTTATTAACAGGGAAAAAAACCTAAACAGGACCTAAGAAATCTTTTCTCACTGTTTTTTAAAATAGAATATATTCAGTTTGAATGCACTTCTGAAATCTGCCTAATTAACCACACAAGATTTGAAAACTGAAATCAAATTATCCCCAGAGGCTTGGCTTGTTAAATTGTTCTGAATGTTACTGAGCCCTGGGACACTGAATTCCTGCACTGAAGAGCTGAAGGCTGAACAAGCCTCTGGAGCAGGAAAATTCAGCAGCAGCCTCCAAGTTGCTGAGGATGTCAGCAGCCCCCACTGAGGCCATCCCTGCCCAGAGACCGTGGGAGAATGGGCAGACAAGGAGAGCGTCCCTGGGGCTGGGACAGCACAGCTCAGAGGCACCAGAGGCTCCAGCTGGGAAATGGAGTGTGGAACGTGGCTGGGAGCTCAAAAGAACAAAACAGCCTTTACTGTGAACTTTAGAAAAATCAGAGAAACTTTGGCAAAAGGTTTAGTATGACGTTCAATCAACAAAAACCAATTCTCAAAGCACTGACTTGGCCCATTCACCTTCACGAACCCTTAGCTTCATCAATTTTAAGTTACTCAAATTCTACAAGAAGCGTGAATTAAAAAGAGAGAAAGACAAAGAAGATACAGAGAAGCACACACACAGCTACCAACTCCTGGATTCCTGCAGTGTTCAGATAGAAGTTCCAAGTAGGGTCAAGATGTGTGCTTGCCTTGTGGTCAGCCTTAAATACCCCTTGGTCTTCCTGGGCCCTTCCCCCAGGTGGGCCTTGGGCTCATTTGGTCCCTCAGGAGCTGGGCTGGGAGCTGCAGAGGTGGCTGTGGAGCATTGCCTGTGCTGTGCCAGGGACTGGCAGACACTGCTGGGCTGGGATAGAGGCTCTGGGGGCATTGGGGTCACAGGGCAGGGCAGGGCAGGGGTTCCAGGGCAGGGCAAGGCTGGACCTGCCCCTTCCTCCCCCCCACACAAAATGTTTCGAGCCAACAATCTCCTCCAGTCTGTCACTACAGGGAATGTTGGAGGTGAAATCCCATTTATGGCCATGGGCACCTGGATTAGAAGGACAGTTATTTTCCACAGGAAGGAAAGCACAGAGCTCCAAGGTTTGGAAGGCAGGTGAGAGCCTCAGTAGGCCAAGGCCAGCCAGACGTGTCAGGAATGGCAGATTTTTTTGGAAGCAGTCTTTGAATTTAGGGAATTTTGGAGGTGGAAAACCAATCTCGGCCATGGGCACCTGGAGAGGCAGGACAGTTCTTTCCCATGGGAAGGAGAGCATGGACCCTTCCTCAGTGTTTTGGGGACAGATGAGAAGTGACTATTGTGAAACCACTGCCAGCCAGACTTGTTCTGGCAATATTCCTATGGGAACAATCTCTGTATGTAAGGAAATCTGGAGGTGAAATCCCAATTCTGGCCATGGGTGCCTGGAGCAGAAGGACAGTTCTTTTCCATTGGGAAGGAAAGCACAGAGCCTCAGTGTTTCAGCAGCAGATGAGAAGTGACACTCAACATGCAAAGGTCAGCTGGACCAGTCAGGCAGTCCATGGGAGGCCAAACCAGCCAGAGCTGTTCTGTGTTCCCTTGGTTTTATGGGGCTCCATAGTGTCACAATGGTGCCTTGGATCCATGGGGCCCCGCAGTGTCATCATGGTGACTTGATTCCATGGGTTCCAGCAGTGTCACAATGGCCCCTTGATTACAAGAAGACCTGCAGTGTCACACTGGCCCCTAGGTTCCTTTGGGTCCCACAATGTCACAGTGGCCCCCAGGTGTCATAAGGCCCCACAGTGTCACAATGGTCCCAAGGATTCCATGAGCCCTTGCAGTGTCACAATGGTCTCCATAGTTCCCCAGGCCCCACAATGTCATGGGACTCCTCTGTTCCATGAGGTCTGCAATATCACAATGGACCTTTGGACCCTGGGGCTTTGCTGTGTCACAATGGTCTCCTCTGGCTTCACAGTGTCACAATGGACCACTGATGACATGAGGCCACTCTGTGTTGCCCTGGAGCTTTGGTTCCATGCAGCCCTGCAGTGTCACAAAGGCCTCTTGGTTTCATGAGGCCCCACAGTATCACAATGGTCCTCCCAGGGCCACCATGAGGAGGTCCATAGTATCACAATGGACTTCCTCATGGTCTCACTGGTTCCATGAGGCCTCACAGTGTCCCAATGGTTTGCTTATTCCACGGGGCCTCTTAGTGTCACAATGGTCTCCATGTTTCCATGAGGCCCAGCAATGTCACAGAGCTCTCCATGATTCCATGGTGCCCCACAGTGTGACAAAGGCCCCTTGGTTCCATGAGGCTGTGATGTATCTTAATAGTCTGTCCATGGTTCCATGAGGCCTTGCAATGTCACAATGGAGCTTTGGCTCCATGGGGTCTCACAGTGTCACAATGGTCCCTTGGTTCCATGACACCCCAAAGTGTCACAATGGTCTCCACAGTCCTCTGCAGCTCATCACAAACATTGTCTGCTCCAGCCACTGCTGCTGCCCAACCAGCTCCTGGTTTCTGTAGGAGCAGCCCTGGGAACTGTTTTTGTTCCCTCAGTGGCACAACATCCCTGTTCTCACCCTGCCAAAGAAAGCTGTTGATGCCAAGTGCGGCCAGGATGAACCATTGCTGGGACTGAAGCCCCTCTCTTGGGGCCCTGCAAACAGCGCTCCAAAAGGAGCCCTTGGAGCTCTCCTGGGCCAGCGACTCCCTCTGAGTGGGGCCTCTCCCAGCCGGGAACTCTCCCGTTCTCTGCACTCGGGGATCCCCAACAACGACAGAGCCTGGGCCGATCCCCCCACTCCTCCAGGCTCAACCCTTCACCCACTGGGGAGATGCCAAAGGATCCACAGGGAGCATTTTCTGCCCTCAGGGGAATTTCTCCCAGGTGCCTTGCACTGACTCTTTGTGTGCACACAGGAGTGCCTGTGCTGGGGAAATGTGGCAGAAATGCTGCTCTCTGAGGGGTTTGAGTGCCTTGGATAGCTGAGTCAGTCAGATATCCAGATAGCTGTAAGTAATGTAAAGTCATGAGGTCTAAGCTAACTTCAATTCTATTAAGAGTTGTTCTTTTGCAAAATTTTTATGTTTAATTTAAGTTGTTAGCTAAATTAAATATTGTTAGGTGTTATTCCTCTGTTAAATTGCTAAGTCATAGGCTATAAGTAAAGTTAAATACTGTTTAGTGCTGTTGTTTTGCTAAACTTTGATGTTTAAGGTATCAGTACATTTAAGGTGTAAGTTAAGTCCTGTTAAGCGTGAGTCCTGTTAAGCTTTAGGCTATATTCCTTTTATCCTTGCCCTCACTGTGCATGTGTCATACACACACACAGGGACAGTTCTCAGTTCATTTCTGGTTTGATTGCCTGGATTTTGTTTGGTGTTGTTGCTTTGTTTCCTTGGTGTGCCTCAAGTTTCCAGTCAGGAGCAGAGTGACTCTTGCCAAGGAACTTTGTGCTGCTGTCCCTTAATATTCAATCTGGTTTTTGCTGATCCCTTGCCATAGATTTTTTCAGCGCTCTCAAGGCCTCATTGGTAATAGGGTGAAGGAGCCCTGGCCCAGGCTCTTGCCCTGGGGGACATGGGGACGCTGCCAGGGGGTCCCTGTCCCCCTGTGCCACCCCCAGGGCCCTGTCCCCCCATCCCCGTGTCAGGTTCTGGGGTCGATCTCGTGGAACATCCTCTGGGGGATGCTGCGGGGCCGGGGGCGGGGGGACCTGGGGGGACAGGGGACCCTGCTGTGCACGAGCAGGGTTGGACTGCTCTGGGGGGAGCTGTGAGGGGGGCCGGGGTAGAGTGACCTCCCCAGTGACCTCACACAGCCCCTGTGATGTCACACAGCTGCCTCTGTGATGTCACACTGCCCCTGGGATGTCACACTGCCCTTTGATGTCACAATGCCCCTGTGATGTCACACTGCCCCTTTGATATCACACAGCCATCTCTGTGATGTCCCACTGACCCTGTGATGTCACACTGACCCTGTGATGTCACAGGGCCAACTCTATGTCACCCTGTGATTTCATACAGCAATGCTGTGACATCACAGAAGACTGATGTCACAAAGTCACCCTGTGATGTCACAATCTGTTCTGTGATGTCATAGCCTCCTCTATGATGTTACACAGTCACCAGGTGATGTCACAACCCACTCTCTGATGCCTCAGAGCCACCCTCTATGATGGCACACTCTGCTCTATGGCCTCACACTCTGGTCTGTGATGTCACAGCCAGCTCTGTGATGTCACAGAACCCTCAAGAACCCTCAAGAACTCAATTCCATTGAAACACTGAAGTTTCTTGTACTTTGAAGACATCCCTGTCAGGGACACGACTGAGAAAGTGTCCCCAGGCCCCAGGCAGAGCAGAGAACTGGAGGAAGTGACAACAGGTGGGGACAAAGAGAAGCCAAGTCTTGGTGCCCTGGGGCACAGCAGGGTCTGTGCCACCAAGGGCTGTGAGGAGACACCTTGTCCTGAGGCCCTGGGGCCTCCTGGCACAGCCCCAGCCAGGCTGGGCACTGTCAGCCCCTTGTCCTGCCCTCAGCATCCTCCCCTAGCCCACATCCCAGGGGCCTCAATTAATGCTTTGAGACACTTCAATGTGTTGAAGGTACTTTGGATTTTCCTTCCCACACTGAGTGTCTGAGAGGTTTCTGTGCCATCCTGGCCACCAATTCTTTCCTCCAAGGAGTCCATGAGGAGCCTGTGTTGGAGAGGGACCTCAGTGGGAGCCATGAATGCCTGGAGACACTCTGGGTGTTTCCTCTGCCTTTGACTCCTGGCAAGGTTTGTGCAATCTCCTGCCAGGCCCTGATGTTCAAGGGCTCAGCTCCAAATGCACAGTGAGGCTCATGAGGATCAAGCAAGTCCTGACAAACCCTGGCTCTGCCTTGATTTCCCTCTGCTCCAGTGTAGTTCATTAGGAGGTTTTCCTTTGACAGTTATGGAGAAATAGTTCCAAGACCTTCCAGGAAATATGTAGTCCTATTTTAAAGGGTGTCTTTTATTGCTGTTCCTATTACACAAGAGATGATTGCAGCATTCAGTGACTGATATTGATGCAGGGACTCTCCTAAGGAGGTCTGGCCTGCTCACAGAAGCTGTGTCTTGAGCTCGGAGCCAGTGTAGACAAACTTGCTCCACATTCCTCAAGCCCATCGTGTCCCTCCTCACTCACCTGGGACCTGCTTTGCTTGAAGAACTGGCTGCACACAGCCAAAGAGGGATTTTTCTTCATTTCTTTTTGAAGCAATCTAAAACTCCTGGGTTTCCCCACTGCAAACAGACATCCTCCTCAAGTGTGTGCCAAGCCCAGGCTGCCACCAGGAGCACTCCAGACCTGCCCTGGGCCAGCTGTGAGGGTGGATCATCATCCCAACATGCAATGGTGCCATTGCAAGGGACTGTTCCACGGACACTTCAGGGACCCCAATGCCCGTGTCTGGGTGCCATGGCAACCCCCATCAGTTCAGGTTTCCTTGGAAACCAGCTCAAGGAGCCATTTCTGCAGCCAGGTTCCATGGCCACTTGCCTGCAGAGCTGTTGCTGCCCTCGGTTGCCATGGCAACCCTGGGACAAAGCGGTGCCAGGGCTGTTCCAGGTACACTTGCAGTGACACTCGTTGGTGCCACCAGGTGCTATGGCAATGGCCATGAGGAACCATTCCTTGGTTTGGTGCCATGGCAACCAATGCCCGGCCCCCTTGTGATGGTTGGTGGCCATGGAAAGCTGTCCTGGCCCCTTGCTCAGGGCTGGTGTCAGTGCCCAGAGCCAGAGGGGATCCCTTGCTGGGGGCTGTGCCATGGCCACCTGCCCTGTGCCGCGCTGGCCGCTCAGGCACCAGGAACCAGCAGCCAACGGCACTGCCAGGGCCAAAGGCCAGGTCAGCCAGACAGAAAGGGGCAGGGCTGGGCACTGTTTCCATGGCAACCGGCACTGGGGGGGACACCTGGGTCACCTGGCCTGGCAGTTGCCATGGAAACCCCTGGCAGGGACTGAGGGCACAGCCCCTGGCACTGAGACACTGTTGGGCCGGGTGCTGAGCACAGGGCTGAGCACGCAGAGATGGTTTTGTTCTTGCTGAGCTGCAGCACAGCCAAGGCCTGTCCTGCCCCTCGTCCAGCCACGCTGGGGAGGAGCCTGGGGCTGCGGGGCAGCTGGGCAGGGGACACAGCCAGGACAGGGGAGCCCAACTGACCCGGGCATAGCCCAGACCAGAGCACATCATGCTCAGGGTGTAAAGGGGGGAACAGGGAGGAAGGGGGGAATTTTGGAGGGAGGGCTTTTGCCTTTCCAGGGAATACCTAGGCAAGAGGGGGCCCTGTTTCACCAGTGGGCAGGGTCACTACCAAAGACACAGACACCAACTGAAGGAATTGTGTCATTTATATCATGCAGAGCTGCCAAGATTTACAAAAGGATAAGCTCAGCAAAGCACATCATCATTAGCAAAGAATTACAAAAGAACCTCAGCAATCCATCATAAGCCATCATTACATTTTGATGACAAATCCCTTGGTGAAACACCAGAGGTGTTTGTGGCAGACAAAGATTCTGGCTGACTATCAAGGTACACCTTACAGACATCAGCTGTACTTTAGTGACACTGTTCTTCATTCTTTTTTCTCAAGCTCATTCCAATTAGGAACAAGAATTCTGTTGTCCATGGAGCTGCCACCATGTTAATTCCAGAATAATGCCCCCAGGCCCTTTGCTGTTCAGCTTTACCATGCTGTCTGTGGCTAACAAGGCTTGGGGGGCCCTTTCCCCTCTGGCTGGAAGGGGCCGGGTCCCAGTGCCTGAGGGGCACCCAGGCTCCTGGATGGAATTCCTGTGCAAGTCCCTCAGTGTCACAGCAGCCTTCCCATGGAGCCCCGTGGATCAGAGCATTTTCCACAGGGGTCCTTGGGGCAAACAGGGAGATCTGGTCTGGCAGGATGTGTAAAACAATATCCTTTTAGATCTCCTTGTTCTCACACAGAATCCTTGGCTGCAGGGACACATTCCCATTGTTCCTGCCCAGGTTTCAGGACTCAGAGTTGTCTTTCCCAGGAGCTGCTCCTTCAGTTGCCTTAGGAGGGCCATTTGGCCTCTGGACCAACACTGGCTCCATTATTAGGGCTGCTGGATCCAAACCCTTTATCTCCACAAACGGTGGTGATTGGAGCTGGATCTCTTTTTTTCAAAATCATTCTTAAAATTGCAAGATCAATAATTGTGCTACCCTGTCATGGGGTTGAATAATCCAATCTTGTTCATTATTGTTTAACAGAATTACTGTAATTTCTCCTGGATATTCTGCATCAATTCCTCCTGCCATGACATGACCACTTTGCAAGGCCAAGCTCCAAGGGAGCAGTTACCAAAGCAAAGTGTCCTGAAGGAATCTGAATTCCTGTTTCAGTATTGATAGCTCTCATTTGCTTTGAATTTATCCTCATTAATTCCAATGCATGAAGGCCCAGCCCTGCAGCCTCTGGGCTGGCCCTGCCAGGGGCCATCACAGCCAGAACAATTTCCCAGGCAGCCCAAGTCTCACTGCCCATGGCTGGATTTGCAAATTGGGGGCAGCCGTGCACAGCCAGGGGGTTTCATTTCCCCCATGGGCCATTGTGAAGGGCATGGAGCACATCTGGGAGATGGGTTCTCCATGGGCAACGGTTCCCATCTCCTCATCTTTCCAACTGCTCTTTTAACAACCCCTTCACCTGTTCAACCAATCCTGCAGCTTGTGCATAGTCTGGTACATGAAAAACCCTGCAGGAAAAATCACTGTATTTTTCACAGGAACAGGCAAAGCACTCTGCATCACAGTATCAGCACACCCTGTAAAAATCACCAGTTTCCTCCCTTCCTCCTTTTTCCATTGTATACAATCTCACAAAGTTGACCACTGACATTAGGGTCCTGGCCAATCCTGTTCTGTAGGGTATTTAGTGTTACATCCCTGAGCAGCCAAAGATACCAAATTAGTATTGTCAGCACTATTTCACATTATTATTATATGTACATATTTATATATAAATACAGATATAGACATGTAGATATAGACATATATACATAAAAATCTATAAATATAAACAGGAAGGTCTTATTATACTATAAATATGTATATAGTTATTTGTTATATTGATATTTCACTTGCACAAGGGCATCTGAGCTCAAGATGAAAACCTTCTTTTGTTGCTCCATGTGGGAGCATTCCAACAATGATTGTTCCTTCTGAAGGTGCTGTTTCCTATGTACTCTCAACAAATTCATCTTTGTCTGCCCAAATCCATTTTCCATATGCAATTTCTGGATGCATTTGAAGCCATCCAGGGGTGCAGCTTCTTTTACCCAACAGTCTCACTGCTCACACGGGGCTCCAACCTCAGCCCACTCCAGAGCAAGGGAACTCCAGGGAAGGGCTTCCCAGCTGGGAATTTCTGATGGGACTGATTCCTCACACTGACACTGAACAAGTGACATTTTGTTGGGATCTGAGCAGACTGTGCCAGTTTTGTTTTACCAGTGGCCAAAGTCAGCACCAGAGACACAGATTCCAACTGAAGGAATCAGTATCATTCACTGCAGTTCAGAGCAGCAAAGAATCACAACAGGAGCAGCTCAGCAATGCACCCAACCATCCCCACCAAAGATTGCCTGCAGTGATTAACAAAGATCCAGCAACATTTACCCTCAGCCTTTACCATCCCCCAGACCCACACAGCAGCTGGGGAAGCTGTCACAGGCAAGGGCTGCAGAGCCACTCCTGGGCACTGGGAATTCCTGCAGGTGCCTCCAGCCCCAGGTGAGGCTCCAACCCCGCTGGGAGAGGGCCCAGCTCTGACAGTGCTGAATGAACAAACTGACAGCACTGCTAGTGTGGCAACATCTGCTTTCATGCTCCTCTTGGGTCCCTCCCAAAGCCTGGCCAGGGATCAAGGAGGAACCAAGGGAGGTGACTTTGACCATACAGCCCCAAACAAGGATAGATGTCAGATTTCATGGCCTTGTCTGGCTTCTAAATACACAAAGGTCAATCCATGTCTCACTAATGAGTGGCTACATCTATCTCAGTGCTAATGACCATGCACATTTCATCAGGGAGCAGATACAAAGACAACCTTTGCTTGGAAGGTTCATCCAGAGGCCACCTTTGGCTCAGGGCCTGCTGTCCAGGCCTCACTCAGGGCTGGTGTCCAGGCCTTGGCACTTCAGGGACGTGGTTTAGTGCTGGGCTTGGCACTGCTGGGTGAGCGGCTGCACTGGGTGAGCTCAGAGGGCTTTTCCAACAGAAAGGATTCTGTGATTCCATGATTCTATCCACTGCATTCAGCTGGGTCTATTTTAGCAGCATTACTTTGCTCCAAAAGTTCCCTCTTGCCCAGCTCCTGTGGCCTGAGGCTTCAGCTCCTTCAGCTCCTGGTGCTGAGCTGCTCCTGCTGAACGAGACGAATCAGAGAGAAGAACACAGTCCATGCAATTCCTTCTGGGACACGGAGAGGGGAGGCTGTGCAAACAGGAGCATTGTTTGCTGTGCCCTCCTCCTCTGCCCTTCACGCCTTACAGCGCTTTGAACCAGCCAAGAGCTTTCTCCAAGAGTGCAATGGAGCAGCTGTTCCTGCTCCCGGGCCGGGCTCTCTCCAGTCTCTGCCCTTGCCTGGTTCTGTCCCTCGTGCTGTGCCCTCTGTTTCCCCAGGGCTCGCTGGCTGCTGCCCAGGACTGTGGCACTGGCACAGATCCAGTGCTCCAGAGCCTCCTTTCTGTGCCCTTGCAGCTGCCTGGGCACAGCCGCCTTTTCCATCTGGAAGCTCCCCATGGACAGGGAGTGCCCAGCTCCGTTCCCTGCACAGCCTCCAGGAGCCCAGGGCTGCCATCTCCAGTCCCTGCTGGCACTGGGGGCTGCCAGGTGCCTCAGGCTGCTGTGACACCGCTGCACACGGGAGGGAAGAGGGGCAGGGGCTGTGCTCAAAGTCAGCTCCATCTGCTGCTGCTGCTGCTGCTGCTGCTGCTGTTGCTGCTGCTGCTGTGGGGTCATTTGTGCAGCCCCAGCCCAGAGTCAGGGATCAGATCCTGCCAGTCTCTTCCAGCCCTGGCTGCTCAGAGTTTGGGCCTTGGAGCCTCAGGTGGCCAAAGGCAGCTGCTGCTGGTCCCTCTGTGTGCCCGTGTTCAGCAGTGCTGCTCCATCAGTCTGTGCCCAGCAACGGGGAAAAGCCTCAGCCCTGCAGAGTCAGGAGCTGCCGGGCTCTGCCTGAGCAGCTCAGCCAGCAGGAAGGGAGCTGCTCCACACGGGAATCAGGAGCAAAGGACATTCCTTTGATAGGACATGTTTTCTATTTAAAGGAAAAAAAAGGAAAAAAGAAAAAAAAATTTTAAAAGATAAGAATAAAATCCAAGTGTTAGTGAAAAAAAAACCATACAGTTAATGAAAAAAACAAAACATAAATGCCAAATTACATTCTTTGCATTAAGAGGTAAATGATCTTTTTAAAAAGACAACTCAGTTATTTACATTGTAAATGTGCTGATGGTGGGGATCCATCTTTGTGACCTCAAAAGCCTCTTAAAAGATTTTGGGCTTTGTTTCCAATATTGGTATTTGAAATTGTGGTCGAAGCAAGAGGAAATTGCTTTGTGCCCTTCCAGCTCCAAGCAGGACTGGGAATGGAAACTCTGTCAAAGCCCAAATCCTTTAGAAGATCACCTTCCTTCTCAGCCTGGGAATGAGCTGCACATTCCTTTTGAAACTGTCAGGGATTTCTTAGAGACATAAAGTCTCACTTACGGCTTTTTGCTCAGGTTTGGAAGTGCAGAAGGGCAATTCTCCATCCACCAGCTCCAGACTGCACTGCCTCAGGAGCACGGCCCACTCGCCAGCTTTGGCCCACTCGTGGCACTTCTAGAGGAGGAAGAAAGTGCAATTGCACAATTCCAGCCAATCAAGAAGGAAGAATGGGACAGACAAAACACCCTGTACAGATCCAGGCATTCAGCTGGGACTGTGGAGAGTTTGGGTCCTTGCCAGTTGGATGTGTGTCCCCAGCTGCAATCTCTGGGCCTGCAGCAGAGTCTCACTCACCTGCCAAAGCAGAAAGCTCAGGCGCTGTGCTCGCAACGGGCTCGTCTGATGCAGAGCTGTGACAGCAATGTGAGGGCAGAGCCAGCCCAGCTGGGCCCAGGGCTGAGCCCAGCAGAGCCCTGGCAGAGCCCAGAGCAGCCTCAGCACCCGCAGAGCCCGGCTGCAAGGAGAGAAAGCAGAAACCGCCCGTCAGCTGAGGGCTCCTGTGCCCTTGTGCCAAGGCCTGCGGTGCCCAGGCCATGCTGGCTGTGCCCAGAGCTGTGCCCAGAGCTGCCCATCCCTGCTGCCTTTGGCAGCAGAGCAGGAGGGCAGCACATGTGCCCAGCCTGCAGCCAGCCATGGCACATCCAGCCCTCAGCAGCTGCCCAGAGCAGGATGCTCCTGTGCTTGCTGCCATCTCCCAAAAGCTCTGATCCCACCCTGCCAAGCACACAGGGACCCACCTCACACCAGCCACAGCTGCAAGAAAAGCTGCTCCCAAACCATGGCCTCAGCCTTCTCCAAGGGCATGGCCCATCCATGCCGCAGCTGCTCCCCAGCACTTCCCCATCCACACTGGACCACCTTGAATGCTTCCTCTGGAAAAATAAACAACACATTATTGAAAAGAGATTAGATGCAAAAAGGGAAAACAAGAAAAACGGTAAAAACTCTTATCTGTGTCAGGGCCTTGAGGAAGGCCCAACCCCCACATGCCAGGGAAAAACCCAGCCATGGGTGAGGGAAGCCCACACTTTCTCTCTTCCCCTCTGCACTGCCCCCCAAAATCACAGTGACCCCAAAGCAAACAAGGGCAGTGGAGCAGCCCAAGCCTTTCCTTGCCTGCACAGCAAAGCAGCTGTGCACAGGTTCTGGAGTCCCACCTCTGCTCCCACCATGGGGCTTTGTTTGTGTCGGCCTGGCTGCCCCAGCCCCAGCCCCAGCTCGGGCCACAGTGGGTGCTTGGGGCTGTTGGCAGGGCCAGGAGCCCGCTCCCATTTCGTACCCACCCCAGCCCATGCCCCAGCCCTGCCAAAAGCAGCTGGGCAGTGACTGAAGAATGAGTTGCATCTCCCCCCAGCAAGGGGGGGAGCCTTTGGTTCCCCACCAGGCTGGGCCATGCCCAAATCTGGCAGAATTTGCCTGGGTGGGACTCACCCGCAAATTCCCTGTGGAGTTTGGCTTTGAAGAAGGTGCCAGAATCAAAGTCCATCACCTTCAGCCTCCCGTGGCCAGGCTGAGGAAGAGCTTGTCATCCTTGATGTCATCCTCGCTGTCTCCAGCAGCAGCAGCAGCAGCAGCAGCAGCAGCATCCCCACCTGGTACAGCTTCTCCAGGGGCTCCTTCTCCTTCCCTGGGGGCAGACCAGGCTCTCAGGGCTCTGCCCAGGGCCCCAGCTGTCAGGGAACCAGGACAAGCAAAACCAGCTGGGATGGCGGCCACCAGTGCTGGGCAGAGCAGCTCAGCTCCAGCCCAAGGGCTGCATGTTCCCATCCCATGAGCCCGGTGCAGTGACATAGGCAACACAAAAAGGGCTGGGTTCCGTTGCTTCTGATTGCCAAGGCATGTGTGCAGCTGGAACTTACCAGGGCCATGGATATTCCAGGGACCTGGAGAACCATTCCCAGCAACTGGGAAAATCCTAGGTGCTCCATCCACCCATAGATGAGGTCTCCAAATTTGCCCCGAAATTGGATCCAGATTTTAGAGGCCAAAAAGAGCAAGTCCAAGTGACTTGATGATATTTTTAGCCCAGAAAGCCCTGCAGCTGATGGCACACTTCACAATCAGCAGGGGACACAGCTAGGCCAAAGGCCAGACCCTAGCTGGGAAATGAAGAAAAGAAAAATCTTAAAGAAAAGGAAAATTACCCCTCGCACAGGTTGCCCCAGCAAAGACAGCCTCCGGGATCAGCTCTCTTCCTAAGTCATGCGGCAGAGCAGGCAGTCGAGCCCCGACAGGCGAGGCCGAGCCCTCCATGCCCTGCGCAGCTGATCTTGCAGCCTCTGGATGGTGGAATATCGCCCATGCTGTATTGCCAGGAGGACATGCAGTGTTTCAAGTGCCAGCTGTGACACGGCACTGCTCCTGTCCTCCATCAGGCATTCCAGGGCTGCAAGAGAGAGGAACAGAGGCAAGGTCAGAGCTGGATCTGCGGGGAGCCAAGAAGAGCCCCTGCAAGGGCCATCCCAGCCGGCTCTTGCCATGGCCAGGAGGGAGCAGGGAGCAAGGGAATCAGCCCGAAGCTGCTGGCCACGAATGGCCCACGTTGCCCTGAAAGCTCCGTGTGCTCTGCCCACGGGAGCTGAGCCCTCCGCAGCTGGAGCAGGGCTTGCAGCTCCCCCCAGCAGCCCCCACTTTCAGCCCGCTGCCCTCACTCACTCACCACTGCAGATCAGCTGCAGCTCTTGCTGCTGCCCCCTCAGGTGCCGCCCGGCCATGCCTGTGAACACAGAGCCTGTCACAGCCCCAGCGGCACAGCTCCCTGCCAGCGGCGCTGCCGGCGCTGTGGCCACACGGGCTGCTGGCCCGGCAGGGCTCAGCCCGGCCCTTGCCGCACGCTGCCGCCCCAGGGCACGGCTGCCAGAGGGCGGCAGCAGCAATGCCCGGGCCAGGCGGGGCTCCACGGCGCCGGGCCCGGCTGGCACTGCCGGGGCAGCAGGCGGGGCCGGGGCCGAGCTGCGGCGGGCCGGGGAGGGGAAGGGCAGCCCGGGCTCGGGACTCACCCATGAACCTGACGGCCGCCTCTCGCAGGGGCTCCTGTGGGCTCTCCACGTAGCACAGGGCCCGGCGCAGGTGCTCGGCCACTCGGCTCCTGTCCTCTGCCAGCTGCAGAGAGCGGCAGGAGGGAAGGGTTGGTGCGGGCTCAGCCCCTGGGCCGGGCGCTGCCTGTGCCCAGCCCCGGCCTCCCCTGGCCGCAGAGCCCTGAGGCGCGGCCAGCAGCCGCTGGCCAAGGGCTCCCGAGGGGAGGGGGCAGCGGGCCGGCTGCTGCCCGGGGAGCCGCAGTGCCGGCCCGCAGCCCCCCCGGGCCGGGGCTCCATGGGCACCTGGCTCTGGCCCACGGGAGCCGGGAGCAGAGCCCGCGCGGCTCAGGGAAGGCAGCGGCGTGTGGGGCGCAGGCTGGCGGCCCTGGCTGCAGCACTGGGCAGGGGCTCAGCTGCCGGCCGCACTCACTGAGCAGTGCGGTCAGGGGGCTTCTCCAGCCTGAGGCTGGGGCTTGCAGGCCGTCCTTACCAGGGCCTCGCCGAACCTCCAGGTCTGACCCAGCTGCAGCATGTGTTGGAGATCCTTTCTGTGCAGGAATGTGGCTGAACAATGCAGCGTTTCCCGGGAGTCCTGGAGAGCAGCAGAGACCTGGAGATGGCACCAGAGCCCAGGGCCCAGGACCCGCACAGGTCCCTGTACCAATGCCAGGAGGAGGCTGCAGCCCACGAGGCCACAGAGCAGGAGGCAGCCAAGCCCCCCTGCCAGGGGGCCGGCAGCAGCCGCTGAGTCCTCACCTCTGCCACAAGCTGGTTCTTGTCATGGCAGTGGAAGAACAGTGGGAGCAGGCTCTGGCGCACATGTGACTTCAGGGCCTTTTTTTCCTCTTCTGGCCAAAAATACAGCATCTCTCTGAAAATGAACATGGAGCACACCTGCACCTGGCTATCATCCTGTATGAAAGAAAGAAGAGACCTCAGCATCGGCTGCTTCACACCCATCTGGGCACAGGCCTGAAAATGCACAGGGCACAAAGTTTGCAGGCAGCAGCCAGTGGCCATGGCTGGAGGCGCAGAGCCTTACGTTGTCAAAGAGCGGCAGGAGCGCCCCAGCCAGCTGCAGGGCGAGGGGGCTGGCTAGCGGGGCACCATTGCACAGGAACAAACGGCTGAGGAGAACCACGGTCATCCTAAGCATGTTGCTGTCATTTTCCTGCAGCAGCTCCACGAGCCTTTCACGCAAACTCCACATTCTTATTGCGGCCTGCGTGGAACATGAGTGTGTGAAAGGCCATCCTGCTGCCACAGGGCCCAGAGGCCAAAGGCCTGTGCCAAAGCACTGGAGCAGCTGAAGCGGGAGGCAGGAGAGCTGGGAGCAGTTGCCTCAGCACCCCAAGGCCAGGCAAGGCCAAGCGACTGCCTTGCTCAGCCCCACGCTGGCAGCATGGCTTCAGCCGCTGCCCTCTTCTCACCGAGACACTGGTGCCGAGCACCAGGAGGCCTCTGAGTGCCAAGCGACGCATCTCCCTGCACTCGCTCTGCAGCTTCTTGGACATGACCTCCAGGATGCTGTCACGGCATTCACTCAAGTCCAGGCAGTCCAGGGTCTGAAAGGCACAAGGCTGGTGATGGGGGAGCCGCACAGGGCCAGGCCCAGGCAGCAGCACAGGGCGCGGGCACCGTCCCGGGCAGCTGCGGCCACGAGAGGGCACAGAGCTGGGAGGCAGCTCAGCCAGGCAGTGCTGGCCTTCAGCCTCACCTCCACAAGGAACGCCATGGCGGCCAAATCCCGGCATGACGTGTCTTTGCAGAGCAGCCCAAGCAGGTGGAATGCAATTGTGGAACACAAGGCTTCAGATGCATGGTGCATTTCTCTGGTAGGAGGAAACAGGAAGCAAAACCCTGAGGTAGCAGGGCTAAAGCTCTCCCAGGACTGACTCACAGAGGTCTGGCCTTTCTCCAGCACCCAGCAAGGGGGAGCCGAGCCCCTCTCCCGGCCTTCTGCAGTCTCCTTGGCTGTCCCTTGGTGACAAGGCCTTGTGGCCCACGACCAAGGGGCCCCACTGTGTGGGGCACCCCGGGAACAGGGCACAAATGCCAGGGGCAGTTGGGGAGCAGGGCGTCTCACCTGGCCAGCATGCCCACAGCACAGTGGTGGGTGTCAGCACAGAGCAGTGTGTCCCAGCCATGCTTGTCTTCCATTGCCACCACCACATCCTCATAGTGCAGTCGGCAGAGCAGGGCCTTCAGGGTCTGCTCTGCAAAGCTGTGTGCAGAGAAAAGCCCAGGTCACGCTGGGAGCACTGGCTCCTGCCCTGGGCACGTGACAGGGACAGGAGGACTGGGATGGAGCACCTGTTGGGGCTGGTGGGAAGGCCGTGTTGCTGCTGGCATCCCTTCCAGAAGGTATCGGCTGCCTCTGGCATATCCAAGGTGCTGAAGAGCACTTGGAAGAGCAGATACACAAAGAGGCGAGGGAAATGAATGATCACCACATGTGGGACACAGGGCATCTGGAGGATCTTCCACATCACCACAGTTGCCTGCAAAGGACAGAGCAGCCCGAGCTCAGTGCCGAGGTGTCCGTGTGGCAGGGAGAGGCCAGTGGAGACACAGGGGAAGCACGGGGCCTGGTGGCTCTGAAGCTGCCCCTGGGCCAGGTTTCAGCCCAGCAGGGAGAGGCAGCAAGACACCATGGTGGAGGGAGGATGGAGACCTGATGGAGAGGTGAGCTTGGGCTGAGCAAAGGCCAGTTGCAGAAACTCACAGCCAGGGCAAGGACAGCCGTGTGGTCCCCATCGGAGGTGCACGTGCTGTGCTCTGGCCAGTAGGCCAGAACGTCAAGGAGTACGAGCATGGCCGTCTCTGCAGTCCTGCACGAGCACATGATGGTCTTCCACATGGTCAAAGCAGCTCTGTGGGGTTAGAGCTCTGTCTCAGGGGGTTTGGGACACAGCACTGTGGCCTGGGCCGCAGTGGGGAGCTGAGCTGGCTGCCAGCTCTGCCTCTGCCCACTGGCCCTCAGCACGCAGGCAGCCCAGCCCCATGGGGACTGGCCCCTGAGGAGCAGGGAAGAAGCATGGCAGAACACTGGGGACTGGCAAAGGGAGGAGCCAGAGGGCCCTGGAATTCTCTGTGTGTCAGACCACTGGGACAGGCTCTACAGGGTGATGAGCTGCTGAGCCCTGAGCCTTGTGGGCCCGTGGGCCCTGTACCTGTCACATGATGGGGCCAAACGCAGGAGAGCCATCACCACATCAGCGGGCTGTGCCTCTGTCAGATCCAGAAGGGGCCTGTACAGGTTGTACTCAGGAAACTCATTTGCCACGAACCACTGGTGGATGTACCTGATCATGGCGGGCACCTGGAGAGGCAGGGGAGACTTGGAAAGCTGCCAGAGGGAGTCATGTGCCCAGCTGCCCCAGAGAAGTGCTTCCCTTGCCAGCACACCGCCATGGCCTCAAGGCTTACAGTGAGCAGCAGGCGTGGCTTGGGAGGCCAAGCAATTGCTGTGAGGATGGATGCCAGGCCACAGGCTGCTTACTTGCTTTGGACTGGAAGGACCCTCCTCCACAAGCATATCCAGCAGGGCAGCACTGGTGTTGGTTTTGAAGATGGGAGGGTACACTCTGACCACAGTGCCCATGACGCTGGTCTCTTCCTCCCGAATCCTCTTCATGAATTTGCACACCATCTGTAGCAGATGGGCAAGAAGCCGGGGATGTTGCATGGAGTGCTCCACACACGGTGCTGGGCTGAGCAGGGACAGCAGGCCCAGCCCAGGTGGGGGTGGCTGCAGGTACCTGCGCTGTTCTTCGGAAGCGGCCACGTCTGCGCTCCTGCTGCTGTGTGTGCTCCAGGGCTGCATCTGGCAAAGAGTGAGCGCAGCCAGAGCTGAGGGGCTGCGGGAGAGGCCGGAGAACACAGCCCAGCCCTGCGCTCCCCAGGCAGGGAGAGCCCCAGGATGCTCCAGGGGGATGGAGCACGGCTCCTACGGGGTGTCTGCCCGGCCCCTCTTCCGTCCTGTCCATGGGCATTTCCCCAGGGGATGGGATGGGATGGCATGGCATGGCATGGCATAGGGCCAAGTTAGCTGCAGGCTCCAGCCCTGCAGCCCAGCTCTGCTACTCACCCTCCTGCGGTGGTTGGAACGGCACCACCTCTTTGGTCTCCTGTACTGGGGCAGCACCAGGGCCTTCTTCCTCGTCCTCCACGCCGACCAGCTTGGGCACTCTCGGGGCTCTCTGCTCCATGGCTGTTCTTGGAGCACGCCCCAGCAGCGAGCCCAGCCGGTGCCGCTCCTGCAGGGCCTCCTGCGCGTCACCTGCGGGCGGGACGCGGCGGTCAGCGCTCGGCCCGGGGCCAGCAACGGCCCCCGAGCGCCCCTCACCCGCCCCGGGCCGGCCATGCCCAGGCGTTCCATCTTCGGAACGCGGCACGGGAGGCTCGGGGCCGGCGGCCGCGCTGCCGAGAGGCGGAGCTCGGGCCGGGGAAGCCGCAGCGGAGGCGGCGGGAGCGGCTGCGCCGGGTGTGTCCTCCGCGGGCCCCGGGAGGAGCCGGGGCCGGGGCCGGGGCCGGGACTGGAGCCTTCCTCGGGGCCGGGGCCGGGCTCGGACCAGGCGGAGCCGAAGGGCGGCGATGCCGCCCCCGCCCCAGGCACTGATGCCCGCCCGGCAGCGCAACCGCCACCACGGCCAGAGCCGGGGGGAGGCGAGACCGCGGCGGGACGGCCGGGGCCGGGCACGGGGCAGCCCCGCCCGGGGCCGGGGGCGGGCTGGGGCCATGGCCCGGCCCATCACGGGGAGGGGGGAGGCGGGGAGGGGAGAGGGACGCCGGGCAAGGGACCCCGAGAGAAGGGTGCCCGACAGCGGGAAAGGGAAAGAGAGAGAAAGAAAGAGAATAAGAGAAAGAAAGAGAGAAAACGAATCTGTTTTTTGCTGCTTCTTCCGCTGCTGCTGCCGCCGCTGCCGCCGCTGCTGCCGCTGCCGCCGCTGCCGCTGCTGCAACTGAGGCACCGGGGCCGTTCGTCCCCGTGTCCGTTCCCCGCTCGCCCCACGAGCCCCACGTTCGAGCCCCGCGCGCCCCGGGGACAGCCCCTCCGTCTGCCCAAACACGGGAACTTTGCAGCCTTGAGCCCGGATGCAGAGCCCTGACTCCTGCGCACTGGCACAGCGATCCCCTCGCCTGCTGCTGTGCATTGTCCTTGCTGAGGGTCAAACACTGTCGGGCCACCTTCCCTTGGGGTAGGATTCCTACCTGACCCAAGCACTGCACTTACACCTCCAGTGTTGCTTTCCAGTAAAAACAGGGGAAGGAAAACTGTGTGTGGCTCATGGGATTTTAGACCACCTAAAAATCAATAAGTCACTGATCTGAGAGGTGAGGTGCAGCTGGAATTACTGGGATGGAGAAGTAGTGCAACATGGAAAAGGAGAGCATAGAAATTAACAGAGGAAAACATCTTGGATTGTTTCCTTCATTTTCATTTCCCTTCTGGAAAGCTGTTTCAGTTTTCCAGGAATCTTCTCCTGTCTGCTCTTCCCAAGAATCTCTCATGGAGAGCAAGGTCGAGCTTCGGTCACAAGACTTTCCACCAGGAAATTACACCACTGCTGAAATTTTCATTGTGACTGTTTGTGCTGGTTTAGGGCAAATTTGGAGGAAACCTCCAAAAGGGGTCCGTCTAGAAAGCAAGTTCAAGCAGCCTCTCCCCCTACTAGTTCAGGAAAAGATTTGCCTTGAGAAAAGTGAAAAAACCCCAGTTTATTTCACAAGTAAAGTATTCACAAGCATGAAAAATGAACAATATTAACTCAAACCTCTGACAGTGCTGAAGAGATGGCAAATTCAGAAAGTCCTTTTTGTGGGTTGTAGTTGGCTCACTCGGTCTCTCCTGAGTCCTTCTGGTGCTGGAATGCAGCGTCCCAGAGCTCAGGGGGCCACAGGTGTGAGCTGCTGCCGGTGTTTTTCTGGGTTTTCAGTCCAGAGCAGGTTTAAACAATTCCAAGAAAAAGGAAAGTCACAGTCCAAAGAAACTTCTCTTCCTAAGCTAGCTAAAACCAAATTGCTAGACCTGGGCTGTGAAGGCATCGGGAAATTTCCAAATCTGGGCACTGGCGGTCCCAGCAAACACCAGAGCTGGATGATGCTGGAGCCAGAACCTGCAAAGTTCAAAATTATGGCTTTCTGTGCCAGCAAATTACTGGACTTGGGCTGTGCTGGCACCAGGTATTTTCCAAATTTGGGTACTGGGGCAGCAAACACAAGATGTGGTCGGTGCCAGACCCAGTAGCAGAAAGTTGCCGGGTTTTGGCTTTCTGTGCCAGCAAATTGCTGCACTTGGGCAATTTCCCAGCACTGGGAAATTTCCAGATCTGGGCACTTGCGCAGCAAACACCAGACCTGGGTGGTGCTGGTGGCAGCACTGGGAAGCTGCTGGGTTCTGGCTTTCTTTGCCAGAAAATTGCTGCATTTGGGTTGTGCTGGCACTGAGAAATTGCCAAATATTAACTTTCTGTGCCCGGAAATTGCTAGAATTATGCTGTACAGGCATCTGAAAATTTCCGGATCTGGGCACTGACGGTGTCAGCAAACACGAGATCAGAGTAGTGTGGGCACCAGGTCTTTGCTTGGTTTTGCTTTCTTTGCCAGCAAATTGCTGCACTTGGGCTGTGGCGGCACAGGGAAATGTCCAGATCTGGGCATGGGCGGTGCCATCAAACACCAGGTCTGGGTGGTGACAGTCTTGGCACCAGGAAATTGCTGCCTTTTGTCTTCTTTTTCCAAAGAATTGCTGCACTTGGGCTGTGTTGGAATAAGAAATGTCCAGACTGGGGTACGGGCAGTGGCAGCAAACACCAGATCTTGGCATTGCCGGTGCCGGCAGCAGAAATTGCCAGATTTTGGCTTTCTTTACCAGAAAATTGCTGGATTTGGCTCTGCCAGAACAAGGGAATTTCCAGATCTGGGCACTGGTGGTGGCAGCAAACACCAGACTGGGCGGTGCCAGACCCAGCAAAGTTGGAAATGAATTTGTAAAGAATTTTTAAGGTTTGATAGAAGGTTTCTATAGTATGTATACAAGTGTCACGATCCATCCTTACAAACGGATTTTGTGGTAGTTTGTGGGTTGATCTCAGAGTGCAAAAAAAACCGACACGGTACAGAGAGTTGCTGCTATAACCAAAACAAATGTACCTTTATTGAATAACCACAGCAAAATGCATTGAGGAGGAACTGGGGGAAAAGGGAAAAATAAGGAAAAAGAGGGAGGAAGAGAAAGGAAGGTATAGAGCTACCAACTGTTTTACTAGGCCGGGACTAGACTCAGAGCTAAGCAAACTCATGCAGCCAGGTGACATTCTGTAACATCAGAAGCTGGCAATCATGAGCACTTTGCTGTCAGAAGGTTACAGTTTGCACTGGGCCCAGAAGTGTTTTTCCCTAAGGCAAAGCAAATTGAAATGTGAAGTTTCAAAGCTTCAAATGACTATGAAAGGAAACTGCAGAATAATTTCTGGAAGGGCAGCACTGTCAATGATCATGCAGCCCACCAAGAGCTGGAGCTGAATCCAGAATTGCTTCTTCCAACTGTGCAGGAATTCATTCCACTGGCAAGCACTGGTCCATGGGAACAAATGATCCCCTAGCTCGGGGCTGAATGGCACCCAGGCTGCAGTGCAGATTTGAGGAGACCTTGTCACTTGTTATTGGCCTCCCAGTGGACTCATCCTTCTGCAAACAAGGTGCAAACAACACAGCTGCACTGCTGTCCCGGGCAAATATACATCCAGGTGATGTTGCCAAAGCAGTGCATCATTTCCCAGTGAAATACATACCTCTTCTTACGTATGGAATTGTGACTGAAGACACCTGTGAGCCAGAGCCGTGGGAGATTGCAAAGGAGCAAAGCTTTGGGATTTGGGCACACTTCTCTTGGTTTCTTTGCTCAGGCCTTTGGTGAGCACAGAACACACCTAGGTAGAAAACCTTTGACTAGATAGGATCTTTTGGATCCATTGTCCCCCAAACAGGTCAACAGGTGACTCTGTTGTAATGCCAAGTAACAAAGAGCAGCACAAATGACACAAAGAAACCATGGCCAAAGAGGAGGAGGAGAGGCCCAATGAAGAAAGGATGTGGTGTGGCACACTGAATGAGCTGCACTCCCATAATCTCTAGGCTAGCAGGTCCTGGTCTCACATTCTCCTCTTGGTTTATTTAAATTTTATTTTTTAAATTTATTTTTTTCATCATCAAAATAAAATATATCCAATTAAAAATATGTCACCAAATTTTAAAGATACAATCAAAACACAATAATTCAAAACTACATCTAAAGATCAGAACATATGTACAGCTGTAACTATCAAGCCTAACGCATCAGTCCTATTCTTCAAACACTCTTCACACAGGCGGCAGCTTCTTCCTGAGCTTGGAGGAAAGAGAGCTCTTCTGGACGGGAGGCGAGGACTTTGTGGGTGAGGGAACATCGGAAGTGTCCCGAGAAAACTTCTCGGTAGGACTGTAACCAGCCAGATCTGCAAAACTGAGACACAAAGTTTAACAGAGAGGCAAAGTTTAACAGAGGCCACCATGTAAACCTAAAGCAATCTGAAGCTCCATAATTCCTGGGACACATTTCCTGGAAATGTCTAAACAGCTGCACAGGGAAACATGCTCCTGCTGGCAGACACTGATGCAGGCCGGGGCACAACCCTGAGCCACTTGCCCAGAGCTGGCACAGGCACAGCCTGGCCTCTGGGCTGCCCTGGGACAGCAGGGAGCCCAGAGCCCTGTGCTCCCCAGGAATGGCTCAGCTGCACATGCACCCTCCTGCTCCTCTGCCTGCCCCACAGCTCAGCAGCCCTACAGCTCCACGGGCACTGGCAGCAGCACAGCTCATTGCAGGGGCACATGCAGGGCACAGCTGTTCCCTGGCAATGTGCACAGCCTCTCTGGGCTGCCACAAGACCCTTCCTCCCAGCAGGGATTGGCCCAGCTCCCCCCTCACCTCTGTGTGAGGCTGAGCCATGATTGCCTTCACCTTGTCCTCCATCTGGAGCTGCTTCAGGCCCCCCATGCCATGACTAGGAAGGGCAATGGAGAGAGCAGGGGCAGATGCACACCCTTCCTTAGGATTTCATCATTTTTGGCACAGCACAAAAGGCAAATCCAGAGGTGTCCAACTCAGCGCTTCCTCAGCCTTCTGGAGAACATCTTGCCTTCACCAGCCCAACATTTTGGAGAGGTTTTCCCGCACATGTGGAGGCTTGCTGGCAACACATTTCTTCAGCTGGGTGCCCATCACCTTGCAGAGGGCAGAGGCGAGCTTGGTGGCCACGGTGCGGACATTGGCGCTCTGCACAGGCAGCGCCTTGTTCTCCAGGCAGGACCAGAGCACGGGCAGGGCGTCGCGCTGGACGACTTCAGGGCTCCTGGCATGAACCCCCTGCACAAGCACTGCCGGGACAGAGACACAGCTCCTTACCCACCAGCCTCACTGCAAACAAGGACCTGCCTCTGCTGCTTCTGCTTCTTGCCAGCCTCTCTGGCCAAGGGCAGCAAAATAGCACCAGAACCCCTTGATCCAGAAAGGGGCAAAGCAGCTGAGCATCCTGGAAACAGAACCACCAACCCCTCAGCACTAATTGCTCCAACCAGAGCCTTGTCCCTGTGGCAGACTTCCTACCTTTACTAAATTATTTCACAATCTCTGCATGAACAATGAATGAAATGTCCAATTGCCTTTGATTTCCATTAAGAAGTTGTCTAAACCCACTCTGAAGATTTGGAAATGTACCATAGAGAGGAAATGGAGAGATTTCTAATAAAAGAGATGATTCCATTTTTGTAACTTTGATGTCAAGTGCCAGATGCCTAATCTGGCTCTTCCCTGTGCTCAGTGGCACACAGCAAAGGGCAGGATTAGAACTCACCTCAAAATTCCAGCCCACCAGAGATGGCTGCTGCCTGACAGCTGGATGAGAAACATCAGTGACCAGCTGGTGTCTTTGGCAGAATGCTTTTGGGGCTTCCAACAAAGAGCTGTTTCAAACCTCAGGGCATCTCTAGAGAATTACCCATACCTCATTGCCTTGGCATTTGGGCATCTCTACATTTTATTGCCATTTCCCCTCCCAATGTTAATGGCATTTTTTCTTATATGTCCACTGAAATAGGGGCATAGAGAAAGAAAAATGCTACACAGGGGACTGAAATGTAACCAAAACACGAGTGTTTTCTCATATTGTCTCTGAAATCTCTCTGCCCATTTTCTGAACTGAACTGTATCAAACACGGACAAAGGTTTAGTAGCAACAGGCTCCTTGCAACAGGCACATTTGGCTAAGAGATCAAAACCTGAAATGCTCTGGAGACCATTCTTATTTTCTGATCAGACAAAATGTTATTTAGTAGCAATTTAATATTCTGTGGCGGAAGAGACTTCATTTTCTCTATGCTGTTAATCCACCAGCAGTCATCAACATTGAAAGAGCTCCTGCAAGTACCCAAAACCAATTCTGCTAAGCAGGAAAGGGTTATGGTACCCATTTTAAAATGGGAATTCATTTGAATTTAAATGCAATTAAAGACATCAGTGACTACTGAATGTGAGGAACAGCTGTCTGGTCCTGCTAAATCTCAGAGAGAACATCTGCTTTTTCTAAAGTAGTCCTAATTTATGGTTAATTCCTTTATTTGAAAAAGAGATCAAAAGAAGTGCTAAACTAAATGCCCTATTGCTGGAGATCTATATTTTTCAAATGCTCTTTAAAGGGCCTTTGACATTCCCAATCGCTGAACATGCCCTTTTCAGATTCCTAATGAAGACACAAAGTGTATTAAACCTTGCATTTAAAGATGTTGGCATAATTAGCAGTGGATTTAGCCCCAGTTAAAACAAGGCTATCAATCATCTTCTCTGCTATATATTGAGATTATCCTTTTTCCATTCCTTGGCTCTTGCTGACATAGCAAGCTCCTCTAAGGAATCAATTATCAGCTGCATTTGTAGCATTTTGGACAGCGCTGACACAGGCAGACACTGTTTGCACACCCTGAAAGGCTCAGTCCAAGGCCACTCTGACAGCACAGGCAGGGAGCCTCAGCACTCTGCTTCTGTCCCTGTGCCCCAGAGGTGCCTTGCACTAAACCCGTGCCTTTGATACCTCTGTTGAGTTCTGGCCTAAGCTGTGACCCCCAGGCTCTGCACGGTTCAGCCTCAAAACTTTCCAAGAGAAAAACAAGAAATCTGTGAGGACAAAACAAACTGATGCCCTGAGACAGCATTTGCCACCATTTCCCCTCAAAGATCACAGATGTCCCTGAGCTCCTCAGAGAGGAGCCAGCTGGGGCATTTTTAGCCCTCCCTTTGCTGGAGGTGGTTCTGAGATGCCCCAGTGAGAGCTCAGCCCCAGGCCGAGCGCTGCCCCCATCTCAGGTGCTGCCCAGATCTGCAGCAGCCAGGGAAAACCTGCCAAACCCACCTGCCTTGGCTCTGGGGCAGCAGGGACACGCTCAGCACCTCCTGGTTTGGAGGAGCTGCTCTGCTGTCTGCTCACAGGCATTCCCTGTAAATGCTCCCTGGGAAGAGCTCTTGGCTCAGAAGGGGAGGCCATACCTGTGATACGCTCGGTGACATCCAGCAGGGCTTGGCCACTCAGTGATTCCATTGGTAGCTGAGCTCTTTCAGCAGTGACACTTTTATCTACAAGGGAAACACACATTTCTGCTCACTTTTCTCAGGTCATAGGAGAAAGGGCAGGGCCAACCCCATTTTATAAAATCAAGCACATTTCTGCAGATGTTTGAATCCTATTCTTCTTTCCTTCCAGCATACTTGGCAGGGTTTTAAATTCCAAAAGAAAAGCTCTCCTTTCACATTTGTAAATCCAAACTTGTCTGCTGTAGCAGGAGCTGTGTTAAAACATTTCACATCAGGGACCTCAAGAGTTCAGTCACATGGAAGCAGTGGAAAGGTTTTGCATCCCAGAGCAAAAAGGAAGAGCCCCATACTTGGGTCACAGAAAGGCACTGAGTCAGGCAGTTCCTGAGATCACAAAGCAGCTGGGGAGGAGAAAGTGGAAACTCTTCTTGAAGACCTGCCTCTTCAACACTCCTTTGTTCAGGCATATTCCACCAGTACGGAATTTTCAGAGCTGACATAAATGTGTGTGGCAAAGGAATTTACAGCAGCCCTTGCCTATGTAGGTAATTGCTGTGGCCACCTTGCCCCATGCAAAACAACATGTGGAACAAGGCATCATTGACAGCTGGGTTTATACCTCTTTGTTCTAAAGAAATGAACTTGGTGAATCACAAGTTCCCCTTTGAAAATAGAAGAAAAGAAGAAAAGTGGAAAATAGGCAGCTAATGCCTCTAATGTAGAGCCTCCCAGGTGGCTGCTCTGCAGAAGCTCTGATGGGTCAGTGTCCCTTCATGCCAACAGCAAAGCTGCTCATTTGGGAGTCAGACGGGGCCCAAGCAAACTCCAAACCCCCTTTGCCTCTGAACTGTAGCAGAGCTGTAGCCCAGGACTTGCCCTTCAGACAAGCAGCACAGAGCCAAGGGCTCCTGGGACTGTTGGGAAATGCTGATCCCATTCCAGCCTGTTGGGGATGGTGCATAAGGACTGCACCTGCACAGCCTCTGGTGGGTGTCAGCTGCAGTGTTCCACAGACAAGAGCAGCTGTCAAGGCACTCAGCGCTCTCTTGTGCAGGAGAGACAGAGACGAAGCTGAGGAGAGTCCCTGCCAGGGCTCAGCCTTACCCAAATGAGCAATGGATTCTTCCAGTGCTTTCACAGCTGCCCCACGAACCCTGGGATCCTTTGAGTTCAGGTTCTTTGTTATTCCTTCCACCAAACCAACGATCACCGGGTTCAGGGCATCTTTCAAGGCTCCTGTGATTTCAGCCAGCACGTCCAGCGCCCTCTGCTTCACTTTCTTGTGGCTGTCAGATATTCTCAGGACAAAATAATCAAAAATCTGTGAAGAGAACAAGCCACATGAAAGCTGGATTCAAATGTCCTTGTTTGAAGAGTGGATGGAGCAGTGAGCAATGTCAAAGATGAAAGTGATGCTTTCTGTCAGGTCAGCACTTGCTTGCACAATTTCACTGTTTTCCTGTGGGCCACTCACTGGAATGGTAGCACAACCTCATGCTGGTTGAAAGCTTTTCTTCTGTTTTTAAGAGGTTTGGCTGGGGACAGAATAGTTCCTATGGTATTTCTCTCCATCTATAAATCATTAAATCAATTCCATTTATTAATGCTAAAGACTACCTTTGCTTTTAATGCAAGCAGATGTTTACAATGCCCAGTTTTCTATACAGTTGCCTCAAGTACTGAGGGCAATTATGATTTTGCCAAAACTATGGCTGGAGGAGATCTAAGTTTTCTTTTGTTTGTCTCAGAGGCAATGTCTGGAGAATTGCAGGGCTCTGATCAACTCTTCCAGGATCCAGACTATTTCTGTAAGTAACAGGTGGACTTCTGAAATGTAATGTGCTGTACAGCTCTCATTAGAGCAGGTTCAGTCCCTTGAACGCCTCATTATCAGGCACCTTTTCCTGGAAAAAGGGAAAAAGCAGCTACTGGGAGGGGAAGGCAGAGATGAGTCCTTAGCTGTTTTCCTCCTTTTCCAAAGAGAAAAAAAGACCTCCAAGAAGGGTGAGCACTGTCTTTACCAAGAGGAATAGGAACAAGGATGGGAATGAGTAGCCAGAGCTGTGCCTGTGTAAGGCAAAATGGAGTATATAGAAGTATTCTTTAAAAAAACAACTGGATTTTAACCAACCCAGCCTGATACTTCTCTTCCCTATGCAAACCCATTTTTGGGCTAGAGAACAATTGCCATGCTTTCAGGGGCTGGATTCCCTTCACTTCACCCAACTGGGAGTAGGAGAGAGCAGCAGTTACACCAGCAGAAAATTCTGCCATCATCTGATGAACAGCATCAATAGGCACCCGCCAGACAAATACAGCTGGACTGAAATAACTTGTCCTGAAGCCTGGGCCTGAATTACATTTGTCTGGGTAAGAGGGACCAGCGTGTCCCAAACAGCCAGGATGGAGTGCCAAGACACACTGAATTAACTTTGCTGCTACAGGCTCAGGAAAGGAGCTAAAGGAAAGGAGCAGTGGAGATACCCTACATACTTGGGCAATATTAGTGGCGATCAGCTGGGGGCTGGTTTTGCACAGGTCTCGGAGGAGTTCCACTCCTTCCATCCTTGTCTGAAACCCCTTGGCTTCCAGGAGATGGTAAAGCTTCTGGAGCAGCTCCGTTTCTTCCACAGCTGGAGGTGACGTGACCTGGGCTTTTGCACAGTGTAGGAGGTGTCCATCAGAGGGAGATTTCACCCTGGAAAATAAAACCAAATGAGGACCTGGTGGTGATAATTATCGTAGCATGGCATCCCCATAGTGGAAATAATTAGCATTGACTCCATGATTCCAGAAGGCTGATCAATCACTTTACTATAATATACTATACTATACTATGCTATGCTATGCTATGCTATACTTAACTGTACTATACAGAAACTCATCGCCCTTACAGACACTCTGATACAGACAGACCAGATTGGCCAATTGAATCCAAAACACCATCACCAGTGGCCAATTAGGAAATCACCCTTTGGTAAACAAATCTCCAGAACACATTCCACGTGTTCACAGCAACAGGTGCAGCAAGTGAAGATAAGAATTGTTTCTCATTCTTTTCTCTGATCTTCTCACAGCCTTCCCCAGGACAATGCCTGGCAAAGTTGTGCCTGCTTTTCTCTGTGGAGAGAGCTGCAGCCACAGACAATACCTGCAGTTAATTGTGAGCAAAACATCTTGAGCAGCTTTCCCAATTTTGTGATTTCAAGCTGGAAAATCATGAGGCTCTGAAGAACAATGTGGACCTCATGACAATCATTATGGGAGACAATCTGCCAGTGACATTCTCACCACTGCTCACTCAGGAAAACCAAGGATGAGGTGCATCTGATCTATCTTCAGATGGCTGCCAGGGCACACAGGTCACATTGCTTTGTGCAGAAAGAGAGACACTACTGCCAAGTTTAAATGCCTCCTCATAAGGGACGTGTGTGTCTTAGAATAAGGAAACTCATCACTCTGGAGAAGTGTCTCTACAACCAGGCATGACAATCTGGAAAAGCAGCTCAGATGCATCTGAAGAGATGAACAGGGCCATATTTGAAGGATTCAGAAAATCAGTAAGGGAGATAAAAACAGAAGCCAGACATCCCAGAACTACACTCACCTTTCATTTGCTTCCCTAGAGACCAGATGCACAGCTTAACAACCCCACTGGGAACAATTCTCCTGGATCAACCTGTCTCTTCCACGAGCACAGGAAGATGCCAGCTGTGCTACTGAGGCATGTGGTCACTTTCCTGTCACTGCTGAGCAGGACAGAGCTAAATAAATCCCCTCTGCTATCAGAGGGGAACAGGTACAAGTAGCTCTGCAGCTGCCATGAAGAGACAGCAAGGAGCAATTCCTGTCCTAAATGCTGATTGCAGCACAGGGGGAAATAAACCAAACATGCTGTCCATCAAGCAAATTACATGAAGGACAGGAATATCAAGACAAAAAGTCCACATTCAGACACCTGTTGACTGAAGTTGTTCAGGAATTGCCTTGCTCCTTACTACTCAAACTTGGTGCTGTTTGAAGGTAAGAAAACCATGATTCAGCCAGGCCAAACCACATGGATGAGAACTGCATCTTTGTGGAATGGCATCTTACTTCCAGACTGAGATTTCTCATGAAAACACCCATCTGAAAAAGACTCCACTCAGATGAAAAAAAATCCTGGTTGAATTTACTTGTCCCAAGTCAGGCAGCAGAAACTTGGCCCTCTCCCAGCCTCCACAACACTGCCCTTGCCACTGCACTGGATTGTCTGAGCTGCAGCCAATGGGTGTCTGTTTGTCTCTCCATTTTTGTGGAAATCCCTCCAGAGAAGTTGTGTTCAGCACAATGCACAAGTAGACATTTTTTATCCTAGAGCATTTGTAGGGAAAGGAAATAATCTGTGGCATTGGTCATCTCTGCCAGACAATTTTTCCTGAGGAAGAGGCATGTAAAGCTTGCCATGTGCTTTGTCACATCTGACAAAAGTGCTCAGTACCGTTTGCTAGCAGAGAATGTGGCCTGGGGCTCCTTTAAGCCATCGTTCCTCTCCTTCACCGGCTCCTTGACAGATGGGCCTTCAGCCTTCTGGTTTTCCATCCCCTACAAAGACACAGAGAAACCCCGTCAATCTTTAGAGTATAAACCAGGAAATTCCCTGTTGAAAACACAAGTTAGAACCAAGATCACTGATACCGAGGCTTAGGAAAACATTTCCTAACTTACAGATGGAAACAGACCAGAGATTCAGTGATGCCAACTCTTTGTTTTCAATAGCCCAATACAGGTTATGGGTGCTACAAGACTGACAGCAGTCTAAAATCCCAAATTCCTTAGTCTTGAGCAGAAATGGGAAAAATACAAACTGGCAGGCAACGAGTGTTCATGAAGGAAGCAGCAGAACAAACTGGACTCTTTGGAGGTTGGCCCAGTGTGTTGGAAGTTGATTTGGTTCAACACTCACTCTCCCTGTGCCTGCATAAAGGCAGGCTTCTGTGGAGAAATGGCTACATGACAGAGGTCACGTAGACATTCGCATGTTAGCCGATCAGGAGCTGGGAAAGTACCGAACACAGCTAGTTTGAGTTTTTGCACCTGCAAGATAGTGTGTTCTTGGGCCTAGCTGGGTATGATAACAAGTAGACAGAGAGACATGGGAAATAGGGAATGTAGGCCCAAACGAATGAGGAAGAGTTGATGGTATAGTTTAACCAATAGTTTGCTTGGCTTACAGAATATTCATAAGCTTATTACTTGCTGTATAAGTGTCTGATGCTCTCTTCAATAAACGGAACTTGCTTATCACTCACATTGAGTGCCCGAGTCTCCCCTCACCGACAAATGGCTCATCCCCGACAAAGGCCTCATTCTGCAATAGGTAAGCAACAGAAAAAGTTAAGAGCATATAGGAGTGAGTGTAGTCACAAGGACCTGGAGAAGAAAGAGCCCCAAAAGGCCAGACATGATGTAATATCACCCATAATAAGGGTAAAATATATGTTGCTATTCATCATGTATCCAAAGAATTATGGAATGGTTTGGGTTGGAAGGGACCTTTAAAGGTCATCTGGAATGACAGAGTACTGACAGCAAGAGAAAAGTATCTTAAGTGCCAGGGAAAACTGTGTTGAAAGCAACCTAAGATTAGTGCCAAAACAGCAACACCTTATCTTTGAACTAAAGATTTATCAATCACTAATGCTGTCTGCCACTAAACCAGGGGCACACTTAACCAGAATCCTCCACTCCAGCTTTGCCATGCTGTGCTATCAGAGCTCTCCATGCTCCCCAGCTCCTGCAGAAACTGGACTTTGTGATGTGACCCCAGCATGGCAGCAGCCCAGTTGAAGCATCACCACTCCTACAAAATAAAGCAGTTTTTACCTGACTATCAAGCAACATCAAACTTCTCTGGGAAGCACTGGGTGCAGGACAATCAGGGACAGAAAAGGGATGTGCCTGTGGAGCAGAGGGCTGGTAAAAATTCTCATTAGGTTGTAAACAGCTGGTTTCATTAGTCTGCCTACAGACAATCATAATTACTTAGTGGCTACTGCAAGGTGAAAAGCCATTGCAGTTTATTAAGGTTCTCAGAGCTGCAAACCTGGCAGTGAAATTATTTTTAAAGTGGCTTGTAAAGTTTGTCTCTTCTCAAAGAACGTGTCAGGCTGATAGACCAGGCTGTGAAATTTATGCCCCAATAAAAGGGCGTTTGAATGCAGTTTAATGGCACCTGAAATGTTCTGCTCTGAGAAACTGTCCCCAAAGTCCAGGTGGACCTTTCTCCATTGGAACTCTTAGAAATTTGTAGAAGCTATAACTTAGGCATTAATTTTACAGGAGCATTTATAGCCCAAGGGTCAAGAGCAAAGCCATAAAATGCTGCTCAAGCCCTGAGCTTTCTCGAACCAGAGGTAAACTTGTATCCAAAGGTCTGGAGCCCAAATTTGCTCTAGTAGAATTCTGTTATAAAGCGTAGCCTGCAACAAAGGTAGACTTTTATCTCAGCTTAGTTAAATATTCCCCCTAAACCACCATAAATTATAATTTCCCCACTATAATACATGTTTTGTCCACTCCTAATTACTCTTTCTTCTTGCCCTAAGCACAATCCTTACTCATACAATACGTTTTATGACTCTCATTAAATTTATTATTCTACAGACATATGTTAAAGTTTACCCGAATGATAGCTTTATCCAGTTCCTGCCAGAGCTAATGGAGAAGATATTTCAGTTTATTCAAATCAGCTGTTATCTCAGAAAGAGGATGATGCTTAAATTATAATAAAAGTTCTGCCAGAAACAATATTCCTTTGTTTCCCCCAACCATTCACTAAAAGCCCTCAGTCACTTAGGAACTTTTTAAATAATTTCTAGTATTCACTACATGGCCAGTTACTAAAGGAGCTCTGACCCTGCAGTGCAGTTAATGACCATCTCTGACATATTTCTTACATGTATTTTTTTTTCCCAACATTTTCTTCAACAGCAGCTAACCAGGTACCTTGCCCTTTTTGTCTCCTGTTTAATCCATTTACTCTCATCCTCCATTGCACAGCACACAATGTTTCCACAGAACCAGCCTGCACCAGACACTATTTCACAACTCACCCATAAAATCCCAATCTTTCACACTTCCACCTCTTCATCTTCCCATCCAGGGAGGGCAGTCAAGGTCAGCCAGATGCAAATGAGGTGTTTGAAGCTGAGGTGTGATGAGGCCCTGATTGCTTGATGAGCACAGGAGGAGGAAAGGTCTTGGCTGTGCCTTAGTTCTTAAATCATCCTCAGTTGTGCAGGAAAATTAAGGACAGAGCAGTGATGCTCCTCTGACCAGCTTCCCCATGGCATTGTTCCTGTCATGAAGTCAAAGACAGGCAGGTCACACATATTCTCTTTCTCTGACTCCTGCTGGGATGACAACATTGAAAAATAAAAAAAAAAATATAATTATCAGGGCTTTTCATAGTGTGAACTCAGGATTTCCCACACTCTTGCAAAGGGGGAATGTTCATCAGGCAAAGGATATGAGAAGGAGCCTCAAATTGTCCAAAATCCCAGTAAAAATATTTTTTCCTATGGAAAGCTTCACCAAAGCTGGTCACACTTCAGGCCCTTTGTGCACCCATTTCCTCATGTGCATCTCCCAGTGGGGTGTTCCCACTGCTCCAAGGACCCCACACAAACCTTACAACCTCCCACAAACACACCCCCAGGAGCTGCACCCTTCCCTCCAAACCTGGGTACCTGCATCAGCCACCTCTGTGCTGAGCTGAGCCTGGTTCTCCCCAAAAAGAAGGTGCTCAGTTTATCCTTGAAAAGATTGACAACAGCATTCTTGTCTTCTTCAAAAGAGCCATTATTTCACAGCTGTAGTCTCCACACTGAGACTTTATTCCCTTAAAGTGTCCAAGTACACAGGCAGCATCAAGGAAGGCACTGAAGTGAGTCAAGTTTAACCCCAAAGAGCTCTCAGCTCCCTGTGAAAGCTCAGACAAGCAGCAGAGAAAGAATGAATGCTCCTGTAATGGCATCTAACAGCCACAGGGCAAGGGAGAAGTTGGGTTTAGAGAATGAAGAAAAAGCACTAAGTAATAAAAGGTGAGAAAAATCCATCACTCGAACAGGTAAATGAAGGTAAACCACTTGAAGAGACAGATTTAAGATGGAGAGAAAAAACCCACAATTAATAGTGTTCATGACACCCAGAGGCAAAACAAGCCCAGGGGATCAGGAAAGAGGTAAGCCTGTGCTCCGAGGAACAGCAGAAATGAAGTGAGAGCTCTGGAGGGACCAAAAGAAAGAGGCACTCTGAAGAAAGGAAAAAATACAAGGTGCTTTGGTTTTTTTTAAATCAAGAGTGTCTTATATGATTTTGTAGAAATACAGAAAAATAAAGGTCAGGAGAAGCATAGTTGATTGGGAACATTCCTGCATAGCAGACAAGATATATCCTTGTACAAATTATTCCATGCAGCACTCACATATTTAATTACTTCTTTTCCTCTTCCTGGGGAAGCAGAGTTGCTTTATTGACTCCAAGCAATATTTTCTCCCTCCTCCCTGGCTAAGAACAAGCTCCCACCTTGGCAAGGGCTCACTGGTTTACTTAATGCTCATCACAGCCATGCTAAGGAGAGTGGAGCAGGTTAATTTATCACTTGTTCCAATGATTAACTTGTCCAGCTGCCGGGTCCAAGAGCCCCAGAGTGCCTCAGGTTATACAGGGTCACAGAAGGAAAAGCTCCATTGCATTAAGCTGCTGCCACACTGGCCCTCTCTGCCTGTCAAATACACTCAGATACTCTTGCACTGCCCTCTGAAAATCCCCCATAAAATACAAGTGAAAATCCCTCATCACCTGTGAGAAAGCACAGCTGGGTTCTGCTCAGGGCATTTCAAACTATGTGGGGTATTTGTGAGCTCCCCTTGCAAGGGCAGCATCTCGGGAAAACCAAAAGTTTCTTTCCATGGACTCACCATACTCAGGACACTTCCCCTAGACCAGGTTGCTGCAAGCCCCATCCAACATGGCCTTGAACACTTCCAAGGGTGACACAACCACAGCTTCTCTGGAACCTGTTCTGCTCCTCCCAGATCTAAAATCATACCAAATTTAGCAGCCTCAGATACAGATTTCTATTAAATATCTACATTTTTCTAGGAAAGAAATATGGCAAACCTTGTTTGCATCCAACTTTGCAAAATCAACACAAGCTCTTCAGAAAGGGCTGCCATCCACTTTTCTTATTTTTCCCCATTTGGTGGAACATTTTCATTCTGCTGTTGTTTGGAGCAATATTTTAATATATCTGGCTGAGCTGCTTAAAATAGTACAGCAAGACACTTGTGTGAGGGGTGGAAAACTGAGCTCTTGCACATCTAGTGTCTCTGTTGTTGGAAGTCTTCAATCCCACTTCTCTGGTGGGATGAAATAGGTGCTACTAATCCAATTTCTAAAGTATCATGCATCAAGCTGACACTGTTTTAAGACTTTAAAAACCCCAGTCAATTTAAACAAACCTCTGCTCCTTTCCATTTTCTCTGTTCCACAGTTTATGACAGAAGACAGGAGAGAAAGATTGTTTTGGGAACAATGTTTTCAGCACTCTAAAAATAATATAAAAACTGCTGTGCCACACTCTCAGCTGTTACAGCCCCAAAAAGCACAGGCTGTCTTTGCTCACAGAGTCACAATTGTGGTGGGATTTCTACCACACCAGAGGACAATCAATTTTTTGTTTTCTCCTGAAAATAACTGCAGCACTTCTGGGTAGCAAGGCAAACATGAGCCTCTTTCAATGGCCCTTGAAACTGGCTATGTGAAATGAGGGACACAAAGCCTAAGGCCAGCTGAACCTGTGATCTCTGAATGTCTTCACAATCTTCCCAGGAAGATGAATGGCAATCACTGTTCTGCCAGGGAAACTGCATCTGCTGGGAATGGGGTGTAGAAAATGTGCTTTCTGCTCCTCTCAGAGCCAAAATTCCTACACATTTCTTCTAAGTCCCTCTTAGAAAAGGACCATGTTCAGCTGAGTGACAGTGAAGCAGAATGGCAATCCAGGAATAAATGTTCCTGTGCACAACATCCTCCATTCACATGGATGCTTCCTCACTGGCACACAGGAACAAGGAAGGAACAAAAATGCATCATTGTACATAAAGTCAGATGTGTTGAGGGATGAACAGATCTCACAGGGATATGGAAACCTCCCCTGAAAACCCAGTCCAGGGAGAGCCTGAGCTGTTTTGTGGTTCTAGGCATGAAGATGCTCAGGATCTTCCACAGATGCTCAGGATTGTGCCTGGATCTTGCTCTGGAAATGCCAGTGGCTCAGCTGAGAGCTGTGGGGATGATTTACACTGCACTGAGAGGAGCCACAGTCCTGCAAGGGTCTTTTATCAGGAGCAAACAGCAGCCTGGAGGGTGGGGAATGCTGGGTCTGAACCACTGCTCATCCTTCACCTTAATGTGGAGCTGCCCCCAAAGTTGCCATGTATCTCTTTTTATTTTTCTCCTGTTGGGTATATTTTGGAGCAGCTGTTTTATGTGGCTTTTTATGGTGATCCTGTGGGAAGCAGCCATTTGCCTGCTGTGATATCCTCAAAACTAACACTAACTCCTCATTCCCTTTGGTTTTATTTGGGGTTTTTTATTTGTTTGATTGGTTTGCATGGGTTTGTTTATTTGGGTTTTTGTCTGTTTTGGTTTGAGCTTTTTATTTGCTTTTTTATAAATGACTGGTTAAGTTGGCATAGCCAAACTCAAGAAAATGTAAACCAGGCTTGACTTTCCAGAAATTACTTTTGGCTGGGTTTAGCTGCATCCCTAGACTCAGGATCACCAATATATTTGCAGGTTTTGCTCTGCATCATCAGCCTGCCCAGACTCTGCTTGGTGTTTCACAAATGGAGAAGACAGTGGACATTATGCCAAGCTTCCTTTCAAACAGAAAAACCATCAGCATGACAGAAAAGAAGAAAAAAATAAAATTCACCAGTTAGACCAAGTGTCCCACCATCTTTCCCTCCACTGTTATTAATTTTGTACATTTAGAGGCAAATCTGGGTCTAAAACTTCCATCTCTCAGTTCCTGATGCTATTTGCTACCCTTCAGCTTTGACATCCCCTGATCTGACTGACTGCTATCCAAGTGGGACTGGGGATGCTCAGCCTGAAAAGAGGAGACACTGGGAGGCTCCACTGTGGCTGTGCAGGACTGGGAGGGTCCCACAGGAAAGAAGGGGACAGAGAGTTCAACAGGGCCTGTGGTGACAGGGCAAGGGGGATGGCTTTCAACTGCCGATTGATTGAAGCTGGATCTAAGGAAGCTGCTGTTTTACACTGAGGACAGTGAGGCACTGGCCCAGGCTGGGCACAGAGGCTGTGCATGCCCCATCCTTGGGAACAGGGCTCCCCCAAGGTCTGGGAGGAGATTGCTCAGCTTGGAACAAGATGATCTTCAGGGTCCGTTTCAAGCCCAACCATTCAGGGATCCCCAGTGACCACTTCTGTTGACCCTGGAATCTTGGGATCTGTGTGATGTCACTTCCCACGTTCCAACTGGAACTGCCACCACCCAGCACAGAGAACAACTCAACCACTGGCCCTTGTGTCAGCCCACCGTTCAGTCTGCGCCTGCTCACCCTCGTCACCGTTCTTGCCGCCCTTCTTGCCACCTGCCCGCTGCTACTCCTATCAGTGCTGAGAGCTCCCTAGTGCCTGGATTTTGTCATCCATCACTTCAGGATGCTCACGTTTATCCTTTGTCTCATTTGTCAGCTGAGGGAGGTATGGTGCCATTCCATGGAGGTGGACACCTCCAGCTGCCCGAGTGGGCTGCAGCTCTGTGGGGATGGTGTGGGACAGGGACCCCACTCTGAGGTTTTGCCACCTCTGCAGGCTGTCATGGACAGAGAGGAAGAGATGGACGTGGATGTCCAGACTCCTACAGTGGAGGACGTGGAAATGGAGGAAGAAGAGACTGAAGAGGAAGAGATGGAGGTGGATATGGATATGGAAGAAGAGATGGAGGTGGATGTGGAAGAGGAAATGGAAGTGGATGTTTATGAGGAAGAGGAGGAGATGGAAGTGGAAATGGAAGAATACATTGAGGACATGGACATTGATATAAAAGATGAGGAAGAGGATATGATTTTGGGATGACGACCAATGCCAGCAGCAGGACAGGCACGTGATCCCCACAGGCAGAGTGGGTCCCCTGCTGCCAGACTGGAGCTAGGCTGGTCCCTGTGCAGAGACATGGCACCTGGCGAACTGGAGTCTGGTGGCCACACACTGCCTGTCCTGTGCTCACTTTGGGCCACTCAAGCTCCATCCCACAGCCAGCCAGGCTCAGCTCTGGTAGCAGAGTCCTGCTTTGCCCACATGTGCCTACCTGGGGACACATGGAAGAGCCCTCTGTGCCTGACTGCAGTGACCATGGCACCTGCTTTTCTTCCAGCACTGATGAACCTTCCGGACAGAGATGCCACCCTTTTGTACATATGTTCTACAGTTTTTTGTCTTTAGGAATAGGATTTAGGACTTAAGACTTTTAGAATTTTTTTATCTTCTACAAATGAATTTCATATATTTTAGCTAGATAGGTTCTTACGTATATACGTTCTACGGATTGTTGTTGTTACAAGTGTTCTTACATTGTTAAAGTGTTCTGTATTGCTGTTGATGCTCTTCTGTAATAAACAATTTTTTTTTTTCACACCCCCGTACTCTTACCATTTGCATTGGGCCCAGGCAGCATTTGCAAAGTTGTGGTTTCCACTTGCTCCAGGTTCTCAGGGCTGGAGGTCCCTGGGGGAGCTGGCACAGCCACCCCAGGAGTGGGGGCACCTGTGCACAGAGGGGTCCCACTGACAGAGGTCACCCCCTCCCTGCAGTTTCTCTGGACACACCTGGTAGCTGCAGGGGCAAATCCCAGCGTGCCCTGTCCCATGGGATCCCATGTTGGAGCAGGGCTGAGCCTGCCTGCTCCTGCAGAGCCTCAGCCATGACTCTGTCCTTGGGAGCCCCAGGGCTAAGGAGGGTGCACTGGGCTGTGGGGAACCCCTGTTCCTGAACACCCTGAGGGGCTGGACCAGCCTGGAGGGAGCCCCAGCCCTACATGGACCAAGATTTCCCTTGGAAACCCTGTCTGTGCCCAGACTCTGGTACAAGCACAACAGGAATTGATCTTCCTAGTTAAAGGTGTTAATTGGCACAAATTTATCCCTTGGACTTTCTAGTACAGTAAATGTCAGCACTTGTAATCCCTGTTCTGCACTCCCTGGTCAGGCACCAAAACATCTGAACCTGACAGAACATCTTTAATTAGCACCAACCTGCAGAGAGCTATGGGGGAGAACCTACCCCCAACAGCCAGAGAAACACTTGACATTGATAGTCTGGGGCAGAGCTGAAACTAAAGCATTTTAATGCCAAGAGAGAGGATTTTTTTTATTGAACAATAATGAAAGCTTTTGGTCTCCTCACCTGCCACAGATGTGTATTGCCAAGGTTTGCTTCTGGGTTATGACTGATTTTTATAAATCTGTTCAGAACTCTGCTGCTGTTCCTGGCTAAGGTGCAGAGATGATATTTCAGAGCCAGATGAGCTCAGCACAGCTTGTGCAACACACAGTTTCCACACCCAGACACTCAGGCCATGCAAACTGATACTTTTTCATCTCTGTGCAAAGATGAGTGTTAGGACATCACTGAAGTACCACACACTTCTCAGAGCTGTCCCTTTCATCCAGCTCTCCCCAGTCACTTCACAGACTTCACTCCAAGCAGTTTATCTCTGATAGAGTTCAGTGGCACATGGGATTTAATCCTGGTTTTTCTTCATCTTCTCCTGAGCTGTCTCCAGACACAGTGTGTGGGCACTGTCTGACAGCAGCAGCATTAACATGTCACCTCCCTGACACTGAGGTTCATGTCACAACTTTTCACCAAAAACAGCAAATAAATGATTCCCACTGTGTCCCACACAGCTCCATGGGGAGTTTGTGTGGCTGCAGTTCCAGCACCAGCCCTGGTGCACAGGAATTTCAGGAGGAGATACAGAAGGAATCAGCCATTCACAGAGAAAAACATCACTTTGCACAGCCCAGATCCCCACGACACTGCAGACTCTGGTGACCCAGACTCTGCATTTACACTTTGGCCTCTGTGCCTTCCTTTTCTTCTCACTAAACTCCTCCCAGTTTCCCTCATGCTCAGGTTCCCAAGATAATTAAAAGCAGCATTAGGAGCAGAGATAGATGACGGGAACTGTCCCAAGGCTTGATAAAATTTATCTTTTCAGAGAATTCCAGCCAAGGAGAGAGGAAAAGCCTGCATGAAAGAGGTGTGAAATCAAAGCAGTAATCAAATTTAGGTATAATGAGAGAAGCTGAAGAGGTTTTCAATGTTCAGAACAAGATTAGCAGCTCCAGGCACAGGAGGGATGGGACAATTTCCCTGCTGTAACAACTCTGTGATGCAAATTGCATCTCAAACCATTCTCCCCGGCTCTGGGACCTGTTCAGCCACAAACGTGGTGCTGAATTTTTTAAAGCAAAGTGAAAGCAGGGAGGTGGTTTGCAAATAAAAACCACAGAGGACAGCTGGGAAGAACCAGCTGGAGCAGAGAGGGGTAGAGTCTGGCCCTGAGGTGCAGCACAGCCTGAAACTCTAACAAATTAAAGAACTTACCACTTGGGTTTTTTTCCCCCAGGAGCTACAGAAGCTGCTTTATGGAATCCCTGCCTCCTTCACACCGCATCAGCCTGCAGGAGAGCCCAAGGATGAAGATTACAGCATCTTCAGCTGCTGCTTCCATCTCCTGACTCAAATCTCACCAAAATCTGTCACCACTGGGCCTTCCCAAAGCCTCAGATTCACTCGGTCTGTGCAGGATTTCCGTTCTGAGGAGCATGAAGGAAGATAAAGGCACTTGCGGACACCAGAGAAGCAATTGCTGCCTGAGGTGCATTTCACTGCCCAGGTTAGTGCCTCTAAAACCATCAAAATCAGCCCCTTTGACAGCACCAAGCCAACAGCAGGACATCAGGGCCTGCACATGGTTGGAAATGCCATTTTTTAATATTCCTCTTTCCGTCTCTCATTTCATGGTGCCATTGCAGGAGTTATTCCCATCACTTGGCAATCAGCTTCAGATGGATTTTTAGTGCTGAGCAAATAAGAGGCAATTTTACTTTGTCTCCAATGAATGAAATTTCACCTAAATCAGACAAACTCTGTGTTCTGAGACTAACCGCTGCCAGGTCCCCAACCTGGATGTCAAACTGCTCTAATATTGAAAAGTTAAATTTATTTGGCTTTGTGTACAAGATTATTCTCTCTCAAAAGAATTGGAATCCATATAATTGCATTTCCAAGCACTAAACTCAGACCAGCCACAAAGAGCACAAGAGATAAGAAAAGAAATAGAGATTTCTAAGGAGATGGAAATTGAATGCTGAGTTTTTTCCCATTATAGAAAGTTTCATAAATTATCACCTGCCAGCTCCTTGCCTTCACTTGTGTGGCCACCACTGAATACACTCACCGATAATGTGAAAATGTTTGTCCTACTGAAAAGTGGGACTAGAAGTAGAAAAAGGCTCAGATATCTGAATTAAAAGACAACATAATGAAAAGAGCTGCCTTATAATAGCAAGATATGATGGACAGCAGGAATGGCTGAAGCCAGCAGAGATAAGTCCATGAACTATTCATGCTACAGAGATTTCTGAAAAAACCCCCAATAACCCAAATACAATGTTTTGTCTGGCAGAGCTGATAGGAACCCTGTGCATTTAATTCAGTCATTGGCAGCAAATAAAGATCAGCTTGAAGCTCCTTTGGTCCACTACTACTTATTTTTTTTCACCCAAAAAATGGAATTACATTTACTCTTTGCGAAGAAATTACTGCTTTGAGTGGTTCAATGCAAGGATCACAGCTGTGGGAGACACAGAGTGGCAGGAGAAGGGGATCTGCTGGGGGGTTTTGGGGGACAGATTAAAGAAATACTCAAGCGAAACCTGTGAGAGGTCAAGACTCCATCCCTCAGAGGACAAACTCGATTTGACCCAAATGCCATTCAAATCCAACCAACATTGAGGCATTTCCCCAAGCTCTGCTGAGCCATCAGGTACAACCCAAATCACTCTGTGGGACCAGGGCAGCAGATCCCAGGCATGGGACAGGGATGCTCCCCTGGGAAGTCACCTCCATTGCCCATGGGACTCACAAAATCTGCTTCTAAAGACCCCAACATCAAAAAAACTCCACATTAAAAGCCTTTAATTTGGGGTTTCCCTTCTCCACCTGTCTGCTGTCACTAGGCAGCTGCTCCACTTCAACACCCTTCTGATGAGTATAAATTTTCTCCTGATTCTCAGCCTAAACGGGAAGTTGTTTCCATTTATTCTTCTGCAAGTACTGGGAGCTTGTACCTGCTTTGCTCTTTCTCTCCTGGTGTGCACATAAAAAGCCAAAGCCAAGAGCATTTCCTTGTTTAAATCATGTCATTTATCCTTATTATTTCTTTCCCATAAAATTGCATGGATTTGGTGCTGGCTCAACACTCAGAATATTGACAGCACAAAGTCCAGTTCTTACACTGACCTCTCCAAGTTTTGGACCAAGCCTGCAAAGAAGGAAATACAGCAAAGATATTCCAAACAGGGGCCCTAATAAAGGTAATAAAATGCCACCTGTGTTTGCTGCAGGGAAGAATAGTGCTGCTTATTAAATCATTACAGACAATTAAAGCAGCAGAGGGGAGGAAGACAGTGCTATCGTTTCCAGCTCCCCAGCCCTCTGCCACTGGCAGGAATTTCATAAAGCACAAATCTCTCAGCAGAAATCCCTCAGCAATTGATTTGCTGCTCGTGGAACACAGCAGGCACACACCCTGGTTTTCCTGACCAGAAAAGTAGAATTTGCCTCGATGTTTTTCCCTCAATGTTTTGTGATGTCAAATCCCCCTCCCTGCCCTGAAGTGACATGTTTCTGTAGGGTGACAGCCCTCTGGAGAGGCACAGAGAGCTTTGTGCCAGTGTAAGGGATCCCCACAAGGGCAGATCCCTAATTCAGGCTCCATCTCTGCTTACATGCAGTTCCTAGCAGAAAATTCATTGCATTTCCCCAGAACAGGTAATTTCAATCACAGAGCTGTTCTGCCTTCCACAAAAGCAGCGTGCCAGTGATTGCTTTGGAGACCAGCATCAGGAAACATAGCAACACCTAACAGCCAGGACCATCCAAACCCACTTATCAGCTCACCCCCACATCTCCTGGACTCACTTGAATGCCCAGGAGAGTCTGAAGAGCCAACTGTTTTCTAAGAAATGGTTGTGCAATCAAAAGGTAAATGACAGGGACAACCAGCCCCACACAGGTGCCCCAGGCAGGAGAAAGAGCAGGAGGGATCTATCCCTTACTGACAGAGGTGCAGCTCAAGTGATGCTCTCTCACTCTTTGGGTTGGTTTTGTTATTTTACATTAAAAACACATCCTCTCAGGAGACAGTCTCATTTAAATCTTCTACCTCTTTAGCTTTGTACACTCAGCCCATTACATTGAAAGATTTTACCTTAATTTCTTCTCCAGGAAAGAAGTAATCGATCTTTTATTGGTGGCACTTTAAATTGGCATGTTGACTACATAAATCCACTGCTCATCACATCAAAGGTTGATCCAATAGTGCCAATTACTCCAGTAATGGAGATCTTTAGAGGGACGGGTGGAAAGGAACAGGATCAAAATGGATGGGTCTTCTCAGAGGAAGAAGCAGAATCTGGGAAGACAGCACAGCTTTAAATTCGGATATCTGCTGTGCATGGCAAGACAAAACACAGCCCATTCCTCATCCTGGCTCTGGATGTGATTCAACCCACTCGTCCCCAGCTCTGGAGGTGTGGTGGAGTCTGATCCTCACTCCCCTGGCAAATGACAGAGCTGAGCTGATCTCAGCCTGGAATCCCTGAGGGTTGACAGCAAGGACTCCTACCAGATGTAACTCGTGTTTGCAACAAGCACAGCATCCACTGGCAGGGAATGATTTGCTCTTCATCCTTCCCACTTTCCAGGTATTTCTCTAGGAAAATCCACTCTCTAATGGGGACAAAGCAGTAGATATGGAAGGTTCTGAGTGCCCCAAAAAGCCACCAGCCTGTTCACCCCACAGCTCTGCCACTCACAGCCACCAGCTCTGCACAGAGCAGGCAGCAAACTGGTGACTACTGGCACTGCCTGTGGTCTGAACTGGGAATGGTGGATCACCATCAAGCTGCAAGTGTTTTCTGGTGGGAAGTATTATACCCAGTTCCATACAGATTCTGGTTCTGGGTCAGTCCCACAGCAGCTTTAGGGAGTGTTTAGGTCAACAGGATCTCCCCAGGCTGCAGCTGGAGCTTGGGGCCTCCTTCCAAACTACAGCACAGTAAAAAAGATATACGAAGGTCACAATGAAAAATCCTCTGCTGAGCCTCCTTTAGTGTCTCTCAACTCCTAATTCTGATTGTAAAATGCTATTTAGGAAGATCAGACTGATCAAAATCAGAACACCTTTGTGGATTTTTGTAAAAATGTGTTTTGAAACTTTAAGATGAGGGATTTTCACTGAAGTCGTTATTCCTCTTACAAGTTTTTCAGCATCCTGTTGTTTTGACTTTCCACTCTTACCTCCTGCCAACTTTTACCTGCCCAGAGCCAATTGTTTTGCTGACAGCTGCCATGCCCATGTGCCATTTTCTGAGCATCACCTACATGAAGCCTCAGGGGCTCACTAAGGAAAACTCACTCCTTCATATTCTTTGCAGAACCAGGAAAGATCTTGCTTGGAAGATCTCTTGCCCAATAGAAAAAAGAGGTTTTTATTCAAACCTACTCTATGTGCCATCACTGATGTATTTTTGACTCAGAGAAATCTGTTTATTTTCTGTTCTTAAATCAGGAGTGAGCAGCTCCATGAGCAGCACCACAGCAGAGGAAACACAAACAGGCTGTTACTCAAACACCATCTCTGAAGAGGTTGTGCTCTGCTTTTCAGATGAGATTAAGAGCTCAATTACAGTAGAGAAAAAGGCTTTCATTAAATCACACATAGAACATAATAAGGACAAATTACAAAGCTCTTCAGAAGCAAATCTGTGTCAGACTGCTGGGTAAGGAGGCCCTTTAGGGGAGGCCTTCAGAGGTTTCTCCTGCCCTTCTGAGAAAATGAGTCCTGCACACCTCATCTCACCATGTTTTTGAGGAAAGCTTACAACCAGAATCCTATGGAGCATCCAGTGTGCAAATCCCATGGACAGAAATATCCACTGGCCTCTGGATTTGCAGATGTGAACCTGGAGGTGAGGGACTGGATGCTTTTCCCTCCCCAGAAACCCAAGGCACTGCATGGCAGAGCTCAAAGTGGCCAGCAAAGGGTTACCCAGAATCCTGCACCTGGGAAAGGGGAAGTCCAGGTTCAGTCACAGAGTTGTCACCACTTGATTTTGTTCCCTTGTTATTTTGCTCTCCTGGAATGTATTATGGTTAATTAAAGGCAGTTAGCTAATTGGATGGTAAGCAGATGCTGGTTAAAAAAAACCAAACCACTGTTCCCCTTTGAAATGCCAGACAGGAGATTAATTGAAGTTCCCTTTGAAAAGATATCCCCAAACCTCCTAATCTGTTGATGAAAACAGTCAAGGAAAAGTCAAGGAGAAAAGAGCAAACAATGTTTTTCAGGAGGTTTCACAGCTGAGGCAACTGCAACCCCCATCAAGCATTAGGATTGAGGATTGTCATTGCCACATCAGGAAACCTTTCAAAGTCTCAAAATCTTCCACTGAACAGCAGTGCCAGAATGCCCCAAAGCTGAATAACAATCCCATGAAGGCATAATATTTCCACCAAGACCAGGATGAGATGAGTAGGAGAGGATGACTGGGGCTCTTCAAAAGCCAGACCTCAGAGCTGAGACAGGATTTAATCCTGATATCCCTCTGGTTATCCAGAAAAGGATCAAGACATGTGAGGGAGCTCAGAAAGCCAGAGTGCTCAAAAAAGCAGCATGTACACAGAAGGAAGAAGAGAAAATACAGCTGGATACTTCCTAATGCTCTTCTTTGGACTGACCTGGTGCAGTGAGTCCCAGAAAACTTGCTCTAAACATGGGTGGCAGAACTGAAAATGCTCACTGGTAAGTGTGGAGAAATGGCTACATGACAGAGGTCACGCAGACATTCGCTTGTTAGCCGACCAGGAGCTGGGAAAGTACCGAACACAGCTAGTTTGAGTTTTGCCACTGCAAGATAGCGTGTCCTTGGGCCTAGCTGGGTATGATAACAAGTGGACAGAGAGAAGTGGGAAATAGGGAATGTAAGCCCAAAGGTATGAGGAAGAGTTGATGGTATAGTTTAACCAATAGATCGCTTGGCTTACAGAATATTCATAAGCTTATTACTTGCTGTATAAGTGTCTAATGCTCTCTTCAATAAACGGAACTTGCTTATCACTCATATTGAGTGCCCGAGTCTCCCCTCACCGACAAAAGGCTCATCCCCGACAAAGGCTTCATTCTGCAACAAATGGCTGCCCGAACAGGGACCTAAAGGAAGTTTGAACTTGAGAGCCATTCTGCAACAGCTTGGAGCGTGGGAAGAGCTTCAGACGGAGCTCCGACCTGATCAGCCACCAGATGATCCACGCCGGGGAATGGCCCTACAAGTGTGGGGAATGTGGGAAGGGCTTCAGCTGCAGCTCCGCCCTCGTCACCCACCAACGCATCCACACTGGGGAGAGGCCCTACGAGTGTCCACAGTGTCAGAAGAGGTTTCACACCAGCTCCGATCTCCTCCTGCACCAGCGCATTCACACAGAGGAGAGGCCCTTCTGCTGTCCTGACTGCGGGAAGGACTTCAAGAACAACTTTACCCTCATCAGGCACCGGCGCATCCACACTGGGGAGAGGTCCTGCGAGTGTCCCCAGTGTGGGAAGAGCTTCTCACAGCGCTCGTTCTTTACCTGATACCAAAAGAGTCACCGGTAAGGGCAGTGCTGTGAGTGCCCCAACTGCAGAAGAAGCTTCATGCACTGCTCCAGCTTCATCCCCCATGGGAGGACCCATGTTGGTCAGAGCCCTGGCCATCCACTTTCCCTGTGATCCATGTTGGGAAGACACTGGGCTGGTTATTCTTTTATTTTGGACCTAATTTTTTTTTTTATTCATCTTCATCCCTTTAAAACAGAGAAAATTGGGGTAAAAATCAATAAATTAATCAAAGACATCTAAAGCTTCATTTTTTACTTGTGTTCCAGGGGAATCTGGGATTCAGGGAGATAACTGGGAGAATTTGGGGGTTTTGGGGGTATTTGGTGTACTTGTTTCCCTTTCTTGGCACTGAAAGAGACCAGAGGGTTCAATCTGTCACCTCAATGCCACTGAAAACTACTCAATCCCACTCCAAAATTCCTGGATTCCACAGCTCTTTGGTGTGGAATGGGGTTGGAAGGGGATTGAGCAAAGTGGGCTTCAAATCAGGAGGCTTGACATGGGCATTAGGTGGGGCAGGATGGGTGGGATGGGGTTTGGGAGGTGGGAAATGGGGGAAATATGGCTTGGGAAGGGGGCGTTGATGTCCAGGAGTGGTGGGATGTGTTGAGGTTGGGATTGGGGAGGTGGGCTGGGGTCTGGAATGAGACCGCCAAAGTTTGGGGATGATGAAGGGAAGGGGAGCCCATTACTGAATGAGTTCTTGAATAATCCACATTCCTGAAGAGATTTTGAGGGATCTCACATTTCTGAGGTGTTTTTTGGGCACTCCCCAGCTCCTGGGGGTTTCCTGAGAGCAGCTCCATGGAGCCCCATTGCCAGAGGTGGTTGCCTTGGGCACGAGCTCAGAGCTGTATCCAGAGTCCGTTGCCTCGGTGCTGGAGAGCAGAGAAATAATGAACGGCCCCAGACATCTCCAGTGTGTGTTTGGGGCAGGGAGAGTTCTGCATAGGTGGGGTGGTCACTGCCACACCCCAGCCACTGAAGCCTCTGGTGCAGCCCCAAAGTGGCTGCCAAGCCCTTGGCACACCAAAAACCCCACCTGAGAGAGGGACCAGAGCAGGTCTGGCTGTGACACAGGTGTGACACTGACACGTCCCACGGCCCTGGAGCTCACAGCAGCTGAGATCCAAGACTGACTGTGGATCTCTCTCTCCCTCTCTCTCTTCTCCTGACTTACTCTTCTCAAAATCTGGTTAACTTGCAATTGGACAGGTTAGAGTTTGCTAAGTCAGTGCTTTATGAAGTGATTTACTGTAATTCCATGTTGCTTCAGATTTCCCAAGTACCTCATTCTCTGAAGTGTGCAACTAAAAGTTTGTTCTCCACCCTCCTGAGCAGTTTGTTGTTTTCTCCCCCTGGCCATCTGTCCTGCAGGCTGTGCCCCCTGTGCGTGCTGCTCCTCTGCCCTGGCCGGCTGCACTCGCCCATCTCGCTGTGCCCCAGCATTTCTCACCCAGCGTTTCTGTGCCCTCCCTGGGCTCCCTGCACCCAGAGCTGCCGGCTCCTGGCACACAGAGCCAGGGCAGGAGCCCACCCTGCCAAGGGGCTCTGGTGCAGGGCAGGGGCTGCGATGGCTTCTGAGCTCAGCAGCTGCTCCTGGCATGGTTCCATGGAGACCGAGCACAGCAACGCTGCTGAGCATTGTCCCTGCTGAGGGTCACACACTGCCGGGGCACATTCCCTGCCTGCAGCATTGCTGAGCATTGTCCCTGCTGAGGGTCACACACTGCCGGGGCACATTCCCTGCCTGCAGGATTGGTGAGCATTGTCCCTGCTGAGGGTCACACACTGCCAGGGCACATTCCCTGCCTGCAGGATTGCTGAGCATTGTCCCTGCTGAGGGTCACACACTGCCGGGGCACATTCCCTGCCTGCAGGATTCCAAGCGCTGCACTTGTGTCTCCAGCGTTGCTTTCCAACAAAAACGGGAATGGAAACTGTGCAGCTCATGGTCTTTTAGAGTGTCTAAAACTCGCTAAGTCATTGATCTTAGAGGTGAGATGCATTTGGAATTCATGGCATGGAGAAGTAGTGCAGGATGGAAAAGGGGATCACAGAAATAAACTGAGGAAAACATTTCAGATGATTTCTTTCCATTTTCATTTCACTTCTGGAATGCTGGTTCAGTTTTCCAGGAATCTTCTCTGTGATCCTGTCTGCTCTTTTCAAAAACCTTTTCTGGAGAATGAGGTCGAGCTCCTGTCACAAGATGTGCCACCAACTGCAGCTTCTCTTGGCTTTCCACACTGCGTGCAGCAGGACTCTTGGAGCAAAGCAGGACAAAAGTTTGTAGGACTTGACAACTTGTCCTTTCTTTTCCTGGTGGACTGGGGAGTTGTGCTATGGGTAAGATTTTCATTGTTACTGTTCCAGGCTAAGAAAACAGGAGGTGGTACAAAGAATTGTTAGGGAATACAAGCCTGGCTGAATGCAGAGAAAGAATCTCCAGAGCCTGCAGCCACAAGTGGAGAGTTGTGTGATGATCATTCCAACCTGTCACTGGACATGTTGAAAATTATCTGGAATGTGAAAATGCTCTGACAGAGGGAGTTTGTTTCTGAATTCAGTGTGGATGATTCCACATCTGGTGCCTTGGTGCATAAATCAAGAGCACAATCAATTCATGGTAAGCACCAGAACAAGATGGACCTTTCAGAGTAGCTGACTGAAACAATCTGAAAAGGAGAAATCCAGGGAATGACCGGGTGAACCTTGCCTGGAAGAAGGGTAAATTTTTCTAATAATTACTAATCCATTCCCTCATCTTTTGGCTTTCTTAGCAAGGCCATTTGCATCCCAGATTCCCTATGAAGTGAGAAGTGTGAGCTTGTGGAAGTGGCTGAAAGATGCCCTGTTCCTCTGCAGGGACACAGGCTGGCACAGGAGCTGAAGCCCTCTCTGGGGCAGCCTCCTCCAAGCTGGAATTTGTGCCATGCTGGGAGAGGAGGAGGAGGGGGAGAAGGCTGGCACTGGGTGGCAGGAGCAGGAGGTTTGGCAAATTCTGTTACAGCCTCTGTCAGCTTATTCTATTTCAACAACGCCAGCAACAGGGCTCTGTTTGAGCGCTACAAATGTGGCCTGTGTGGCTTTAATTCCCCTCATCTTAGTATTCAGGGGCTGGTGAGCATTCCACTATCTGCTGATCTTTATGCCTGTGACAAAAATACTGACTTCACTCTCATGAAAGCACTGTGGGTAGCACCAACTGAAAGAGGCACTTGCATTTTTATGGATAAAATTCAGGTGGCAAGCAGAAGAGGGCCAAGAGCAGCCATGATCTGCAATTCCCAAGGCAAAGTCACCAGCAGCCTCCTCCTGTCACCTCAGGGTGAGTAAAAGAGCGCTGAAAACAGCTCTGGAATCCGATCCTTTCTTCCTCTGTGGGCTGGTTCGGGGCAGCACAGGCGGGCCCTGAGCAGTCAGGGCTGTGTGTGGGTGCTGGCTGCTCTGCTCCAGAATTGAGCTGGAAAAAGCCCTTGGGAGCCGAGGCAGGAGCAGGCGGGAAGAGGGCGGCGCTGCTGCTGCTCCTGGCCAGGAGCCCCGGCTGGGCCGGGCTGGCGCCCTCTGCGCTGCGGCTGCTGCTGCTGCCAGAGCCGGGCGGGACTCGGGGACAGGGAACGGACACGGGAGGACAGCAAAGGCCTGGTGGCTGCAGGGATGGTGGCGCTCGGGCCAGCACCAGCACAGAGCTTCAGCCCGCAGTTAACCCCGAGGGAAACGCTGGGGAAAGGCTTCATTTCAGCCTTTCTTTACTTGTCGCTGTAATGAAGGGACTGAAATGAAAGGAGAACAAGTAGGGCCCAAACTGTTCTCCTGCCTTGGGTGGAGCCCCGGGCCTGAGGCTGAGAGGGGCTGTGAGGGGCCATGAGGTGATGTGAGGGGCCATCAGTCATGAGGCACCATGAAGGGCCTTGAGAGGCCATGATGGGCCATGGGGAACTCGGAGAGGCCTTAAGGCCCTGTGAGGGGCTGTGGGAAGCCAGGCACCTCATGGAACCAAGGGTCCATCATGTCCCAGCAGGGCCTTGTGGAACCAAAGGGACCATGGTGACACTATGGAGCCTCATGGTACCACAGGTCCATTGTTACGCAGCAGCCACAGCAGGGCTGCAGAACGAAGGAGATCATTGCGACACTGCACAACTGTGGAAACCTGTGAGCCTACCGGGGAAAAGGCAGTAGCAATGCCCTGGAAAGACACACAACAGGCTCTGGGCACTCCTCACAGCTCAGGATGAGAAAAAAGGCTTCCCCATGGTGCTCTGCGGCACTATGTTAATTTGTCCCAGTTCTGTCCTCTCTATTGGCCTTCTCTACCCCTTTTACACTTCTATGTTCATGTTCTGGTGAGTTCTCCCTTCCCATTGGTGTGTAACCCTGTCCATCTACCCTGGCATTCCCTACTGGTCCCTTCCCTGTGTACCACCTCTGAGCCCTCAGACCACTGGATCCCTGGTGCTCTCCATTGCACCCTCTTTCCCTCCATTTATACCCTGGACAATCCTTTCTCTTTGGCCTCTGGACACTTTCAGTGTTTCTGTGTGTGTGTGTGTGTGTGTGTGTGTGTGTATGTATCTGTGTGTTTGTATGTCTGTGTGTGTGTCTGTGTTTGTGTCTGTGTGCTGGTGCTCTCATGGTTCCTACCCATTAGCACAAGACACTCTCGGGGAAGATTGTATCCAGACCACCTAAGACTGCAGCAATAAGTCATTTTTTTTCATTTACTCTCCAGTGTAAATGAACCATTCTGTCTAATCATGATCAGAAAAAATCAGAGCTGTATTTATAGAAATTTATCGGGCATTCTATGATTAATCCTGTGGGAGAAATAGCGTTTAAGTTCAATTCCAATGTCCAATCTTTTACACCTTTGACAAAGATGGGGGCTTGGATTGGATACAGCCGTTCCCAGTCTCCTCTCTTAGAAGGAATTTTAAAAGTCTAGGGGCCCTGCACGAGTTTGAGGATCCATGGTGGCTGTTTTGTGTAATATCTGCACCTCATGTATCAGGAGGAGTTTCTCCAATAAAGAAATAAAGCTTTTGCCTGAAGCTCTCACTGTGCCCATGACAGGAACCCCTGTGAGTGTCTGGGACATCCCGGCTCTTTGGCAGCCTGGGGACTCCTGGGATGTCACCGTGGAGCTGCTGTGAGTGCCTGTGACTTTGAGATCGGTGCCTTTGCAGCACAAGGTACCCTGGGATGTCACCATGGCTGTGACTGCTTCTGACCACAGGGCTCTTTACCATCCCCAGAAAGCCCTGGAACGTCTCCATGGAGCCCCTGTCTCTGCCTGTGACATTCCAGCTCTGAAACAGCCTAGAGACTCCTGGAAAGTCCCCATGGAACCCCTCTGAGGGCCTGTGACAAATCTGATCCTTAGCAGGCAACCATCACCAGCCCCCTGTTACTATGGTCAGTTTCCATGGCAACCATCCCCAGCCCCCTGTTGCTATGGTCAGTCCCTTGGCAGCTCCATAGAGACTCCATGCCAGGGGTGGTTGCCATGGACACCAGCTCAGGCCTGCAGCCAGAGCCTGTTGCCATGGCAACCATTGGAAGCCCCATCCCCAGGCTCATGGGATCCCAGAACCACAGAATTGGCTGAGCTGGGAGGGACCCATCAGGATCCTCCAGTCCAACTGCTGGCCCTGCACAGGACACCCCAACAATGCCAGCCTGGGCCTGGCAGCGCTGTCCAAACGCTGCTGCAGCTCAGAGAGCCCTGGAGCTGGGACCCTTCCCTGGGGAGCCTGGGCAGGGCCCCAGCAGCCTCTGGGCAAAAACCTTTTCCTGACATCCAACCTGAGCCTGCCCCGACTCAGCTGCAGCCGTTCCCTCCACTCCTGTCCCTGGGCACCAGAGGGAAGAGGTTCCCACAGCCCCAGGCAGGGACCCGCTCCCAAGGCTGTTGCCATGGCCACCAGGGCTGGGACCAGCTGGGATGCTCGGTTTCACCAGGCCGGGGTTCAGGGATGGGATTCCTGAACTTCCTGCTCTTGCTAAAACCACGCTGCCCTTGCTGCCCTCCCACCTCTTGTAGAAAGAAAAAAAGGAAAAGATCCCAGGCTGGGATAAGAACAATTTATTGGGAACAGAAACGAGATAAGGAAGAAACAAGAACAGAAATAATACTGGTAACAGAAGGGATAAATTAAAGGGAAAACGACAACACAACTGACTGTCTCTTCCCGGCCACAATTTCCCACTGCCTGGAAAGGACACCCTTCTCAGGAGAGAGAGATAGAGAGAGAGAGAGAGAGAGTCCCTTTCCTGCCCCTGGCAATGTCCTGAGGTGGGAGAGAATGTAATGACATGGTCATGCCCAGAACCTCATGTGTTTTTTCAGAGCCACATCATGTCCATTGGCAAGGGCAGGAAAAGGTACAGGTGTTTTCCCAGCCTGGATCATGGGGAACATGGATCACCAGGGCTCTGCTTAACATGGGTCCTCCATGGGGGTTGAAGTTGGAGCAGTGCACGAAGTTCCTCCTGCACTTGGGGCATTGGCAGGGCTTACTTTACCGGTGCCTCCTTTGGTGACTGGTCAAGTGAGAGCTCCGGGCGAAGCTCTTCCCACACTGGGGACACTCGTAGGGCCTCTCCCCAGTGTGGATGCGCCGGTGTCTGATGAGGTGGGAGCTGCGCTTGAAGCCCTTCCCACAGTCAGGGCAGCAGAAGGGCCTCTCATCCGTGTGAATCTGCTGGTGCAGGAGGAGATTGGAGCTGGTCTGAAACCTCTTCCCACACTCAGGACACTCGTAGGGCCTCTCCCCAGTGTGGATGCGCAAGTGGATGATGAGGGCAGAGCTGCAGCTGAACCCTGTCCCACATTCTCCACACTCGTAGGGCCATTCCCCACTGTGGATCATCTGGTGGCAGATCAGGGTGCTGCTCTGCCTGAAGCTCTTCCCACACTCCAAGCACTTGTGGGGCATCTCCCCATCATGAAGCTGCTCCTGGGCCATCAGCTCCAAGAACTGGCTGAAGCTTTGTCCACCTTCCTGGCTCTGGATAAGTCTTTCCTCCTCAGAGCACCCTGGTCTGGGTTTGGAGCCCCTCTTCCTGCAGAATCTCTGGGGATTTTCCTCCCCTTAGAATTCTGCACTGTGGAGTCAATCAAAACAACCTCTTCCATGAGGTTCTGCCAAGGAGATTTTTCCTCCCTGGTCTCCATCATCAGCTTTTTGTTTGGGGCATGAAGGGCAAGGAAAAGATGGGATTTGCCTCCATTCCAGAAGGAATGGGAAGGAGATTCCCCCAGTGCATCCCCGGCAGGACGGTCTTGGCACCAAGGTTGTCCTGCAGCCGGGGGCTGCGCTGGGCTGGGAGATGGAGCAGGAGAGAGGGGGAAAGGGGCACTGATTTCCTCCTCACCTGCCTGGGTGTCCCAAGGCTCCTTCCTTTTCCTCTCAGCCTCCTCCTCCATCCAATCAAGGTTTGGGAATGGGAAATCCTGTTCTGGGAAGAAAACAAAGGGTGCACACATTGTCTTTTGTTCCGGGATCTGTGCTGGGCTGGGAGATGGAGCAGGAGAGAGGGGGAAAGGGGCACTGACTTTCTCCTCACCTGCCTGGGTATCCCAGGGCTCCTTCCTCTTCCTCGCAGCCTCCTCCTCCATCCAATCAAGATTTGGGAATGGGAAATCCTGTTCTGGGAAGAAAACAAAGGGTGCGCACATTGTCTTTGGTTGTGGTTTGAAGGCAAACCTGGGGGAGAGTCTAAGTCAGAATTACAATTTAATAAGAAAGTGAAGACCAAGGCAATGATACAGAAACCCTGCCTTAAACTGACAGAGTCAGGATATAACCTGACACCCTGGTGGTGAGGGTGGTGGCAGCAGTGCCATTAAATGGTGGCTGCAGTCCTGTTGGAGTGATGAACGTGATTCTGTCAGAGCAGTGATCCTGCAGAAGGGTCTGGTCTTCCTCTGAAGGTCCAGTGGTGGTTATGGAGCTCTTGTCCTCTGGCAATCCAGTAGCCAAGGTGCTCCTGGTGTTGCAAGGCTCAGCTTATATCCAGGTAGGAATGCTTGGATCCTCCCCCTGGGCGGAGCATCTCACAATGGGATGATGGAATTTTATCAGCCCTGCAGTGACACTCAATGGCCCATTAGCAGAAGATATCTCCCCTGGAGGGCGTTATCAGGGCTGAGTCATGGAAGAGATGAAGAACACTGCCCCATCTGTTTATAGCAGTTGATGAAGGTGGGGATTGAAAACATGCATTTTGTTACATCTAGCATGGCAACAGGTTATATCCTGACTCTGTCAGTTTAAGGCAGGGTTTCTGTATCATTGCCTTGGTCTTCACTTTCTTATTAAATTGTAATTCTGACTTAGACTCTCCCCCAGGTTTGCCTTCAAACCACAACCAAAGACAATGTGCGCACCCTTTGTTTTCTTCCCAGAACAGGATTTCCCATTCCCAAATCTTGATTGGATGGAGGAGGAGGCTGCGAGGAAGAGGAAGGAGCCCTGGGATACCCAGGCAGGTGAGGAGAAAGTCAGTGCCCCTTTCCCCCTCTCTCCTGATCCATCTCCCAGCCCAGCACAGCCCCCGGCTGCAGGACAACCTTGGTGCCAATGCCGTCTTGATAGTGATGCACTGGGGGGATCTCCTTCCCCTTCCCTCTGCACGTAGGCAAATCCCATCCTCTCCTTGTCCTCCCTCCCCCAGACAAGAAGCTGAGGATGGAGACCACAGAGGAAAAATCTCCTTGGAAGAACCTTGTGGAACAGGCAGTTTTGAGTGACTCCACAGTGCAGAATTACAGTGGGGAGGAAAATCCACGGAGATTCCACAGGAGGACGGGCTCCAAACCCAGCCCAGGGTGCTCTGAGGAGGAAAGACCCACCCTGTGCCAGGAAGGTGGACAGAGCTTCAGCCAGAGCTCAGAACGGGTGATCCATGGGCAGCTTCATGATGGGGAGAAGCCCCACAAGTGCTTGGAGTGTGGGAAGAGCTTCAGGCAGAGCAGCACCCTGATCTGCCACCAGATGATCCACAGTGGGGAATGGCCCTACGAGTGTGGAGAATGTGGGACAGGGTTCAGCTGCAGCTCTGCCCTCATCATCCACTTGCGCATCCACACTGGGGAGAGGCCCTACGAGTGTCCTGAGTGTGGGAAGAGGTTTTGGACCAGCTCACATCTCCTCCAGCACCAGCAGATTCACACCGAGGAGAGGCCTTTCCTCTGCCCTGAGTGTGGGAAGGGCTTCAAGCAAAAGTCCCACCTCGTCACCCACCGGCGCATTCACACTGGGGAGAGGCCCTATGAGTGCCCAACCTGTGGGAAGAGTTTTCAGAGCAGCTCCAATCTCTTCCTGCACGAGCGGATTCACACGGATGAGAGGCCCTTCCCCTGCCCCGACTGCGGGAAGGGCTTCAAGCACAACTCCACCCTCATCATCCACCTGCGCATCCACACTGGGGAGAGGCCCTACGAGTGTTCCCAGTGTGGGAAGAGCTTCACCAGCAGCTCTCACTTGACAAGACACCAACGGACCCACCAGTAAAGGACGGCCAGCCAATGCCCCAAGTGCAGGAAGAGCTTCATGCACCACTCCAGCTTCATCCCCCATGGGAGAACCCACACTGGGAGAAACCCTGGTGATCCATGTTCCCCATGATCCATGCTGGGAAGACACCTGTCCCTTTTCCTGCCCCTGCCAGTGACATGATGTGGCATTGAAAAACATGAGGGTCTGGCCATGGCTGTGTCATTACATTCACTCCCACCTCAGAACATTTCCAGGTGGGAAAAAGGGACTCTCTCTCTCCCTGAGAAGAAGGGTGTCCTTTCCAGACAGGGGAAATTGTGGCCAGGCAGACCCAGCGAGTTGTGTTTTAGTTTTCCCTGTAAACAGTTTCATTTATCCCTTCTGTTATCAATATTGCTTCTGTTCTCTTTGTTCCTTACCTCATTTCTGTTCCCAATAAATTGTTCTTATCCCAGCCTGGGATCTTTGCCTTTTGTGCTTTCCAGGGGAGGCGGGAGGGCAGCGAGGGCAGCGCGGTTTTAGCAGGAGCAGGAAATTGAGGAATCCCATTCCTGAACCCCAGCCCGTGGAAACCGAGCATCCCAGCTGGTCCCAGTCCTGGTGGCCATGGCAACAGCCTTGGGAGCGGGTCCCTGCCTGGGGCTGTGGGAACCTCTTCCCTCTGGTGCCCAGGGACAGGAGTGGAGGGAACGGCTGCAGCTGAGTCGGGGCAGGCTCAGGTTGGATGTCAGGAAAAGGTTTTTGCCCAGAGGCTGCTGGGGCCCTGCCCAGGCTCCCCAGGGAAGGGTCCCAGCTCCAGGGCTCTCTGAGCTGCAGCAGCGTTTGGACAGCGCTGCCAGGCCCAGGCTGGCATTGTTGGGGTGTCCTGTGCAGGGCCATCAGTTGGACTGGAGGATCCTGATGGGTCCCTCCCAGCTCAGCCAATTCTGTGGTTCTGGGATCCCATGAGCCTGGGGATGGGGCTGCCGATGGTTGCCATGGCAACGGCTCTGGCTGCAGGCCTGAGCTGGTGTCCATGGCAACCACCCCTGGCATGAGGTCTCCATGGAGCTGCCATAGAAGCTGACCATAGCAACAGGGGGCTGGGGATTGTTACCATTGAAGCTGACCATAGCAACAGGGAGGTGGGGATGGTTGCCCTGGAAACTGACCATAGCAACAGGGCCCTGGTGATGGTGTCCATGCAGTGGTGATGGTTGCCCGTGGCAGTGCTGCCATTCTCTGCTGGGGCCCTCGGGGCTCTGGCTGAGCAGCAAAGGTCACCCTGAGCCAGGACCTTTCCTTGCCTGCAGCAAAGCCTTGGCACGCAAAGCCCTTCCTGGGGTTGTGCCCTGCGCCAGGAGGGATTGCGCCAGCGGAGCTGACCCAACATTCCTTCTCCCAGACAGCTTTAGGACACACAACACGGAGAAGCCAGAGCCCACTCTAAGCTCTGCGCAGCCCTCCAGCAGAATCCTGAGTTTGAAGCAGCCTGGGAACAGGGTTTAGTGTCAGGGGAGGGGAACTCAGAGCCCTTTTCTGCCCTGTGGGCTGGGGCTCTGCATTTCCAACGGCCCTGCAGATGCCTAAGGGGCCTTTTTGGCTCAGCTGAGAACAGTTCTGCTCAGAGCCTGTCCTAAACCTGCTTCTCCTGCAAATGTGCCCAATGAACCCCCATTTTTTGCAGCCTGTGGTCTTGTGTGGGTACAGGTGTGACAAGTGAAGGATGGAACAGCTCTGCTGGGGGGAGTTCTCTTGTTCTTGTTTTTTTTGGTTTTTTTTTGTTTGTTTGGATTGGTTTTTTGTTCTTTGCTTTGATTTGTTTGTTTGCTTTTTGGATTTTGGGGTTTTTTCTCGGTTGCTTTTTTGTTCTTGGTATTTTTTTCTTTTTTAGGTGATGGTTTTGGGGTTTTTTTTTGGTATAGTTTAGTTTGGTTTTTTATTAGTTTTCTTTGTTTTTTTGGTTTCTTTTTTAATGAACTCCCCCTGTCAGCTTTGAGCAGAGTTCTGTGACTGTGTCTGACACTTGCCTGTGGCACTGTGCAGTGGCCATGGGGACCTTCCCCGAGGTGTGTGCAGAGGAATCCACATCAGCCCAGGCCGGGGTGGGCAGTGGCTGCTCAGTTCCATGGACTGGACGCGGCTCTGGATGCTTCCCTTGGAGCGACTGCAGGTGGGGCTGTCACCGCTGGGGTGTCACACACAGGAACGCTGGGGCTGTCACCACTGGGGTGTTACACACAGGGCAACACTGGGGCTGTCACTGCTGGGGTGTCACACACAGGGCAATGCTGGGGCTGTCACCGCTGGGGTGTTACACACAGGGCAACACTGGGGCTGTCACCACTGGGGTGTCACACACAGGGCAATGCTGGGGCTGTCACTGCTGGGGTGTCACACACAGGGCAACGCTGGGGCTGCCCCGCTCCTGCCCTGTCCCCAACAGCTCTGCCAGCGCCTCGAGGAGGCACAAAGGCTGAGCCAAAGGGTGAGAATTGCACAAGGGGCTGGGCAGGCAGGGGCCCATTGGGATCAGCCAGTCCAGCCCCTGGCCCTGCACAGACCCCCCAACAATTGCAGCCTGAGCACCCTGGGAGCGGTGTCCAAAGGCCTCTGGAGCTCCGGCAGCCTCGGGGCTGTGCCCATTCCCTGGGGAACCTGGACAGTTCCCGAGCCCCCTCTGGGGGAAGAAGCTTTTGCTGATCCCCAGCCAAGCCCTGCCCTGGCCCAGCTCCAGCCGTTCCCTTGGGTCCTGTCCTTGCTCACCTGGGCAGAGATCAGAGAAGCTGCCCAGAGAAGCTGTGGCTGCCCCTGGATCCCTGACAGTGTCCAAGGCCAGGCTGGACAGAGCTTGGAGCAGCTTGGGATAATGGAAGGTGTCCCTGCCCATGGAAGGGGGTGGAATGAGATGAACTTTAAGGTCTCTTTCAAGCCAAGCCATTCTGTGATTCTGTGATATTGGGAGAGATGCTGAGGTTCTGGCTCAGCTTTATCTCACCAATTGTCTGGACCCAGCAGCAGCCATGGGTGGGATCATCTCCTCCTTCCTCTCCCTGTGGCTGGAACCCACCCAAGGGCAGCAACTGAACAATGTCCCTCATGGGCAGTGAGTGCCAGAAAGGGACATTGCTCCCTGGGGAAATACAATGTCCTTGGACTTCAGCAGAGCATTGAAATGGGCCCCCTCAAGCACCTCAGCACCACTGCAATCTCCTCTTTTTGCACTCAACCCAGGTCTCCCAGAGCAGCTGCAGAGGAGTCGCTGTCAGGACGAGGGATGTTTATCAAAGGTTGATGTAGATCAGAACAAGCTCTGGCACCATTCCACATTTTTGTTTGTCACTGGGAAATAAATGCATGTGGAGAATATTGTTAATAAATGGTTAAGTGAGAAAAATCATCCTGACATTATGCCGCTGGTTAAGCTTGATAGGGAGGTCAGCAGTCTCTGATTCAGTGACTGCTGACAAGCAAGAATGCCGGATGGCCTTGCTGCAACATGAAGAGAGGGAGTTGAGATTAGTCCTGAATATCTGCAGAATGTATCAAAAGAATAAGCACAAGGATGTAGAAGTAGGTGTAGTTGCTGATATGTAACTAACCAATCCTGAGCTCAACTTTTGCAATATGTATGAAGCTTATTAAGAACTGTATTTAACCCGCCGTGTGTGATCAATAAATCGGACTTGGATGAACCAATTGGTGTCTGGGTCTCCTTCCTCCGACAAATGCAGATGTCCCCATGCCACAAACTCAGTCCCCCCATGGTTCCTGTGTTCGATTTTGCCTCCTGATATGGAGACACAGGAGCTCTCCCAGCTGGACAGGGTGTCAGGAATCTCTTGCTGAGTTTGACACCCTTGGAGAGGGTGAACAAGGAGTTTCCTTGCTGCAGAACACTGTGTGGGTTTTGGAAACAGGCCAGACCTGGAGAAGGCTCCTTCTACAAGCCCTCAGCACCCGGCAATCCCACGTCTTTATTTGTGTGACTGTCTTGTCAGGGCAGAGAGAGGGGAGAGAGGAGCCTCCTTGGGGCAGGGAGAGGAGGCAGAGACACCACAAGCAGGAGTCCCAAATGAATCTGGGCACATCTGGATCCAATGGCTGCAGTAGGTGTGCTATTCCTAAATCCAGTTCGGGAGAGCCACGGCCGTGTTGCTGTGTAAGCTCTGAGGTATCTGATGGTGGGAGAGGCTCAGGTTTGTCCTGTTTGCATCCCCGGTTCTTGCAGAGGTGCTGTCAAACAGCACCAGGGGATGCTCTTGGCACTGACCCTGGCACGGCTCAGGGCTCAGCTTTCCTCCATCAATCCCACTTCAGAGCTTCACTCTGGTGGGGAGGTGTCAGTGGGTGAGGAGCAGCACAATCCAGAGAATTGGAGGATGGTTTTGTGTTGGTAATTCTGGGAATGGGTTTCTCTAGCAGGATGCTGGATACCAGGGATTTCTGCCCTCCCTTCTCAGGAGAGTTTGGGTTTCTCCTGTCAGTGCTGTTCCACAGCTCCCACCATCCCTACTCCTTTCATTGACACTTCCCCAGCTTCCCAGTGGCCTTTCTGAGGATAAAGAAAGGAACGTCCGTGGTGGCACCCATTGGCTGCCTGGGACTCCAGCTGTTCTTGGAGCTGCAGCATGTCCAGCACAGCTGCTCTCAGTGGGGCTGGGCCTTGGTTCAGGCCCCACAGTCCCTGTCAGTGCCCACTCCCCACTGGGCTCACGCTCTGGCCGTGTGGGGCTGCTGAAGGCTCAGCGGCTCTAGCTGAGCACTCCCAGCTCTGCAGCTCCTGACTCATCCCAGGGATGGGGTCCCACAGCCCCGGTCGGGGCTGTGTTGCCCACGGGGCCCTGGTTTGGGGTGGCCATGGGTACCTGCTGTTCCTCCTCCCTCAGCAGCCCCACAGCAGAAGGGTGCCCAGGCAAGGGATTCAGCTGTGCCATTCCCTCTGTCTCCACAGCAGCTCTCCCAAAAGTCCTTTGGGCTCCCTGAAATCCTGTCTCCTGAGGTGATCCATGCCAGGGAGTCCCAGGGCCTCTGGGCCAGTCCCAGTGGGTGTTTTTGCCATTCCCAGTCGTGGTCACTTCAGCTGCTGATGTGCTCAGGCCTGAGTAGCAGCCCTCAGCCAGAGCTGGCTTACAGGACAAACCCTGGGCATTATGTGACTGACACCATCAGTTTTCGTTGGCTAAAAATAGATGACCCAGATGCTTCTGCCAGCAGTTTAACACCAAACCAGCTGCTTTGGAGACTTTCACATAATCTTGTGTAGTTACCTGCAAGAAAGGTATCATTTAAATAAATTTTCCCAACTGACATGAATAGAGGCTTGTAGGATGTTTTAGGGGAAACCCTCCAAGCTGAGGATTGGGCTCCAGCCAAGCCCTGGCCTGTTCTGCTCAGGAAAAGTGCCACGAGACCCAGGAGTTTATGTGTGTCCTAGGGTGACATTATGATGCTTGTATCCTCAGTCGTTGTTTGGTTTATGCTGGATATTATGTTCTGTTCATTCAAAACTGGCTCTGAAGAGCAAAGCTTTTGCAGGGCACGGAGGTTCAGGGACAACACACCATGACCAACATGATCCAGTGAAGCCAAATCTATTGTCCCTAAAAAGATTCTGTTTATAATAAATCTTTACTGTCTACGTGCCTCTAGCTAAGACATGGTTGCTTAATCCTGGCTCTTCACACGTCTTATATCAGAATGCTGATTGGATCACCTGATTTTTCATGCATTTTGCTGGGGTTGTCTGGCCCACCCATGACTTTCCCAAGCTTGCTGACAAACTTGCTGAGTCCTGATGATTCTTCTTCTTGTATCTCTTTCAAGGATATACCGACCCCATTTCTGAATATGTCCATAATTCATTCCTTGTGTACGTGACCGTTGTCCATTAGTACAAGCAGGCTGGATTGGACATCGGATGAATATGTCTATTGTCTAACAAAACCTCCTCAATCTGCAAAAATCTCTCAACAGTCCCTGGTTTTGTTTTTGCACAAGCCAGACTGTTTTAAAAGCATGGTCAATTACTTTCTGCACACAGCATAGCAAGCAAGGCACAATAAGCAGAATTGAAAAAAGAATACAAAGCCAATAATACGTAGAATTATTTTTTAATTACATGGCCAAGAATTCCTAATACCAAACCGTACTAAGTCCTTGAGCCAGTCTGTTATTCACCAGGATTTTAGCCACTCATCAAAAGAATTCTAAACAACTGTCAGCTTTTTCATATTTTCCTTAAGGAATGACAGTTTCTTGTGAATAGATTCAGAGCGGTCAGAGAGATTCAAGCAACACATCCCTTCAAAATCTTCACACCCATCTCCTTGTGCTAGCAACAATAAATCTATGGCAGCCCTATCCTGTAACACAGCGTGGCGTATGCTGCCTACATCAGTGGTGAGCTCATTCAGTATTGCAGATGTAATGTTAATTTGTTTTCCTGTCCAACAAGCCAATCGTTTGAATTATGTAAGGGCCTTTGATGAAGCTAAAACTGGTGTAAAAAGTGATGCCAATTTAACCGAAGGCCAATTCCACAATTCTACATTATCCTTGCAGTCTGAGCCTAAAAATGCACCTACATTTTGGACGTTGGAATTTGTGCCTGGTGTCAAGCATCTGTTGAATGCCAGGGGCAAACGGTGTCAATTTCCCAAAATAGCACAGTCCTCCTAATGCTTTTTGATGAATTGCAGGCCAAGCTTTATCTCCACAAAAGAGAAACGAAAGTAGAATAAAGTTATTGCAGAAGTTATTGTAGAAGGGACTTTTCTCTCCAATGATGTAGAAGCTTTTCCTGTAGTAGCTAATGCTGCAAGTAGAGTTTGAAAACCTTTCGATTGGAAGATTTTCAAAAAGTTGAGAGTGGCAATTTCACAATTTAGTTGAAAATCCCAACTTGCACAGTCACTTCTGCAGTATATTTTTCCATCTAACACATTCATTCCAGCTGATGTGCATACCCTAATAAGATGAATAATGCCACCCCATCAGCAGGTGATGTTTCATAAAAGCTGGGAGGAAAAGTGTGCTCAAGAAGCAGCAAGACCTAGAGTGCAGGGTGATCCTCTGTGTGGTTTAACAGCACAACAGTAACTTGGCAAGGGGCCCTGGGCTACTGCCACTGCCCAGGCTAAGAGCATTGATCAAGTCTTACAGATGAGCCAACAACTAGCATATAATGCTCTTCTTGCACTTCCAGATGGGTTACACACTAAGTCTTTTACAGAAATTCGTCAAAGAAAGAATGGAGACTGATAAATTTGTAGACAAATTGCATGAAGCTATCTATAATAATTCTGATTTAAATTCAGACACAAAGATACAATTGTATGGACTTTGGAATCATTTCTCCATTCCAAATGGCTTTCCCTTCAGTCACAAGAGGCTTCCATCTCTTCCAAAAATTGCCTGCTGAAACTCTTCTGCTCCCTTGCAAATCAGTTCACTACTCCAACATAACACTTGAAGCACGGACAGATGGCTTTTCAACTAATTGCAGTAGAAAAGAAGGGTATTTATTGCACCCCTGGTCACATGTGAACTAGTTTCCAAAGATGTGTGCAAGGAGTTGCAGACTCCTGCTCTCTATTTCTACAGAAAAGGTTTTACATTAGGTTTCTAAGGACCCATAATACATAATTATTACCTGCCTGCTTCTCATTTTTATCAGCTGAATATCTATTACAGCTGTGCAATTGTACTCCCTTAACTGGTTCGGTGGGATTTTGAAATGAGGGAGTGGTTGTATGGGAGGAAGAAAGCCGTCTTCCTCATGGTGAGCTCTTCTCCTATGGCCTGTTGGCAAGACCTTTTGACCTGCTGCTCATGGTCCAAGCGTCTCCTAACTGTTCAATTATTCTTAAGGCAAGGTATTTCTATGGTTTCTGCTTCTTCACAATTGCTTCCTCTATCCCTGTCACTCCTAGCTTTACGTTCCTAATATATTTGGTACTCTTTAACTAAGGTACATGATTTCTGTATTACTAACTTAGCTTCTTACCTCATTTGAAGATCTTAACTAAAACATGCAATCTTCTACTATCCCAATTCTATTCCCAGCTGGCCCCTCCACTCATCTGCACTTTTCAATTATCCTAATTACATTTTCAGCTAACCCCTTGACTCACCTCAGGCACATCCCCGATTGCCTCTCTCCCAGCAGCTCAGAGCTGCATTGCACAGCGTTTGCTGTGCACCAGAGAGGACAAAGCAGGCTGGCCTGGTGGGCCTGAATATTTCTGCCAAACACTCTGCATCTCACACCGTTGCTCTGGCTCAGTGCAGAACTGCAGGATTGCAGGTGCTTCCTCTCAGAGCTGTGTGAGGTGCTGGCTCCTGCAGATGGGCCCTGCCAAGCTGTCCCTGCCTCACGCTGGCCTCGCTTCCCCTGGCACAAGTGCCGGGCCTGAAGGAGGCTGCCCTGTGCTCCAGCCTGCCGAGCAGCCCGGCTCCCTCCCACGGTGCCCAGAGTGCTGCACACACTGCTGGCCTTTGCCAGGAGTTGCAGGGCAGCCGGCAGAAGAGGAGGAATCCTCAGCCAGCCCAGCAGCCCGCGGCTGCCCTTGGCCTTTTATCTGCTCCTGGGCACACTCCAGACGGCCAATGTCTCCAGGCCAGGCTGTGCCCAGCACGGATGCGCTTCCCCTCAGCAGCAGCCAGCTGCCACCTGGGCTCTGAGAGCGGAGGATTCGCCCGCTCCCAGCAAGAGGCACCCAGGGCCCGGCTGCTGCCTCTTGCAGCTCCAAGGGCCTCCTTCCAGCCTGCCTCTGCCGGGGCTCAGGCTGCTCCGGCCTCTGCCGGGGCTCTGCTGGGGCTCCAGCCCGGGCAAGGCCGGGCCCGCTCTCACCTCACAGGCGCTGACAGCTCTGCACAACAGGAGACCTTCCCCAGCACCCTCTCTGATCTTTCTGCTTTCTCACTTGAGCAAGGCTTTCCTCCAGCCAAAGAGATTATTGCATTTAGGGATACAAATCCAAGCGGCAGGAACCCAAATCCTCTCCAGTCACAGCTGAAGGCCTGCATCTGCACAAGATGTTTGGGCTGCCTCATTCTTCCTTTGTTTTTGCCTTCAAATGCCATTGCCCTTTCTGCCTCAACTAGAAGTGTCACAGATGTACCAAAATGGGCCAATGTGCTGGCCAAAGACAGTGTGCTCTGGAGATGATGAACGAAGGGTCTTCCCGACTTTCAAAGCACACTGCGAAAAACAATAATCCCTTCTTTTTAAATTTTAACAGTTTAATAGCAAAAAAATTGTTATTAAGACAGTAATAAAAGTTAGAGAAATAAGAATTTGGACAATCAGAGTTAGAACAGTAAAGGACAATATAAACAAAGACATACAGACAGTCCTGGTGCTTCCTGGGCAATTATGCCCCAAAAGCACACAGGCTAACAAAGGATTAGCCCTTAAAGGCAATAGTCTTTTGCATATTCATATATCTCATACATGATGCATAAACTCTTTTCAAACAAAGGGTGTTCTCGGGTTATTGTCAAGTTCTACTTGTTAATCCTGTTGGCTCCTCAGAGTCGGGAAGGAGGTGGAAGAAAGTTGGTCTTTTCCAATAAAGACAAAAGAATTCTTCTCTTGTGGCTTTAGATGTCCTGTTGCTGTTATCTCTGGGCAAAGAATTTCTTGATTATCCCATCCCTTTCTTGAGCTAGTTAAAAAAGCATCCTACATGGCATAGTTTCTATTTTACATAACGTAATAACCTAAAACTACATTTACCACTGAAATAATTACCAATATAGCCGGACGGGACGTACGTGAGCTTGTCTGGCCTTTGCTGCTTGACCAAATAGTGGCAACTGTGGAATTTTACCCCAGAGACACTTTTGGCTAGCTGGATGCTGCAGTTGGGCGCTTGTAGGCAAGTCCAGGCATGCAGGAGCTCAGGTTTACCTTTGGTGGAGAAGCTTTAGGTGAGGTGAAGGAATGGAGTCGGTTCTGATGGAGGGTTTCGATCCAGAGCTTTATTCCTGGCCCACAGGCCTCTGGATCCAGCAACGGCTCCAGGAGAACTCCCAACCACATGGTTTGCTCACCCTTTTACCCGGGGCAGAGGGGCAGGGAAGGAACACGGGGGACCACCAACCAGGTACAGGGCGGGGAAGTGTCAAGGGACCGAGGACACCTGGATGGCCCAATGTCCTTCCAGGAGGGGAGGGCATCTTTTGAATTCTGCCAATCACTTGACGCCCTTCTGGAATGCCAGGATTGACAGACAGCGCTCAGCAGGGCTCAGGGTGTGGAAAGGAGGGATGATTGACACACCTGGCAGGGAATTATCAGGGAGGAACCTGGGGTATCTGAGGCAAACCATGACATCACACCGCAACATACCACACTACTTAAAACAATACAGTACTACTAACTAAGACAACATAACACATATAGTATATTAATTTATATATATATATATATTCATTTTAATACCTGTGAAGTGCCTATCCTGTAATATGTACTTTTCACAACACCAAAGAAGCCATTTGCACCTTTCAGAGACAGCTGACAAGGCAGAAGGAAATGCTCAGCTTCTTCACAGGGTGAGAAAGAAAGGATTCTTACAGATGAGTTAGTTTCAGAAACTTTATTTATTTACAATCCTACTCTATAATCCTGTAGGGGGTATTTACAGAAAAATGGACAGGTACTAAATCAACCAGCCTAACCTTCTGGAGCTAACTAAACTAATTAAACTTCTAGGACTAGGTCAGGTTTTTAATAAAGCTGCATTCAATTTTGTGGATAAAAAGGTGATGTTGCGAGCAGAAAGAAGAAGCAGAAGAGTTGCTGACAGACAAAGGGGTAGCAACCCAAATAAAATGACCCTTACAGCATCTACCAATTAGATTAAGAAAAAGATGCATGCTTGCCTCAGGACAAAATAGAGCTACCAGTCAAGAGATGTGTGGACAAAGTGCAGCAACCAAACAAACAATGCATGACTATAGAAACCTGTAGGATAGGAAGTAATTATAAACTGTGTTTAGAAGCACAATAAATGGCTTCTCCTTGATTCACATGGGATTGTGCAGAGTCTTTTGTCTTTTCTCCACATAATCCTACTCTAAATCCCACTCTACAATCCTACTCTACAATCCTACTCTAAGATGGCTATGGAGAAAATGGTCCTGATATGATTATATCACTGTTTGCTTCTCCATCTTCCTCTTCACTGAGATGATGAGAGGTGCCAGGGTGGATGCAGCCTTGGCTGATGTTACAAATGGATGCTGTTCACAAAAAACCCAAAAAACAAAAAAAAAAGAAAACAAACAAAACCCAAAAAACCAAAAACAGTACAAAAGCAAACAAAACAAATAAACAAAAAAAACCAAAAAACCAACAAAAAGACAAAGAACAGTGAACCATTACTTTCCAAACTCAGTGCTTCACAGGCTCAATTGGGATTGCTCTGGGTCCTAAAAAGACCCAGAAAGAGAAGCAATGGGACCATCTGCTACCCAGCAGTCATGTGCAGGACCCGGCCATCAGAGGCAAACCTGGCCCACAATCCCACTCATCCATTTATACAGGTTTCTTTATCTTGTTGGGATTTTTGCCCTGCCAGTGCTCTAGAAATGGTGCTTTCTGTCCCTGGGTTTTCTTCCTTTCAGGAAACTCCAAAGCCTCTCATTGGTCCCTCTCTTTGAAAGACAGGCACTGTGCTGATTCCCACAGGGACAGAAAGCAGTGTCTACCGTTCCATGCCCTGCCCCTCGTGTGCTGGATGGCACCTTCCTTCCCAGCAGGGCCAGCCCAGTGGTACTGGGCCCTGCAGTTCCCTCTCTGCCACACAACCTGGCAGTAACCCTGGCGCAGTTCCCATCTGCTTGAGGGTGCCAGGCAGCAGATGGGGCTGGGACAAGTCCCTCCCAGCTGTCCCTGTTTGCATGGCAGAAACTTCTAAGGGTGGGCTGGGGGGCACAAACCAGGGCCCCTCAGAGGCTCACAGTGAGCTCCCCACAGCCCCTCCTGCCCACAGCCAAATCTCTGACCCCTAGGCTGGGACTGGCTTCTTTGGGCTCCTCCACCACCATTTCATGTCTCTGTACCCTGCATTGCTCTACTTCAATTCTTTTGCCATTAGATAAAACTGAACACTCCACCAAATCACAAAAGAGGGCAACAGAAACAGTCAGAGGACAGAGCACCTCTCCTCTCAGGAAATGCAGAGGGAGCTGGAGTTATTCAGTTTTGTGAAGGACAGGCCCCAGGGAGACTTTATTGCCACTTTCCAAGACTTCAGAGTGGCTCTGAAGAAAGTGGGGAACATCTTTTTTAACAGGGCCAGTTACAATAGGATGTGGGTGAATATTTTTTAACACAAATAGGATCTAATCAGAACTTGTTTACTCGGAGCATGGTGTGACCCTGGCACAGCTTGCCCCAAGAGCTTGTAGGTGCCCCATCCCTGCAACCATTCCGGCTCCAGTGGGAAAGGGCTCTGAGCAACCGGATCTCTTTAAAGATGTCCCTTCTCATTGCAGGACACTTGCACCAGAGGACCTTTACAGGGCCCGGCCAGCCCAGCCCATTCTAGCATTCCTCAGTCTTTTCATTTGAAGAGCACCAAGAGTGGAGGTGAGGAGGAAGGGGGCTCATCTGCTGCCTTGGACTTGAGTGGAGGAGGAGCCCATCCCTCAGAGCCTGTTTCACCTGCAGCCCCTTCACATTTTACCTGCAGGAGCTCCTTGGCAGACCAGCGCCGCGCCTCGTCTCTCTGCAGGCAGCAGCTCAGGAAGTCACGCAGGCAAGATGAAAATAGGTTGGGCTGCTGCAGCTTTTGTCTTCCTCCTGTGGCTATCAGGAGTTGAGGCTGGGGAAAAAGGAGACACCAGGCTCCACCTGCTTCTTTCCCATCTGTCACTGCTCTCCCAGATCCCATTGATTAAGCTCCACTCTGCAGTGGCAGTTTCTGCCCTGGCAGAGACCCAGAGATGACTTTCCTTTATCAACCAAAAACCCAAACCCCGATGCAGCCACAGCCTCTCCAACATCCCACAGATCTTGCCTTGGCAGCTGATTTCACTGACTGACCTAGTTAGTGGGAACTACATGAGCACAAGCACATTTCCTTCCCTGACAATTCATATCAGCTTGAGAGGCTTTTTGGAAGAAGGACTTTGCTATACTAACTCTGCTGTATCCAAGGGTTAGTACATGGAAAGTATTTCTGCAGTGGTTCTTGTCCCTTAAGCACTGCTGCCATAAAACAAAACTAATCAGCTTTTTGCTTTGTTCTTGAAAACAATGGGAATTGGAGGGAAAGAAAGGAAATCCACCAGGTATTCTTCAGGTAAGGAAACGAATATTTGGAATCTCATCTTCAACACAGACACATTAAGATGCCTGCACAAATGTACTGGGATGAAACTGCCTGCTTGGACACACAGGAGCCACCTGCAGCTCTGTCTCTCAGCAGTCTGAAAATTGCAACTTTCCTTACATGGAAAAGAAAAATTTTCATGGTCAAATCAGAAGGAGAGGTTCCATCCCTACAGTCACCCTCTACTCGTTTGGCTACTCAAGTCAATGCATGAATGGTAGGCCCATCCCAGAAAGTGCCAGGAAACAAATGGGAGGTTTTGGCAGGCTCTCCACATCACCAGGCTCTGGCTTGGTGATGTGCAGAATGTGGCTTGGGCCAGGAGAGAATCACAGTCACTGAGTGTTCCAGCAGCACTGCACAAGATGCAGAAGAGACTCTGTGGCCTTTACACCCTCATGCCCAGGTTTCAGGCATGTTTCCCAGTGAGAAGAAACTGCACAGGGGTTAAGTTCCTCTCTAAAAACCAGTGCCTTAGCAACTTCCTTGTGTTTGGCCTTCTTTTCTTCATCTCTGCAAATGCAACACCAGTTCTGAGAGGCTTGCCTTGTGGTTTGAGGGGCATCTTCACAGACAGACAAGTGGGAACAATTTGAAACCCGAAGCAAATGTTGCCTGGGAAGAGCTGGGGAGTGTTTGCCTGTGGTGAGGCTTGAGCTGTCTGGCAATCCCTTTCCATGATGTGCAGAAACATCCAGGTGCTCCCCAAAACTCAGTCCCTCTGGGCATGCAGGCCTCTGGAAACACCTGATGATTCCAGCCTTTCTCCTGCTCCAGAACATCTAACCTAAGCTGAGCTCCAGTTTCTTCAGCAAGGCCAAGGATGCTCACTTCCATGCAGCTGACAGTGTCCACGGAGCTCAGCAGGTCTTTCTGATACTCCTCAGGCCAAGGAATTACAGTGTAGATTGGCAAGATAAGGATCGGCTGATCCTTATCCAGTGTGGTTCATGTGGAACCAAGCTCTAACACGCTGACAAGTCAGAGGGAGAGAGCTCATTCTGTTTTTGCAAGATGGTATTTAGAAACATAAGACACTGACTTGGAACTATTCAAACCTCAACTTGCAGAATCCATCTCAAATAGACAAAAAGAACAATGGCAAGAGGCCTTGGAGTCTCCATAAAAATGCCCACCACTGTCATGATTACTCTGTACTCATGGCATTGAAATAGATGGTGACCAAAGAGACTTTGTTATTAGCCTCTTTAACCCAAAGGAGAATTTCAAAGCCAGAAATGGCAATGCACTCCCCTTGTGTACAAATAATTTATGCGGCTTTCTGTCCTTTCCCCACATCACCAGAGGTGACAAAGAGGGTTTTATCCTGAGTCTCAGCTGAGCTCAGCCACTGGCCATGGTGGGGAGCTGGAGCCCTCCCTGTCATTAGAACTGTGCAGGTCAGGGATGGCCCTGCTCCTGTGGTAAAGAAACACAGCACCGGTGTCAACTGCCCACGCTGGATCCCAGCCCGGGCACCTGCCTGCAAGCTCATCAACTTGTTAAAGTACCCAGAAACAGCCAAGGGTTTGGCAAACAATTTTAACTGCAGTCAGAGAAAAATACATCCTCAACTTATCCAGGCCACCCACCCAGGTGACTGAACAATGTACAGATGACTTGAAAGCCTGAAAGTTTTGAAGACCCACAGGATTTGGAAAAGATGCTACAGAATGGAAGACAAGAGCTGTGTTTAAAATATGAAAAAGCAAGCAGAACTGCTTGCGCATTGCTTTGATAGTAGGGTTTTTTCTCTTTTTCTTTTTTGTTTACTTTTCTTTTTCCTTTTTTGCTTACGTTTTCTATAAAATTGAAACTGGGAAGGTCTAACCTCTATTTTTCAGGATGTTTATCACATGTCTGCCCTCTCCACTGAAAAATTATTGTCCTTCAGAAACAGAATTCCAACATTGTACAAAAAACAAGTGAGAATTGTCAGGCACGGCTGGAGGCCAAAATGGTAGGTTTCTGAACTGGTTAGGTTTCTGAACTGCCACTTCCCTTTCTGATACAACCAAAGCTACAGCAGATGCTGATGTGTTGCAGGGGCATTTTTAGAAGGAGACCTTGGTGGAAGTGGTGCCAGCAGATGGCAATGGGATTTCGTCCAATGGCACACAGAACATGGGACAGGTGAGAAAGACAATGGGATCAGTGAGTATTTGCACCTTACCAAGACAGGAGTTGCATTCCAGGAAGGAACTTCTCGTTCCACCATTTCGATGCCCACGATTCCCAAAGACCATATGTCCACTTTGGGGCCACATGGTTGACCTATCACCACTTCAGGCGCCAGCCACCCAGCAGCGCCGGCCACGGAGCTCCGTCTGCCCTGCTCAGGGCTGAGCTGAGCAAAGAGGCCAAAGTCAGCTGTGGAGAAAACAACAAACCATGAAAGTCAGCTCCAATTAGGAAACCAAGCAAAAGAATTCCCCACTCTCAGGCTCAGAATGTGCTGTTGAATCTCCTGGAGAACTGTCCACGCTCGATTTCCTTGGGGCTTTAGCCAAGGGAGTATGGAATTGGCCACTTCCAAAAAATCCCAGGTTTCTTAACGCTGCTCACAGCAGTGGACTTTATTCCCCTGAAGCTTTAGATTGTAGCTCCCTCTGTCTGGAAGGGACACACACAGAGCAAGACCACTCTTGACTGCTTGTGGTTCCTTATACCTCTGTGCACATTCCAACTGTGCCCTCAGCTCGCAGCAGGGGTCCCTGCACTGCCACCAGCACCATTTTTGGGGAACTGGCAGTCACTCCAAGCAGCCCCACACCCACATCCCTGGAATGCTGCACCTGACCAAGAATATACTGACCCAGTTTGACAGAACTGTCGGTTCTGAGAAGGATGTTTCTGCTCTTCACATCTTGGTGGATAACATGGTTTGAATGAAGAAAATCCAGTCCTTGCAGGCACTGAGTGAGAAAACAGAAACAGAAGGGCAAAAATGAGTGATGTGATTTCATCACACAAGAAAGGAAGCAAAGAATCTGAAAGATTCCCTCTCCAGGGGAATGGGGAGTAATGACAGAACAGTAATGGCCACTGAGAGGAAGAGCTTGCTGCTCCAACACCTGCAGAGCAGGACCTTCCTAGGAAAGGCGCATCAGCTTTTGAAAGAGCAACAGCACCTGCTGTTGTAGGCTGTCCCCTGCCATCCAGCCAGGATGACTCCTGCTGCAGTGGACATGCTTTTGCCATTCAGAGGACAAAGGAGGGGTTTGGAAAGGAGAAATCCCTCCCTTTATTGTGAAGTGGATCACTTTTGGGTGGGAGGCTGCATGACAAAGATTTTCTTGCTGGCCTCAGCACAGGCTTGGAAGTATCACACCAGTCACTTTCCAGAAGCAAAGAGCATTTTGGCTGCACTACTATCCTTTTCAGCTGAGGACTGTGAGAAATGAGTCTTTTTTCTTTGCTGATCATTTCAAATCCTGCCACCAGCACCTTTGCTTTTACAGGCAAGGAATGCAGTGAAGACAGACTCCAGGCAAACATTTAGAGAGGCAAGGTGGAGAACAGCAAATAGAAATACAAATACAAGAGACAGAGCGAGAATGCAACAGCAGGAGATAAGAGTACTGGCACTGAGTACAGGGAGTGCAGGGGCACTGGCAGGCCTTTCACTTGAGATGCTTTTACTTGCCCATAGCATACCAGCAACACAGAAACAAAGCTTGGCACAGGAAACCTCTCCTGTTCTGAGCCCCTGTTTCCCAGACAATGCTGCCCAAGCCCTTGGAAACACAGCTGGGATTGCTGACCTCCCGACTGATGGCTGCCATCTCATCTTCTGACAAGTAGGTCTGGCTGATGACATTGCTCAGAGTGCCTCCATCCATGTACTCCATAACCAGGGACAGTTCCTCACCCACAAGGTAGCTGAAAGGAGGAAACAAGGGTATGGAGATGAATCTACATGGCTAGGTTGCTGTTTGGAAAAGACAGGTTGGTTCTTCTTTTCAGGTCCCTTTGAGACAAAGACAAAATAAAGGAATATACATTCCCTCTTGGCTGTGCATTGTTTGCCATCTGTGCAGTCTCAAGGAGAAAGAAAGGCACAGCTGCAAAAAAGGAGATGTCTTAGATGGGCAGCAAGCAAAATGTGCAGTTTAGTAACAGCCCAGATAAAAAACCTGTCACGCATGGCGTTTCTGGAAAAAAGCACCTAGTCTTCCTGGCATGCATAGCAAGGGAAAACAGTGGCAACAATCCAAGGGAAATCCTTGTTAGTTTACCTGGATGTAGGAAGACACTAGAAAAAAATCAAGCTCCAAAACAAAGTGGTGGCTGTGAATATAGAGATCATTGATTTTGTAAGACACGAGGCTCATCCGGGTTTTTGAACAATTTTCAAATACCATGTGCCAGCGAAGACTCACGCAGACAAAATGCAATCTCTTCCCATCCACTGAGATGAAAAGAGCAATAATAATTAGACAATAATTTGAGCTCTATTTTCTGCCAGTGACCAAAGTGGGATTTTACCTTGCATGTTTGCAATATGTGAACAAACATTCATGGGACAAAAGCACAACTCACCTCTCTAAACAGTTGACCAGGCTGGCATTCCTGTTCACCTTCATGACCATGAGTTCACTGACTTTTAGTTCATTCTTCCTCAGTCTTTGAAGCTGTATTTTCTTGATGGCCACCTAAAACGACATTGAAAATCAGTAACTTGAGAGGTTGGTGGCACGAGACCACAAGGCACATGGAGTGAGTGATTTTGCAATGACACAGCTGAGCTGTGCCAAACTGCCTTGTGATTAGGCACTGCAGTAATTAGGAACTGACATTCCAACAGCCCATTTCTCTGCTCCCTTGGGAGCCAGTTACAGGACACGTGGGGCCACTGACATTTTGCCTTGACCACTTGGTAACAGCAGTGTCTCAATTATCACCCACAAACCTCTGACCACACTCTCTGCTGCTTTGTTTGGGACTCACAAGAAGTAATCCATGCCTTAATGCTCTGTGGATACATCTTGGGATATGGGCAGGGCTTAGGGCTTTCAGGGACGCCTTGCAGATCTCTCCCTACGTGCAGTTTCCAAGTGCAGCACTGCAGGTGGCCAAGGAACTACCAGTAACTTTCAGATGGATTTGCTGGCAGCCAGAAATGAGAACTCAGGACTCTGAAGCTGTAGCCTCAAAGAGCAGTGAGGTGCTCAAAGGCACCACCTTTGTTTTAGCAATGGAGAGCGAGTGAGCGCGTCCTTCTCTGAAAGGAACCGCTGCCCTCCGTGCCTTCCTTCTGGCAGCTGAGGGGGACAAAGTCCCAGATGTGTTCTGTGGGCTGGCACCAGTCTGTGCTTCTTGTGCCTTTTCAGCACAGCTCTGCCCAAAGCTCCAGCCACAGCTCACACCAGAGGGGAAAGCCCTCGAGTGCAGCAGAGTCTGCAGAGGCTGTTGACATTTACCTCTCCTCCTGTGGCAGTGTCGAGTGCTTTACAAACATCTCCAAAAGTCCTAGAAACAAAACAGAAGCAGAGAAAGGAGAAGCCATTTAGATCTTGCAGTGAAAGTCAGCCCACACAGGAGATCTATGCTGTAAATGCTGCAGACCTGCAGGACACTGGAAGCATGGAGATGTCTTTGACAATGCCTTCTGAGCACACTTAGAAATTCTGATCCGCACTGACAATCTAAGCCCAGTGCCTGAACACATTTGCAGCTTGTCTGACTTTACATTTGATACCTATTCCGCCAGCAAAACACCTGATGCATAGTTTTGTACAATTAACATTGCTTGGACTCACCCACTGCCAATATTTTCCAGTTCAATGTATTTTACACTAGGATTTTCCATCTTCACCATTGTCCCTGAGGGAAACAAAATGCAAGATGTTCACTTTAAAGCAGAGATCCCACCTTCTAGGAGATACAAAAGGCAGCCCCACTGTCTGGAGCTCTGAGCCCTCCCTTTGTGGACAGCTGGCTAACAACAACAGGAACAGCAACTGGAACAACAAGAAAAGAACAGCAGGCCCACAGCACAAGTGGCTGGCACAGAGACTGATTTCCAGCATCCTTTGAATTGAGAGACCTCTAGACAGCAGGCACACAGGGAAGCACAGGGAGATACATTCAGAGGAGACTGAGATCAGAAGAGAATACCTACCTAGGCAAGTAAGTTTGTCATCTAGAAACATTAAGGAGAGCTGGAACTAACAGTGCCTTTGTTTTCTTGGGAATAAACACTGTGCGATTTATAAAAGGTTTCCTACTTGCTAAGATTAAATGCACCTGGACATCTAGAATCAATTCCTCTGAACAGATGTGAAGTTCAGAACAGGAGGAATATTGCCAAGTGTTCCCATCTTTTCCACCTTGCAGCAGTTTGCCAGAAGAATGCCTCTGTGTTTGTAAACCAGAGCAGCTCATGCTAGAACCAATCCCCACGGGGCTTTCAGCATCAGGACCCTCACCCTTTATGAGCAGGCTGAGCCCAAAGACGGCCTTGCCCGTGCCCCGCGTGAAGAACCGCGCCGCTTCTCTTCACCCTGACCGTGCGGATCAGTCGCTCCCATTGCACTCGCCCTCTTGGCACCACACACGTCCCCATCTTCCCAACTCGGCATGGCAGGCATGGGCACAGAGGACAGCAGTTCTCCTCAGGCGCCCCTGTGACACAGAGAGCTGCCCAGAGCAGATGCTGACCCTCCTGTGAGTCCAGGCCGTGCGAGGCAGAAGCCGGCCCAGAGAAGGGGCTGCTGCCTCAGGCAGCTCCGCGCTGCAGCAGCCGGGCAGCAGCGGGACCCTCCCAGCTAAGGAAGGCTCCAGCCTCTGCATTCCCACCAGCCCTCAGGGGCAGGGCAGTGACCACAACAAGGCTGGCAAAGCCCCAGCATGAGCACTGACAGGCACTGATGGGAAGAAGCCAGAGTGAGCCTGAGCCCCGGCCAAGCTGTTGCCCCCATTCAGGACACACCAGGATGGGCTTTGAGATCAGCCACACCGAGGCACAGATCAGTGCCCTTTTTGTCCCAACCGGTGATGGTAGACACCGAATCCACTGGGCTCTGGTCTCAGCCCCACCAGGTCTTATCTGAGAGCACAGCACTGGCAGCTGTTAAGGGCAAGAAGCAGATTCATTGGGTTGTGCTGCAGAATCACAAAGGGCTTGATGTGTTCTCCTAGAGACTGATCTCAGCAGGGTTTCTGCCAGTGGCTAGGACTCAAGCAGTCACAGCCTTCTGCTGATCCAGGAACAATCCCTGCTTCTGCCTTTGGCAGAGAGGGAAGCCCAGGCAAACTCCAGCCAGTCTAAGCTGCCCTCAGAGGCAGCAGGAACACCCAGAGCTCTCTCTTGCTGTCTCGGAGCAATGCCAGCACTTCTGTGACACTAAACTGATCAGAATCCTTTGGTACAGCTATGCTGACATGTGCACACAACACACTGTCCCTCAGATAAGAAAGATACCAGATGCACTCTGCTGCTCCAGGGAGTCACCCGCCATCTCCTGTTGCTGAGCAGCAGCTGGGTCAGCACGGGAGGTGAACCAAGGGCTCAGGCTCCACTTCTTCAGCTGGGGAGCAAAGGCTCCTTGGGACGGCGCTGCTGCTTCTGCAACAGCTTCAGTGTCAGAGTCAGTGTAGATCTGAGACAAGAAATGAGTTGATGTCAGGAAGGTGTGGCAGAGATTGCCCTGAAATGCAAGAGAGATTGCCATTTGAAATGCAAGCCCTCATGAAGCTGCTGTCAGCCACATGCAGAGCTCTTCAACTGGATTGCTTTGGATGTCCATTTGTGAAACCAAATGGTCAAAAGCAAAGGCTGGTTTTACATTAGTTCATAGCCAGTTTCTTGTTCTAAAGGACGACTGCAGCAACGACCGCTCCACTTCTCTCAAAGACTCCTTTCCCCCTTCTAGGTCTGCAGATACATTTGCAGCTCCTCAATCTAATGTTCTACCTCCTGCCATGAAATTCTCTTTTTCTGCACCTTCCTTGGGACGTGCTTATCCTGCAGCATCTCTGGATGGCTCAGTGCCTGGGCCTCATGCCAGCCTCGGGGCTCTTGGTTGCCTGTCATTTGCTGGAACTCGCTGCAGGCTGCCAGGTAGGATGGCGACACTTCCACCTCAAGTCAAACAGAACAAAGCAGTCAGAGACTACAGCTTGTCCCCGTCAGCCAGGAGTCATCGACTGGGAAGAAAGTAAAGAAAAGGACAGGAGCATTCACAAGGGATACAGACAGCTTGTAGCTCATATTCCAAATCTATGTGAGTGACCATGTTCACCGGCAAAAACACCTCAAGAAACAAGGTCACCTGGAAGAAGCCAGCAGGAGTTCATTCGGATGACTGCTGGCTAAATGGCCAGAGGAGTAATGCCACTGTCTAGAGCATCAGCTGAGATCCAGCAGAGCAGGAAATGTCCTTGAGAGCAGCTCTGACAGAGGCCTCATCAGGATGGCACTCAGAGGCATCACCCACCCCCTGCTGCTCTGCACTGGAAAGGCAAAGAGGGCAGAAACCACCCCTTGGGTGACTGCACTGCCTATTGCTATTTCACTCACTTGCTTTTCTAGATCCTTTTGCTCCTGAAGGAGGCGATTAATTTTCTCTTTGATAATTTTAATTTTTTCGTCTAGCCTCTTCTTCCTTGCCTTGATCCTAGCCTCAATTTCCTGCAGCTCTGTCTGCATCTGTTCATCAATTTTCTGTAAAGGACAATGGAAAGGACTCACTCTCATTTGTAGAGTGGCTGCCATTCCTTCATTCACCTGTTTTTGTTGATTGCCCCTCTGCATAGGGAGATTCTTCTCCTCTTGGATGTCTTCATTCCTCCTCTTCGCTGCCATGATGGCACTCTGAGCTTCAGGCAGCTCTGCTTGTGGCTCTGCCTTGTTCTGTACACACAAAAGCAGAGCAAGTGACTGAGAGCTGCCATCAAGCTCAGCTTTTCCCTCTTTTAGCCTCAAAATCACATTTATTCAGCCCCTTCTTTCTGCTTCCCTACCCAGCACTGCTTCCACTGTAACCATCCTGTCCTGGTGCTGATCTCTGCAGATTGCAAGGCTCTGTGCTTCCAGTGCCTGTGGGACTCCTGGCCTCCTCAGTCCCAGGAGCTCTGGTTTATGCCCCTCTTCCTGCCCTTCCCTCTGTGCCCTGGCCAGTCAGGCTCACCTGGCCATTCTCCTGTGGCTCTTCCACCTGCTGCCTGAGCTGCTCTTCCTGCTCTCGGGCAGGGAACAGCTCTCCCTGAGTCTGGCATGGCATCTCAGATAAGGCAGTGTGCTCCTGCTCTTTCTCTAGAAGCACCTGCACAGAAAGCAAGACAAGATGGGTTTCAACTTCCCATACGCCCTTTGTGGGCCAAGACTCAAAGGCTGCTGGGCTCACACCTTCCCAAAGCACTGTGCTGCTGCTCTGCTGGGTGGGGAGGCACAGATTCCAAAGTGACCCTGGCCCTACAGTCAGGGGCCATCTGGGACTGAAGCTCCAACAGCCTCTCAGGCAGCTGACAGGGAAGGGGTGGCATTTCTCAAGGGTCTGGTGAGAGCCTCCCTCTGCTTCTGCCATGTCCTGTTTGTCTTTCAGTAGTGACTGACACCCCGCCCTGTCCCACAGCTCCATCCTGGCTCTGCAGGGGCTTCCTGGGTGAGCTCACTCCTTGTGAGAGACACTTCTGGAGTTCACCTTCTCTTCAGGCCTGCACCAGCTTTGTGACTGCCTGACATCCACATTCTTGTTAGAAAACTGGGTCATTCAGGAGATGAGGATGCGTGCAAAGATCTCTGATGGAAGTCAGAGAACCTCTATGGCCACCTCAGTATATGGAGGAGGACCAAGGTGTTTCTTCTCCCTTTTTTGTCAACTGAGAATTCTGACCAGCAGTAACAGAGTTTCTCATAAGGCCCCATTAACGAATGCACTTACACAGCCCTGGGGATGCCAGTGAAGGAAACCATGTGTCATGTATGGCATGTATGAGCAAAGTCACCAGACCCCAGCTACAGCATGGGATAGTTCCACTCCCTTAGGACATGCAAAAATTTAAAGGATAAAAAGAAGGCTTCAGGGCACAAGAAGCTGGAGGAGGAAAACAGCACTGAGGGGAAAAAACAACCATCTCTGGAGGGGGAAACATCTCTGCCTGCTCAGGATCAGTCAATGGAACTTGTCTCTACGCCTCTCCTGAAGGGATGCCTTTAGGTGAGTTTTCCATCTTCCACTGCTTTGGAGCAGAGCCAGGAAGATTCAAATAGACAGATAGACAGATCTCACTTTTATAATCTCTCTTTACTGTACTGTGGTATTTATATTCTTTGAATGGAGAGAGATATAGTTCTCTCTCCTAGGTTTTTTTTAAGGGAAGGTAGTGAGAAAATCATAGAAGGAGAGAAAACAATTATTATCTCTACTTGCTGTTCTTGTCTTTTAGTACATGAAGAATGTGTTATAGTGATTGTTTACTGAAAGTGATTTGTTAATTGGATTTTAGTGATAGTTGTTTAGCTTGATTAGCTAATTAGATAAAAACTGTGTCGTGACTGTCTGGAGACAGTCACGAGTGTTTCTTTAGCAGCTTTTTAGTAAAGTATCTCTTTAGTATAGTTTTAATATAGTGCTAGTGTAATATAACATAGCTTAAGAAAGCATTTGTTTAACCTTCTAAATCATAGAGTGAAAGCACATTTTTCGCCACGTGGGGGACACCCTGAATCAATACTGTCCATTCTGTCGCTACACACATCAACACTCGGTAGCAGTGCCCTGATCAGCAGCCATCCTGAACTTGCTCTCCTGTTGCTTCAGTAACCCACACTCCTGGGTAATCTGGAGTGTGTGGGTCCTTATGGAATGCAACCAGACCCAGAGCATTGCACTGGGAACTGCACTCTTTGTGCATCTGTGCTCGGGCAAGTTCTTCTCTTGGACTCGACCACACTGATAGTGCTGAAGTGGCTGGAATCAGAAATGCAGCTCAGCCCCTCCCAGCTCCTCTAAACTCCGAGGGCCATCTGGAATGCAAGGGCATTGATTTCCTGCTCAATTCCCAAACACAACACACACTGATTCCCTGGGCTGCCAAAAGACACAGGAGCCGTTAACTTGAAAATGATGGGCAAGCCCTACTGGCTGGTCTGGCACCAGAACAGCTCGTTCTGCACCAACATCCCTGCCCCAAACTATGTGTTCTTGTGCAAAAATACTGCATTATCCAGAACTGCCTCCTTGAAAACTAAAATTCTGGCAGAATTTCTGCCGGTGCTGTAAAAGGGCAGGAAAGATTGAGAAAAAGCTCCCTTGCTCCCTGGAGAAGGAGAAATTGAACAAGGGTTCTCCTATCAAACAAACAAATAAACAAAATGTGAAAGTGTTACCTATTCCAGTGTCTAAAGCACTTGGATGCAGTGAAGGGATGTTTGGCAGGGAAGCAGCCCTTGTGCTGAGCATTGGATCTAAGGCAGGGATCTATGGAAGTCTGCCTGAAGGTCCCTCAGGAGCCCCCAATGTCCAGGCTAAAGCTCCCTCAGCATCTCCTCCCTGGCCTTGTGCTGCCCCCCCTTGCCCAGCTCCCCTGTCCTTCTGTGCACTCGCTGCAGTCCCTCCATGACTTTCTGCTTCCCAGGGCCCACAGCTGCACACAGCACTCCAGCTGTGGCCGCAGCGCTGCCCAGCACAGGCCACGCTCACTGCCCTGCTCCTGCTGCCCCACTGCTGCTGGCACAGCCACCGTGCCCTTGGCCTTCTTGGCCCCCTGGCCCCACGCTGCCTCATCTTCAGCTGCTCACGGCCGCCAGCCCTGCGTCCTTTGGGCCCACGCAGCTCCCCAGCCACAAAGGTGCCCATTGCACTTCAGATACTGCAGGCACCATTGCAAGATGGCCTTCCTGTTCTACCACCTCATGTTCCAAGTAGATATCATAAAATTTGATAGGAATAGGATTCTAAGTCACTCTGTTTAAATTGAAATGATCTAATTCAACTGTACAGGAAATGGCTCCTAATTAAATTTTCCCTATCTGCTGTCTGCAAGCATCGTTCTCTTTTCAAAACTAGGTTTTTAATTCTTTAAACTCTGAGAAGGAAATTTAAAAATATCTATCTCTGCCATTATTTTTTTTGTTACAGGCAGGAATATGGATTTTCTTTCAGCCTTCCTAGCTGGCCCTGTACAGTCTATTGCAACTGGCCAAGCTCACATCTTCCTCTACAATTCTTAAACACCAGGAACATGAAATGTTCCTTTCTCACTCACCTCAGGATCAGCACCTCTGAATACACGGATCATGTGATCTGGAGTGGGCAAGGGAAAATTAACAAGTGCTGTGAGAAAACTGCCTGGGCTGCTGAATCCCACAGAAAAGTAGAAGTCAACTCAAACAGAGAGTATTTTTCTTTATCAACATCCCTCCACATGACATAGTTCTTTCACACAGCCAGCAAGAGATCAGGACAATAATCTTGGTTGTGCCTACACTTTGGCCTGTCTAGTCAGTAAATGAATACAAACATGATCAAGGGAATGCAAATTGTTCTTCAACACTCAATGCTTCTGTTCTGTCCAACAGATAAAGCAGCTTTTGTTCTCTTGTCTTTCAGGTATTTTTTTCAAAAAAGAAGTTGCATGCACTAATTCCCATTAAGTTGCTGAAAACAGTCACCCAGAAAAGCTTGCCCCAAATCCCCCTGAGCTGTGGCAGTTCTATTGTGAGACAGCACAGCAACAGCTCCAGGCTCAGGAGCAGACACTCACTGCTTTGGCGGTTGCACTTCACTGCAAAGGGAATCACTCTTTTAGCACTCAGTCAAGGGTCAAAACAGACAGTCAAATCCTTTCATTACAAAATTTAGAATAAAAGAAGCTTTCCCTGAGTTCTGGGGAGAACTACAAAGTCCTTAGAAGGCCTTCTGAGAAGGCGTCCCAGGCTGCATTTTGGAAGTTGTCCTGCCTGTCCCAGCAAACTGAGGAAATGACAGACTCTGCTGCCACAGACTCTCCTGTGGAGGGAACGGAACCCCTGCAGGTTCCCCTGCAAATGCTGCCCCTGTGGCTACAGACACCCTCTTTTTAGCTGAACCTCTTGACAGGAGCTTTACCAAACCAGAGGCATCCTAATGCTCTTTCAAAATCAACTCAGTCACTAAGAAAGAGCAAGAAGACATGGAAAAGCCAAGTTAGGTTACACCCTAACCTAAATAGAGTTGAAACCTCTACTTACTTGCCAGGCTGGTAATGAAATAGGCGGAATAAACAGTGCCATACACGGTGCAAACTGCAGCAGCGAGTTGCTCAATCATTGTAGCACTGTTGTTGAAGTTTACTCCAACCAAGACTCCTGTCAGTGTGCAGCTACACGCTGACAAAGGCCACAATCAGTAGGACGCTCCTGATCTGAGCAACCCCTAGGACTGCTCTGGCATTGAAGCCTTCCGTGCACCAAGGCAACCTTCTGATGTCACCACGACGATGTGGCAACCATGCCCTGATATCACAAAGCAAAGTATGACAAAGCAAACATGACAAAGCATGTTAGTCTGTGAATTTTTGCACAGCAATAACCAGCCTTTCCTACAGCAAACACAAAATGGCCTCGGAAGTTCTCCTCTGACACAAAGCAGAACAAACTACCCCCACGGGCCAAACCTTGTTGTTCAAGGGATCCAAGAGGAACTCCAAGAGTGCCCCAAGCACCTACAGCCTGTACCCCAGCTGAGCCCTCAGGTGGGACCCAAGCAAAGGAAACCAGACCAAGAAAATAGCCCAAATCATTGTACAGAACCAGGAGAGAAAGCACTATTGGCATAGAAGTTGAAGTAATTCCTAACAAATCACCCCATATATCTGCATGTTTATAGGATGTTCCCAGGGCTGCTGTGTATGTACATCTCTTCCTCTGTTCTGCCTTTCTTCCCCTTTGGCAGCAGTCTAACTGGCAGCATCTGCCCGCCAGCAGCAGCTGCTCCAAGCTGGGAACGCCACTGGGGGTGCTGATTTCCAGAGGGTTCTGTGTGCCAGGGGAAGCCAAGGCAGGAGCGGGTTGAACGGCGCTGGCGCTGCTGCTGCTCTGTGCCAGAAAGCCCCGGCTGGGCAGGGCACGGTGCCCACTGCGCTGCGGGCTCCTTCTCCTGCCACAGCTGGGCACACCTGGCAACAAGGCATGACAACTTGTGGGCAAGCCAAGGGGTTTCTGGGGCTGCACTGCTCTGCACACACCCAGCACACCTGCAGCACAGAATTTTAACCCTCAAACAGGTAAACCAAAGGGAAACAGCTGGAAAAGATTTCCTTTCAACCATTCTAACCTGCTCAACAGAAGTCTTCAAAATGAATGTTACCAAGCAGGGCCCAATCCCTGCTGCCAGGTCAGGGTTAGAAAAGAGGCAATCCTTGATCTCAGCACTGGGTGTGTGGGGAGTCACTTCCCCAACATGTGCACACCCAGGAATCTCAGTTACTAGTTTGTATCCATGGATCTAAGACATATTCAATACTTAGCTGAAACTCACAGGCTAAATATTCCCCCAAATTATTTGATTTACTGATTGATACTTATTGACTTATTGATACTTAAATCACTTCTCCGAATTTACTGACATGAGAATAGTAGTGTCCTTTAGTCCCTGCCAGTCTTTGACACAGGTTCGGGAGGAGACCCATGCAAAAAATAACCCAGGACAAAACTGGGATTGCAAAGCAAATTCATTCTATTTGTTGCAGTAGCAAATCATACATACCAAGCCCTGGATTCCTAAAAATGTGCTGAGCAGGAGAAGGAGGTGGAGCGTGGTGCTCGGCAGCTGGGGCAGGTAGGTAGTGCACTTTCAGGACATCCCCTGGATCAAAACGCTGTGCATCATATCCTTCTCACCCTTCCAGCTCAGAACCAGGCCTTGTATCTCCTGCTAAGCATGTGGAATTTTCCCAGTTACAGCACCAGCTCACACATGGCTGGCATGTGAGATGATGGCTCAGGATGACTCCATGACTCCCTGCCACCAAGGGCTCCATTATGCACAGCTCCCTTTTCAAAGCTTGACTGCCCACCGATTGACCTATACATTGTTTCTCTTTGAAAGGTCAAGGTCCCACTTGTTAAACAAGACACTTTCCTTCACTGTCTTGTCAACCTGCTCAAACATGGATCAAATACAGCTGGGCCTGGGACGCGACTCTGGTTCCTGACACAGTTGTTTGGGAAATATTCCCAATGATCAAATTCTCCTTTGGCGGTCAAGAGCCTCCTAAAAACACTTTCTTCCCTTTGAATGCATTCCAGCTACTTTCTTAGCAGGAGCACTCTCCTTATTCTCAAGGCTAAGATAGCCACTTGCACACAGTAAGCACTGCAGAGGGGGAATACATGGTTCAGCACTCCTGTTAAAGCTAAAGGAATTCACAAGACTAAGCCCTATTTGTTACACGCCTCTCCTTCCTATTCTGGGAATCAAACACAAGCGTTTGATCAATACACCCTGCAAGTGCTCTTGCTGAGTGAAGCCACATTGCTGTGTCAATAAAGCAGCCGGGACTCAGTTTCTTCATGCAGGGAAAGCCAATTCTTTATTCACATAACTCATTTTTATACTGTTTTCACAGACCTCCTGTTCAACTGGCTGGTAGTTTTCTTTCCAAACAATTCATTGCTTAGAAGGTGTTTTGGTGTGTACATGCTAAGACTCACTCTTACTCAGGTGATTACATTTTTCCTTTATGGACACTCATGGGAGAGATTTCTTGTTTATTACAGATGCAAACAGTTTTCTTAGCACAATAGCTTGTTGTGCTAACTGCACTTATTCTTATGACTTTTCCCATAGGAAGTTAGCTGGCTGCACGTAGAAGACGTAACATGCCAGCTGGGAATTTAGCGCAGAGCAAGGCCTGATTTTAAAAGACCTTTCTTTCCTAGTCTCCCTACCTGTGTGCAACACATTGTGATTTTCTTTCAGAAATTAATGAAGAAAACACAGATTGCCTACTGAGATTATGCTGCTCTCTTCCAAATCAGCTCACTCCTCAAGCAAAACCCTCAGACATATCCCCGACTCCCTCTCTCCCAGCAGCTCAGGCTGCTCCGGCCTCTGCCAGGGCTCTGCTGGGGCTCCAGCCCGGGCAAGGCCGGGCCCGCTCTCACCTCACAGGCGCTGACAGCTCTGCACCACAGGAGACCTTCCCGAGCACCCTCTCTGCTCTTTCTGCTTTCTCACTTGAGCAAGGCTCTCCTCCAGCCAAAGAGATTATTGCATTTAGGGATCCAAATCCAAGTGGCAGGAACCCCAATGCTCTCCAGTCACAGCTGAAGGCCTGAACCTGCACAGGATGTCTTGGCTGCCCCACTCCTCCTTTGGTTTTTCCCGCAATGCCATTGTCCTTTCTGCCTCAACTAGAAATACCACAGCTGTGCCAAAACCAGCCAGTGGGTGGTATTCCAAAGGCAGTGTGGTCTGGAAAGGATGAATGAAAAAGAGCCTTCCTCACTTGTGAAACCATACAAAAGAAGCCATAGGTGGGACTTAGCATCAATAAAAAACAACTGGTAATTCAGAAGGAAATGTTGAATTTTCTGAAGGGGTCAGAAGGAGGAGAACTCTTCCAAATGAGTTGATGTTTCAGAAACTTCATTTAATTACAACCCTAATCTATAATCTTATGGTACAAAACTCTTCCAGCAACCCTACTCTACAATCCTACTCTAAATTGGTAACAGAGATAACATCTTGACATGATTGTTATGTTCTCGTCTCCTAGGGTTAGGGTTAGGCTTTGGGTTTGGGTTAGTATTTAAGGTTAGGGTTTAGGGTTAGGGTTCTTCTTCACTGAGCTGATGAGTGGTGCCAGGATGAATGCTGGCTTGGCTGAAGTTTTGTAGATGTTTGTAGAGCACTTATCAATGCCACAGTGTCATGGTTTGACACTGGCGCAATGCCAGTGCCGTCATGAAAATACCTTTCTGCTGTGAGATGTGACTAGGAATAAGCAAAGCAGGCTCTCACTTAGAAATAAAGAAAATTTTATTAACTAAACTACAACTCTAAAAACCAAGAAACACACAGGAAAAATGAAAACTTTCTAAAAACATTTCCTCCTCCCCCCGCTAAATTCCAATACATCTATCCCCCAGATCAGCAACTCTTAGTCTATCACCACTTTTTAGATAATGAATTCTCAATTCATCAAGAGGAGAGGAGTCTTTCTTGTGCTATAGGTTTCTTTTGGAAACACTGTTGAAACTTCGTGTGTTCCCATGTCACTCGTGGCACCGCTTGGAGTACATCTGCTGTCGTGACCTCCTCTTTCTATGCTTAGCGCTCCCACCACTGCACATGGACTAGAACTGCATCTAGGGTTGTCTTTTCAAGGATGCTTTGTCTCGCTCCAAAAAGAGCACAGTCTCACCTTTGGGACACCTGTCCTCCCCAGATTTCACCCCCTGGGGCCGAGGGGTACCAAACTGAACCCTCTTGGCTCTGAGCCATTGCCTCCCCCTGGATGCAGTCTCTGTGTCACAAGCAACTTGGTTCTGTCTATGACTATAACAAGAAGAGTTCAGCTAAGCCACTCCATCATCTCTTCCCACTTAAGATTTTTCTCTCTCTCTTCTGCATCTTTCACTTGCCCAGACCTTCACACTTGCACATTTCCTTCTTCCATTTCATCTCTATCTCTCTTTTAGGAAAAGTTAATGTTCTGCAACGTTTTCATTGTCCAAAAAAGGGTTAAAAACTCGGGCTCCCACCACCCGGAGATTCTCACAACACGGCCGGACACCTTCTTGCTGCACGCCTTCTTCTCTGCGGGCCGGGCTATGCTGCCAGCACATGATATCAAATTTCAAGGTGGCACAAGCTCGCACTCTCTCTTTCTGTTGGGGGGGGCGGCCTGCCCGATGCTTCCTGGTGCTTCTCCCATCCTTCCATGCCGGGGCCTCTTCACCTCCCATCTCTGTCCAAAGCCCAGCCTACCTCACCCGGCCATATGGCTGCCCCTCTCCCGCCCAGCAGCAGCCGCTGGACAGAGGAGAAATCCGAACTCTTTCCCCGATGAAAACCAAGAGAACTTCCCATGGGAGTGCTCTGTTTTTTAACCCCTGTGTTCGCAGAGGTGTATGCATTGTCCCCAGTGGCCACACCAGGTGCCAGTATTAAAATCTGAACACCTATTGGTGACCACAGCATATCCCTGAAAGCCTTCTTCCTCTCAAACCACTACGCACAGCCAGCTCTGTGATGTCACAATGCCCTCAGTGATGTCACCAAATCCTCTCTGTGATGTCATACTGCCACTCTGTAATGCCACAGCACACACTTTGACCTCACAGCCAGCTCTATGATGTCACACAGCCATGCCATGATGTCACAGCCTGCACTGACATGTCAGAGAATCCCCTCTATGATGGTTGTAGTAAACTCCTCAGGTTTAGCCAGGGCCCCTTGGAGAATAGAATGCTGACACAGCGGCAAAGAAGTTTCCTGTCTCCAGGGACATCCGCCTTGTACCTTATGCCTATAGCCATGTAAGGCAATATGTTGTTAACCCTACTATTGGTCACTTATGGTCACTCTAACACCTTTGCCATTGGTCAGGATTGGATTCGGGCCAAGGGTATAAAAGTAGCATACTGTACCCCTCCTAACTCAGAAGAAGAAGAGCTGAGACCCTTCATGGACCCTCCAATAAAGCCATACTCGTGGAACAGCCAGCGTCTTCTGCTTCTCCTCTCTCTACCGTCTGCTGGAGTCTTAGGCCAAGGGAAAAGCCACCTAGCAAGCAAAGAGCTTGAAACCATAAGAGCTGCCTAATCACTAAGAGCTGAATATTCCCTGCTTGCTAGGGCTGTCCCGCGGCCTTGGTCTGAGAGCGAGCTGGCTCATATAAACTCTAATGAATTCCCATTTTAAAATGGGTACCATAACCCTTTCCTGCTTAGCAGAATTGGTTTTGGGTACTTGCAGGAGCTCTTTCAATGTTGATGACTGCTGATGGATTAACAGAATAGAGAAAATGAAGTCTCTTCCACCACAGAATATTAAATGGCTGCTAGATAACATTTTGTCTGATCAGAAAATAAGAATGGTCTCCAGAGCATTTCAGGTTTTGATCTCTCAGCCAAATCTGCTGTGCAAGGAGCCTGTTGGTAGTAAATATTTGTCTGTGTTTGATATAGTTCAGTTCAGAAAATGGGCAGAGAGATTTCAGAGACAATATGAGAAAACACTCGTGTTTTGATTACATTTCAGTCCCCTGTGTAGCATTTTTCTTTCTCTATGCCCCTATTTGAGTGGACATTATAAGAAAAAATGCCATTAGGATTGGGAGGGGAAATGGCATTAAAACGTGGAGCTGCTCAAATGCCAGGGCAGTGGGGTCTGGGTAATTCTCTAAGACGCCCTGAGGTTTGAAACAGCTCTTTGTTGGAAGCCCCAAAAGCATTCTGCCAAAGACACCAGCTGGTCACTGATGTTTCTCATCCAGCTGTCAGGCAGCAGCCATCTCTGGTGGGCTGGAGTTTTGAGGTGTGTTCTAATCCTGCCCTTTGCTGTGTGCCACTGAGCAAAGGGCAGAGCCAGATTAGACATTTGGCACTTGACATCAGTTACAAAAATGGAATCATCCTTTTATTAGAAATCTCTCCATTTCCTCTCTATGGTACATTTCCATATCTTCAGTGTGGGTTTAGACAATTTCTTAATGGAAATCAAAGGCAATTGGACATTTCATGCATTGTTCATGCAGAGATTGTGAAATAATTTAGTAAAGGTAGGAAGTCTTCCACAGGGCCAAGGCTCTGGTTGGAGCAATTAGTGCTGAGGGGTTGGTGGTTCTCTTTCCAGGATGCTCAGCTGCTTTGCCCGTTTCTGGATCAAGGGGCTCTGGGTGCTATTTTGCTGCTCTTGGCCAGAGAGGCTGGCAAGAAGCAGAAGCAGAGGCAGATCCTTGTTTGCAGTGAGGCTGGTGGGTAAGGAGCTGTGTCTCTGTCCCGGCAGTGCTTGTGCAGGGGGTTCATGCCAGGAGCCCTGAAGTCGCCCAGCGCGACGCCCTGCCCGTGCTCTGGTCCTGCCTGGGGAACAAGGCGCTGCCTGTGCAGAGCGCCAATGTCCGCACCGTGGCCACCAAGCTCGCCTCTGCCCTCTGCAAGGTGATGGGCACCCAGCTGAAGAAATGTGTTGCCAGCAAGCCTCCACATGTGCGGGAAAACCTCTCCAGAATGCTGGGCTGGTGAAGGCAAGATGTTCTCCAGAGAGCTGAGGAAGCGCTGAGTTGGACACCTCTGGATTTGCCTTTTTAGCTGTGCCAAAAATGATGAAATCCTAAGGAAGGGTGTGCATCTGCCCCTGCTCTCTCCATTGCCCTTCCTAGTCATGGCATGGGGGGCCTGAAGCAGCTCCAGATGGAGGACAAGGTGAAGGCAATCATGGCTCAGCCTCACACAGAGGTGAGGGGGGAGCTGGGCCAATCTCTGCTGGCAGGAAGGGTCTTGTGGCAGCCCAGAGAGGCTGTGCACATTGCCAGGGAACAGCTGTGCCTGCACGTGCCCCTGCAATGAGCTGTGCTGCTGCCAGTGCCCGTGGAGCTGTAGGGCTGCTGAGCTGTGGGGCAGGCAGAGGAGCAGGAGGGTGCATGTGCAGCTGAGCCATTCCTGGGGAGCACAGGGCTCTGGGCTCCCTGCTGTCCCAGGGCAGCCCAGAGGCCAGGCTGTGCCTGTGCCAGCTCTGGGCAAGTGGTTCAGAGTTTGCCCTGGCCTGCATCAGTGTCTGCCAGCAGGAGCATGTTTCCCTGTGCAGCTGTATAGACATTTCCAGGAAATGTGTCCCAGGAAATATGGAGCTTCAGCTGCTTTAGGTTTGCATGGTGGCCTCTGTTAAACTTTGTGTCTCCATTTTGCAGATCTGAGTGGTTACAGTCTTACTGAGAAGTTTTCTCGGGACACTTCCAATGTTGCCTCACCCACAAAGTCCTCACCTCCCATCCAGAAGAGCTCTCTGTCCTCCAAGCTCAGGAAGAAGCTGCCACCAGTATGGAGAGTGCTTGAAGAATAGGATTGATGTGTTAGGCTTCATAGTTACAGCTGTACATATGTTCTGATCTTTAGATGTAGTTTTGAATTAATGTGTTTTGATTCTGTCTTTAAAATTTTATGACATATTTTCAATTGTATATATTTTATTTTGATGATGAAAAAAAAAATGGTCAATAAATAAATAAATAAACCAAGAGGAGAATGTGAGACCAGGACCTGCTAGCCTAGAGATTATGGGACGCAGCTCAGTCAATGTGCCAGTGTCTCATCACATCCTTTCCTCATTGACCTCTCCTCTTCCTCTTTAGCCATGTTTTCTTTGTGTCATTTGTGCTGCTGTTTTCAACTTGTCATTGTAACAGGGCCACACATTGACAGGTTTGGGGGACAATGGATCCAAAAGATCCTGTCTAGTCAAAGGTTTTCTACCTAGGTGTGTTCTGTGCTCACCAAAGGCCTGAGCAAAGAAACCAAGAGAAGTGTGCCCAAACCCCAAAGCTTTGCTCCTTTGCAATCTCCCACAGATCTGGCTCACAGGTGTCTTCAATCACAATTCCACAGGTAAGAAGAGGTCATGTATTTCACTGGGAAATGATGCACTGCTTTGGCAAAGTCACCTGTGTATATATTTACCAGGGACAGCACTCCAGCTGTGTTGTTTGCCCCTTGTTTGCAGAAGGATGAGTGCACTGGGAGGCCAATAACAAGTGACAAGGGTTCCTCCAATCTGCACTGCAACCTGGCTGCCATTCAGCCCAGAGCTAGGGGATCATTTGTTCCCATGGACCAGTGCTTGCCAGTGGAATGAATTCCTGCACAGCTGGAAGAAGCAATTCTGGATTCAGCTCCAGCTCTTGGTGGGCCGCATGATCATTGACAATGATGCACTTCCAGAAATTATTCTGCAGTTTCCTTTCATAGTCATTTGAAGCTTTTAAACTTCACATTTCAATTTGCTTTGCCTTAGGGAAAAACACTTCTGGGCCTAGTGCAACTGTAACCTTTTGACACAAAGTCCTCATAGTTGCCAGCTTCTGATGTTACACAATGTCACCTGGCTGCATGTGCTTGCTTAGCTCTGGGTCTAGTCCCAGCCTAGTAAAGCCCAGGCAGGGTGGCACGTTGCAGGGAAAACTGGTCCGTGAGCTTATGGGGTTGCCATCAGCAGCAGAGTGAATGTGTTCTTTGGGGATTCCTCTGGAGACAAATTTAGTGACCTACTGCATGCCACAATATTACCTTAGATCTTTCTGCAATATTCTAGAAAAGGCTGTGAAACATCACATCTCCTTGCACAGCCACTGTTTGAAGAGGGGCATTTTTGTCCCTCCTCAAAGTCATTGCTCTTGCACACCAGAAGCATGAACATCCACCAACAGGAATGATGCATGGTCCTGCTGCTGCTGCTGCTGCTGCAGAGCACTGGGCAGTGCAGACCTGGGTGTTACCAATATGAGCACTTAATTAGCATTTCATGCTCCTTCAAGCTGTCCAGATCCCAGGGCTTTTTGTTTCAAAGCAGCCACTGCACCATCTCTAGGGAAGAACAGGAAATGGGAAAAAGCGACTGCCAACCTTGCAGGGGTATGGGGGAAAACCTGAGGTGTCTGCATCAAGAGATGAATGGGAAGAGTGTAATTGCCAAAACAAACGCTTCGTTAGGACAGCAGGACCAGTTCTTTACTGCATGCTTGCATGAAGATCATTTGGGATCTCCTTTTTGTGTCTCATGCAGAAAAGGAGCTCTTAATAATCCCATGCTACTTAAACCAGATTGGGATGTATCTCTGTAGTGGTTCACAATGAAGCAGACTGCCTGCTGTGTCACTGCCAGCCCTGCTGAGCCTGTGAGGGACTGTAGTGTATCCCATGCCTGTTTTGCCTCCAAGCAAAGCTGAGTTTTCCTTATAGGTGTGGAGTAAATACAAGAGTAATAAAATGGACAATTAAACTGGCCATATTGGAGGATATGCTCATGCTTTTGCATGTCAGTCCTGTACCTCATGCTCCCAAGGCTTGTTATTCATCATGAAATATTTTAACAAAAAACCTCAGCTCTCATGTTACACCTGAATAAAACTGCATCAAATCATCAAGAATTTTGCTGTCAGGAACAAGACATGAGCCTTCCGACACTCACGTGCAGCTGTCCTGGATTTCTGCAGCCCTTTGTGAAAAGCTGCTGCAGACAGAGTGTTTGGAGTTGGTTTGGGCCTCTATGAAAGATCTGTGGAGCAGTGTGCAGGGCTCTCCAGGCAGGAAACTGTTTGTCCAAGCCCAGGGACACGGTGCCGGCAGGAGCGGAGCGGCCCCGCTCCCAGCCCGAGAGTCTGTGAGCTGAGCCACGCCGGGGAGAAAAGGCAGCGAGGGGCTCCAGCCCAGCTGCTTCACTGCCCTGCCCGCTCCATGGAGCTCTGCCATGGGAGAAAGCCAACGCCGGACGAGCCCCCGAGCTTCCATCAGCTGCTGGAGCTGCTCCGTGACGGCTCCTGTTCTTCCGAGAGAGACCCCGGCGCCTTCTTGGAACGCGTGTCATGGGGGGATTCTGTTTGTTAATAAACTGTTGGGGGTTTTCCACTTTCATCTATTAGTAATAATTTCCTATTGCTGGAAAGGGATTGTTGGAACACTTTAGAGGAAACAATTTATTGCACAATATCCTGTTTGAAGTTGTCTCAAACTGTGAGAGACAGATGGCTTCACACAGGAGCATCCCCAAGGCTGCTGAGGGGAAGGCACAGAGGAAGACAAACCCAGTATTTCTGAGGGAACTCCTTGACACCAACCCAACCTGAGTTGTCAAACAGCAGACCTGATGTTTTGAGACATGGGCCACAGGGGAAACCTTTCAGTGTGTTTGGTCCAGGCTGGGTTATGCTCAGGCCAAAGGTGTGTCAGTGTGTTGGATAATACTCTTTTCTTGACCTAGAGACGGGGACACTGAGAGGTGTTTTAAAAACTTTTATTCCATTTTCAGTCTCATGAGAAGGGTGAGACAATACAGAAGTTATAATTCACGCCATCACAATTAAGAAGCCAACTATTTCCTAATTATAACACATTATAAGCGTTTCTTGGTCTATCAGCCTTTTGCCATGCCACGTCGTAGATGCCTTAAAGCCATTTATTTAAAACTGCCCCTCATGGGTCCCACTACAATGCATCTTTCATAGCTCTGCTTTTCCAAAATCTTATTTGCAAGGCCATCTTTTGAAACTTTTTTCCAGCTCCATTTTTCTCTCAACAATATCTGTCCTATTCCATGGCATTTTTAAGTTAGCATTTCTTGTCTCAAGATTTATATACAGATTCCTACTTTGTGGGCCTTCTATTAGGCCCTAAAAGCTTTCTACAAATCCATTTCCCACATCATTGCACTTGACTCCTTCTCTCCTCATTGTGCCTGGCAAGCACAGGAGGCCAGAGCTCCTGCAGAACCCATCACAGCACTCAGTGGGAGCAAACTTGTGTCCAGTCCTCACCTGGAGCTGTGGTGCCCAGCATTCCACCACATTGGAATGAGGAACTGTTCCTGCTCTTCCAGAAGGAGCTAAGGAGCTTTGGCCTTCAGATCAATTGTCTGCAGGCTCCTGCAGTGCCTGGTGCTGCTCCCTTGCCAGAGGCACCCCAGGCCAGGGGGGCACATCTGGGCTGCTGTGTCTGCCTCTGGGGCTCCCTGTTCTGGGCAGCGAGGAGGAGCTGCAGAGGCTCTGCAGGACTGACAGGATGGGCTTTGGGGCTGGCAGGAGAAGCTGAGGGACCTGGGCTGCTGGAGCTGCTGAAGAGGAGGCCCAGGGCTCCTCCTGCAACTGCTCCAAGGGTGCTTTCAGAGAATCCCAGAATCAGCAAGGGTGGAACAGGCCATGGAGATCATCAAGTCCAACCTGTGCCCTTACACTGCCTTTTCTCCCCTGAGCCTCCTCTTCTCCAGGATACACAACCTCAGCTTCCTCAGGAACTTATCACAGCACTTGTGTTCTAGATCCATCACCAGCCTTGTCCTTCTCTGGAAACGCTCCAGCCCCTCCATGTCCTTCCTAAATTGGGGGCTCCAGAACTGAACACAGCACTCAAGGTGCTGCCCAAGCAGTGCTGAGCACAGGGGAAGAATCCCTGCCCTGCTCCTGCTGGCCACACCATTCCTGATCCAGGCCAGGAGCCATTGGCCTTCTTGGCCAGCTGGGCACACTGCTGCCTCATGTCCAACCTGCTGTCCATCAGTCCCTGCAGGTCCCTTTGTGCCTGGCTGCTGTCCAGCCCCTCTGGCACCTTGCTGAGGGAGGGAGGCAGGGAGGGAACGGGTCCAGATCCAGTCCTTCCTGAAATGTGGTGTTTGCTGGCACTGCCAGTTCCCAGATCTTGATATTTCCCTATTCTGGCACAGCCCAAGTGCAGCAATTTGCTGGCAAAGAAAGCCAAAACCAAGCAAAGACCTGGTACCTAGAGCAACCCGATCTCGGGTTTGCTGACACCGCCAGTACCCAGATTGGGAATGTTTCAAATGCCTGCACAGCCTAATTCCTGCAGTTTGCTGGCACTGCAAAATTAGCATCTGGAAATTTCTCACTGCCAGCAAAACCTAAATGCAGCAATTTTCTGGCAAAGAAAGCCAGAACCCAGCAGCTTCCCAGTGCTGCCACCAGCACCACCCAGATCTGGTGTTTGCTGCGCAAGTGCCCAGATCCGGAAATTTCCCAGTGCTGGCACAGCCCAAGTCCAGCAATTTGCTGGCACAGAAAGCCAAAATCCGGCAATTTCCTGATGCCAGTACAGGTGCCCAGACCTGATGTTTGCTGCCACTGCCAGTGCTCAGATCTGGATATTTCCCTATTCTGGCAGAGCCAAGTCCAGCAATTTTCTGGTAAAGAAAGCCACAATCTGGCAATTCCCTGCTACTGTCATTGGCAATGCCAAGATCCGGTGTTTGCTGGCACCACCAGTGCCCAGATGCGGGAATTTCCCAGTGCCAGCACAGCCCAAGTCTAGTAATTTTCTGGCAAGGAAAGCCAAAATCTTGCAAATACCTGGTACTTACAGCAACCCAATCTTGTGTTTGCTGACACCACAAGTGCCCAGATCCAGAATTTTTCAGGTTCCTGCACAGCATAATTCCAGCAATATGCTGGCACTGAAAGTTAACATCTGGCAATTTCCTGGTGCTGGCACATCCCCCACCCAGATCTGGTGTGCGCTGGCACTGCCGATGCCCACATCTGGCAATTTCCCTCTTTCGGCACCACCCATGTCCAGCAATTTGCTGGCAAAGAAAGCTAAAACCTGGCAATTTCCCCTTGCCAGCACCGCCCAATCTGGAGTTTGCTGACAGCAGGATCCCAGGAAAGAAGGAAGGATAGAAGGAAAGAAAAGAGGAAGGCATCCAGATCCAATCCTTCCTGGAGCCTGGAGCCTGAAATGGGCTGTTTGCTGGCACTGCCAGTGCCCAGATCTGGACATTTCCCTTTTCTGGCACAGCCCAAGGGCAGCAATTTGCTGGCACAGAAATCCAAAACCCGTGGCAGCTTCCTGCTACTGGGTCTGGCACCGCCCCCACATCTTGCGTTTCATGTAACCAGAACCCAGATTTGGAAATTTCTCAGTGCCAGCAGAGCCCAAATCTGGCAGATTTCTGTCACTGGCAATGACACCACCCAGATCTGATGTTTGCTGGCAGCGCCAGCGCCGAAATCTGAAAATTCCTGGTGCTGGCACAGCCCAAGTCCAATGATTTCCTGGCACAGAAACCCAAAATTTGGAAATTTCCAGGTTCTGGCTCCAGCATTATCCAGATCTGGTGTTTGCTGGCAATGCCAGTGCCCAGATTTGGAAATTTCCCAGTGCCTTCACAGCCCAGGTCTAACAATTATTTTTAGCTAGCTGGGGCAGAGAAGTTCCTTGGACTGTGACTTTCCTTTTTCTTGGAACTGTTTAAACCTGCTCTGGACTGAAAACCCAGGAAAACACCTGCAGCTCACACCTGTGGCCCACCGAGCTCTGGGACGCTGCATTCCAGCACCAGAGGGACTCAGGAGAGACCGAGTGAGCCAACTACAACCCACAAAAAGGACTTTCTGAATTTGCCATCTCTTCAGCACTGTCCAAGGTTTTATTTAATATTATTCATTTTTCATGCTTGTGAATACTTTACTTGTTAAATAAACTGGGGTTTTTTCACTTTTCTCCAGGGAAGTCTTTTCCTGAACTAGTAGGGGTAGGGGCTGCTTGAACTTGCTTTGTAGATGGACCAATTTTGGAGGTTTCCTCCCCAAATTTGCCCTAAGCCAGCACTAACAGTCATCATGAAAACTTCACCAGTAGCATAATTTCCTGGTGGCAAATCTTGTGACAGAAGCTTGACCTTGTTCTCCATGAGAGATTTTTGGGAAGAGCAGACAGCAGTCTGCAGACCAGCATGAGGTTGCACCACCACTCCAGTGAGTGGCCCACATGAAAACAGTGAAATTGTGCAAGCGAGTGCTGACCTGATAGAAAGAATCACTTGTATCTTTGACGTTGCTGACTGCTACAGCCACTCTTCAAACAAGGACATTTGAATGCAGCTTTCACGTTGCTTGTTCTCTTCACAGATTTTTGATTATTTTGTCCTGAGAATATCTGACAGCCACCGGAAAGTGAAGCAGAGGGCGCTGGACGTGCTGGCTGAAATCACAGGAGCCCTGAAAGATGCCCTGAACCCGGTGATCGTTGGTTTGGTGGAAGGAATAACAAAGAACCTGAACTCAAAGGATCCCAGGGTTCATGGGGCAGCTGTGAAAGCACTGGAAGAATCCATTGCTCATTTGGGTAAGGCTGAGCCCTGGCAGGGACTCTCCTCAGCTTCGTCTCTGTCTCTCCTGCACAAGAGAGCGCTGAGTGCCTTGACAGCTGCTCTTGTCTGTGGAACACTGCAGCTGACACCCACCAGAGGCTGTGCAGGTGCAGTCCTTATGCACCATCCCCAACAGGCTGGAATGGGATCAGCATTTCCCAACAGTCCCAGGAGCCCTTGGCTCTGTGCTGCTTGTCTGAAGGGCAAGTCATGGACTGCAGCTCTGCTACAGTTCACAGGCAAAGGGGGTTTGGAGTTTGCTTGGGCCCCATCTGACTTCCCAAATGAACAGCTTTGCTATTGGCATTGTTTTGCAGAGAAAAGAAGAAACCTCACAACTTTGTAAAAGTTGTAAAGCTCGGTATGCTTTTATTACGACGCGCGCCGGACGCAAGCCTCCCCAAAAAGGCAAGCGTACCTCTTAAGACCTCGGGTCTTCTTTTATCCCCCCTCCAAATGCATATGCATACAGTTTCACAATAAGTTCATACATATTCATTCCGCATGACATTTAGCACCAGTTCTTCTTTATCAAAGGAATTTCTATGTCTGGGGCAAATTGACCTTGTGGTCATTTCTGTTTTTCTTTCTCTGTCTCCTTGTTGTCTCTGGAATGCGGCTTTTCCTTCATCTTTGGCCCCACAGACCCCTCACCTCTTCCAGACACTTCACCTAATTCAGAATGGATCCCCACTCCGTCTCATTCCCCCCTTTCCTAGGAAATAAGTAAATTCTTTTACTTAAGGAAAACCTCCACGACAATAAGTGTCTTTTAACGCTTCACCATGTACGTTTGACAAAGAAGTCAGTACAGCTATTCGTTGTAGCATTCTACAGTTCCAAATTAACAATGTAATAGATAATCCTAAACTTATCCCAACTAATATTGGTAAAACTACAATGGGGTGGCACAACTTATTAAAAATTCCATTCGCACTTGGTGACCACCCAAAGATCACATCCCACCAGTGATGATCCATATTTTGTTTTTTTCTTTGTAGAACCCTGGTTATCTCCTTTGTATCATGTTGGACAGTAATTAAGGTTTTTCTTTCCACTTTCTTGGATTTCCTTCAGGATTTCCAATAAGTCTTGGTGCTTAATTAATTGTTTCACTAATGTAATGTTCATCCCAATAGGGGTAGGTGGTAGTCTGTGACACATTGTGTAATTAGCTTTAATCAGCTGGTGGGATGTCACTGGGGCCAAGTACGAAAAATCACACCCGATAATCTTAACAAAATTACAAATACAGAAGTTAGAATGATTTTTACTAGACAGAATAACATCATTGCTATCAATTTTTACTGCAGCACAGGCAGTCCTCAGACACACACACCCCTTTCCAGTATATACGAGCACAGTTTTCTGGTCAGTGACTGGATGAATTTCAAAGTGACAAATACTCTGTTCAGTGTCCAAACACACATCCTGAGCATTAATAGTATTGCTTTCACAAATGAATCCCATCTGTTCTCTAGTAATGCAGGATTCTAAGTTTACTGTCTGCCACTTTCCATTCATCTTTCGCGCCCACAGTCTATGTTCTGAAGGATATTGTTTTTTCATGGTTTAATCCTAGGGCAATGATGGGATGGATAACATAAACAGTGGCATAAGGTATGGTAAGCACAAAGGCAGTTGCTACATTAGAAACAGGATCATAGGTGAAATTCACCATAGTCCACCAAGATTGAAACTTCCTTTCAAAATCAATTGCATTATCCCACACAATCTTCCGAATTTCAGCTGGAAAATTACCTTCACTCCCTTCCCGTATGATCAGAGCTGCTGTTGCCTGCACCCATAACTGTGCTTGTATACAACTGAAAGCTAAAGACACATTATCTTCAACTGTACTAAGTGCTTCTACTATTAACTTGTGGTCTTGGTCCCCGGCCATTTCCCACTTTGACAGTACTTTTGAAATCTGCCACTGGCTAGTTCCTAATGCCAATAGAGATGACTGTAAGGGTTGCTTCAATTTTGTTAGGCTACATGCTGCAGTGGCCAGTTTATTCATCAGTATTTCTGAATCAATTCCATTTAAAACTCCTAATCCTGTCCCTAATATGCCAGTTTGATCCTTTCTTGTTCTGCTCCTGAGGTATGCCTGTTTTTGTAACCATGTTGTCCAGCCCTCAAAGGAAGTTTTTAGGAAGGAGGAGCAGGCTGGTTGGATTTTTGAGATGTTAATTTGCATTATCAACTCCACACATTTGAGAGACCATTCTGGATTGAGTAATAGTTGTTGCTCACCCACATTTCTTACTACATAGGGGCCTATTCCATACACCTCAGGTTCAAGTCTGGGTTGAGTCTGAACTATTTGAGTCTTGGTGTGGGCTGTATAGGGTCCTGCTGTGGTAAAAGGTGTAGTGTCTATTTTGAATTTAAATGAAAGCCCGATATCTTCCTGTGCCCAAAGGCAAGTTATTTCTACAGGCTGTATTAAGGTGAAATTACACCAGCAGTCTGATTCATTTAGGCTATCACAGATTTCCTGGTGTTCATATACACCAGGAGAGGTTGAGACACTAATTTCATTTGGTCTCTCATTAGCCGTCCCATTTATCATCCGGCACCCTACCTTGATTTCTTCTCCTCTAATCCCTTGAAGCGTCCACAGTTTCTGTTCCTGCCATTCCTGCTCCTCATATACCTGATCTCCATGAATTACCACAGTGGATAGGTTTAAATGCTTTATCTCAGAAGGTTTTCCCATGGATCCAGTATACTGATTAAACGCCTGGGACCAAGGCCATTCAGCATTGCTCTGAATAAAGGTACTCTCAAGTTCTAAAACTTCAGTTATGATTACACACAAAACAATTCTACAAACTAAAATATCAGCTACTCCCGACCGCAATATACTCATTTTGCCCGAGTAAGTTTTAGTCTCAGTTCATTGTCTCCTGGCGTCACTCCTCAAGGGGTTTCTGGGCCTTCTTCACCCGAGAGTGATGAATCCAGGCATTCTGCTCCTTGATTCTAATTGCAGTGAAGGTGGTGAGAAGCACTTGGAATGGTCCCTCCCACTGTGGTTCCAAGGTCTTTTCTGTAAGAGACTTAACATATACATAATCTCCAGGTTGTATGTTATGTACTGGCCCATCTAACTCCCAGCTCCGAGTTCCAACCACATGTTTCTCAATTTCCTTGAGCTGTTTGTTTAAGGCCACCATGTAGGTGGCTAGTGTTACCTCTCCAATATGGGTGGACACTCCCTTTTGTATTCCATATGGTCTTCCATAGAGTATTTCAAAAGGGCTCAACTTTTCTTTAGCTCGAGGTTTCGTTCGAATTCGCAATAGCTAGTGGAAGAGCTTGGGGCCAGGGTAGATTAGCTTCCTGCCCCAGTCTTATGATTTGCTGTTTAATCAAATGATTCATTTTCTCCACTTGGCCGCTTGATTGGGGGCAGTATGGGGTGTGAAGTTCCCAGTCTATGCCCAGGTGGCTACTAATCTGTTGCACTATTTTGGAAATGAAATGTGATCCTCTATCTGAGGATATTGTGGCTGGAACTCCAAAGCGTGGTATTATTTCTTGTAATAATACTCTGGTCACTTCTCTAGCTTTGACAGTTCTGGTGGGGAACGCTTCTGGCCACCCTGAAAATGCATCTGTCAATACCAGCAAATATCGATACCCCCCTTTCCTTGGGAGTTCTGAAAAGTCAATTTGCCACTGTTGTCCAGGCCCATGGCCTCTCCCAGTCTGACCGAGTTTCAGTCTGGGGGTATTTTTGGGGTTAGTCTGGAGGCAAAGATCACACTGTTGGGTCACCTGAGTAATAGTGGCATATAAATTCCTAGCAACAATTCTTTCAATCAGGTATGTGTATAGGGCATTTATTCCCCAGTGCGCTTTCTGGTGTTCTTCCCTTACTAGTGACCACAATAGATGGGAAGGGATTACCAGTTTCTTTTCAATGGTAGCCCACCCTTCTTGGTTATACGTCCCTTTTTGATCTTCAATTAATTTCTTATCTCGCTTGTTGTATTCTGGCTTACCTTCAAGGGAGATTTTTCCATCTGGAATAAGGACTCCTTCAGTGGCTACCTCACCTTTTGCTGCTTCTTTTGCCTCTCTATCTGCCAGCTCATTTCCTTCTTCCAGTTCTGAGCTCACTTTTTGGTGTGCCTTAATGTGCATAATTGCTACCTTTTCAGGCAGCTGAACTGCTTCCAGCAGCTGGATTATCTCTTGTGCATGTTTGATGTTCTTTCCCTGTGAGGTCAGCAGTTCCCTCTCCTTCCAGATGGCTCCATGTGCATGTATGACTCCAAATGCATACCTTGAGTCTGTGTAGATGGTTATTCTCCTCCCTTTTGCCCTTTCCAAGGCACGGGTCAGGGCAATTATCTCAGCCTTCTGCGCAGAGGTACCTGTTGGTAAGGGTCCAGACTCGATTACCTCTCTGTAGGTGGTCACTGCATACCCAGCATGTCACTTCCCATTGGCAACGTAGCTGCTCCCGTCAGTGAACCAGGTCTCTGCATCATCCAGAGGGGTATCCTATAAGTCTGGGCGGCTGGAGTAGGTAGCTTCAATGGTCTCCAGGCAATCATGGTGTACTGCTTCTCCTTGATTTCCACTGAGAAAGGAAGCTGGGTTGACAATATTAGTCACCACGATCTCTACATCATCTTGCTCTACCATGATGGCCTGGTATTTCAGAAACCTCTGTGGTGAAAGCCAGTGGCCACCCTGTACTTCCAGTACTGCAGATACTGTGTGGGACACTAGCACAGTCAATTTTTGTCCCAGGGTAAACTTGCGTGCCTCTTGAATATTCAGCACAACTGCTGCTACAGCTCTGAGGCAACCTGGCCATCCTTTGGCTGTTGCATCTAGCTGCTTAGAGAGGTAAGCAACTGCCCTCCGATATGGACCCAAGTCCTGAGCCAGTATTCCCAGGGCAATTCCCTGTTTCTCATGGGAAAATAGGAATAATGGTTTTCTCACATCTGGAAGTCCCAAAGCTGGAGCTGACATGAGAGCATCCTTTAGCTGGTGAAAGGCCTGTGTTGCTTCTTTTGTCCACTGGAGATCTCTGCTTCCATCGGCAATCAGAGCATAGAGGGGTCTGACGAGCAGTCCATAATTATAAACCCACAGCCGGCACCATCCTGCCATGCCTAAGAAGGTTCGGAGCTCTTTTATTGTCTGGGGTTTTGGGGTTTGGCATATGGTTTCCTTGCGAGCCTGCCCTAACATCCGTTGCCCAGCACTCACCTCGTACCCCAGGTAGATAACTTTCTGTTTCACTACCTGTGCCTTTTTCTTTGATACTTTGTATCCTTGGAGTCCTAGGAAATTCAAAAGGCTTACCGTCCAGGCCACACATGCTTCCCTCGTCCGAGTGGCCACTAGAAGGTCATCCACATACTGCAAAAGCCTCCCTCCTTCCTGTGGAGCTTCCCAGGACTCCAGATCCTTTGCAAGTTGCTCCCTGAACAACGTAGGGGAATTTTTCCAGCCTTGGGGTAGTCTGATCCATGTGAGCTGGGTTTTGCGCCCACTTTTAGGGATTTCCCATTTGAATGCAAAAATTTTTTGGCTGGCTTCATGGATGGGGAGGCAAAAGAAGGCATCCTTTAAATCTAAAACAGTAAACCAGGTTAGCTCAGGTGTTAGGCAAGTTAATAAAGTGTATGGATTGGCTACCACCGGATACAGATCTTCTGTTATTTTATTGACAGCCCTCAAATCCTGTACTATCCAGTATGACCCATCAGATTTCCGAACAGGTAAAATGGGAGTATTGAAATCAGATTGGCATTCTTTCAGTAATCCTAATCGCAGAAAATTTTCGATTATTGGGCTGATTCCTTCCCTATCCTCTTTTTTTAGGGGGTACTGCTTGATTCTCACTGGTTGCGCTCCCTCCTTGAGTTTGATTACTATGGGGGAGGCATTTTTCGCTCTCCCTGGCACATCAGAGGCCCACACCCCAGGAAATACCTGACCTAGTATTTCTTCATCAATTTCTTCCTTAATGCCAATAGCTGTCAGAGTTAAACTTAATACCTCTATGTACTTTTGATCATTCACCTCCAGAGTAATTTCCCCATTTTTGAATGTAATGGTTGCTTGTAATTGTTCCAATAAATCTCTCCCTAAAAGTGCCCTTGGTGAATTAGGCATGTACAAGAATTTATGAATACCCCATTGTTTTCCCAATTTATACCTCAAAGGTTTACAAAAATATGCCCTTTCAGACTGGCCAGTTGCCCCCTGCACTACAACATAATCATTTTCCACAGGTACTAAAGCTTTATTTAAGACTGAATATGTAGCTCCTGTGTCAACCAAAAATTCCACCCTTTTCCCTTCTTCCCCCAGCCTCATTGTTATAACCCGTGGATCCGCTGGGGCAGAATCCCCCGGTCCTCCTCAGTTGTTTTGTACATGTGCAGCCATCTGTTGGTCACTCCTTCTTCGTTCTGGGCATTGGCCTTTCCAGTGACCAATTCTTTTGCAGATTGCACACTGGTTCCTGCCCAGCCGAGGTGGTCCTTGTCTCGGCGGTCCCTGGTTGTATTTCCTCTGCCTTTCCTCCTGTACCACTGCCACCAACCTTTTCATTCCTTGTTTATATCCTTCCTCCCGGTTACTAAATACTCTCCAGGCTTCCTCTAACAAGGCTTCAAGATTCCTCCCATCTGGTCCCCGAATTTTCTGAAGTTTACGCCTGATATCTCCAGCAGACTGCCCCAAAAATGAATTAACTAGTTGATTTGTCCCTATCTCAGACTCCGGATCTAATGATGTATGATGACGCATAGTATCCCTTAAACGCTCTAGAAATTCAGATGGAGTCTCAGAAGGCCCCTGCTTAAGGGTATATAAGGCAGACCAGTTTATGGTTTTTGGAATAGCTCTTTCTACCCCTGTTGCTATCCACTCTTGATACTCTGCTAATTTCTTTACCTCTGCTGACACATTAGGATCCCATTCTGGGTCTTGGAGGGGGAAATGTTCTTTTATATCCAGCTGTGTGGCCTTACAATAATCCTCTGCCAAATTCCCTGCTGTCTTTAAGATCAGCTGTTTCTCTGTTTCAGTGAAAGCATCTAGTAGTAGCTGGATGTCAGCCCAGTCTGGATTGTCTTTTTTGATAACATATCGTAGGCGTTTGGCAGTGAGTATCGGGTCAACACGATAATTCCTTGCAATCCTTTTCCATGCTTCTAAATCAAGTGTGGTAAATGGCACTTTAATCATTAATTTGGCCCCTTCTGGTCCCACTGCCTGTCGCAGAGGGGCCTGTAGCACTACTTGCCTCCTGGTTCTAGATGCAACTGGACTCCCACGGGTAGGGTGGGTTCTAGTAGATGTGCCTTCCCCACCTGAGTCCTCCTCCTTTTTGGGGAAGTTCCCTTCCTCCTCATCCTCAGTTTCAGCCTCAACCTCCCTAACCCTCCCCCCTTGGGGAGGAGCTGGAGGAGCTTTCACCCACTCAAATGTGTCCCGTTCTTGCTCCTCAGAACGATAGACCTTATCTGATCTCATACACCGTTGTCCTATACTGCATGCTGAACAACAGCGTTTGATTTGCCCTCTCTTTGCCTTGTTACCTTTTTCAAGGGCCAAGACCAGTGGGTCTGAGGGTGATTTTATCCCACAGTCCTTTTGCCACTCTTGGTGATTTCTTAAAACAAAAAACATATCAGCATACGAGACCTCATCCCATTTACCTTCCCATCTTCAAAACAACATTAACTGCAGTAAAGTATTATAGTCTAGGGTTCCAGTGGGTGGCCACCTTGCTCCATCCTCTAACCTGTATAAGGGCCACCAGCGTGTGCAATACTGGATTAGATCCTTTTTATTCTCAGAGCCCCCCCGGCTAGTGACTTCCTTCCAGTGGGCCAAGATGCACCCTAAGGGGCTGGCCCGTGGAACTTCCTTGCTCTGGTTAGTTCCCATTATTTCCTTCTTGCCCTATCTCGCTTCCACCCAAACCTCTTTTCACAGGACTTCACAGTAGCTTCCCAGTCCTCCTCCCACACACTCCAAGTGGCAGGTATCAGATGCGATTTCCCACACACAAGTTTTAAGATCTTAGACTCTGAATCAGCTTGATCAGAAACTTCTAATCTACACTTGGGGCACGTGCCCCGTCGCTTGTTAGAACAGCAATACCAGCGTTTCCCACAAACTGTGCACTGTAATAATACCCACGCAGCGTGCCAGCCTTTTGATGCACCAAAGGTTACTCGAAATTTCCCACAAAGGCAAGCTATTCCATTTATTACAGGGAGCTCTTAATCCTCTACGGCAAGCTGTTCCCAGTCCAGACTTACAATAGTGCCAGCTGAAGTCCGGTAGAGCCCCTCTAAATGAACTTGTTCGTCTCCCCTATCTATCCAATAATCCACCGGATTCACAAACTCCCAGGGGTCGAGTCCAAACCACTGAGGCAGAGGAACCCCTCGGGTTCGTCTAGCCACGGTGAAAGCATGCACAACCTACACCACAATTTACCACCTTTACTCAATAAACGTCCTCACCCACGCTTTTTCACAGTTTACTCTGTTTTCTCTGTCGGGCGCTCCCCGCCCCCACAGCCTGCCTCGGTCGGTGTTTACTCAGTCTCCCCAGTGGCAGGTAGGACTTCTCCCACCCCCCGCGCAGTAGAGCACTATGGATCTACTCTCTTTTATACACCATACACTTTATACACTTGCACAATTACAAATACAGCGCGCTGATCCCTCAATGCAACATACAGCAACAGTGTCCGGACACCACTCACACACACACAAACAAAGAAAACATACGCGGGTTCAGCTCTGTCCTATCAGAACAATGAACCCCAATACACACATACACAGATTCACCCAGCTCACCCCCAGAGCTGCTGGCAGTTCTGCTCTATCAGAACGATGAACTCTGTCTCTAATACAGCTGCTCTATCAGCTGAACCCAGACGTCTCTGGGTGGTTTACTCCCTTGCTCTCCTTCCTCCCCCCCGGGGGCCCCTCAGTACATACCGTATCTTCCCCCGCAGGCCAGCAGGTCCTTGTCTGTCCCAGCAGGAGGCAAGTCGAGACGAGCGGAGCCTCCTCCAGGAAAATCCTGGGGCGCGCCTAGGAGTCCCTCGGTCCCCCCCCTGCCCCTGCGGGGACAGAGATGGAGACGGAAAGTATCTCTTTCTCCTGGCTGGCTCACCAAGAATGTTTTGCGGAGAAAAGAAGAAACCTCACAACTTTGTAAAAGTTGTAAAGCTCGGTATGCTTTTATTACGACGCGCGCCGGACGCAAGCGCCCAAAAAGGCATGCGTACCTCTGAAGACCTCGGGTCTTCTTTTATCCCCCCTCCAAATGCATATGTATACAGTTTCACAATAAGTTCATACATATTCATTCCGCGTGACATTTAGCACCAGTTCTTCTTTATCAAAGGAATTTCTATATCTGGGGCAAATTGACCTTGTGGTCATTTCTGTTTTTCTTTCTCTGTCTCCTTGTTGTCTCTGGAATGCGGCTTTTCCTTCATCTTTGGCCCCACAGACCCCTCACCTCTTCCAGACACTTCACCTAATTCAGAATGGATCCCCACTCCGTCTCAGCATGAAGGGACAGTGACCCATCAGAGCTTCTGCAGAGCAGCCACTTGCAAGGCTCTACATTAGAGGCATTAGCTGCCTATTTTCCACTTTTCTTCGTGTTCTTTTTTCAAAGGGGAACTGATGATTCACCAATTCATTTCTTTAGAACAAACAGGTATAAACCCATGTTTTTTTCCTCCTCAGAGCACCCTGGGCTGGGTTTGCAGCCCATCCTTGTGTGGGATTGCTGGGGCTTTTCCTCCCTATTGGGTTCCTGCACCATGGAGCCACTCAAAACAGCCTCTTCCCCGAGGTTCTGCTGCAGGGATTTGTCCTCACTGGTCTCCATGCTCAGCTCCTTGTCTGGGGGAGGAAGGACAAGGAGAGGATGGGATTCGCCCCCTTGCCAGAGGGAAGGGGAAGGAGATACCCCCAGTGCATCCCCAGCAGGACGGGGTTGGCAGCGGGGTTGTCCTGCAACTGGGGGCCATGCTGGGCTGGGAGATGGAGCAGGAGAGAGGGGGAAAGGGGCACTGACTTCCTCCTCACCTGCCTGGGTATCCTGGGACATCTTCCTCTTCCTCAAAGTCTTCTCCTCCTCCCTCTTGCCAAGGTTTGGGAATGGGAAATCCCGGTTTGGGGAAAAAAAAGGTGTGAATGCCTTGGGTTGGGGATTCCTCCCACCCAAGTCCATCACTAGAAGTCATCTGGTGTCCATAAAAACCTTCAAAAATCAAGAGTGAATAAAAAAAGCCACCAGGAGTTTCCCATTTCCAGTCTCATCCCTCTCGGGTTCTGGTGGACCCCCATCTCAGGGCTGGTAGGGGTCCCATGGGTCCTGGGGATCCCCCCTCTCCAGGGTCCTGCTTAGGGATTCCAGGGGGATTTGGGGTCCCCCTGTCCAGCCTCCCCCCACTCCAGCCACTTGGGGCTCCCCCCTCTCCCCACTGCCCCGTCCTGGTTTAGGACAAATTTGGGAGAAAATCTCCAAAAGATTTTCCTCTAGAAAGCAGATTCAAGTGGCCCCTCTCCAACCAGATCAAGAAAAGATTTCCATGGAGAAAAGGGGAAAAAAACCTGTTTATTTACCAGGCAAAGTGTTCACCAGCACAAAAAAATGAACAATATTAGAAAATAAAACCTTGTGCTGCTCCAAAAGAGATGACAAACTCAGAAAGTCCCTCTGTGGGCTGTAGGTCAGCTCACTCAGTCTCTTATCCCTCCCTCCAGCACTGGAAATGCCACAGCCCAGGCTTGGCCAGATGGGCCACAGGTGCGAGTCAGGGTGTTCAGTCCAGAGCAGGTTTAAACAGCTCCAAAGAAAAAGAAAAACCACAGTCCAGGGAACTTCTCTGCCTCAGCGAGCTAAAAACTAACTAAAAGCAAAGGAGAGCTCTGTCCTGCTGTCTGTCTGTCCAGAGACAACTGATACCTTAGGTTTTAAGTTTTTCTGTTCTGTTTCGATGTGCAGCTTTTAGCTTTACATTAACTGTTACTGGGATCTTTTCACAGGGTGGTGAAGACAAAACAATCCTGTTCTAGCTGGAGACTCAAGAACAATCTCTTCAAACTTCAGGCCCAAAGCATAAACAATGTGAAAAGAGGAGGGTGGGCAAGCAAGGAGGATGAAACTTAATAATTTGAAGTTATTAATTGGGCAGTTATGTGCAAATGGACTAAAACTTATAAAAATGTGAGATCTTGTGATCAAGCCCTCTTTTGCTCATCCAGGCAGAGTCACAGCTTTGGCTGCGGTACTGCCAGGGTGTGACCTTTAAAGGCATTTCAGTAAAAATCCACTTTATTCCTCTTAACTCCATCTGGTCTCTGTTCCAGCTCCTTAAGGCATCACAACAGTCCAGGAGCCGGAATGTGGAGGAGTGAGTGCAGTTTCTGAAAACAAACTGCTGCTTCTTCCTCCTCCCCTTCGCTCTCAGACCCAGCTTTAAAGGCACAGAACTCATTTCTGGGCTAAACAGACCGATGGGGTACGAGCATCATGAAGTCACCCCAGGACACCCCTGTCAGGGTCAGGGGGTCCCGTCCCCGCCTCATCTCCGGGCTGCCGGGGGTGCCCCAGCTCCGGTATCGCCCCTTCCCCTCTCCCCGCCCCAGGGGTCCCCCGTTCCACAGCCCCGGCTCTCACGGGGATCCCCAAAACCAATGTCCCACCCCGTCGGTACCGGGCCATCCCCACGTGGACCCCCCGGGACCCTCCCGAGGGGCGATCGCGGCTCCTCTCTCCCCGAAAAAGCTCCTCTTAGGGAGCCCGGAGATACCCGGGGCTCGAGTCTGGGATCTGCCGGCTCCGAACACTCTCCAAAAAATCCTCCTGGAGACCCCTGGCTGGAGTTGTTTGGGAATTCAGCTACTTGAGCTGAGCTTCTTCTGGGACTTTCAGCAGCCTTGTGTTTCTCACCTTGGAGTGAATGAACCTTCTCAGTCTTCCTGGTATCATTTGCTCCCTTTCCTCCAGTGATTTTAACAAACTTTTCAAGGAAGGGCAACAGAATATTTTCTTTACACTGGCCACCTGCCACAGCCATTTTCCTTATCAGTTTTCCCATAAGTTGCTCAGAGGAGGCTGCATCCAAGTTTCCAAGAGTTCCGCCAGAAAGAGCCACAACCTCCTCAGTGGAGGGAACCATGCTGTTGTCAAAGGCACTTGGGGTCAGACAACAGTGCCCTGAACTCACTGCGCCAAAATAATGTCTCAATCTGGTTAAGAAAATTACTAGAGAGATGCCTCTGCCCCAATTAAGGCGCTAATGAGACCAAATCCAAGGTGGATTTTATTGAACAGTAAATGTGAGGTAGAGAGAGTTAAAAGAAAGAGGAAAGCGGGGCATGGCAAGGGAGTGACAGGGACAGACACCTCCTCTGGAGCGGACCAAGTGTGACATTGTCCCCTGTGTGTGTGCCCTTCCCGGGGTGGGGGTTTTACACCTGAGACAGTTTGGGTAAGGGAGGTGGTGTTCACCCCTCGAGCAGGGATTACCCCACTGTTTCAGGTTGCAATGTAAGATGTAACCAAATGCATGTTTTCAATCACCATCTCCATAAACTGCTATAAACAGCTGGGGCAGTGTTCTTTATCTCTTCCATGACTCAGCCCTGATAATGCCCTCCAGGGGAGATATCTTGGGCTAATGGGCCATTGAGTGTCACTGCAGGACTGATAAAATTCCATTATCCCTTTGTGGGATGCTCCGCCCAGGGGGCGGATCCAATCATTCCTACCTGGATATAAGTTGAGACTCCACACCAGGAGCACCTTGCCTACTGGATTCTCAGAGGACAAGAGCTCCATAACCACCAGTGGACCTTCAGAGAAAGGCCAGACACTTCTACAGGATCACTGCTCTGACAGAAACACGTTCACCACTCCCACAGGACTACAGCCACCATTTAATAGGACTGAAGCCACCACCCTGCCCAACAGGGTGTCAGGTTATATCCTGACTCTGTCAGTTTAAGGCAGTTTTTCTGTATCATTGCCTTGATCTTCATTTTCCTCTTAAATTGTGATTCTGGCTTAGACCCTTTCCCAGGTTTCCCTTCAAACCAGTAAAAAAACCAATGTGCTCATCTGTTGTTTTCTGCCAAAAACAGGATTTCCCATTCCCAAACATTTGCCAGATGGAAGAGGAGGCTGTGAGGAAGATGAGGATGCCCCAGGACACCCAGGAGTGAGGAGGAAGTCAGTGCCCCTTTCCCCCTCTATCCTGCTCCATCTCCCAGCCCAGCATGGCCCCCAGCTGCAGGACAAACCTGCTGCCAACACCATCCTACCGGGGATGCACTGGGGGGATCTCCTTCCCCTTCCCTCTGGCACAGAGGCAAATCCCATCCTCTCCTTGTCCTTCCTCCCCCAGACAAGAAGCTGAGGATGGAGACCAGGGAGAAAAAATCCCTGCGGAATAACCTGGAGGAAGAGGCTGTTATGAGTGACTCCAGGGCACAGGAATTCAACGGGGAGGAAAATCCTCAGAGATCCCACAGGAGGAGGGACCGCAAACCCAGCCCAGGGTGCTCTGAGTAGGAAAGATCCTCCCTTAGCCAGGAAGGTGGACAGAGCTTCAGCCAGAGCTCAGAGCTGGTGGTCCATGAGCAGCTTAATGATGGGGAGAAGCACTACAAGTACTTGGAGTGTGGGAAGAGCTTCAGGCAGAGCAGCACCCTGATCAGCCACCAGATGATCCACACCAGGGAATGGGCCTATGAGTGTGGGGAATGTGGGAAGGGCTTCAGCTACAGGTCAGAACTCATCAGGCACCAACGCATCCACACTGGGGAGAGGCCCTACGAGCGTCCCCAGTGTCAGAAGAGGTTTCGGACCAGCTCCAGTCTCCTCCTGCACCAGCAGATTCACACAGAGCAGAGGCCCTTCTGCTGCCCCGACTGTGGGAAGGGCTTCAAGCACAACTCCACCCTCATCAGGCACCGGCGCATCCACACTGAGGAGAGGTCCTACAGGTGTCCCCAGTGTGGGAAGAGCTTCACCCAGAGCTCTCACTTGACCAGTCACCAATGGAGGCACTGGTAAGGGAAGGCCTCCAATGCCCCAAGTGCAGGAGGATTTTGTGCACTGCCCCAGCTCCAATCATTGGAGTATCCATGTTGGGAAGAGCCCTGATGATCCATGTTCCCCATGATCCATGCTGGAAAGACACTCGTACCTTTTCCTGTCCCTGCCAATGACATGATGTGGGATGGAAAAACATGAAGGTCTGGCCATGGCCCTGTCATTACATTCACTCCCCCCTCAGGTCATTGTCAGGGGCAGGAAATGGACTCTCTCTCTCCCTGAGGAGAAGGGTAAAATTTCCAGGAAGGGGAAATTGTGGCCAGGAAGACCCAGTGAGTTTTATTGAGTTTTCCCTGTAAACAGTCCCTTCTTCTATCAATATTGTTTCTGTTTTTGGTTGTTTCTTATCTCGTTGCTGTTCTCAATAAATTGTTCTTATCCCAGCCCAGGATCTTTGCCTTCTGTTCTTTCCATGGGAGGCGGGAGGGCAGCGAGGGCAGCGCGGTTTTAGTGGGAGCAGGAAATTCAGGGATCCCGTTCCTGAACCCCGGCCCCTGGAAACCGAGCATCCCAGCTGGTCCCAGCCCTGGTGGCCATGGCAACAGCCTTGGAAGCGGGTCCCTGCCTGGGGCTGTGGGAACCTCTTCCCTCTGGTGCCCAGGGACAGGAGTGGAGGGAACGGCTGCAGCTGAGTCGGGGCAGGCTCCGGTTGGATGTCAGGAAAAGGTTTTTGCCCAGAGGCTGCTGGGGCCCTGCCCAGGCTCCCCAGGGAAGGGTCCCAGCTCCAGGGCTCTCTGAGCTGCAGCAGCGTTTGGACAGCCCTGCCAGGCCCAGGCTGGCATTGTTGGGGTGTCCTGTGCAGGGCCAGCAGTTGGACCGGAGGATCCTGATGGGTCCTTCCCAGCTCAGCCAATTCTGTGGTTCTGGGATCCCATGAGCCTGGGGATGGGGCTTCCAATGGTTGCCATGGCAACAGGCTCTGGCTGCAGGCCTGAGCTGGTGTCCATGGCAACCACCCCTGGCATGGGGTCTCTATGGAGCTGCCATAGAAACTGACCATAGCAATAGGGGGATGGTGATGGTTGCCATGGAAACTGACCATAGCAACAGGGGGTTTGTGGTGGTTGCTATGGAAACTGACCATAGCAACAGGGTCCTGGCGATGGTTGCCTGCCTAGAATCAGATTTGTCACAGGCCCTCAGAGGGGTTTCATGGGGACTTTCCAAGAGTCTCCAGGCTGTTTCAGAGCTGGAATGTCACAGGCACAGACAGGGGCTCCATGGAGACCTCCCACGGCTTTCTGGGATGGTAAAGAGCCGTGTGGTCAGAGGCAGTCACAGCCATTCCATGGTGACATCCCAGGGGACCTTGGGCTGCAAAGGCACCGATCTGTCACAGGCACTCACGGAGGCTCCACGGTGACATCCCAGGCGTCCCCAGGCTGCCAAAGAGCCGGAATGTCCCAGACACTCACAGGGGTTCCTGTCATGGACACAGTGGGAGCATCAGGCAAAAGCTTTATTTCTTTATTGGAGAAACTTCTGCTGAGACCTGTGGTGCAGAAAGTACACCCAACAGCCACCATGGATCCTCAAACCCTTGCAGGGCTCCTAGACTGCTAAAATTTCTTCTAAGAGAGGAGACTGGGAACAGCTGGATCCAATCCCAGCCCAAGAATTTGTCAAAGGTTTATGTGTAAAAGATTGGACAGGTGGAATTGAACTTTAACCCAATTTGTCCCACAGGATTAATGATGGAATACCAGATATATTTATATAAATACAGCTCCGATTGATTCTGATCATGACCGGACAGAAAGATTTTAACTCAAGTTATTTACTCAACAGTTCAGGAGCTTTATCAATTACTAGAATATAGTGCTCTAGGAAGGAATTTTGAGGTCAACAGATTGGTCTATGACATCAGAGAGTTTGTTGTGGAAGTCACTGAGCAGCTACAGCATCATAGAGGGGATTCTGTGACATCACAGATCAGGCTGTGGCACCATGGCATGGCTGGATGACATCATAGAGCTGGCTGTGAGGTTCAAAGTATATGCTGTGACATTAAAGAGTGCCAGTATGACATCACAGAAAAGGTCTCGTGGCATCACTGAGGGGTTTGTGACTTCACAAAGCTGTCTGTGACATCATAGTGTGAGGCAATAGAGCAGACTCTGCCATCATCGAGGGTGACTCTGTGACATCAGAGAGTGGGTTGTGACATCACTGGGTGACTGTGTAACATCATAGAGCTGGTTGTGACATCACAGAGACTTTTGTGACATCACAGAGCAGATGTAGCACATCATAGGGTGACATCTCATAGTTAGCTGTGTGAGATCACAGGGGCTGTGTGACAACCCAGAGTGGCCTGTGACATCACTGGTGGCTGTGTGACATTGCAAAAGAGCTGTGTGGCATCATAGGGGCTGTGACATCACAGGGGCTGTGTGACATCACAGGGGCTGTGTGAGGTCACTGGGAAGGTCACTCTACCCCGGCCCCCCTCACAGCTCCCCCCAGAGCAGTCCAACCCTGCTCGTGCACAGTGGGGTCCCCTGTCCCCCCGGGTCCCCCTGCCCCCGGCCCTGCGTCCTCCCCCAGAGGATGTTCCACGAGATCGACCCCAGAACCTGACACGGGGATGGGGGCCGGGGCCCTGGGGGTGGCACAGGGGGACAGGGACCCCCCGGCAGCGTTCCCGTGTCCCCCAGGGCCAGAGCCTGGGCCAGGGCTCCTTCACCCTGTTACCAACGAGGGCTTGAGAGTGCTGAAAAATCCCTGGCAAGGGAGCAGCAAAAACCAGATTTAATATTAAGGTGCAGCAGCACAAAGTTCCTTGGCAAGAGTCACTCTGCTCCTGACTGGACACTTCAGGCACACCAAAGAAACAAAGCAGCAACAAAACCAAACAGAATCAAGGCAATCAAACAGAAATGAGCAGAGAACTGTCCCAGTGTGTGTGAGACACAAGGACAGTGAGGGCAAGGATAAAATGAATAAAGAAATAAAAGCTTGACAGAGGTCAAACTTAACAGGACTTCACTGATACCTTAACCTTAACTGATACCTTCAACTTCACAATTTAGGAAAAGAACAGAGCTTAACAGTATTTAACCTCACTTACAACCAATGACTTAAGGATTTAATAGTGGAATAACATTAAACAATATTAAACTTAGCTTATAACATAGTAAACTTTGCAAAAAAAGAAATTCTTAATACCCTTTAACTTAACTTATTTGTCATGATGTAACCTTACTTACAGACCTGACTGACTCAGCTGTCCAAGGCACTCAAGCCCCTCAGAGAGCAGCATTTCTGCAACATTTCTCCAGCACAGGCACTCCTGTGTGCACACAGACACAAAGACTCAGTGCAAGGCACCCATAAGCAATTCCCCTGAGGGCAGGGAATGCTCCCTCTGGATCCTTTGGCATCTCCCCAGCAAAGGGAAAAGGATTGAGCCTGGAGGAGTGGGGGGATCAGCCCAGGCTCCATCGTTGTTCAGGATCCCCGAGTGCAGCAAACGGGAGAGTTCCCGGCTGGGAGAGGCCCCACTCAGAGGGAGTCGCTGGCCCAGGAGAGCTCCAAGGGCTCCTTTTGGAGCGCTGTTTGCAGGGCCCGGGCCCAAGAGAGGGGCTTCAGTCCCAGCAATGGTTCATCCTGGCCGCACTTGGCATCAACAGCTTTCCTTGGCAGTGTGAGAACAGGGATGTTGTGCCACTGAGGGAACAAAAACAGTTCCCAGGGCTGCTCCTACAGAAGCCAGGAGCTGGCTGGGCAGCAGCAGTGCCTGGACCAGACAGGTTTGTGATGAGCTGCAGAGGAGCTGAGCCCAGGGGCTGTTGGCCAAGACCCAGGCCCAAGGAGCATTTCTCAGCTGGCAGGGCGGCCTGAGAAGGGGAGGGGGGAATGCAGCAGCACAGGGCCCATGGAACCAAGGGACCATTGTGACACTGTAGGGTCCTGTGACACCAAGGACCCACGCCTTGGCCGTTCCCCACTCCTGGCGCAGTGCCGCAGTTTTCCCAAGAGCCAGCCCGGGCTCCGCTGTGCTACATCAATGGGGAACCCGTCCCAGTGCCTGACCGTGCTGCAGCATGCCACCCAGGGCCCTTGCACACACTGCCTTCTGCCCTGGGGCCGCCCCCAGCCCAGCCAAAGTGGCCCAGGCTGGAAGGAATGCCTGGCCCCCCCAGGTGTCTAAGACAGCCCGCACAGGATCTTTGGGAAGGGCTCAGACCACCAGCAAACGCTGCCCGGCTCTGCGGGCACAGTCCTATCCCCATATCTTTCCCTGAGAGCATTTGAATTACTAAATGAGAATCATTTGAAGGGAGGACATTTACATTTTCCATTTCAGAGAAGGCTTCTGCCTTCCTTAGCAGGCACCTCTCTCTTCAAACCAAGACAATTGTTTATCATCTTGCAGATGCGCAGTTGCTGGGGAGCCCCGTTTTACACCAGGGACCCGGAGAACCATTCCCAGCAATTGGGAAAATCCTAGGTGGTCCATCCACCCACAGATGAGGTCTCCAAATGTGCCCGAAATTGGGTCCAGCTCTTAGAGGCCTAAAAGAGCAAGTCCAAGTGACTTGATGATATTTTTAGCCCAGAAAGCCCTTCAGCTGATGGCACACTTCACAATCAGCAGGGGACACAGCTCGGCCAAAGCCCAGGCCTCTGCTGGGAGCCTTTCTCCTCAAATACCCTTCAAACAAACCTCCATGCAAGTCACTTGGAAAGTTTCTTCAAATGATCCATTTCTGGCACATGACTACACAGGGTTAAGTGAAAGATTCTAAAGCAGCTGCTGTGGAGTCAAAGAGCCAGCACTAAGGGTCCTTGTCATCTCTTTGTAGCTAAATGCCACTTTGGGGGATTTGAGGGAGTTTGGAACGAGCTAGAGAGCAGACCTCCGAGTTTTTTAGATGATGCCATTGCTTTTTCTTCTCTTCTACATAGACAGGAAAGGTGAGTTTGGCTCACATCTGCACTGCATGGCTCACAAGGCCCGCAAGACTTGTAGTTACAAGAGCTTTGAAGGATTTCTTGGCCAAGAAGACACTGCCAACAATAATCTTTATGTTTTGCCACCAATCCTTCAATATTTCGTCTTAGGGACTGATGCTACAGTGTAAGCTTCCTTAGCCAATTATGACACACAAACTCAAAGCACTGCATCCTAAGCTTCTTGTTTACCATTGTAACTACTTTGATTTTTTTCTAGATCTTCAGCACTAAAACTCTAAACTTTCCTCCACTTCAACGTTCCTCCCCGTGTCTCTGCTATAATAAACTAGAAATCCACATTCTCGCTTCTAGCACCTAGCTTTGGAAGCCCTTTCCAAGGTCTCCCTTCAAATCCTGTGTTTAATTCAAAGCTTTGCTGACAAGACCAAAGGTCTGAGATTTCCCTGCGTTTGGATTTCCAACAACACTGATGCTGTTAGTTCCAGAGTGCCCGGGATCCCTCTTGCAAGTCAACTCTGGTAGGAACAAGACGGCTGGCAGGGGGCTGCTTGTGGCCTCTGACAGCCCATCGCTTAGGGCTTGCCAGCGCCCCAGCCCCTCAGGGGCTGCCCCAGCCCCGCCAAGCTGCCCGGCAGCAGCGCCGCAGCCCCACAGCAGCTCCAGAGCAGCCCTATCCAGAGGCGCCTGGGAGCCCTCAGCAAGGCAGCCAGCAGCACACGGGCAGGAGGACACGGATGCGCTTTCTGCCCGGCACAGGGCTTGTGGCCATCTCCAGGCACTGCTCTCACAGGGATCCCCGCAGCCCCGGCCCCTGCCCACCCGCTCTGTCACCAGCACAAAGGCTTCAGCAGAACCACCACAGGCCAAGGGGCTTCTGGCCATTTTCCCTGCAACACTGCACGCCTGGGCAGCTTGCTGAGCCATGGCACCCTTCTCCCCCTCTTCCCCAATGCCCTGCAGACCCTGGGCAGCAAAAGAAAGCCCCTGGGAGTCTGTGTATTATAACATACTCTATATTTATACACTAAAGAAAAAACAAATAGAAGAAAAGAAACAGAACAATCTTTCAGAAATGGAAAATTCCCGCTGGCTCAGGTGGCCTCAGCAGACAGAGCCTCTGGGATCAGCTCTCTGCAGAGCTCCAGCAGCGCAGCCAGCCGAGCCCCGACAGACGAGGCCGTGTCCTCCATGCCCTGCGGAGCTGATCTTGCAGCCTCTGGAAGACGGAATATCGCTCACTCTGCAGTGCCTGGAGGACATACAATGTTTCAAGTGCCAGATCTGACACGGCACTGCTGATGTCCTCTGTCAGGTGTTCCAGGGCTGAAAGAGAAGGGAACAGAGCCATGGTCAGATCGCGGATCTGCGGGGAGCCGAGGAGAGCCCCCTGCCAGGTCCATCGCAGCCGGCTCTAGCCATGGCCAGGAGGGAGCAGGGACCAACGGGACCAGCCCAAAGCTGCTGGCCAGGAATCGCCCAGGTGGCCCTGAAATCTCTGTGTGCTCTCCCCACGCCGCCCCTCGTCCGCACAGGGAGCAGAGCCCTCTGCAGCCGGGCCAGGGCTTGCAGCTCCCCCGGCAGCCCCCGCTGCCAGCCCGCTGCCCTCACCGTGGCAGATGAGCCAGAGCTCTTCCTTCTTCCCCCTCAGGTGCCGCGCGGCCATGCCTGTGAACACAGAGCCTGTCACGGCCCCAGCGGCACAGCTCCCTGCCAGCGGCGCTGCCGGCACTGTGGCCACACGGGCTGCTGGCCCGGCAGGGCTCAGCCCGGGCCCTTGCCGCACGCTGCCGCCCCAGGGCACGGCTGCCAGAGGGCGGCAGCAGCAATGCCCGGGCCAGGCGGGGCTTCACGGCGCCAGGCCCCGCTGGCACTGCCGGGGCAGCAGACGGGGCCGGGGCCGAGCTGCGCCGGCCGGGCCGGGGAGGGAGCCTGGGCTCGGGACTCACCCGCGAACCTGACGGCCGCCGCTCGCAGGGGCTCCTGTGGGCTCTGCAGGTAGGGCAGGACCCGGCGCAGGTGCTCGGCCGCTCGGCTCCTGTCCTCTGCCAGCTGCAGAGAGCGGCAGGAGGGAAGGGTTGGCGCGGGCTCAGCCCCTGGGCCAGGCGCTGCCTGCGCCCCGCCCTGGCCTCCCCTGCCCGCACAGCCCTGAGGCGCGGCCAGCAGCCGCTGGCGCCGGGCTCCCGAGGGGAGAGGCAGAGGGCCGGCTGCTGCCGGGGAGCCGCGGTGCCGGCCCGCAGCCCCGCAGCCCCGCCGGGCCGGGGCTCCATCGGCCCCCGGTTCGGGCCCAAGGGAGCCTGGAGCAGAGCCTTCACGGCTTCTGGGTGCAGCACCGGGCAGGGGCACAGCTGCCAGCCCCACACACTGAGCACCGCGCTCAGGGGGCTTCTCCGGGCTGAGGCTGGAGCTTGCAGGCCCTCCTTACCAGGCACTCGCTGAACTTCCACAGATTCTGCCTCTTCACCAGTCTCTCAAGATTCCTCCTCTTCAGGAACTCGGCCACACAAAGCAGAGTTTCCTGAGAAGCCTGGAGAAGAGCAGAAACGCAGAGATGGAGAGATGGCCCCACAGCCCAGGGTGCAAGGCCCGCGTCCCCTGTGCCAAGGCCTGGAGGAGGCTGCAGCCCGGCAGGTACCAGGGCAGGAGGCAGACGAGCCCCCTGCCAGGGGGACAGCAGCAGCCCACGAGCCCTCACCTGTGCCACAAGCCGCTTCTCATCGTGGCAGTGAAAGAAGAGGGGCAGCAGGCTCTGGTGCAGGGGTGTCTTCAGGGCCTTTTTTTCCTTTTCCCCTTCTGGAAGAGTCACCAGTGTTCGGAAGAGCAGTATGGAGAGCAGCTGCACCTGCCAATTGTTCTGTATGGAAGGAAGAAAAAAAGACCTCAGCATTGCGGCTGCATGGGGCTCAGCTTGGCGCAGGCCTGCAAATCCACAGGGCACAAAGTGTCCGGGCGGCACCCAGTGGCCGTGGCTGGGAGCAGTGAGCCTTACGTGGTCAAAGAGTGGCAGGAGCGCCTCAAGCAGCTGCAGTGTGATGGGGCCGGGCATCAGCATGTCTTTGTCCAAGATGATAAAGCTGAGTAGCATGACTGTCATGAAAACTATCTCTCCATCTGCATCCCACAGGAAGTCCACAAGACTTTCAGTCAGGCGCCACATTTTTTTGGTCTGTGCGGAACACAAGTTTGAGAAACGCCATCCTGCTGCCGCAGGGCCCAGAGGCCAAAGGCCTGTCCTGGAGCACTGGGGCAGCTGAACTGGGAGGCAGGAGGGGTGGGAGCAGCTGCCCCAGCACCCAAAGCCCAGCCAAACCCAAGCGACCACATTCCCCAGCTCAGCCTCAGCCACTGCCCCCTTCTCACCATTGAGGGCTCCTCAATGAGCTCAAGAAGGGCCCTGAGCGCCAGGCGACGCCTCTCCCTGCACTCGCTCTGCAGCTGCCTTGACAAAATTTGCAGGACTCTGTTAGCACCACGTTCACTCAAGTCCAGGAACTCGAGGACCTGAAAGGTACAGGGCAGTGACAGGGACCCGGCCGGCAGGAGCCCGGAGACGCACGGGGCCGGGCCCAGGCAGCAGCACAGGGCACGGGCACCGTGCCAGGCAGCTGCGGCTCCGAGAGGGCAGAGAGCTGGGAGGCAGCTCAGCCAGGCAGCGCTGGCTGTCAGGCTCACCTCTGCAAGGAACGCCATGGCGGGCAGCTCCCAGCGTGGCTCCTGTGTGCTGAGCAGCCGGAGCAGGTAGCGAGCGATCCGGGAACACAAGGGGATGGAGACACAGCACATCTCCCTGGCAGGAGGAAAAGGAACCAAGACTGTGGGCCAGGGGGACAAACCTTTGCCAGGACTGACACACAGAGGTCTGGTCTTTCCCCAGCATCCTGCAAGGGGCCCTGGGCTATTTGGGAGGCAGCTCCTGGTGGGCGCCCTCCTCCTCTCCCAGCCTTTCCCAGTCTGCTTGGCCATCCCTCGGTGACAAGGCCTTCTGGGCCACGACCTCGGGGACTGTGTGGAGCTCCCTGGACACAGAGCACAAATGTCAGAGGCAGCAGTGGGGAGAAGGGGGTCTCACCTGGCCAGCAGAGCCACGGCATAGTGGTGGGTGTCAGCGTACAGCAGCGTGTCCCAGCCACAATTGCGTTCCATTGCCACCACCACATCCTCATGCTGCATTCGGCAGAGCAGGGACTTCAGGGTGCGCACTGCAAACCTGCGTGCACAGCAAAGCCCAGGTCACGCTGGGAACACTGGCTCCTGCCCAGGGACGTAGCAGGGAAAGGAGGATTGGGATGGAGCACCTGTTGGGGCTGGTGGCAAGGCCGTATTCCTCCTGGCATCCCTTCCAGAATGCATCGACCTCCTCTGGCGTATCCAGAGTGCTGGAAAACACTTGGGAGAGCAGATGTAGAAAGAGGCGGGGCAAATACACCGTCACCATATGTGGGACGCAGGGCATCTGGAGGATCTTCCACATAACCACGGTTGCCTGCAAAAGACAAAGCCCCCCGAGACAGGGCTCAGTGCCGAGGTGTCCGTGTGGCAGGGCCCGAGCAGGGCAGGGAGAGGCTCAGACAGACGCAGGGGGAGCACGGGGCCTGGTGGGCCTGAAGCTGCCCCTGGGCCAGGTTTCCACCCGGTGCCTAAGGCAGGGAGATGCAGTGGGGGAAGGAGGACGGAGAGCTGCTGGAGAGGCAGCCTTGGGGCCAGCAAAGGCCAGTTACAGAAACTCACAGCCAGGACAAAGACACCCGTTTTGTCCCCATCCGAGGTGCACATGCTGTGCTCTGGCCAGCTGCCCAGCACATCCAGGAGTATCAGCAGCGCTGGCTCTGCAGTCCTGGGCGAGCACATGATGCTCTTCCACATGGTCAAAGCAGCTCTGTGGGGTTAGAGCTCTGTCTCATACACAGCACCGTGGCCTGGGCAGCAGTGGGGACCTGAGCTGGCTGCCAGCTCTGCCTGTGCCCATTGCCACTCGCCAGCAGCACCCAGGCAGCCCAGGCCACTGGGGACAGGCCCCTGAGGGGCAGCGAGGGAGCACGGCAGCAGGCTCGGGGGCTGACGTGCCGGGGCTGGCCAAGGGAGCAGCCAGAAGGCCCTGGAACTCTCTGTTGGTCACACACCTGGGCCAGGCTTTACAGGCTGATGGGCTGGCGAGCCCTGAGCCCTCTGGGCATTTTGGCCCCATACCTGTCACAGGACGGGGCCGCACGCAGGAGCGTCATGACTACGTCAGCAGGCTGTGCTTCGGTGAGATCCAGCAGGGTCCTGTTCAGCCTGTGCTCAGCAAACTGATTGGCCAGGAGCCACTGGTGGATGTACCTGACCAGGGCAGGAACCTGGAGAAGGCACGGGGAGACTTGGAAAGCTGCCAGAGGGAGCAATGTCACCAGCTTCCCCACAGAAGCGCCTCCCTTCCCACCACACTGCCATGGCCTCAAAGAGTTCCAGTGACCAGCAGGCGTGGCTTGGGAGACCAAGCAATTTCCTGGGAGCATGAAACCCTGGCCACAGGCTGCTTACTTGCTTTGGACTGGAGAAGCCCTCCTCTACGAGCATATCCAGCAGGGCAGCACTGGTCTTGGTTTTGAAGATGTGCGAATATGCTCTGAGCCCAGTACCCATGGTGCTGGTCTCTTCCGCCCGAATTTTCTTGATGAATTTGCAAACCAGCTGTAGGAGAAGGGCAAGAAGCCAGGGATGTTGCAGGGAATGCTCCAAGCGCGGTGCCAGCAGGCCCAGCCCAGGTGGGGATGGCTGCAGGTACCTGGGCTGTGCTGCGGAAGAGGCCACGGGCGGGGTCCTGCTCCTGTGTGCGCTGCAGGGCTGCACCTGGAAAAGAGCGAGCGCAGCCAGAGCTGAGGGGCTGCGGGAGAGGCCGGAGAACACGGCCCAGCCCTGCGCTCCCCAGGCAGGGACAGCCCTGGGACGCCCCAGGGGATGGAGCATGGCCCCTGCGGGGTGTCTGCCCGGCCCCTCTTCCGTCCTGTCCGTGGGTATGGGATGGGAGAAACTGGGATGGGATAAAATGGGATCAGATGGAATGGTGCCAAGTTGGCTGCAGGCACCAACCCTGTGGCCCAGCTCTGCCACTCACCCTCCTGCGGCAGCTCAGACGGCACCACCGCTTTGGTTTCATGTGCACGGGCAGCTCCAGGGCTTTCTTCCTCCTCTTCCCCCCAGGCCACCTTGGGCGCTTTCAGGGGTCTCTGCTCCATGAAAATGACTGGATTTGTGAGGGCACCTGCAGAAGAGAAGCCTTGGGAAGGCCACAGGTCACCAAGTCCTGTGGTCTGGCCTCGAGCTCAGCTGCAGGAATAACGCCTTGGAAAGGCTCCGGGTCAGACAGGACCGAGTGTGCTGTGCGGGGGCTCCTCACGGCACCGCTCTGTCCCGTTCTGCCCCGTTGTGCGTTCCCAGCAGCTGGGCAAGCTTCTATTTCCCACGTGTCACAAAGGGCCCTTGGTCACCGGGTTCCGTTCCATGGCACCGAGACTGTGCTGCAGCGTGCCACCCAGGGCCCTTGCACACACTGCCTTCTGCCCTGGGCCCGCCCCCAGCCCAGCCAAAGTGGCCCAGGCTGGAAGGAATGCCTGGCCCCCCCAGGTGTCTAAGACAGCCCGCACAGGATCTTTGGGAAGGGCTCAGACCACCAGCAAACGCTGCCCGGCTCTGCGGGCACAGTCCTATCCCCATATCTTTCCCTGAGAGCATTTGAATTACTAAATGAGAATCATTTGAAGGGAGGACATTTACATTTTCCATTTCAGAGAAGGCTTCTGCCTTCCTTAGCAGGCACCTCTCTCTTCAAACCAAGACAATTGTTTATCATCTTGCAGATGCGCAGTTGCTGGGGAGCCCCGTTTTACACCAGGGACCCGGAGAACCATTCCCAGCAATTGGGAAAATCCTAGGTGGTCCATCCACCCACAGATGAGGTCTCCAAATGTGCCCGAAATTGGGTCCAGCTCTTAGAGGCCTAAAAGAGCAAGTCCAAGTGACTTGATGATATTTTTAGCCCAGAAAGCCCTTCAGCTGATGGCACACTTCACAATCAGCAGGGGACACAGCTCGGCCAAAGCCCAGGCCTCTGCTGGGAGCCTTTCTCCTCAAATACCCTTCAAACAAACCTCCATGCAAGTCACTTGGAAAGTTTCTTCAAATGATCCATTTCTGGCACATGACTACACAGGGTTAAGTGAAAGATTCTAAAGCAGCTGCTGTGGAGTCAAAGAGCCAGCACTAAGGGTCCTTGTCATCTCTTTGTAGCTAAATGCCACTTTGGGGGATTTGAGGGAGTTTGGAACGAGCTAGAGAGCAGACCTCCGAGTTTTTTAGATGATGCCATTGCTTTTTCTTCTCTTCTACATAGACAGGAAAGGTGAGTTTGGCTCACATCTGCACTGCATGGCTCACAAGGCCCGCAAGACTTGTAGTTACAAGAGCTTTGAAGGATTTCTTGGCCAAGAAGACACAGCCAACAAGGATATTTGTGTTTTGGACCCAATCTCCAATATCTTGTCTTATGGAGTCGTGCTCTCGGGGTCTCTAGCTGGTCAGAGTGACCCCGAGATATGTTAGAAAGTCTCTTTTCCCAGTCCGGCGTTTGAAGAAGGAGTCAGAGCTCTTCATTTCTCGGTCTCCAGGTTGTTTATTGTATCTTATCTATAAAATTCTTTCTCCTGTCTTTCAAGGTCCGCACAGCCAGACAGTCTAAGGCACTCTGCCTCCCGTGGGGCGGTGTTATCTTTTTATACTAAAAACAACTACGTGTACAATATTTGCCATTACTTTCCCATACATATCATCTACGTTAGACAGTGAGCTTCTACTCTAAACCAATCTAAAAGTGCCAACATCACAGCAGCAGATGGAGGCCAAGAAGAGGAAGGAGAAAGGCTGCACATGCCCAGATTCCTCATCTTCCCCCCTGAAGCCCCATTCTAAAATGCCCCAAAATCTATTTTTCCACTCGGTGATAAATTCACTGTCATTCTGCTTAAACCTTTGTGGCTTGTCATTCTTCCTACAAGGTTGGTAATTGTTTTTTCCAAGGGCTAAATCAAAGGCACACGGGTCTTGGGCTCTGTGCCAAGGCCTCTGAGCCCTCTGACAGGGTCTCGAGTCCTGCAGGGCAGCCAGAGGAATTTCCTGCGTTCCCATATCCTGCTACAGTGTAAGCCTCCTTAGCCAATCATGCTATGACACACAAACCTACAGCACTGCATCCTAAACTTCTTGTTTACCACTATAACTGATTTAATTTTTTCTAGATCTTGAACTCTAAAACTCTAAACTTTCCTCCACTTCAACTTTCCTCCCCATGTCTCTGCTCTAAACAAGAAATCCGCATTCTCGCTTCTAGCACCTAAGTTTGGGAGCCCTTTCCAAGGTCTCCGATCAAATCCTGTGTTTAATTGTAAGCTTTGCTGACAAGACCAAAGGTCTGAGATTTCCCTGCATTTGGATTTCCAACAACACTGATGCTGTTAATTCCAGAGTGCCCGGGATCCCTCTTGCAAGTCAACTCTGGTAGGAACAAGACGGCTGGCAGGGGGCTGCTTGTGGCCTCTGACAGCCCATTGCTTAGGGCTTGCCAGCGCCCCAGCCCCTCAGGGGCTGCCCCAGCCCCGCCAAGCTGCCCGGCAGCAGCGCCGCAGCCCCACAGCAGCTCCAGAGCAGCCCTATCCAGAGGCGCCTGGGAGCCCTCAGCAAGGCAGCCAGCAGCACACGGGCAGGAGGACACGGATGCGCTTTCTGCCCGGCACAGGGCTTGAGGCCATCTCCAGGCACTGCTCTCACAGGGATCCCCGCAGCCCCGGCCCCTGCCCACCCGCTCTGTCACCAGCACAAAGGCTTCAGCAGAACCACCACAGGCCAAGGGGCTTCTGGCCATTTTCCCTACAACACTGCACGCCTGGGCATCTGGCTGAGCGCAATCATCCTTTTCCCTCTCCTCCCCTATGCCCTGCGGACCATGGGCAGCAAAAGAAAGATCCTTGCAGTCTGTGTATTATAACATAATCTCTATTTACATTGTAAAGGAAAAGAAAAAATGAAAAGAGCAATCTTGAAGAAAAAGAAAATTCCGCCTGACTCAGGAGGCCCCAGCAAATAGAGCTTCTGGGATCAGCTCTCCACAGAGCTCTGGCCTGGCAGGCAGGCAGCTGAGCCATGACAGACGAGTCCTTGTCTTCCATGCTCTGCGCAGATGATTTCGGAGCCACTGGAACCTCGAGATGGCAGCCCGCTCTCCTGACTTGAAGATGCACAGTGTTTGAATTGCTAGGCTTCCGACGGCGAGGCTGATGTCTTCTGTTTTGTCTTCAGGGGCTGCGAGAGAGAGGAACAGAGTCACGATCAGAAGCTGGAGCTGCGGGGAGCCGAGGAGAGCCCCCTGCAATGGCCATCGCAGCCGGCTCCTGCCATGGCAGGGAGGGAACAGGGAGCAAGGGGATCAGCCCGAAGCTGCTGGCCACCAATGGCCCAAGTAGCCCTGAAAGCTCCGTGTGCTCTCCCCACGGGAGCAGAGCCCTCCGCAGCCGGGGCAGGGCTTGCAGCTCTCCCCCTGGCAGCCCCCACTTTCAGCCCGCTGCCCTCACTCACTCACCACTGCAGATCAGCTGCAGCTCTTGCTGCTGCCCCCTCAGGCGCCGCCCGGCCATGCCTGTGAACACAGAGCCTGTCACGGCCCCAGCGGCACAGCTCCCTGCCAGCGGCGCTGCCGGCGCTGTGGCCACACGGGCTGCTGGCCGGGCAGGGCTCAGCCCGGCCCTTGCCGCACGCTGCCGCCCCAGGGCACGGCTGCCAGAGGGCGGCAGCAGCAATGCCTGGGCCAGGCGGGGCTTCACGGCGCCGGGCCCCGCTGGCGCTGCCGGGGCAGCAGACGGGGCTGGGGCCCAGCTGCGGCGGACCGCGAAGGGAAAGGGCAGCCTGGGCTCATGGCTCACCCATGAGCCTGATGGCTGTTTTGCGGAGAAAAGAAGAGAACCCCACATTTTTGTAGAAGTTGTAAAGCTGGTATTGTTATTACAGCGCTGGACGCATGTGGAGATTGTTCTCCTAAGAAAAGGCATGCGTACCTCTGAGAACTTCAGGTCTCTTTTTATCTCTCTCTCAAATACATACGCATACAGTTTCACAATAGGGTCATACATGATCATTTTTATGGGTTTCACGTGACATTTACTGCTAGTTCCTTTTTATCAGAAAAATATCCGAGGTCAGGTTGACTTGCCCTTACAGCAGTTCCTGTCTCTCTCTATCATCTTCTGTCACCCCCCTTTATCTCTGTCCTTCACTGAAGTAACTTCACTGAGCTTAGGCCTTGCAATCTGGCTGAATAACTATGGTTTCTAACCACAGACTCAACTCAAAAATGTACATTTCACCTAAATTAAAATGGATTTCTGTCCTGGAAAATTTTCGCTTTGCCTCAGCGTCCTGATGGCATTAGAGTACACTGTGCACCAGTGTTGACAAAAGCCTTGTATATCTATGGCTCTGGTGTGTCAGGGATCCACACAGCCCAAGAGACACAATTTTCCCTGGCCTCCACCTGTCTAGAGGCAGGGCCTCTCTAGTCCTGGCTACCGTTCCCTCCCTGGGTGTATGTTCTGGATGTTCCTTCAAGGAGATCTGACATATCATCCTCCCTTCTGCTATACCTGGCAGCTCGGTCACAGGGAGCTGGGGTTTCATTCATTTGGGTGGAAATCTCTCTTCTAGTAGGTTCCTCTTTTAGCTCTCATACCCATGCTGCTAGGACAGAGATGAGTTTTCCATTCCACCCTCTCATGTCTTGCCCATGTTCATACAGGAAGAACCACAGGTCCACTCGTGGGGTGTACTCCCTCTCCCTAGCTGGGGGGTGTTGAGCTCTGACACTGGGGCCTCTGGTTTGCACTGGTGCCACATGGGAACTGTCCTTGCTCATCTCCTTCCTCATCTTTTCTCAGAATTTTTCCTGTTCATCCTTGAGACAACCACAGCAGAGACATGAGTGTGCATCAGGCCATGGACGATGGTCTCATCATTCCTGAGTTTGCTTGCTACAGAACTCACTGTCTCTTGGTCATCCACGAAATGCTTTGTTCCCATGAAGCTGGAGTATTCAGATGGCCCCTGTTGTGAACGGCTCCACCACATTTGCACTGTGCACCTGACCTTGTCAGGCTCAATGTGTTGTCCATTCCCTGCAAAACGTTATCTCCAATACGGCCATTTGTTTTAGTGTTGGAGGTCAGAATTTTTCCTTTATTTTTCTTGGGCAGCACCCACCCCTCTGCCCCCTCCAGCCCCGGCCCCAGTGGCTGCTGGCTGCCTCACAGGGCTCTGTGGGCAGGGGAGGCCAGTGCTGGCCACAGGGACAGCCCGGTCAAGGGGCTGAGTCTGCACCAGCTGCACCCTCCTGGCACTCTCCAGCTGGCAGAGGACAGGAGCAAAGCAGTCGAGCACCTGCGCCGGGCCCTTCAGTGCCAGGACAGCCCACAGGAGGCCCTGCAAGAGGCGGCCATCAGGTTCATGGGTGCGCCAGGAGCCCGGGCTCTCTGCCTGCCCCACCCTCCTTAGCACCACCCAGCCCCACCCTTCCCCACCTTGCCCAACCTCGGTCTGCCCAGCCCTGCCCAACCCCACAGTGCTCTGCCCCGCACTGCTCCACACAATCCAGCCCCTCCCTACCCCACCCTGCTCACCCCTGCGCCATCCTGCCCCACCCTACTCTGCCCCACCCTACCACACCTTGCACCAGCCTGCCACACCGTGCCCCTCCCCTCCCCACCCTGCTGCAGCCCGGCCGTACCTCACCATGCTCCACCCTATACTGCGCCATCCAACCCGGCCCTGCCCTGCCCCACCCTGCCCCACCCTGCCACAGCTCGGCCCTATCATTGCCTGGGGGTCTTTGCACAAATCACCAACGGGATGGGACTGCTGGGGAACGCGTCTTGAGCTGTTCATTTTCCAGCATCAGTCTCATTACATGGTTATGACAATGGGAAAATGCCAGCAGCTCACATCTGTTGCAGACATCTTTTGTGAAAAATCCTTTCTTAGGATTTTTCTCCTTTCTGAGAAGCTGCAGTTTCAGCAACAAGATGTAAACAATGATTATCTGCTGATGTAGAATGCAACAGGTCCACCTGTGATTAGCCCCTCTTAGATGTTTATAATTAATGGCCAATCAAAATGGAGCTGTCTCGGACAGGGTCTGAGAGAGCTGCTTGTGTTATCATTCTTTTCTGTTCTATTCTTAGCAGAGCTAGCTTCTGAGGAAACCTTTTCCTTTCTTTTCTTTTAGTATAGGTTTAATGTAAAATATATATATAAAATAAAATAATAAATCAAGCCTTCTGAACATGAAGTCAATATTCTCGTCTCTCCTTTCACCTGAAAACCCCTGTGACCACAGTCACACACATCCCCAGAAGAAAAGAACTTCATGTTAGAATTTACTTTAAAAGTTTTTGACTAATCACACAAAGCAGAAGCATATTGACAAGAGTTCTATCCAAGCACTGTAAGCACATGTACCTTCAGTCAAACAATGCTCGCTTATTTTGAATATAATACCTGCTTGTAAGCATTAACATACAATCCACAAGGCTCCATTATTAAGCTTAAAACTTCCTAATATCTTGGTAGATAAACTTTTCTGTAGCTTAGGGAGGTATTCTAGCCAAGCATTAATACTCAGACCATTGTCCTATTTGTCCGTAGTTTTCTACTTCTTATAAAAACTTTCTGCTGACAAATCTTATGGCTACTGCCTAACTCTAATCGCACTTCTGCTGTCTCTGAGGCCTGCCTTTTGTAGCATTCCTAAAACGCTCTGATTTTCAGGATTCCCACAGGCCCCAGCCCTGCCTGCTGTCCCCGCAGCGCCAGCCGGGCCCGGCGCCGTTGAGCCCCGCCTGGCCCGGGCATTGCTGCTGCCGCCCTCTGGCAGCCGTGCCCTGGGGCGGCAGCGTACGGCAAGGGCCGGGCTGAGCCCTGCCGGGCCAGCAGCCCGTGTGGCCACAGCGCCGGCAGCGCCGCTGGCAGGGAGCTGTGCCGCTGGGGCCAAGATGAACTCTTTGTTCTCAGAGATGGCCGGGTTACCCATGATGAGTGAGCAGCAGGAAGAGTTCCAGGATCTCAGTCAGGGTGAGTGAGGGCAGCGGCCTGGCCAGGCGAGCTGCAAAGCCTGAGCAGGGAGCTTCAATCCCTGTCCCACGTGCAGTGGGAAAAACTCCACTGCAGAGGAGGATGTGTCAGGCCTGATTCCGGGCTGGAGGGATGAAAAGGACAAAATGCCCATCCTTTTAATGCACGGGATGCCCTGAATGTGGGAGGCCTGCCTGCCCTTCCCACTGGAGCACCATGCTGAGATACCCTGAGAGCAGCCCAGTGCTCCTCGCTCCTCTCTGCTGGCCTGCGAGTGTTTCTCTGTTTTCAGGATGGCCCTGGCTCTGTCAGGGCTGCTATGTGGACATGAGACAGCCGGTCCTGTCCCGCTGGGTCCCAGCAGTTCCTTGCAGCGGCCCTGCACCCACGCCAGGATGCTGGCCAAGAGAGGCCCTGGAAGCTGAGGTAGCTGATTTGAAGCTTTTGCAGATCCACACAGGGGATGGCCGCACACAGGGGATGGCCAACAGCTGTCCTGAGGGGTCTCCCTAATTCAAAGAAATCGGCAGACAAATGCATTGTCCGCCAAAAGCCCTTTTATTGAGCTGGCAGGAGGGCAGGGTCTGCACCCCACTAAAATGCTTCTCTGCCACATGTACATTTCAGTGGGATGATGTCAGAAATTGATCTCAAAATTACCACCCATCTTGACTCTGCTGAGGTGATTCGATAGGCAGGGCGTTAGAAATACATTCTGTCAGGTTCCTGTACTTGCAGCTGATGTCCAGGCGCTGGCCAGGAGCGGCCTCCATGCCCTAAAGCAGCACTTCTTCCTCATGGCTTCCCTGCACAGGGCTCATTTTACACTTGCCCTTAGTTCTTCTGGTGGAATGTGTCTAAAGCTTTTTGTCAAGTCCCTCTCCTGTCAAGTTAGGCCAGCCAGGTTTTTCTTATGCTAACTGGTGCTAAGTGCTTGTGTAGGTCTGTGCCAAGTACTTGTTTACTTATGTGAATTGCTTGTGCTTATGTCAAACAAAGGCCTTGTTTCATTCAGCTCTTCTCTTTATCCTGATGCAAATTCTTTTGCAAGATCCTCTGGACAGTTCACAGTACATATGCACTGTTCTGCTGCTGTTTTACTTTTCTACCAAATTCATAGATTTATGATGCTTCAGAGGAGGGTTAATTTTTTTAAAATTAGACCTGGTTTGCTGAGGAAGCTAAAAATCTGAGGAGCTGTTGGTGGTTCCAGATTTGTCCATCACAAGACAACATCTGACTCATGATGTTCTCTTTCTTTCTCTCTTTTGGTGATGATTTCGATAACAACTTTGATACCAGATTTGAGTGTCCATCAGGCTCTGTGAGAAGCATTTTTGACTTCTGCCACTAGCCATTCTATATTAGGCTGGTAGGGCATTTGCTTTAGAATGTGAGCGTCCCGTGCAGTTTGGAATTTGGGCACTTGGTGATACCCATCGTGTGCATTCTGCAGAATCTCAAGAGAAGTTCTTGTGTGGTGCAGCTGAAGTCGCATCCACTTTTGGTTGTTGTGAAATTACAAATAGAGAAGTTAGTACCATTAGGAGTTTCCTTAAAAGACTCTATTGTAATAGTTGTGCAAGCAGATCTCACACAGGCACAGCCCCTTCCCACATAACACACCTGTGATTGTGCACGGGGAACTGGGCTCATTTCAAAAATACAACTGCTGCCCTCAGCATGCAGACACCGATCCTCTCTTTCGAGCACCGCATTTTTGCACACAAAATTCAGTGCGTCCCTTGGCACACATGCTTTGATACTAAGAGTTTGTCAGCTTCTAGTTTTCTTGTTGAAAATGGCCCAGACATTATGCTGAATGGGTCTGACAGTTATGTGAGTTCTTATAACTCCAAGGGCCAAAATTGGAATGACACGGTATTTTTTTGCATTCTTAATGGTTAATACAAAAGACTGCAGGGTTTTGTTCATTCTATGTGAAATGGACCAATTGCAACCAAGTGTGGAAGTCTTTTTCAAATTGCTTTGTGGTTTCATTTTTAGCCATGATTTAGTTAATTCTTGTGGCAATTTCCCCAGCTGTCCTTTTTTGAAGTTTTCCTGAGATTGCAGACCATAGCCACACACAGTTGAGCTTGTAAACATTGAAATGCTTAAGAAATGTTACTCTGTAGTTTTCCCATAAAGCCAACAACTGCTTGAAAATCCTGCAGTGTATTGTTGGCCGGGGTGGTTAATAGGTTAGCTGCCAGGCTTTGGGTATGGGCAAGTGACAGCAGGGTTGATCTGAGAGGAGTTTGTATCTGCCCAATATAAGAACTCACAGAGTTTACTTTCTTGAGTAAGACTTCCTGATCAATAGAATTTAATACTCCCAGTTCAGACCCAAACCATCCCCTTAAGTATTTCTTATACCTATGATTTGGTGTCTGGGAATGTATCCACAGCTCCCATTCTTTTAGGCTTTGCTGTATGAGTGGGCAGAATTGCTGTTTAATTATGGAAATATTAGCTTGTACTCTTCACCTCCAGCTTTTTCAGAGAGTACTGTGGATTTAGAGGCAACAATTCTTCATTTGTTTGTCTTACCCCAGAGTGAAAGACTCTATTATTTCACATATGGGTCCCATTCTACGGAGTTGTTTCTGATGTAAAGTTGTTTGTTTTGGTTTTAATTTTAAATGTCTGTGGTGTGACCCATTCCGTTTCGCTCCTTGTTGCGTACCCAAGGCATGGTAAGTGGTTTCTTCAGATACATTGCCTGCCTTTAGGGAGGCATTTCGGAAACCTCCAGAAACCTTACACTGGCCCCTGGTAGTATTACAAAGGATACTTTACCAAGTTCCCAGTGCAAATAGTTGAGTATCCTGAGTACCTCAGCCCATTAGAGGATGAAGTTGTGCTATTGGATTCCATGCATATCTGGGTTGCAATCATGTGGCCATGAAATCGGACATGATATACCCTAATAGGCTGATTGTGCTCCTGCCTACCCCTCCAGCTTGATTGCTTACTATTTATGATGGCCTGGAATATCCCAAGAATGAAACTCAATTCTCAAAAGCAGATACTGTATGAGACCCGTTCCATGTACTAAGCGCACAAGCAGGAAAACCTTCTGCCCTTGCCCAGGTTCCTGCCAGCTTCACCAGGGAAAATGGCTGCTCGTGCCAGTCCATTCCCTTGCCCAGAAGGCACCCACTTGTGTTTGGACACCACCTGCTGGCCACAGCCAGAAAGGCAGCGCCCGCAGCATTGGCCATCAGAGGCTAGGCTGATGATTTTATCCAGAGAGCAAAAAAAAATAGCCAGAAGGCACCTTGACAGTATCTCTGTAAGAATGTCATTGTCCTGTGAAACTCAATAGTGGATGGTGGTTTTGTGCTGCAGATAATGACTTCCGAGCAAACATCATTCCAAGAAGGGACAGCTTCTGCCTTCTGACGGATACCCAGTGTGGCCACCAATTGCTCCAGGTGCTCCTGCCAACAGCCACCTGTTGGCAGGAAAGATTGCACAGACACCAAGGCACGTTGGCTTTGGCTGTCCTCTGGCAGAGATGTCCCCCGGGGCCACAGGCCTCTGTGGCAGGAGACAGGCACCAGCATTGGCAGGCCTTGGGGATGGCAAATCTCCTTTGGCAGGGACTCTTCCACAGCTGCTGCTGTAAGCGCTGCCCAGAGGACAGAGCAGCATTGGTGCTCTGGGCCACAGGTCCGGTGCCTGTGACACGCCCCTGCGAGTGTGCCGGCCACCCAGCACCGGGACTGGTCCCAAAGAGGCCGTGGCAGGGCCTGTGGAAGGCCCCGGTGCCCTTCCTGCTCTGCTGTGTGTGCAGCCGTGGGGGCTCATTCTGCTGCCTTGAGCAGGCAGAGCAGAGGAGCAGCTGCTTCTTGTTTGGGCCCTTGCTAAAGTTCATGCTGGGCTTCAACACTTGGGGCAAGGTCTTGCCTGCAAGCTGGTGCAGTTTGGGTGGGGTGGGGGTGTCCCCAGGGCACGTGGAGATGTGTCCTGGGGCTCTCTGTGACACAGTGCACCGTGGTCACTGTGGGATGGAAAGGGACAGAGTGTGCAAGGGTGAACCTTTGTGACACGCCGTGACATAGGTGCTGGCGGCGCCACGGCCACGCCACAGTGCTCGGGGCACGCGACGGGACAGGACGGGACAGAGCAGTGCTGTGAGGAGCCCCCCCACAGCCAGCTTGTTCCTTGCTGACCCGGAGCTTTTCCCAGGCGTTCCCTGTGCAGGTGACCTCGAGGCCAGGCTGCAGGACTCGGTGACGTGGAGCATTTCCTAAGCGTCTGCCATCCCTGCAGCCGGTGCCCTTGAGGACAGACTGCGGGACTTGCAGTCCTTTTTCCTTCTTGAAACTTCTCTGTTGCTGGTGCCTTTGAGGACGTACTGCAGGACTTCCTATCCTGTAGCCTTCCCGAGGCTCCTCTGTTGCAGGTGCCTTCAAGGCACAACTGCAGCATTTGCTCATCTTCAGCCCTTCCGAGGCCTCTCTGCTTCAGCAAGCGCTCCTAACTGCAAGGAGTGACATGGAGCAGAGAGCCCCCAGCGTGCCCAAGTTGGCCTGGCTGGAGGAGGAAGAGGCTGGAGCTACCTCAGCACAGCAGCCGGAAGAACTGGAGCAGTTCCAGCTGCTGCAGGAGCGTGAGTGTCTGAGATGGGCTGCAGGGCTGGTGCCTGTAGCCAGTTTGGCCCCATCCCATCCCATCCCATCCCATTCCATCCCTGTGGACATCCATGGATAGGACAGAAGCTGGGCTGGAGCACCTGGCAGCTGCACTCCATCCCCTGGGGCATCCTGAGGCTCTCCCTGCCTGGGCAGCGCAGGGCTGGGCTGTGTTCTCCGGCCTCACCTGCAGCCCCTCAGCTCTGGCTGCGCTCGCTCTTTGCCAGATGCAGCCAAGGACCGGACAGAGGAAGAAGAGGCCGCCCATGGCCGCTTTGGCAGAACGGCGCAGGTACCTGCAGCCATCCCCACCTGGGCTGGGCCTGCGGGCACTGCTCAGCCAAGCACCAGGCTTGGAGCGCCCCATGGATTCTCCCTCCCTTGCTGCCCTTCTCCGGAACACCCTCTGTGAATTCATCATGTGTCTTTTGCAGGAAGTGACCGCCGGTGCCGGCACGGGCATCTTGGAGAACCTTCCGTTCCTCGATGCCGAGACCGGTGCTGCCATGCTGGATTTGCTTGTGGAGAAGGGTGTCTCCAATGCAACGCAAGTAAGCAGCCTGGGGCAAGGGCTCGATGGCCCCAGCAGTGGTGTGGCAACTCGAGCCGGCTCTGCCGGGCTCCCTCGGCCTTTGAGGCCCGACCCAATGCTGCGCTTGGAAGGGAAGCACTTCTCAGGGGAAGGTGCTGCTCTGGCAGCTCTGTGAGTCTGCCCGTGCCTTCTGCAGGTGCCCGCCATGGTGATGTACATCCACCAGCGGCTCACGGCCAATGAGTCTGCTGGGCACAGGCTGGACAAGGCCCTTCTGGAGCTGACCCAGGAATACCCCTGTGACGTGCTGATCACCCTCTTGCGCTGGGCCCCATCGTGTGACAGGTAGGGCAGCCCCACCTGCCTGGAGGGCTTGGAGTTCAGCGGCCCGGCACCCTGTAGAGCCTGTCCCTGCTGAGTGCCAGACAGGCAGGGAGTTCCAGGATCCTCTGGCTCCTCTGTTTTCCAGTGCTGCCATGTTAGCTCCTGAGCCTGGTGCCATGCTCCCTCCCTGCCCCTCGCGGCCCCTGTACCCACATGGGCTGGCTGGCTGCTGCCGGCCAGGGGCAGTGGGCAGGGGCAGGGCTGAGGGCCAGTGCGGGCCCCTGCAGCTGCCCAGGCCACGGCGCTGTGGCCGAGACAGCCCTGACACAGAGCTCTGACCCCACAGAGCTGCCGCCACCATGTGGGCATCCATCATGTCCTCGAGCAGGACTGCGGAGCCTGCGCTGCAGCTGCTCCTCGATGTGCTGAGCGCCTGGCCAGTGCACAGCGTGTACACCTCCGATGGGGACGACGCAGGGGTCTTTGCCCTGGCTGTGAGTTTCTGGAGCTGGCCTTTGCCAGCCCCTAGGCTGCCTCTCCAGCAGCCAGCTCTCTGTGCTCCCCCCAGCCGCATCCTTCTGCCTCAGACACTGCGCTGAATCCCGCCTTAGGGGCAGGTTTCAGGGGACCAAGGCCAGCTGCTCCACCCATGTCTCCCCCGGCCTCTCTCTCGCACGCTCGGGCCCTGCCACGTGCATGTCTTGGCCACTGAGCCTTGTCTCTGGCTGTTTTATTTCTTGCAGGCCATCGTGGCGCTGTGGAGAGTCTTCAATCTGGCCTGGCGCTCACGTGTCGTCCTGGAGTATTTCCCTAATCTCTTTCTGCGTCTGCTCTACCAAACTTACATCAGCATGCAGGAGATGCCAGAAGAGGTTGAGACCTTCTGGAAGGGATGCCAGGAGCAACACGGCCTCTCCACCAACCCCAACAGGTGCTCCATGCCAGTCCTCCCAGTCTCCCCATCCCTCCCATGCCCCCAGGGCAGGAGCCAGGGCTCCCAGCTTGACCTGGCCTTTGCTCTGCCCACAGCTTTGCGCTGCAGACCCTGAAGGCCCTGCTCTGCCAAATGCGCTATGAGCACGTGGTGCTGTCCATGGAACGCAAGCGTGCCTGGGACACGCTGCTCTGTGCCGACACCCACCACTGCGCCGTGGGTCTGCTGGCCAGGTGAGACCTCGTTCTCCCCACCGCCCCTCTCCTTCGTGCCCGCAATGCCCCACACAGTTCCTGTGGTCATGGGCAGCAGGGCCTTGTCACCAAGGGAGGGATGAGCAGACTGGAAAAGGCCGGCAGAGGAGGGTGCCCGGGAACAGCCACCTCCCAAAGTGCCCCCGGGCTGCTCGGGAGCAGACCAGAGCTCTGCCAGTCAGCCCTGAGAGAGGTTTGCCTGCCCAGCCCAGGAGCAATGGTGCCTTTTCCTCCCTGCCAGGGAGATGCACCATGTCTCCATCGGCTGGTGTTGCGACATGGCATCCTGCCTCTTGGACCTGCTCAGCCAAGGCATTTCAGACTGGGAACTGCCCGCCCTGGCCTTCCTGGTGGAGGTGAGCCCCATGGCCAGCGCTGCCTGGCTGAGCTGCCTCCCAGCCCTCTGCCCTCTCGTAGCCGCAGCTGCCTGGGACGCTGCCTGTGCCCTGTGCTGCTGCCTTGGCTCGGCCCTGTGCACTTCTGAGCTCCTGCCAGCTGGGCACCTCTGTGCCTGCTGTGTGCCTTTCAGGTCCTGGATTGCCTGGACTTGAGCGAATGCGGTGAAAAAGTCCTGGAGATCTTGACGAGGCACCTGCAGAGCCAGTCCAGGCAGATGCGTTGCGTCGCGCTCCGAGGCCTCGTGGTGCTCACTTCCATGGTGAGAAGGAAGCAGCAGCTGAAGCTGTGCTGGCAGCGTGGGGCTGGGGCAAGCAGCCCCTTGGGCTTAGCTGGGCTTTGGCAGCTGTGGCAGCTGCTCCCAGCTCTCCAGGGTCACTCTTCAGCTGCCTGAGTGCTTCGGGACAGGCCTTTGGCCTCTGAGCCCTGCAGCAGCAGCAGCAGCAGTGTGGGGTTGCCCAGCCTTGTTTTGCATACAGAATCCAAGCATGTACAGCCTGACTGAAAGCCTTGGGAAGCTACTGTGGGATAGGGATGGAGACATCGTTGAGATGACCCTCGTTGTGCTACGCCTCCTGCTGCTGCAGAAAGACCTGTCAATAGCCAGCCCCATCGCCCTGCAGCTGACTGAGGCGCTCTGGCACCACTTTGACAATGTGAGGCTCTGTGCCCCCAGCCACGGGCACTTGGGTGGTGCCTTGGGCCTGGCCACAGGGGGGCCTGCAGCAGCTGATGTGGAGACCTTTTGCTTCCTTTCCAACAGGACAACAGCCTTGTGCAGCTGCTCTCCATTTGCCTCTTCCAAGAGGTGATCACGCGGGTCGTGGCAAAGGGAGAAAAGGCCCTGAAGAAGCATGTGAGCCAGAGCCTGCTCCCACTCTTCTTCCACTGCCACCATGAGGACCGGCCTGTGGCACAGGTGAGGCCTCCTGGGCGTCCCCATGGCACGGGGCTCAGCTGTCTCCCCACGCCCTGGCACCTGACGGGCTCCAGCCTCCTCCTGGCCTGGGCACAGAGATGTGGCTCCTGTGCCCTGGGCTGCGCTGCCATCTCTGGCTCTCTGCTGTTCTGCAGGCCTCTCGGGAAACGCTGCTTTCTCCACTAAGGGTCCTGAAGAGGAAGGATCTCAAGTAGCTGCTGAAGACCGATCAGATGTGGAGATTTGCCGAGCGCTTGGTAAGGACAGGCTGTAATCCCCAACCCGATGGCTGCAGAAGCCGCCTGCCCACGGCGCCCAGTCTGTGGGGCTGGCGGCTGTGGCTCCTGCCCAGTGCCGCAGGCAGGGGCACCAGCCTGCGCCCCACACGCCGCTCCCTTCCCTGGGCCGTGCGGGCCCTTCTCCAGGCTCCTCCGGCCCCAAGCGCGGTGCCGACGGAGCCCCGAGCCAGCTGGGCTCTTCTGCGGGGTGGCACCGCGGCTCGGCGGGCCCTCCGCCCCGTCCCGAGCCCGGCGCCTTCGTCTACTGGTCACGCCTCAGGGCTCTCTGGGCAGGGCCAGTGGCGCTGGCCCTAGAGAGCGCCCGGCCCAGGGGCAGGGCCCCCATCAACCCTTTCCCTCCGTGCCCTGCCACTCTCTGCAGCTGGCAGAGGACAAGAGCCGAGCATCCGAGCACCTGCGCCTGGCCCTTCCGTACCTGCGGAGCGCACAGGAGCCCCTGCGAGAGGCGGCCGTCAGGTTCATGGGTGAGTCCCAAGCCTGGCTCCCTCCCCTCCCCGCCCCATTGCCGCAGCTGGGCCTCAGCCCCACCTGCTGTGCCGGCAGCAGGATCCGGGCGTGGGCATGGGCAGCCCCCGCTGGCCTGGGCATTGCTGCTGCCGCCCTCTGGCAGCCATGCCCTGGGGCACCAGCGTGCACCAGGGGCCTGGGCTGAGCCTTGCCGGGCCAACAGGGCGTGTGGCCTCAGGGCTGGCAGCGGCCGTGTGCGGCAGCTGTGGCTCTGAAGGCAGGACACGCTCTGTGTTCTCCAGGGATGGCCGGGCGCTACCTGACAGGGCAGCAGCCGGAGTTCCGCATCATCTGCAGCGGTGAGTGAGGCCCGCGGGCTCTCGGCGGGGTCTGCCGCTCACAGCTGCCCTCCCTGGCATGCCTGCCGATGGCTCCGCTCCCTGCGTGCCCCAAGGGCAGCGTGGCCACAGCACAGACACTTTGCAGGGGCCTGCGGCACATTCCTGGCCAGCAGCTGCCAGCTCATCCTTCTTGGCTCCTGCCTCCTCCAGGCTGTGCCAGGAGCTGCGTGCCATGGACGAGGCTGGAGGCTCTGCCCAGCTCCCCGCAGATCCAGCCTTTGACTGTGCCTCTGTTTCTCTCTCTGCAGCCCTTCAGGTCATGACGGATGACAGCAGCCCTGCCATCTCATGCCTGGTGCTTCAAGCTCTGTACATCCTTTTAGCTGTACGGAGCGTTCCCTCCTCCTGAGTGCAGAGGATGCGAGACCAACTGCGCCGCCTCTGGAAGTCACGGCCTTTCCTGTGTGGCCGTGGCTGAGTGTCCTGCCGCGGCGCTGTGGAGAACGGATCCGGGAGGCTGCGTCTGCTGGGGCCACCTGAGCCTGCGGGGAACAGCTCTCCTCTGCCAGCACTTCCTTTCCCTTCACCCACTAGAGGAACATTAAATTGCTGTTGTTGCATAGTCGGGTGTCCAGGAGCTTTCTCTTGGTGCAGAATGTCTTCAGGCCAATGGGGAAGAGGGGAAAAAGGCTGCTTGCTCTGAGCCAGTTGCTCAAGCGTGCGGTGTGGAAGGGAAAGTGGCCAAACAGCCCTTGGCCTTTGGTGTTAAGGCTGAATGACTTCAGGTCCTTTCAGGACAGGCACTCCAGCTCTAGCTCCTATTCCCCCAAGTGAGTTTCCAGGTGCAGGTTCAGATGTGCAGCCCCAGGCCCTCCACAAACACAAGCTGCCCACTGCCTCTTCACCTGCCTTAACTCCTGTCTGTGCTCACAGCACCAAAACCAGGCTGTTCCCAGCCAGGGACCAGAGCCCTGTTCCTGCAGGACACTCTTGCCAGCACCTTCCAGGACTCTCTGCTGTGCACACAGCGCTTTTCATGCCCGCTCCCAACAGGCTTTGGAATGCAGAGCCCAACCTGGCTGGCTCTGCCACCAGCACAGCCCAAACACAGGCAGAGGAAGAAGCAGCAGGGGTTGTTTTGCGGCCATGCCCAAGAGAAACTGGAAGGGTGCCCTCCCTCTGGTCTCCCTTGCTTGCCTTTCTGACTGGGTCTGAGCCTAGGGCTGCCATTCCTCACTTGTGGGGACCAGAAGCACAGCCAGGATCCCGGCACTGCCTGACAGCACTCCGGGCACCGGCACGGTCACACATCCGAGTCTCGGGCACTGTGCTGCTGCTTCATTTGCCCCTAGGCACACCCAGAGCTCCCTGCTAAGCCTGGATGGTCTCTGGTTCTGCCCCCTTCCTCATCCTGTGCAGGGAAGGAGCACTGCTGTGCTTTCAGGAAGATATTCTTGAAAACTTCCAGCATTCCAAGCTCAGTGACCCTCCATAGATGCTTGCCATGGAATCCCTCACAGCTGGGTTCACAGCATATTCAGGTTGTCTCTTCCAAAATCCAGGAACTCTGAGGTGCTCAGCAAGATCTGGAACTGCACGGTGCTGTGGAACTGCACCTTCAGCACAGGCACCTTTCCAGCCTGACCTGCCCTTGTTCCTTGGGGTTTGGGCACAAAACAGGGCCTGGAAGAGAACGGCAGCAGGGGTCTATGTGTCCCAGGGCCCCGGGTTTGCTTCAGCTCCACAGGGATGCAGGCAAAGTGAAGAAGCCAAACTGTTTATTAATGAAAGGCAAAGCAAAGGGATGAGCTGGAAGGGAAAAAAGGGGATGGGCAGTGTCTGAGGGCTGGAGGGAGGGAGCTGTCAACAGGGAGGGAGAGTGGAGGGAGAAAATGGTGATGGACAGGCTGAGGGCAGAGCTATCAAAAGGGAGGGAGAGTGGAGAGAAATAAAGGTGATGGGCAGTGTATGACGGCTGGAGGGAGGGAGTTGTCTACAGGACAGGCAGGGAGAGGGCTGAAGCCACAAGAACTGTGCCCAGCATCAGCTGTGCCAGGACTTCCAGCAGCGCTGAGCAGTGATGTCATCTTTAGTGTCTCCATGTGCTGTTCTTGGGATACTGGTTCACTGGATCCAGAAGATGTCCCTAATTCTTGAGCTCTTTGGGGAAACTCGGCTTAATTTTCCAGGTCAGAGCAGGATGGGCTGGCACATTGCCTCCGGGCTTGAAGGACTGAAAGAGAGAAGAACCGAGCCATGGCAACAGCCCAGATCTGTGGGAATCCTACAAGACCTTCTGAACAGGGCCATCCAAGCCAGAAGCAAGTAGGAGACATTGGAATCAGCTGGGAGGTCTTGCTGAAATAAATGAAAAGGGCAGGAGATTTCTCTCCTTTTAATGCCTTTATGAAGGTCAGCTTGGGTGGGGGCTCGACGGGTCGTGCGCACGCCACCGCCACTGCTGCCAGGAGTGGCAGGGAGGAGGAGGTGTGCAGCTCTGTCCGCTGGTGCGCAGGCAGAGCCGGAGCTTCCGTCCTCGCCAGAGCACCAGGAGATTCCCATTTTAGATTTAACATTTAAGGTCTACTTTCTAGCTGACATCTCCGGGTTAGGGTGAGAGGTTCAAAGGTCTTAGCAGACCCTGGATTCAGTTGCTTACCCTTAGACGTCACTTAGATTGTTTAATTCTGTGGTGGCTCGTTGTTTTAGGGGTTTTCTTTGCTGGACTTGGCCAAGTGTTTCTACATTCGCATCCAAGCTCTGACGTTACTCCCTCCTCACAGTCCCGGGTGCCATTTTCCAGGAAGCAGCAGGGGTGGTACCCGAGAGGGGTTTCTAACAATTAAACTATTAACAACAGGTAATTAAAGAATAAAACTATTAACAACAGGTAATTACAACATGAAACTATTAACGATAAGTAATTAAAGATCTAACTTAGTAGCAATTGGTTTAACTTGTTGACTCTCTAACTTTTAAAAATGGACGACTTTTTACTCCTTACACTCAGGACAAAGAAATGGCTGGGGTGGGCAGAAACCTATCCCTAAACTCTGGACCACTCCATGTGCCTATTGTAAGAAAGAAAGGCATTGGAAGAGAGACTGCCTGCAACTCAAAGCCAAGGTGGTTGAAGAACTGAATCAATGCAAGGGTTGGCTGGAGGGCATCCCCCCAGAAAACACTCTGGTCCAAAGAGAACTGGGGGAAAAGATGAGGAAAATGAAATGTCTGGTTAATGCAGGTGCAACACATTCTGTGTTAGATATAAAATTGGAGGAAATTGATCCTGGTAAAGTTGTGAATGTTATTGGAACCACAAGTCAACAGCAGAAGGTATCCTTTTTAAAACCACGATCTTATGAACTGGGAAACATAGTAGGAATACATCAGATCCTAGATAAGCCTACGCCTCCCAAAATGCCTCATTGGAAGGATTTGTTGGAGACATGAGAATGTTGTAACATGTTCCAACAGGCTGAAATGTAGTTTACCCCTGGAGGAGTACAGATCAAAGTCAATGACAAACAAATATCATGTTCTAAGTCTAGCTCTCCTTACAGACTTTCCGAATCAGAAGAGACATAGAAGAAGTTCTTAGTCAGGTTTGTCTTAAAGTCTGGGTGGATGGGACCCCTGGTAAGGCCAAAGCAGCACAACCTGTAATCATTAAACTTAAACCTGGAACATGACCAATAAGAATTAAACAATATCCACTTAAGGTGGAAAAAATAAAAAGTGTTAAGCCTATCATAGAAAATTTTCTAAAATTTGGGTTGTTACTGGAATGTGAATCTGAATAGAATACACCCATTTTACCCATACAAAAGCCTGATGGTTTGAACTACAGTCTGGTTCAATACCTACAGGCTATATTAACAAAATAGCTGGAGATCTCCACCCAGTGGTTGCAAATCCCTATGCTTTGCTAATCAAACTAAAAGGTGAATATGGATGGTTTACCATTTCAGATCTCAAGGATGCTTTCTTCTGTATACCCTTGGACCCTGGCAGCCAAAACCACTTTGCCTTTGAATGGGGAAACGCAGAGACTGGAAGGACAAGTCAAATTACCTGGACTGGAGGACCACAAGGATTCAATAATAGTCCAACCACATTTGGAAAACAGTTTACTGAGGACCTTGAAAGTTGGGTAAGCCCGTCCACAAATGGAATTGTGTTATAATAGGTAGATGATCTACTTTTAGCCACTGAAACTTAAAAAGACTGGAATGGACAGTAAGCCTCTGAAATGACCTGGGATTAAGTGGATACAAGGTATCCAGAAATCAAGCTCAAATAATCAAACAGGAAGTCATTTACCAAGGATACAAAATATCCCAAGCGCAGCAGGGACTAAGACAGGATGGCAAAGGGACCATAACCGAACCCCACTCCCTACTAATGCCAAAGAACTGAGAACCTTTCTGGGAATGACTGGATGCTGTATTAACCATGGTAGTGACTTTGGGCTGCTGGTTAAGCCACTGTAGCAGCTGTTAGAAGACAATCCCAGAGACCTGAAATGGACACCCAAAAGTAAGAAAGCCTTCAAAAGCTAAAGGAGGACTTGAGAAGAGCACCTGCTCTGGGCTTGCCAGATGTCTTGGAACCCTTTCAGCTTTTCTCTTATGAGAGGCAAGGGATGGCATTAGGTGCACTAGCTCAAACAGCTGGACCATAGAAGAGAGCAATAGCATCATTTTCAAAACAACTGGATGAAGTAAGTAGGGGACAGCCTGACTGTAAGCAGTTGCTGCTCTTATTTCAGACATCCAAGGAGCCTGGAAATTCACTCTAGGTCAACAAATAATTGTGTTTATCTCACATCCAGTAGCAGCAATTCTTGACCAACAGGATGGGCATTGGCTTTCCCTCTCCAGATTCCTTAAATATCAGGCAATTTTGGTGGAACAATGCAGCGTTACAAAACAAATCTCTTCTCTAGTTAACCCAGCACCATTCCCAGCTACTCACTAGACAGACAAGGAGCCTTTGTAGCATGACTGGATCAAAACCATTCAGCCCACTTTATTCCAGCTGCCCAGATCTTAAAGAAACCCCAATTCCAAGAGTAGAATCTCAGTACACAGATGGGAGTGGCTTTGTAAGAGCAGATCAGTGAAAATCAGGATATACAATTAGCACGGAGCAATAGGGGATAGAAGCCCTACACAAGTCAGCTCAGAAGACAGAGATAATCACTTTAACCCGTACCCTCTGACCAGCCTGAGGAAAAAGGATTAATACATGAACAGATTCCAAGAATACCTTCAGCGTAATAGATGCCCATGAAGCAGTTTAGAAAGGTAAAGGACTATTGGCAGCTCAAGGAAAGCAGTTGAAGCATTCAGAAGAAATCTTAAAATTGCTGCAGGCAGTACTACTACCTCAAGAGGTTGCAATTCTGCACCGAAAGGGACAACAGAAAGGAGAAACCGACCCCAAAAGAGGGAACAGGTTGCAAAAAGAGTAGCAGAACAAAGCCATGCTGAGATTCAGGCACTAATTCCCAAAGGTAAGGAACAATATGACAATGATGTATGCTGTATAATCAGAAAGATCTAGAATTAACAAAGAATTTGCAAGCAGAATGAAAACACTGTGTTTTTTTCAACTCCTCAGGGAGAGAGAGTTATGCCAGAAAGAACATCATGAAAACTAATTAAAGATGAACATAATTGTATACACTAGGAAGGAGATGTCTTACATAATTATTGGATAAGGACAACAGTAAGATGCAACCCGTACTTTAGTGTAAAGCAGGTAACCCAAGGGTGTGAAATAACGTCTTAGAGCCAATCCACAAACCAGGACTAGACTTGAGCTTGGCCCAGTAGACAAGGGACAATATCCTGGACAGCACTGGCAAGCTGACTTTTCTGAATTGCCAAGAAAAGGGGGGTATAAATACCTTCTGCCTTTAACTGATACCTTCTCAGCATGACCTGAGGCATTCCCAACCCAAACAAAAAAAGCCAAAGTTTTCAACATTTTGTTAAACAATATCATGCCCTGGTTCAGAGTGCCTTTAGACATCTCCTCTGACTGAGGACCATGTTTCCTAGCAAATATTGCACAGCAACTTTGCAATAATCTCCAAATCAACTGGCACCTACACACACTGTATTGGCCCCAGGCCAGTAGCCAGGTGGAAAAGATGAATTATCCAGTCAAACAACAGATAGTCAAAACTGTACCAGAGGCCAACATACCTTGGCCCCAGGCCCAGCCTTTGGCTTTATAATGGATTTGATAAGACCAAGAGCAAAAGAAAATCTGAATCCCTTTGAAATACTGTACAGAAGACCATGGAAGCAAAACTAGCAAGGGGAGGATACTGTACAAGGTGGAGAGGGGTATCTCCAGAACCATGTTGTCCAACTAACACTACAGCTGCAGAAAATAAACCAACACATTTTGAGCAAGAGGATGCTCCTCTCCACAATCCAGCCTGGGGACCAGGTAGACCAGGTAGAAAGCCTCTTATCCCAAAATGGAAAGGAGTCTATTTAGTACTTTTAATCACTTACACAGCCTTTAAAGCTTAAAGCATTAATCTCTTGGATACATTATTCCAGAAATAAAATACTTCTGCAAAAGGCAAGTGGAGTCCAAAAGTGGACCTCAGAAAGAACAGGAGAAACCAAGATACATTTCACATGATCATTGTCTTCCCGATACTTCTAATCAGAATCCAAGCCACAGCAGATGACTGTCACTACCATAATGATCTCCTTGGCCTGCAAGATCCTGGTAGCTGGAACACTCAAAAATATTCAGGACCTAACTGGCTAAAAGGGATTAAAAAGGTAAAAATACTTTATGCCATTTTAAGGATTAATGACTGAGCAGTTAAAGATTGAGGAAACCCTGACTCCATGCTTGCCTTTCTTGTCCCACATGAAAGCAAGATCTCTATGGCTTGTAAATTGGAAACTGACAAACCTCTTTCAGAGAAGATTGCCCGAGTGATCATGCGCATCTGCGACCTTTCTAACAAGTAGTGTGTGGATTCATTTTCATGTGAATCCTATCAGGATTTTTGCTCTATGCAAATTAAAATGGGAGACTATAACCTAGCCAAGATAGTTCCCTTCTTCTGTGGCGCACAGGTGGGGTGGGAGGACCATCATCACACAGAGATACAGGAATGGAGCCCGCCAGCAATCTGACCCAACAAATATTGTTTCCAACCGGCAGCTATTGTGGGACTAGAGTTATAAATTGTCCTGCTTGTACCCTTACAACATGGAACAGGTCTCATACAGGATCTGCTTTTGAGAATTGAATTTCATTCTTGGGATATTTCAGGCCATCAGAAGTAGTACCGTGTCAAGTTGGAGGGGTAGCCAGGAGCACAATCAGCCTGTTCGGGTATATCATGCCTAATTCCATGACCATGTGATGGCAACCCAAGTATGCATTGAATCCAATAGCTCAACTGCATCCTCTAATGGGCTGAGGTACTCAGGATACTCAACTATTTGCACTGGGAACTTGGTAAAGTATCCTTTGTAATACTACCAGGGGCCAGTGTAAGGTTTCTGGAGGTTTCCGAAATGCCTCCCTAAAGGCAGGCAATGTATCTGAAGAAACCACTTACCATGCCTTGGGTACGCAACAAGGAGCGAAACGGAATGGGTCACACCACAGACATTTAAAATTAAAACCAAAACAAACAACTTTACATCAGAAACAACTCCGTAGAATGGGACCCATATGTGAAATAATAGAGTCTTTCACTCTGGGGTAAGACAAACAAATGAAGAATTGTAGCCTCTAAATCCACAATACTCTCTGAAAAAGCTGGAGGTGAAGAGTACAAGCTAATATTTCCATAATTAAACAGCAATTCTGCCCACTCATACAGCAAGCCTAAAAGAATGGGAGCTGTGGATACATTCCCAGACACCAAATCATAGGTATGAAAAAGACTTAAGGGGATGGTTTGGGTCTGAACTGGGAGTATTAAATTCTATTGATTAAGAAGTCTTATTCAAGAAAGTAAACTCTGTGAGTTCTTATATTGGACAGATACAAACTCCTCTCAGATCAACCCTGCTGTCACTTGCCCAAAAACCAAAGCCTGGCAGCTAACTTATTAACCCCCCCGGCCAACAATACACTGCAGGATTTTCAAGCAGTTGTTGGCTTTATGGGAAAACTACAGAGTAACATTTCTTAAGTATTTCAATGTTTACAAGCTCAACTGTGTGTGGCTATGGTCTGTAATCTCAGGAAAACTTCAAAAAAGGACAGCTGGGGAAATTGCCACAAGAATTAACTAAATCATGGCTAAAAATGAAACCACAAAGCAATTTGAAAAAGACTTCCACACTTGGTTGCAATTGGTCCATTTCACATAGAATGAACAAAACCCTGCAGTCTTTTGTATAACCCATTGAGAATGCAACAAAATACAGTGTCATTCCAATTTTGGCCCTTGGAGTTATAAGAACTCACATAACTGTGAGATACATTCAGCATAATGTCTGGGCCATTTTCAACAAGAAAACTAGAAGCTGACAAACTCTTAGTATCAAAGCATGTGTGCCAAGGGACGCACTGAATTTTGTGTGCAAAAATGCAGTGCTTGAAAGAGAGGATCGGTGTCTGCATGCTGAGGGCAGCAGTTGTATTTTTGAAATGAGCCCAGTTCCCCGTGCACAATCACAGGTGTGTTATGTGGGAAGGGGCTGTGCCTGTGTGAGATCTGCTTGCACAACTATTACAATAGAGTCTTTTAAGGAAACTCCTAATGGTACTAACTTCTCTATTTGTAATTTCACAACAACCAAAAGTGGATGCGACTTCAGCTGCACCACACAAGAACTTCTCTTGAGATTCTGCAGAATGCACACGATGGGTATCACCAAGTGCCCAAATTCCAAACTGCACGGGACGCTCACATTCTAAAGCAAATGCCCTACCAGCCTAATATAGAATGGCTAGTGGCAGAAGTCAAATATGCATCTCACAGAGCCTGATGGACACTCAAATCTGGTATCAAAGTTGTTATCGAAATCATCACCAAAAGAGAGAAAGAAAGAGAACATCATGAGTCAGATATCTTCTTGTGATATGGACAAATCTGGAACCACCAACAGCTCCTCAGATTTTTAGCTTCCTCAGCAAACCAGTTCTAATTTTAAAAATTTAACCCTCCTCTGAAGCATCATAAACCTATGGATTTCGTAGAAAATTAAAACAGCAGCAGAACAGTACACATGTACTGTGAACTGTCCAGAGGATCTTGCAAAAGAATTTGCATCAGGATAAAGAGAAGAGCTGAATGAAACAAGGCCTTTGTTTGACATAAGCACAAGCAATTCACATAAGTAAACAAGTACTTGGCACAGACCTACACAAGCACTTAGCACCAGTTAGCATAAGAAAAACCTGGCTGGCCTAACTTGACAGGAGAGGGACTTGACAAAAAGCTTTAGACACATTCCACCAGAAGAACTAAGGGCAAGTGTAAATGAGCCCTGTGCAGGGAAGCCATGAGGAAGAAGTGCTGCTTTAGGGCATGGAGGCCGCTCCTGGCCAGCGCCTGGACATCAGCTTCAAGTACAGGAACCTGACAGAATGTATTTCTAACGCCCTGCCTATCGAATCACCTCAGCAGAGTCAAGATGGATGGGATTTTGGAGATCAATTTCTGACATCATCCCACTGAAATGTACATGTGGCAGAGAAGCATTTTAGTGGGGTGCAGACCCTGCCCTCCTGCCAGCTCAATAAAAGGGCTTTTGGCGGACAATGCATTTGTCTGCCGATTTCTTTGAATTAGGGAGACCCCTCAGGACAGCTGTTGGCCATCCCCTGTGTGCAGCCATCCCCTGTGTGGATCTGCAAAAGCTTCAAATCAGCTACCTCAGCTTCCAGGGCCTCTCTTGGCCAGCATCCTGGCGTGGGGGCAGGGCTGCTGCAAGGCACTGCTGCGGCCCAGCAGGACAGGACCGGCTGTCTCGTGTCCACATAGCAGCCCTGACAGAGCCAGGGCCATCCTGAAAGCAGAGAAACGCTCACGTGCCAGCAGAGAGGAGCGAGGAGCACTGGGCTGCTCTCAGGGTATCTCAGCATGGTGCTCCAGTGGGAAGGGCAGGCAGGCCTCCCACATTCAGGGCATCCCGTGCATTAAAAGGATGGGCATTTTGTCCTTTTCATCCCTCCAGCCCGGAATCAGGCCTGACACATCCTCCTCTGCAGTGGAGTTTTGCCCTCTGCACGTGGGACAAGGATTGAAGCTCCCTGCTCAGGCATTGCAGCTCGCCTGGCCAGGCCGCTGCCCTCACTCACCCTGACTGAGATCCTGGAACTCTTCCTGCTGCTCATTCATCATGGGAAACCCGGCCATCTCTGAGAAAAAAGAGTTCATCTTGGCCCCAGCGGCACAGCTCCCTGCCAGCGGCGCAGCCGGCGCTGTGGCCACATGGGCTGCTGGCCCGGCAGGGCTCAGCCCGGCCCTTGCCGCACGCTGCCGCCCCAGGGCACGGCTGCCAGAGGGCGGCAGCAGCAATGCCCGGGCCAGGCGGGGCTTCACGGCGCCGGGCCCGGCTGGCGCTGCGGGGACAGCAGGCGGGGCTGGGGCCTGTGGGAATCCTGAAAATCAGAGCGTTTTAGGAATGCTACAAAAGGCAGGCCTCAGAGACAGCAGAAGTGCGATTAGAGTTAGGCAGTAGCCATAAGATTTGTCAGCAGAAAGTTTTTATAAGAAGTAGAAAACTACGGACAAATAGGACAATGGTCTGAGTATTAATGCTTGGCTAGAATACCTCCCTAAGCTACAGAAAAGTTTATCTACCAAGATATTAGGAAGTTTTAAGCTTAATAATGGAGCCCTGTGGATTGTATGTTAATGCTTACAAGCAGGTATTATATTCAAAATAAGCGAGCATTGTTTGACTGAAGGTACATGTGCTTACAGTGCTTGGATAGAACTCTTGTCAATATGCTTCTGCTTTGTGTGATTGGTCAAAAACTTTTAAAGTAAATTCTAACATGAAGTTCTTTGTCTGCTTCTGGGGATGTGTGTGACTGTGGTCACAGGGGTTTTCAGGTGAAAGGAGAGACGAGAATATTGACTTCATGTTCAGAAGGCTTGATTTATTATTTTATTTTATATATATATTTTACATTAAACCTATACTAAAAGAAAAGAAAGGAAAAGGTTTCCTCAGAAGCTAGCTCTGCTAAGAATAGAATAGAAAAGAATGATAACACAGGCAGCTCTCTCAGACCCTGTCCGAGACAGCTCCATTTTGATTGGCCATTAATTATAAACATCTAAGAGGGGCTAATCACAGGTGGACCTGTTGCATTCTACATCAGCAGATAATCATTGTTTACATCTTGTTGCTGAAACTGCAGCTTCTCAGAAAGGAGAAAAATCCTAAGAAAGGATTTTTCACAAAAGATGTCTGCAACAGATGTGAGCTGCTGGCATTTTCCCATTGTCATAACCATGTAATGAGACTGATGCTGGAAAATGAACAGCTCAAGACGCGTTCCCCAGCAGTCTCATCCCGTTGGTGATTTGTGCAAAGACCCCCAGGCAATGATAGGGCCGAGCTGTGGCAGGGTGGGGCAGGGTGGGGCAGGGCAGGGCCGGGTTGGATGGCGCAGTATAGGGTGGAGCATGGTGAGGTACGGCCGGGCTGCAGCAGGGTGGGGAGGGGAGGGGCACGGTGTGGCAGGCTGGTGCAAGGTGTGGTAGGGTGGGGCAGAGTAGGGTGGGGCAGGATGGCGCAGGGGTGAGCAAGGTGGGGTAGGGAGGGGCTGGATTGTGTGGAGCAGTGCGGGGCAGAGCACTGTGGGGTTGGGCAGGGCTGGGCAGACCGAGGTTGGGCAAGGTGGGGAAGGGTGGGGCTGGGTGGTGCTAAGGAGGGTGGGGCAGGCAGAGAGCCCGGGCTCCTGGCGCACCCATGAACCTGATGGCCGCCTCTTGCAGGGCCTCCTGTGGGCTGTCCTGGCACTGAAGGGCCCGGCGCAGGTGCTCGACTGCTTTGCTCCTGTCCTCTGCCAGCTGGAGAGTGCCAGGAGGGTGCAGCTGGTGCAGACTCAGCCCCTTGACCGGGCTGTCCCTGTGGCCAGCACTGGCCTCCCCTGCCCACAGAGCCCTGTGAGGCAGCCAGCAGCCACTGGGGCCGGGGCTGGAGGGGGCAGAGGGGTGGGTGCTGCCCAAGAAAAATAAAGGAAAAATTCTGACCTCCAACACTAAAACAAATGGCCGTATTGGAGATAACGTTTTGCAGGGAATGGACAACACATTGAGCCTGACAAGGTCAGGTGCACAGTGCAAATGTGGTGGAGCCGTTCACAACAGGGGCCATCTGAATACTCCAGCTTCATGGGAACAAAGCATTTCGTGGATGACCAAGAGACAGTGAGTTCTGTAGCAAGCAAACTCAGGAATGATGAGACCATCGTCCATGGCCTGATGCACACTCATGTCTCTGCTGTGGTTGTCTCAAGGATGAACAGGAAAAATTCTGAGAAAAGATGAGGAAGGAGATGAGCAAGGACAGTTCCCATGTGGCACCAGTGCAAACCAGAGGCCCCAGTGTCAGAGCTCAACACCCCCCAGCTAGGGAGAGGGAGTACACCCCACGAGTGGACCTGTGGTTCTTCCTGTATGAACATGGGCAAGACATGAGAGGGTGGAATGGAAAACTCATCTCTGTCCTAGCAGCATGGGTATGAGAGCTAAAAGAGGAACCTACTAGAAGAGAGATTTCCACCCAAATGAATGAAACCCCAGCTCCCTGTGACCGAGCTGCCAGGTATAGCAGAAGGGAGGATGATATGTCAGATCTCCTTGAAGGAACATCCAGAACATACACCCAGGGAGGGAACGGTAGCCAGGACTAGAGAGGCCCTGCCTCTAGACAGGTGGAGGCCAGGGAAAATTGTGTCTCTTGGGCTGTGTGGATCCCTGACACACCAGAGCCATAGATATACAAGGCTTTTGTCAACACTGGTGCACAGTGTACTCTAATGCCATCAGGACGCTGAGGCAAAGCGAAAATTTTCCAGGACAGAAATCCATTTTAATTTAGGTGAAATGTACATTTTTGAGTTGAGTCTGTGGTTAGAAACCATAGTTATTCAGCCAGATTGCAAGGCCTAAGCTCAGTGAAGTTACTTCAGTGAAGGACAGAGATAAAGGGGGGTGACAGAAGATGATAGAGAGAGACAGGAACTGCTGTAAGGGCAAGTCAACCTGACCTCGGATATTTTTCTGATAAAAAGGAACTAGCAGTAAATGTCACGTGAAACCCATAAAAATGATCATGTATGACCCTATTGTGAAACTGTATGCGTATGTATTTGAGAGAGAGATAAAAAGAGACCTGAAGTTCTCAGAGGTACGCATGCCTTTTCTTAGGAGAACAATCTCCACATGCGTCCAGCGCTGTAATAACAATACCAGCTTTACAACTTCTACAAAAATGTGGGGTTCTCTTCTTTTCTCCGCAAAACAGCCATCAGGCTCATGGGTGAGCCATGAGCCCAGGCTGCCCTTTCCCTTCGCGGTCCGCCGCAGCTGGGCCCCAGCCCCGTCTGCTGCCCCGGCAGCGCCAGCGGGGCCCGGCGCCGTGAAGCCCCGCCTGGCCCAGGCATTGCTGCTGCCGCCCTCTGGCAGCCGTGCCCTGGGGCGGCAGCGTGCGGCAAGGGCCGGGCTGAGCCCTGCCCGGCCAGCAGCCCGTGTGGCCACAGCGCCGGCAGCGCCGCTGGCAGGGAGCTGTGCCGCTGGGGCCGTGACAGGCTCTGTGTTCACAGGCATGGCCGGGCGGCGCCTGAGGGGGCAGCAGCAAGAGCTGCAGCTGATCTGCAGTGGTGAGTGAGTGAGGGCAGCGGGCTGAAAGTGGGGGCTGCCAGGGGGAGAGCTGCAAGCCCTGCCCCGGCTGCGGAGGGCTCTGCTCCCGTGGGGAGAGCACACGGAGCTTTCAGGGCTACTTGGGCCATTGGTGGCCAGCAGCTTCGGGCTGATCCCCTTGCTCCCTGTTCCCTCCCTGCCATGGCAGGAGCCAGCTGCGATGGCCATTGCAGGGGGCTCTCCTCGGCTCCCCGCAGCTCCAGCTTCTGATCGTGACTCTGTTCCTCTCTCTCGCAGCCCCTGAAGACAAAACAGAAGACATCAGCCTCGCCGTCGGAAGCCTAGCAATTCAAACACTGTGCATCTTCAAGTCAGGAGAGCGGGCTGCCATCTCGAGGTTCCAGTGGCTCCGAAATCATCTGCGCAGAGCATGGAAGACAAGGACTCGTCTGTCATGGCTCAGCTGCCTGCCTGCCAGGCCAGAGCTCTGTGGAGAGCTGATCCCAGAAGCTCTATTTGCTGGGGCCTCCTGAGTCAGGCGGAATTTTCTTTTTCTTCAAGATTGCTCTTTTCATTTTTTCTTTTCCTTTACAATGTAAATAGAGATTATGTTATAATACACAGACTGCAAGGATCTTTCTTTTGCTGCCCAGGGTCCGCAGGGCATAGGGGAGGAGAGGGAAAAGGATGATTGCGCTCAGCCAGATGCCCAGGCGTGCAGTGTTGCAGGGAAAATGGCCAGAAGCCCCTTGGCCTGTGGTGGTTCTGCTGAAGCCTTTGTGCTGGTGACAGAGCGGGTGGGCAGGGGCCGGGGCTGCGGGGATCCCTGTGAGAGCAGTGCCTGGAGATGGCCTCAAGCCCTGTGCCGGGCAGAAAGCGCATCCGTGTCCTCCTGCCCGTGTGCTGCTGGCTGCCTTGCTGAGGGCTCCCAGGCGCCTCTGGATAGGGCTGCTCTGGAGCTGCTGTGGGGCTGCGGCGCTGCTGCCGGGCAGCTTGGCCGGGCTGGGGCAGCCCCTGAGGGGCTGGGGCACTGGCAAGCCCTAAGCAATGGGCTGTCAGAGGCCACAAGCAGCCCCCCAGCAGCCTCTTTGTTCCTACCAGAGTTGACTTGCAAGAGGGACCCTGGGCACTCTGGAACTAACAGCATCAGTGTTGTTGGAAATCCAAATGCAGGGAAATCTCAGACCTTTGGTCTTGTCAGCAAAGCTTACAATTAAACACAGGATTTGATCGGAGACCTTGGAAAGGGCTCCCAAACTTAGGTGCTAGAAGTGAGAATGCGGATTTCTTGTTTAGAGCAGAGACATGGGGAGGAAAGTTGAAGTGGAGGAAAGTTTAGAGTTTTAGAGTTCAAGATCTAGAAAAAATTAAATCAGTTATAGTGGTAAACAAGAAGTTTAGGATGCAGTGCTGTAGGTTTGTGTGTCATAGCATGATTGGCTAAGGAGGCTTACACTGTAGCAGGATGTGGGAACCCAGGAAATTCCTCTGGCTGCCCTGCAGGACTCGAGACCCTGTCAGAGGGCTCAGAGGCCTTGGCACAGAACCCAAGACCCGTGTGCCTTTGATTTAGCCCTTGGAAAAAACAATTACCAACCTTGTAGGAAGAATGACAAGCCACAAAGGTTTAAGCAGAATGACAGTGAATTTATCACCGAGTGGAAAAATAGATTTTGGGGCATTTTAGAATGGGGCTTCAGGTGGGAAGATGAGGAATCTGGGCATGTGCAGCCTTTCTCCTTCTTCTTCTTGGCCTCCATCTGCTGCTGTGATGTTGGCACTTTTAGATTGGCTTAGAGTAGAAGCTCACTGTCTAACGTAGATGATATGTATGGGAAAGTAATGGCAAATATTGTACACGTAGTTGTTTTTAGTATAAAAAGATAACACCCCCCCACGGGAGGCAGAGTGCCTTAGACTGTCTGGCTGTGCGGACCTCGAAAGACACGAGAAAGAATTTTATAGATAAGATACAATAAACAACCTGGAGACCGAGAAATGAAGAGCTCTGACTCCTTCTTCAACCGCCGGACTGGGAAAAGAGACTTTCTAACATATCTCGGGGTCACTCTGACCAGCTAGAGACCCCGAGAGCACGACTCCATAAGACGAGATATTGGAGATTGGGTCCAAAACACAAATATCCTTGTGGGCTGTGTCTTCTTGGCCAAGAAATCCTTCAAAGCTCTTGTAACTACAAGTCTTGCGGGCCTTGTGAGCCATGCAGTGCAGATGTGAGCCAAACTCACCTTTCCTGTCTATGTAGAAGAGAAGAAAAAGCAATGGCATCATCTAAAAAACTCGGAGGTCTGCTCTCTAGCTCGTTCCAAACTCCCTCAAATCCCCCAAAGTGGCATTTAGCTACAAAGAGATGACAAAGCCCATTAGTGCTGGCTCTTTGACTCCACAGCAGCTGCTTTAGAATCTTTCACTTAACCCTGTGTAGTCATGTGCCAGAAATGGATCATTTGAAGAAACTTTCCAAGTGACTTGCATGGAGGTTTGTTTGAAGGGTATTTGAGGAGAAAGGCTCCCAGCAGAGGCCTGGGCTTTGGCCGAGCTGTGTCCCCTGCTGATTGTGAAGTGTGCCATCAGCTGAAGGGCTTTCTGGGCTAAAAATATCATCAAGTCACTTGGACTTGCTCTTTTAGGCCTCTAAGAGCTGGACCCAATTTCGGGCACATTTGGAGACCTCATCTGTGGGTGGATGGACCACCTAGGATTTTCCCAATTGCTGGGAATGGTTCTCCGGGTCCCTGGTGTAAAACGGGGCTCCCCAGCAACTGCGCATCTGCAAGATGATAAACAATTGTCTTGGTTTGAAGAGAGAGGTGCCTGCTAAGGAAGGCAGAAGCCTTCTCTGAAATGGAAAATGTAAATGTCCTCCCTTCAAATGATTCTCATTTAGTAATTCAAATGCTCTCAGGGAAAGATATGGGGATAGGACTGTGCCCGCAGAGCCGGGCAGCGTTTGCTGGTGGTCTGAGCCCTTCCCAAAGATCCTGTGCGGGCTGTCTTAGACACCTGGGGGGGCCAGGCATTCCTTCCAGCCTGGGCCACTTTGGCTGGGCTGGGGGCGGGCCCAGGGCAGAAGGCAGTGTGTGCAAGGGCCCTGGGTGGCACGCTGCAGCACAGTCTCGGTGCCATGGAACGGAACCCGGTGACCAAGGGCCCTTTGTGACACGTGGGAAATAGAAGCTTGCCCAGCTGCTGGGAACGCACAACGGGGCAGAACGGGACAGAGCGGTGCCGTGAGGAGCCCCCGCACAGCACACTCGGTCCTGTCTGACCCGGAGCCTTTCCAAGGCGTTATTCCTGCAGCTGAGCTCGAGGCCAGACCACAGGACTTGGTGACCTGTGGCCTTCCCAAGGCTTCTCTTCTGCAGGTGCCCTCACAAATCCAGTCATTTTCATGGAGCAGAGACCCCTGAAAGCGCCCAAGGTGGCCTGGGGGGAAGAGGAGGAAGAAAGCCCTGGAGCTGCCCGTGCACATGAAACCAAAGCGGTGGTGCCGTCTGAGCTGCCGCAGGAGGGTGAGTGGCAGAGCTGGGCCACAGGGTTGGTGCCTGCAGCCAACTTGGCACCATTCCATCTGATCCCATTTTATCCCATCCCAGTTTCTCCCATCCCATACCCACGGACAGGACGGAAGAGGGGCCGGGCAGACACCCCGCAGGGGCCATGCTCCATCCCCTGGGGCGTCCCAGGGCTGTCCCTGCCTGGGGAGCGCAGGGCTGGGCCGTGTTCTCCGGCCTCTCCCGCAGCCCCTCAGCTCTGGCTGCGCTCGCTCTTTTCCAGGTGCAGCCCTGCAGCGCACACAGGAGCAGGACCCCGCCCGTGGCCTCTTCCGCAGCACAGCCCAGGTACCTGCAGCCATCCCCACCTGGGCTGGGCCTGCTGGCACCGCGCTTGGAGCATTCCCTGCAACATCCCTGGCTTCTTGCCCTTCTCCTACAGCTGGTTTGCAAATTCATCAAGAAAATTCGGGCGGAAGAGACCAGCACCATGGGTACTGGGCTCAGAGCATATTCGCACATCTTCAAAACCAAGACCAGTGCTGCCCTGCTGGATATGCTCGTAGAGGAGGGCTTCTCCAGTCCAAAGCAAGTAAGCAGCCTGTGGCCAGGGTTTCATGCTCCCAGGAAATTGCTTGGTCTCCCAAGCCACGCCTGCTGGTCACTGGAACTCTTTGAGGCCATGGCAGTGTGGTGGGAAGGGAGGCGCTTCTGTGGGGAAGCTGGTGACATTGCTCCCTCTGGCAGCTTTCCAAGTCTCCCCGTGCCTTCTCCAGGTTCCTGCCCTGGTCAGGTACATCCACCAGTGGCTCCTGGCCAATCAGTTTGCTGAGCACAGGCTGAACAGGACCCTGCTGGATCTCACCGAAGCACAGCCTGCTGACGTAGTCATGACGCTCCTGCGTGCGGCCCCGTCCTGTGACAGGTATGGGGCCAAAATGCCCAGAGGGCTCAGGGCTCGCCAGCCCATCAGCCTGTAAAGCCTGGCCCAGGTGTGTGACCAACAGAGAGTTCCAGGGCCTTCTGGCTGCTCCCTTGGCCAGCCCCGGCACGTCAGCCCCCGAGCCTGCTGCCGTGCTCCCTCGCTGCCCCTCAGGGGCCTGTCCCCAGTGGCCTGGGCTGCCTGGGTGCTGCTGGCGAGTGGCAATGGGCACAGGCAGAGCTGGCAGCCAGCTCAGGTCCCCACTGCTGCCCAGGCCACGGTGCTGTGTATGAGACAGAGCTCTAACCCCACAGAGCTGCTTTGACCATGTGGAAGAGCATCATGTGCTCGCCCAGGACTGCAGAGCCAGCGCTGCTGATACTCCTGGATGTGCTGGGCAGCTGGCCAGAGCACAGCATGTGCACCTCGGATGGGGACAAAACGGGTGTCTTTGTCCTGGCTGTGAGTTTCTGTAACTGGCCTTTGCTGGCCCCAAGGCTGCCTCTCCAGCAGCTCTCCGTCCTCCTTCCCCCACTGCATCTCCCTGCCTTAGGCACCGGGTGGAAACCCGGCCCAGGGGCAGCTTCAGGCCCACCAGGCCCCGTGCTCCCCCTGCGTCTGTCTGAGCCTCTCCCTGCCCTGCTCGGGCCCTGCCACACGGACACCTCGGCACTGAGCCCTGTCTCGGGGGGCTTTGTCTTTTGCAGGCAACCGTGGTTATGTGGAAGATCCTCCAGATGCCCTGCGTCCCACATATGGTGACGGTGTATTTGCCCCGCCTCTTTCCACATCTGCTCTCCCAAGTGTTTTCCAGCACTCTGGATACGCCAGAGGAGGTCGATGCATTCTGGAAGGGATGCCAGGAGGAATACGGCCTTGCCACCAGCCCCAACAGGTGCTCCATCCCAATCCTCCTTTCCCTGCTACGTCCCTGGGCAGGAGCCAGTGTTCCCAGCGTGACCTGGGCTTTGCTGTGCACGCAGGTTTGCAGTGCGCACCCTGAAGTCCCTGCTCTGCCGAATGCAGCATGAGGATGTGGTGGTGGCAATGGAACGCAATTGTGGCTGGGACACGCTGCTGTACGCTGACACCCACCACTATGCCGTGGCTCTGCTGGCCAGGTGAGACCCCCTTCTCCCCACTGCTGCCTCTGACATTTGTGCTCTGTGTCCAGGGAGCTCCACACAGTCCCCGAGGTCGTGGCCCAGAAGGCCTTGTCACCGAGGGATGGCCAAGCAGACTGGGAAAGGCTGGGAGAGGAGGAGGGCGCCCACCAGGAGCTGCCTCCCAAATAGCCCAGGGCCCCTTGCAGGATGCTGGGGAAAGACCAGACCTCTGTGTGTCAGTCCTGGCAAAGGTTTGTCCCCCTGGCCCACAGTCTTGGTTCCTTTTCCTCCTGCCAGGGAGATGTGCTGTGTCTCCATCCCCTTGTGTTCCCGGATCGCTCGCTACCTGCTCCGGCTGCTCAGCACACAGGAGCCACGCTGGGAGCTGCCCGCCATGGCGTTCCTTGCAGAGGTGAGCCTGACGGCCAGCGCTGCCTGGCTGAGCTGCCTCCCAGCTCTCTGCCCTCTCGGAGCCGCAGCTGCCTGGCACGGTGCCCGTGCCCTGTGCTGCTGCCTGGGCCCGGCCCCGTGCGTCTCCGGGCTCCTGCCGGCCGGGTCCCTGTCACTGCCCTGTACCTTTCAGGTCCTCGAGTTCCTGGACTTGAGTGAACGTGGTGCTAACAGAGTCCTGCAAATTTTGTCAAGGCAGCTGCAGAGCGAGTGCAGGGAGAGGCGTCGCCTGGCGCTCAGGGCCCTTCTTGAGCTCATTGAGGAGCCCTCAATGGTGAGAAGGGGGCAGTGGCTGAGGCTGAGCTGGGGAATGTGGTCGCTTGGGTTTGGCTGGGCTTTGGGTGCTGGGGCAGCTGCTCCCACCCCTCCTGCCTCCCAGTTCAGCTGCCCCAGTGCTCCAGGACAGGCCTTTGGCCTCTGGGCCCTGCGGCAGCAGGATGGCGTTTCTCAAACTTGTGTTCCGCACAGACCAAAAAAATGTGGCGCCTGACTGAAAGTCTTGTGGACTTCCTGTGGGATGCAGATGGAGAGATAGTTTTCATGACAGTCATGCTACTCAGCTTTATCATCTTGGACAAAGACATGCTGATGCCCGGCCCCATCACACTGCAGCTGCTTGAGGCGCTCCTGCCACTCTTTGACCACGTAAGGCTCACTGCTCCCAGCCACGGCCACTGGGTGCCGCCCGGACACTTTGTGCCCTGTGGATTTGCAGGCCTGCGCCAAGCTGAGCCCCATGCAGCCGCAATGCTGAGGTCTTTTTTTCTTCCTTCCATACAGAACAATTGGCAGGTGCAGCTGCTCTCCATACTGCTCTTCCGAACACTGGTGACTCTTCCAGAAGGGGAAAAGGAAAAAAAGGCCCTGAAGACACCCCTGCACCAGAGCCTGCTGCCCCTCTTCTTTCACTGCCACGATGAGAAGCGGCTTGTGGCACAGGTGAGGGCTCGTGGGCTGCTGCTGTCCCCCTGGCAGGGGGCTCGTCTGCCTCCTGCCCTGGTACCTGCCGGGCTGCAGCCTCCTCCAGGCCTTGGCACAGGGGACGCGGGCCTTGCACCCTGGGCTGTGGGGCCATCTCTCCATCTCTGCGTTTCTGCTCTTCTCCAGGCTTCTCAGGAAACTCTGCTTTGTGTGGCCGAGTTCCTGAAGAGGAGGAATCTTGAGAGACTGGTGAAGAGGCAGAATCTGTGGAAGTTCAGCGAGTGCCTGGTAAGGAGGGCCTGCAAGCCCCAGCCTCAGCCCGGAGAAGCCCCCTGAGCGCGGTGCTCAGTGTGTGGGGCTGGCAGCTGTGCCCCTGCCCGGTGCTGCACCCAGAAGCCGTGAAGGCTCTGCTCCAGGCTCCCTTGGGCCCGAACCGGGGGCCGATGGAGCCCCGGCCCGGCGGGGCTGCGGGGCTGCGGGCCGGCACCGCGGCTCCCCGGCAGCAGCCGGCCCTCTGCCTCTCCCCTCGGGAGCCCGGCGCCAGCGGCTGCTGGCCGCGCCTCAGGGCTGTGCGGGCAGGGGAGGCCAGGGCGGGGCGCAGGCAGCGCCTGGCCCAGGGGCTGAGCCCGCGCCAACCCTTCCCTCCTGCCGCTCTCTGCAGCTGGCAGAGGACAGGAGCCGAGCGGCCGAGCACCTGCGCCGGGTCCTGCCCTACCTGCAGAGCCCACAGGAGCCCCTGCGAGCGGCGGCCGTCAGGTTCGCGGGTGAGTCCCGAGCCCAGGCTCCCTCCCCGGCCCGGCCGGCGCAGCTCGGCCCCGGCCCCGCCTGCTGCCCCGGCAGTGCCAGCGGGGCCTGGCGCCGTGAAGCCCCGCCTGGCCCGGGCATTGCTGCTGCCGCCCTCTGGCAGCTGTGCCCTGGGGCGGCAGCGTGCGGCAAGGGCCCGGGCTGAGCCCTGCCGGGCCAGCAGCCCGTGTGGCCACAGTGCCGGCAGCGCCGCTGGCAGGGAGCTGTGCCGCTGGGGCCGTGACAGGCTCTGTGTTCACAGGCATGGCCGCGCGGCACCTGAGGGGGAAGAAGGAAGAGCTCTGGCTCATCTGCCACGGTGAGGGCAGCGGGCTGGCAGCGGGGGCTGCCGGGGGAGCTGCAAGCCCTGGCCCGGCTGCAGAGGGCTCTGCTCCCTGTGCGGACGAGGGGCGGCGTGGGGAGAGCACACAGAGATTTCAGGGCCACCTGGGCGATTCCTGGCCAGCAGCTTTGGGCTGGTCCCGTTGGTCCCTGCTCCCTCCTGGCCATGGCTAGAGCCGGCTGCGATGGCCCTGGCAGGGGGCTCTCCTCGGCTCCCCGCAGATCCGCGATCTGACCATGGCTCTGTTCCCTTCTCTTTCAGCCCTGGAACACCTGACAGAGGACATCAGCAGTGCCGTGTCAGATCTGGCACTTGAAACATTGTATGTCCTCCAGGCACTGCAGAGTGAGCGATATTCCGTCTTCCAGAGGCTGCAAGATCAGCTCCGCAGGGCATGGAGGACACGGCCTCGTCTGTCGGGGCTCGGCTGGCTGCGCTGCTGGAGCTCTGCAGAGAGCTGATCCCAGAGGCTCTGTCTGCTGAGGCCACCTGAGCCAGCGGGAATTTTCCATTTCTGAAAGATTGTTCTGTTTCTTTTCTTCTATTTGTTTTTTCTTTAGTGTATAAATATAGAGTATGTTATAATACACAGACTCCCAGGGGCTTTCTTTTGCTGCCCAGGGTCTGCAGGGCATTGGGGAAGAGGGGGAGAAGGGTGCCATGGCTCAGCAAGCTGCCCAGGCGTGCAGTGTTGCAGGGAAAATGGCCAGAAGCCCCTTGGCCTGTGGTGGTTCTGCTGAAGCCTTTGTGCTGGTGACAGAGCGGGTGGGCAGGGGCCGGGGCTGCGGGGATCCCTGTGAGAGCAGTGCCTGGAGATGGCCACAAGCCCTGTGCCGGGCAGAAAGCGCATCCGTGTCCTCCTGCCCGTGTGCTGCTGGCTGCCTTGCTGAGGGCTCCCAGGCGCCTCTGGATAGGGCTGCTCTGGAGCTGCTGTGGGGCTGCGGCGCTGCTGCCGGGCAGCTTGGTGGGGCTGGGGCAGCCCCTGAGGGGCTGGGGCGCTGGCAAGCCCTAAGCAATGGGCTGTCAGAGGCCACAAGCAGCCCCCTGCCAGCCGTCTTGTTCCTACCAGAGTTGACTTGCAAGAGGGATCCCGGGCACTCTGGAACTAACAGCATCAGTGTTGTTGGAAATCCAAACGCAGGGAAATCTCAGACCTTTGGTCTTGTCAGCAAAGCTTTGAATTAAACACAGGATTTGAAGGGAGACCTTGGAAAGGGCTTCCAAAGCTAGGTGCTAGAAGCGAGAATGTGGATTTCTAGTTTATTATAGCAGAGACACGGGGAGGAACGTTGAAGTGGAGGAAAGTTTAGAGTTTTAGTGCTGAAGATCTAGAAAAAAATCAAAGTAGTTACAATGGTAAACAAGAAGCTTAGGATGCAGTGCTTTGAGTTTGTGTGTCATAATTGGCTAAGGAAGCTTACACTGTAGCATCAGTCCCTAAGACGAAATATTGAAGGATTGGTGGCAAAACATAAAGATTATTGTTGGCAGTGTCTTCTTGGCCAAGAAATCCTTCAAAGCTCTTGTAACTACAAGTCTTGCGGGCCTTGTGAGCCATGCATTTCAGATGTGAGCCAAACTCACCTTTCCTGTCTATGTAGAAGAGAAGAAAAAGCAATGGCATCATCTAAAAAACTCGGAGGTCTGCTCTCTAGCTCGTTCCAAACTCCCTCAAATCCCCCAAAGTGGCATTTAGCTACAAAGAGATGACAAGGACCCTTAGTGCTGGCTCTTTGACTCCACAGCAGCTGCTTTAGAATCTTTCACTTAACCCTGTGTAGTCATGTGCCAGAAATGGATCATTTGAAGAAACTTTCCAAGTGACTTGCATGGAGGTTTGTTTGAAGGGTATTTGAGGAGAAAGGCTCCCAGCAGAGGCCTGGGCTTTGGCCTAGCTGTGTCCCCTGCTGATTGTGAAGTGTGCCATCAGCTGAAGGGCTTTCTGGGCTAAAAATATCATCAAGTCACTTGGACTTGCTCTTTTAGGCCTCTAAGAGCTGGACCCAATTTCGGGCACATTTGGAGACCTCATCTGTGGGTGGATGGACCACCTAGGATTTTCCCAATTGCTGGGAATGGTTCTCCGGGTCCCTGGTGTAAAACGGGGCTCCCCAGCAACTGCGCATCTGCAAGATGATAAACAATTGTCTTGGTTTGAAGAGAGAGGTGCCTGCTAAGGAAGGCAGAAGCCTTCTCTGAAATGGAAAATGTAAATGTCCTCCCTTCAAATGATTCTCATTTAGTAATTCAAATGCTCTCAGGGAAAGATATGGGGATAGGACTGTGCCCGCAGAGCCGGGCAGCGTTTGCTGGTGGTCTGAGCCCTTCCCAAAGATCCTGTGCGGGCTGTCTTAGACACCTGGGGGGGCCAGGCATTCCTTCCAGCCTGGGCCACTTTGGCTGGGCTGGGGGCGGGCCCAGGGCAGAAGGCAGTGTGTGCAAGGGCCCTGGGTGGCACGCTGCAGCACGGTCAGGCACTGGGACGGGTTCCCCATTGATGTAGCACAGCGGAGCCCGGACTGGCTCTTGGGAAAACTGTGGCGCTGCGCCAGGAGTGGGGAACGGCCAAGGCGTGGGTCCTGCCTGCGGCTGACCCTGCTGAGCCACTGCTCAGTGGTTCAGGATCTACTAACTGCAGCACGGAGCAGCCAAAAAGAAGGAGGAGGCTCCTCAATTGTGAGCTTCCACAGGCAAAGGTTTATCCCAAGGGAAGGATTCAGCAGCATAGAGCCACCAGCACTTCTGTGCATGAGATTTTATCGGGGTACAACTCAGGGGGGCGGATACAAAGGATTGAGCAAGAAGGAATCTGCAGGGGAGGAGTGAGGGGATTCCATCAGTTGCTTGGCACTAATTAGGACAGATGAGAGGAAAGGGTAGGTCACATGGGCCAGAGGGGCTTCCAGTAATAGGGAATTCCAAAGGGTTGTGGAGTCAGGGTTAGGTCCAAGGCAAAAGTGACAGGGAAGGTTCAGGAATAAAGAGCTGGATTATCTTGAGAGGCAGGGAAGGAGCTGGAACAAAGAGCGGGGAATGGCATGAGGGACAGCTTTGAGGGAGGGAAAAACCTAGGGGTAAACCAACTTGGGGAAAATACGGGGTACATGAAAAGAAACCATTCTACCATAACTGATAAATAAACACGAACCGGAACACCCCAGGGAAATGGGCACAGCATCAATCCCGTCTGAGTTTGAGAAGTGTTTGAACAACTTGGAGCAGTCACCCAAGCTTTTAGACACTACATCCAAGGTCAAGGGTTGTGACCTCTAGGTTTACATGATACTCCTGAGTATGACTTTAGGCAGTGTTTTAAGAAACTTGTTTTATGTCCGATCATACCCCAATTCCTTGTAGATTGTGTGGAATGTGGAATCCTTTTGTTTTCACTGCTTGTTAGGACTATAAAAAACAATATTCGTGCTGGGTGAGTCAGAGACAGCCTGTGTATGTTAAGTGTAGTCTACAGGGGATAAAGAGAAGGAAACAAGAAGTACTAATACATCCGGCTAAGTTTGGAAATTTAGATAGCATGAAGAATGAATAACACAAGAAGTAAAGATGATATTAAAAAGAGTCCACTAGAATGTAATTTAGCAGATGAGAAAGATTTGGGAGGAGTCCCAGAGGGTAATTTTTCATGTAAGGTAATCTGATGAAATACTCTTACCCAATGGTAGGCTTAGTATCAATTAGAAAGTGGTGAAAAGTGACCCCCTAATGGAACATTATGATCCATTGTTACAGTTGATGTTATTTTTAAGACAAGGAGAAAAATGAGATCCAGTGATATATGCAGACATGGTTTTTACCCTGAAGAATAAAGCCAAGTGTCAGAAAGAATGTGGCTTTGATTTGGCCCCATGGGACCTTTAGTCCTAACTTTGGAAAGAGATAAGAGGCAGAAAAGAAAGAGATGTCATTTAGCACTCAGCATAAGGCAGAGATGTTTGAAATTGGCTCAAATTCACCAGGAAGATTGTGTTCTAGGTGTCCAAGACTTAGAGCTGAGTTAGCCCAGGCCAGCACGGGTACACTCCACCTCAGGCAACCACTCCGGCCCCTGAATGAAAGCCAAATGGCCGTGAGGATGAGATGAATAATCCAGGTGAGGGGACAATTTCAGGGACCCCCAGTGACAACCAACACAAGGAATAAAACCAAGAAAGCTTGGCCTTTAGTCACCCCCTTAAGGCAAGTCTTGAGTCCCCCAGGAGAAGCCATGTGGGTGAACATCTGCTTTTCTACTAGTGACCTCAAGAGTTGGTGGCAAAAAGTTGAAATGGATAGAGAAAACGCTAGCAAAGCAGCAAAAAGATTGGAGTTCATAGTCAAGAGTCAAGAGCCAGACTGAGGTGATAGTGATTTCATATTGACAGAGCTAACCAAACCAGCAAGAGAGTTGGTGATCAAGGTGGCCAGAGCACGTGTGCAAGGACAAATTGCTAGTGGAGTCTTGCAAGGTAGAATGGACCAGCTGTGTCCTACTGCAAGCCCTTTGTGGGACGCGAACAATGCAGGCAGCTGTGCAATGTTAACCAGATACCAGGACATAGTCACATTGGAATTAAAAAATGCCATTCCAAAACCAATAACTTGGTCAGTAAGAGATAACGTTACACAGGGACAGCACAAGTCACCCACTGACTTTGTGGACAGGCTCTGATCAGCTGCACGTAAAGGCACAGCCCTGCATCCCTGGTCGGATATGGGAAACAGCAGTGGGTTTCCCTGATGTCAGGGCAATCTAGCCCAGATGTCAGGCAGAAATTTCAGAAGCTGAAAGAGTCTGTCAAGAGAGACCTAAAGGCATGAATGAGAAAAGCATAGAAAGTGGATGATAATCAAGAGAGAGAAAATAAAAAAGAGCTCCCTGCAGCCATGGTGGCAGCTCTGGATCGGCACCAGGGAGAGGCCGGACGTGGGCGTGGATGAAGCAGAGGCAGGGACGAAAAGAGCAGAGGCAGAGGAGGTTCAAAGCTGCCACAGAGCAAGCTGGGCCAAATCAATGTGCATCTTGTAAGAAATCAGGACACTGGAAATAAGGCCAGTGCCCAGAGTTAGCAGACAAAGTACACTAAACTCTTGCAGCCACTCTAGATGATAAGAAATGACCGAGACTGGCAGTTCTTACCCTAGCAGGTTACCGGTTAAAATACAGCTAACGAATAATAAAGAAGTTGAATTTTTAACTAATTTTGGAGACACATTTTCACTCTTGAATCAAGCACTGATACCCAAAAGTGAAAACTATCTTCAAGCACTAGGAGCCACTGGCCAGCCAGAAAATGCATTCTTCCTGAAACCACTTTGATGTAAAATCAAGAAGAAAATGGGAATACATCAGTTTCTTTATTTACCAAACTCACCCAAATCTGTCCTATGCAGGGATTTTCTTGAAAATTTAGAAGCAACAGTTCCGTTTAGAAAAAGAAAACTTCAATGGAAGGTACCTGAACACAAATGAATGGTTTTAGCAGTAGGACTGACAACTGACACCAGACCAACAAACAAGAAGAACTAGTTAGAGGAAGTATTGAATCAGGTATACCCAAGAGTATGGGATACTGATAGCCCAGGAAAATCCAAACGAGCAGACCCTATGAAAATGGAGCTACAGACAAGAGTTAAGGCAGTAGTCAGAAAGCAATACCCTTGAAGATTAGAAGCTAGGAAAGGAATAGAGCCAACAATCAATTACATTCCTGACATCAGGACTATTGGAAGAATGGCAGTCAAAATTTAATACTGCTACATCAGCAATAAAGAAACCTAATGGAACTTAGAGACTAGTGCCAGATTTCCAGGCAATTAATGGTTTATACCTTACTGGCTTACTAGCTAAGCTTGGAGATGATTTTATTTGGTGCGGGGAAGGTCCATGGGCAGGTGCTGTCGAGAGCCGTTTCCTCATGGTCTGAGAGACCAGATCTCCCAGGCCACCCTGCTCTCAGGCCGGAGGTTGTATTGTGCGCTCGACCGGCAGCGGAAGGAGGGCTCTTGACACCGTGTCTGATGCAACAGGGTTTTTTGAAGGTAGGTCAGAGGGTGCAGGTTGGGTGAGGGTGAGAAGAGGGACAGGAAGAGGCAGGAGCACAAGCACTGTAACATGACACATAAGGCACCTGCAAACTGCTGGGGAAGCCTCAAGTCTGGTCAGTGAGCCACGCGTGCCCTCAGCATTGGGACAGCCACCTTTCCCTCAGTGAGCCTCACATGCCAGGGTCAGCAAATCAAGAGGCACCAGCCATGCTGTAGGTGACTCAGAGCGAGTGCAGAGGGTCATGGTGGCCAGGGGCCAGAAGCAGGCAGAAAGCCATCGGGGCTGGGGAAAAGGCTCTGCTCTGCTTACAGCGTGGGCTGAGGGCTGGGAGAGCTCCATTTCCCCCTTGAGATGTTGGAGACGGGGCCTTTCAGCCTCCTGATAGGGCTGCAGGCAGCCAAAGGAGTACGACGACACAAGGCCGAGAGCAGCAAAGCAAAGAGCCAGCCGTGCGCAGCACAGGGAGGTGGCCCAGTGCAAAGCCAGTGTGGCACCCTGAAGGTGCCCGCTGCACTCTCATGTGTCCCTGGCCTGGGAAGGACAGGAATGTCTGTGGTCCAAGAGGGCCTTTCTGTGGCCCCTTTGGGCTCAAAGCTGCTGCTCTTCTGGCTCAATGGGGCCTAAAGCGACTGAGCTCAGCCTCCCCCACAGCAACAGGAACAAGACTTGGATATCAGGCAGTGGAGCTCAATGCCTAAGGCTCAGGGGCAGGGGCCTCCAGTCTGGAGCACAGGGAGGGCACACGCCCAGCCCCACAGCAGCTGGCCTCACAGCCCTGAAAGGCCAGGACCAGGGTTCCACGCCTGATTCCAGGGGGTCCCTCCAACAGGCCACCGATCAGGAAGCGCCAGAGCAGCCGGCTGTCAGGATCAAGGCGGCTGCCAGGGGGCTGCTTATGGCTTCTGCCAGCCAATTGCTCAGGGCTTAGCAGTGCCTCAGCCCCTCAGGGTCTCCCCCAGCCTGGCCAAGCTTGCCGGCAGCAGCGTCGCAGTCCCACAGCAGCTCCAGAGCAGCCCCATCCAGAGGCACCTGGGAGCCCTCAGCAATGCAGCCAGCAGCACATGGCCAGGAGGACACGGATGGCCCTTCCTGCCCGGCAGAGGGCTTGACGCCATCTCCAGGCACCGCTCTGGCAGGGATCCCTGCAGCTCCGGCCCCTGCCCAGCTGCTCTGTGGCCGGCACAAAGGCTTCAGCAGAACCACTAAAGGCCGAAGGGGCTTCTGGCTATTTTCCCTGCAACACTGCACACCTGGGCAGCTGGCTGAGCACAAGCACCCTTTTCCCCCTCTTCTCCTATGCCCTACTGACCCTGTGCAGGAAAAGAAAGATCCTGGGACTCTGTGTATTGTAAGATATTCTATTCTATTCTACTCTAAGATATTCTATACTCAACAAAAAGGAAAATACAAACAGAAAAATCTCGAAGAACAAAAAGAAAATCCCTGCTGGCTCAAATGGCTCCAGGAGACAGTCTTGCAGATCATCTCTCTGCGGAGCTCCAGCAGAACAGCAAAGCAGTGCCGCACAGACGAGGCCGTTTCCTCCATGCACTGCGGAATTGATCTCGCAGCTTACGCCATGGGGAGTAGGAAGCTCTCTGTACGGCCCAGAGAACTAAACAAGATTCAACTGCAGCATCTCTGATTGCAGGACTGCTGTCATAGGCCATTTCTTCAAGGGCTGCAAGAGAGAGGAACAGAGGCAAGGTCAGATGCCGCATGTGCAGAGAGCCGAGGAGATCCCCCTGCCAGGGCCATCCCGGTCGGCTCTTGCCATGGCCCGCAGAGAGCAGGGAGCAAGGGGATCAGCCCGAAGCTGCTGGCCACGAATGGCACACGTGGCCAAGAAATCTCTGTGTGCTCTGCCCACGGGTGCAGATCCCTCCACAGCCGGAGCAGGGCTTGCAGCGGCCCCCTCCAGCCCCCTCGGTCAGCCCGCTGCCCTCACTCCCTCACCAGTGCAGATCAGCTGCAGCTCTTGCTGCTGCCCCCTCAGGTGCCGCCCGGCCATGCCTGTGAACACAGAGCCTGTCACGGCCCCAGCGGCACAGCTCCCTGCCAGCGGCGCTGCCGGCGCTGTGGCCACACGGGCTGCTGGCCGGGTAGGGCTCAGCCCGGGCCCTTGCCGCACGCTGCCGCCCCAGGGCACGGCTGCCAGAGGGCGGCAGCAGCAACGCCCAGGCCAGACGGGGCTCCACGGTGCCGGGTCGGGCTGGCGCTGCCGGGGCAGCAGGCGGGGCTGGGGCCAAGCTGCGGTGGGCCGGGGAGGGAAGGGGCAGCCCGGGCTCGGGACTCACCCATGAACCTGACGGCCGCCTCTCACAGGGGCTCCTGTGGGCTCTGCAGGTAGGGCAGGACCCGGCGCAGGTGCTCGGCCGCTCGGCTCCTGTCCTCTGCCAGCTGCAGAGAGCGGCAGGAGGGAAGGGTTGGCGCGGGCTCAGCTCCTGGACAGGGTGCTGCCTGCGCCCAGCGCCGGCCTCCCCTGCCCGCACAGCCCTGAGGCGCGGCAAGCAGCCGCTGGCGCCGGGCTCCCGAGGGGAGGGGGCGGAGGGCCGGCTGCTGCCCGGGGAGCTGCGGTGCCGGCCCGCAGCCCTGCCGGGCTGGGGCTCCGAGGCCACCCGGCTCGGGCCCACAGGAGTCTGGAGCAGAGCCCGCGCGGCCTCGGGCTGCAGCAGCGGGCACAGCTGCCAGCCCTGCACACTGAGCTCCGCCCCCAGGGACCTTGGCCATGCTGAGGCTGGGGGTTCTCGGCTGCTCTTACCAGGCACTCGCCAAAGCTCTGATCCAGGTGTAGCATTTGTTCGATGTCCCTCCTCTTCAGGAATCTGGCTGAGGAATGCAGCGTTTCCCGGGAGGCCTGGAGAGCAGCAGAGACGCAGAGATGGCCCCACAGTCTAGGGCACAGGAGCATCCCAGTGCCACAGCCTGCAGGAGACTGCAGCCCGCAAGGTGCCAGGGCAGGAGGCAGCCCAAGCCCCTGCCTGGGGGACAGCAGCTGGCCACAAGTGCTCACCTCAGCAACCATCTGATTCTCATCATGGCAGTGGAAGTAGAGAGGGAGCAGGCTCTGGCGCACGTGGGACTTGAGGGCCTTTCTTCCCTCTTCTGTTAAGTCCAGCATCTCTTGAAAGACAGCCATGGAGCTCAGCTGCACCTGGATATCATCCTGGATGAAAGGAAAGGGCAAAAGACCTGAGCATCAGCTGCTTCAGGCCCCCCAGGGCACAGGCGTGCATCTGCACAGGGCACCAAGGGTCCGGGCAGCAGCCAGTGGCTGTGGCTGTGGGCACAGAGCCTTACGCTGTCAAAGAGTGGCAGGAGAGCGCCTCAGCCAGCTGCAGGGCAATGGGGGTGGCTATTGGGGCACCATTATCCAGGAGCAAATATCTCAGTAAAAGAATGCTCATCCTGATCATGTCGCTGTCATTTTCCTCCAGGAGCTCCACAAGACTTCCAGTCAGGCTCCGCAGTTTTTCAGCCTGTGTGGAACACCACTTTGTGAAAGGCCGCCCTGCTGCCGCAGGGCCCAGAGGCCAAAGGTCTGTCCCGAAGCACTGGGGCAGCTGAAGCGGGAGGCAGGAGAGCTGGGAGCAGCTGCCCCAGCGGCCGAAGCCCAGGCAAGGCCAAGCGACTGCGTTGCCCAGCCCCACGCTGCCTGCACGGCTTCAGCCACTGCCCCCTTCTCACCATCAAGGGATTCTTGCCCAGCACTACGAGGCCTCGGAGTGCCAAGTAACGCCTGGCCACGTGCTCGCTCCGCAGGTTCTGTGCCAGGATCTCCAGAACACTGTCACTGCATTCGCTCAAGTCCAGGCACTCGAGGACCTGAAAGGCACAGGGCAGTGACAGGGGAGCCGGCCGGCAGGAGCCCGGAGCTGCACAGGGCCGGGCCCAGGCAGCAGCACAGGGCACGGGCACTGTCCTGGCAGCTGTGGCTGCGAGAGGCCAGAGGGCTGGGAGGCCGCTCAGCCAGGCAGCGCTGGCCTTGAGGCTCACCTCCACAAGGAATGCCAGGGCAGGGAAATCCCAGTATGGCATCTCTTCACCGAGCATGGCAAGCAGGTAGAATGCAACCACGGAACAAAAGTGGATGGCTAAGCGGCGAATTTCTCTGAAGAGGGGAAAAAGGAAACAAGACCCTGAGCTAGTGAGGCAAACGTCTCCCAGGCGTGACTCATCCAGTTCTCATCTTTTCCCAGCACCCTTCCAGCAAGGGGACGTGGGCCATCTGGGAGTCAGTTGTCCATGGGCACCCTCCTCTGCCAGCCTTTTCCAGTCTGCTTGGCCGTTCCTTTAGTGACAAGGCTCTGTGGCCCATGGCCACCACGGACACTTTGTGGGGCACCTGGGCACAGAGCAGCAATGTCAGAGGCAGTGGGGAGAAGGGGGTCTCACCTGGCAAGCAGAGCCACGGCAAAGTGGTGAGTGTCAAGAGAGAGAAGCGTGTCCCAGGCACACCTGCGCTCCATTGCCAGCACCACATCCTCGCAGCGGAGAAGGCAGAGCAGGGACTTCAGGGTGCGCACTGCAAACCTGCGTGAAGAGCAAAGCCCAGGTCACACTGGCAGCACTGGCTCCTTGGCAGGCCACGTGATCTGGAGCCATTTCAGGCTCCGTGCTCCAGGAAGGACTGGATCTGGACTCCTTCCTCTTTTCTTTCCTTCTTTCCTTCCTTCTTTCTTGGGATCCTGCTGCCAGGAAACTCCAGATTGGGCAGTGCTGGCGACGGGAAATTGGCAGGTTTTAGCTTTCTTTGCCAGCAAATTCTGGACTTGGGTGGTGCCAGAAGCTGGAAATTGCCAGATGTTGGCACTGGCAGTGCCAGCGCACACCAGGTCTGGGTGGCGAATGTGCCAGCACCACGAAATTTCCAAATGTGAACTTTCAGTGCCAGAAAATTGCTGGAATTATGCTATGCAGGAACCTGAAAAATTCTGGATCTGCGCACTTGCGCAGTCAGCAAATACAAGATTGGGTTGCTGTAGGTACCAGGTATTTGCAAGGTTTTGGCTTTCTTTGCAGACAGTACTAAACTTCGGCTGAGCAGGCAGCAGGAAATTCCCGCATCTGGGCGGTGATGGTGCCAACAAACACCGGATCTTGGCATTGCGAATGACAGTATCAAGAAGTTGCCAGATTGTGGCTTTCATTACCAGAAAATTGCTGGACTTGGCTCTGCCAGAACAGGGAAATATCCAGATCTGAGCACTGGCAGTGGCAGCAAACACCAGGTCTGGGCGGTGCTGGTGGCAGTGCCGGGAAGCTGCTGAGTTCTGGCTTTCTTTGCCAGAAAATTGCTGCATTTAGTTTTGCTGGCACTGAGAAATTTCCAGATGCTAATTTTCTGTGCCAGCAAACTGCTGGAATTAGGCTGTGCAGGCATCTGAAACATTCCTGATCTGGGTAGTGGCGGTGTCAGCAAACCCGAGATCGGGTTGCTGTAGGTACCAGGTATTTGCTTGGTTTTGACTTTCTTTGCCAGCAAATTGCTGCACTTGGGCTGTACCAGAATAGGGAAATATAAAGAATTGGGAACTGGCAGTGCCAGCAAACACCACATTTCAGGAAGGACTGGATCTGGACCCGTTCCCTCCCTGCCTCCCTCCCTCAGCAAGGTGCCAGAGGGGCTGGACAGCAGCCAGGAAGAAAGGGAACTGCAGGGACTGATGGACAGCAGGCTGGACATGAGGCAGCAGTGTGCCCGGGTGGCCAAGAAGGTCAAAGGCTCCTGGCCTGGATCAGGAATGGTGTGGCCAGCAGGAGCAGGGCAGGGATTCTTCCCCTGTGCTCAGCACTGCTTGGGCAGCACCTCGAGTGCTGTTTGCAATTCTGGGGCCCACAATTTAGGAAGGACATGGAGGGGCTGGAGCGTGTCCAGAGAAGGGCAACAAGGCTGGGGATGGGTCTGGAGCACAAGAGCTTTGAGGAGAGGCTGAGGGAGCTGAGGTTGTGTATCCTGGAGAAGAGGAGGCTCAGGGGAGAAAAGGTGGTGTCAGGGCACAGGTTGGACTTGATGATCTCCATGGCCTGTTCCACCCTTGCTGATTCTGGGATTCTCTGAAGCCACCCTTGGAGCAGTTGCAGGATGAGCCCTGGGCCTCCTCTTCAGAAGCTTCAGCAGCCCAGGTCCCTCAGCTTCTCCTGCCAGCCCCAAAGCCCATCCTGTCAGTCCTGCAGAGCCTCTGCAGCTCCTCCTCCACTGCCCAGAACAGGGAGCCCCAGAGGCAGACACAGCAGCCCAGATGTGCCCCCCTGGCCTGGGGTGCCTCTGCAAGGGAGCAGCACCAGGCACTGCAGGAGCCTGCAGACAATTGATCTGAAGGCCAAAGCTCCCTAGCTCCTTCTGAAACAGCAGGAACAGTTCCTCATTCGAGTGTGGTGGAATGCTGGGCACCACAGCTCCAGGTGAGGACTGGACACAAGTTTGCTCCCACTGAGTGCTGTGATGGGTTCTCCAGGAGCTCTGGGCTCCTGTGCTTGCCAGGCACAATGAGGAGAGAAGGAGCCAAGTGCACTGATATAGGAAATGGATTTGTAGAAAGCTTTTAGGGCCTAATAGAAGGCCCACACAGTATGCATCTGTATATAACCCTTGAGACAGGAAACACTAACTTAAAAATGCCATGGAATAGGACAGATATTGTTGAGAGAGAAATGGAGCTGGAAACAAGTTTCAAAAGATGGCCTTGCAAATAAGACTTTGGAAAAACAGAGCTATGAAAGATGCATTGGAGTGGGACACACAAGAGGTAGTTTTAAATAATTGGCTTTAAGGCATCTACAACATGGCATGGCAAAAAGCTGATAGACCAAGAAATACTGTAATTAGGAAATAGTTGGCTTCTTAACTGTGATGGCATGAATTATAACATCTGTATTGTCTCACCCTTCTCATGAGACTGAAAATGGAAGAAAAGTTTTTAAAACACCTCTCAGTTGCCCCATCTCTAGGTCAAGAAAAGAGTATTATCCAACACACTGACACACCTTTGGCCTGAGCATAACCCAGCCTGGACCAAACACACTGAAAGGTTTCCCCTGTGGCCCATGTCTCGAAACATCAGGTCTGCTGTTTGACAACTCGGGTTGGGTTGCTGTCAAGGAGTTCCCTCAGAAATACTGGGTTTGTCTTCCTCTGTGCCTTCCCCTCAGCAGCCTTGGGGATGCTCCTGTGTGAAGCCATCTGTCTCCCACAGTTTGAGACAACTTCAAACAGGATATTGTGCAATAAATTGTTTCCTCTAAAGTGTTCCAACAATCCCTTTCCAGCAATAGGAAATTATTACTAATAGATGAAAGTGAAAAACCCCAACAGTTTATTAACAAACAGAATCCCCCCATGACACGCGTTAGTTACAAGAAGGTGCCGGGGTCTCTCTTGGGAAGAACAGGAGCTGTTACGGAGCAGTTCCAGCAGCTGATGGAAGCTCGGTGGCTCGTCCGGCGTCGGCTTTCTCCCATGGCAGAGCTCCATGGAGCGGGCAGGGCAGTGAAGCAGCTGGGCTGGAGCCCCTCGCTGCCTTTTCTCCCCGCCGTGGCTCAGTTCACAGACTCTCGGGCTGGGAGCGGGGCCGCTCCGCTCCTGCCGGCACCGCGTCCCTGGGCTTGGACAAACAGTTTCCTGCCAGGAGAGCCCTGCACACTGCTCCACAGATCTTTCATAGAGGCCCAAACCAACTCCAAACACTCTGTCTGCAGCAGCTTTTCACAAAGGGCTGCAGAAATCCAGGACAGCTGCAAGTGAGTGTTGGAAGGCTCTTGTCTTGTTCCTGACAGCAGAATTCTTGATGATTTGATGCAGTTTTATTCAGGTGTAACATGAGAGCTGAGGTTTTTTGTTAAAATATTTCTTGATGAATAACAAGCCTGGGGAGCATGAGGTACAGGACTGACATGCGAAAGCATGAGCATATCCTCCAAAGTGGCCAGTGTAATTGTCCATTTTATTACTCTTGTATTTACTCCACACTAATAAGGAAAACCAAGCTTTGCTTGGAGGCAAAACAGGCATGGGATACACTACAGTCCCTCGCAGGCTCAGCAGGGCTGGCAGTGACAAAGCAGGCAGTCTGCTTCATTGTGAACCACTACAGAGATACATCCCAATCTGGTTTATGTAGCATGGTATTATTAAGAGCTCCTTTTCTGCATGAGACACAAAAAGGAGATCCCAAATTATCTTCATGCAAGCATGCAGTAAACAACTGCTCCTGCTGTCCTAACAAAGCGTTTCCTTTGGCAATTACACTCTTCCCATTCATCTTTTGATGCAGACACCTCAGGTTTTCCCCCACACCCCTGCAAGGCTGGCAGTCGATGATTCCCATTTCCTGTTCTTCCCTGGACATGGTGCAGAGGCTGCTTTGAAACAAAAAGCCCTGAGATCTGGACAGCTTGAAGGAGCATGAAATGCTAATTAAGTGCTCATGTTGGTAATACCCAGGTCTGCACTGCCCAGTGCTCTGCAGCAGCAGCAGCAGGACCATGCATCATTCCTGTTGGTGGATGTTCATGCTTCTGGTGTTTAAGAGCAATGACTTTGAGAAGGGACAAAAATGCCCCTCTTCAAACAGTGGGTGTGCAAGGAGATGTGGTGTTTCACAGCCTTTTCTAGAATATTGCAGAAAGATCTAAGGTAATATTGTGGCATGGAGTAGGTCACTAAATTTGTCCCCAGAGGAATCCCCAAAGGGCACATTCACTCTGCTGCTGATGGCAACCCCATAAGCTCATGGACCAGTTTTCCCTGCAACGTGCCACCCTGCCTGGGCTTTACTAGGCCGGGACTAGACCCAGAGCAAAGCAAGCACATGCAGCCAGGTGACATTGTGTGACAACAAAAGCTGGCAACCATGAGGACTTTGCTGTCAAAAGGTTACAGCTTGCACTGGGCCCAGAAGTGTTTTACCCTAAAGCAAAGCAAATTAAAATGTGAAGTTTCAAAGTTTCAAATGACTATGAAAGGAAACTGCAGAATAATTTCTGGAAGGGCAGCACTGTCAATGATCATGCAGCCCACCAAGAGCTGGAGCTGAATCCAGAATTGCTTCTTCCAGCTGTGCAGGAATTCATTCCACTGGCAAGCACTGGTCCATGGGAACAAATTATCCCCTAACTCTGGGCTGAATGGCACCCAGGCTGCAGTGCAGATTGGAGGAACCCTTGTCACTTGTTATTGGCCGCCCAGTGCACTCATCCTTCTGCAAACAAGGGGCAAACAACACAGCTGCACTGCTGTCCCCAGTAATATACATACAGGTGGCTTTTCCAAAGCAGTGCATCATTTCCCAGTGAAATACATGACCTCTTCTTACCTATGGAATTGTGATTGAAGACACCTGCGAGCCAGATCTGTGGGAGATTGCAAAGGAGCAAAGCTTTGGGATTTGGGCACACTTCTCTTGGTTGCTTTGCTCAGGCCTTTGGTGAGCAGAGAACATACCTAGGTAGAAAACCTTTGACTATACAGGATCTTTTGGATCCATTGTCCCTCAAACAGGTCAACAGGTGACTCTGTTGTAATGCCAAGTAACAAAGAGCAGCACAAATGACACAAAGAAAACATGGCCAAAGAGGAGGAGGAGAGGCCCAATGCGGAAAGGATGTGGTGAGACGCTGGCACATCGAGTGAGCTGCACTCCCATAATCTCTAGACTAGCAGGTCCTGGTCTCACATTCTCCTTTTGGTTTTTTCAATTTTGTTTATTTATTTACTTTTTTTCATCATCAAAAAAAAAATAGAATTAAAAATATGTCATCAAAACTAAAAGAGAGAATCAAAACACATTTATTCAAAACTACATCTAAAGATGTAGTTCTAAAGATCTGATCTAAAGATCAGAACATATGTACAGCTGTAACTGTGAAGCTGTTATGTTTGCCCAATTATCCAATCATAAAAAACCTCAAACAATATTAAAAGTAGTCGCAATTTTTTTTGAATAGTTAAAATAAAAAAAATATAAAATTGGATACAATATAATTTGATTAAAATAAGTGATAATTTGGTTCAAATAATAGCACATAAGCAAAAACAACCGCGGGGTACAGAGTGCAGGGTTCAATGACCCTTGCCACTTCACGTACAAGCTTGCCAAGTGAAAATCACCCCTTATATGCTATGTGTCAATGCCATCTCCTCCCATTTTCAGTTAGTCATATCTCTATCTCCGCCTTCATTACCACCTTTAGCACACATGCGCCACCACTCGGTTTGGTGGTCGCACAAGTCTTTGGGGGTCGTCACAGATGAAGGCTCTGTAGTCTTCTTCGTTGTCCTTTAATTCACCTTTGGGTTACACATGCGCACCAAGCCAGTACAATGTAAGCCAAGACTAACGTATCACTGCCTCTACATATCAAGGCAATAAATCCCTTATAATTAGCATTTTCTGGGATCCAACCAGGTTCTTGGTCATTTTTAGCAACTGTATCTTCAGCTTCTTTCCTGTGGTCCTTGAGAACATCTGCTGGGAAGGGCGGGTGGAGCCCCTCCTCTCCCTCTCTTCTTTGGCATTACAACTTTAAACTATTTTATTATTCTCAAATATTAATTGCTGTATCAATATTGATTACTGTTTCAATATTTATCAGCAGAAATCATACCTATTTATCACAGACTGATGTCACTGGAAAAATTCCCTCTTTTCCAAAGGTTTTCATTTGCTTTGGCTGTACTTTGTATGGCTGCAGGTCACATTTCCTTTGGCTTAAGGAAGTATCTTGGCGGTTACTCTTGGTAATATATCTTGCTAACTCTGCCCTTGGAGGAATTACTCAGTTCTGCAGTCCTTATTACACGCCCTGTTCTAAAAGACTTTTATATTGTTTTCCCTCTCTCTGTGTTTTCACACTTGTTCAACAAGGTTTTCTTTCTAAGAACATTAGTCACAATATCCCAAAGGATTAAAAATGCTTAGGCATTTGTTCCCTAAGTATTTACTAAAGAAAAATAATAATAATAAAAAAAAACCTGTATGCATGCTGGATGTAAAATACAAACAGAAATAAACTTGAGAGTTCTCCCAAAAACCTTAAGAAAAACCCCCATGTATTCTATAAAACCTGGAGTATTTATCTACAGTATACAAAAATGGGCATGTTCTAGAAGAGAAAATCTGTGCAATGGTTCTGCACAGAATTCTATGCTTTCAAGCTTTTTGCCCTTCAAGGGCAGTGCCATTCTCTGAACTGTAATGCTCTGAGCATGTTCTGCTCACCACGGCAGCTTTCTGCTCTCCCCTGGAACAGATCATCCTCCCAGCAAAGGGGGAGTGCAGCCACCACAACTCGCAGCACCTTCCCACACAGCAAGAACCTGAAGGACAGAGATGGCTTTCACCAGCTGCTGCGGGTTCTAATAGTGCCACCTCTCAGCTGCTGAAACCCTGAATTTCTGTGTTGCAGTGTGTTAGTTTATTGAGCCAAATGTTCTGTTATGTAGTGGTATGTTCAAGTGTTCCCCGAGTTATTACAGTTAGTCTCTCCCCTCTGTTATGCCTTCCTACCCAAGTGTGCCTCAAGGAATTCCCTCCCTCCTCACCAGATTTTTCCCTGTCTGTCAAGACCACCCGGCCCCTTTGCCCCATCCATCAGCCCAAACCCTACCCTTTGTTCCAGAAAGTTCCCTGTCCCTCACCCTAAGATCCAATCCCTATCCCAACGCTCTCTCTTCCCCTTGTTCTGCTTTGTTGTAGCCCTCAAAACTACACCCCAAGAGTCGCTTATTGGTTACTATATGGTGTCCACCCCCTGTTTTGAAAGATTTTAAAAACCCGCGCACAAGGGTGCTGGGGCTTCTTTGAACATCTGTTCCCTTTGGGAATTCTGACTTGTAGAACCTTCCCCCTGCCTCTCCTGATGAATTTGCTGCACTTTACACCGCAGAAGAGCCTCCTGTGCTTCCTTCACTCGGTCCTCCAGGGGTCTCTACGTCTCGGCATTTGGCCTAGAGGTTCTGGCTCAGGCAAAACCCTAACCTAGCCAGATCCCCACTCTTGCTGTTGTCCCTGGAGCATCACAGAGCTAGCCAGGGCTGCGGAGGGCAGTGACAGTGACCCATGCCCTGGCATGTCACAGCCCCCAGAGCCACACCTGCCAGGCCACAAGCCCCAGCCCTGGTCCCCACTGCCGGCCTCAGGGGCTCCTGGGCATCCTCACCCTGAGTGCAAAGGCAGCCTCAGGAGCCCCCAGGGTGCTCTGGATCCAGGCTGCAGACACCCTAAAGCTATCACTGAAAGGGACGTGGATGGGGACTGCAGCTGGATCTTGCAGTGCTCACCAGCCCTGACTACTCTCTAAGTGAACCCAAACCTCATTGGCAGCACCTTGAGCACATTGACCCTCCTCGCCCCTCCTGGAATGTGGTGTTCCCACATCCTACACCAGCCCTTTGCAGGGAGTGACCAGCTCCCAGCTGCTCTGCTACCCTGGCCTTACTTTCTGTTTGCCAGCAATGAACTTAACAGATACACTCCTGAGAAACCTAGCCCAACCTTTGCTTCTCAGGAGCTCTGTGGCAAAAAGACTCCACCAGTCCCTTGTTTTGCACAGAGAAGGAGGTCCTGACAAAGCATGAGGCACAGGCAGGCTCTGGCATACGAATTCCTGAGCCACAGGATTCCACCCACTGTTGTTGCCAGCTACTTTGCTGATATTTTAGAGCCAGTTCTGGACAGGGGCTGCTGCTGACAGGGTAGGAAAATTTGGAGGAAAAAAGGTGCAGGAGACAATCAAAAAAAACCAAGGGGGAAAACCCTTAGAAATACAGAGCACAACAGAAGTCCTTGGAGATGGTTCAATAGAAAATGCCAGCAGCAGTGAGCAGAGCCCGAGGTTGCTCACTGCCACCCCCAGGGCTCCTCAGTCCCCTGCTGGTTTGTGTCTGATGCAGCCCTGCCTGGAAAGGGCTCCAGGCTCTGGTGTTCCCAGCTTGCTCCAGGCTACATTCTTAGCAGCACTGAAAGAAGAGGTGAAACAAAGAGCCATTTTCTGTGCTTCATTGAAACTCTTCTCTTTCAGCGCCACTGCCAGAGATCATCCCTCTGTCAGCTTGGCACTGTGCCTGCTGCATCCTCGTCCCTGTCCCTTGCATCAGCTCCTGCACATGATCAGCACTCGCTGTCCCACATCATGAACAGAGAGAGCTGTGTCAGAAGAGCAAGGAGTGCATTTTCTTGGCTGTGAGATGCAAAGCTGTGTTTTGTGTCAGGCACAAACAGGCGATGTGTGTATTTGTGAATGCAAAATGTGTGGACCCCGACAATGGGAGAGCTGTGAATTCTAATAATAACTGAAGAAAAACAAAGCATGGAAAAAGGCCTTTGAACCTATCTTTTGTTTGCAATTAACCCTTGTTGATTTAGGAGCATTGGAATTAAGGTGTTGAAGATGTTGCGTTTTCCTTGCATTTAATCCATAAAGTTCTGCAATAATAATAACCTTTTGAAGTATAATTTTAGAATATTACTTGTATCCTTGAAACTGTAGCTTTGGAATATATGTAAAGGAAATATGTTTATCTCACACCTTATTGAAGCAGAGAAAAACAGCTTGAGAAAGGAAGATGAACATCACCTCAAGGGTTTATGGTTTTGACCAAAGGGAAGCTGGACATCACTGTTATGAGATTTAGAGTCTCTGCAATTAAAAGGTGGACACACATCTGGGGAGCGGGACCCCACCAGATGGGATTAGTCTTTCTTCTTTCGGAAACTGGACCATCACCATCTGGGGATACTCCTTTGAGATACATCCTGAGAAATTAAAATCACAATAGTGTATAGATTTGTGATCTAATAATTTTGAATAAAAATTGCTGATGAGTAAAAACTGGAAATAGAAACTGTTGAAAAAAACTAATGGGTACCCCTATAAATACCCGTAACCCTCAATTATTGGTGTGCAGTTGGAGGGAAAACTTCCCCCACCGTACCCAGCGCTGCATTGCTCATACTTTACCATATTAAATAATAAATTGATTGCTGCTTGAATATTGGCCTAGTCAAGCTTCTTATTCATAACACTGTTAGCTGTGCTCTTCTTTGGGCTGGCCATGGCACTGGGTAATTAATACGCTGTCATGCTGTGAACTGAATTCACACCTTACAGGGCTGTGTTTACTGGGCCTGCTGGATCAGTGCCCACTTCCTTCCTCTGCTCCTCCTCACTCCAGGACTGTAAGAGACCAGCATGGGGTCAAAGACCCTGCAGTATCATTACCCTCTGGTAATGCTCAGAGGTCCTCTAAGGGCTGTGTAATGCACAGCATCTGGGTGTGGGGCATGTGCTAAGGAGAAAGAAAGAGTCTGTGAGAAAGCTGAGCTGCTCTTACATGGGACTGAAAAAATGACAGGAACTTTTTGGCATATAAAGCTTTCCTTCCAGGTCAGGGACCAGGGAAGGCCTAATCAGCTGTGGCCCCACAAAGCAAGTCTGTGCTAACTCCCAGCACCAAGTGCAGGGGTGTGGGACAGGGCTCCTACAACAGCACAGCTCTGTGTGAGAGCCCAGCCTTGCATCTGGGTTCCTGCCTGCTTCCCCTTTAGAGACAGCTGTGGCCTGAGGATTTGTGTCTGAGGGAGAGCTCCATCCTTGGACCTCCTGATCTTTCCCAAGTGGCCAAATGGGGATGCACCAGCAGCACTGCTGGGAAGGTGCTGGCTCAGTGGCTGTTTTTTGAGACTGTGCTCCCCATATCAGCTTTATGTGTGTGTGTGGGGGGGGTGCTCTGGTGGATGTGGTTACACACTCACTGGCCTTGGCAGAGCACAAGTCGGAACCTTGGAAGGTTCCAGCTGCTGTAAGGCTCAGGAGGCAGAGCTGGTGCTAGGCACAGTGTGGTACTGTGCTGAGGGAAAGGTGAAAACAGTTAATAATCCACCCTCAGCTAATCACTGAGGGCTGATGGGAGGCACAGGCTTGGTGGAGCTGCTTTGTACAGGCCAAAGTGCTTATCAGCTGTGCAGCGTCCCCAGCAGGCCCTGGCCACGCTGGTGCAGCTGAAGGACAGGCGTGATGGGTCTGGTGCAGCCCCACAACCTCAGACACTGCAGCTCCATCGTGCAAAGCAGCATGGCTGAGCTGGTTGTTGGTCAGGTGAGGGCTCAAATATATTTCCTGCAACTTGCTCCAGCACAGTTCAGCCTGGAAAAAAGGCATTTTTCCAAGTGTAGGGGAGTCAAGCTCCAATAAATGTCAGCTGAGCCTGCTCCCCTGCATGAAGCCTCGGTGAGGCACTAGGGCCTCCTTTCAGCAGGAGGGGAAGGGAGATCAGAGTTGTTGGAAGAATACATGACTGAAGGCTGAGCACAGGGTTGCTGGTGCTTTGCATGGCTCTTGCATGACATCCAGGCTGGGCGTGGCAGTGTAAGCCAACCTTTTGTTTTGCATCAGGCTTTATGCCAGAGCCAGCCCCTTTCCAGCCTTTGGGGTGATTACAGCTGTTGCTCTATATTTCTCTCCCTCCTTTTTTTTTCCAACAGCTATTCTACTCCAGCACCATAGGCAGGCAGTGATGGCTGCCTGTAGCTAACAAGACAAACTGAGATCTGCCTGCAGAGCCATAGGAAGGTGTCCCTGGGCTTGTGAGAAATGCCAGGACAACACAAACTGAGGCCACAGCCATGCTGTGCTTTCAGTTGAGCCTGTGGTGGAGCTGCTGTGCTTGTAGTCAGCATCTAGATGGGGCAGGTGACATATCTATCTTAGTTGGGACAGAAACAGAAGTACAGCCCTTGCACAGCATCCTTCTGCTAGGCTGTGCTAAGCTCAGGGGCCTGCAAACTTGCCCTTAAGACCTAGGTCTCCACTCCTTGCCCAGATCCCCAGCCTCAGGGAGAAGGACTTGGGTTTAAGAGCCATGGCTTTTTCTTCCATCAGACTCCATTAAGAAAAAGTCAAGTTAAGCAGTTCATTAACATTTAAAATACTGTACAGCGTGTAAAACCAAATATCCCCCCCCCCACAACAATCCCGTGCTCTCAGTGGATTCTCTGGTGAGGAATACTGCTTTTGGCACTGTTTGCCGTCTCTTTCTCCTTCTTCTTTATGGGATCCAGCTCAAAACAGCTCCAGACCTGCACTGTTTCATCAGCAGCTGCTGAGGCCACTGCTGTACCATCAGGGCTCATGGTCAGGTTCAAGATTCTATCAGTATGAGCTGAGGAGGAGAAGGAATGTGCAATCAGGGCTGAGCTGATCAGCACATGCACATTTACTCCTGTATGCTCCCATGAGCCCTGCCAGCTTGCATAGCTGTCTCCCCAGTGGCTGTGGCAGTGTGATTTCAGACCCCAAGCATACACTTGGATCAATAGTATCTCTTCCACAGCCCCCTGGGCATGCTTTACTCCTAGCAGCATGGCCCCGGATACTGTCCTGTATCAGTGATGCTGCAGGCTCAAACCAAGGAGTGCAGCTGTCTTCAACCTCTAACAGCACCCTCCCCCCCCCCCCCCCAGGCCCTGTCCACCTACCTGGCAGCTCTGCAACCTTGTTCATTCTTGGATACTTCCATATAATCAGCTGATTCTGTGCAAAGCCATGGCCTGAAATGAGCTCCTTGTAGGTTGTGGACCATAGGATAGAAGTCACCTGCAAAGAGGCAGTAACACAGGTGAGACAAGGTGCATGTGCTGATGCTCACCACTCGGAGGCGAGCATGGTTCCCCTCCTTCCCCGTGCCTCTGGGCCTGTGGAGCCAGCAGCTCTGTGTAGGTGTGCTGCCAGAAGGTGTTTGTCTCCAAGCTGATGTTCATCTCTCACCTGGGAATGGGTATCAACAGCACTGAGGCAGGCGCCAGAACACACGTTCCAGATGTGGATATGTCTGTCATTAGTGCCACCTCCAGTGGCTAGAACATTCATCTGCCATGGGCACCACGCCACGCCTGAGAGAGGAGAGTTCATTTTAAAACATACAAGAGGCAACCTGCACCCAGCCAGTGCTGCATGCCTGCCTTGCACACACATACCTGCCCGTGGCAGCTCTGTGCTCACCTTGACAGCACCCTGGTGCTGAGTGAAGGTCTGTAGAGGAGCAAAGTCTCCATCCCCACATTGGGTGCATGGCCAGACGTTCGCCAGACTGTCAATGCCACCACTGGCCAGGTAGCGGCCATCCAGAGACCATTTGAGTCCGCACACCTTGTGTGTGTGGCCAGCAAGAGTGGCCACGTGATGCTCAGCCACTTGGACATCGTGGTGATGGATGTGCCCAGTCTGTGCATCACTGCAGAGAGAAGAGAAGGCTTGCAGGGTCAGGCTGCACATTTTCACCCAAATCCATTTTTGTTGTTGCAAGACTGCTATACCTGCCACTGGGTTTCAACCAGTGTTACCAGCAACATAGGTCTGTTGGTGTGAGTGAAACACCCACACAAGCTCTTTACAGCTTCAGCACAAATTGCAATACAGGAAAGAGGCCTTCTCCTCACAGCCCCAACAGATAAGGCTGAGTAAGAATCCCAAGCCAAGACAAATTTCTCTCTGCCATCCCTAACCCATGCCACACGTAGATTGAGGGATAGGAGTTTGCAGCAACTGGAAACTGCCCTTGACCCACTGCTTTACCTGGAGAGGATGTAGCTGTTCCAGCTGAGGGTTCCCACACAGCCACAATGGCTGGTCATGGTTCGGAGACATTTCTGCTGCTCAATGTCCCATAGCTTATAGGGGCCTTAGTAAATATATGTATTGCAGTAAAAGATCTCTGTATTGTATAAGTGACCCTGCCCTGATTCTAGTTATTGTAACTGGGCTGCAGCTGCAATGTCCTTGATTGGGCAGCAGCTGTAGCCCGTGGAGGTAGCTGGGATAAAAGGGGGTGGGGCATTCAGGAAGAGCTGGAGAGGAGTCCTGACTGAGAAGCAACAGCGCCAGTGCTGTGAAGAGCTGCTGTGAGAAAACCACCCAGAAGGTATGAGACCATAGAAATATGATATACAACAACATAAATGCAACAATAGCTGGAGAGGCAAAGCAAAAAGTTCTTCAGAAGAAACCCAATCCTCTTTCTATGCCCTAGGAACCTCACTGCACAGGCTCTGGCATTCAGCTTTCTGAATAAGGGAACAGAGAATATGTGTATCTCATGACTATAGCACAGAAGGTAACGCTGCTTATCAGAAAACCCCCAAACCAAACCCTGCCTTGCACACTGGGCAGTTCCACCCCACACCAGGGAAGACAAGTCAGGTGCATGGCATCCTTCCTCTGCCAGCCAAGGTTTTGTCCCCAGGCCCCACAGTTCTGTCAATCCCTAGAAAACACCTCTAGTTTTAGTCCTGCATTCACCTGAACCTCAGCACTACTTGTGCCAACAGCAAGGTAGTCTCATCTTTAATCAATGACGCAGAGGAAATGTAAACATCTGGATGCTCCATCTGCAGCAGGGGGATAATCTCCCTAGTAGCGTGATTCCACAGATAAACAGTGTCGTCCAGAGCCACTGCCAGGAAGTTCTGGGAGCTCCAGTCTACGAGATTCAGATCTACAATTTGAAAGAGCAATGCAGGTCACGCCATGCTTGGCTAGAGAGCCCTGCCCTTCACCTGTGCTGATGCAGCAGGTGTGGGTGCACATGTGCACACACACACGTACAGGTGAGGGGCAGCCTTCTGAGTGTCACTATGCCCAGCTGCTGGGGCCAGGTACCCTGCTCCAAGGCACCAACACAGTGTCCTAGACCACTGTGCCTGTAAGGCCACACAGGGACACTCCAGAAGTGGTCTGTGCTAGCCTGGGTACACAAAATAATACAGACAGCCCAGTCACACTGTCCTAGGAACAGCAATCCAATGCAGAATGTTCTGGATGCCCAGCACTCAACCCTGCAGCCTACTTACAGTAGTCGTTGAACATCTCTGGTGCATCCAAGACCCGTTCTGGCTTTGAGGGAATATATCTGCTATTCTTCCTGCTGAATCCAGGTGCCATTTTCTGACTGTAGAGCACTTTCAGGTTATTCTGATAGTCTGTGTGCAGGGGAACAGGTTTGTTAACCTGAGTTCATTTCCTCCCAGCTGAGTGCTGCTCACCCAACTAGGAATCCCTTGGAGTGAAAATAAAGTCCTAAGAGAAACGCTCACAAGCCTGCAGTGCACTAAAATCACTGGGTGCTTCCCCATGACCAGGTGGCACAGCAGGAGGCCCAGGGACCAGATCGTGGCTGCCTCGCCATGGTGGCGTTGGTGCTGGATCCACTCTGGTGGGCTGTAGGACAGGGTTCCTGTGGAACACAGACAGAGATCAGCAGGGGGATGCTGCTGCTCCCAGAGCCTGGCCCCAGCATCCCTGGGCATGTGGGGGCTGCCCCAGAGGCACATGGGGTGAGCGCTGCCCTCTCGCCAGCACCTGGGACTTGTGCACAAACTCGGGGCTGGAAAAGAAGCCACTGGTCCTGGAAGAGGGCAGAAGAGACCCTAGGAAGGCCCAACCATGACACACAGAGGAAAAACCCACCCAGTAGTGGAGAAAACCCACTCTCCTCCCCACATGCATGGCCCCCAAAAATGTTAATAAGCCAAGGCAAACAAGGAGAGCGGAGCAGTCCAGCCCTTCCTCGCCTGCACACCAAACCATCCGGGGCATGGGGTCAGACTCCCATCTCTGCTACCCCCATGGGGGTTTGTGTCGGGCTGGCTGCCCCACCTCCAGCCCCAGCCCAGGCCACAGTGGGTGCTGAAGGCTGTCAGCAGGGCTGGGAGCTGGCCGCCCTCACACCCCACCCGGAACAACTCGGCTCCAGCATCAATCCCGTCCCGGCTGCAATAGGGGGAAGCCCCAGTGCTGCACCCAGGCAGCATGCCCAGGAGCATCCCCTGCGAGGGCTCACCTCTAAACTGGGTGTAGGCTGTGTCTTGGAGGAAGGCGCCACAGCCAAAGTCAATCAGTTTCAGCTGCCCACTGGCCAGGTCGAGCAGAATGTTCTCGGGCTTGATGTCCCGGTGCAGGACCCCGCAGCTGGTGCAGTGCCGCACGGCCTCCAGCACCTGGCGGAACAGCCCCCGCGCCTCCTCCTCCGGCAGGAACCCCCGCTCCGCCAGGAAACCCGGGAGCTCCTGGCACCGCTCCGGACACTCCAGCACCAGCAGGAAGCTGTCGGGGAGCTCAAGCCACTCCAGGAGCTGAATGACACCGCCACAGCCACGGGACACCTTGGCCAGCAGCACGATCTCCAGCGGGGCGCTGGTGCCGTCGGGCTGCGGGAGGAGCGCGGTGCCGTCAGTGGGGCCGAGGCCGTGCCGGGGCTCTGGGAGCCCTCAGCCAGCCCGGGATGCTCTGCACGCCCCGCTCAGCCCACGCCCGCTCTCCCCGCAGGGCTCACGGCGGCTCCCACCCTGCCGGGCCCCGGCTCCTCGCCGCCCGGCACGGCCCGGCTGTTGCTGCTGGCCCCTCTTGAAATAAACAAGGCCAGGAGACTTCTTCTCCTTCTTAATACCTTCATTAAAAGTGATCAGCTCAGGATTGGGCAGCTCGGTGGGGCTGCAGTCTCCCGTTCTCTCTCCCAGGGCGACCCACAAGAGGAGGATATGCGCTGCTTTGTCCACTAGGAGTAGAGCTGGGGATAAGGTCCTCGTGGGAGCGTTTAGGGCGTGATGATCCCTTCGTTGTTACTTTTCCCGGCCCCGTCCGCTCAGTCTCCATGCCGGGGACGACTCCAAAGGTCAGGGCGAGAGGGACTCCGAAGGTGTTCCACATCTCTGCAGGCTCAGCACTCGGCTCCCCACGTCCAGACATCACTCCAGTCTCTCAACTCTTAGGTGGCTCGTTGTTTTTGGGGTTCTTCCTGCACGTTTGGAGTAGGGGTCCCACACAGCATGCTGGTCCTTAGAATTATTTTGCATACCCCTCCCCTCCAAAGTCTTTTCTCCTCACTGTTCGGGAGGTACTGCACCCTTTACTGCTGAGAGAAGAGCTATTAACTCGCCCCAGCCAGGGCTTTTACCGATACAAAGACAACTATTAACCACAACAACCCGTAATTACCATAACACAGGCAGCAGCCCAGCAGTAGTGGTAACCTTTTTCTCACAGAAAAAAATCAACTGAATTTTTGTTCATAAAACCTCTCACTCACCAGCTCGCCCCAGTTCCGGATGCGATCCCGCGGCACGCGTTTGATGGCCACCTGCGAGCGACGGCGAGCAGCGGGCTGAGCTCGCCGCCCGTCCCGCCGCGCCCCGACCTTCTCCTCCTCCACCCTCCTCCTCCGCCCCCTCCTCCCGCGCCCGCCGCCGGCCCCGCCGCTCACCGGGGCACCGTCCGAGAGCCGCGTGGCCGCGAAGACGCTGCCGAAGCCGCCGCGCCCCAGCAGCGATCCCAGCCGGTGCCGCTCCTGCAGGGCCTCCTGCGCCATCCCTGCGGGCGGGACGCGGCTGTCAGCGCTCGGCCCGGGGCCAGCAACGGCCCCCGAGCGCCCCTCACCCGCCCCGGGCCCGGCATCCCCACCCGCCCCGGGCCCCGGCGGCTTGGGGCTGAAGGCCGCGCTGCCGAGCGGCGGAGCTCGGGCCGGGGAAGCCGTAGCGGAGGCGGCGGGAGCGGCCGCGCCGCGTGTGTCCTCCGCGGGCCCTGGGAGGAGCCGGGGCCGCAGTCGGGAGTGGAGCCTGCGTCGGGTCCGGGGCCGGGCTCGGGCCAGGCGGAGCCGAAGGGCGGCGATGCCGCCCCCGCACCAGGCACTGATGCCCACCCAGCAGCGCCACCGCCAGTACGGCCAGAGCCGAGCGGAGGCGAGACCGCGACGGGGCAGCCCCGCCCAGGGCCGGGGGCGGGCCGGGGGCATGGCCCAGCCCGGCAGGGGAGAGGGAGGCGGGGAGAGGAGAGGGACGCTGGGAAACGGACACCGAGAGAAGGGTGCCCGACAGCGGGAAAGGGAGAGAGAAGAGTGAGAGTGAGAGTGAGAGTGAGAGTGAGAATGAGAATGAGAATGAGTGTGTGTGGCTTATGGTATTTTAGAGCACCTAAAAATCCCTAAGTCACTGATCTTAGAGGTGAGGTGCATCTGGAATTACTGGGATGCAACATGGAAAAGGGGAGCATAGAAATAAATAGAGGAAAACATCTTGGATTGTTTCTTTCATTTTCATTTCACTTCTGGAAAGCTGTTTCAGTTTTCCAGAAATATTCTCCTGTCTGCTCTTCCCAAAAATCTCTCATGGAGAATAAGGTCAAGCTTCTGTCACAAGATTTGCCACCAGGAAAAATTGTGCCACTGGTGCAATTTTCATTGTGACAGTTTGTGCTGGTTTAGGGCAAATTTTGGGAGGAAATCTCCAAAAGGAATCCATCTAGAAAGGAAGTTCAAGCAGCCCCTACCCCTACTAGTTCAGGAAAAGACTTCCCTCGAGAAAAGTAAAAAAAAAAAACAGTTTATTAAACAAGTACAGTATTCAAAAGCATGTAAAATGAATAATATTAAATAAAACCTCTGACAGTGCTGAAGAGATGGCAAATTCAGAAAGTCCTTTTTGTGGGTTGTAGTTGATTCACTTGGTCTCTCCTGAGTCCCTCTGGTGCTGGAATGCAGCGTCCCAGAGCTCGGTGGGCCACAGGTGTGTGCTGATGGTGTTTGTCTGGATTTTCAGTCCAGAGCAGGTCTAAACCACGCCTGGCAGTGGCACAGCAGGCAGTCTGCTTCATTGTGAACCACTACAGAGCTACATGCTAATCTGGTTTAAGTAGTGTGGTATTATTAAGAGCTCCTTTTCTGCATGAGACACAAAAAGGAGATCCCAAATGATCTCAATGCAAGCATGCAGTAAAGAACTGCTCCTGCTATCCTAATGAAGCGTTTGCTTTGGCAATTACACTCTTCCCATTCATCTTTTGATGCAGACACCTCAGGTTTTCCCCCACACCCCTGCAAGGCTGGCAGTCGATGATTCCCATTTCCTGTTCTTCCCTGGACATGGTGCAGAGGCTGCTTTGAAACAAAAAGCCCTGAGATCTGGACAGCTTGAAGGAGCATGAAATGCTGATTAAGTGCTCATGTTGGTAATACCCAGGTCTGCACTACTCAGTGCTCTGCAGCAGCAGCAGCAGGACCATGCATCATTCCTGTTGGCGGATGTTCATGTTTCTGGTGTGCAAGAGCAATGACTTTGAGAAGGGACAAAAATGCCCCTCTTCAAACAGTGGCTGGGCAAGGAGATGTGAAGTTTCACTGCCTTTTCTAGGTTATTTTAGAAAGATCTAAGAGAATATTGTGGCATGGAGCAGGTCCCTAATTTTGTCTTCAGACGAATCCCCAAAGGGCACATTCACTCTGCTGCTGATGGCAACCCCATAAGCTCATGGACCAGTTTTCCCTGCAACGTGCCACCCTGCCTGGGCTTTACTAGGCCGGGACTAGACCCAGAGCAAAGCAAATACAGGCAGCCAGGTGACATTGTGTAACATCAGAAGCTGGCAATCATGAGGACTTTGCTGTCAGAAGGTTACAGCTTGCACTGGGCCCAGAAGTGTTTTACCCTAAAGCAAAGCAAATTAAAATGTGAAGTTTCAAAGCTTCAAATGACTATGAAAGGAAACTGCAGAATAATTTCTGGAAGGGCAGCACTGTCAATGATCATGCAGCCCACCAAGAGCTGGAGCTGAATCCAGAATTGCTTCTTCCAGCTGTGCAGGAATTCATTCCACTGGCAAGCAGTGGTCCATGGGAACAAATGATCCCCTAGCTCTGGGCTGAATGGCAGCCAGGCTGCAGTGCAGATTTGAGGAACCCTTGTCACTTGTTATTGGCCGCCCAGTGCACTCATCCTTCTGCAAACAAGGTGCAAACAACACAGCTGCACTGCTGTCCCGGGCAAATATACATACAGGTGATTTTGCCAAAGCAGTGCATCTTTTCCCAGTGAAATACATTACCTCTTCTTACCTGTGGAATTGTGATTGAAGACACCTGTGAGCCAGATCTGTGGGAGATTGCAAAGGAGCAAAGCTTTGGGATTTGGGCACACTTCTCTTGGTTGCTTTGCTCAGGCCTTTGGTGAGCACAGAACACACCTTTGACTAGACAGGATCTTTTGGATCCATTGTCCCTCAAACAGGTCAACAGGTGACTCTGTTGTAATGCCAAGTAACAAAGAGCAGCACAAATGACACAAAGAAAACATGGCCAAAGAGGAGGAGGAGAGGCCCAATGCGGAAAGGATGTGGTGAGATGCTGGCACATCGAGTGAGCTGCACTCCCATAATCTCTAGACTAGCAGGTCCTGGTCTCACATTCTCCTTTTGTTTTTTTTCAATTTTGTTTATTTATTTACTTTTTTTCATCATCAAAAAAAATATAGAATTAAAAATATGTCATCAAAACGTAAAGACAGAATCAAAACACGTTAATTCAAAACTGTATCTAAAGATCAGAACATATGTACAGCTCTAACTGTGAAGCTGTTATGTTTGCCCAATTATCCCATCATAAAAAAACCCCAAACAATATTAAAAGTAGTCGTAATTTCATTTGAATAGTTAAAATAAAAAAATATAAAATTGGATACAATATATTTTGAGTTAAATAAGGGATAATTTGGTTCAAATAATAGCACATAAGCAAAAACAACCGCGGGGTACGGAGTGCGGGGTTCAATGACCCTTTCCACTTCACGTACAAGCTTGCCAAGTGAAAATCACCCCTTATATGCTATGTGTCAATTCCATCTCCTCCCATTTTCAGTTAGTCATATCTCTATCTCCGCCTTCATTACCACCTTTAGCACACATGCGCCACCACTCGGTTTGGTGGTCGCACAAGTCTTTGGGGGTCGTCACTGATGAAGGCTCTGTAGTCTTCTTCGTTGTCCTTTAATTCACCTTTGGGTTACACAGGCGCACCAAGCCAGTACAATGTAAGCCAAGACAATGTATCACTGCATCTACATATCAAGGCAATAAATCCCTTATAATTAGCATTTTCTGGGATCCAACCAGGTTCTTGGTCATTTTTAGCAACTGTATCTTCAGCTTCTTTCCTGTGGTCCTTGAGAACATCTGCTGGGAAGGGTGGGTGGAGCCCCTCCTCTCCCTCTCTTCTTTGGCATTACAACTTTAAACTATTTTATTATTCTCAAATATTAATTACTGTATCAATATTGATTACTGTTTCAATATTTATCAGCAGAAATCATACCTATTTATCACAGACTGATGTCACTGGAAAAATTCCCTCTTTTCCAAAGGTTTTCATTTGCTTTGGCTATACTTTGTATGGCTGCAGGTCACATTTCCTTATGCTTAAGGAAGTATCTTGGCAGTTACTCTTGGTAATATATCATGCTAATTCTGCCCTTGGAGGAATTACTCAGTTCTGCAGTCCTTATTACACACCCTGTTCTAAAAGACTTTTATATTGTTTTCCCTCTCTCTGTGTTTTCACACTTGTTCAACAAGGTTTTCTTTCTAAGAATATTAGTCACAATATCCCAAAGGATTAAAAAATGCTTAGGTATTTTTCCCTAAGTATTTACTAAAGAAAAATAATAATAATAAAAAAAACCCTGTATGCATGCTGGATGTAAAATACAAACAGAAATAAACTTGAGAGTTCTCCCAAAAACCTTAAGAAAAACCCCCATGTATTCTATAAAACCTGGAGTATTCATCTACAGTATACAAAAATGGGCATGTTCTAGAAGAGAAAATTTGTGCAATGGTTCTGCACATAATTATATGCTTTCAAGCTTTTTGCCCTTCAGGGGCAGTGCCATTCTTTGAACTGTAATGCTCCGAGCATGTTCTGCTGACCATGGCAGCTTTCTGCTCTGCCCTGGTACAGATCATCCTCCCAGCAAAGGGGGAGTGCAGCCACCACAACTCGCAGCACCTTCCCACACAGCAAGAACCTGAAGGACAGAGATGGCTTTCACCAGCTGCTGCGGGTTCTAATAGTGCCACCTCTCGGCTCCTGAAAGCCTGAATTTCTGTGTTGCAGTGTGTTAGTTTATTGAGTCAAATGTTCTGTTATATAGTGGTATGTTCAAGTGTTCCCCGACTTATTAGAGTTAGTTTCTCCCCTGTGTTATCCCCTCCTACCCAAGTGTTCCTCAAGGAATCCCCTCCCTCCTCACCAGATTTTTCCCTGTCTGTCAAGTCAACCCGGCCCCTTTGCCCCATCCATCAGCCCAAACCCTACCCTTTGTTCCAGAAAGTTCCCTGTCCCTCACCCTAAGATCCAATCCCTATCCCAACGCTCTCTCTTCCCCTTGTTCTGCTTTGTTGTAGCCCTAAAAACCACACCCCAAGAGTCGCTTATTGGTTACTATATGGCGTCCACCCCCTGTTTTGAAAGATTTTAAAAACCAGTGCACAGGGGTGCTGCGGGTTCTCTGAACATCTGTTCCCTTTGGGAATTCTGACTTGTAGAACCTTCCCCCCGCCTCTCCTGATGAATTTGCTGCACTTTACACTGCAGAAGAGCCTCCTGTGCTTCCTCCACTCGGTCCTCCAGAGGTCTCTACGTCTCGGCATTTGGCCTAGAGGTTCTGGCTCAGGCAAAACCCTAACCTAGCCAGATCCCCACTCCTGCCGTTGTCCCTGGAGCATCACAGAGCTAGCCAGGGCTGCGGAGGGCAGTGACAGTGACCCATGCCCTGGCATGTCACAGCCCCCAGAGCCACACCTGCCAGGCCACAAGCCCCAGCCCTGGTCCCCACTGCCGGCCTCAGGGGCTCCTGGGCATCCTCACCCTGAGTGCAAAGGCAGCCTCAGGAGCCCCCAGGGTGCTCTGGATCCAGGCTGCAGACACCCTAAAGCCAGCACTGAAAGGGACATGGATGGGGACTGCAGCTGGATCTTGCAGTGCTCACCACTCCTGACTGCTCTCTAAGTGAACCCAAACCTCATTGGCAGCACCTTGAGCACATTGACCCTCCTCGCCCCTCCTGGAATGTGGTGTTCCCACATCCTACACCAGCCCTTTGCAGGGAGTGACCAGCTCCCAGCTGCTGTGCTACCCTGGCCTTACTTTCTGTTTGCCGGCAATGAACTTAACGGATACACTCCTGAGAAACCTACCCCAACCTTTGCTTCTCAGGAGCTCTGTGGAAAAAAACTCCACTAATCCCTAGTTTTGCACAGAGAAGGAGGTTCTGACAAAGCATAAGGCACACAGGCAGGGCTCTGGCATATGAATTCATGAGCCACAGGATTCCACCCATTGTTGTTCCTAGCTGCTTTGCTGATATTTTAGAGCCAGTTCTGGACAAGGGCTGCTGCTGACAGGATAGAAAAATATGGAGAAAAAAAGGTGCAGGAGACAACAACAAAAAAAAAAACCAAGGGGGAAAACCCTTAGAAATACAGAGCACAACAGAAGTCCTTGGAGATGGTTCAATAGAAAATGCCAGCAGCAGTGAGCAGAGCCCGAGGTTGCTCACTGCCACCCCCAGGGCTCCTCAGTCCCCTGCTGGTTTGTGTCTGATGCAGCCCTGCCTGGAAAGGGCTCCAGGCTCTGGAGTTCTCAGCTTGCTCCAGGCTACATTCTTAGCAGCACTGAAAGAAGAAGTGAAACAAAGAGCCATTTTCTGTGCTGCCTGCAAACTCTTCTCCTTCAGTGCCACTGCCAGAGATCATCCCTCTGTCAGCTTGGCACTGTGCCTACTGCATCCTTGTCCCTGTCCCTTGCATCAGCTCCTGCACATGATCAGCACTCGCTGTCCCACATCATGAACAGAGAGAGCTGTGTCAGAAGAGCAAGGAGTGCATTTTCTTGGCCTTTCTAACAGACACAAGAAGCATGAGTCCAAATAACTTTGTTGTTTGTTCCTGCCCTCCTTTTCAATAACTCTTTTCTGCTTTAATGCAAAAGCTTTTTTTCATACATGGATGGAATGACCTGGAATTGGCAGTTCCTTCAGGCTTTCAGGCACCATGGGAGTTTTCTCTTGTCTCTGATGAGGATTTGGTGAATTTTCCATTGGTCACTTGGTGGTGTCACCACGGGCTGAGCTCAGCGGCCGACTCTGCTGTCCCCAGGGGATGCATTGGGACGCCAAGCCCCTCATGGCTGGGATACGGGGGAGGGCGGGCTCGGAGCGCCCAGAGCCTGGGCCCGTGAGGAGGTGCTGCTGGCGCTGGCTGTGCTCAGCCCGCTGTGCCGAGCAGCCGCGGCCATGGAGACACAGGCGGGAGCTGTGGCCGAGGCCGGCCAGCGGCCCGTGCCGGCTCGCAGCTGCGAGGATGCCGGCAGCCTGTGCCCTGAGGCCGAGGCCGTGGCGGGCGGTTTGCGGGCAGGGCTTTTCCGAGCCGGCCGCAATGTGCTGCCTCCCGTGTGGGCCCGGCTGCGGCAGAGGCAGGCGGGAGCGCGGCGGGGCCGGCAGCGGCGGGCAGAGGCCGCAGAGAGCAGCAGCCCGGCCGGGCCCGCTGCGGAGCGGCACGGAGCTGCCGGGCAGCCCTCGGCCGTGTCTGTGCGCACAGGGCAGGAGCAGAGGCCGCAGCAGAGGCAGGAGCCGCAGCAGGAGCCGGCCATAGCGGCAGCTCGCCGTGCCCGGGGCCGCAGCCGCAGCTCTCCTCTGCCGGCCACAGCAGCAGCCGCTCGCCTCCGAGGCTCCGGCGCATCCCGAAGACGAGGGGCCCGGCCCCCAGCACGCCCTGGAACCCCGCAGCCAGAGGAGCCGCCGGCGCCGGAAAGGGCAGCGCAGAGGGCGCAGGGTGAGGAGGAGGACATGAGGCTCGCTCTGGGCCACGCTGGGGCGGCTCTGCCCTGTCAGCCTTCGCCTTGAGCCCTTTGCTTCTTTTCCATGAGCCTTGATCCCCGTCTATGGCCAAGGGCCCCCACAGCCCTTTGCAGGGCTGCAGGAAAAGCTGCCTCAGTCGCAGAATCACAGAATCCCTCGCTTGGAAGACAGACACTTTCAAGATGATCGAGTTCAATCTGTGGCCTAATACCTCAACTAAAGCACGGCACTGAGTGCTACATCCAGTCTTCTTTCAAAGGCTTGCAGGGATGGTGAGTCCACCAGCTCCCTGCAGGGGTCTGTCCCAGGAAGAACCAAGATAACACTGGGGCCTTCTACCCCCCGGCGCTTGGAGCTCTGGAAGTTTTTCTTTCTGCTTAGGCAAAGGCCATGGAAAAGGACTGGGAAAAGTAGTCACAAATCGAGTAGCCTACAGAGCTCTAAATTGATGTGCAAGGAATACAGAAAAGACAGAAAAGAAAAAAGGCAAAACTCAAATGCCATCAGCAAAGTCTTGGGCATGAAGACGTAGCTGCAAAGGGTCTTCTCAGCCCTATTTCTTTGTATTTCTGGGAACCAGAGGAATCCTGCTTGAGCCTCTGGGGAGATGGGTTTGGGAGGTAAAAGTTCATGTCTTTTTTCTCCTTGGGGCAGCTCCTGTTCCTAGCAACAGCTGAGCCTCTCTCCAGCCTGATGCCTGTTCTGATTGTTGCAGCAAAACAACTCATGGCAGACAGAAGACACTGACACTTGCAGAGACGTGACTTTTTCCAGTGCCAGCTGGGAGTGGGAGTCAGAAGAAAAACTCCCGAAAGCACAACTCCATTTGAAGATTGCCTTCCTTTTGGTTGCGTAAAGAAGCTCTAGATCCACTTGTGAATTGTCAGTTGTTTGTTAAGGATGGGAAGTTTTCTTTCCTGATTTTTTTCATGTGGTTTGGAAGTGGATGAGGCTCTTGTTCATTCACAAACTCCAGACCAAAGTGCCTTTGGAAGATGGCCCATGTGGCAGTTTTTGCCCAGCCATGGTACTTGTGGATAGAAGAGAGCAAGGGCAATGGTATTTGCAGCCAAAACCCAGCAAAGCTTGGCTCAGCCAAAATATCCTGGGGAGAGAGAGGCCTCCAGCTGTTCCTAGAAATCAGCAAGTTCCAGCCAAATGGTTGTGTAGCACTAAGTGCAATCTCTTTGCCTGGCTCAGAGCCTTGCTCAGCTGAAGAAGCAGAAAGATCAGCAAGGAGCTCCCAAAGGCCCCTCAAATAATTTTGATTTTGCTCATCTTGTGTAAGTTTGCAACTGAACGTGTGTTTGCAGTTGAGCTAATGAGAGAAAAAAAAAGTAAATAGAGGCTTTACGGTGGGGCCCTGACATTGCACAAGAGGAATCACCGGTGTGCATTTAATTGGAGCTCTCTCAATCCTATAAAAGTATTGTAGCCCTGATTTAAAATAGGCCGATATGAACCAATTTGGAGAGACAGAGACTAAAATGGCTTATGGGGGTTTTTTTTAAGAGTGAGAAAAACTACCGAAAAGGTGTTGTTTTGTGGCATTTTAAAATATACTACCTCAAAATTACCAACTGCAATAAATCAAGAGTTTAAAATGGATTGTTTATGTATATGAATAATTAAAACCACAAAAATGTGAAGATATGAATGCATGTTTTCATAAAAATAATGAAATCATAGACCAAAAAATACATGCCCTGAACTACAATGCAAAGGCAGGTAGAACTGTACTTGAATGATCTCTTTTTAGATTGCTGGAGTTTTTTCCTTGTGAAGAGGAGCTAGGGTATTGCTGAAGAAAAGTGGCACAAGCAGGACAGGGCAGCGTGCTGTGCTCCATGCAGAGGCTGCCAGGGGCTGCCCGAAGAGCGCCCTGCTGCAGCCAGAGCCCTCCTGGCCTGGGGCCCGGGAGCAAAGGGCCAGGGCAGGCGCCTCTTCCTTGTCCTGACCCTGCCACCGCTCCCTGCTGCTGCTGCTGCTGCTGCTGCTGCTGCTGCTGCTGCTGCTGAGGGAAAGAGAAGACTCTCCTAAGGCCCCATGAACGAATGCACTTACGCAGCCCTGGGGATGCCAGTGAAGGAAACCATGTGTCACGTAATGCATGTGTGACCAGAGTCACCAAACACCACCTAAACATGGAATTGTTGCACCTCTCTAGGACAGGCAGAAATTTAAAGAATTAACTGGGGACTTGAGGGCAGAAGAGGCTGGAGGAGGCAAACAACTCTGAGGGGAAAAAAACGACCATATCTGGAGGGGGAAACATCTCCGCCTTCTCAGAACTGGTCAAGGGAACATGTCTCTAATTCTCTCCAGAAAGGGATGCTTTAGGTGAGCTCTGCACCTCCAACTGCCTTGGACCAGAGCCAGAGCCAGAAGATTCAGTTATGTAAATGTTACGTAGATAGATGGATGGATGGATGGATGGATAGATAGATAGATAGATAGATAGATAGATAGTAGATAAATAGACAGATCTCATTACTGAAATCTCTCTTTACTGTCCTCTCTGTTGCTACACACATCAGAACTTGGTATCCAGTGCGCCGCTCAACTACAGTCCCGAGATTGCTCTCCTGTTGCTTCAGTAACCCACACTCTTGGGGCATCTGGAGCATGTAGGTCATTATGGAATGCAATCAGACACCGAGCATTGCTGGGAACTGCACTCTTTGTGCATCTGTGCTCGGGCAAGTTCTTCTCTTGGACTCGACCACACTGATGGTGCTAAAGTGGCTGGAATCAGAAATGCAGCCCAGCCCCTTCCAGCTCCTCTAATCTCTGAGCACCAGCTGGAATGCAATTGATTTCCTGCTCAATTCCCAAACACAACACACACTGATGCCCTGGGCTGCCAAAAGACACAGGAGCCGTTAACCTAGTGAAAGTGATGTGTTTCTGCCAGTGCTGGAAAAGGGCAGGAAAGACGGAGAAAAAGCTCCCTTGCTCCCTGGAGAAGGAGAAATTACACAAGGCTTCTCCTTCCAGCAAACAAACAAACAAATAAACAAAAAAAAAAAAAAAAAAGAAAGTGTTACCTACTCCAGTGTCTAAAGCACTTGGATGCAGTGAAGGGATGTTTGGCAGGGAAACAGCCCTTGTGCTGAGCATTGGCTCTATGGATCTAAGGCAGGGATCTATGGCAGTCTGCCTGAAGGTCCCTCAGGAGCCCCCATTGTCCAGGCTAAAGCTCCCTCAGCACCTCCTCCCTGGCCTTGTGCTGCCCCCCCTTGCCCAGCTCCCCTGTCCTTCTGTGCACACGCTGCAGCCCCTCCATGACTTTCTGCTTCCCAGGGCCCACAGCTGCACACAGCACTCCAGCTGTGGCCGCAGCGCTGCCCAGCACAGGCCGCGCTCACTGTCCTGCTCCTGCTGCCCCACTGCTGCTGGCACAGCCACCGTGCCCTTGGCCTTCTTGGCCCCCTGGCCCCACGCTGCCTCATCTTCAGCTGCTCAGGGCCGCCAGCCCTGCGTCCTTTTGGCCCATGCAGCTCCCCAGCCACAAAGGTGCCCATTGCACTTCAGATACAGCAGGCACCATTGCAAGACGGTCTTCCTGTTCTACCACCTCATGTTCCAAGCAGATATCATAAAGTTTGATAAGAATAGGAGTCTAAGCCACTCTGTTTAAATTGAAATGATCTAATTCAACTGTACAGGAAATTGCTCTTAATTAAATTTTCCCTATCTGCTGTCTGCAAGCATCGTTCTCTTTTCAAAACTAGGTTTTTAATTCTTTAAACTCTGAGAAGGAAATTTAAAAATATCTATCTCTGCCGTTATTATTTTTGTTACAGGCAGGAATATGGATTTTCTTTCAGCCTTCCTAGCTGGGCCTGTACAGTCTACTGCTACTGCCAAGCTCACATCTTCCTCTACAATTCTTAAACACCAGGAACATGAAATGTTCCTTTCTCACTCACCTCAGGATCTTCAGCACTGCTAAATACATGCTTCAGTTGTCCTGTAATGGGAAGGGAAAATTAACCAGATGCTGTCAGAAAACTGCCTGGGCTGCTGAATCCCACAGAACAAGTCAACCCAAACAGAGATGATTTCCTGTTTCACAACATCCCTGCCAGAGACACATTTCATTCACACAGCCAGCAAGAGATCAGGACAATATTCTTGGCTGTGCCCACACTGCAGCCAGTTTAGCCAGTAAATGAATTCAAATATGATCAAGCAAATGCAAAGTGTTTTTCTTTAACACTCAATGCTCCTGTTCTACCAAACACATTAGACAGCTTCTGAAATTTTCTCCTTCAGGTACTCTTTTTTTTTATCACTCAGTGTCATGCACTCGTTCTGATTAACTTGCCGGAAACAGTTGCCCAGAAAAGCTTCCCCACAGTCCCCCTGCAGATGATGCAGTTCTATTGCTGAAGAGCACAGCAGCACTTCCATTCAAAGGGAACAACTATTTTAGCACTCAGTAAAAGGTCAAGTTAGTAAAATCCTTTCATGACAAAATTTAAAAAGAAAGAAGCTTTCTCTGAATTCTGGGAACAACTGCAGAGTTTTTGGAAGGCTTTAAAGAAGGTCTGCCAGTCTACATTTTCAAAGGTGTCTTGCTTGTCCCAGCAAACTGAGGAAATGACAGACTCTGCTGCCACAGACTCTCCCGTGGAGGGAACGGAACCCCTGCAGGTTCCCTTGGAAATGCTGCTCCTGTGGCTACAGACACCCCCTTTTTAGCTGAACCTCTTGACAGGAGCTTTACCAAACCACTGGCATCCTAATGCTCTTTCTCCTACAAAATCAGAAACTCAGCCACCAAGAAAGAGCAGGAAGACATACAAAAGCCAGGTTAGGATACACCCTAACCTAATTAGAATGGAAAACTCTACTTACGTGCGAAATTTGTAAAATAATAAATGGAATAGGCAATGCCATATGCAGCAAAAGCTGCAGTGGCCAGATGGTTAATTATTGGCATTTCGGCAATTTTTCTAAAAGCTTAAAAAACAAGCCTCTTGTCAGTGGGCAGCTGCCTACTGACAGATGCTTTGACCAGGAAGGTTCTTCTGATCTGAGCAAGGCCTAGGGCTGCTCTGACACTTAGGCCTTCCGTGCACCAAGGCAACCTTCTGATGCCACTATGATGACGTGGCAACCACGCCCTGACATCACAAAGGGACAGCTCTGTGTTGGTCTGTGAGTTTATGCACAGCAAAACCCACCTTCCCTACAGCGAACACAAAAGAGCCTGGGAAATTCTCATCTGTCACAAAGCAGCAAAAATTCCCCTCATGGGCCAAACCCTGTTGTTCAGGGGATCCAAGAGGAACTCCAGGAGTGTCCCAAGTACAGCCTGTACCCCAGCTGAGCACTCAGATGGGACACAAGCAAAGGAAACCAGACCAAGACAATGGCCCACAGCATTGCACGTGTGAGAAATGACTCTCACTTTTAAAATTTTAAAGGTTTACTAAACCTTAACAAAGGACTGAATAAGGAAAAATTGCAGCATTGGGAGTCTCTGTCATTAGCAGCCACGTACTCATCTACAAAAAGGACACTCTGCCTTTTATACCCTTAGCTCCTCCAAAAGTTTTGTCAGTCAACTCTTTCTCTGCAGTCCACTGGCGGAGATTACTTTCTTGCATCCTGACTGGAGTCAGGTGTTGTTACACCCTGCCTGCTGGTCACAAGCCAGCCCTCCCCAAACGCCCTGACTACCAAGGCCATAACAAGGGGGATGGGAAAGAGGACTATGGGAGGATATATTACAATACCATCACTACACATTTGAACATCCACATAACATCTACTTCCTAATTGTCAGAGCCACCCAGTGCATTACTTGTCTAGAACACACAGAACCAGGAGAGAAGCCACTGTTGGCATCACAGCTGAAATCCTTCCTAAGAGATCTCCCCACATATTTGCACCTTTATTGGACATGCCCAGGGCTCCGGTGTGGGTACATCTCTGCCTTTCTTCCCCTTTGGCAGCAGTCGAACTGGCAGCATCTGCCCGCCAGCAGCAGCTGCTCCAAGCTGGGAACGCCACTGGGGGTGCTGATTTCCAGAGGGTTCTGTGTGCCAGGGGAAGCCAAGGCAGGAGCGGGTTGAACGGTGCTGGCGCTGCTGCTGCTCTGTGCCAGAGAGCCCCGGCTGGGCAGGGCACGGTGCCCACTGCGCTGCGGGCTCCTTCTCCTGCCACAGCTGGGCACACCTGGCAACAAGGCATGACAACTTGTGGGCAAGCCAAGGCGTTTCTGGGGCTGCACTGCTCTGCACACACCCAGCACACCTGCAGCACAGAATTTTAACCCTCAAACAGCTAAACCAAAGGGAAACAGCTGGAAAAGATTTCATTTTGACCATTCTTACCTGCTCAACAGAAGTCTTCAAAATGAACGTTACCAAGCAGGGCCCAATCCCTGCTGCCAGGTCAGGGTTGGAAAAAAGAGGCAATCCTTGATCTCAGCACGGGGTGTGTGGGGAGTCACTTCCGCAACACGTGCACACCCAGCAATCTCAATTACTAGTTTGTATCCATGGATCTAAGACATATTCAATACTTTGCTGAAACTCACAGGCTAAATATTCTCCCAAATTATTTGATTTACTGATTGATACTTATTGACTTATTGGTACTTAAATCACTTCTCCGTATTTACTGACATGAGAATAGGAGTGTCCTTTAGTCCCCGCCAGTCTTTGACACAGGTTCAGGAGGAGACCCATGCACAAAATAACCCAGGACAAAACTGGGATTGCAAAGCAAATTCATTCTATTTGTTGCAGTAGCAAATCATACATACCAAGCCCTGGATTCCTAAAAATCTGCTGAGCAGGAGAAGGAGGTGGAGCGTGGTACTCGGCAGAAGGGGCAGGTAGGTAGTGCACTTTCAGGACATCCCCTGGATCAAAACGCTGTGCATCTCATCCTTCTCACCCTTCCAGCTCAGAACCAGGCCTTGTATCTCCTGCTCAGGAGTGGAATTTCCCAGTTACAGCATCAGCTCACACATGGCTGGTGTGTGAGATGAGGCCAATGAATCCAGGATTTAAAAGAACTGGAAGAGTTAAAATTTTAACAAGATTTAGTTAGGCAGAAAGAGTATAGCAAGAAGAGTAGAAATAATAAGGGATAGTTAATTTTTAGCCGATAAGGTAGTTAAGGCTAGGGTAATATATCACTTGCCTGTCTTTACTATGTTTAAAGAAGCAGGATGGGATGCGGATTTCTTTGTGACAAAGAAGAGGACCGTAGCCTGCACCTGGGCCCCGAAATTTCAGCTTTAGCCAAGGGGTGCGAAAGCCTGCCAACAGGTCATAAGGAAAGAGGTCAAATTGAGGAAGACGTCTTGGCCTTAATCTGAAGGAGGCCATTCCCCACTTTAAAACCCACCAAGCCTTTTGAAGTGAAAGACTGCAGAAATGTGAAGGAACTTTGGACTCAATTACAATATATTTTAATACAAAGGGGGGTAGGCAGTGTTACCTAATGAATATGTATTAGTCTTTTTGGGAATTATATGAATATGTAGGACTTTTTTAGATAAGTAGAGCGGCAGTGATTCTTCACACATGTCTTTAAGAGACAACTCCTCATGTGCCTGGCGCTGTAATAAACACACCACCTTCTACCTTTAACTGTGGGGAGTTCTATTCCACACCTCATTTGGTGACTGCGGCAGGAACGCTTCTCTGCTCCAGCTAGAACAACCGGGCTCTGGACGTCTCTGGGCGCTGCCAGGACATTCCTTTCCTGGAGGCACCTCCGCTCTCGGCTGTTCCTCATGGGGGACAGACAAGACTGCTGGGACTGTGGAGAAAGGGAACGTTTAACTCTGTATAAAGTAACCCGTAAGGTGTATGCAGGGGAAGGGCTGTTCACAAGTCACACAGAGACGTCCTGTGCACAATGTACGCCTGTGCAGTTTGGGTTTGGGTCTGGCTGCTGGCAGAAAGGATTTGCTGTGTCAATAAGGACCTGCTAGCAATTGTGGGGATGGATTGAGCAAATCCTGTTTTATTGCTGCCATTTTTCCTGTGTGTTGTAATTGTGCTTCCGTTTTCAGTGTGTGAATGCTTGAGTAAGATGATGTGTATGGATGCTGATGTGCTGGATGGTGTGTGTTGTGTTGAGAAAAGTGAGCATTCTGTCCCCTCATAAAGAGATGCTCCTTTCCCGGTGAGCCTGTGTGTGTGGACTTTCTAATTGCAGGGGTTGGTGCTCCCTGTGACACCTGGTGCCTGGGTATACAGGGGGGTTGAGTGGTTTTTCTCCCACATTGTGGTCATTTGGGACTGCACGGTTGTGTTTGGGGAGATTTTAGGATTTTGTTTGCAACAAGTGCAGCAATTTATGCAGAAAACTTCAGTGTGGTGATTTATTATGTTGAATTATGCTAGTTCCTTTCTACCGCCCCCCTCCCCCAGGGTTTAAAATCCCCTGCCATGAGGTGGACGCTCTCTATCCTCCTCTGGACATCTTCTTTCCTCTCCTGGACACTCCCTTTCTCTCCTGGAGTTGTTCTCCATTAAAGCTGTGGGACTTTGGTCCCGGGAAGAGAGAGCGCCTCTCGTCTTTTGCTTTTGTCCTTGTCAGTGTCACTGGGCCCACAGCTCGCCAAACTGATCCCCCACGAGATGAAAACTGACAAATGGCGCCACATACACAGCTCAAAAATTGGCCACATTTTTGATGGACTGGGGTGTTTGCCACACTTTTGAAATTCCCTATTCCCACACAGGTCAGGCAATTGTTGAAAGGACGCACCACACTCTAAACTCATTCTAGATCAACAAAAGGGGGAGTGGCTCAAGCAACATCCCAGATGAGGTTGAGCAAAGCTTTAGATGTCTTTATGTTTTTAATAGCTCATTTGCAGGAACTAATCCTCCAATTTTTAGGCACTTTTCAAACAGCACACAGGAAAAATTGAAAGAAAATCCTTCAGTTTTGATCAGAAACCTTGAGTAAGGACAAATTGAAGGACCATTTCCGCTAATCACTTGGGGCAAAGGGTATGCTTGTATTTGCAAAGGTGTCGGACCTATGTGGTCCCCGCGAAGGGCGTGAAACCGTCTCATACACAATACCGCAGCGACAATTCCACCAGCAGGGAAATGAGCACGCAGACGTGAGCCACATGGAGAAGTGACGGTTCATGCCAGACGATCCTGTTCAACCTGTGAAAGCTACAAATCTTGAGTTTGATGTTGATTTTTGGACTGTGAAAATGGTTTGTCTCATAGAGCTCTTTCAGCAAAAGCGTGGTGTCCATTGTGTTCAAAAGAATTCTACGAAATCCAAATTTGTAAAAATTGAAGGTTAGAGGGACAGTTTAGTGCCCTATAGTTGGCCAGTCCCTGAACAAGTGCTAAAAGATTTGCTTGAGAACTGAAATAGATGGGGAAGCTTTTGCCAAAAAACAGCTGAAAATGAACATGGAGTTTGATCAAATGACAGACTGGCACTTGTTGGTTTTGCTTGCTTGCTTTTGCTGTGCATATATGCCTGTAGATCAACCAAAAATGAATGTTTGCCTTGCTTTAGCCAAGTCAGCAGACTCAGAAACCATGTGTTTGACCAATTTGAATCCAGACTTTGTGACCCGTTTGGTCGGTGTGCCTGTGCCAGCCAAGGAGTAGCCAATACCCAATCGTGACAAATATTGGTGTGAGGCTGCCAACGAGACCAATCCCATAACCAGCTGGCATCACTGGGCCCCTGACCTTCTGAAAGCAGCTTCTGAACCTCAAGAATTGGAATTCTTGGTTCATTGGTGATGTAATTTTGTGCTGAGTTTCAGTACTAGGGAGATCCACAGTTAAATGTTACTCCCCATCATCCTGAGGACAGATACTCAAGTTTGTGGTGCAATTGCACTACCCCAGTGCCCCCTAAGGGTGAAACTGCTGACGAGTAGATGACCTAGATGAGTCCCCATGACAATTAGCAATAGAATATTGGCTCATTTGTGGAGATAGAGCCTGGCAGGACATTCCCTCAAAAATTAAAGGTGGCCCATGTAGCATCAGACAACTCACTGTGAGAGCACCTAGTGTTAAAAAAGCCATCAAGAGAAAACACAGAGAAAAAAGATTTGCCCATCATTATAAAGAAAACTTTAATAGCAATTTCAGACCCTAGGGCCCTGCAAAATGAGGCACATCAAATTTATTTCTACATGAACTTGCCTCGGGCGAGGCATTGAAACCATTACACCGACTGCAGTGTTGGCTGAAGAAAGAAGACAGTGCTACTTCCATTGCAATTAGTGACATGATGACTGATGTTAGTGCTGTCAGACATGCAACCTTACAGAACAGAGCAGCAATTGATTTCCTTAGCAGCCATTCCATGTGTTCAGTGTCACCCACATGTTCCACACTGTCACTGTCAGCTTTGACAGCTTTTGGACTGTGTTTGAAAAGTCAAATTTTTCTGACTGTTGAAGGGCTTTGGGGCCCAGAGTTCTTGTTAGGAACAAGGGATTAAGTGTGTGAGCCATGGAGTTGTTGGATCAGGTGTTTTGTGTAAGTGGCGAGAAGGGTTTCTTCCTTTCTGTTTCTCTTTCAAGGGGAATATTAATGTTGCCCCTGAATCCTCAGGAGGGGAGCCTGTGGATTGAGCTGCAGCAGGGGGAGCTTTGCCTGGCACCGAGAGCTGTGGGAACAATTCCCAGGAGCCCGAGGAGCTTGGTAAGGACAGAGCCCCCACTGGTTTAGAGAGGGGTGAGATGCTGCTCTGAGCCTGCCTCTGGCAGTGAGGGAGATGAGAAGGGTTGAGTTCCTCTCTGCAGGCTTGGTGCTTCTTGGTGCCTTGAGTTCAAATGCTGCACTGGCAGAACCTGCCTGAGCCCTGCCCTCCACGCTTCTCCAGAGGCTCTGACACTGAGTCCTCTGAGGGAATCCACAAAATTAGAGGGTTTTGGGAAAGCTGCAAAAGGCAGGTCTCAGATACAGTAGAACTGTGATTACAGCTAAGCAGCAGCCATGAGATAGGTCAGCAGAAAAATTATTTAACCTGTAGAAAAGCAAGGAAAAATAGAACAATGGTCTGTGTATTAATTCTGGTCTAGAAAACCTCTCTAAGCTACAGAAAAGTTTATCTAGCAAGATATTGGGAAGGTTGAAGCTTAATAATGGAGCTCAGTGCATTGTGTTTTAAGGCTTCCAAGTAGGTATTGTATTTGAAATAAGCGAGCATTGTTTTAACCAAAGGTCCCTGTGCTTATAGTGATTGGATAGAACTACTGTCAATAAGCTTTTGCTTTGTGTGATTGGTCAAAAAACTTATAAAGTAAGTTGGAACATTAATTTCTTTGTCTGCTGCCTGGGATGTGAGCTGCTGGCATCTTCCCATTGTCAGACCCATGTAATGAGACTGATGCTGGAAAACAAACAGCTCGAGGCGCGTTCCTCAGCAGTCCCGGCCCGTTCGTGATTTCTACACAGCCCCCTGCCAGTGTCAAAGGGCATGGCTTGATTTGCAGGGCAGACAGTCTTAAACATCTGCAATATCCTATCAGACTCCTAGTTTGGCTTCATTCAAAGAAAGAGGAGAGTGCACCTAACACTGACCACTTGTTAGGCAATATCTTCCACCTTGCCCTTGTACCCCTACAGAGAGGCTGTCTGCAAAATGCCCAGAACACCATCCAAATCTGCAGCGAGGACAGGAAAATCAGGCAGAGAATCTTTCTGTTTTCAAGGTCCCCCTTCCTAGGCAACTTGACCCTTTCTACCCGATTCTCACTTGAGATCTACCCATGACAGAGCACTGCAGGAAAACATTTTAAAGGGTCATTAACCAGGACCTGCTTGGAAAGCAAGGGCAGAAACTCTTTCCCTCCCTGATGGGATGCGGGCGAACAACTGCTGCCCTGAAGATGTGCAGCTGCTCCTCTCTGGAGAGGCCATGAAAGGGCTGTGATGGTCTACGGGAACCAGAGGAATGATGAGCTCAGGTTGGCATTTAAGCTTCATGGGAACAAGCATAATGAAGAGCTCACAGTGGAGATGAAATTTGCCTGTGCCTGGCTCCTCCGATGAAACCCCAAGAAGTCCAGATGAAGCAAACACCTTCTCCCAAGCAGCTAGGAGCCCTCAGAGTCCTGAGCACCTGCACTTAGCCTGGAAGGGCCTGGAGGCAGCTCTAAATGCTCAGGTGAGGCAGCACTGAGGTCCTGGTATGAGAGCGCTGTGTAGCAGTGAGGGAAGGAAACGGGAAGCAAAGGGAAGGCTGGGTCACTATTGGTCTTTGGGTGTGTTTCCCTTGGCAGCAACTGTACTGTCAGGGAAAACAAAAGCTCCCTGAATTGTTAAAACTGAAAATCAGGGACAAAGACTCTCTAACTAGTCAAAGTTACAAAGTGGTATGTTCATTACGCCGGCGGCCGGCACAGGGGAGGGTCATTCCCGAAATGCATGACCACTGGCCGGGCTCGGCTCAGCATGGCATAGCACAGCAGGATCCACCAGGACAGGGAAGGGCAAGGCAGGCACGGAAGGGCAGGGCAGGGCACTGGGAGCAGTGACAGGCTCTGTCCCCACGCTGCATCCCATGCCTGGGTAACCATCGGGGACAGAGAGGAAGGACATTGCTCTGTCTTGGCTGCGGAAAGGATGAAAAGGGGGAGTTAGAAAACATTAATTTGGACTCCTTTTCAGCAGACGAGCTGGTTTTATCTCACCATGTCTGCCTGTCTTTGGCAGAGTTGGCACATTGCTCATGAATTGGAGTCAGCTACGGCAGCAGGAATGGGAAGCATATTTGTCAGCATTGATATCAAAGCCAAAGTGCTGCCCCATGGATGGATGGTGCTTTCTTCAGGGGATTTCGGGCCTAGAGTTGTAGCAAACTCACACTGGTGTCTTCCCAAGCAGCGTTGCCTTTTTCTTTCCTCAGGAATCACCTCTTCTTTTTCTTCCCCCCAATCTGGGGAGAGTTCCCATGCAAATGTCCCCTGCAGCCAACTCCTGTCACTGTAGACTGACAAAGGAGATCTTGCAGTGCGAGAGACTCCCTAGAGCTGCTGTGGAGAGCTGAAGGGGGAAGCTTTGTCCCTTAGTCTTGAAGTCTTGTTGGGGAGCTGCTTGTGCTCTGGGGGGCGGACACCAGTGGTGTTTATCCAAGCCTTGCAGGTTCATTCCTGAGCTTGCTGACACACCACAGAGACTTTGGGGTTGTCATATTGGCAAACAAATTTCAGTCTGGGCACTTCTTGAAATCCTTCAATTATTCTTTTTTTGCTTTTCTGCAGAAATATTGTCATCATCTATTCCTTCCAGAGAATCTTTTCCTACTTTTTGGGGAATTCCTTTTGCTGCCCTCCCAGACCAGGCCAATTCCCAGGGCTCCTTCCCAAAGTGAGGTGCAGCCCATGCCTCCACTCTCCAGCTGGAACAGAAGGAAGCACAGAGTTTGCGGTTGTGGGAGAGGAGCTTCTCATTCCTGCCTGCTTTCCCTTTGGGACAGGTTGGTGTGTGCTCATTTGATAAAGGCAGGTTTAAACTCTGAAGCAGTTGTGTTTCAAACTGCTCCCTTCTCCAGCTCTTCTGTGGGTATCCTTGGACAAAAGGCCTCTTGGTGGGAGCTCCCAATGGCGGGTTAAGAAAGGAGGTTGATATTTCAGGGTTGTGACTGATGAAAGCAGCTGGTTTCTGGAGGTGTCCATAGCTGGGAGTGGCTCCTTTTCTCACCTGCCTGCAGCAAAGGAAGTTGCAAAGTGGGAATTTCATTTGTGGAGATGGCCATCAGGGGTGTTTTCCAAGAGATGGGCTGGCAGAGAGGCAGGCCTCATGCTAAACTGGCTGTGTGTTTGTTTTGATGGTGGGGAGGGTCAGAGATGCAGACACACCAGCTGAACGAACAGTGTGATTTACTGTAATGCCAAAGTGTAAAAAAGAGTCAGGAAAGGATAAGCTAAGCAATGCACCTCAGCATTATTACAAAAGGGTGCCTCTGGTGATTAAGGAAGATCCATCACCAGGTAGCCTGTTACTGCGCCTGAGTGGGTCGCTGCTGGTGAGAGAGAGACGGTGAATCTTGTTTCTTGATCAGAAGGCTGTATTTATTGATATATGATATAAAATACATTATGACTATACTAAATAGAATAAAAAGAGAAGTTTGCAGATGCTGCTAAGCTAAGAATAGAAAAGAAAGAATCCAAAACAAAGTTGTGCCCAGGGACTCGGTCCCCTGGCTTGCTCTTGTGATTGGCCCTCAATTATAAACATACAAACATGAGCCAATCAAGGTGTCCCTGTTACATTCCACAGCAGCTGATAACAACTGTTTACATTCATCTTCTGGGGCCTCTGGCCTCCCAGAAAATGCAGAAATCTGAAAGAAAGGATTTCTGTGAAAAAATGTCTGCGACATCTCACCTTTCTAAATTGTATAAAATAAAAAAAATGCTGATGTGGAATGAACAGGAAATTTCTTCACCTGTAAAATATACAATACTAACAAATCACTAAAACAATCCTATAATCTAAGAAAATGCAAAAAACAATGCAAAGAGAATTCAAGTCCATGCAGCTGAGTTTCAGGAACAGTCCATCAGCTGAAGTTGTTTCTTTTGGACATCTGAGAGTCCTTTTCGGTCCTGAAAACAAACTTGCTGCAAAAGGAATCCCATCAATAGTTATCAAAAAACCATTGACAGTCATAACACAATTTTAAACAGTTTGTGGAATGTCCTTTCTGGCCCTTCAATGCTTCAGAGCTGCTGCCCGCTATTTTCAATCTTTTTTATTTAATTTAAATTTTTTTTTTTTTTTTTTTTTTTGATTGAAGAGCAAAAGAGCAGAAGCCGAGCAGAGCAGTGCCAGAGAAGGAAAGGCCCTGGGGGCCCTGGCCCATGCTGGACCAGGAACCCCAAAACTGGCCCACAAAGGGGGACCAGGACCTGTAGGACAAACCAGAATCCCCAAATACATAAGGAGGCCACGCAGTGGGCCCGGCCCAGGAACTATCTGAGCCCAACAGGCCAGGCCAAACCCATAAGGCAGGCTCTGCATTCCCGCAGGCCTGAACCCTGCTGCCAGCACAATGGCAGCACGGGTAGTGAGATGCTTCCTTTCCCCAAAACCACTGAGGCATGCCAGCAGCAGGGAAATAGAAGCCTTCCCCAGCAATGCCATCTGGGGTCTGTCTTCCATCCGCTTCATGGCATCACCCCCACCCCCTCCGGGCTGGGGATCAGAGGCAGGGCTCTCGGGATGCACCTGCCCCCCCATGCCACTAGGACGCAGGAGAGGCGGCAGCCTCCATGGGACAGCAACCAAAACACCACCCCCCAAACCGCGGAGAACGCTGATCTTAAAAACAGGCAGCTGGACTGCCGCAAGAGTCAGCTGGCGGGCAGCCCCCGCTCCACCGAAGGAGAGACCCCCGGCCAGGGCAGCTGCTGGGGCAGCCGGTCCGGGATGGTCCGGGCTCGAACCAGCCGCCGGTGCCATGGCAGTCTCTGACGCCGACACGGAGGACAGAGCCTCCGACAACGCCAGAGCCGCTGGAGCGGCCAGTCCGAGCGGCGAGGGGGGGGCCGGAACTGGGGAGGGAACCGCGCTGAGAGTGGGATCAGCCGCGGGCTGCTCGGAGGGTCCCGCAGGTTCAACGCCGTTTTCAGCCCCATCCTGAACAGGAACTGTCTCGCCTTGAGGCGGCGGGGATGCGCGGGAACACGCTGTTGCTGCGTCCCTTGGCTCTGAAAGCGGCGGCAGGCACGGCACAGGCAGCAGCGGAGCCGGGAGAAGCGGCGGAGCATCGCTGTTGCTTAGCAACAGCTCAAGCACAGGAAGTGCTGTCTCTTCTGCCTTCTCCGACGCTGAGCCGGAAGCTGGAGACGCATCCTCGTCGTTGCCTAGCAACAGCTCAGGGGGCGGGGAGGCCGGTGAAACCGCGGGCGGGACAGCCTGGAGAGGCGGAGACGGGATCTCCTGGAGTGACGGCTCTGGCAGGACCGGAGAAACATCAGAGACCGGTGCCGCCCCCATGTCTGAAGGCGGAGTCTGAGAGGCCGGCGCTGGCTTGAGCGGCCACTCCCATCCCCCCGGAGAGAGAGAAGGGGGGGAAGGAGAAAACTCCATCTGAGCATGCTCCGGAGCAAGAGTGAAAAAAACTTCTTCGCCCAGCGAAGTTTCAGCCCCCCCCGCCGCGAAGCAGGGCGGGGGGAAAAGCCCAAAGTCATCACCCACCGGGTCTTCTGCCAAGGAGGGGGGAAACGGTGCCTGGCCATAACAATTAGAAATCCATTGGAAACAAGCTGCTCTGCGTTTCAGAAGTGGGAAAAGCTGTATAAATGCTGGGTAGATAGAAGGCAGGACACGTCCCTGGCTCCAGACGAACTGGAAAATGGAGTCCATGCACTCCCAGACAAAAGCATCTAAAGCGTACAGGACATCAGTAAAGAACCCAAAAAGCTTTGCCCATCTAAAGAATTTATAGAGATCTGTTTCTGACAAAACGCAACCATCTTCTCTAGACCAATGGTTCCAGAGGGCTATAAGTTTCTCCTCTGAAGGGGAGAATTGAATCTCTTCTGGCAAGGCATGTGTCTGCCATACAAACAGCCACAGACTACGAAGGGCTGGTTCATCAGGGATAGAAAAGCCCACAGTACCTTTTGAAAGAGTCCAGCTTGCTCTGGCCAGCTCCACAGGTCTGCTGCTCTTTTCCATCATCTTTCCTGAAGGTTTTCCAGAAGAAGGTTCTCTTTGTGGTCAGCCTTGGCTGTGAACTCTGTCCAAATCAGGATCTTCAGTTCTTCAGCTCCTGGCTTGAGTCCACTTTTGTGGTCACTTCAAAGCAACCATCAAATGCTACACATACAGGATTTTTACCCAGTGCAGCAATTTTGCTCCTCTGGTCTTATCAAATTAATTTTTGCTCTGACACGAGGGGTCACCAGATGTTACTGCGCCTGAGTGGGTCGCTGCTGGTGAGAGAGAGACGGTGAATCTTGTTTCTTGATCAGAAGGCTGTATTTATTGATATATGATATAAAATACATTATGACTATACTAAATAGAATAAAAAGAGAAGTTTGCAGATGCTGCTAAGCTAAGAATAGAAAAGAAAGAATCCAAAACAAAGTTGTGCCCAGGGACTCGGTCCCCTGGCTTGCTCTTGTGATTGGCCCTCAATTATAAACATACAAACATGAGCCAATCAAGGTGTCCCTGTTACATTCCACAGCAGCTGATAACAACTGTTTACATTCATCTTCTGGGGCCTCTGGCCTCCCAGAAAATGCAGAAATCTGAAAGAAAGGATTTCTGTGAAAAAATGTCTGCGACAGTAGCCCAATGGTTTCCCCTTCATCCAGAGCTGCACATAAGCTGGGGGAAGCTGTCCCAGCCCAGCCCTGCAGAGCCACGGCCGGGAACCAGGAAATCCTGCGGTGCCTCCACCTTTGGCGGCCACGAGGCTCCCGAGAGCACTGTGAGAGTAGCCCGGCTCCGACAGTGCTGGACGAGCAATGTGCCCGAGCTTCTGCTGGGGGCACAGCTGGTGTCATTCTCCTCTTGGTTTTCTCCCCGAGCCTGCCCAGGGCTCAAGGAGGAACCAAGGCCAGATGTGGCCTTGTCCACTTTCCTCATGCCGAAAGGTGAAGACGTGTTTCACCAGTGAATGCATGCAACAATCCTTTTGATAGTAACACTTGGTTAAGGAGCAGGTACATAGAACATTGGGTTGGGAAGGTCATCTAGAGTGCAGCTTTGGCTCAGGTCCTGTTGTTGAGGCTTCAGTCAGGGTCTGTTGTTCAGGCCTTGGTCCTTCCGTATTTTGTGGTGCAAATCATACCTGTGCAGAGCCGCAAACAACCAGGTCTATCATTAGCACATGTGAGACAGGGAACAGGATTAGCCCTGCAAGGCCAGGCTAGGGCCAAGAGCAGAAGGCCAGCACCCTGCTTTTGCCCACAGGCAGCCCTGCAGAGCAAGCAGCCCCTCCTGCCCAGGGGCTGAGGTGCCCGAAGCTGCCTCCCCGCTGTGCAGCTCTGCAGAGCCCGCGGGGCGCAGGGTCCTGGGCAGCCAGGGCAGCCCGGCTGCCTTGGAGCACAAGGAGTGCCCCAGAGAGAAGCTGCTGTCCTTTGCTTTGGAACTGTTGCTCAGAGTCTTGTCAATAATCCACAGTGTCTGATGTGTTTTCCTTTCCTCTCCCAAGTTTAACACAGCTTTTTGAGAAAATTGACTGATGTAGCTGCTGCTGGTGGTGGTGATAGTACTTTTGTCTGCAGGTGAGGGCAGGTGATTTGAACCAAGGACGGAGTCCATTGTTAACACCCCAGCTTTGCCAAGCCAAGAAAACCATTCAAAATTGGGCTATCACTGCTGAGCAGTTTTCCTAGGTTTTGGAAAGGTACCACCTTAAGAAACCCAACAGATTTTCCTCCTGGAGGATACCAGCAGTACCATGATGCCAATGTTTTCCACCCCTTTTCTGTGTCATTTTTAGAGTTCCGCAGTGCCCAGCAGGAATGAAATGACCTGTGATAATGTGGTTTGAGAGCTCTGTGTTGTTCATTGCCACATGAGTGTTCATGACAAGCTGGACACCCCACTCGTGGCTCTGTGGAGTTAAATTCATCCCAATTCTGTGCAAACAGCAGCCCCGAGATGCTGAGAAGGGCAGGCACAGTGGGTGGGTGTGCGTGCACGCACCCGGGAGCTGAATGCTCTGTGGGCAGATGGTTTTGCACTGTTGTAAATCTTCACTTTCCCAAGCTGAAAGGCTATTTCAAATATGTATCTTAAATGAAAATATATATAAAAAAATAAAATTGTCCAAAAATACATGTGCATTAAATTTCATGCATATTATGTATTATATATTTTTATTAATATAATATAATGTAATGTAATGTAATGTAATATAATATAATATAATATAATATAATATAATATGATGAATATATGAGATCATTTTTGAAGCCATTGCTTGTGGGGGATATTAGATTATCTCTTAGTGTATGTACATTTTTGCTTTCTGCTACTGCTGATCCTAGCAGCAACTCCCTGTCAGTTCTTCCAGGTCACTTCACACAAAAGGATTCCATCATTTCAGTGTCTGTGAGAGCTTGGCACTGAAATGCCAAGTTGATTCCCAACTTTCCAGCCTCCTTCTGGATTTTGGGGCATCTCAGCACTTGTGTCCATGGCCCTTCCTTCATCCCCAGCCTGCAGCAGTCACAGTCACTGCTGCCTCCCCCTTGCTGCAGCTCATTTGCCAAAGTGCTGCCAAAGGCAGCAGAGCTGGCTCAGGATCCCTGCTGGCTTCTGCTCTCTGGGATGAGCTTCAGGGGGACACTTGGAGCACTTTTCTAAAGAGCTGCCCATGGGATGAGGGATTTGTCCTCCTGGGTGGCTCCTGCTTGGATTCTGTGCTCATGGAGCCCCGGAGTTTTCTCAGCAGCCTCTGCAGTGAGTTCTGAGCCAACGTGGGGCTCTTCTGCCAGCCCAAATCTGCACTTCCCCTGCCCAGCCTGAGTGCAGGTGGGGCATGTGCTGGGCATGGCCGGAGATCTGCATGGCCAAAATCCTCCGGCATTTACATCTGCCCATGGCTTTGAGTAGCACAAATCTACACTTACTTCAGTTGAAACATTGCATTTATTGCAGATAGTTACACCCGCACTACTAATGTACAAATACACAAACATTAACTTAAGTGTAAAAATGAAATTTATTTTAAATTGCAACACCTGTGCTACTGATATAGAAACACAGAAATATGAATTTATGAATAAAATTTATTCTTAGAATTGTGCTATATAAATATATACAGATATCAACTTCATTAAAAAAAAAATTTTTGCAACCCTCTGCAACAACTCACAAATATTGAAGTTACTGAATTGAAGTTTAACAATTAAATTCATTACTTATTACTACAAATGTACAGCCCATATACAAATACAGAAACAGCAATATCCCTCTGTAAAGGAACTCAGACCCAGAACAAAATAAATAGAATTTTAGAACTATACAACTCCATACATAATAAATAGAAGTAAATACATATATAGGCATTACAATATAGACATGGAAACATGTATCTTTGTCCCGTTCTCGGCTGTTTTTGATGGCCTGGAAAGGCTCGGGATGGCCTTGGGACAGCCTGCGCTCCAAAGGATGAAAAGAGTCTTCAGGTTTTTTCTCAGTCTTCAGTGTTTATTAGTTTTTATCTACAAGATTTTCTCCCGGCCCGACAGAGGTCCGCACAGCACGTCGGCCATGAGCACACTGAGAGCCCTCGGGGCGGTCAGTTATCTTAATACCCAAAACTACGTATAAGATATTTACCTATTTTCCCCAATACCTTTCACCCTTATTGACAAGTGCACTTTTAGTAAGAACCAATCCCAAAGTGCCACCACCACCACAGAAGATGGAGGCCAAGAAGAAGAAGAAGGACAGGACACGCCCTAATTCCTCCATCTTGTTTCTCTAGACCCCCCTGTACTGAAATTCTAAAACCTGTGTTTCACACTATAATTAACCCATCCCTTCACCATTTATCCCCGTGAGATCCTCCCATCCTCATACAGGTGTCGTCTCCTGTGCAGGATCAAAGTCCAGCCACCAGACACTTCGGGCAACATTCCAGGACCTCTGAGCCCCCCAAGGGTTATCTTGGTGACTCTGCACATCAGGACTGATGTGCTGAGATCCCACATATCTTGGTAGGTATTCTTGGTGTTATATCTTGCTAATTCTGCCCTAGGAGGAATTACTCAGTTCTGCAGTCCTTATTACACGCCCTTTTCTAAAAGACTTTTATACTGTTTTCCCTCTCTCTATGTTTTCACATGTGTTCAACAAGGTTTTCTTTCTAAGAATATTAATCACCATATCCCAAAAGATTAAAAAATGCTTAGGTATTTTTCCCTAAGTATTTACTAAAGAAAAATAATAATAATTTAAAAAAACTGTATGCATGCTGGATGTAAAATACAAACAGAAATAAACTTGAGAGTTCTCCCAAAAACCCTTAAGAAAAAAACCCATGTATTCTATAAAACCCAGAGTATTCATCTACAGTATACAAAAATGGGCATGTTCTAGAAGAGAAAATTTGTGCAATGGTTCTGCACATAATTATATGCTTTCAAGCTTTTTGCCCTTCAGGGGCAGTGCCATTCTTTGAACTGTAATGCTCTGAGCATGTTCTGCTGACCATGGCAGCTTTCTGCTCTGCCCTGGTACAGATCATCCTCCCAGCAAAGGGGGAGTGCAGCCACCACAACTCGCAGCACCTTCCTACACAGCAAGAACCTGAAGGACAGAGATGGCTTTCACCAGCTGCTGCGGGTTCTAATAGTGCCAGCTCTCAGCTGCTGAAACCCTGAATTTCTGTGTTGCAGTGTGGTAGTTTATTGAGCCAAATGTTGTTATATAGTGGTATGTTCAAGTGTTCCCCGAGTTATTACAGTTAGTTTCTCCCCTGTGTTATCCCCTCCTACCCAAGTGTCTTTTAAGGAATTCCCTCCCTCCTCACCAGATTTTTCCCTGTCTGTCAAGACAACCCGGCCCCTTTGCCCCATCCATCAGCCCAAACCCTACCCTTTGTTCCAGAAAGTTCCCTGTCCCTCACCCTAAGATCCAATCCCTATCCCAACGCTCTCTCTTCCCCTTGTTCTGATTTGTTGTAGCCCTCAAAACCACACCCCAAGAGCCGCTTATTGGTTACTATATGGTGTCCACCCCGTGTTTTGAAAGATTTTAAAAACCCGTGCACAGGGGGGCTGGGGATTCTCTGAACGTTTGTTCCTTTTTGTAATTCTCTGCTGTGAACCTTCCCCCTGCCTGTCCTGATGAATTTGCTGCGCTTTACACTGCAGAAGAGCCTCCTCTGCTTCCTCCACTCGGTCCTCCAGGGGTCTCTACGTCTCGGCATTTGGCCTAGAGGTTCTGGCTCAGGCAAAACCCTAACCTAGCCAGATCCCCACTCCTGCCGTTGTCCCTGGAGCATCACAGAGCTAGTCAGGGCTGCAGAGGGCATTGACAGTGACCCATGGCCTGGCATGTCACAGCCCCCAGAGCCACGCCTGCCAGGCCACAAGCCTCAGCCCTGGTCCCCACTGCCGGCCTCAGGGGCTCCTGGGCATCCTCACCCTGAGTGCAAAGGCAGCCTCAGGAGCACCCCAGGGCGCTCTGGATCCAGGCTGCAGACACCCTAAAGCCAGCACTGAAAGGGACATGGATGGGGACTGCAGCTGGATCTTGCAGTGCTCACCACCACTGACTGCTCTCTAAGTGAACCCAAACCTCATTTGCAGCACCTTGAGCACATTGACCCTGCTTGCCCCTCCTGGAATGTGGTGTTCTCACATCCTACACCAGCCCTTTGCAGGGAGTGACCAGCTCCCAGCTGCTGTGCTACCCTGGCCTTACTTTCTGTTTGCCAGCAATGAACTTAACGGATACACTCCTGAGAAACCTAGCACAACATTTCCTTCTCAGGAGCTCTTTGGCAAAAAAACTCCCTTAATCCCTAGTTTTGCACAGAGAAGGAGGTTCTGACAAAGCATAAGGCACAGGCAGGGCTCTGGCATATGAATTCATGAGCCACAGGATTCCACCCATTGTTGTTCTTAGCTACTTTGCTGATATTTTAGAGCCAGTTCTGGACAAGCGCTACTGCTGACAGGATAGGAGGATAGGAAAATTTGGAGAAAAAAAGGTGCAGGAGACAACCAAAAAAAACCAAGGGGGAAAACCCTTAGAAATACAGAGCACAACAGAAGTCCTTGGAGATGGTTCAATAGAAAATGCCAGCAGCAGTGAGCAGAGCCCGAGGTTGCTCACTGCCACCCCCAGGGCTCCTCAGTCCCCTGCTGGTTTGTGTCTGATGCAGCCCTGCCTGGAAAGGGCTCCAGGCTCTGGTGTTCCCAGCTTGCTCCAGGCTACATTCTTAGCAGCACTGAAAGAAGAGGTGAAACAAAGAGCCATTTTCTGTGCTGCCTGCAAACTCTTCTTCTCCAGTGCCACTGCCAGAGATCATCCCTCTGTCAGCTTGGCACTGTGCCTGCTGCGTCCTCGTCCCTGTCCCTTGCATCAGCTCCTGCACATCATCAGCACTCGCTGTCCCACATCATGAACAGAGAGAGCTGTGTCAGAAGAGCAAGGAGTGCATTTTCTTGGCCTTTCTAACAGACACAAGAAGCATGAGTCCAAATAACTTTGTTGTTTGTTCCTGCCCTCCTTTTCGATAACTCTTTTCTGCTTTAATGCAAAAGCCTCTTTTCACACATGGATGGAATGATCTGGAATTGGCAGTTCCTTCAGGCTGTCAGGCACCATGGGAGTTTTCTCTTGTCTCTGATGAGGATTTGGTGAATTTTCCATTGGTCACTTGGTGGTGTCACCATGGGCTGAGCTCAGCGGCCGACTCTGCTGTCCCCAGGGGATGCATTGGGACGCCAAGCCCCTCATGGCTGGGATTCGGGGGAGGGCGGGCTCGGAGCGCCCAGAGCCTGGGCCCGTGAGGAGCTGCTGCTGGCGCTGGCTGTGCTCAGCCCGCTGTGCCGAGCAGCCGCGGCCATGGAGACACAGGCGGGAGCTGTGGCCGAGGCCGGCAGGCGGCCCGTGCCGGCTCGCAGCTGCGAGGACGCCCGCAGCCTGTGCCCTGAGGCCGAGGCCGTGGCGGGCGGTTTGCGGGCAGGGCTTTTCCGAGCCGGCCACAATGTGCTGCCTCCTGTGTGGGCCCGGCTGCGGCAGAGGCAGGCGGGAGTGCAGCGGGGCCGGCAGCGGCGGGCAGAGGCCGCAGAGAGCAGCAGCCCGGCCGGGCCCGCTGCGGAGCGGCACGGAGCTGCCGGGCAGCCCTCGGCCGTGTTTGTGCGCACAGGGCAGGAGCAGAGGCCGCAGCAGAGGCAGGAGCCGCGGCAGGAGCCGGCCATAGCGGCAGCTCGCCGTGCCCGGGGCCGCAGCCGCAGCTCTCCCCTGCCGGCCACAGCAGCAGCTGCTGGCCTCCGAGGCTCCGGCGCTTCCCAAAGACGAGGGGCCCGGCCCCCAGCACGCCCTGGAGCCCCGCACCCAGAGGAGCCACCGGCGCCGGAAAGGGCAGCGCAGAGGGCGCAGGGTGAGGAGGAGAACATGAAGCTCGCTGTGGGCCGGGCTGTGGCAGCAGTGCCCTGTCAGCCTTCACCTTGAGCCCTTTGCTTCTTTTCCATGAGCCTTGATCCCCGTCTATGGCCAAGGGCCCCCGCAGCCCTTTGCAGGGCTGCAGGAAAAGCTGCCTCAGTCACAGAATCACAGAATCCCTCGCTTGGAAGACAGACACTTTCAAGATGATCGAGTCCAAACTATGGCCTAATGCCTCAACTAAAGCACGGCACCGAGTGCCACATCCAGTCTTCTTTCAAAGGCTTGCAGGGATGGTGAGTCCACCAGCTCCCTGCAGGGGTCTGTCCCAGGAAGAACCAAGATAACACTGGGGCCTTCTACCCCCCGGCGCTTGGAGCTCTGGAAGTTTTTCTTTCTGCTTAGGCAAAGGCCATGGAAAAGGACTGGGAAAAGTAGTCACAAATCGAGTAGCCTACAGAGCTCTAAATTGATGTGCAAGGAATACAGAAAAGACAGAAAAGAAAAAAGGCAAAACTCAAATGCCATCAGCAAAGTCTTGGGCATGAAGACGTAGCTGCAAAGGGTCTTCTCAGCCCTATTTCTTTGTATTTCTGGGAACCAGAGGAATCCTGCTTGAGCCTCTGGGGAGATGGGTTTGGGAGGTAAAAGTTCATGTCTTTTTTCTCCTTGGGGCAGCTCCTGTTCCTAGCAACAGCTGAGCCTCTCTCCAGCCTGATGCCTGTTCTGATTGTTGCAGCAAAACAACTCATGGCAGACAGAAGACACTGACACTTGCAGAGACGTGACTTTTTCCAGTGCCAGCTGGGAGTGGGAGTCAGAAGAAAAACTCCCGAAAGCACAACTCCATTTGAAGATTGCCTTCCTTTTGGTTGCGTAAAGAAGCTCTAGATCCACTTGTGAATTGTCAGTTGTTTGTTAAGGATGGGAAGTTTTCTTTCCTGATTTTTTTCATGTGGTTTGGAAGTGGATGAGGCTCTTGTTCATTCACAAACTCCAGACCAAAGTGCCTTTGGAAGATGGCCCACGTGGCAGTTTTTGCCCAGCCATGGTACTTGTGGATAGAAGAGAGCAAGGGCAATGGTATTTGCAGCCAAAACCCAGCAAAGCTTGGCTCAGCCAAAATATCCTGGGGAGAGAGAGGCCTCCAGCTGTTCCTAGAAATCAGCAGAGTTCCAGCCAAATGGTTGTGTAGCACTAAGTGCAATCTCTTTGCCTGGCTCAGAGCCTTGCTCAGCTGAAGAAGCAGAAAGATCAGCAAGGAGCTCCCAAAGGCCCCTCAAATAATTTTGATTTTGCTCATCTTGTGTAAGTTTGCAACTGAACGTGTGTTTGCAGTTGAGCTAATGAGAGAAAAAAAAAGTAAATAGAGGCTTTACGGTGGGGCCATGATATTCCACAAGAGGAATCACTGGTGTGCATTTAATTGGAGCTCTCTCAATCCTATAAAAGTATTGTAGCCCTGATTTAAAATAGGCCGATATGAACCAATTTGGAGAGACAGAGACTAAAATGGCTTATGGGGGTTTTTTTAAGAGTGAGAAAAACTACCCAAAAGGTGTTGTTTTGTGGCATTTTAAAATATACTACCTCAAAATTACCAACTGCAATAAATCAAGAGTTTAAAATGGAGTGTTTAGGTATATGAATAATTAAAACCACAAAAATGTGCAGATATGAATGCATGTTTTCATAAAAATCATGAAAGTATAGACCAAAAAATACATGCCCTGAACTACAATGCAAAGGCAGGTAGAACTGTACTTGAATGATCTCTTTTTAGATTGCTGGAGTTTTTTCCTTGTGAAGAGGAGCTAGGGTATTGCTGAAGAAAAGTGGCACAAGCAGGACAGGGCAGCGTGCTGTGCTCCATGCAGAGGCTGCCAGGGGCTGCCCGAAGAGCGCCCTGCTGCAGCCAGAGCCCTCCTGGCCTGGGGCCCGGGAGCAAAGGGCCAGGGCAGCCACCTCCTCCTCGTCCTGACCCTGCCACCGCTCCCTGCTGCTGCTGCTGCTGCTGAGGGAAAGAGAAGATCCTCCTAAGGCCCCATGAACAAATGCACTTACGCAGCCCTGGGGAGGCCAGTGAAGGAAACCGGTTGTCACATAAAGCATGTGTGACCAGAGTCACCAACACCACCTAAACATGGAATTGTTGCACCTCTCTAGGACAGGCAGAAATTTATAGAATTAACTGGGGACTTGAAGGCAGAAGAGGCCAGAGGAGGAAAACAACTCTGATGGAAAAAAACGACCATATCTGAAGGGGGAAACATCTCTGCCCGCTCAGAATTGGTCGAGGGAGCATGCCTCTAATCCTCTCCTGAAAGGGATGCTTTAGGTGAGCTTTGCATCTCCAACTGTGTTGGACCAGAGCCAGAAAGATTCAATTATGTAAATGTTACATAGATAGATAGATAGATAGATAGATAGATAGATAGATAGATACATACATAGATACATAGATAGACAGACAGATCTCATTACTGAAATCTCTCTTTACTGTCCTCTCTATTGCTACACACATCAGAACTTGGTAGCCAGTGCCCCACTCAACTACAATCCTGAGATTGCTCTCCTGTTGCTTCAAAAAAGCACACTCTTGGGGAATCTGGAGCATGTAGGTCCTTATGGAATGCAATCAGACACTCAGAGCATTGCACTGGGAACTGGACTCTTTGTGCATCTGTGCTGAGGCAAGTTCTTCTCTTGGACTCGACCACACTGATGGTGCTAAAGTGGCTGGAATCAGAAATGCAGCCCAGCCCATCCCAGCTCCTCTGATCCCTGAGCACCAGCTGGAATGCAAGGGCATTGATTTCCTGCTCAATTCCCAAACACAACACACACTGATTCTCTGGGCTGCCAAAAGACACGGGAGCCATTAACCATGAAAGTGATGTGTTTCTGCCAGTGCTGGAAAAGGGCAGCAAAAACTGAGAAAAAGCTCCCAGGAGAAAGAGAAATTACACAAGGCTTCTCCTTCGAGCAAACAAACAATTAAACAAAATATGAAAGTGTTACCTACTCCAGTGTCTAAAGCACTTGGATGCACTGAAGAGATGTTTGGCAGGGAAGCAGCCCTTGTGCTGAGCAGTGGCTCTATGGATCTAAGGCAGGGATCTATGGAAGACTGCCTGAAGGTCCCTCAGGAGCCCCCATTGTCCAGGTTAAAGCTCCCTCAGCCCCTCCTCACTGGCCCTGTGCTGCACCCCCTTGCCCAGCTCCCCTGTCCTTCTGTGCACACGCTGCAGCCCCTCCATGACTTTCTGCTTCCCAGGGCCCACAGCTGCACACAGCACTCCAGCTGTGGCCGCAGCGCTGCCCAGCACAGGCCACGCTCACTGCCCTGCTCCTGCTGCCCCACTGCTGCCGGCACAGCCACCGTGCCCTTGGCCTTCTTGGCCCCCTGGCCCCACGCTGCCTCATCTTCAGCTGCTCACGGCCGCCAGCCCTGCGTCCTTTTGGCCCACGCAGCTCCCCAGCCACAAAGGTGCCCATTTCACTTCAGGTACAGCAGGCACCATTGCAAGACGGTCTTCCTGTTCTACAATGACATCTTCTAAGTAGATATCATAAAGTGTGATAAGAATAGAATTGTAAGGCACTCTGACTAAATCAAAATGGTCTAATTCAACTGTACAGGAAATTGCTCTTAAGTAAATATTCCACCCTATCTGCCATCAGCAAGCAAGGTTCTCTTTTCAAAACTGGATTTGTAGTTCTTTAAAGCTCTGAGATGGAAATTTTAAAATATCCACCTATGCCTTTGTTATTTTCATTGCAGGCATGAAAACTGATTTTCTTTCAGCCTTCCTTGCTGGCCCTCTACACTCTATTGCTACTGACCAAGCTCTCAGCTTCCTCTACAATTCTTAAGCACCAGGAACATGAAATGTTCCTTTCTCACTCACCTCAGGGTCAGCACTGCTGAATGCACACTTCAGGTGACCTGTAGTGGGCAGGGAAAATCAACCAGATGGTGTGAGAAAACTGCTTGGGCTGCTGAATCCAACAGAAAAGTCAACCCAAACAGAGAAGATTTCCCATTTTGTAACATCCCTCCAGGAGACACCTTTCATTCACACAGCCAGCAAGGGGTCAGGACAATATTCTTGCTTGTGCCTACACTTCAACCTGTTTAGCCAGTAAATGAATACAAACATGACCAAGAAAATCCAAATTGTTCTTTAACACTCAATGCTCCTGTTCTAGAAAACACATAAAACGGCTTTTTAAATCCACTCCTTCAGGTCTTTTTTTTGGGTTTTTTTTGTTTGGTTTTTTTTTTTTTTTTTTTTAATCAGTTGCATGCACTAATTCTCTTTAATTTGCTGGAAATGCTTGCCCAGAAATGCTTCCTCAAAATCCCCTCTGAGCTGTGGCGGACACTCACTGCTTTAGAGTTTACATTTCCTTGCAAAGAGAATCACTAGTTAAGCACTTGGTAAAGGGTCAAGTTAGAGAGTTAAATCCTTTCATGACAAAATTTAAAAAGAAATAAGCTTTCCCTGAGTTCTGGGAACAACTGCAGAGATTTTAAAAGGCATTCCAAGAAGGTCTGCCAGTCTGCATTTTCAAAGCTGTCTTGCTTGTCCCAGCAACCTGAGGAAATGACAGACTCTGTTGCCACAGACTCTCCCGTGGAGGGAACGGAAGCCCTGCAGGTTCCCCTGCAAATGCTGCCCCTGTGGCTACAGACACCCCCTTTTTAGCTGAACCTCTTGGCAGGAGCTTTACCAAACCACTGGCATCCTAATGCTCTTTCTCCTACAAAATCAGAAACTCAGCCACCAAGAACGAGCAGGAAGACATAGAAAAGCCAGGTTAGGATACACCCTAACCTATGTAGAATGGAAAACTCTACTTACGTGCAAAGTGGGTAACATAACACGCGGAAAAAGAAATGCCATAAGCAGCAAAAGCTGCCCTGGCCAGATAGTGAAACATTGTTATTTTTGAAAGTTAGGTAAATAGATGAAACAATGCTCTTGTCAGTGGGCAGCTACCCACTGACAAAGGTGCCAATCAGGAAAGTTCTCCTGAATCTGAGCCAGCACTAGGGCTGCTCTGACACTCAGGCCTTCTGTGCACCAAGGCAACCTTCTGATGCCACTATGACGATGTGGCAACCATGCTCTGACATCACAAAGCAAATGCTCCATGTTGGTCTGTGAATTTATGCCAAGCAATAACCAACCTTCCCTACAGCAAACACAGAAGAGCCTGGGAAGTTTTCCTCTGTCACAAAGCAGCACAAATTCCCCTCAGGGGCCAAACCCTATTGTTCAGGGGATCCAAGAGGAGCTCCAAGAGTGCCCCAAGCACCTACAGCCTGTACCCCAGCTGAGCACTCAGATGGGATACAAGCAAAGGAAACCAGACCAAGAAAATGGTCCACAGCCCAGGGCTGCTGTGGATGTACATCTCTGCCTTTCTTTCCCTTTGGAAGCAGTCAAACTGGCAACTTGAGGGGAAACCAAGGGCTTTGTGGGGGCTGCATTGCTCTGCACACACCCAGGCCACCCGTGGCACAGAGCTTTGGTGCCTAAAAGGATAAACCAGCTGGAAAATGTTTCATTTTGACCTTTCTTACCTGCTAACAGAAGTTGCCAAAATGAAAGTTTCCAAGCAGGGCCTGATCCCTGTTGCCAGCTCTGGGCTAGAAAGGAGGCATTACTTTGTTTCAGTGGTGGGTGCATAGGGAATCACTTCCCTAAGCCCTGCACACCCAGCAATCTCACCTACCCGTTTTGTATCCATGGAACTAAGACATATTCAATACTTTGCTGAAACTCATAGGCTAAACATTACCTCAAATTTATTGACATATTTCAATCACTTCTCAGAATTTACTGACATCAGAATAGGAGTGTCCTGTAGGTCCCTGCTGGTCGTTGCCACAGGTTCAGGAGGCGATCCATGCACAAAAGAACCTAAGACACAACTGAGCTTGCAAAGCAACTTTATTCCATTAGTTGCAGTAGCAAATAATACATACCAACCCCTGGATTCCCAAAAATCCGCTGAGCAGGAGGAGATGGAGCGTGGTGCTCAGCAGCAGGGGCAGTTAGGCAGTGCACTTCCAGGACATCCTCTGGATCAAAACGCTGTGCATCTCATCCTTCTCACCCTTCCAGCTCAGAACCAGGCCTTGTATCTCCTGCTAAGGATGTGGAATTTTCCCAGTTACAGCACCAGCTCACACATGGCTGGCGTGTGAGATGATGGCTCAGGATGACTCCATGACTCCCTGCCACCGACGGCTCCATTGTTCCCCTTTCACAGCTTGACTGCCCACCAATTGACCAATACATTGTTTTTCTTTCAAGGGTCAAGGTCCCACGTGTTAAACAAGACACTTTCCTTCACTGTCTTGTCAACCTGCTCAAACATGGATCAAATATGGCAGGGCTTCGGGCCCGTCTCTGGTTCCTGACACAGTTGTTTGGGAAATATTCCCATTCCTCAGATTCTCCTTTGGTGGTCAAGAGCCTCCTAAAAACACTTTCTTCCCTTTGAATGCATTCCAGCTATGTTCTTAGCAGGGGCACTCTCCTTATTCTCAAGGCCAAGATCGCCAGTTGCACACAGTAAGCACTGCAGTGGGGGAATACAGGCTTCAGCACTCCTGTTAAAGCTAAAAGAATTCAAAAGACTAAGCCCTGTTTGTTACACGCCTCTTCTTCCTGTTCTGGGAATCAAACACAAGCGTTTCATCAATACACCCTGCAAGTGCTCTTGCTGAGTGAAGCCACATTGCTGTGTCAATAAAGCAGCTGGGACTCAGTTTCTTCATGCAGGGAAAGCCAATTCTTCATTCACATAACTCATTTTTACACGGTTTTCACAGATCTTGTGTTCAGTCCAGCTGGCTGGTAGTTTCCTTGCCACACAATTTATTGCTTAGAAGGTGTATTAGTGTGTACATGCAAAGACTCACTCTTTTTAAGACTCACTCTTACTCAAGTGATTACATTTTTTTTCGTGGATGCTCATGGGAGAGATTTCTTGTTTATTACAGATGCAAACAGTTTTCTTAGCACAATAGCTTGTTGTGCTAACTGCACTCATGACTGTTCCCATGGGAAGTTTGCTGGCTGCACGTAGAAGATGTAACAGGCTATCTGGGAATTTACTATAGCAAGGCCTGATTTTATAAGGCCTTTCTTTTCTAATAACCCTACCTGTGTGCAACACATTATGACTTTCTTTCAGAAATTAATGAAGAAAACACAAATTGCCTGCTCAAACCCTTCTGCCCCCTTCCAAATCAGTTCACTCCTCAAGCACAAACCTCAGGCACATCTCCGACTGCCTCTCTCCCAGCAACTCAGAGCTGCATTGCACAGTGCATGCTGTGCGCCACAAAGCACAAAGCAGGCTGGCCTGGTGGGCCTGAATATTTCTGCCAATCACTCTGCATCTCACACCTTTGCTCTGGCTCAGTGCAGAACTGCAGGATTGCAGGTGCTTCCTCCCAGAGCTACATGAGGCACTGGATCCTGCAGATGTGCCCTGCCAAGCTGTCCCTGCCTCACGCTGGCCTCACTTCCCTGGCACAAGTGCCGGCCCTGAAGGAGCTGCCCTGTGCTCCAGCCTGCCGAGCAGCCCGGCTCCCTGCCCCGGTGCCCAGAGTGCTGCACACACTGCTGGCCTTTGCCAGGAGTTGCAGGGCAGCCGGCAGAAGAGGAGGAATCCTCAGCCAACTCAGCGGCCCGCGGCTGCCCTTGGCCTTTCTCTGCTCCTGGGCACACTCCAGATGGCCAATGCCTCCAGGCCAGGCTGTGCCCAGCACGGATGCGCTTCCCCTCAGCAGCAGCCAGCTGCCACCTGGGCTCTGAGAGCGGAGGATTCACCCGCTCCCAGCAAGAGGCACCCAGGGGCTGGCTGCTGCCTCTTGCAGCTCCAAGGGCCTCCTTCCAGCCTGCCTCTGCCAGGGCTCAGGCTGCTCCGGCCTCTGCCGGGGCTCTGCTGGGGCTCCAGCCCGGGCAAGGCCGGGCCCGCTCTCACCTCACAGGCGCTGACAGCTCTGCACAACAGGAGACCTTCCCGAGCACCCTCTCTGATCTTTCTGCTTTCTCACTTGAGCAAGGCTTTCCTCCAGCCAAAGAGATTATTGCATTTAGGGATCCAAATCCAAGTGGCAGGAACCCCAATGCTCTCCAGTCACAGCTGAAGGCCTGAACCTGCACAAGATGTTTGGGCTGCCTCATTCTTCCTTTGGTTTTGCCTTCAAATGCCATTGCCCTTACTGCCTCAACTAGAAATATCACAGCTGTGCCATAACCAGCCAGTGGGTCATATTCCAAAGGCAGTGTGGTCCGGAGAGGATGAATGAAGAGGAGCCCTCCTCACTTATGAAACCATACAAAAGAAGCCATATGTGTGACTTAGCACCCATAAAAAACAATTGGTAATTCAGAAGGAAATGTTGAATTTTCTGAAGGGGTCAGAAGGAGGAGAATCTTCCAATTGAGTTGATGTTTCAGAAACTTTATTAATTTCAACTCTAATCTATAATTCTATGCTACAAATCTGTTCAGCAACCCTACTCTACAATCCTACTCTAAATTGGTAACAGAGATAACATCTTGACATGATTGCTATGTTCTCGTCTCCTAGGGTTAGGCTTAGGCTTAGGCTTAGCTTTAGGTTTAGGCCTAGGCTTAGACTTAGGGTTGGGGTTAGGGTAAGGGTTACAGATAGGGACAGGATTAGGGCTTTGGGTTTGGGTTAGCATTTAAGGTTAGGGTTAGGGTTTAGGGTTAGGGTTTAGAGTTAGGGTTATTCGTCTTCTTCACTGAGTTGATGAGTTGTGCCAGGATGAATGGTGGCTTGGCTGAAGTTACAAATGGATGCTGTCCACCGGAAAAAAAAATACAACAAAGAACAGTGAATCATTACTTTCCAAGCTCATTGCTTCAGGGACTCAATCAGGATACATCAAGTTCCTGGAAAGACCCAGAAAGAGGAGCAATGGGACCATCTGCTCCCCAGTCATCTCCAGTGTGCAAGACCTTGCCATCACAGGCAATCCTGGCCCAGAATCCCACTCATCTGTTTATTGTGATTTCTTCATCATGCTGGGGTTTTTGCCCTGCCAGTGCTCTAGAAATGGCACTTTCTGTCCCTAGGTTTTCTTCCTTTCAGGAAACTCCAATGACTCACACAGGCCCCTGCCTTTGAAAGACAGGCACTGTGCTGATTCCCACAGGGACAGAAAGCAGTGTCTACCTTTGCATGCCTTGCCCCTCGTGTGCTGGATGGCACCTTCCTTCCCAGCAGGGCCAGCCCAGTGGTACTGGGCCCTGCAGTTCCCTCTCTGCCACACAGCCTGGCAGTAACCCTGGCGCAGTTCCCGTCTGCTTGAGGGTGCCAGGCAGCAGATGGGGCTGGGACAAGTCCCTCCCAGCTGTCACTGCTTGCGTGGCAGAAACGTCTAAGGGTGGGCTGGGGGGCACAAACCAGGGCCCCTCAGAGGCTCACAGTGAGCCCCCCACAGCCCCTCCTGCCCACAGCCAAATCTCTGACCCCTAGGCTGGGACTGGCTTCCTTGGGTTCCTCCACCACCATTTCATGTCTCTGTACCCCGCATTGCTCTACTTCAATTCTTTTGCCATTAGATAAAACTGAACACCCCACCGAATCACAAAAGAGGGCAACAGAAACAGACAGAGGACAGAGCATCTCTCCTCTCAAGAAATGCACAGGGAGCTGGAGTTATTCAGTTTTGTGAAGAACAGGCCCCGGGTAGACTTTATTGCCACTTTCCAAGACTTCAGAGTGGCTTTGAAGAAAGTGGGGGACATCTTTTTTAACAGGGCCAGTTACAATAGGATATGGACAAATATTTTTAAACACAAAGGGCATCTAATCAGAGTAGATCTAAGGAATAAGTTGTTTCTCGGAGTATGGTGCAACCCTGGCACAGGTTGCCCCAAGAGCTTGTAGGAGCCCCATCCCTGCAACCATTCTGGCTCTGGTGGCAAAGGGCTCTGATCAACCTGATCTCTTTAAAGAGGTCCCTGCTCATTGCAGGACACTTGCACCACAGGACCTTTATAGGGCCTGCCAGCCCAGCCCAGTCTAGGATTCCTCACCATTTTCATTTGAAGAGCAGCAAGAGTGGAGGTGAGGAGGAAGGGGGCTCATCTGCTGCCTTGGACTTGAGTGGAAGAGGAGCCCATCCCTCAGAGCCTGTTTCACCTGCAGCCCCTTCACATTTTACCTGCAAGAGCTCCTTGGCAGACCAGCGCCGCTCCTCGTCTGTCTGCAGGCAGCAGCTCAGGAAGTCAGCAGCAAAGCCGAGAGGAGCTTGGGCTGCCGCAGCTGTGGAGTCCCTACTGTGGCTATCAGGTGTGTAGCCTGGAGAAAAAGGAGACACCAGGCTCCACCTCCTGCTTTCACATCTCTAAGGCTCTCCCAGATCCCTTTGTTTAACCTCTGTTCTGCAGTGGCAGTTTCTGCCCTGGCAGAGACCCAGAGATAACTTTCCTTTACCAACCAAAAACCCAAACCCCGATGCAGCCACAGCTTTTCCACCATCCCTCAGATCTTGCCTTGGCAGCTGATTTCATTGCCTGACCTAGTTAGTGGGAACTACATCAGCAAAAGGACATTTGCATCTCTGAGGATTCATGCCAGCTTCAGAGGCTTTTTGGAAGAGGGACTTTGCTATACTAACTAATTTCAAGGGTTAGTACATGAAGGGCATCTCTGCAGTGCTTTTTGGTCCTTTAAGTGCACGTGCCCTAGAACAAAACTCATCAGGCTTTTTGTGCTGTTCTTGAAAACAATGGTAATTGGAAGAAAAGAAAGGAAATCCATCAGTTAATACCCAGGTAGGGAAGCAAACATTTACAATCTCCTCTTCAACACAGACACATTAAGGTGCCTGCACAAATGTATTGGGATGAATATGCCTGCTTGGGCACACAGGAGCCACCTGCAGCTCTGTCTCGCAGCAGTCTGAAAATTTCAGCTTCCCATTTTTGCAGCAAAAGAAAAATTGTCTAGGTCAGAAGAAGGAGAGGCTCCATCCCTATGGCCACCCTCTAGTCATTTGGGTACTCAAGTCAATGCATGAATGGTAGGCCCATCCCAGAAAGTGCCAGGAATCACTGGGAGGTTTTGGCAGGCTCTCTGCATCACCAGGCTCTGGCTTGGTGATGTGCAGAATGTTGCTTGGGCTAGGAGAGAAACACGGTCACTGAGTGTTTCAACAGCACTGCACAAGAAGCAGAAGAGACTCTGTGGCCTTTACACCCTCATGCCCATGTTTCCCAATAAGAAGAAACTGCACACAGGGTTAGGTTCCTCTCTAAAGACCACAGTTTTAGAAACTTTGTTGGGTTTGGGTTTCCTTCCTTCATTTCTGGAAAGATAACAACACTCTTAAGATGCTCTTTTCCTGTTATTAAGGCCATCTACACAGACAAAAGAACTGGAACCACTAACCCAAATGAAAGTGTTGCCTGAGAACATTTTGTTTGTTTGGAGTTTGTTTGCATGTGGTAAGGCTTGAATTCCCCCATTGATGCAACCAAAAGTCCAGCAGATGCTGATGTGTTGCAGGGACATTTGTAGGAGGGGACCTTGGTGGAAGTAGTTCCAGCAGATGGCAATGGGATTTTGTCCAGTGGCACACAGGACATGGGACAGGTGAGAAAGACAGTGGGATCAGTGAGTATTTGCTCCTTACCGTGCCAGAACTTTCACTCAAGTAAGGAGGTTCTTGTTCTATCATTTCAATTCCCACAATTCCAAAAGACCATATGTCCACTTTGGGGCCATATGCTTGACCTGTCACCACTTCAGGCGCCATCCACCAAGGAGTCCTGGTTAGCGAGCACCGTCTGCTCTGCTCAGGGGTGAGCTGAGTAGCGAGGCCAAAATCAGCTGAGGAGAAAACAAAATACTGGTTTTATCTGAATTCTGTGCAATTAGGAAAGCAAGCAAAAGAATTCCCCAGTAGAAGTTTGAAATTGTGCTGTTGAATCTCCTGGCATTGGTGACTTTAAAAATCCCCCCATTTTTTACACTGCCTCTAGCAGTGGCTTTTGTTCTTTGGAAACTTTGGACTTGTAACTCCATCCCTCTGGAAGGGACACACACAGAGCAAGGCCACTCTTGACTGCTTGTGGCTCCTTATACCTCTGTGCACGTTGCAACTGTGCCCTCAGCTCGCAGCAGGGGTCCCTGCACTGCCACCAGCACCATTTTTGGGGAACTGGCTATCACTCCAAGCAGCCCCACACCCACATCCCTGGAACGCTGCACCTGACCAAGAATATACTGACCCAGTTTGACAGAACTGTCGGTTCTGAGAAGGATGTTTCTGCTCTTCACATCTTGGTGGATAACATTGTTTGAATGAAGAAAATCCAGTCCTTGCAGGCACTGAGCGAGAAAACAGAAACAGAAGGGCAAAAATGAGTGATGTGATTTCATCACACAAGAAAGGAAACAAAGAATCGAAAAGATTCCCTCTCCAGGGGAATGGGGAGTAATGGCAGAACAGTAATGGCCACTGAGAGGAAGAGCTTGCTGCTCCAACACCTGCAGAGCAGGACCTTTCTGAGGAAAGGCACGTCAGCTTTTGAAAGGGCAACAGCACCTGCTGTTGTAGGCTGTCCCCTGCCAACCAGCCAGGATGACTCCTGCTGCAGTGCATGTGCTCAGAAGCAAAGAGCATTCTGGCTGCACTCCTATCCTTTTTAGCTGAGGACTGAGAGAAACGAGTCTCTCTCCTTTTTCTTTGCTGTTTGTTTCAAATCCTGCCACCAGCACCTTTGCTTTTACAGGCAAGGAATGCAGTGAAGACAGACTCCAGGCAAACATTTAGAGAGGCAAGGTGGAGAGCAGCAAATACAAATACAAGAGACAGAGCGAGAATACAACAGCAGGAGCTAAGAGTACTGGCACTGAGTACAGGGAGTGCAGGGGCACTGGCAGGCCTTTCACTTGAGAGTCTTTTACTTGCCCATAGCATACCAGCAACACAGAAACAAAGCTTGGCACAGGAAACCTCTCCTGTTCTGAGCCCCTGTTTCCCAGACAATCCTGCCCAAGCCCTTGGAAACACAGCTGGGATTGCTGACCTCCCGACTGATGGCTGCTGTCTCATCTTCAGACAGGCAGGTCTGGCTGACGATATCGCTCAGGACACCTCCATCCATGTACTCTATAACCAGAAAGAGTTCCTCGCCTAGAAGGTAGCTGAAAGAAGGAAACAAGGGGGTAGAGATGAACATGCATGGCTACACTGATTTTTTGCTTCCAAGTTTCTTATTTCCAGATGCCTTTGTGACAAGGACAGAATCAAAGGAATAGATATTCCCTCTTGGCTGTGCATTGTTTGCAATCTGTGCAGTCTCAAAGAGAAAGACACATCTGTGAAAAAGGAGATGTCTTAGATGGGCAGCAGATGAAAAGTGCAGTTTAGAAACAGCCCAGATAAAAAACCTGCCAGGCATGGTGTTTCTGGAAATAAGCACCTAGTCTTCCTGGCATGCATAGCAATGGCAGGGAGGGGCAACAATCCAAGGGTAATCCACTTTAGGATGGTTCATCTGCACTTAAGAAACTTTAAAAAATCAATCCCAAATAAATGTGGAGGCAGTGAACTTTGAGGCTGTTGAGTTAGGAAGATACAGCTGATCCAGGTATTGAATAATTTTGGAGTAATTATCAAACTAGGTGTGCCAGGGAAGACTGATGCAGACAAGATACACTCTCTTCTCATCCATTGGAGATGAGTAGAGACATATGAATAAATAAAAATAACAGCTTTACTTGCTGCCACTGACCAAAGTGGGTTTTTAACCTCTAATGTTTGCTTTATGTAAACACACATCCATGGGATAAGACCATGACCTCTCACCTGTCTAAATAATTCACAACATTGGGACTCCTATACCTCTTCATGATTGTTATTTCATTAAAGGTTAGCTCCTTCCTCCTCACTCCTTGAAGATTTATTTTTTTTATTGCCACCTAAAATGACATTGAAAATCAGTAACTTGGGAGGTTTGTGGCACGAGACCACAAGGCACTTGGAGGGAGTGATTTTGCAATGACACGGCTGAGCTGTGCCAAACTGCCTTGTGATTAGGCACTGCAGTAATTAGGAACTGACATTCCAACAGCCCATTTCTCTGCTCCCTTGGGAGCCAGTTACAGGACACGTGGGGGCACTGACATTTTGCCTTGACCACTTGGTAACAGCAGTGTCTCAGTTATCACCCACAAACCTCTGACCACACTCTCTGCTGCTTTGTTTGGGACTCAGAAGAAGTAATCCATGCCTTAATACTCTGTGGATACATCTTGGGATATGGGCAGGGCTTAGGGCTTTCAGGGATGCCTTGCCGATCTCTCCCTACGTGCAGTTTCCAAGTGCAGCACTGCAGGTGGCCAAGGAACTACCAGTAACTTTCAGATGGATTTGCTGGCAGCCAGAAATGAGAATTCAGGACTCTGAAGCTGTAGCCCCAGAGAGCAGTGAGGTGCTCGCAGGCACGACCTTTGTTTTAGCAATGGAGAGCGAGTGAGCGCGTCCTTCTCTGAAAGGAACCGCTGCCCTCCGTGCCTTCCTTCCGACAGCTGAGGGGGACAAAGTCCCAGATGTGTTCTGTGGGCTGGCACCAGTCTGTGCTTCTTGTGCCTTTTCAGTACAGCTCTGCCCAAAGCTCCAGCCACAGCTCACACCAGAGGGGAAAGCCCTCGAGTGCAGCAGAGCCTGCAGGGCCTGTTGACATTTACCTCTCCTCCTGTGGCAGTGTCGAGTGCTCTGTAAACATCTCCATACCCCCTAGAAACAAAACAGAAGCAGAGAAAGGAGAAGCCATTTAGATCTTGCAGTGAAAGCCAGCCCACACAGGAAATCTCTGCTGGAAGTGTCAAAATCTGCAGGATGCAGGAGGGCTCTGCCAGAAGGCAGATGATGCATTTTCCTCTCAAGTGCATGGGCACTGGGCCTGTTCCTGAAGCACTGGGGTTCAATTTCTAAAGGGAGGTTAGTATTTCCTCTTGGGTTTCACTGTCTAAATGGTGTGATTCCTACCCTGACCACAGAGTGTTTCCTTCCTCAAACCAGGGGAAAGAATTGCTCCCGGGAACTGTTATCTCACAGCTTTGATAGGGCGTAGGTTGCTCTTTCAGGCAAGCAAGTTTCTTCTCTTTTCATTAGTGTGCCAGTATGATTTTGAGACATACATAAAATGCTAAAGAAATTAACACAGAGCTGTTCCACACTTGAGAGACAAGGAGACCTTCCAGGTCCTATTCCTTGATGCAGGCAAGACCTCGGTAGCAAGGCATCTCTGACAATGCCGTCTGAGCCCACTCACAAATTCTGAGCAGCATTGAGAGATGGGACAATCTATCCCCAGTGTGTGAACATCTTTGCAGCTGGCCTGACTTCACGCTGGATAGACATTCCACCAGAAAAACACCCGGCTTATGGTTGTGCAGGAATAACTGCTGTTGGACTCACCCGCTGCCAATATAATTCAGATGTGTGTATTTCATCAGGGGATTTTCAGTGGGGTTCACCATTCTTCCTGAGGGAAACAAAATGCAAGATGCTGACTTTAAAGCAGAGATCCCAGCTTCCAGGAGATAGAAAAGGCAGCCCCAGCGCCTGGAGCTCTGAGCCCTTTGTGGTCGGCAGGGCAACAACGACCACAACCAGGCAGACAGCTCTGCAGCACAGGTGGCCAGCACAGAGAGTGATTTGTACAGTCTTTTGAAGAGTTCTCTTGACAGGAAACAAAGCACAGGGACCTGCAATCCCAGGAGAGGAGGACATCTTCCCCACCTTTCAGCAATTTGCAAAAGGAATGCCTTCCCATTTGTAAACCAGAGCACCTCAAGCTGTAACTGATTCTGACGGGGCTTTCAGCATCAGGACCCTGACCTGTTTATGAGCAGGCTGAGCTCCAAGATGCCCCTCTCCCAGCTAAGGAAGGCTCCAGCCTCTGCAGTCCCTCCGGCCCTCAGGGACAGGGCAGTTAGCACAACAAGGCTGGCAAAGCCCAAGCATGAGCACTGACAGGCACTGATGGGAAGAAGCCAGAGTGAGCCTGGGCCCCGGACAAGCTGTTGCCCCCATTCAGGACACACCAGGATGGGCTTTGAGATCAGCCACACCGAGGCGCAGATCAGTGCCCTTTTTGTCCCAGCAGGTGATGGCAGACACAAAATTCACTGGGCTCTGGTCTCAGCCCCACCAGGTCTTATCTGAGAGCACAGCACTGGCAGCTGTTACGGGCAAGAAGCAGATTCATTGGGTTGTGCTGCAGAATCACAAAGGGCTTGATATGTTTTCCTAGAGATGTATCTGAGCAGGGCCTGGGCCAATGGGTAGGATTCTAACAGTCATGGGAAAGAGTGGGAATCAGGTATGGCAAAGTGCCATGGATCTGAGGGATATACCATGGCTGAGCTGGAGGCTCTCTCCTGAGAAATGCCTGCAGTACAGTTTTATCAGATCACGCCACCTGGATGTGTCTCCTGGACACATCTTGACAAGCATAGAACTAGAAGATTAAATAAAGTTTGTTATCAAAGTCTCTGTTTTTTCTTTGAGGCACATGGAAAATACCTCGTGCTCTCTATTTGTCCTGTAACCTGATGTTCTTTCAAAGTAGTTCTTATTGACAAAAAGATAGCATTCTCTTATTGACACAAATATAGCATTCTCATGAAAATAAACTGCAGATGTAGTAGTGGTAACAGTAACAGTCATAAAAATGACATCAGTAAGACGTGGGGTAGAAGGGCTCCTTCAGCATGGAGAAAAACACAACAAAAAACCTCCATCAAAAATGAACAATAGAAAAGCAATCCCACCCCCCCTCCCCTCCAAAAAAGAATCCCCAACCAAAAAGACAAAACTCCAAAGCCAGTCCATTTCTGTGAAGTTTTTTTGCTCTGATGACTGGTTGGAAGTCAGGAGCCTAAGGAGAATTTAGGAAGCTAAAAATTCTGTTCAGTTTGGCCACTAGCACACAGGACTTGCCTAGATCATTTGCTAGGTCACAGCCTTCTGCTGATCCAAGAACAATCCCTGCTTCAGCCTTTAGCAGAGAGGGAAGCTCAGGCAAACCCAAGCCAGTCCCAGGTGCCCTCAGAGGCAGCAGGAACACCCAGAGCTCTCTCACTGCCTCGGAGCACAGCACTGCCTCTGGGGAGTCCTAAATGGCCCTGTGACACCAAACTCAGGAGGAGCATTTGGTACACCTCTGCTGACACCCGCACACAACACACTGTCCCTCAGATAAGAAACACCCCAGACCTACCCAGCAGCTCCAGGTACTCCTCCTCAATCTCCTGTTCCCAGGATCTGCCCAAGCTTGAGTTCCCAGGTTTCACAGAAGGGTTTCCTCGAGGTGATGCTGCTGCAGCAGCAGGTTCAGAGCCCAGGATGTGCTGGACCTGGAGCATTTCTGGTGGGCACTGTTCCTGTGCCTCACTCCTAGCTTGGGGTCCTTCATTGCCACACATTCCCTGCAAGTCTTCGCAGGCTGCCCGGTGAGATGTCAACACTTGCACCTCAAGTCAAACAGAACAAAGCAGTCAGACACTACAGCTTGTCCCTGTCAGCCAGGAGTCATCGACTGTGAGGAAAGGCAAAGAACAGATTGACAGCAGATACAACAGCTTGTTTCAATCCTCCGTCTGGGTCACCAAGTTCCACTGTAAAAACACCTCAAGAAAAAAGGAGAGCAGGAACAGGCCAGCAGGAATCAATTTGGATGACTGCTGGCCAAAAGGCCAAAGGACAAGTTTCAGGGCAGCAGCTGAGATTCAGCACACCAGGAAATGTCCTTCAGAGTGACTGTGATACACACACTACAGCAGCATGGCACTCAGAGGCATGGCCTCACTCCCTGCTGCTCTGCACTGGAAAGGCAAGAAGGGCAGAAACCACCAGACTGGTGACTGCAGTGGCTGCATCCCTCTTTCACTCACTAGGTTTTGCAGAGACTGATGGAAGCGATTAAGTTTCTCTCTGATGATTTTCATTTCTTCCTCCAGCTGCTTATGCCTTGCCTTGGTCATACTGTGAGCTATCTGAAGCTCTGCATCCAGCTGTTCCTTCATGTTCTCTAACAAACAAAAGAGAGGACATTTCATGACTGGAGTGGCTGCCACTCTTTCATTCACCTGGTTTTGTTGAACGCCCCTCTGCTGATGGAGATTGTCCTGTTGAATTCTTCCCATGTCTTCCTTGTTCTTTCTCTTCACTGCCATGATGTCACTCTGAGCTTCGGGCAGCTCTGCTTGTGGCTTTGCCTTGATGTCCTGTACACACAAAAGCAGAGGAAGGGACTGAGAGCTGCCATCAGGCTCCGCTTTTTTCCTCTTGCAGCCTCAAAATCACATTTATTCAGCCATTTCTTTCTGCTTCCCTCTCCACATCAGCCTCCACTGCAAACCTCCTGTCCCAGGGCTGATCTCTGCAGATTGCAAGGCTCTGTCCTTCCAGTGCCTGTGGGACTCCTGGCCTCCTCAGTCCCAGGAGCTCTGGTTTACGCCCCTCTTCCTGCCCTTCCCTCTGTCCCCTGGCCAGTCAGGCTCACCTGGCCATTCTCCTGTGGCTCTTCCACCTGCTGCCTGAGCTGCTCTTCCTGCTCTCGGGCAGGGAACAGCTCTCCCTGAGTCTGGCATGGCATCTCAGATGAGGCAGTGTGCTCCTGCTCTTTCTCTAGAAGCACCTGCACAGAAAGCAAGACAAGATGGGTTTCAACTTCCCATACGCCCTTTGTGGGCCAAGACTCAAAGGCTGCTGGGCTCACACCTTCCCAAAGCACTGTGCTGCTGCTCTGCTGGGTGGGGAGGCACAGATTCCAAAGTGACCCTGGCCCTACAATCAGGGGCCATCTGGGACTGAAGCCCCAACAGCCTCTCAGGCAGCTGACAGGGAAGGGGTGGCATTTCTCAAGGGTCTGGTGAGAGCCTCCCTCTGCTTCTGCCATGTCCTGTTTGTCTTTCAGTAGTGTCTGACACCGCGCCCTGTCCCACAGCTCCATCCTGGCTCTGCAGGGGCTTCCTGGGTGAGCTCACTCCTTGTGAGAGACACTTCTGGAGTTCACCTTCTCTTCAGGCCTGCACCGGCATTCCTCCTTCCTGACATCTACACTCTTGCTAGAAAACCGGGTCATTCAGGAGATGAGGATGCTTGCAAAGATCCCTGATGGAAGTCAGAGAACCTCTACGGCCATCTCAGTATATGGAGGAGGACCAAGGTGTTTCTTCTCCCTCTTTTGTCAACTGAGAATTCTGAGTAGCAGTAACAGAGTTTCTCATAAGGCCCCATTAACGAATGCACTTACACAGCCCTGGGGATGCCAGTGAAGGAAACCATGTGTCATGTAATGCATGTATGAGCAAAGTCACCAGACCCCAGCTACAGCATGGGATAGTTCCACTCCCTTAGGACATGCAAAAATTTAAAGGATAAAAAGAAGGCTTCAGGGCACAAGAGGCTGGAGTAGGAGAACAGGAGGGGAAAAATCAACCATCTCTGGAGGGGGAAACATCTCTGCCTGCTCAGGATCAGTCAATGGAACTTGTCTCTACCCCTCTCCTGAAGGGATGCCTTTAGGTGAGCTTTGCATCTTCCACTGCTTTGGAGCAGAGCCAGGAAGATTCAAATAGACACGTAGACAGATCTCACTTTTATAATCTCTCTTTACTGTACTGTGGTATTTACATTTTTTGTACACAAAGAGATATAGTTCTCTCTCCTAGGTTTTTTTTTTTAAGAGAAGGTAGTGAGAATCTTAAAGAACAAGAGAAAGCAATTATTATCTCTACTTGCTGGTCTTGTTGTTTAGTACATGTAGAATGTGTTCTAGTGATTGTTTACTGAAAGTGATTTGTCAATTGGATTTTAGTGGTAGTTGTTTAGCTTGATTAGCTAATTAGATAAAAGCTGTGTTGTGACTGTCTGGAGACAGTCACGAGTTTTTCTTTAGTAGCTTTATAGTGTAGTATCTCTTTAGTATAGTTTTAATACAGTACTAGTGTAATATAATATAGCTTAAAAAAGCATTTGTTTAACATTCTAAATCATAGAGTCAAAGCACAATATTCACCACATGGGGTTCACCCTGAATCAACACTGTCATTTCTGTCGCTACACACATCAACACTCGGTAGCAGTGCCCCGATCAGCAGCCATCCTGAACTTGCTCTCCTGTTGCTTCAGTAACCCACACTCTTGGGGAATATGGAGCATATGGGTCCTTATGGAATGCAATCAGACCCAGAGCATTGCACTGGGAACTGCTCTCTTTGTGCATCTGTGCTCGGGCAAGTTCTTCTCTTGCCCTTGGCCACACTGATGGTGCTGAAGTGGCTGGAATCAGAAATACAGCCCAGCCCCTCCCAGCTCCTCTAATCCCTGAGCACCAGCTGGAATGCAAGGGCATTGATTTCCTGCTCAATTCCCAAACACAACACACACTGATTCCCTGGGCTGCCAAAAGACATGGGAGCCGTTACCCTGAAAGTGATGTGTTTCTGCCAGTGCTGGAAAAGGGCAGGAAAGATTGAGAAAAAGCTCCCTGGAGAAGGAGAAATAACACAAGGCTTCTCCTTCTAGTAAACAAACAAACAAATAAACAAACAAAATATGAAAGTGTTACCTACTCCAGTGTCTAAAGCACTTGGATACAGTGAAGGGATGTTTGGCAGGGAAGCAGCTCTTGTGCTGAGCAGTGGCTCTATGGATCTAAGGCAGGGATCTATGGAAGTCTGCCTGAAGGTCCCTCAGGAGCCCCCATTCTCCAGGCTAAAGCTCCCTCAGCACCTCCTCCCTGGCCTTGTGCTGCCCCCCCTTGCCCAGCTCCCCTGTCCTTCTGTGCACTCGCTGCAGCCCCTCCATGACTTTCTGCTTCCCAGGGCCCACAGCTGCACACAGCACTCCAGCTGTGGCCGCAGCGCTGCCCAGCACAGGGCCACGCTCACTGCCCTGCTCCTGCTGCCCCACTGCTGCTGGCACAGCCACCGTGCCCTTGGCCTTCTTGGCCCCCTGGCCCCACGCTGCCTCATCTGCAGCTGCTCACGGCCGCCAGCCCTGCGTCCTTTGGGCCCACGCAGCTCCCCAGCCACAAAGGTGCCCATTGCACTTCAGATAACGCAGGCACCATTGCAAGATGGTCTTCCTTTTCTACCACCTCATGTTCCAAGTAGATATCATAAAATTTGATAGGAATAGGATTCTAAGTCACTCTGTTTAAATTAAAATTATCTAATTCAACTGTACAGCAAAACGGTCTTAATTAAATTTTTCCTATCTGCTCTCTGCAAGCATTGTTCTCTTTTCAAAACTAGGTTTTAGTTCTTCAAACTCTGAGAAGGAAATTTAAAAATATCTATATCTGCCTTTGTTACTTTTGTTTCAGGCATGGAAATGGATTTCTTTCAGCCTTCCTAGCTGGCCCTCTACACTCTACTGCTACTGGCCAAGCTCCCAGCTTGCTCTACAAATCCTCAACACCAGGAACATGAAATGTTCCTTTCTCACTCACCTCAGGATCTTTAGCACTGCTGAATACACGCTTCAGGTGACCTGTAGTGGGAAGGGAAAATGAACCAGATGCTGTCAGAAAACTGCCTGGGCTGCTGAATCCAACAGAACAAGTCAACTCAAACAGGTACGATTTCCTGTTTCACAACATCCCTCCAGGAGACACATTCCATTCACACATCCAGCAAGGGATCAGGACAATATTCTTGGCTGTTCCTACACTTCAGCCTGTTTAGCCAGTAAATGAATACAAAGATGATCAAGAAAATGCAAATTGTTCTTTAACACTCAATGCTCCTGTTCTACCAAACACATAAAACAGCTTCTGAAATCCTCTCCTTCAGGTACTCTTTTTTTTTCCCAATCAGATACATGCACTAATTCTCATTAACTTGCAGGAAACAGTTGCCCAGAAAAGCTTCCCAAAATTCCCCTGAGCTGTGGCAGTTCTGTTGTGGAAGAGCACAGCAGCACCTCTAGGGTTCAGGAGCAGACACTCCCTGCTTTAGAGTTTGCACTTCCTTTCAAAGGGAATCAATCTTTTAGCACTCAGTAAAAGGTTATTAGGTTAGACAGTCAAATCCTTTAATGACAAAATTTAAAAAGAAATAAGCTTTCTCTGAATCCTGGGAACAACTGCCGAGTTTTTAGAAGGCCATCCCTGAAGCTCTGCCAGTCTACATTTTCAAAGCTGTCTTGCTTGTCCCAGCAACCGGCGTAAATGACAGACTCTGCTGCCACAGACTCCCCTGCGGAGGGAACGGATGCCCTGGAGGTTCCCCTGTAAATGCTGCTCCTGTGTCTACAGACACCCCCTTTTTAGCTGAACCTCTTGACAGGAGCTTTACCAAACCACTGGCACTCTAATTCTCTTTCTGTTTCAAAATCAGAAACTCAGCCACCAAGAAAGAGCAGGAAGATATACAAAAGCCACGTTAGGATACACCCTTACCAAAGTAGAATGGAAAACTCTACTTACGAACAAAGTGTGCACCGTAATATGCGGAAAAACAAACACCATAGGCAGCAAAAGCTGCTGTGGCCAGATGGTGGATCATTGTCCCAGTGCTGTGCAAGTTTTCTCCAACACTAGAAAAACAAGTGCCCAGTCAGAGTGGAGCTGCCCACTGACCAATGCTCAAATCAGGAGGGTTCTCCTGATCTGAGCAAGGCCTAGGGCTGCTCTGACACTCAGGCCTTCCGTGCACCAAGGCAACCTTCTGATGCCACTATGACGATGTGGCAACCATGCCCTGACATCACAAAGGAAACGCTCCATGTTGGTCTGTGAATTTATGCCAAGCAATAACCAACCTTCACTACAGCAAACACAAAAGAGCCTGGGAAGTTCTTCTCTGTCACAAAGCAGCAAAAAATCCCCTCATGGGCCAAACCCTGTTATTCAGGGATCCAAGAGGAACTCCAAGAGTGCCCCAAGGACCTACAGCCTGTTCCCCAGCTGAGCACTCAGATGGGCCTCAAGCAAAGGCAACCAGGCCAAGAAAATGGCCCACAGCATTGCACATGTGAGAAATGGCTCCCACTTTTAAAGGTTTAATAAACCTTAACAAAGGACTGACTAAGGAAAAATTGCAGCATTGGGAGTCTCTGTGACTAGCAGCCATGTGCTCATCTACAAAAAGGATGCTCTGCCTTTTATACCCTTAGCCCCTCCAAAAGTTTTGTCAGTCAACTCTTTCTCTGCTGTCCATTGGTGGAGATTACTTTCTTGCATCTTGACTGGAGGTCAGGTGTTGTTACACCCTGCCTGCTGGTCACGAGCCAGCCCTCCCCAAATGCCCTGACTACCAAGGCTATTACAAGGGAGACAAGAAAGAGGACTATGGGAGGATATATTACAATACCATCTCTACACATTTGAACATCCACATAACATCTACTTCTTAATTGTCAGAGCCAACCATTGCATTACTCACCCAGAACACACAGAACCAGGTGAGAAGCCACTGTTGGCATCACAGCTGAAATCCTTCCTAACAAATCTCCCCACATATTTGCACCTTTATTGGACATGCCCAGGGCTCCGGTGCGGGTACATCTCTGCCTTTCTTTCCCTTTGGCAGCAGTCGAACTGGCAGCATCTGCCCACCAGCATCAGCTGCTCCAAGCTGGGAATGCCACTGGCGGTGCTGATTTCCAGAGGCTTCTGTGTGCCAGGGGAAGCCAAGGCAGGAGCGGGTTGAACGGTGCTGGCGCTGCTGCTGCTCTGTGCCAGAGAGCCCCGGCTGGGCAGGGGACGGTGCCCACTGCCCTGCGGGCTCCTTCTCCTGCCACAGCTGGGCACACCTGGCAACAAGGCATGACAACTTGTGGGCAAGCCAAGGGGTTTCTGGGGCTGCACTGCTCTGCACACACCCAGCACACCTGCAGCACAGAATTTTAGCCCTCAAACAGGTAAACCAAAGGGAAACAGCTGGAAAAGATTTCATTTTGACCATTCTTACCTGCTCAACAGAAGTCTTCAAAATGAACGTTACCAAGCAGGGCCCAATCCCTGCTGCCAGGTCAGGGTTAGAAGAGAGTCAATCCTTGATCTCAGCACAGGGTGTGTGGGGAGTCACTTCCGCAACACGTGCACACCCAGCAATCTCAGTTACTAGTTTGTATCCATGGATCTAAGACATATTCAATACTTTGCTGAAACTCACAGGCTAAATATTCCCCCAAATTATTTGATTTACTGATTGATACTTATTGACTTATTGATACTTAAATCACTTCACCGAATTTACTGACATGAGAAGAGGAGTGTCCTTTAGTCCCTGCCTGTCTTTGACACAGGTTCAGAAGGAGACCCATGCACAAAATAACCCAGGACAAAACTGGGATTGCAAAGCAAATTCATTCTATTTGTTGCAGTAGCAAATCATACATACCAAGCCCTGGATTCCTAAAAATCTGCTGAGCAGGAGAAGGAGGTGGAGCGTGGTACTCGGCAGAAGGGGCAGGTAGGTAGTGCACTTTCAGGACATCCCCTGGATCAAAACGCTGTGCATGTCATCCTTCTCACCCTTCCAGCTCAGAACCAGGCCTTGTATCTCCTGCTCAGGAGTGGAATTTCCCAGTTACAGCATCAGCTCACACATGGCTGGTGTGTGAGATGAGACCAATGAATCCAGGATTTAAAAGAACTGGAAGAGTTAAAATTTTAGCAAGATTTAGTTAGGCAGAAAGAGTATAGCAAGAAGAGTAGAAATAATAAGGAATAGTTAATTTCTAGCAGATAAGGTAGTTAAGGCTAGGGTAATATATCACTTGCCTGTCTTTACTATGTTTAAAGAAGCGGGATGGGATGCGGATTTCTTTGTGACAAAGAAGAGGACCGTAGCCTGCACCTGGGCCCCGAAATTTCAGCTTTAGCCAAGGGGTGCAAAAGCCTGCCAACAGGTCATAAGGAAAGAGGTCAAATTGAGGAAGACGTCTTGGCTTCATCAGAAGGAGACCATTCCCTGCTTTAAAACCCACCCACCCATGTGATGTGAAAGAACCCGCAAATATGAGGGAACTTTGGACTCAATTATAATACATTTTAATACAAAGGGGGTAGGTGAGGTTGCCTAATTAATATGTATTAGTAGTTTTGGGAATTATATGAATATGTAGGACTTTTTTAGATAAGTAGAGCGGCAGTGATTCTTCACACATGTCTTTAGGAGACAACTCCTCATGTGCCTGGCGCTGTAATAAACACACCACCTTCTACCTTTAACTGTGGTGAGTTCTATTCCACACCTCATTTGGTGACCGCGGCAGGAATGCTTCTCTGCTCCAGCGAGAACAACCGGGCTCTGGACGTCTCTGGGCGCTGCCAGGACATTCCTTTCCTGGAGGCACCTCCGCTCTCGGCTGTTCCTCGTGGGGGACAGACAAGACTGCTGGGACTGTGGAGAAAGGGAACGTTTAACTCTGTATAAAGTAACCTGTAAGGTGTATGCAGGGGAAGGGCTGTTCACAAGTCACACAGAGATGTCCTGTGCACAACGTACGCCTGTACAGTTTGGGTTTGGGTCTGGCTGCTGGCAGAAAGGATTTGCTGTGTTAATCAGGACCTGCTAGCAATTCTGGGGGTGAATTGAGCAAATCCTGTTTCATTGCTGCTGTTTTTCCTGTGTTTTGTAATTGTGGTTGTGTTTTCAGTGTGTGAATGTTTGAGGAAGGTGATGTGGGTGGATGCTGATGTGGTGGATGGTGTGTGTTGTGTTGATAAAAGTGAGCACTCTGTCCCCTCATAAAGATATACTCCTTTCCCGGTGAGCCTGTGTATGTGGACTTTCTAGTTGCAGGGGTTGGTGCTCCCTGTGACACCTGGTGCTTGGTTATACAGGAGGGTTGAGTGGTTTTTCTCCCACATTGTGGTCATTTGGGACTGCATGGTTGTGTTTGGGGAGATTTTAGGATTTTGTTTGCAAGAAGTGCAGCAATTTATGCAGAAAACTTCAGTGTGGTGATTTATGATGTTGAATTATGGTAGTTCCTTTCTACCCACCCTCCTCCCCCAGGGTTTAAAATCCCCTGCCATGAGGTGGACGCTCTCTATCCTCCTCTGGACATCTTCTTTCCTCTCCTGGACACTCCCTTTCTCTCCTGGAGTTGTTCTCCATTAAAGCTGTGGGACTTTGGTCCCGGGAAGAGAGAGCGCCTCTCGTCTTTTGCTTTTGTCCTTGTCAGTGTCACTGGGCCCAGAGCTCGCCAAACTGATCCCCCACGAGATGAAAACTGACAAATGGCCCCATATACACAGCTCAAAAATTGGCCACATTTTTGATGGACTGGGGTGTTCCCCACATTTTGGAATTCCCTATTCCCACACAGGTCAGGCAATTGTTGAAAGGACGCACCACACTCTAAATTCATTCTAGATCAACAAAAGGGGGAGTGGCTCAAGCAACCACCCAGATGAGGTTGAGCAAAGCTTTATATGTTTTTATATTTTGAATAGCTCATTTGCAGGAACTAATCCTCCAATTTTTAGGCACTTTTCAAACAGCACACAGGCAAAATTGAAAGAAAATCCTTCGATTTTAATCAGAAACCTTGAGATAGGACAAATTGAAGGACCATTTCCGCTAATCACTTGGGGCAAAGGGTATGTTGCATTTGCACAGGTTCTGGACCTAAGATGGTCCCTGTGAAGGACGTGAAACCGTCTCATACACAAGAGCGCAGCGACAATTCCACCAGCAGGGAAATGAGCACACAGACGTGAGCCGCATGGAGAAGCTACGATGCATGCCACCTGTTCCCTGTTCAACCTGTGAAAGCTACAAATCTTGAGTTTGATGTTGATTTTTGGACTGTGAAAATGGTTTGTATCATAGAGCTCTTTCAGCAAAAGCGTGGTGTCCATTGTGTTCAAAAGAATTCTACGATATCCAAATTTGTAAAAATTGAAGGTTAGGGGGACAGTTTAGTGCCCTATAGTTGGCCAGTCCCTGAACAAGTGCTAAAAGATTTGCTTGAGAACTGAAATAGATGGGGAAGCTTTTGCCAAAAAACAGCTGAGCAGGAACATGGAGCTTGATCAAATGATATACAGGCTCTTGTTGGTTTTGCTTGCTTGCTTTTGTATGCATACATGCCTGTAGATCAACCAAAAATGAATGTTTACCTTGCTTTAGCCAAGTCAGCAGGCTCAGACACCATGTGTTTGACCAATTTGAGCCTAGATAAATCCTTTGCAACCCTTTTGGTCGGTGTGCCTGTGCCAGCCAAGGAGTAGCCAATACCCAATCGTGACAAATATTGCTGTGAGGCTGCCAACGAGACCAATCCCATAACCAGCTGGCATCACTGGGCCCCTGATCTTCTTAAAGCACCTTCTGAACCTCAAGAATTGGAATTCTTGGTTCATTGGTGATGGAATTTTGTGCTGAGTTTCAGTACCAGGGAGATCCACAGTAAAATGTTACTCCCCATCATCCTGAGGAAAGACACCCAAGTTTGTGGTGCAATTGTACTACCCCAGTGCCCCCTAAGGGTGAAACTGCTGATGAGTAGATGACCTAGATGAGTCCCCATGACAATTAGCAACAAAATATTGGCTCATTTGTGGAGATAGAGCCTGGCAGGACATTCCCTCAAAAATTAAAGGTGGCCCATGTAGCATCATGTACCTCACTGTGATAGCACCTATTGTTAAAAAAGCCATCAAGAGAAAACACAGAGAAAAAAGATTTGCCCATCGTTATAAAGAAAACTGTAATAGCAATGTCAGACCCCAGGGCCCTGCAAAATGAGGTACATCGAATTTATTTCTACATGAACTTGCCTCGGGCGAGGCATTGAAACCATTACACCGATTGGGGTGTTGGCTGAAGAAAGAAGACAGTGCTACTTCCATTGCAATTAGTGACATGATGACTGATGTTAGTGCTGTCAGACATGCAACCTTACAGAACAGAGCAGCAATTGATTTCCTTAGCAGCCATTCCATGTGTTCAGTGTCACCCACATGTTCAACACTGTCACTGTCAGCTTTGACAGCTTTTGGACTGTGTTTGAAAAGTCAAATTTTTCTGACTGTTGAAGGGCTTTGGGGCCCAGAGTTCTTGTTAGGAACAAGGGATTAAGTGTGTGAGCCATGGAGTTGTTGGACCAGGTGTTTTGTGTAAGTAGTGAGAAGGGTTTCCTCCTTTCTGTTTCTCTTTCAAGGGGAATATTAATGTTGCCCCTGAGTCCTCAGGAGAGGAGCCTGTGGACTGAGCTGCAGCAGAGGGAGCTTTGCCTGGCACCGAGAGCTGAGGGAACAATTCCCAGGAGCCCGAGGAGCTTGGTAAGGACAGAGCCCCCACTGGTTTAGAGAGGGGTGAGATGCTGCTCTGAGCCTGCCTCTGGCAGTGAGGGAGATGAGAAGGGTTGAGTTCCTCTCTGCAGGCTTGGTGCTTCCTGGTGCCTTTAGTTCAAATGCTGCACTGGCACAATCTGCCTGAGCCCTGCCCTCCACGCTTCTCCAGAGGCTCTGACACTGAGTCCTCTGAGGGAATCCACAAAATTAGAGGGTTTTGGGAAAGCTGCAAAAGGCAGGTCTCGGATACAGTAGAACTGTGATTACAGCTAAGCAGCAGCCATGAGATAGGTCAGCAGAAAAATTATTTAAACTGCAGAAAAGCAAAGACTAGAACAATGGTCTGTGCATTAACGCTGGTCTAGAATAACTCTCTAAGCTACAGAAAAGTTTATCTAGCAAGATATTAGGAAGGTTGAAGCTTAATAATGGAGCTCAGTGCGTTGTGTTTTAAGGCTTACACGTAGGTATTGTATTCGAAATAAGCGAGCATTGTTTTAACCAATGGAACATGTGCTTATAGTGATTGGATAGAACTACTGTCAAAAAGCTTTTGCTTTGTGTGATTGGTCAAAAAAATTATAAAGTAAGTTGGAACATTAAGTTCTTTGTCTGCTGCCTGGGATGTAGGCTGCTGGCATCTTCCCATTGTCATAACCATGTAATGAGACTGATGCTGGAAAACAAACAGCTCGAGGCGCGTTCCTCAGCAGTCCCGGCCCATTCGTGATTTCTACATAGCCCCCTGCCAGTGTCAAATGGCATGGCTTGATTTGCAGGGCAGAAAGTCTTACACATCTGCAATATCCTATCAGAGTCCTAGTTTGGCTTCACTCAAAGAAAGAGGAGAGTGCACCTAACACTGACCACTTGTTATGCAATATCTTCCACCTTGCCCTTGTACCCCTACAGAGAGGCTGTCTGCACAATGCCCAGAACACCATCCAAATCTGCAGCAAGTACAGGAAAATCAGGCAGAGAATCTTTCTGTTTTCAAGGTCCCCCTTCCTAGGTGACTTGACCCTTTCTACCTGATTCTCACTTGAGATCTACCCATGATAGAGCACTGCAGGAAAACACTTTAAAGGGTCATTAACCAGGCCCTGCTTGGAAAGCAAGGGCAGAAACTCTTTCCCTCCCTGATAGGATGCGGGCTGGCAGCTGCTGCTCTGAAGATGTGCAGCTGCCACTCTCTGGAGAGGCCATGGAAGGGCTGTGATGGTCTACGGGAACCAGAGGAACGATGAGATCAGGCTGGCATTTAAGCTTCATGGGAACAAGCATAATGAAGAGCTCACAGTGGAGATGAAATTTGCCTGTGCCTGGCTCCTCCGATGAAACCCCAAGAAGTCCAGATGAAGCAAACACCTTCTCCCAAGAAGCTAGGAAAACCTCAGAGTCCTGAGCACATGCACTTAGCCTGGAAGGGCCTGGAGGCAGCTCTAAATGCTCAGGTGAGGCAGCACTGAGGTCCTGGTATGAGAGCGCTGTGTAGCAGTGAGGGAAGGAAACGGGAAGCAAAGGGAAGGCTGGGTCACTATTGGTCTTTGGGTGTGTTTCCCTTGGCAGCAACTGTACTGTCAGGGAAAACAAAAGCTCCCTGAATGGTTAAAACTGAAAATCAGGGACAAAGACTCTCTAACTAGTCAAAGTTACAAAGTGGTGTGTTCATTATGCCGGCGGGCAGCACAGGGGATGGTCACTCCCGAAATGCGTGACCGCTGGCTGGGCTGGGCTCGGCTCGGCACAGCACAGCACAGCAGGATCCAGCAGGACAGGGAAGGGCAAGGCAGGCACGGAAGGGCAGGGCAGGGCACTGGGAGCAGTGACAGGCTCTGTCCCCATGCTGCATCCCATGCCTGGGTAACCATCGGGGACAGAGAGGAAGGACATTGCTCTGTCTTGGCTGCGGAAAGGATGAAAAGGGGGAGTTAGAAAACATTAATTTGGACTCCTTTTCAGCAGACGAGTTGGTTTTATCTCACCATGTCTGCCTGTCTTTGGCAGAGTTGGCACATTGCTCATGAATTGGAGTCAGCTACGGCAGCAGGAATGGGAAGCATATTTGTCAGCATTGATATCAAAGCCAAAGTGCTGCCCCATGGATGGATGGTGCTTTCTTCAGGGGATTTCGGGCCTAGAGTTGTAGCAAACTCACACTGGTGTCTTCCCAAGCAGCGTTGCCTTTTTCTTTCCTCAGGAATCACCTCTTCTTTTTCTTCCCCCCAATCTGGGGAGAGTTCCCATGCAAATGTCTCCTGCAGCCAACTCCTGTCACTGTAGACTGACAAAGGAGATCTTGCAGTGGGGAGAGACTCCCTAGAGCTGCTGTGGAGAGCTGAAGGGGGAAGCTTTGTCCCTTAGTCTTGAAGTGTTGTTGGGGAGCTGCTTGTGCTCTGGGGGGCGGACAACAATGATGTTTATCCAAGCCTTGCAGGTTCATTCCTGAGCTTGCTGACACACCACAGAGACTTTGGGGTTGTCGTACTGGCAAACAAATTTCAGTCTGGGCACTTCTTGAAATGCTTCAATTATTCTTTTTTTGCTTTTCTGCAGAAATGTTGTCATCATCTATTCCTTCAAGAGAATCTTTTCCTACTTTTTGGGGAATTCCTTTTGCTGCCCTCCCAGACCAGGCCAATTCCCAGGGCTCCTTCCCAAAGTGAGGTGCAGCCCATGGCCTCCACTCTCCAGCTGGAACAGAAGGAAGCACGGAGTTTGCAGTTGTGGGAGAGGAGCTTCTCTTTCCTGCCTGCTTTCCCTTTGGGACAGATTGGTGTGTGCTCATTTGATAAAGGCAGGTTTAAACTCTGAAGCAGTTGTGTTTCAAACTGCTCCCTTCTCCAGCTCTTCTGTGGGTATCCTTGGACAAAAGGCCTCTTGGTGGGAGCTCCCAATGGCAGGTTAAGGAAGGAGGTTGATATTTCAGGGTTGTGAATGCTGAAAGCAGCTGGTTTCTGGAATCCAGAACTGGGAATGGCTCATTTTGTCTCCTGCCTGCAGAAAAGGAAGTTGCAAAGTAGGAATTTCATTTGTGGAGATGGCAACCAGGGGTGTTTGCCAAGAGATGGGCTGGCAGAGAGGCAGGTCTTGTGCTAAATTGGCTGTGTGTTTGTTTTGATGGTGGAGAGGGTCAGAGATGCAGACACACCAGCTGTAGGAACAGTGTGATTTACTGTAATGCCAAAATGTAAAAAAGAGTCAGGAAAGGATAAGCTAAGCAATGCACCTCAGCATTATTACAAAAGGGTGCCTCTGGTGATTAAGGAAGATCCATCACCAGGTAGCCCAATGGTTTCCCCTTCATCCAGAGCTGCACATCAGCTGGGGGAAGCTGTCCCAGCCCAGCCCTGCAGAGCCACGGTCGGGAACCGGGAAATCCTGCGGTGCCTCCACCTTTGGTGGCCACAAGGCTCCTGAGTGCGCTGTGAGAGTAGCCCGGCTCCGACAGTGCTGGACGAGCAATGTGCCAGAGCTTCTGCTGGGGCACAGCTGGTGTCATTCTCCTCTTGGTTTTCTCCCCAGGCCTGCCCAGGGCTCAAGGAGGAACCAAGGCCAGGTGTGGCCTTGTCCATTTTCCTCATGCAGAAAGGTGAAGACTTGTTCCACCAGTGAATGCATGCAACAATCCTTTTGATAGTAACACTTGGTTAAGGAGCAGATACGTAGAATATTGGGTTGGGAATGTCTCCTAGAGGGCAGCTTTGGCTCAGGTCCTGTTGTTGAGGCTTCAGTCAGGGTCTGTTGTTCAGGCCTTGGTCCTTCCGTATTTTGTGGTGCAAATCACACCTGTGCAGAGCTGCAAACAACCAGGTCTATCATTAGCACATTTGAGACAGGGAACAGGATTAGCCCCGCAAGGCCAGGCTAGGGCCAAGAGCAGAAGGCCAGCACCCTGCTTTTGCCCACAGGCAGCCCTGCAGAGCAAGCAGCCCCTCCTGCCCAGGGGCTGAGGTGCCCGAAGCTGCCTCCCCGCTGTGCAGCTCTGCAGAGCCCGCGGGGCGCAGGGTCCTGGGCAGCCAGGGCAGCCCGGCTGCCTTGGGGCACAAGGAGTGCCCCAGAGAGAAGCTGCTGCCCTTTGCTTTGGAACTGTTGCTCAGAGTCTTGTCAATAATCCACAGTGTCTGATGTGTTTTCCTTTCCTCTCCCAAGTTTAACACAGCTTTTTGAGAAAACTGACTGATGTAGCTGCTGCTGGTGGTGCTTTTGTCTGCAGGTGAGGGCAGGTGATTTGGACCAAGGACAGAGTCCATTGTTAACACCCCAGCCTTTGCCAAGTCAAGAAAGCCATTCAAAATTGGGCTACCACAACTGAGCTGTTTTCCTAGGTTTTGGAAAGCTACCACCTTAAGAAACCCAACAGATTTTCCTCCAGGAGGATACCAGCTGTAGCATGATTCCAATGTTTTCCACCCCTTTTCAGTGTCTTTTAACAGTTCCACAGTACCCAGCAGGAATGAAACGACCTGTGATAATGTGATTTGAGAGCTTTGTGTTGTTCGTTGCCACATGAGTGTTCATGACAAGCTGGACACTCCACTCGTGGCTCTGTCAAGTTAAATTTATCCCAATTCTGTGCAAATAGCAGCCCCGAGATGCTGAGAAGAGCAGGCACAGTGGGTGGGTGTGCATGCACACACCCAGAGGCTGACTGCTCTGTGGGCAGAAGGTTTTGAACTGTTGTAAATCATCACACTCCCAAGCTGGAGGAAGAAAACAAATCTATATGAAAAGATAAAAATCTATATGGAATGAAAAGATATCAAAATGAATGAAATAATACATATTAATTTATCATATCTGTAATTTAACACCTATATACTATTGCTGGCAGGGGGTCTCTGTAAAAATCATGATCATGACGGGGCTGCTGAGGAACGCGCCTCGAGCTGTTTGTTTTCCAGCATCAGTCTCATTCCATGGTTATGAAAATGGGAAGATGCCAGCAGCTCACATCTCTGGCAGTGGGCAATGGACTTAATGATACAACTTGCTTGAAAAGTTTTTTGACCAATCACACAAAGCAGAAGCATATTGACAGTAGTTCTACCCAACCACTATAAGCACACTTACCTTTGGTTAAAACACTGCTTGCTTATTTTGAATACAATACCTGCTTGTAAACCTTAAAACACAATGCACCGAGCTCCATTATTAAGCTTAGAAGTTCCTAATATCTTGCTAGAGATATTTTTTTGAAGCTTAGGGAGTCATTCTAGCCAAGTATTAATACACAGACCATTGTTCTATTTGTCCTTACTTTTCTACTTCTTACATAAGTTTTCTGCTGACAAATCTTATGGCTGCTGCTTAGCTTAACTGCAGTTCTGTTGTCTCTGACGCCTGCCTTTTGCAGCTTTCTCAAAACCCTCTGATTTGAAGGATTCCCACAATTCCCCCTCTGGGTACAACTAAAAAGAAACCTTTGTAACCATGTTGTTTATTAACTACCTTGCATTTCATAGCTTTACTATAGTATACCTGCTTATTTCTTGCTTAAAGCATCCTTTTTGCTCGCATTAAGCCTTGCTGTATTGCAACACAGCAATTTTAATGCTGTGGAAGTCAAGGCAGTTCAAAGGGCATAAGTCATGTCTGATAGCAATTACAAGTCGTTGTCCAAAAAAAGTCTCGCCTGTTCCGAAGTTTTAATTCAAAACCTTCCTCCATGTCTATACCATCACCCATTTCAAGAACTCTCTCTGAATCCATTTCCTACCTCTCTGTCTTGTGTGATAAAAACTTCTTTGATAGTTTTGTCCATCATTTGTCACACACACCGACATATGCAAGGCATTACTATTACTATCACTACCAAAACACCCAATACATATAGAGACCTATTCTACAAAGTTCCCTTAGCCAAGGTGCAAAGCTTCATCCTTGGAACAAATGATCTAACCATGACCCACCATCTTCTTTAATTGGACTGTCAAATCTTTCAGCTTTTGTATGCTTTTGTGGATGGATTCAGAGTGATCAGACAGGTTCATGCAATGCAATCCTTCAAATTCCTCAAAACCAAGCCCATGTGCCTGTGAAAGAAAATCAATTGCTGCTCTGTTCTGTAAGGCTGCATGTCTGACAGCACTAACATCAGTCATCATGTCACTAATTGCAATGGAAGTAGCACTGTCTTCTTTCTTCTGCCAACAACCCAATTGGTATATTGGTTTCAATGCCTCGCCCGAGGCAAGTTGATGTAGAAATAAATTCGATGTACCTAATTTTGCAGGGCCATAGGGTCTGAAATTGCTATTACAGTTTTCTTTATAATGATGGGCAAATCTTTTTTCTCTGTGTTTTCTCTTGATGGCTTTTTTAACGATAGGTGCTATCACAGTGAGTTGTCTGATACTACATGGGCCACATTTAATTTTTGAGGGAATGTCCTGCCAGGCTCTACCTCCACAAATGAGCAAATACTCTGTTGCTAATTGTTGTGGGGAGTCATCTAGGTCATCTACTCATCAGCAGTTTCACCCTTAGGGGGCACTGGGGTAGTACAATTGCACCACAAACTTGAGTATCTGTCCTCAGGATGATGGGGAGTAACATTTAACTGTGGATCTCCCTGGTACTGAAACTCATCACAAAATTCCATCACCAATGAACCAAGAATTCCAATTCTTGAGGTTCAGAAGGTGCTTTAAGAAGATCAGGGGCCCAGTGATGTCAGCTGGTTATGGGATTGGTCTTGTTGGTAGCCTCACACCAATATTTGTCATGATTGGGTATTGGCTACTCCTTGGCTGGCACAGGCACACCGACCAAACAGGTTGCAAAGGATTTGTCTGGGCTAAAACTGGTCAAACACATGGAGTCTGAGCCTGCTGACTTGGCTAAAGCAAGGCAAACATTCATTTTTTGGTTGATCTACAGGCATGTATGCACAGCAAGCAAGCAAGCAAGCAAAACCAACAAGTGCCAGTATATCCTTTGATCAAACTCCATGTTCCTGTTCAGCTGTTTTTAGGATGAAGCTTGCCCATCTATTTCAGTTCTCAAGCAAATCTTTTAGCACTTGTTCAGGGACTGGCCAACTATAGGGCACTAAACTGTCCCTCTAACCTTCAATTTTTACAAATTTGGATATCTTAGAATTCTTTTAACACAATGGACACCACGCTTTTGCTGAAAGAGCTCTATGAGACAAACCATTTTCACAGTCCAAAAATCAACATCAAACTCAAGATTTGTAGCTTTCACAGGTTGAACAGGGAACGTCAGGCATGCACCGTAGCTTCTCCATGCGGCTCACGTCTGTGTGCTCATTTCCCTGCTGGTGGAATTGTCGCTGCGCTCTTGTGTATGAGATGGTTTCACGCCCTTCGCGGGGACCCACATAGGTCCGACACCTTTGCAAATACAAGCATACCCTTTGCCCCAAGTGATTAGCGGAAATGGTCCTTCAATTTGTCCTTACTCAAGGTTTCTGATCAAAACTGAAGGATTTTCTTTCAATTTTTCCTCTGTGCTGTTTGAAAAGTGCCTAAAAATTGGAGGATTAGTTCCTGCAAATGAGCTTTTAAAAACATAAAGACATCTAAAGCTTTGCTCAACCTCATCTGGGTTGTTGCTTGGGCCACTCCCCCTTTTGTTGATCTAGAATGGTTTTAGAGTGTGGTGCGTCCTTTCAACAATTGCCTGACCTGTGTGGGAATAGGGAATTTCAAAAGTGTGGCAAACACCCCAGTCCATCAAAAATGTGGCCAATTTTTGAGCTGTGTATATGGGGCCATTTGTCAGTTTTCATCTCGTGGGGGATCAGTTTGGTGAGCTCTGGGCCCAGTGACACTGACAAAGACAAAAGCAAAAGACGAGAGGTGCTCTCTCTTCCTGGGACCAAAGTCCCACAGCTTTAATGGAGAACAACTCCAGGAGAGAAAGGGAGTGTCCAGGAGAGGAAAGAAGATGTCCAGAGGAGGATAGAAAGTGTCCACCTCATGGCAGGGGATTTTAAACCCTGGGGGAGGAGGGTGGGTAGAAAGGAACTCCCATAATTCAACATCATAAATCACCACACTGAAGTTTTCTGCATAAATTGCTGCACTTCTTGCAAACAAAATCCTAAAATCTCCCCAAACACAACTGTGCAGTCCCAAATGACCACAATGTGGGAGAAAAATCACTGAACCCCCCTGTATACCCAAGCACCAGGTGTCACAGGGAGCACCAACCCCTGCAACTAGAAAGTCCACACACACAGGCTCACTGGGGAAGGAGTATATCTTTATGAGGGGACAGAGTGCTCACTTTTCTCAACACAACACACACCATCCACCACATCAGCATCCACCCACATCATCTTCCTCAAACATTCACACACTGAAAACACAACCACAATTACAACACACAGGAAAAATAGAAGCAATGAAACAGGATTTGCTCAATTCACCCCCAGAATTGCTAGCAGGTCTTTATTGACACAGCAAATCCTTTCTGCCAGCAGCCAGACCCAAACCCAAACTGTACAGGCGTACATTGTGCACAGGACATCTCTGTGTGACTTGTGAACAGCCCTTCCCCTGCATACACCTTACGGGTTACTTTATACAGAGTTAAACGTTCCCTTTCTCCACAGTCCCAGCAGTCTTGTCTGTTCCCTGCGAGGAACAGTCGAGAGCGGAGGTGCCTCCAGGAAAGGAATGTCCTGGCAGTGCCCAGAGAGGTCCAGAGCCCGGTTGTTCTCGCTGGAGCAGAGAAGCGTTCCTGCCGCAGTCACCAAATGAGGTGTGGAATAGAACTCCCCACAGATGAAGGTAGAAGGTGGTGTGTTTATTACAGCGCCAGGCACACGAGGAGTTGTCTCTTAAAGACATGTGTGAAGAATCACTGCCGCTCTACTTATCTAAAAAAGTCCTACATATTCATATAATTCCCAAAACGACTAATACATATTCATTAGGTAACACTGCCTACCCCCCTTTGTAATAAAATATATTGTAATTGAGTCCAAAGTTCCTTCACATTTCTGCAGTCTTTCACTTCAAAAGGCTTGGTGGGTTTTAAAGTGGGGAATGGCCTCCTTCAGATTAAGGCCAAGACGTCTTCCTCAATTTGACCTCTTTCCTTATGACTTGTTGGCAGGCTTTCGCACCCCTTGGCTAAAGCTGAAATTTCAGGGCCCAGGTGCAGGCTACGGTCCTCTTCTTTGTCACAAAGAAATCCGCATCCCATCCTGCTTCTTTAAACATAGTAAAGACAGGCAAGTGATATATTACCCTAGCCTTAACTACCTTATCTGCTAGAAATTAACTATCCCTTATTATTTCTACTCTTCTTGCTATACTCTTTCTGCCTAACTAAATCTTGTTAAAATTTTAACTCTTCCAGTTCTTTTAAATCCTGGATTCATTGGCCTCATCTCACGCACCAGCCATGTGTGAGCTGATGCTGTAACTGAGAAATTCCACTCCTGAGCAGGAGATACAAGGCCTGGTTCTGAGCTGGAAGGGTGAGAAGGACGAGATGCACAGCATTTTGATCCAGGGGATGTCCTGAAAGTGCACTGCCTACCTGCCCCTGCTGCCGAGCACCACGCTCCACCTCCTTCTCCTGCTCAGCACATTTTTAGGAATCCAGGGCTTGGTATATATGATTTGCTACTGCAACAAATAGAATGAATTTGCTTTGCAATCCCAGTTTTGTCCTGGGTTATTTTGTGCATGGGTCTCCTCCTGAACCTGTGTCAAACACTGGCAGGGACTGAAGGACACTCCTATTCTCATGTCAGTAAATACGGAGAAGTGATTTAACTTTCAACAAGTCAAAAGGTATCAATGAGTAAATCAAATAATTTGGGGGAATATTTAGTCTGTGAGTTTCAGGAAAGTATTGAATATGTCTTAGATCCATGGATACAAACTAGTAATTGAGATTGCTGGGTGTGCACGTGTTGCGGAAGTGACTCCCCACACACCCCGTGCTGAGATCAAGGATTGCCTCTTTTCTAACCCTGAGCTGGCAGCAGGGATCGGGCCCTGCTTGGTAACGTTCACTTTGAAGACTTCTGTTGAGCAGGTAAGAATGGTCAAAATGAAATCTTTTCCAGCTGTTTCCCTTTGGTTTAGCTGTTTGAGGGTTAAAATTCTGTGCTGCAGGTGTGCTGGGTGTGTGCAGAGCAGTGCAGCCCCAGACACCCCTTGGCTTGCCCACAAGTTGTCATGTCTTGTGGCCAGGTGTGCCCAGCTGTGGCAGGAGAAGGAGCCCGCAGCGCAGTGGGCACCGTCCCCTGCCCAGCCGGGGCTCTCTGGCACAGAGCAGCAGCAGCGCCAGCACCGTTCAACCCGCTCCTGCCTTGGCTTCCCCTGGCACACAGAAGCCTCTGGAAATCAGCACCCCCAGTGGCGTTCCCAGCTTGGAGCAGCTGCTGCTGGCGGGCAGATGCTGCCAGTTCGACTGCTGCCAAAGGGGACGAAAGGCAGAGATGTACACACACTGGAGCCCTGGGCATGTCCAATAAAGGTGCAAATATGTGGGGAGATTTGTTGGGAAGCATTTCAGCTGTGATGCCAACAGTGGCTTCTCTCCTGGTTCTGTGTGTTCTGGGTGAGTAATGCAATGGTTGGCTCTGACAATTAAGAAGTAGATGTTATGTGGATGTTCAAATGTGTAGAGATGGTATTGTAATATATCCTCCCATAGTCCTCTTTCCCATCCCTCTTGTAATAGCCTTGGTAGTCAGGGCATTTGGGGAGGGCTGGCTTGTGACCAGCAGGCAGGGTGTAACAACACCTGACCTCCAGTCAGGATGCAAGAAAGTAATCTCCACCAATGGACAGCAGAGAAAGAGTTGACTGACAAAACTTTTGGAGGGGCTAAGGGTATAAAAGGCAGAGCATCCTTTTTGTAGATGAGGACATGGCTGCTAGTCACTGAGACTCCAAATGCTGCAATTTTTCCCTTTTCAGTCCTTTGTTAAGGTTTAATAAACCTTTAAAATTTTAAAAGTGAGAGTCATTTCTCACATGTGCAATGCTGTGTGCCATTTTCTTGGTCTGGTTTCCTTTGCTTGTGTCCCATCTGAGTGCTCAGCTGGGGTACAGGCTGTAGGTGCTTGGGGCACTCCTGGAGTTCCTCTTGGATCCCCTGAACAACAGGGTTTGGCCCATGAGGGGATTTTGTGCTGCTTTGTGACAGAGAAGAACTTCCCAGGCTCTTCTGTGTTTGCTGTAGGGAAGGTTGGTTATTGCTGTGCAGAAATTCACAGACCAACATGGAGTGTTTGCTTTGTGATGTCAGGGCATGGTTGCCACATTGTCGTCGTGACATCAGAAGGTTGCCTTGGTGCATGGAAGGCCTGAGTGTCAGAGCAGCCCTAGCGCTTGCTCATATCAGGAGAACCCTCCTGGCTGGGGAATTTGTCAGTGGGTAGCTGCCCACTGACAAGAGCCTTGTTTTTTCTATATTTACCTAACTTTCAAAAAGGACAATGCTTCACCATCTGGCCAAGGCAGCTTTTGCTGTGTATGGCATTTCTTTCTCCATGTATTACGTGACACACTTCACCCGTAAGTTGAGATTTCCCTTCTACTTAGGTTTGGGTGTAACCTAACCTGACTCTTGCATGTCTTCCTGCTCTTTCTTGGTGGCTGAGTTTCTGATTTTGAAAGAGAAAGAGCATTAGGATGCCAGTGGTTTGGTAAAGCTCCTGTCAAGAAGTTCAGCTAAAAGGGGGTGTCTGTAGCCACAGGGGAAGCATTTGCAGGGGAACCTGCAGGGCTTCCTTCCCTCCACAGGAGAGTCTGTGGCAGCAGAGTCTGTCATTTCCTCAGTTTGCTGGGACAAGCAGGACTACTTCCAAAATGCAGACTGGGACGCCTTCTCAGAAGGCCTTCTAAAGACTTTGTAGGTCTCCCCAGAAGTCAGGGAAAGCTTCTTTTATTCTAAATTTTGTAATTTAAGGATTTGACTATCCGTTTTGACCCTTGACTGAGTGCTAAAAGAGTGATTCCCTTTGCAGTGAAGTGCAACCGCCAAAGCAGTGAGTGTCTGCTCCTGAGCCCTGGAGCTGCTGCTGTGCTGTTTCACAATAGAACTGCCACAGCTCAGGGGGGTTTGGGGCAAGCTTTTCTGGGTGACTGTTTTCAGCAACTTAATGGGAATTAGTGCATACAACTTCTTTTTTGAAAAAAGTACCTGAAAGACAAGAGAACAAAAGCTGCTTTATCTGTTGGACAGAACAGAAGCATTGAGTGTTGAAGAACAATTTGCATTTTCTTGATCATGTTTGTATTCATTTACTGACTAGACAGGCCAAAGTGTAGGCACAACCAAGATTATTGTCCTGATCTCTTGCTGGCTGTGTGAAAGAACTATGTCATGTGGAGGGATGTTGATAAAGAAAAATACTCTCTGTTTGGGTTGACTTCTCATCTGTGGGATTCAGCAGCCCAGGCAGTTTTCTCACAGCACTTGTTCATTTTCCCTTGCCCACTCCAGGTCACCTGAAGCGTGTATTCAGAGGTGCTGATCCTGAGGTGAGTGAGAAAGGAACATTTCATGTTCCTGGTGCTTAGGAATTGTAGAACAACCTGTGAGCTTGGTCTGTGGCAGTAGAGTGTAGAGGGCCAGCTGAGTAGGCTGAAAGAAAATCCATTTCCATGTCTGCAGCAGCAATAACAAAGGCATCGCTGGCTATTTCCTAATTTTCCATTTCAGAACTTTCAAGGAATGAAAAGCTCATTTTGCAGAGAGAATGTTGCTTCTTGATAGTAGCAAGGGTGTCATGTCTAATTCAGAACTATTAGCAATTCTATTGAATTAGCCCATTTAAATTTAGTTGCAGTGACTTAGAATCCCATTGTTATAAAATTTTCTGATTTGTCCTTAGAAGAGCTGGTTGTAGAAATAGAGGTGAATAGAATAAAGTGCTGAATAGAAAAAAGGTTATAAATTACAGGTAACTTTCTGTCCCTCACACTGCTGTCTGTCCACAGATCCCAGAACCAACAGCAGTCTCTCCTCTGGCTCGCTCTGCTCATGGAGAGGAGGCTGAAGAGGAGGCAAATGAGGTGGATGAGCGCCGGCCTCCAGCTGTGCTCACACCACAGCCTGACCATTCTGAGCCAGTAAGTGCCAGCTGTGTGTGCTGCTGTCTTTAGTGCAGGGCAGAGCTGCAAGTTTCTGACCAGCCAGCACTTGCTGTTGCTGGCTGAGGATGCTGAGTGCTGGAGTCCTGCCAGGGCCTGGTGATTGCCCCCAGCCTGTGACAGCTGGACAATGGGCTTTGGTCTGTCACGTTTAGGCACCAGCTTCCTGGCATTTTGATAGGGGCCAGCCTGAAGCACGAAGGCTCCCTGTTCCCAGAGCAGGGAGCATGTCACAGACACTGTGCTCAGCCTTGTTGGATACACAGGGGACACTGTGGCGTGGAGAGACCTGTCCCCCTGCACAGACTGGCCAAGTTGCTGCAGGCGCAAAAAAATGTTGATCTGACCACAAAAGCTCTTGGTGGTGCTTTGTCCCCACAAACTTCTTGGGTGTGCTTACTTGGGCGTATTTCAGAGACACACTGGGGATGTAGAGTTGCTGCTTGAAGTCAGGGATTTTGGTGCCTTTGTTGCCAGGTTGCTCTTTTGCCCCTTCAGGCAGAGCAGCCGGTAGCAGAGCAGATAGGTGCTCTGAGTCTGCCTGTTTCTTGGTCTTTGATAAGCTGCAAGGAGATGACTGTGTTGTCCATGAAGCTGTGGGGATCCATTCTTGTCTAGTGTGGCAAAAGAAACAAAGGGAGTAGTTCTGAACCCTTCTTCAGAGGCAAAAACCAGACACTGCATGTGTCTGTTGATACCTTCTATTGTGTAGTTTGCTTTAAAAACTGCATTGGAGCCTAGAGTGGGAGCAAAGCTGCAAGTCCTTGACTGCTGTCTTGTAATGCTAAACCCAGGGTGTACACCTTGCAATGGTGCCTGCAGTATCTGAAGTGCAATGGGCACCTTTGTGGCTGGGGAGCTGCGTGGGCCAAAAGGACGCAGGGCTGGCGGCCGTGAGCAGCTGAAGATGAGGCAGCGTGGGGCCAGGGGGCCAAGAAGGCCAAGGGCACGGTGGCTGTGCCAGCAGCAGTGGGGCAGCAGGAGCAGGGCAGTGAGCGTGGCCTGTGCTGGGCAGCGCTGCGGCCACAGCTGGAGTGCTGTGTGCAGCTGTGGGCCCTGGGAAGCAGAAAGTCATGGAGGGGCTGCAGCGTGTGCACAGAAGGACAGGGGAGCTGGGCAAGGGGGTGCAGCACAGGGCCAGGGAGGAGGGGCTGAGGGAGCTTTAGCCTGGACAATGGGGGCTCCTGAGGGACCTTCAGGCAGACTTCCATAGATCCCTGCCTTAGATCCATAGAGCCACTGCTCAGCACAAGGGCTGTTTCCCTGCCAAACATCCCTTCACTGCATCCAAGTGCTTTAGACACTGGAGTAGGTAACACTTTCATATTTTGTTGGTTAATTGTTTGTTTTCTAGAAGGAGAAGCCTTGTGTAATTTCTCCTTCTCCAGGGAGCAAGGGAGCTTTTTCTCAATCTTTCCTGCCCTTTTCCAGCACTGGCAGAAACACATCACTTTCAGGTTAAAGGCGCCTGTGTCTTTTGGCATTCCAGGGAATCAGTGTGTGTTGTGTTTGGGAATTGAGCAGGAAATCAATGCCCTTGCATTCCAGCTGGTGCTCAGGGATTAGAGGAGCTGGAGGGGCTGGGCTGCATTTCTGACTCCAGCCACTTAAGCCCCATCAGTGTGGTCGAGTCCAAGAGAAGAACTTGCCCGAGCACAGATGCACAAAGAGTGCAGTTCCCAGTGCAATGCTCTGGGTCTGGTTGCATTCCACAGGGACCCACACGCTCCAGATTCCCCAAGAGTGTGGGTTACTGAAGCAACAGGAGAGCAAGTTCAGGATGGCTGCTGATCGGGGCACTGCTACCGAGTGTTGATGTGTGTAGCGACAGAAAGGACAGTATTGATTCAGGGTGAACCCCACGTGGTGAATAATGTGCTTTGACTCTATGATTTAGAAGGTTAAACAAATGCTTTCTTAAGCTGTGGTATATTACACTAGTACTATATTAAAACTATACTATAGAGGTTCTATACTTAAAAGCTACTAAAGAAAAACTTGTGACAGTCTCCAGACAGTCACGACACAGCTTTTATCTAATTAGCTAATCAAGCTAAACAACTATCACTAAAATCCAATTAACAAATCACTTTCAGTAAACAATCACTAGAACACATTCTACATGTACTAAACAACAAGACCAGCAAGTAGAGATAACAATTGTTTTCTCTTCTTCTCTAAGTTTCTCACTACCTTCCCTTAAAAAAAACCTAGGAGAGAGAATTATATCTCTCTCTGTTCAAAGAATGTAAATACCACAGCACAGTAAAGAGAGATTATAAAAGTGAGATCTGTCTATCTATCTGTCTATTTGAATCTTCTGGCTCTGCTCCAAAGCAGTGGAAGATGCAAAGCTCACCTAAAGGCACCCTTCAGAAGAGGAGTAGAGACAAGTTCCACTGAGTGATCGTGAGCAGGCAGAGATGTTTACCCCTCCAGAGATGGTTGTTTTTTCCCCTCATGTTTTCCTGCTCCAGCCTTTTCTGACCTGAAGCCTTCATTTGTCCTTTAAATTCTTGCATGTCCTAAGGGAGTGGAACTATCCCATGCTGTAGCTGGGGTCTGGTGACTTTGCTCATACATGCATTACATGACACATGGTTTCCTTCACTGGCATCCCCAGGGCTGTGTAAGTGCATTTGTTAATGGGGCCTTATGAGAAACTCTGTTACTGCTGGTCAGAATTCTCAGTTGACAAAAGAGGGAGAAGAAACACCTTGGTCCTCCTCCATATACTGAGATGGCCGTAGAGGTTCTCTGACTTCCATCAGAGATCTTTGCATGCATCCTCATCTCCTGAATGACCCGGTTTTCTAGCAAGAGTGTAGATGTCAGGAAGGAGGAATGCCGGTGCAGGCCTGAAGAGAAGGTGAACTCCAGAAGTGTCTCTCACAAGGAGGGAGCTCACCCAGGAAGCCCCTGCAGAGCCAGGAGGGAGCTGTGGGACAGGGCGGGGTGTCAGTCACTACTGAAAGACAAACAGGACATGGCAGAAGCAGAGGGAGGCCCTCACCAGACCCTTGAGAAATGCCACCCCTTCCCTGTCAGCTGCCTGAGAGGCTGTTGGAGCTTCAGTCCCAGTGGCCCCTGACTGTAGGGCCAGGGGCACTTTGGAATCTGTGCCTCCCCACCCAGGAGAGCAGCAGCACAGTGCTTTGGGAAGGTGTGAGCCCAGCAGTCTGTGAGTCTTGGCCCACAAAGGGCGTATGGGAAGTTGAAACCCATCTTCTCTTGCTTTCTGTGCAGGTGCTTCTAGAGAAAGAGCAGGAGCACACTGCCTCATCTGAGATGCCATGCCAGACTCAGAGAGAGCTGTTCCCTGCCCAAGGGCAGGAAGAGCAGCTCAGGCAGCAGGTGGAAGAGCCACAGGAGAATGGCCAGGTGAGCCTGACTGGCCAGGGGACAGAGGGAAGGGCAGGAAGAGGGGCATAAACCAGAGCTCCTGGGACTGAGGAGGCCAGGAGTCCCACAGGCACTGGAAGCACAGGGACTTGGAATCTGCAGAGATCAGCACCAGGACAGGATGGTTACAGTGGAAGCAGAGCTGGGTAGGGAAGCAGAAAGAAGGGGCTGAATAAATGTGATTTTGAGGCTAAAAGAGGGAAAAGCTGAGCTTGATGGCAGCTCTCAGTCACTGGCTCTGCTTTTGTGTGTACAGAACATCAAGGCAGAGCCACAAGCAGAGCTGCCTGAAGCTCAGAGTGCCATCATGGCAGCGAAGAGGAGGAATGAAGACATCCAAGAAGAGAAGAATCTCCCTATGCAGAGGGGCAATCAACAAAAACAGGTGAATGAAGGAATGGCAGCCACTCTACTCATGAAAGTGAGTCCTTTCCATTGTTCTTTACAGAGAATTGATGAACAGATGCAGACAGAGCTGCAGGAAACTGAGGCTAGGACCAAGGCAAGGAAGAAGAGGCTAGACGAAAAAATTAAAATGATCAAAGAGAAAATTAATCACCTCCTTCAGGAGCAAAAGGCTCTAGAAAAGCAAGTGAGTGAAATAGCAATAGGCAGTGCAGTCACCCAAGGGGTGGTTTCTGCCCTCTTTGCCTTTCCAGTGCAGAGCAGCAGGGGGTGGGTGATGCCTCTGAGTGCCATCCTGATGAGGCCTCTGTCAGAGCTGCTCTCAAGGACATTTCCTGCTCTGCTGGATCTCAGCTGATGCTCTAGACAGTGGCATTACTGCTCTGGCCATTTAGCCAGCAGTCATCTGAATGAACTCCTGCTGGCTTCTTCCAGGTGACCTTGTTTCTTGAGGTGTTTTTGCAGGTGAACATGATCACTCACATAGATTTGGAATATGAGCTACAAGCTGTCTGTATCTCTTGTGAATGCTCCTGTCCTTTTCTTTACTTTCTTCCCAGTCGATGACTCCTGGCTGACGGGGACAAGCTGTAGTCTCTGACTGCTTTGTTCTGTTTGACTTGAGGTGGAAGTGTCGCCATCCTACCTGGCAGCCTGCAGAGAGTTCCAGCAAATGACAGGCAACCAAGAGCCCCGAGGCTGGCATGAGGCCCAGGAACTGAGCCATCCAGAGATGCTGCAGGATAAGCACATCCCGAGGAAGGTGCAGAAAAAGAGAATTTCATGGCAGGAGGTAGAACATTAGAATGAGGAGCTGCAAATGTATCTGCAGACCTAGGAGGGGGAAAGGAGTCTTTGAGAGAAGTGGAGCGATCGTTGCTGCAGTCGTCCTTTAGAACAAGAAACTGGCTATGAACTAATGTAAAACCAGCCTTTGCTTTTGACCATTTGGTTTCACAAGTGGACATCCAAAGCAATCCAGTTGAAGAGCTCTGCATGTGGCTGACAGCAGCTTCCTAAGGGCTTGTATTTCAAATGGCAATCTCTCTTGCATTTCAGGGCAATCTCTGCCACACCTTCCTGACATCAACTCATTTCTTGTCTCAGATCTACACTGACTCTGACACTGAAGCTTCTGCAAAAGCAGCAGCGCTGTCTCAAGGAGCCTTTGCTCCCCAGCTGAAGAAGTGGAGCCTGAGCCCTTGGTTCACCTCCCGTGCTGACCCAGCTGCTGCTCAGCAACAGGAGATGGCGGGTGACTCCCTGGAGGAACAGAGTACGTCTGGTATCTTTCTTATCTGAGGGACAGTGTGTTGTGTGCACGTGTCAGCATAGCTGTACCAAAGGATTCTGATCAGTTTAGTGTCACAGAAGTGCTGGCATTGCTCCGAGAGCACAAGAGAGAGCTCTGGGTGTTCCTGCTGCTTCTGAGGGCAGCTTAGACTGGCTGGAGTTTGCCTGGGCTTCCCTCTCCGCTGAAGGAAGAAGCAGGGATTGTTCCTGGATCAGCAGAAGGCTGTGACTGCTTGAGTCCTAGCCACTGGCAGAAACCCTGCTGAGATCAGTCTCTAGGAGAACACATCAAGCCCTTTGTGATTCTGCAGCACAACCCAATGAATCTGCTTCTTGCCCTTAACAGCTGCCAGTGCTGTGCTCTCAGATAAGACCTGGTAGGGTTGAGAAGAGAGCCCAGTGGATTCCGTGTCTACCATCACCTGTTGGGACAAAAAGGGCACTGATCTGCACCTTGGCGTGGCTGATCTCAAAGCCCATCCTGTTGTGTCCTGAATGGGGGCAACAGCTTGTCCGGGGCTCAGGCTCACTCTGGCTTCTTCCCATCAGTGCCTGTCAGTGCTCATGCTTGGGCTTTGCCAGCCTTGTTGTGGTCACTGCCCTGCCCCTGAGGGCTGGTGGGAATGCAGAGGCTGGAGCCTCCCTTAGCTGGGAGGGTCCCGCTGCTGCCCGGCTGCTGCAGCGCGGAGCTGCCTGAGGCAGCAGCCCCTTCTCTGGGCCGGCTTCTGCCTTGCATGGCCTGGGCTCACAAGAGGGTCAGCATCTGCTCTGGGCAGCTCTCTGTGTCACAGGGGTGCCTGAGGAGCACTGCTGTCCTCTGTGCCCATGCCTGCCGTGCCGAGTTGGGAAGATGGGGACGTGTGCGGTGCCCAGAGGGCGAGTGCAATGGGAGCGACTGATCCGCACAGTCAGGGTGAAGAGAAGCGGCGCGGTTCTTCACGCGGGGCACGGGAAAGGGCGTCTTTGGGCTCAGCCTGCTCATAAAGGGTGAGGGTCCTGATGCTGAAAGCCCCGTGGGGATTGGTTCTAGCATGAGCTGCTCTGGTTTACAAACACAGAGGCATTCTTCTGGCAAACTGCTGCAAGGTGGAAAAGATGGGAACACTTGGCAATATTCCTCCTGTTCTGAACTTCACATCTGTTCAGAGGAATTGATTCTAGATGTCCAGGTGCATTTAATCTTAGCAAGTAGGAAACCTTTTATAAATCGCACAGTGTTTATTCCCAAGAAAACAAAGGCACTGTTAGTTCCAGCTCTCGTTAATGTTTCTAGATGACAAACTTACTTGCCTAGGTAGGTATTCTCTTCTGATCTCAGTCTCCTCTGAATGTATCTCCCTGTGCTTCCCTGTGTGCCTGCTGTCTAGAGGTCTCTCACTTCAAAGGATGCTGGAAATCAGTCTCTGTGCCAGCCACTTGTGCTGTGGGCCTGCTGTTCTTTTCTTGTTGTTCCAGTTGCTGTTCCTGTTGTTGTTAGCCAGCTGTCCACCAAGGGAGGGCTCAGAGCTCCAGACAGTGGGGCTGCCTTTTGTATCTCCTAGAAGGTGTGATCTCTGCTTTAAAGTGAACATCTTGCATTTTGTTTCCCTCAGGGACAATGGTGAAGATGGAAAATCCTATTGTAAAATACATTGAACTGGAAAATATTGGCAGTGGGTGAGTCCAAGCAATGTTAATTGTACAAAATTATGCATCAGGTGTTTTGCTGGCGCAATAGGTATCAAATGTAAAGTCAGACAAGCTGCAAATGTGTTCAGGCACTGGGCTTAGATTGTCAGTGCGGATCAGAATTTCTAAGTGTGCTCAGAAGGCATTGTCAAAGACATCTCCATGCTTCCAGTGTCCTGCAGGTCTGCGGCATTTACAGCACAGATCTCCTGTGTGGGCTGACTTTCACTGAAAGATCTAAATGGCTTCTCCTTTCTCTGCTTCTGTTTTGTTTCTAGGACTTTTGGAGATGCTTGTAAAGCACTCGACACTGCCACAGGAGGAGAGGTAAATGTCAACAGGCCCTGCAGGCTCTGCTGCACTCGAGGGCTTTCCCCTCTGGTGTGAGCTGTGGCTGGAGCTTTGGGCAGAGCTGTGCTGAAAAGGCACAAGAAGCACAGACTGGTGCCAGCCCACAGAACACATCTGGGACTTTGTCCCCCTCAGCTGCCAGAAGGAAGGCACGGAGGGCAGCGGTTCCTTTCAGAGAAGGACGCGCTCACTCGCTCTCCATTGCTAAAACAAAGGTGGTGCCTTTGAGCGCCTCACTGCTCTTTGGGGCTACAGCTTCAGAGTCCTGAATTCACATTTCTGGCTGCCGGCAAATCCATCTGAAAGTTACTGGTAGTTCCTTGGCCACCTGCAGTTCTGCACTTGGAAACTGCACGTAGGGAGAGATCTGCAGGGCGTCCCTGAAAGCCCAAAGCCCTGCCCATATCCCAAGATGTATCCACAGAGTATTAAGGCATGGATTACTTCTTCTGAGTGCCAAACAAAGCAGCAGAGAGTGCGGTCAGAGGTTTGTGGGTGATAATTGAGACACCGCTGTTACCAAGTGGTCAAGGCAAAATGTCAGTGGCCCCACGTGTCCTGTAACTGGCTCCCAAGGGAGCAGAGAAATGGGCTGTTGGAATGTCAGTTCCTAATTACTGCAGTGCCTAATCACAAGGCAGTTTGGCACAGCTCAGCTGTGTCATTGCAAAATCACTCGCTCCACGTGCCTTGTGGTCTCGTGCCACCAACCTCTCAAGTTACTGATTTTCAATGTCGTTTTAGGTGGCCATCAAGAAAATACAGCTTCAAGGACTGAGGAAGAATGAACTAAAAGTCAATGAACTCATGGTCATGAAGGTGAACAGGAATGCCAACCTGGTCAACTGTTTAGACAGGTGAGTTGTGCTTTTGTCCCATGGATGTTTGTTCACATATTGCAAACATGCAAGGTAAAATCCCACTTTGGTCACTGGCAGAAAATAGAGCTGAAATTATTGTCTAATTATTATTGCTCTTTTCATCTCAGTGGATGGGAAGAGATTGCATTTTGTCTGCATGAGTCTTCGCTGGCACATGGTATTTGAAAATTGTTCAAAAACCCGGATGAGCCTCGTGTCTTACAAAATCAATGATCTCTATATTCACAGCCACCACTTTGTTTTGGAGCTTGATTTTTTTCTAGTGTCTTCCTATGTCCAGGTAAACTAACAAGGATTTCCCTTGGATTGTTGCCACTGTTTTCCACTGCTATGCATGCCAGGAAGACTAGGTGCTTTTTTCCAGAAACGCCATGCGTGACAGGTTTTTTATCTGGGCTGTTACTAAACTGCACATTTTGCTTGCTGCCCATCTAAGACATCTCCTTTTTTGCAGCTGTGCCTTTCTTTCTCCTTGAGACTGCACAGATGGCAAACAATGCACAGCCAAGAGGGAATGTATATTCTTTTATTTTGTCTTTGTCTCAAAGGGACCTGAAAAGAAGAACCAACCTGTCTTTTCCAAACAGCAACCTAGCCATGTACATTCATCTCCACACCCTTGTTTCCTCCTTTCAGCTACCTTGTGGGTGAGGAACTGTCCCTGGTTATGGAGTACATGGATGGAGGCACTCTGAGCAATGTCATCAGGCAGACCTACTTGTCAGAAGATGAGATGGCAGCCATCAGTCGGGAGGTCAGCAATCCCATCTGTGCTTCCAAGGGCTTGGGCAGCATTGTCTGGGAAACAGGGGCTCAGAGCTGGAGTGATTTCCTGTGCTGAACTTTGTTTCTGTGTTGCTGGTATGCTATGGGCAAGTAAAAGCATCTCAAGTGAAAGGCCTGCCAGTGCCCCTGCACTCCCTGTACTCAGTGCCAGTACTCTTAGCTCCTGCTGTTGTATTCTCGCTCTGTCTCTTGTATTCTTGTATTTGTATTTGTATTTGCTGTTCTCCACCTTGCCTCTCTAAATGTTTGCCTGGAGTCTGTCTTCACTGCATTCCTTGCCTGTAGAAGCAAAGGTGCTGGTGGCAGGATTTGAAATGATCAGCAAAGAAAAAAGACTCATTTTTCACAGTCCTCAGCTGAAAAGGATAGTAGTGCAGCCAAAATGCTCTTTGCTTCTGGAAAGTGACTGGTGTGATACTTCCAAGCCTGTGCTGAGGCCAGCAAGAAAATCTTTGTCATGCAGCCTCCCACCCAAAAGTGATCCACTTCACAATAAAGGGAGGGATTGCTCCTTTCCAAACCCCTCCTTTGTCCTCTGCATGGCAAAAGCATGTCCACTGCAGCAGGAGTCATCCTGGCTGGTTGGCAGGGGACAGCCTACAACAGCAGGTGCTGTTGCTCTTTCAAAAGCTGACGTGCCTTTCCTCAGAAAGGTCCTGCTCTGCAGGTGTTGGAGCAGCAAGCTCTTCCTCTCAGTGGCCATTACTGCTCTGCCATTACTCCCCATTCCCCTGGAGAGGGAATCTTTTCGATTCTTTGCTTCCTTTCTTGTGTGATGAAATCACATCACTCATTTTTGCCCTCCTGTTTCTGTTTTCTCACTCAGTGCCTGCAAGGACTGGATTTTCTTCATTCAAGCCATGTTATCCACCAAGATGTGAAGAGCAGAAACATCCTTCTCAGAACCGACGGCTCTGTCAAACTGGGTCAGTATATTCTTGGTCAGGTGCAGCGTTCCAGAGATGTGGGTGTGGGGCTGCTTGGAGTGACTGCCAGTTCCCCAAAAATGGTGCTGGTGGCAGTGCAGGGACCCCTGCTGCGAGCTGAGGGCACAGTTGGAATGTGCACACAGGTATAAGGAACCACAAGCAGTCAAGAGTGGCCTTGCTCTGTGTGTGTCCCTTCCAGACAGAGGGAGCTACAATCTAAAGCTTCAGGGGAATAAAGTCCACTGCTGTGAGCAGCGTTAAGAAACCTGGGTTTTTTTGGAAGTGGCCAATTCCATACTCCCTTGGCTGAAGCCCCAAGGAAATCGAGCGTGGAGAGTTCTCCAGGAGATTCAACAGCACATTCTGAGCCTGAAAGTGGGGAATTCTTTTGCTTGGTTTCCTAATTGGAGCTGACTTTCATGGTTTGTTGTTTTCTCCACAGCTGACTTTGGCCTCTTTGCTCAGCTCAGCCCTGAGCAGGGCAGACGGAGCTCCGTGGCCGGCGCTGCTGGGTGGCTGGCGCCTGAAGTGCTGACAGGTCAACCATGTGGCCCCAAAGTGAACATATGGTCTTTGGGAATCGTGGGCATCGAAATGGTGGAACGAGAAGTTCCTTCCTGGAATGCAACTCCTTTCTTGGTAAGGTGCAAATACTCACTGATCCCATTGTCTTTCTCAGCTGTCCCATGTTCTGTGTGCCATTGGACAAAATTCCATTGCCATCTGCTGGCACCACTTCCACCAAGGTCTCCTTCTAAAAATGCCCCTGCAACACATCAGCATCTGCTGTAGCTTTGGTTGTATCAGAAAGGGAAGTGGCAGTTCAGAAACCTAACCAGTTCAGAAACCTACCATTTTGGCCTCCAGCCGTGCCTGACAATTCTCACTTGTTTTTTGAACAATGCTGGAATTCTGTTTCTGAAGGACAATAATTTTTCAGTGGAGAGGGCAGACATCTGATAAACATCCTGAGAAATAGAGGTTAGACCTTCCCAGTTTCAATTTTATAGAAAACGTGAGAAAAAAAGGAAAAAGAAAAGTAAACAAAAAAGAAAAAGAGAGAAAACCCTACTATCAAAGCAATGTGCAAGCAGTTCTGCTTGCTTTTTCATTTTTTGAACACAGCTCTTCTCTTCCATTCTGTAGCATCTTTTCCAAATCCTGTGGGTCTTCAAAACTTTCAGGCTTTCAAGTCATCTGTACATTGTTCAGTCACGTATGTGGGTGGCCTGGATAAGTTTAGGATGTGTTTTTCTCTGACTGCAGTTAGAATTGTTTGCCAAACCCTTGGCTGTTTCTGGGTACTTTAACAAGTTGATGAGCTTGCAGGCAGGTGCCCGGGCTGGGATCCAGCGTGGGCAGTTGACACCGGTGCTGTGTTTCTTTACCACAGGAGCAGGGCCATCCCTGGCCTGCACAGTTCTAATGACAGGGAGGACTCCAGCTCCCCACCATGGCCAGTGGCTGAGCTCAGCTGAGACTCAGGATAAAACCCTCTTTGTCACCTCTGGTGATGTGGGTAAAGGACAGAAAGCCGCATCAATTATTTGTACACAAGGGGAGTGCATTGCCATTTCTGGCTTTGAAATTCTCCTTTGGGTTAAAGAGGCTAATAACAAAGTCTCTTTGGTCACCATCTATTTCAGTGCCATGAGTACAGAGTTATCATGACAGTGGTGGGCATTTTTATGGAGACTCCAAGGCCTCTTGCCATTGTTCTTTTTGTCTATTTGAGATGGATTCTGCAAGTTGAGGTTTGAATAGTTCCAAGTCAGTGTCTTATGTTTCTAAATACCATCTTGCAAAAACAGAATGAGCTCTCTCCCTCTGACTTGTCAGCGTGTGAGAGCTTGGTTCCACATGAACCACACTGGATAATGATCAGCCGATGTCTTGCCAATCTACACTGTAATTCCTTGGCCTGAGGAGTATCAGAAAGACCTGCTGAGCTCCGTGGACACTGTCAGCTGCATGGAAGTGAGCATCCTTGGCCTTGCTGAAGAAACTGGAGCTCAGCTTAGGTTAGATGTTCTTGAGCAGGAGAAAGGCTGGAATCCTCAGGGGTTTCCAGAGGCCTGCATGCCCAGAGGGACTGAGTTTTGGGGAGCACCTGGATGTTTCTGCACATCATGGAAAGGGATTGCCAGACAGCTCAAGCCTCACCACAGGCAAACACTCCCCAGCTCTTCCCAGGCAACATTTGCTTCGGGTTTCAAATTGTTCCCACTTGTCTGTCTGTGAAGATGCCCCTCAAACCACAAGGCAAGCCTCTCAGAACTGGTGTTACATTTGCAGAAATGAAGAAAAGAAGGCCAAACACAAGAAAGTTGCTAAGGCACTGGTTTTTAGAGAGGAACTTAACCCCTGTGCAGTTTCTTCTCACTGGGAAACATGCCTGAAACCTGGGCATGAGGGTGTAAAGGCCACATGAGTCTCTTCTGCATCTTGTGCAGTGCTGCTGGAACACTCAGTGACCGTGATTCTCTCCTGGCCCAAGCCACATTCTGCACATCACCAAGCCAGAGCCTGGTGATGTGGAGAGCCTGCCAAAACCTCCCATTTGTTTCCTGGCACTTTCTGGGACGGGCCTACCATTCATGCATTGACTTGAGTAGCCAAACGAGTAGAGGGTGACTGTAGGGATGGAACCTCTCCTTCTGATTTGACCATGAAAAGTTTTTCTTTTCCATGTAAGGAAAGCAGAAATTTTCAGACTGCTGAGAGACAGAGCTGCAGGTGGCTCCTGTGTGTCCAAGCAGGCATTTTCATCCCAGTACATTTGTGCAGGCATCTTAATGTGTCTGTGTTGAAGATGAGATTCCAAATGTTTGTTTCCTTACCTGAAGAATACCTGGTGGATTTCCTTTCTTTCCCTCCAATTCCCATTGTTTTCAAGAACAAAGCAAAAAGCTTGATTAGTTTTGTTTTATGGCAGCAGTGCTTAAGGGACAAGAACCACTGCAGAAATACTTTCCATGTACTAACCCTTGGATACAGTAGAGTTAGTATAGCAAAGTCCTTCTTCCAAAAAGCCTCTCAAGCTGATATGAATCGTCAGGGAAGGAAATGTGCTTGTGCTGATGTAGTTCCCACTAACTAGGTCAGGCAATGAAATCAGCTGCCAAGGCAAGATCTGTGGGATGTTGGAGAGGCTGTGGCTGCATCGGAGTTTGGGTTTTTGCTTGGCAAAGGAAAGTCATCTCTGGGTCTCTGCCAGGGCAGAAACTGCCACTGCAGAGTGGAGCTTAATCAATGGGATCTGGGAGAGCAGGGACAGATGGGAAAGAAGCAGGTGGAGCCTGGTGTCTCCTTTTTCCCCAGCCTCAACTCCTGATAGCCACAGGAGGAAGACAAAAGCTGCAGCAGCCCAACCTATTTTCATCTTGCCTGCGTGACTTCCTGAGCTGCTGCCTGCAGAGAGACGAGGAGCGGCGCTGGTCTGCCAAGGAGCTCCTGCAGGTAAAATGTGAAGGGGCTGCAGGTGAAACAGGCTCTGAGGGATGGGCTCCTCCTCCACTCAAGTCCAAGGCAGCAGATGAGCCCCTTCCTCCTCACCTCCACTCTTGGTGCTCTTCAAATGAAAAGACTGAGGAATGCTAGAATGGTCTGGGCTGGCAGGGTCCTGTAAATGTCCTGTGGTGCAAGTGTCCTGCAATGAGCAGGGACATCTTTAAAGAGATCAGGTGGATCAGAGCCCTTTCCCACTGGAGCCAAAATGGTTGCAGGGATGGGGCACCTACAAGCTCTTGGGGCAAGCTGTGCCAGGGTCACACCATGCTCCGAGTAAACAAGTTCTGATTAGATCCTATTTGTGTTAAAAAATATTTACCCACATCCTATTGTAACTGGCCCTGTTAAAAAAGATGTTCCCCACTTTCTTCAGAGCCACTCTGAAGTCTTGGAAAGTGGCAATAAAGTCTCTCTGGGGCCTGTCCTTTACAAAACTGAATAATTCCAGCTCCCTCTGCATTTCCTGAGAGGAGAGGTGCTCTGTCCTCTGACTGTTTCTTTGCCCTCTTTTGTGATTTGGTGGAGTGTTCAGTTTTATCTAAAGGCAAAAGAATTGAAGTAGAGCAATGCGGGGTACAGAGACATGAAATTATGGTGGAGGAACCCAAGGAAGCCAGTCCCAGCCTAGGGGTCAGAGATTTGGCTGTGGGCAGGAGGGGCTGTGGGGGGCTCACTGTGAGCCTCTGAGGGGCCCTGGTTTGTGCCCCCCAGCCCACCCTCAGAGGTTTCTGCCATGCAAACAGGGACAGCTGGGAGGGAGTTGTCCCAGCCCCATCTGCTGCCTGGCACGCTCAAGCAGACGGGAACTGCGCCAGGGTTACTGCCAGGTTGTGTGGCAGAGAGGGAACTGCAGGGCCCAGTGCCACTGGGCTGGCCCTGCTGGGAAGGAAGGTGCCATCCAGCACACGAGGGGCAGGGCATGGAAAGGTAGACACTGCTTTCTGTCCCTGTGGGAATCAGCACAGTGCCTGTCTTTCAAAGAGAGGGACCAATGAGAGGCTTTGGAGTTTCCTGAAAGGAAGAAAACCCAGGGACAGAAAGCACCATTTCTAGAGCAGTGGCAGGGCAAAAATCCCAACAAGATAAAGAAACCTGAATAAATGGATGAGTGGGATTCTGGGCCAGGTTTGCCTGTGATGGCTGGGTCCTGCACATGACTGCTGGGTAGCAGATGGTCCCATTGCTTCTCTTTCTGGGTCTTTTTAGGACCCAGAGCAATCCCAACTGAGCCTGTGAAGCACTGAGGTTGGAAAGTAATGGTTCACTGTTCTTTGTCTTTTTGTTTTTTGGGGTTTTTTTTTGTTTATTTGTTTTGTTTGGTTTTGTACTGTTTTTGGTTTTTTGGGTTTTGTTTGTTTTCTTTTTTTGTTGTTGTTTTTGTATTTTTTTTTTGTTTGTTTTTTGGGTTTTTTTGTGAACAGCATCCATTTGTAACATCAGCCGAGGCTGCATCCACCCTGGCACCACTCATCATCTCAGTGAAGAGGAAGATGGAGAAGCAAACAGTGCTATAATCATATCAGGACCATTTTCTCCATAGCCATCTTAGAGTAGGATTGTAGAGTAGGATTGTAGAGTGGGATTTAGAGTAGGAGTATGTGGAGAAAAGACAAAGGACTCTGCACAATCCCATGTGAATCAAGGAGAAGCCATTTATTGTGCTTCTAAACACAGTTTATAATTACTTCCTATCCTACAGGTTTCTATAGTCATGCGTTGTTTGGTTGGTTGCTGCACTTTGTCCATGCATCTCTTGACTGGTAGCTCTATTTTGTCCTGAGGCAAGCACACATCTTTTTCTTAATCTAATTGGTAGATGCTGTAAGGGTCATTTTATTTGGGTTGCTACCCCTTTGTCTGTCAGCAACTCTTCTGCTTCTTCTTTCTGCTCGCAACATCACCTTTTTATCCACAAAGTTGAATGCAGCTTTATTAAAAACCTGACCTAGTTCTAGAAGTTTAGTTAGTTTAGTTAGCTCCAGAAGGTTAGGCTGGTTAATTTAGTGCCTGTCCATTTTTCTGTAAATGCCACCCTACAGGATTATAGAGTAGGATTGTAAATAAAAATGTTTCTGAAACTTTAACTCATCTGTAAGAATCCTTTCTTTCTCACCCTGTGAAGAAGCTGAGCATTTCCTTCTGACTTGTCAGCTGTCTCTTAAAGGTGGAAATGGCTTCGTTGGTGTTGTGAAATGTACATATTACAGGATAGACTCTTCACAGATATTAAAATGAATATATATATATAGATATATATATATAAATCAAAAATTAATAAACTAATATACTATATGTGTTATGTTGTCTTAGTTAGTAGTACTGTATTTTTTTGAGTAGTGTGCTGTGTTGTGGTGTGATGTCATGGTTTGCCTCAGATACCCCAGGTTCCTCCCCGATAATTCCCTGCCAGGTGTGTCAATCATCCCTCCTTTCCACACCCTGACCCCTGCTGAGCGCTGTCTGTCAATCCTGGCATTCCAGAAGGGCATCAAGTGATTGGCAGAAATCAAAAGATGCCCTCTCCTCCTGGAAGGACATTGGGCCATCCAGGTGTCCTCTGTCCTTGAGACTTCCCCGCCCTGTACCTGGTTGGTGGTCCCCGTGTTCCTTCCCTCCCCCTCTGCCCCAGGTAAAAGGGTGAGCAAACCATGCGGTTGGGAGTTCTCCTGGAGCTTGTTCTGGATCCAGAGGCCTGTGGGCCAGGAATAAAGCTCTGGATCGAAACCCTCCATCAGAACCGACTCCTTTCCTTCACCTCACCGTAAAGCTTCTCCACCAAAGGTAAACCTGAGCTCCTGCATGCCTGGACTTGCCTCCAAGCGCCCAGCTGCAGCATCCAGCTAGCCAAAAGTGTCTCTGGGGTAAAATTCCACAGTTGCCACTATTTGGTCAAGCAGCAAAGGCCAGACAAGCTCACGTACGTCCCGTCCGGCTATATTGATAATTATTTCAGTGGTAAATATAGTTTTAGGTTATTACGTTATGTAAAATAGAAACTATGTGATGTAGGATGCTTTTTTAACTAGCTCAAGAAAGGGATGGGATAATCAAGAAATTCTTTGCCCAGAGATAACAGCAACAGGACATCTAAAGCCACAAGAGAAGAATTCTTGTGTCTTTATTGGAAAAGACCAACTTTCTTCCACCTCCTTCCCGACTCTGAGGAGCCAACAGGATTAACAAGTAGAACTTGACAATAACCCGAGAACACCCTTTGTTTGAAAAGAGTTTATGCATCATGTATGAGATATATGAATATGCAAAAGACTATTGCCTTTAAGGGCTAATCCTTTGTTAGCCTGTGTGCTTTTGGGGCATAATTACCCAGGAGGCACCAGGACTGTCCGTATGTCTTTGTTTATATTGTCCTTTACTGTTCTAACTCTGATTGTCCAAATTCTTATTGCTCTAACTTTTATTACTATCTTAATAACAATTTTATTGCTATTAAACTGTTAAAATTTAAAAGGAAGGGATTACTGTTTTTCGCAGTGTGCTTTGAAAGTCGGGAAGACCCTTCGTTCATCATCTCCAGAGCACACTGCCCTTGGCCAGCACATTGGCCCATTTTGGTACATCTGTGACACTTCTAGTTGAGGCAGAAAGGGCAATGGCATTTGAAGGCAAAAACAAAGGAAGAATGAGGCAGCCCAAACATCTTGTGCAGATGCAGGCCTTCAGCTGTGACTGGAGAGGATTTGGGTTCCTGCCGCTTGGATTTGTATCCCTAAATGCAATAATCTCTTTGGCTGGAGGAGAGCCTTGCTCAAGTGAGAAAGCAGAAAGATCAAAGAGGGTGCTCGGGAAGGTCTCCTGTGGTGCAGAGCTGTCAGCGCCTGTGAGGTGAGAGCGGGCCTGGCCTTGCCCGGGCTGGAGCCCCAGCAGAGCCCCGGCAGAGGCCGGAGCAGCCTGAGCCCCGGCAGAGGCAGGCTGGAAGGAGGCCCTTGGAGCTGCAAGAGGCAGCAGCCGGGCCCTGGGTGCCTCTTGCTGGGAGCGGGCGAATCCTCCGCTCTCAGAGCTCAGGTGGCAGCTGGCTGCTGCTAGGGGAAGCGCATCCGTGCTGGGCACAGCCCGGCCTGGAGGCATTGGCCGTCTGGAGTGTGCCCAGGAGCAGGGAAAGGCCAAGGGCAGCCGCGGGCTGCTGAGTTGGCTGAGGATTCCTCCTCTTCTGCCAGCTGCCCTGCAACCCCTGGCAAAGGCCAGCAGTGTGTGCAGCACTCTGGGCACCGGGGCAGGGAGCCGGGCTGCTCGGCAGGCTGGAGCGCAGGGCATCTCCTTCAGGCCGGCACTTGTGCCAGGGAAGCGAGGCCAGTGTGAGGCAGGGACAGCTTGGCAGGGCCCATCTGCAGGAGCCAGCGCCTCACGCAGCTCTGGGAGGAAGCACCTGCAATCCTGCAGTTCTGCACTGAGCCAGAGCAAAGGTGTGAGATGCAGAGTGTTTGGCAGAAATATTCAGGCCCACCAGGCCAGCCTGCTTTGTCCTCTCTGGTGCACAGCAAGCGCTGTGCAATGCAGCTCTGAGCTGCTGGGAAAGAGGCAGTCGGGGATGTGCCTGAGGTGAGTCAAGGGGTTAGCTGAAAATGTAATTAGTGTTATAAATGGACTCAAAAAGGAGCAATATTTCCAATTTGAATTTATTAATCCATTGCATACAGCATAAGCAAAAGATTCAGCGCTGGGCGACAGGGGAGTCCCCACTCCACCAACTGCCGCATTCAGTGCTTCTCAAGTTCCCCTTTTATACTAATCCACTTCCGTAGATGTGTTCCTTTTCTTGGCGCATGCTCCAGTTGTTGCTAGGGGGTCGTCTTCTACCCTCTGGTGGTTGTTGGATGAAGGCTTGAAGTCTTCCTCGGGTCTGTACTCTTGACCCCGTAGCTCTCATTCTCCTTATATGGGGAATATTTGGCTGGTTCCTATTACTTGGTTAGTTCTCCTTTTTGCCTTTCACATGGTTAGTACTTGCGCAATACATGATTGGATTATAGCAAGCAATGGTAACTTGATATATATTATTTTTAGGTTATGTGGTTACCTATTTCTTAATCATATGGTGGACCATGCATTTTTGAATCACAATCATATGGTTAACCAACTATTTATTTCCCAATCACATGGTGGTCTATTGCGTACCGAACAAGAGGTTCTATCCATCTCAATCCCCCCTTTTTCTTTTATCCTCTTGTTCGTCAAATCTGATTAATTCATATCATTTTTGGGTCCAAATATTATATTCCCTTCACTTATCATTCTGTTCACTAAACCTTTGAAGTTCTTTTCTACTCAAGTCTAAATAGTCCTCCACTTCCACGGCACCCAGAGATTTATATTCTGCTCTCATCATCATTAAATGGACTGCTTCAGATCGAGAGTTTACTAAGCTAACTATTTTATTAAATATACATGGCCCAAGGGTCAATCCTAACAACAGCAGGATCATTGGTCCTGCGATGGTAGACAACAGGGTGGTAAGCCATGGGGAATGGTTAAATAAAGATTCATACCAGTTTTGTTGGGATTCTCTCTCTTTTTCTCTTTTCTCTATTTGTTTACGTAACTCGGCCATGGTGTCTACTACTATTCCAGTACTATCAACATACGTGCAGCATTCCTCTCGAAGGGCTACACAAAGGCCACCTTGTTGCAAAAACAATAAGTCTAAACCCCTTCGATTTTGTAAAACTACTTCCGAAAGTGATCGGAGTGAGTTTACCAATTCATTAATAGATTTGTCAATTTTCTTAAGATCCTCGTCTACAGCAGCTCTTAGGGCTTTGAACCCCTGTTGCTGATGTACAAGCGCCGCCGTGCCTGTTCCTATTCCAGCTCCCCCGATAGTTAATAATGCTGCAACCGTGAGGGCTGTAAAGGGTTCTCGCTTTTGCAAATGATATTTTGAAGTGCGACTTTGAGAATATACATATTCTTTAGGATAGTAGATAATCCTGGGAACTACTATCACCTGTATACAATATTCACGATTTTCATCAAAGGCTGCTGTAGAAATACAAGGGGTCAAGCCTAGGGTATTACACACCCATTTGGTATTAGCTGCCGGAATTAACCACTCAGCTGGCCTTAAAGTATCCTGTACTGATTTAGTCACTTGACACAAATGTTTCTTATTCTCTGAAACGGTTCCAATACATCTCCCTTTCCCAGTTACTTGTGATACGGTAATTCCCGGAGTTCTATCCTGTCCCTTTTTCCACAAACATTGTGCAGGATTAGTCCCATTTATTCTTTTGGGCCTTGCAGTGTTCCCTATAGCTTCGTAAAAAGGAGGTTTAGCACTGTAGCATAACCAGCATTCCTTTGTTAAATTAGGATAGGTACTGTTCAGTACCTCGAATGTAGTGTGTAAGATTTTCCAAAGCATGTTATCTCCCTCATTAGTCGAAGTCGCTTCTATCCGTTCTACCTGCGTCTTGTTGATTTTAATTTCATTCTTCGTCTCTCCTAGACTATTATCCGGATCTGCTATCACAGAGTCGGGTCCTCCTAAACTAGTGCCTAGGTTTGCTATCACATGGTTGGGTCCCACAGGTTCGGGGTCATGGGGAACAATTTCCTTTTTAATGAATATCATACCTCCTTGATCTCTTCCAGGCTGCCATATTTGGATTCCCCAAGTTTTTCCTATCAACCAGCCTGGATCATCTGGCTGAGTAACGTTTATATATATAAACTTGCATGATCCTGTATATCCCCCTCCCAAAACTGATCCATCATTTGCATATTGCGGAGGGGTACAACCCGAAGGGCCTCTCCCAACCTGTAAAAACCTGTCAGGTCCTCCCCCTGGGGTGAATCCCTGAGCTATTGTTTCACAGCCCCAATATCCGCAATAATTATACCCTGGGTAATTGCAATAGGCTTTCCCAGGGTTAGAGGCTGGGCACATGTAAAAACCAATATAGGAACCGACACTTGGGAGCGTAGCTCCCCAGGAGGTAATTAATTGCGTCAGGTTTACCTTGAATGAAGGGGATCCCGTTAGTGTGATGTTACTGATCACAACCTGATCTTCCCACCTAATCAATGACCATTTAAAGGGTTCATGTGTTTGAGATTCACAATTCTCGATCATTAATATTATTAAAAGTATTCTAAAAACCATTCTAAAAACTCTAAGGTCGTTTCTCCAATTGTCATAATGGCTGCCATAATTTTCTAGTTCCGAATTTTGTCGTTTCTGATATTGTTGCTTATGTTTAGAGTGATCCCGAGTTTGTTCAGGTCTTATTCTAGGGTCCTCTCCCCCACAGTTATCAGCCCCTCTGCCTCGCCCATCAACTCGGTTGCTTCGAGCTATGGGGTGATCCATCTTCTCGGCAGCAAGGGTGGTCTTCAGGAGGAGTTTTTCGCCCCTTTTTCCTGGCTCGTTGAAGATATTGATACCACTTTATTTCTTTCACCTGAGGAGCTAGACAACTCAGGTCAGGGATCCACCTCCGGCAAACTCCTGCAACAATTTTTGTAATGAACGGTGTTGGTTCGTTCGAATAGTAACAGTAGTATCGGGGGTTTATTCCCTTAGTATAGATATTCCACCAATTTTTGGAGCCCACTTTAAGGGTTCCAGATGCTACTCGAGTTACCAATGTCTGTTCGGTTAGTTTTCGTTGTTCTTTGTAACAATTATGGCAGGCTCCCCTAGGAGGATAACCGTTACGACAATGGGTCCACCACCTTTCATTACATATTCTGCACTTGAAGCAAACAAATGGATTACAGCCTCCCCAACATCCCCGAGCATTACATATAACCCTTATTCTTGAGCTCTGTAATCCGTTTCCTCTTTCAAGTATTTTTCCTGATTTCCTATCCACCAATAAAAAGGTACAATATACCCAATCCCAACATTCATACATACCCCCAAGGTCACTTATTACATCTTGATTTGTTACAGGTATTCCTCCTTCCCACATATAATAACAGCCATCACTACCCTGGTAGTAGTGGTGCAAACCGTCCCACTTATCTTTGCCCAGTTCTAGCATTCAAGATTTGTTTCTTTCTCAGTTTCACCTTGAAATTTCCTGGTATTTTGCTGACTTCCCATATAGAGTTCTTGATAATTTTGGCCCCCTGCTCGAGGTGATAGTTCTATTGGTTCTTTTTATTCGACTTGCATGAATCCAGCCTTTTACTCTGGGTTTCGATTTGAGTGTCCGTTGTTAGTAAAGCTTGATGTAGTTAGTAAGGCTTGATAGGATCCCTCCCACTGTAATGTGAAGGGAGGGCTCTCCTTCCAGCCGCGGATCAGGATCCAATCTCCACGCTCAACCTGATGTAATACAAGATCCAAAGAGATCTCTGAGCAATCATTCCCATCAGAACCAATTGCTCTAGGCTCCCTATCGATCCAGTTGCTGCCGGAAGGGTCCTATTTCCCAATCTCAAAGATATCCCCAATCATAAATCCTAGCAGTATGTTCCATAATTAGTTAGCTAAACACATAATCATAACCAGACAAGTTATGGCTCTGCGCCCCACTTTCCATATATGAGTTCAGTAGGGGTTTACAAAGCTGTAGTTTTACATTCTTTTGGTAAAAGCTGAATAGTTGATCTTTCAGCCCCGGTGTCTACCAGGAAAGATATTTAACACCGGTAGGACACTCCTGGGTAATTTATTTTCCAATTTCAAATATTCCTATATACCCATGAAATTTTAAAGAGTGGTCACACACAAAAAAAAGGCTCTAGTTTCCCAGTGTGTCTGTTTATACCAGTTATCTAAAATTTAATGTGCCATTGGTTTTTGGCATCATCACCAAGAAAAACTTTACTCTTCCTCTTCTTCCTTAAATATTGTTCTCCATTTTCTTATAACTGCCAATTAGGGTTGCCCTTTTTACTCCTTTTATTAGCCAAATTATTTTTCTAACTCTAATATCCCTCCCTTTCTGATGTTATTTTCTTCGACCCCTTTTAAAGCTTCTAATATCTGATTGAATCTCCTTCCCATTTTATAAAACTCTCGAGTTTGTGCTGACCAGGAGGGACTAAGGGGACCTGACTCCCTTATCCTAAACTTCTCCCGCTTCACCTGAATGCTCTCCTGTGTCATTGATTTCTAGATTATCTTTTTCAGTTAAAGAATGGATCTTGAGTTTTCCTTCACAGGATGTTATCTGTAATTTTAAGGCTATTATTAGGTCTCTGCCCAACAAATTATTCTCGGCCTCTGGCAGCAACAGCAAATCATTCATTTTAAACTTGTTACCTGCCTCAATTCATACTCTCTTTATTACAGGAACAGGGAAAGCCTCTCCCGTAATTCCAATTATTGGGACTTGCTCACTACTTATCTCACATGCCTGGGGTAATTTTGCCACTGTCGACCGAGAAATTCCTGTATTTACCAAAAATGCAAGTTCTTCGCCTTGGGGACCTACTCTTAGATTTATTATCAAGGCCCCTTCTTCGGTCCTCTTCGTTAGTTCCTGCCCTTTCTGATTCTCCTGAAAGGTTTTCTTCTCCTGGATTCTGACCCTACACTCTCGTTTGGAATGTCCCTTCCTTCCGCAGTAAAAGCAGGCTTTAGACTCCTTCATCCCAGCGTCCTGACCGTCCCCATGCCTTCGCTTTTCAAACCCATTTCCTCCTAACCCCTGGGCTACCTTTTTTCGTGCGAGCACGCGCTGTATCTCCTGCAGTAATTCATCTCGACGTCCGCCTTGCCAATTATCTACTTTCTCCAGCCTTTGCCTAATGTTTTCCCATGCCTGTGTTACGGAATGCGATCGTAACAGTGCCTGCCCGAGCGGTGAGTCTGGGTCTAGTGGGAGTGAGGGGTCTTCCTCAGGAGGTCCCCTCTCCTTTCGTTTTGCCAGTTTAAGCATCAATGTACCTGGCTGCTCGACCCATATTATTACATAATCACTTTCTTCCTGACTATCGAAAGGGATTTTTACTGCTGGGCCGACATATACTCTTAAAAGTTTCTTCCTCTTATCAAGCTCAACCTCGTACTGAATCATGTCCGGAAAATATCTCCAGTTTTCTAGCATAAACTCCAACAAACTATCTTTTGGTGCTGGAGAAAATTTAATAGAAGTAGGGGGCTTGCTTTTCCCCTGTCCCATCCTTTCGGGAGTGCCTCACACACACAGAACACCACTCGCTTCCCCTGGTTCGTGGCCCACGTCCTCGCGGACTAATGGGAACCGCACTACTGAGGGTCCACACTCACTTGGGGAATCCGACTGTCGGTTCCCCTCTCATGCACACCTCATTTACCCGCGCTCAAGGATCTTTCGCCCTCCAAGGGCTCATCTGGAGCATACAGGAGGTTTCTCCTCCTGTTTCATCCCTTTGGAGTGCCCCTTTGCACTCTAGGATCCTTGCTCCAGGATCTCAACCCCAACCGGACGGATTCCGTCTCTTTCGGAGTGCCTTTGCACTCCGAGACCCTTTACGGCTTACGTGACTTACGTGTCCTGCGTCTTCGTCCGGACCCTGTGCACAGAAGATTAAGGGGTTCACCGGTATCTCCCTTTTGCTTATGAGTATAATTTAAGGTTCGTCGGTGGTCGTGAGGTAGGAAGGTCGGATGCTGGGCCACCCAGAGATGGGGTGGGCCGCCTCCCAGACACCGTTGCCTCCTCACCTATGACCATCCGAGTCACGGCACCAAATTGTTATAAATGGACTCAAAAAGGAGCAATATTTCCAATTTGAATTTATTAATCCATTGCATACAGCATAAGCAAAAGATTCAGCGCTGGGCGAGAGGGGAGTCCCCGCTCCACCAACTGCCGCATTCAGTGCTTCTCAAGTTCCCCTTTTATACTAATCCACTTCCGTAGATGTGTTCCTTTTCTTGGCGCATGCTCCAGTTGTTGCTAGGGGGTCGTCTTCTACCCTCTGGTGGTTGTTGGATGAAGGCTTGAAGTCTTCCTCGGGTCTGTACTCTTGACCCCGTAGCTCTCATTCTCCTTATATGGGGAATATTTGGCTGGTTCCTATTACTTGGTTAGTTCTCCTTTTTGCCTTTCGCATGGTTAGTACTTGCGCAATACATGATTGGATTATAGCAAGCAATGGTAACTTGATATATATTATTTTTAGGTTATGTGGTTACCTATTTCTTAATCATATGGTGGACCATGCATTTCTGAATCACAATCATATGGTTAGCCAACTATTTATTTCCCAATCACATGGTGGTCTATTGCGTAACGAACAAGAGGTTCTATCCATCTCAATTAGGATAATTGAAAAGTGCAGATGAGTGGAGGGGCCAGCTGGGAATAGAATTGGGATAGTAGAAGATTGCATGTTTTAGTTAAGATTTCAAAATGAGGTAAGAAGTTAAGTTAGTAATACAGAAATCATGTACCTTAGTTAAAGAGTACCAAATATATTAGGAACATAAAGCTAGGAGTGACAGGGATAGAGGAAGCAATTGTGAAGAAGCAGAGACCATAGAAATACCTTGCCTTAAGAATAATTGAACAGTTAGGAGAGGCTTGGACCATGAGCAGCAGGTCAAAAGGTCTTGCCAACAGGCCATAGGAGAAGAGCTTACCATGAGGAAGACGGCTTTCTTCCTCCCATACAACCATTCTATCATTTCAAAATCCCACCAACCCAGTTAAGGGAGTACAATTGCACAGCTGTAATAGATATTCAGCTGATAAAAATGAGAAGCAGGCAGGTAATAATTATGTATTATGGGTCCTTAGAAACCTAATGTAAAACCTTTTCTGTAGAAATAGAGAGCAGGAGTCTGCAACTCCTTGCACGCATCTTTGGAAACTAGTTCACATGTGACCAGGGGTGCAATAAATACCCTTCTTTTCTACTGTAATTAGTTGAAGAGTCATCTGTCCGTGCTTCAAGGGTTATGTTGGAGTAGTGAACTGATTTGCAAGGGAGCAGAAGAGTTTCAGCAGGCAATTTTTGGAAGAGATGGAAGCCTCTTGTGACTGAAGGGAAAGCCATTTGGAATGGAGAAATGATTCCAAAGTCCATACAATTGTATCTTTGTGTCTGAATTTAAATCAGAATTATTATAGATAGCTTCATGCAATTTGTCTACAAATTTATCGGTCTCCATTCTTTCTTTGACGAATTTCTGTAGAAGACTTAGTGTGGGATCTCAGTCTCTCAGAACTGGGGTGCAGGGTGAACAAGACCCCCCCTGGGGGGCTCGGGAGTCCTGGAATGTTGCCAGAAATGTCTGGTGGCTGGACTTTGATCCCACATGGGAGATGACATCAGTATGAGGACGGGAGGATTTCACTGGGGTGAATGGTGAAGGGACAAGTTAATTGGAGTGTGAGATACAGGGTTTAAGATCCCTGTACAGGGGGGTCTAGAGAGGCAAGATGGAGGGATTGGGGCGTGCCCTTCTCCTTCTTCTTCTTCCTCTAGGCCTCCATCTTCTGTGGTGGAGTTGGCACTCCGGGATTGGACCTTACTAGGGGAACACTGGTTAATAAGGGAAGAGGGTATTGGAGAAAAATGATAAATATTGTATACGTAACTCCGGGTATAAAGATAGGTGACCGCCCCAGGGGCTTTCAGTGTGTGCCCATGGCTGACTGCTGAGCAGAACTCTGTCAGGCCAAGAGAAAATCTTTTAGATAAGCAATTAATAAACACCAAGACCAAGAACAAATCTGAAGCTTCCTCTCGTCCTTTCGAACCCGGGGGCCCAAGGCCATCTTTGGGCTTTTTCCCAGACCATCTAAACAGCCCAGAAATCCAACAACTGGCGTCCGCTGTGCGGGCTATCTCCCACCAAACCTTTCGGGGGGGGGAAAGCCCTGAAGAGCTGAAGAGCCAAGAGAACAGCACTGATAACTCCAGAGGAGGGAAGCCTGAAGAAAGAAAGAAGAAAAAGAAAAAACCGGCCGGGAGAAGCTGCAAAAATCAGCAGTCACTGAGAAATCCCATCTCTCAGCTTCTGCTGAAGACAGCTCGTAGCAGAGCGGCCTGGACTGGGACCAGAAAGGCGCCTCTGATCCATCCCTCGTGATCTGCTGGACGGAGAACAAGGGCCTCCAGACCACTCTGACGACAGATTCGGTAAGAAGGCCAAAATAAAATCATGGGGGCATCACTCTCCCAAGAACAACGGGAAATCTTATCCACCTTACAAAGTGTAGCAGAACTATATACAGAAGGGATCCCAAAGAAAGAATTAAAACAGCTGTTATTATGGGCAAGGCTTAATTATCCACTTGCAGAGACATATCTGCTGTTCGAAGGGGGGTTTTGGCAAGAAATTAATAGGCATTTATATATTTTAGCAACAAAAAAAGATGAGACAGCGTTAAAGCTACTCTCGCCGGCAAGAATCATGTTACAAGGTATTTCAGTGCAGTCTAAAAGACTGGAAAAGCAGCGAGAAGCTGCGGTACCCTCAGAGAAGGGGGCGGAGCGGCAGAGCTCCGGGAAAAAAATTACTCTGGCTTTGAAAGGCCAGGGGGAAAGGGCTCTCGAAAAAAGAGAGCGGGAAAAAATATTAAAACCCCCGATCAAAAAATGCAACAAACCCCAAGGGCGTCCTGAAACTCCAGAGAGTGTGGAGGAGTCAGGAGCAGAAGGCGGGGAGCAGGAAGATAAGGGATCAGGGGGGGGGGCCTGTTCGCGGTGAAAGCGGCGACGCGGCGGCGGTGGCAAACGCGAGCAGCGCGGGTGAAGATGAGGAGACGCGCGCGGAGGGCGAAACTCGCAAAAACCGGGGTATAGACTCACACGCGGGCGCGGGGGCAGCGAGACGCAGGAGGCGCGCAGTTGTGACGTCAGACTCGGTGCGACGGTCAGCTCGAATCGCGGGTAGAGCCGGGGTGCCGGCGGGAGAGGCGAACACAACGTCAGAGGAGGAGGGGTCGGATTCTGGGACAGACCGAGGGGCTGGAACCTCGGAGGTGAAACAGGGGGGAGACGATGACGTCACCTTGGGGGACACCGGAAGTAGCTCGGAGAGCACGCAGGCGCAGAAAGTAAGACGCGTGCGCGCCCGAGCCCGGTCCCCTGTGACGTCGCGAGTGAGGAGGGGCCGTGTTAGGGATTCTACGTCCCGGGGCTCCACACCGTCTCCAGATCTGGCGCCTTTGGTCCAGAGCCTCGGAGTCCCAGTCCCTTCCCTTCATGGGAGACGCCGAGCCGGAAGAGGAAGTGGGGCAGTCGAGATTGCTCCGTCATCCGAGCCAGGGAGGCCGGTGACAGCGCCACCAAGTGGCAGGAGGGCAGAAGTGCACGACATGCCGGGTCGGCTCGGCGGAGCCACAGCGCCATCTCGTGGCGAGACTGCAACAATGCAGCAATTTTTTCCAACAATATATAAAAAGAAAAGCACCTCGAAGAAGACAATGTTAACACGACAAAGGGATTATCCATCTGATCCACCGATCGTGAGACATTTTCTAAACAACACACAGGCAAAGCTAAAGGGAGATCCTTTGGTTTTGGTCAGAAACCCAGAAACAGGTCAAATAGAGGGTCCTTTCAAACTAATCTCTTGGGGAAAGGGTTTCGCTTGTATCTCCACAGATCGAGGTCTGAAGTGGGTGTCAGCGCGGCATGTGAAGCCATTCCGAACACGAGAGCACGAGAATGCTGATCCGAGAAACAAAGAGACGAGTACTCAGACAGAAGTCGAGACTCGGGCTGCGAAAAACGACCCAGAAGAGAAATAAAAAAAGAAACTAAGGACCTTGGGGGGTTTTCACACAAAAGCGAAGTAATGGGTTTCATGATGCTTATGTGCATCGTTCTTTCATTCATTGCAGTAAGCAGTGGGGGAGATTTACCTGTTAGTCAACCAAGGCAAAATGTATGGGAGGCTTTAGCTCGGGCAGCGAATTTAGATAGTATCTGCCTGACACATTCAAGACCAGGTAAACCGTTTTCAGCATGCATGGTTGGATTGCCAGTGGACCAATGGCCAGTTCCAGGGCACTCTGCAATTAACATTTCGCAGGTCATTAAAAATCCTATAAAAGAGTGGTGTGCTTGGACACACCTGCTTCCTGTGGCTTCTACAGAACCTCAGGAATTGGAGATTTTTGGGTCCATGACAATGAGACTCTGCATGCAGTTTGAAGCTCCAAAGGTCACAAAGGCGAAAACTATTGATTTAACTCCCACTCATGAATTTTATAAGAATGCCTCAACTTGGTGTAAATATACAAAGAGAACTGCCAAAGGATCGATCCAAGTTCCGGTGCAATTGCCGCGGGGTCTGTTCTTAATTTGTGGGGACAGAATTTGGCACGGCATTCCTGCTAATGCCACGGGAGGTCCATGCAGCACTGGGGAAATTTCAATGCTATCGCCTGATTTGAACATGTTAAGAGAGGAAAGGCACAGAGAAAAAAGATCAATACAGCAATATGCAGCAGATTGCAATGATGAAATGTTTTCTTGGGACAAGAAAACGAGTATTGCTACAGCAATCTTCTCACCTCAGACAGCATCGGGGGTGGCCTTGACTCAGATCGACCGCATGGGTTGTTGGTTGAGCAAACATGCGCGGTCTGTGTCTGTCACATTGGATGACATGTTAAAAGACGTCAGTAGTGTGAGACAGGCGACTCTTCAAAATAGAGCAGCAATCGATTATCTATTGCTCGCTCATGGACATGGGTGTGAAGAGTTCGAGGGGATGTGCTGCATGAATCTCTCAGATCATTCAAAGTCAATTCATGAAAATATAAAAAATATAAAGGACAGCATAAATAAGCTTGGAGAGATCACAGGATCATGGATCGATCAATTGGCAGAATTCTTTGACATCTCTCCCATTTGGAGAGGAATCTTAAAAATAGGGTTTTATGTTTTAATAGTTCTCCTAGTCCTCATACTTGTTGTCCCATGCATATTTGCATGTTTAAAACATGCAATGAATCGGATGGCGAAAAAGATCTTTTTGGTGCAAACAGAAGGGGGAGATGTGGGATCTCAGTCTCTCAGAACTGGGGTGCAGGGTGAACAAGACCCCCCCTGGGGGGCTCGGGAGTCCTGGAATGTTGCCAGAAATGTCTGGTGGCTGGACTTTGATCCCACATGGGAGATGACATCAGTATGAGGACGGGAGGATTTCACTGGGGTGAATGGTGAAGGGACAAGTTAATTGGAGTGTGAGATACAGGGTTTAAGATCCCTGTACAGGGGGGTCTAGAGAGGCAAGATGGAGGGATTGGGGCGTGCCCTTCTCCTTCTTCTTCTTCCTCTAGGCCTCCATCTTCTGTGGTGGAGTTGGCACTCCGGGATTGGACCTTACTAGGGGAACACTGGTTAATAAGGGAAGAGGGTATTGGAGAAAAATGATAAATATTGTATACGTAACTCCGGGTATAAAGATAGGTGACCGCCCCAGGGGCTTTCAGTGTGTGCCCATGGCTGACTGCTGAGCAGAACTCTGTCAGGCCAAGAGAAAATCTTTTAGATAAGCAATTAATAAACACCAAGACCAAGAACAAATCTGAAGCTTCCTCTCGTCCTTTCGAACCCGGGGGCCCAAGGCCATCTTTGGGCTTTTTCCCAGACCATCTAAACAGCCCAGAAATCCAACAACTTAGTGTGTAACCCATCTGGAAGTGCAAGAAGAGCATCATATGCTAGTTGTTGGCTCATCTGTAAGACTTGATCAATGCTCTTAGCCTGGGCAGTGACAGTAGCCCAAGGCCCCTTGCCAAGTAACTGTTGTGCTGTTAAACCATACAGAGGATCACCTTGCACTCTAGGTCTTGCAGCTTCTTTGGGCACACTTTTCCTCCCAGCTTTTATGAAACATCGCCTGCTGATGGGGTGGCACTCTAAGTCTTATTAGGGTATGCACATCAGCTGGAACGAATGTGTTAGATGGAAAAATATACTGCAGAAGTGACTGTGCAAGTTGGGATTTTCAACTAAATTGTGAAATTGCCACTCTCAACTTTTTGAAAATCTTCCAATCGAAAGGTTTTCAAACTCTACTTGCAGCATTAGTTACTACAGGAAAAGCTTCTACATCATTGGAGAGAAAAGTCCCTTCTACAATAACTTCTGCAATAACTTTTTTCTACTTTCGTTTCTCTTTTGTGGAGATAAAGCTTGGCCTGCAATTCATCAAAAAGCATTGGGAGGACTGTGCTATTTTGGGAAATTGACACTGTTTGCCCCTGGCATTCAACAGATGCTTGACATCAGGCACAAATTCCAATGTCCAAAATGTAGGTGCATTTTTAGGCTCAGACTGCAAGGATAATGTAGAATTGTGGAATTGGCCTTCAGTTAAATTGGCATCACTTTTTACACCAGTTTTAGCTTCATCAAAGGTCCTTACATAATTCAAACGATTGGCTTGTTGGACAGGAAAACAAATTAACATTACATCTGCAATACTGAATGAGCTCACCACTGATGAAGGCAGCATACGCCACGCTGTGTTACAGGATAGGGCTGCCATAGATTTATTGTTGCTAGCACAAGGAGATGGGTGTGAAGATTTTGAAGGGATGTGTTGCTTGAATCTCTCTGACCACTCTGAATCTATTCACAAGAAACTGTCATTCCTTAAGGAAAATATGAAAAAGCTGACAGTTGTTTAGAATTCTTTTGATGAGTGGCTAAAATCCTGGTGAATAACAGACTGGCTCAAGGACTTAGTATGCTTTGGTATTAGGAATTCTTGGCCATGTAATTAAAAAATAATTCTACGTATTCTTGGCTATGTCTTCTTTTTTCAATTCTGCTTATAGTGCCTTGCTTGCTATGCTGTGTGCAGAAAGTAATTGACCATGCTTTTAAAACAGTCTGGCTTGTGCAAAAACAAAACCAGGGACTGTTGAGAGATTTTTGCAGATTGAGGAGGTTTTGTTAGACAATAGACATATTCATCTGATGTCCAATCCAGCCTGCTTGTACTAATGGACAATGGTCACGTACACAAGGAATGAATTATGGACATATTCAGAAATGGGGTCGGTATATCCTTGAAAGAGATACAAGAAGAAGAATCATCAGGACTCAGCAAGTTTGTCAGCAAGCTTGGGAAAGTCATGGGTGGGCCAGACGACCCCAGCAAAATGCGTGAAAAATCAGGTGATCCAATCAGCATTCTGATTAAGACGTGTGAACAGCCAGGATTAACCAACCATGTCTTAGCTAGAGGCACGTAGACAGTAAAGATTTATTATAAACAGAATCTTTTTAGGGACAATAGATTTGGCTTCACTGGATCATATTGGTCATGGTGTGTTCTCCCTGAACCTCCGTGCCCTGCAAAAGCTTTGCTCTTCAGAGCCAGTTTTGAATGAACAGAACATAATATCCAGCATAAACCAAACAACGACTGAGGATACAAGCATCATAATGTCACCCTAGGACACACGTAAACTCCTGGGTTTCGTGGCATTTTTCCTGAGCAGAACAGGCCAGGGCTTGGCCGGAGCCCAGTCCTCAGCTTGGAGGGTTTCCCCTAAAACATCCTACAAGCCTCTATTCATGTCAGTTGGGAAAATTTATTTAAATGATACCTTTCTTGCAGGTAACTACACAAGATTATGTGAAAGTCTCCAAAGCAGCTGGTTTGGTGTTAAACTGCTGGCAGAAGCATCTGGGTCATCTATTTTTAGCCAACGAAAACTGATGGTGTCAGTCACATAATGCCCAGGGTTTGTCCTGTAAGCTAGCTCTGGCTGAGGGCTGCTACTCAGGCCTGAGCACATCAGCAGCTGAAGTGACCACGACTGGGAATGGCAAAAACACCCGCTGGGAGTGGCCCAGAGGCCCTGGGACTCCCTGGCATGGATCACCTCAGGAGACAGGATTTCAGGGAGCCCAAAGGACTTTTGGGAGAGCTGCTGCGGAGACAGAGGGAATGGCACAGCTGAATCCCTTGCCTGGGCACCCTTCTGCTATGGGGCTGCTGAGGGAGGAGGAACAGCAGGTACCCATGGCCACCCCAAACCAGGGCCCCGTGGGCAACACAGCCCCGACCGGGGCTGCGGGACCCCATCCCTGGGATGAGTCAGGAGCTGCAGAGCTGGGAGTGCTCAGCTAGAGCCGCTGAGCCTTCAGCAGCCCCACACGGCCAGAGCGTGAGCCCAGTGGGGAGTGGGCACTGAAGGGGACTGTGGGGCCTGAACCAAGGCCCAGCCCCACTGAGAGCAGCTGTGCTGGACATGCTGCAGCTCCAAGAACAGCTGGAGTCCCAGGCAGCCAATGGGTGCCACCACGGACGTTCCTTTCTTTATCCTCAGAAAGGCCACTGGGAAGCTGGGGAAGTGTCAATGGAAGGAGTAGGGATGGTGGGAGCTGTGGAACAGCACTGACAGGAGAAACCCAAACTCTCCTGAGAAGGGAGGGCAGAAATCCCTGGTATCCAGCATCCTGCCAGAGAAACCCATTCCCAGAATTACCAACACAAAACCATCCTCCAATTCTCTGGATTGTGCTGCTCCTCACCCACTGACACCTCCCCACCAGAGTGAAGCTCTGAAGTGGGATTGATGGAGGAAAGCTGAGCCCTGAGCCGTGCCAGGGTCAGTGCCAAGAGCATCCCCTGGTGCTGTTTGACAGCACCTCTGCAAGAACCGGGGATGCAAACAGGACAAACCTGAGCCTCTCCCACCATCAGATACCTCAGAGCTTACACAGCAACACGGCCGTGGCTATCCCGAACTGGATTTAGGAATAGCACACCTACTGCAGCCATTGGATCCAGATGTGCCCAGATTCATTTGGGACTCCTGCTTGTGGTGTCTCTGCCTCCTCTCCCTGCCCCAAGGAGGCTCCTCTCTCCCCTCTCTCTGCCCTGACAAGACAGTCACACAAATAAAGACGTGGGATTGCCGGGTGCTGAGGGCTTGTAGAAGGAGCCTTCTCCAGGTCTGGCCTGTTTCCAAAACCCACACAGTGTTCTGCAGCAAGGAAACTCCTTGTTCACCCTCTCCAAGGGTGTCAAACTCAGCAAGAGATTCCTGACAGCCTGTCCAGCTGGGAGAGCTCCTATGTCTCCATATCAGGAGGCAAAACCGAACACAGGAACCATGGGGGGACTGAGCTTGTGGCATGGGGACATCTGCATTTATTTCCCAGTGACAAACAAAAATGTGGAATGGTGCCAGAGCTTGTTCTGGTCTACATCAACCTTTGATAAACATCCCTCGTCCTGACAGCGACTCCTCTGCAGCTGCTCTGGGAGACCTGGGTTGAGTGCAAAAAGAGGAGATTGCAGTGGTGCTGAGGTGCTTGAGGGGGCCCATTTCAATGCTCTGCTGAAGTCCAAGGACATTGTATTTCCCCAGGGAGCAATGTCCCTTTCTGGCACTCACTGCCCATGAGGGACATTGTTCAGTTGCTGCCCTTGGGTGGGTTCCAGCCACAGGGAGAGGAAGGAGGAGATGATCCCACCCATGGCTGCTGCTGGGTCCAGACAATTGGTGAGATAAAGCTGAGCCAGAACCTCAGCATCTCTCCCAATATCACAGAATCACAGAATGGCTTGGCTTGAAAGAGACCTTAAAGTTCATCTCATTCCACCCCCTTCCATGGGCAGGGACACCTTCCATTATCCCAAGCTGCTCCAAGCTCTGTCCAGCCTGGCCTTGGACACTGCCAGGGATCCAGGGGCAGCCACAGCTTCTCTGGGCAGCTTCTCTGATCTCTGCCCAGGTGAGCAAGGACAGGACCCAAGGGAACGGCTGGAGCTGGGCCAGGGCAGGGCTTGGCTGGGGATCAGCAAAAGCTTCTTCCCCCAGAGGGGGCTCGGGAACTGTCCAGGTTCCCCAGGGAATGGGCAGAGCCCCAAGGCTGCCGGAGCTCCAGAGGCTTTTGGACACCGCTCCCAGGGTGCTCAGGCTGCGATTGTTGGGGGATCTGTGCAGGGCCAGGGGCTGGACTGGCTGATCCCAATGGGCCCCTGCTCGCCCAGCCCCTTGTGCAATTCTCACCCTTTGGCTCAGCCTTTGTGCCTCCTCGAGGCGCTGGCAGAGCTGGGTGGGACAGGGCAGGAGTGAGGCAGCCCCAGCGTTGCCCTGTGTGTGACACCCCAGCAGTGACAGCCCCAGCATTGCCCTGTGTGTGACACCCCAGTGGTGACAGCCCCAGTGTTGCCCTGTGTGTAACACCCCAGCAGTGACAGCCCCAGCATTGCCCTGTGTGTGACACTCCAGTGGTGACAGCCCCAGTGTTGCCCTGTGTGTAACACCCCAGTGGTGACAGCCCCAGCGTTCCTGTGTGTGACACCCCAGCGGTGACAGCCCCAGTGTTCCCTCCCTGCAGTCGCTCCAAGGGAAGCATCCAGAGCCGTGTCCAGTCCATGGAACTGAGCGGCCACTGCCCACCCCGGCTTGGGCTGATGTGGATTCCTCTGCACACACCTCGGGGAAGGTCCCCATGGCCACTGCACAGTGCCACAGACAAGTGTCAGACACAGTCACAGAACTCTGCTCAAAGCTGACAGGGGGAGTTCATTAAAAAAGAAACCAAAAAAACAAAGAAAACTAATAAAAAACCAAACTAAACTATACCAAAAAAAACCCCAAAACCATCACCTAAAAAAGAAAAAAATACCAAGAACAAAAAAGCAACCGAGATAAAACCCCAAAATCCAAAAAGCAAACAAACAAATCAAAGCAAAGAACAAAAAACCAATCCAAACAAACAAAAAAAAACCCAAAAAAAACAAGAACAAGAGAACTCCCCCCAGCAGAGCTGTTCCATCCTTCACTTGTCACACCTGTACCCACACAAGACCACAGGCTGCAAAAAATGGGGGTTCATTGGGCACATTTGCAGGAGAAGCAGGTTTAGGACAGGCTCTGAGCAGAACTGTTCTCAGCTGAGCCAAAAAGGCCCCTTGGAAATGCAGAGCCCCAGCCCACAGGGCAGAAAAGGGCTCTGAGTTCCCCTCCCCTGACACTAAACCCTGTTCCCAGGCTGCTTCAAACTCAGGATTCTGCTGGAGGGCTGCGCAGAGCTGAGAGTGGGCTCTGGCTTCTCCGTGTTGTGTGTCCTAAAGCTGTCTGGGAGAAGGAATGTTGGGTCAGCACAGCTGGCACAATCCCTCCTGGCGCAGGGCACAACCCCAGGAAGGGCTTTGCATGCTGAGGCTTTGCTGCAGGCAAGGAAAGGTCCTGGCTCAGGGTGACCTTTGCTGCTCAGCCAGAGCCCCGAGTGCCCCAGCAGAGAATGGCAGCACTGCCACGGGCAACCATCACCATTGCATGTACACCATCACCAGGGCCCTGTTGCTATGGTCAGTTTCCAGGGCAACCATCCCCACCTCCCTGTTACTATGGTCAGTTTCCATGGCAACCATCCCCAGCCCCCTGTTGCTATGGTCAGTCCCTTGGCAGCTCCATAGAGACTCCATGCCAGGGGTGGTTGCCATGGACACCAGCTCAGGCCTGCAGCCAGAGCTGTTGCCATTGCAACCATCGGCAGCCCCATCCCCAGGCTCATGGGATCCCAGAACCACAGAATTGGCTGAGCTGGGAGGGACCCATCAGGATCCTCCAGTCCAACTGCTGGCCCTGCACAGGACACCCCAACAATGCCAGCCTGGGCCTGGCAGTGCTGTCCAAACGCTGCTGCAGCTCAGAGAGCCCTGGAGCTGGGACCCTTCCCTGGGGAGCCTGGGCAGGGCCCCAGCAGCCTCTGGGCAAAAAACCTTTTCCTGACATCCAACCTGAGCCTGCCCCGACTCAGCTGCAGCCGTTCCCTCCACTCCTGTCCCTGGGCACCAGAGAGAAGAAGTTCCCACAGCCCCAGCCAGGGACCCGCTCCCAAGGCTGTTGCCATGGCCACCAGGGCTGGGACCAGCTGGGATGCTCGGTTTCCACAGGCCGGGGTTCAGGAATGGGATTCCTGAACTTCCTGCTCTTGCTAAAACCACGCTGCCCTTGCTGCCCTCCCACCTCTTGTAGAAAGAAAAAAAGGCAAAGATCCCAGGCTGGGATAAGAACAATTTATTGGGAACAGAAACGAGATAAGGAAGAAACAAGAACAGAAATAATACTGGTAACAAAAGGGATAAATTAACGGGAAAACGACAACACAACTGACTGTCTCTTCCTGGCCACAATTTCCCACTGCCTGGAAAGGACACCCTTCTCAGGAGAGAGAGATAGAGAGAGAGAGAGAGAGAGAGTCCCTTTCCTGCCCCTGGCAATGTCCTGAGGTGGGAGAGAATGTAATGACATGGTCATGCCCAGAACCTCATGTGTTTTTTCAGAGCCACATCATGTCCATTGGCAAGGGCAGGAAAAGGTACAGGTGTTTTCCCAGCCTGGATCATGGGGAACATGGATCACCAGGGCTCTGCTTAACATGGGTCCTCCATGGGGGTTGAAGTTGGAGCAGTGCACGAAGTTCCTCCTGCACTTGGGGCATTGGCAGGGCTTACTTTACCGGTGCCTCCTTTGGTGACTGGTCAAGTGAGAGCTCCGGGCGAAGCTCTTCCCACACTGGGGACACTTGTAGGGCCTCTCCCCAGTGTGGATGCGCCGGTGTCTGATGAGGTGGGAGCTGCACTTGAAGCCCTTCGCACAGTAAGGGCAGCAGAAGGGCCTCTCATCCGTGTGAATCTGCTGGTGCAGGAGGAGATTGGAGCTGGTCTGAAACCTCTTCCCACACTCAGGACACTCGTAGGGCCTCTCCGCAGTGTGGATGTGTTGGTGGATCACAAGGTTGGATCTGTAGCTGAAGCCCTTCCCACATTCTCCACACTCGTAGGGCCATTCCCCACTGTGGATCATCTGGTGGCAGATCAGGGTGCTGCTCTGCCTGAAGCTCTTCCCACACTCCAAGCACTTGTGGGGCTTCTCCCCATCATGAAGCTGCTCCTGGGCCATCAGCTCCAAGAACTGGCTGAAGCTTTGTCCACCTTCCTGGCTCTGGATAAGTCTTTCCTCCTCAGAGCACCCTGGGCTGGGTTTGGAGCCCCTCTTCCTGCAGAATCTCTGGGGATTTTCCTCCCCTTAGAATTCTGCACTGTGGAGTCAATCAAAACAACCTCTTCCATGAGGTTCTGCCAAGGAGATTTTTCCTCCCTGGTCTCCATCATCAGCTTTTTGTTTGGGGCATGAAGGGCAAGGAGAAGATGGGATTTGCCTCCATTCCAGAAGGAAGGGGAAGGAGATTCCCCCAGTGCATCCCCGGCAGGACGGTCTTGGCACCAAGGTTGTCCTGCAGCCGGGGGCTGCGCTGGGCTGGGAGATGGAGCAGGAGAGAGGGGGAAAGGGGCACTGATTTCCTCCTCACCTGCCTGGGTGTCCCAAGGCTCCTTCCTTTTCCTCTCAGCCTCCTCCTCCATCCAATCAAGGTTTGGGAATGGGAAATCCTGTTCTGGGAAGAAAACAAAGGGTGCACACATTGTCTTTTGTTCCGGGATCTGTGCTGGGCTGGGAGATGGATCAGGAGAGAGGGGGAAAGGGGCACTGACTTCCTCCTCACCTGCCTGGGTATCCCAGGGCTCCTTCCTCTTCCTCGCAGCCTCCTCCTCCATCCAATCAAGATTTGCTAATGGGAAATCCTATTCTGGGAAGAAAACAAAGGGTGCGCACATTGTCTTTGGTTGTGGTTTGAAGGCAAACCTGGGGGAGAGTCTAAGTCAGAATTACAATTTAATAAGAAAGTGAAGACCAAGGCAATGATACAGAAACCCTGCCTTAAACTGACAGAGTCAGGATATAACCTGACACCCTGGTGGTGAGGGTGGTGGCAGCAGTGCCATTAAATGGTGGCTGCAGTCCTGTTGGAGTGATGAATGTGATTCTGTCAGAGCAGTGATCCTGCAGAAGGGTCTGGTCTTCCTCTGAAGGTCCAGTGGTGGTTATGGAGCTCTTGTCCTCTGGCAATCCAGTAGCCAAGGTGCTCCTGGTGTTGCAAGGCTCAGCTTATATCCAGGTAGGAATGCTTGGATCCTCCCCCTGGGCGGAGCATCTCACAATGGGATGATGGAATTTTATCAGCCCTGCAGTGACACTCAATGGCCCATTAGCAGAAGATATCTCCCCTGGAAGGCATTATCAGGGCTGAGTCATGGAAGAGATGAAGAACACTGGCCCCCCTGTTTATAGCAGTTGATGAAGGTGGGGATTGAAAACATGCATTTTGTTACATCTTGCATGGCAACCTGAAACAGTGGGGTAATCCCTGCTCAGGTGGTGAACACCACCCCCCTTATCCAAACTGGCTCAGCTGTAAAACCCCCACCCCGGGAAGGCCACGTACACATCGGACAATTTCACACTTTCCCTGCTCCAGGGGAGGTCTCTGTCCCTGTCACTCTGTTGCTCTCCCCCCTTTTCTATTTCTTTCCCTCTTTCTCTCTACCTCACATTCAATGTTTAATAAAATCCATTTTGGATTTGGTCTCGTTAGCACCTTAATTGGGGCAGAGGAATCTCTATAACAATTTGAATAACCAGACTGTGACATTATTTTAGCACAGTGGGTTCAGGGCGCTGTTCTCTGAATCCAAGTGCCTTTGACAACAGCATGGTTCCCTCCTCTGAGGAGGTTGTGGTTCTTTCTGGAAGAACTCTTGAAAACTTGGACACTGTCTGTCCTTCCTCCTGGGTAACTTAGGGGAGAAATGATGAAGAAAATGGCTGTTGTGAGTGACCAGTGAAAAAGAAAATATTTTGTTGTCCTTCCTTGAAAAGTTTGTAAAAATCACTGGAGGAAAGGGACTAAATGTTACCAGTGAGACTGACAAGGTTCATTCACTCCAAGGTGAAGAACACAAGGGGCTGCTGAAAGTCCCAGAAGAAGCTCAGCTCAAGTAGCTAAATTCCCAAATAACTCCAACCAGGGATCTCCAGGAGGAGTTTTTGGAGTGTGTTTGGAGCCATCAGATCCTGGACTCGAGCCCCAGATATCTCCGGGCTCCCTAAGAGGAGCTTTTCTGGGGGGAGAGGAGACACAATCGCCCCTTGGGAGAGTCCCAGATGAGAAGGACGCGGACCTCCCTGGGGAATGGCCTGTGGTGACAGAGACAGGGACAGTCCATGCGGAATAGCCTGGGGTGCCAGAGACAAGGACAACTCCCCAAACCCCTCCCAAGCATCCCCCAGGGTGAGAGGCACAGAGACCCCTTGAGCATCTCCTCGGCACTGGTCAAAATAAACTTGGCAGAAATCAAACTTTATCCTACAAAAAATACCTTGATGAATATTTGATTTCCCACAAGTCACATGTGATGAAAACACAAATCCCAAACATGAATAAATTGACAATAGAAGCAATTCTGCGGCAATTCCAAATTACATTGGTTCCTGCATAGCTACAGATCACCTGCTGGCAGGTTCCAATAAAAGCAAAGTGCAAATTTGGCCCAATACAAATATTATTAAAAGGAAGGGGAAACTCAGTGTAGCTGTCAAAAAGGTGACAGGAATGAAGAGAATAATGATTCTCACATTTGACAAAGCCCACAAGCCTGTGAATTCTGGAGTTATTTGGGACTTGAGCTACTTGAGCTGAGCTTCTTCAGGTTGCCATGCAAGATGTAACCAAATGCATGTTTTCAATCCCCACCTTCATCAACTGCTATATACAGGTGCAGCAGTGTTCTTTATCTCTTCCATGACTCAGCCCTGATAACGCCCTCCAGGGGAGATATCTTCTGCTAATGGGCCATTGAGTGTCACTGCAGGGCTGATAAAATTCCATCATCCCATTGTGAGATGCTCTGCCCAGGGGGAGGATCCAAGCATTCCTACCTGGATATAAGCTGAGCCTTGCAACACCAGGAGCACCTTGGCTACTGGATTGCCAGAGGACAAGAGCTCCATAACCACCACTGGACCTTCAGAGGAAGACCAGACCCTTCTGCAGGATCACTGCTCTGACAGAATCATGTTCATCACTCCAACAGGACTGCAGCCACCATTTAATGGCACTGCTGCCACCACCCTCACCACCAGGGTGTCAGGTTATATCCTGACTCTGTCAGTTTAAGGCAGGGTTTCTGTATCATTGCCTTGGTCTTCACTTTCTTATTAAATTGTAATTCTGACTTAGACTCTCCCCCAGGTTTGCCTTCAAACCACAACCAAAGACAATGTGCGCACCCTTTGTTTTCTTCCCAGAACAGGATTTCCCATTCCCAAATCTTGATTGGATGGAGGAGGAGGCTGCGAGGAAGAGGAAGGAGCCCTGGGATACCCAGGCAGGTGAGGAGGAAGTCAGTGCCCCTTTCCCCCTCTCTCCTGCTCCATCTCCCAGCCCAGCGCAGCCCCCGGCTGCAGGACAACCTTGGTGCCAAGACCGTCCTGCCGGGGATGCACTGGGGGAATCTCCTTCCCCTTCCTTCTGGAATGGAGGCAAATCCCATCTTCTCCTTGCCCTTCATGCCCCAAACAAAAAGCTGATGATGGAGACCAGGGAGGAAAAATCTCCTTGGCAGAACCTCATGGAAGAGGCTGTTTTGATTGACTCCACAGTGCAGAATTCTAAGGGGAGGAAAATCCCCAGAGATTCTGCAGGAAGAGGGGCTCCAAACCCAGCCCAGGGTGCTCTGAGGAGGAAAGACTTACCCAGAGGCAGGAAGGTGGACAAAGCTTCAGCCAGTTCTTGGAGCTGATGGCCCAGGAGCAGCTTCATGATGGGGAGAAGCCCCACAAGTGCTTGGAGTGTGGGAAGAGCTTCAGGCAGAGCAGCACCCTGATCTGCCACCAGATGATCCACAGTGGGGAATGGCCCTACGAGTGTGGAGAATGTGGGAAGGGCTTCAGCTACAGATCCAACCTTGTGATCCACCAACACATCCACACTGCGGAGAGGCCCTACGAGTGTCCTGAGTGTGGGAAGAGGTTTCAGACCAGCTCCAATCTCCTCCTGCACCAGCAGATTCACACGGATGAGAGGCTCTTCTGCTGCCCTGACTGTGGGAAGGGCTTCAAGTGCAGCTCCCACCTCATCAGACACCGGCGCATCCACACTGGGGAGAGGCCCTACAAGTGTCCCCAGTGTGGGAAGAGCTTCGCCCGGAGCTCTCACTTGACCAGTCACCAAAGGAGGCACCGGTAAAGTAAGCCCTGCCAATGCCCCAAGTGCAGGAGGAACTTCGTGCACTGCTCCAACTTCAACCCCCATGGAGGACCCATGTTAAGCAGAGCCCTGGTGATCCATGTTCCCCATGATCCAGGCTGGGAAAACACCTGTACCTTTTCCTGCCCTTGCCAATGGACATGATGTGGCTCTGAAAAAACACATGAGGTTCTGGGCATGACCATGTCATTACATTCTCTCCCACCTCAGGACATTGCCAGGGGCAGGAAAGGGACTCTCTCTCTCTCTCTCTCTCTATCTCTCTCTCCTGAGAAGGGTGTCCTTTCCAGGCAGTGGGAAATTGTGGCCGGGAAGAGACAGTCAGTTGTGTTGTCGTTTTCCCGTTAATTTATCCCTTTTGTTACCAGTATTATTTCTGTTCTTGTTTCTTCCTTATCTCGTTTCTGTTCCCAATAAATTGTTCTTATCCCAGCCTGGGATCTTTGACTTTTTTTCTTTCTACAAGAGGTGGGAGGGCAGCAAGGGCAGCGTGGTTTTAGCAAGAGCAGGAAGTTCAGGAATCCCATTCCTGAACCCCGGCCTGTGGAAACCGAGCATCCCAGCTGGTCCCAGCCCTGGTGGCCATGGCAACAGCCTTGGAAGCAGGTCCCTGGCTGGGGCTGTGGGAACCTCTTCCCTCTGGTGCCCAGGGACAGGAGTGGAGGGAACGGCTGCAGCTGAGTCGGGGCAGGCTCAGGTTGGATGTCAGGAAAAGGTTTTTGCCCAGAGGCTGCTGGGGCCCTGCCCAGGCTCCCCAGGGAAGGGTCCCAGCTCCAGGGCTTTCTGAGCTGCAGCAGCGTTTGGACAGCGCTGCCAGGCCCAGGCTGGCATTGTTGGGGTGTCCTGTGCAGGGCCAGCAGTTGGACTGGAGGATCCTGATGCGTCCCTCCCAGCTCAGCCAATTCTGTGGTTCTGGGATCCCATAAACCTGGGGATGGGGCTGCCAATGGTTGCCATGGCAACGGCTCTGGCTGCAGGCCTGAGCTGGTGTCCATGGCAACCACCCCGGCATGAGGTCTCCATGGAGCTGCCATAGAAACTGACCATAGCAACAGGGGGCTGGGGATTGTTACCATTGAAGCTGACCATAGCAACAGGGGGCTGGTGATGGTTGCCTTCTAAGGATCAGATTTGTCACAGGCCCTCAGAGGGGTTCCATGGGGACTTTCCAGGAGTCTCTAGGCTGTGTCAGAGCTGGAATGTCACAGGCAGAGACAGGGGCTCCATGGAGATGTTCCAGGGCTTTCTGGGGATGGTAAAGAGCCCTGTGGTCAGAGGCAGTCACAGCCATGGTGACATCCCAGGGTACCTTGTGCTGCAAAGGCACCGATCTGTCACAGGCACTCACAGCAGCTCCACGGTGACATCCCAGGAGTCCCCAGGCTGCCAAAGAGCCGGGATGTCCCAGACACTCACAGGGGTTCCTGTCATGGGCACAGTGAGAGCTTCAGGCAAAAGCTTTATTTCTTTATTGGAGAAACTCCTCCTGATACATGAGGTGCAGATATTACACAAAACAGCCACCATGGATCCTCAAACTCGTGCAGGGCCCCTAGACTTTTAAAATTCCTTCTAAGAGAGGAGACTGGGAACGGCTGTATCCAATCCAAGCCCCCATCTTTGTCAAAGGTGTAAAAGATTGGACATTGGAATTGAACTTAAACGCTATTTCTCCCACAGGATTAATCATAGAATGCCTGATAAATTTCTATAAATACAGCTCTGATTTTTTCTGATCATGATTAGACAGAATGGTTCATTTACACCGGAGAGTAAATGAAAAAAAATGACTTATTGCTGCAGTCTTAGGTGGTCTGGATACAATCTTCCCCGAGAGTGTCTTGTGCTAATGGGTAGGAACCATGAGAGCACCAGCACACAGACACAAACACAGACACACACACAGACATACAAACACACAGATACATACACACACACACACACACACACACACACACACACACAGAAACACTGAAAGTGTCCAGAGGCCAAAGAGAAAGGATTGTCCAGGGTATAAATGGAGGGAAAGAGGGTGCAATGGAGAGCACCAGGGATCCAGTGGTCTGAGGGCTCAGAGGTGGTACACAGGGAAGGGACCAGTAGGGAATGCCAGGGTAGATGGACAGGGTTACACACCAATGGGAAGGGAGAACTCACCAGAACATGAACATAGAAGTGTAAAAGGGGTAGAGAAGGCCAATAGAGAGGACAGAACTGGGACAAATAAACACAGTGCTGCAGAACACCATGGGGAAGCCTTTTTTCTCACCCTGAGCTGTGAGGAGTGCCCAGAGCCTGTGGTGTGTCTTTCCAGGGCATTGCTACTGCCTTTTCCCCGGTAGGCTCACAGGTTTCCACAGTTGTGCAATGTCACAATGATCTCCTTCGTTCTGCAGCCCTGCTGTGGCTGCTGCGTAACAATGGACCTGTGGTACCATGAGGCTCCATAGTGTCACCATGGTCCCTTTGGTTCCACAAGGCCCTGCTGGGACATGATGGACCCTTGGTTCCATGAGGTGCCTGGCTTCCCACAGCCCCTCACAGGGCCTTAAGGCCTCTCCGAGTTCCCCATGGCCCATCATGGCCTCTCAAGGCCCTTCATGGTGCCTCATGACTGATGGCCCCTCACATCACCTCATGGCCCCTCACAGCCCCTCTCAGCCTCAGGCCCGGGGCTCCACCCAAGGCAGGAGAACAGTTTGGGCCCTACTTGTTCTCCTTTCATTTCAGTCCCTTCATTACAGCGACAAGTAAAGAAAGGCTGAAATGAAGCCTTTCCCCAGCGTTTCCCTCGGGGTTAACTGCGGGCTGAAGCTCTGTGCTGGTGCTGGCCCGAGCGCCACCATCCCTGCAGCCACCAGGCCTTTGCTGTCCCCCCGTGTCCGTTCCCTGTCCCCGAGTCCCGCCCGGCTCTGGCAGCAGCAGCAGCCGCAGCGCAGGGGGCGCCGGCCCGGCCCAGCCGGGGCTCCCGGCCAGGAGCAGCAGCAGCGCCGGCCCCTTCCCGCCTGCTCCTGCCTCGGCTCCCAAGGGCTTTTTCCAGCTCAATTCTGGAGCAGAGCAGCCAGCACCCACACACAGCCCTGACTGCTCAGGGCCTGCCTGTGCTGCCCCGAGCCAGCCCACAGAGGAAGAAAGGATTGTGGCTGCAGGCTCTGGAGATTCTTTCTCTGCATTCAGCCAGGCTTGTATTCCCTAACAATTCTTTGTACCACCTCCTGTTTTCTTAGCCTGGAACAGTAACAATGAAAACCTTACCCATAGCACAACTCCCCAGTCCACCAGGAAAAGAAAGGACAAGTTGTCAAGTCCTACAAACTTTTGTCCTGCTTTGCTCCAAGAGTCCTGCTGCACGCAGTGTGGAAAGCCAAGAGAAGCTGCAGTTGGTGGCACATCTTGTGACAGGAGCTCGACCTCATTCTCCAGAAAAGGTTTTTGAAAAGAGCAGACAGGATTGTGGAGAAGATTGCTGGAAAACTCAACCAGCTTTCCAGAAGTGAAATGAAAATGGAAAGAAATCATCTGAAATGTTTTCCTCAGTTTATTTCTATGCTCCTCTTTTCCATCTTGCACTTCTTCTCCATGCCATGAGTTCTAAATGCATCTCACCTCTAAGATCAATGACTTAGCGAGTTTTAGACACACTAAAATACCATGACCTGCACAGTTTGGCTTCCCCTGTTTTTGTTGGAAAGCAACGCTGGAGCCATCAGTGCAGTGCTTGGGTCAGCCACAAATCCTGCAGGCAGGGAATGTGCCCCGGCAGTGTGTGACCCTCAGCAGGGACAATGCTCAGCAATGCTGCAGGCAGGGAATGTGCCCTGGCAGTGTGTGACCCTCAGCAGGGACAATGCTCAGCAATGCTGCAGACAGGGAATGTGCCCCGGCAGTGTGTGACCCTCAGCAGGGACAATGCTCAGCAATGCTGCAGGCAGGGAATGTGCCCCGGCAGTGTGTGACCCTCAGCAGGAACAATGCTCAGCAGCGTTGCTGTGCTCGGTCTCCATGGAACCATGCCAGGAGCAGCTGGTGAGCTCAGAAGCCATCGCAGCCCCTGCCCTGCCCAGAGCCCCTTGGCAGGGTGGGCTCCTGCCCCGGCTCTGTGTGCCAGGAGCCGGCAGCGCTGGGTGCAGGGAGCCCAGGGAGGGCACAGAAACGCTGGGTGAGAAATGCTGGGGCACAGCGAGATGGGCGAGTGCAGCCGGCCAGGGCAGAGGAGCAGCACGCACAGGGGGCACAGCCTGCAGGACACATGGCCAAGGGGAGAAAACAACAAACTGCTCAGGAGGGTGGAGAACAAACTTTTAGTTGCAAACTTCAGAGAATGAGGTACTTAGGAAATCTGAAGCAACATGTAATTTCAGTAAATCACTTCATAAAGCACTGACTTCCCAAACTCTAACCTGTCCAACTGCAAGTTATCCAGATTTCGATAAAAGGAAGTCAGGAGAAGAGAGAGAGGGAGAGAGAGATCCACAGTCAGTCTTGGATCTCAGCTGCTGTGAGCTCCGGGGCCGTGGGACGTGTCAGTGTCACACCCGTGTCACAGCCTGACCTGCTCTGGTCCCTCTCCCAGGTGGGGTTTTTGGGGTGCCAGGGGCTTGGCAGCCACTTTGGGGCTGCACCAGAGGCTGCAGTTGCTGGGGTGGGGCAGTGACCACCCCACCCATGCAGAACTCTCCCTGCCCCCAACACACACTGGAGATGTCTGGGGCTGTTCATCATTTCTCTGCTCTCCAGCACCGAGGCAACAGACTCTGGATACAGCTCTGAGCTCGTGCCCAAGGCAACCACCCCTGGCAATGGGGCTCCATGGAGCTGCTCTCAGGAAAGACCCTGAGAGCTGGGGAGTGCCCCAAAACTGCCTCAGAAACATGAGATGCCTCAAATTCTCTTCAGGAATGTGGATTCTTGAAAAATTCACTCAGTAAAGGGCTCTCCCTTCCTTCATCATCCCCAAACTTTGGCTGTCTCATTCCTGACCCCAGCCCACCTCCCCAGCCCCAACCCCAACCCATCCCACCCCTTCTGGACATCACGACCCCCCCTCCCAAGTTGTACTTCCCCAATTTCCCACCTCCCAAACCCCATCCCACCCATCCTGCAACACCCAGTACCCATCTCACCCCTCCTGATTTGCATCACACTTCGTCCAATCCCCTTCCAACCCCATTCCACACCAAGGGGCTGTGGAATCGAGGAATTTTGTGGTGAGAGTGAGTAGTTTCAGTGCTATTGAGCTGACACATCGAACCCTCTTGTCTCTTTGAGTGCCAAGAGAGGGAGAAAACTAAAGCAAATACCCTAAGACCCCCAAATTCTCCCAATTATTTCCCTGAATCCCAGATTGCCCTGAAACACAAGTAAAAAGTGAGGATTCATGCCTTTGATGAATTTATTGATTTTTACCCCAATTTTCTCTGTTTTAAAGGGATAAAGATGAATCCAAAGAAAATTAGGGTCATAACAAAAAAATACCCAGCCGTCTTCCTAATGCAGATCACCGAGAATGTGGGTCACCAGGGCTCTTCCTAACGTGGGTCATCCCATGGGGGATGAAGCTGGAGCAGTGCATGAAGCTCCCCCTGCAGCTGGGGCACTCACAGGGCTGCCCTTACCGGTGCTTCTGTTGGTGCCGGGTAAAGAACGAGCGGTCTGAGAAGCTCTTCCCACACTGGGGACACTCGTAGGGCCTCTCCCCGGTGTGGATGCGCCGGTGGGTGACGAGGGTGGATCTGTGCCTGAAGCCCATCCCGCAGTCGGGGCAGCAGAAGGGCCTCTCCTCGGTGTGAACGCGCTCATGTACAAGGAGGTGAGTGCTGGTGTGAAACCTCTTCTGACACTGTGGACACTCATAGGGCCTCTCCCCAGTGGGGAACCTCTGGTGGACAACCAGGTCGGACCTGTGGCTGAAGTTCATCCCACATTCCAAGCACTCGTAGGGCCGTTCCCCAGTGTGGATTCTCTGGTGGCAGATCAGGTTGAATCTCTTCCTGAAGCTCTTCCCACACTCCAAGCACTCATAGGGCCTCTCGCTGGCATGAAGCTGCCCATGGGCCACCAGCTCTGAGCTCTGGCTGAAGCTCCGTCCACCTTCCTGGCTCAGGGTGGGTCTTTCCTCCTCAGAGCACCCTGGGCTGGGTTTGCAGCCCCTCCGTGTGCGGGATTGCCGGGGCTTTTCCTCCCCATTGGGTTCCTGCACTGTGGAGTCACTCAAAACAGCCTCTTCCATGAGGTTCTGCTGTGGGGATTTGTCCTCCCTGGTCTCCATCCTCAGCTCCTTCCCTGGGGAAAGAAGGACAAGGAGAGGATGGGATTTGCCTCCAGGCCACCCAAAAGGGGAAGGAGATCCCCCCAGTGCATCCCCAGCAGGACGGGCTTGGCAGCAGGGTTGTCCTGCAGCTGAGGGCTGTGCTGGGCTGGGAGATGGAGCTGGAGAGAGGGGGAAAGGGGCACTGACTTCCTCCTCACCTGCCTGGGTGTCCCGGGGCATCTTCCTCTTCCTCCAAGCCTTCTCCTCCTCCATATTGCCAAGGTTTGGGAATGGGAAATCCTGGTTTGGGGAAAAACAAGGTGTGAATGCCTTGGGTTGGGGATTCCTCCCGCCCGAGTCCATCACTATAAGTCATCTGGTGTCCATAAAATCCTTCAAAAATCAAGAGTGAATCAAAAAAAGCCACCAGGAGTTTCCCATTTCCAGTCTCTGGGGTTCTGGTGGTCCCCCGTTTCAGGGCTGTTGGAGATCCCATGGGCACTGGGGATCTCCCCTCTCCAGGGTCCTGCTTAGGGATGCTGGGGGGTTTTGGGGTCCCCTTCTCCAGCCTCACCCCAGTCCTGTCACTAGGGGCTCTCCCCTCTTCCCACCACCCTGTCCTGTTTTAGGGCAAATTTGGGAGAAAATCTCCAAAAGAGTTTCCTCTAGAAAGTAGATTCAAGTGGCCCCTCCCCCAACCAGATCGAGAAAATATTTCCATGGAGAAAAGTGGAAAAAAACCTGTTTATTTAAGAGGCAAAGCATTCACCAGCACAAAAATTGAACAATATTAAAAAATAAAACCTCTTGCCGCTCCAAAAGACATGACAAACTCAGAAAGTCCCTCCGTGGGCTGTAGCTCGGCTCACTCAGTCTGTTATCAGTCTCTTATCAGTCTGTTATCAGCCCCTCCAGCACTGGAAATGCCACGGCCCAGGCTCAGCCTGGTGGGCCACAGGTGGAGCTGCCAGTGGTGTTCTGGGTGTTCAGTGCAGAGCAGCTTTAAACAGCTCCAAAGAAAAAGAAAAATCACAGCTGGGGGAACTTCTCTGCCTCAGCGAGCTAAAACTAACTAAAAGCAAAGGAGAGCTCTGTCCTGCTGTCTGTCCATCTGCAGACAACTGATACCTTAGGTTTTAAATTTTTCCATTCTGTTTTGATGTGCAGCTTTTAGCTTTACATTAAGTGTTACTGGGATCTTTTCACAGGGTGGTGAAGACAAAACAATCCTGTTCTAGCTGGAGACTCAAGGACAATCTCTTCAAACTTCAGGCCCAAAGCATAAACAATGTGAAAAGAGGAGGGCAGGCATGCAAGCAAGAAAGATGTAACTTCATAATTTGAAACTATTAATTGAGCAGTTAACTTCTATATACAAATGGACTAAAACTTTTTTAAATGTGAGATCTCATGACCAAGCCCTCTTCTGCTCCCATCTTGGAGCCATCCAGGCAGAGCCACAGCTGTGGCTCCTCTGCTGCCAGGGTGTGACATTTAAAGGCAGTTCAATAAAAATCAACTTTATTCCTCTTACCTCCATGTGCCCTCTGTTCCAGCTCCTTAAGGCATCACAACAGTCCAGGAGCCGGAATGTGGAGGAGTGAGTGCAGTGTATGAAAACACACTGCAGCTTTTTCCTCCTCCCCTTCGCTTTCAGAACCAGCCTTAAAGGTGCAGAACTCATTTCTGGGCTAAACAGACCGATGGGGTACGAGCATCATGAAGTCACCCCAGGACACGCCCCTGTCAGGGTCAGGGGGTCCCGTCCCCGCCTCATCTCCGGGCTGCCGGGGGTGCCCCAGCTCCGGTATCGCCCCTTCCCCTCTCCCCGCCCCGGGGGTCCCCCGTTCCAAAACCCCGGCTCGCACGGGGATCCCCAAAACCAATGTCCCGCCCCGTCGGTACCGGGCCATCCCCACGTGGACCCCCCGGGACCCTCCCGAGGGGCGATCGCGGCTCCTCTCTCCCCGAAAAAGCTCCTCTTAGGGAGCCCGGAGATATCCGGGGCTCGAGTCCCGGATTTGCCGGCTCCGAACACTCTCCAAAAAAATCCTCCCGGAGACGCCTGGCTGGAGCCGGGGCGAGCTCGGCCTCCGCCCTCCCCTGCGGCTCGGGGCTGGGGGCGGTGCTCCCGGGGCAGGGGGCGCTGCAGGCTCGGCGTGCGGGCGCTGCGAGCGCCGCGATTCTCCCGCTCCTGCTCCTCCTGTCCCTCCTCTTCCTCCCGCATTTCCTCCGCTGCCAGCCCGGACCCCCCTTTCCCACCGCTCTGCCCCGCTGCCCCGCAGCACCGGCTGCTGGGTGGGGGAGCCCCCGATCGGCCCCAGGGCTGGGCAGGGGCTCGGAGACCCCCCTGGGGCGGATCCGTCCCCCGGCCCGAGCCCCAAATTCCGCTCGGGGCCGCGAGGCTCTGCGGGTCCGCCTGGCAACCGGTGAGTCATCGGCGAGAAAAGCTCTGGTTGGCTGAAAATTGTTTAGCGCCTCTTCTGATTGGCTGGAATTGTGAAAGGCGCTGTGCCCTGCGGGTGTCCCCGGGAGCTGCGGAGTCCGGGCCGTAGCCTTTTCCTATTTCTTTCTGTTCTCTGAGACCATTTATCTACTTCTATCTCCCCCTCTGAGACCTCTTTCCTATTTCTTTCTCTCTCTGAGACCATTTTCCTATTTCTTTCTCTTCCTCTCTCCTTCTCATTTCTTGTTCAGTTCAATCCACGTTCAGTCAAATCCGCAGGTTGGGCTCCCACGCTCTCACTCGCCCCTTCACTGGAGCAGAGGCGTCTCTCCCTCGCAAAATCGTAACCCGTGGGCAGGGTCCCTTCCCACCCCAATCGTTCAGGATTCTGTCAGTGACCTGCTTCCATTTCCTCCCTCCATCTGGTTCCAGACAGAAATGTGCTGGAAAATGTCCGGAAAAGCCACCTTTGCTGTGTGCTCTGGGAGCCCACAGAGCTGCTGGACCTTGTCCCCTGGCCCTGCAGAGCTCCTTGAGAGGCACGGCAGGAGCAGCACCCTGGGAGCCTCGGGAATGCCCCTCTGGGATCCACGGCACACACTGCCAGGGGCTGGAATTCCAGTTCCCGGCCAGGTAAAGATGTTCCTGCCCTGAAAGGAAAAGCTCTTAAGAAGGAGCCAAATTCCAAGTGGAGCAAGGTCTTACAGTGACATTTCATTGCCAGCCTTCATAACTTCACCCATGGTTGTTGTAGCTCGTGGATTGGGAATTAAACCCAAGGGCAGGGTCTTTGGTGGGAGCTGCCCTGGGTCAAGGGAGACACTGAGAAACAGAGCAGGCAGAGAGAGGCAGGAGAGAAAGGAGGGCACAAACACAATCAGCTGAGAAGGTGGCATTCTGAAATCAGACCAGAACTGGCTGAAAATGAATAGGACAGAAAGAAATAATTTTGCATCTTTTATTTCTTATCAAAATACAATTTCTTCATTTTCTCACAAACCCCCTCCCAGTGTCATTCAGCAGGCCTGTCAGAAATTTCTTTGTTCTCAATCAGTGTTCCAGGCTGCAGCCACAAGGAAACAGGGAATGAGAATTTTCCTGCTCCTGGGGAGTTTGACATCCTCAGCTGAGGAGAGGAGGAGGCACCAGAAGAAAAGGGCAGCTGGGCTTCATCCTTCCACAGGAAAGAGAGAGGAGAAAAACTCTCATCCTGTCTGCAGCTGCTCCCACAGGGATGTGAGGGCAGATCCCAGAGCCCCAAGGGTCACAGTCAGGGCTGCCCTCAGGGAATGCTCGCCTGGTATTGGGGGGCAAGGTGGGAGAACCTGGATCTTGGAGCACCCAGCTGCCCCCCATGTGTTGAAGTGCCTGAGGAGGGCTGGGATGATGCCAGGGACATCCTGCAGTGACATCCCCTCTGTCCCGCTCTGGGTGAGCTCAGTCCCAAACCTGACCCTGACCCTGGGTCTCAATCTCACTCCATGTTTAGACACACTCACAGTTCTGCATTTATTCTCATCCCAGTCCCAGACTCGTCTAGCCACAGACCCAATCCCAACCCCAGCCCAAAGCCAATCCCATGTGTAGCCTTAACCCCAATCCCAGCTCTAATCCAAATCTCAGCCCCAACTCCAACCCCTTCCTAAATCCTAAGCCCCAAACCAAATCCCAGGTTCAGCCCTTCTGGGGGTTTGGGGGTGTCTCTGTCCCTCTGACCCCGATGATGTTTGGGTGGGGTCACAGCAGGGCTGAGAGGGACAGAGACCCCCCCCGGCCTCCCCAGGGGTGAGAAGGTGGGAGAGCCCCCCCAGCCCCGAGCACCCTCAGCGGTGAGAGGGACACAGAGCCCCTGGTCCCCAGCCCTGCACAGGCATTGCCTGGGGCCAGAGGGATGGAGACCCCCCGAGCATCCCCCAGGGTGAGGGGACAGAGAGCCCCAAGCATCCCTGGTGCTGAGAGGGACAGAGACTGCCCTGAGCACCCCCTGGCACAGGGGTGAGAGAGAGGGAGACCCCCCAGGCATTCCCTGTGGTGAGAATGATGGAGATCCCCTGGGGAATGGCCTGGGGTGAGAGGGACAGGGACAACCCCTCCAGCCCATCCCAAGCATTCCCAGGGCATGAGGTACAGAGACCCCTCGAGCATCCACTGGGCACTGTGTTATAAATAAGAAGCTTGACTGGGTAATGTATGATAAATACAGCACTGGGTACAGTGGGGGAAGTTTTCCCTCCAACTGCAAACTGATAGTTGAGGCTTACAGTTATTTATAAGGGTACTCATCAGTTTTCTCAGCAGTTTTCTATTCCCAATTTTTACTCATCAGTAGTTTTTCTTAGGATGTTTCCCAGAAAAGGAGTATCCCAGATGGTGTGGTCCAGCTCTCCAGATGTGGGTCCACCTTTTAATTGCAAGGACTATAAATCTCATAACAGTGATGTCCAGCTACCCTTGGTCGAAACCATAAATCCTTGAGTTGATGTTCATCTTCCTTTCTCAAGCTGCTTTTCACTGTTTTGTTAAGGTGTGAGATAAGCATGTTTCCTTTGTATATATTCTAAAGCTATAGTTTCAAAGATCCTTACTACAAGCAATATTCTAAAATTATACTTCAAAAGGTTATTATTGCAAAACTCTTTAAGGCTTAGCTAAAAGCAGAAAGTTCCTGTCAAAAAGCAACATCTTTAAAGCTTTAATTCAAATGCTCCTAAATAAACTTAAGACTTATAAAGGTTAATTACGAACAAAAGATAGGTTCCAAGGCCTTCTTCCATGCTTTACTTTCCTCAGTAATTATTAGAATTCATCTTTATACCTGTCCCATGGTCGGTTTCCACACATATTACAATCACAAATACCACGTTGCCTGTATGTACCTGACACGAAACACAGCTCTGTATTTCACAGGGGGGCACAGGGACAGCTCCTGTGAGAAGCTGCTGGAAGCTTCCGCCCTGTCTGGCACAGCCAATTCCTGGTGGCTTCAAAGATGGACCTGCTGCTGGCAAAGGCTGGGCCAGTTACAAATGGTGGCAATGCCTCTGTGATAACAGATTGAAAAAGAAATCAAAATAGAGATTGTGACACAGTTTAAACTCCAGTCAGAGGAGAGCAGAGGGAGAACATGTGAGAAGAGCAACTCTGCAGACATCGAGGTCAGTGCAGATGGAGGGGCAGGAGGTGCTCCAGGCCCTGGAGACCCAGGCACCCTGCAGGAGAGCCATGGAGAGAGGGGCCCTGCTCCCAGGCTGGAGCAGCCTTTCCGTGCAGGAATGCACCCCTGGAAGAGTGACCCATGCTGCAGCAGTTTGGGAAGGACTGTTGTCCCTGGCATGGACTCACACTGCAGCAGTTTGCAGAGGGCTGCTGCCCCTGAAATGGACTCACATGGGAGAAGCTCCGGCAGAACTGTCTCCCTGGGGAGGGACCCACGGTGCAGCAGGAGAACCACTCCTCTCCCTGAGCAGGGGCAGAAGCCATGGATGATGAACTGGCCATAACCCCCATTCCCTGTCTCCCTGCGCTGCTGGGGTGGGAGGTAGAGCTGCAAGGAGGGAGGTGAAGGGCTTATTTTATTTCCCCTTTTGCTGCTCTGACTTTGTTAGTAATAAATGAATTTCACATCTCTAAGTAAGCCTGTTTTGCCCAGGACAGCATTTGATGAGTGATCTCACCCAGTCCTTATCTCAACCCATGAACCCTTTATTAAATTCTCTTTGTCCAGCTGCAGAGGGGAGTGAGTGAGCAGCCCACATGGATGCCTGGCATTTGGCCTGGGTCAACCCACGACACCTTGGTACCACAGGGTCACAATGGACCCTTGGCTCTATGGGGTCTCATTGGTTCAATCAGGCCCTGCAGGGCCACTTAATTCAACAAGGCCCCAAAGTTTCACAGTGGTCTCCAGGATTCCATGAGGCCCTGCAATGTCAAAATGGACCTTTGGATCCATGGGGGCCCACAGTGTCACAATGGGCTCTTTTTGTCCTACAGCTTCACAGTGGCCCCTCGGTTCCATGTGTCCTGCACTGTTCCATGAATCCTTAGTTCCATGGGGTCCTCTAGGGTCACAATGGTCTCCTTGGTTTCGTTGTTCCACAGTTGCCATAATTTCCATGGCATCACAACTGCCCTTGGATCCCAAGAGGCCCCAGACTGTGACAATGGCCCCTTGCTTCCATGACGCCCTGTAGTGTCACAATGGTGTCCATGATTCCATCAGGCCCTGCAGTGTCACCATGGACAGGTGGTTCAATGACACTCCACAATGTCACCACAGCCCCTTGGTTCCACAGAGCCCCACTGTGTCACTTTGGTCTCCTTGGTTCCAAGGCTCAGAAGTGCCAGAATGACCCTTTGGTTCCACCACGCCTTGAAGTCTCAAAATGTTTTCTATGGTTTCATGAGCACCTTCCACTGTGTCACAAGAGACTCTTGGTTTCCTGAAGTTCTTCAGTGTCACAATGGGCCCTTGGTTCCATGAGGTTTGGTAGAGTCACAATTGACTCCCTGGTTCCATGAAGCCCTGCTGTGTCACAATGCCCATGGTTCCATGAGTGTCCATGGGGTCACCACGGTCTCCTTGGATCCCCAGTATCACCATGGTCTTCTTGGATCCCCAGTATCACCATGGTCTCCTTGGTACCATCCAGGCCTTGTAACAAGAGACAGGGAGCCATTTTGTGCCTTAGATGAAAGGCTGCAGAACTCATGCTTGTGAGGCTGTTTCACTGGTAAGAAAAAAAACCCACCTGAATCTGAACGCGAAATATCATCTCAAGTACCTTCAATCTAACCTCGACAGAGTTAGAAAATTCAAACACAGATTCCACAGTAAATAAAAAACAATGCAGGTAAAATGCATTCAAGCGCATTTGAATGCACTCGCTATGATGGGGAGGTGATGATCTCCTATTCCAAGAGTGAACTTAAGAAGGGCTGACTATTGAAGGAACTACAGAGAACCACAATATAAGAAAAGCAGGTGCCATAGGTGATTCTGGGATAGGGAGACCAGAAAGCAAGAGCAGATGAACCAGTGCAGTCCCCACCAATAAGATCACGTTCACACACTGTGGGCAGCAACCCCATCAGGCCGTGTCATGATCCCCCTGTACAAGGGGGGGTCACGATGGTTCGTTTCACTGATCTCAGGGTGCAAAGACACACAGCAGGGGACTTTCCATATTAACCAAAACAAATGCACCTTTTATTGAGTGCCCACAGCAAATGTGATAGAAGGATTAGAAAGGAGATAAAGGATAGAGAGACAGAGAAAAGGAGAGGGGGAATAGCTACCAACAGAGAGATGAAATCCTCGTGGTCCAGCCAATAGATCCGTCTGGTCACGTCGGGGAGAGTCTCAAAGTCTTTGGTTACTCAGGGCTCTTTTATAATCTACCACCGGGAGGGGAGCAGGACAGCACGTGGAGGGAACAGTGGAGAATAAATCCACTGAGAACAGGTACAGACAGTCCAGTTCTGAACAGCACAAACCGGTGCCAGCAGTGAGCGGGGCCTGCTGTTTCAGGACTGGTTCCTTTGGCAAACCTCCTGCTTCCCATGGCAGACATCCTGCTCCAGTCAGGCCAGCACCCCTGGGTTAGAATTTGAAGGGTCTCAGTCTCAGTCCTTGGGGAGGGCTTCAATCCCCATCCTTATTGTGAGGCAGATGAGGGATGTTTGGACCATCTCTTTAAGAATGACATCCCAAAGCATAAAAAATTTATGCATTTTCCTGTAAAAAAATGTAATAATTTAATAAATGATATTATTTTTCTAATTTATTTATAATATTGTTATTCTATATTAGTATTACTAAATTTTAGTATGTATATTTAAAATACACATTTAGCAAGCAAAAAATTTCTTAGTTATTGGTTCTAAGTAACACAATTCCCTTCATTAATGCATTGACCAGTTTTGGCTATGATTTCTTCTTCTTTATGCCAATTAGTCCTATTTAAAATCTTTTTGTCATCTTTTTAATCATTTCAACAGACAGGGTAAAAGGGGCCACTTAGGGGTCCCTGGAGACATTTCTGGGGCAAATTTGGGGCAGTTTTGTGTCTGGGGAGGGAATTCAGAGAGAACTTGAGGGTCTGGAGGACACTTGGGGGAGCGCGTGGGCACTTGGAGGGGTACTCAGGGATTCTGAGGGACAGTTCAGGGTCCGGGGCAGCACTTGGGGGTCCAGGGTCTCTAGGGCGCGGGGGGTGATGGGAGTTGAAGGCGCGGGTATCATACAGTTCAATGAGGCCGCGGCGCATCACGGGAGTTCGAGGCACAGCTGCAATGGCTCTCGGTAGGATGCGGAGCATGACAGGAGCTGAAGTCCCGGCTGGAATAGCGCTGGACGTGCGCCGCGGAGCATGATGGGAGCTGTAGTCCCGGAAGTGTTTCGAACGCGATTTCGGGGAGGCTCTTGGGAGACACTTTTGCGTCCGAACCGTGACTTGAGGTCCTCGGGGGAACTTAAACAGCTCGGGACCCCTTGGGAGGAGCTCGGGGAGCTCTAACGGGGCTCTTTAGGACGCGGGGCACGGCAGGAGTTTTAGCCGCAGGACTGTGTTTTGAGGGGCTCTGGGGCCGCGGGGGATGAGAGGAGATGAATTCCCAGAAGTGGCTGTACCGGGCATCTGTGGGGTTTTGAGCACTCAGGGGTTCGGGGACGCTTTTGGTGGGTCCCGAATGGGCGCTAAGGGGACAGTGAGGTATCCTGGAGGGTCTGGGGGACACTTATGGGACAGATGGCGGCGGATACCGGAGTTCTGTGGAGCGCGGGCCATGATGGGTGTTTTAGTCCCGGCTCCAATGGGGCTGTATCCGGGGCATGACGGGAGTTGTATGCAAAAATAAAAGATGTCGCAAATCCAGGCACCACCCCCAGACTCGGATCCCTGGCACTGATTGGCTACAACTTGTGATGGGCGGGAACCTTGGAAAATGGGATGCGGTGGAGGTGGGAACAGCTAAATCACCCTCCTCCAGTCCCTCGCACTACAGTCCAGTTCATTCCCAGTACTGACCAGTATAACCTCAGTAAAGCCCAGTTCATCCCAAGTAGAACCCCAGTGCCCCTCCACTTCCTCCCAGTACAGCCCAGTCCCTCCCAATACACCTGAGTTCATTCCCAGTCATTCCCAGTTCCTCCCAGTGTGTTTCACAGTATGCCCCAGTGTCCCCAGTCTTCTCTGCAATAACCCCAGTGTCCCCAGTTTGTCCCAGTCCTCCCCACTGTCACTTCCAGTATGTCCCAGTATCTCCCACAGCCTTCCCAGTGTCCCCAGTATGTCCCAGCCCTCCCCAGTGTTTCCAAGGACAGTTTCATTTCTCACGGTGGCCATGGCAGCAAAACCCAGCAGTGGGGTCAGTGCAGTGCCCATGGCCACAGCCCCTTGCAGTGGCCCAGTGCAGCTTGGGCTGATGATCCACCCTCACAGCTGGCCCAGGGCAGCTCTGCAATGCCTTTGGTAGCACCTGGGGCTGGCACACACCTGAGCAGTGTGTCTGTTTGCACTGGGGAAACTCAGGAGTTTCAGATTACTTAAAAAAAAAACAAAAAGGGAGAACCCCTCTCAGGCTGGGTGCAGCCAGCTCTCCAAGCACAGCAGGGCCCAGGCAAGTGAGGACAGACAGGATGGGGCTGGGCAATGTGGAGCAAGGTTATCCACACTGGGTCACAGCTCAAGGCACAGCTTTTGTGAGCAGGCCAGAGCTGCTGAGGCGAGACCCTGGGTCAGTATCAATCACAGAATGCTGCAATCACCTCTGCTCCAAAGAGAAATAAAATAAAATAAAATAAAATAAAATAAAATAAAATAAAATAAAATAAAATACATCATTTAAAATTGGAATGTGTATTTCTGACAAGGTCCTTGAAATCTTTCTCCATAACTGGACTAGGAAAACTTTAATGACCCTCTCAGGGCTTTTGTGTTATTTACATCAGACTCAGTCCCGAGAAGCGTCTTCAAAAAACTTCTCAAGAACTCAAAGTTAAATTGAAACACTGAAATTTCTTGAAGTTTTAATGGGCCCCACTGAGGAACACCACTGAGAAAGAGCCCCCAGGTTCCAGGTAGAGCAGAACACTGGAGGCAGTGATGACAGCTGCGGACAAACAAGGCCAAGGTGTCTCTGGTGCTGAGCAAACCTGGATGTGTTTCAGGAATGCAAAGGTCCAAGGCCTGAGCCCCAGCCCCTGGCCAGGCAGATCCTGTCCCTCCCTCCTTGCTCAGGGCTCTTCCCGGGATGGGCACTGGCATGTGGGGATGGGCAATGCCAAGGGCAGGAGCGTGGGGCGGCCCCTGCCAGGCTGCTGAGCAGGGACAAGGAGGCAATGAGGCCCCAGGCCTGCAAGGGTCACTTGTCCCCTCGTGGCCTCAGGCCCAGGCCCAGCAGCCATGGCCAAAGTGCTGCCCAAGTTGGCTCTGGCAGGGCTGTCTTGCAGCTGCTGCCCATCCCTGTGCCCTGTGCAGCCCAGGCTCTCCCACGGTGTCCCTGCCCTGCGTCTCTGTCCCTGCAGGCTGTTGGCATCCCCCGGCTGCCTCACCTGGCTGGGCCCTTCCTTTGCTGACAGCTCTGCCTCCTGCCTGCCTCTGCCTGCCCACACAGAGCCTTGGCCTGATACCAAAAGGGTTCTTTCCATTTTTACTCTGCCTGTGAACTTTCAGCACAGGAACAAGGCATGCAGGGACTGCTTTCCCAGCAGGAATGATTGGAGGGGAAGATGAAGACATCTGGCTCAAGGGTGCAGGGATAGAGAAAACAAGGACTGAATCTGGGAACTTGAGGTGTGTTTTATGGATATGGGTAAATTGTAATTCACATTTAGTGACTGTATATAAGCAACACCCTGGTAGAATTACATGTCCATGTGAGGTTGGGAGTTATCCCTCGCTAGAGCTCAGGCCTGAATAAATGATACCCTCTGAAATAGCAAATTAGTGTACAGGGACAAAGCAGCTCTGTGCTCAGTGGAGTGGAGACTGAGGACAGCAGAGGAGACCTGGGAGGGACTGAAGGGAGGTTTCAGAGATGGTGGATCTTTTTGGCACAATAGAGAACAGCCAGACAAAGAAAGAATTAATGCAAAGGGCAGACAGGGAGAGCCAGACAGGACCCAAACAGAAAGGAATTTCCCTGCCAGAGCAGGGCTTTGGTGCAGCACGTCCCCCAGCAGGAGCCTTTGCGTGGGCAGGAAGAGGCAGGCAGTCGTGTCCCTCAGTGGGAGCCATTAAAACTTCAAGAAAATTTGGAGTTGAAATTTGAGTTGTTGAGAACTTTTTTCAAGACTCAAGGACTGAGTCTGATGTAAACAACAGCAAAGCCCTGAGAGGGTCATTAAAGTTTTCCTAGTCCAGTTAAGGAGAAAGATTTCAAAGACCAGTAATAAAATATACATTCCTATTTTAAAGGGTGTCTTTTATTAAATTTCTCTTTAGAGTAGAGGTGGTTGCAGCATTCTGTGATTGATATTGACCCAGGGTCTCTCCTCAGCAGCTCTGGCCTGCTCACAGAAGCTGTGCCTGGAGCTCTGACCCAGTGTGGACAACCTTGCTCCACATTGCCCAGCCCCATCGTGTCTGTCCTCACTGCCCTGGGCCCTGCTGTGCTTGCAGAGCTGGCTGCACCCAGCCTGAGAGGGGTTCTCCCTTTTTGTGCTTTTTGCAGCAATCTCAAACTGTTGAGTTTCCCCACTGCAAACAGACACACTGCTCAGGTGTGTGCCAGCCCCAGGTGCCACCAAAGGCACTGCAGAGCTGCCCTGGGCCAGCTGTGAGGGTGGATCATCAGCCCAAGCTGCACTGGGCCACTGCAAGGGGCTGTGGCCATGGGCACTGCACTGACCCCACTGCTGGGTTTGGCTGCCACGGCCACTGAGAGAAATGAAACTGTCATTGGAAACACTGGGGAGGACTGGGACATACTTGGAACGCTGTGGGAGACACTGTGACATACTGGGAGTGACAGTGGGGAGGACTGGGACATACTGGGGAGACTGGGAACGCTGTGGGAGACACTGGGACATACTGGGAGTAACATTGGAGGATACTGGGACATACTGGGGACACTGGGGCATCCTGTGGATGACATTGGGATGAACTGGGAGGGACTGGGAATAAACTCAGGTGTATTGGGAGGGACTGGGCTGTACTGGGAGGGGTTGGAGGGGCACTGGGTTGTTACTGGTTTCTACTTGGGATGAACTGCCTTTTACTGGGGATGTACTGGTCTGTACTGGGGATGAACTGGGCGGTATTGGGAGGGACTGGAGAAGTTCAATGGGCTGTTCCCGCCTCTGCTGCATCCCATTTGCCAAGGCTTCTGCCCATCACCGCCCAAAACCAATCGGCGCCGGGATCGGGGCTTCCTGAGCAGTGCCTAGGATGGGTGACATATTTTCGCCTACAGCTCCCGTCATGCCACGCGGCCCGATTCAGCCCCATTGGAGCCGGGACTACAACGCCCGTCATGCCCTGCGCTCCACAGAACCCCGGGATCCGCCCCCTCTTTGTCCCTTAACTGTCTCCCAGACCCTCCAGGATCCCTCAGTGCCTCCTCAGCGCCCATTCGGGATCCCCAAAAGCGTCCCCGAACCCCTGAGTGCTCCTGACCCCACAGATGCCCGGTACAGCCACTTCTGGGAATTCATCTCCTCCCCTGCGGCCCCAGAGCCCCTCAGAACAGAGTCAGGCACCTAAAACTCCTGCCGTGCCCCGCGCCCTAAAGAGCCCGGTTAGAGCTCCCTGAGATCCCCGCAAATGCTCCCGAACCGTTTACGTTTCCCCGAGGACCTCGAGTCGCGGCTCGGACGCAGGAGTGTCCCCCAGGAGCATTCCCGGACCCCCAAACAAAGCATTGGAGCCCCTTCCGGGACTACGGTTCCCATCATGCTCCGCGGCGCACATCCTGTGCCGTTCTAGCCGGGACTTCATCTTGGGTCATGCCCCGCGCTTCCCACCGAGAGCTATTGCAGCTGCGCCTCGAACTCTCGTGATGCTCCGCGGCCTCGTTAAACAGTATTAGACCCGCGCCTACAACTCCCATCACCCCCCGCACCCCAGAGAAGCCCGTCAGGGCCCCCCAAGGGCCAGCCCGGACCCCGAAGGGCCCCAAATTCCCCTCCCTGACCTCCAAAGGCCCCCCTGGACCTCCAAGTGCTGTCCCGGACCCCGAACTGTCCCCCGGAATCCCTGAATTCCCCTCCAAGTGCCCACCTGGCTCCCCCAAGTGTCCTCCAGACCCTCAAGTTCTCTCTGAATTCCCTCCCCAGACCCGAAACTGCCCCAAATGTGCCCCAGAAATGTCACCAGGGACCCCAAAGTGCCTCCCTTGACCCTTTCTGAGAAAAAGATGATAAAAAAGATGACAAAAAGACTCAGATATTACTAGTTACCATAAAGAGGAATAAATAAATAGCCAATGGAGATTAAGGAATCAATGAAGACAATTATGTTACTTAGAACCAACAACCAATAATGTTTTTGGTTCCTAAAAATGTATCTTTTTTAATATAAACTAAATAAATCGGGCAGGAGTTCTTTCTCCTGTTTAATGTCTTCATTAAAAATCAGCTCAGGTAGGGTGATCCGATGGGTCTCACACTGCCACTGTCCCCAGGAGTGGCACAGAGGAGGAGAAAGAGTCCAATTTGTCCACTGGTCTGCAGGAAAAGCTGGGGGTTCCTTCCTCACCACAGCACCAGGAGATTCCCAGTATTTTGGTTTGACCTTCGAGGTCCTCTTTTCAGCCAACATGTTTTAGGTTAGGATGAGGGGTAAAAAGGGTCTTAGTGGACACTGGATTCTGTTCTTCACGTCTAGACATCACTTTGATCCCTCAATTCCATGTTGGTTTGTTTTTTTTAGGGGTTTTTGGCTAAGTTTCATGAGGGGCTTCCTCATTTGCATGCCAACCCCTATGTCATTTGCATGCCAACTTGGTTGTCCCCTCCTCTTCAGCGTCCTGAGTGCCATCCTCCTGGAAGCAGCAAGGTGCCACTCCACAAAAAGGGGAATTCTCAACCATCAACCATCAACAACAAGTAGTAAACAAAAAACTCTTAACAACAGGTGATTACAACAACAAACAGTTAGAACTCCTCCCTGGCAGGAAATGGCCCAACCTGTGAACTCTGCAACCTTTTAATAAAATGGGCAACTTTTCTACTTATCACAGTATGACATCACAGAGAGGGTTTTGTGACATCACTGAGAGAGTTGTGACATCATACAGCTTCTGTGACATCATAGAGTAGGGTGTGAGGCCATAGAGGAGATCCTGCCATCATAGAGGGTGGCTCTGTGACGTGAGAGAATGGGTTGTGGCATCACTGGGTGGCTGTGTAACATCATAGAGCAGGTGGTGACATCACAGAACAGATTCTGACATCACATTGTGGCTTTCAGACATCACAGAGTCTTTTGTGACATCACAGTGCAACTGCCTGACATTCCAGGCTGACATCCCAGAGGTTGCTGTGTAATATCACAAGGGTGCTGTGTGACGTGCTAGAGTGGGCTGTGACATCACAGTTGGCTGTGTGAGATCACAGGTGGCTGTGTGACACCGCATAAAAGCTGTGTGTCATCACTGGGGGCTCTGTGACATCACAGGATCTGTGTGACATCACAGGGGCTGTGTGAGGTCACTGGGGAGGTCACTCTGCCCCGGCCCCCCTCACAGTTCCTCCCAGAGCAGTCCAACCCTGCTCGTGCACAGTGGGGTCCCCTGTCCCCCCGGGTCCCCCCGCCCCCGGCCCCGCAGCCTCCCACAAAGGATGTTCCACGAGATCGACCCCAGAGCCTGACACAGGGACGGGGGACCAGGGCCCCGGGGGTGGCACAGGGGACAGGGACCCCCCGGCAGCGTCCCTGTGTCCCCCAGGGCCAGAGCCTGGGCCAGGGCTCCTTCACCCTGCTGCCAATGAGGGCTTGAGAGTGTTGAAAAAATCTCTGGCAAGGGATCAGAAAAAACCAGATTTAATATTACGGGACAGCAGCACAAAGTTCCTTGGCAAGAATCACTCTGCTCCTGACTGGACACTTCAGGCACACCAAGGAAACAAAGCAACCACAAAACCAAACAAAATCCAGTCAATCAAACCAGAAATTAAGCGAGAACTGTCCATGTGTGTGTGTGTGTGTGTGTGTGTGTGTGTGTGTGTGACACAAGGACAGTGAGGGTAAGGATAAAAGGAATATGGCCTAAAGCTTAACAGAGCTCAAACTTCACAGGACTTAACTTATACCTTAACTTTAACTGATACCTTTAACTTCACAATTTAGCAAAAGAACAGCACTTTGCACTATTTAACCAAACTTAAAACCTATGACTTAGCAATTTACTAGAGGAATAACACTTTACAGTCTTTATCACATAACTTAAATAAACTTAACAACTTCGAAAAGAACAACTCTCAGAAGCATTTAACAGCTTATACGTCATGACTTAATCTTACTTACTGATATCTGGATAGCTGACTGACTCAGCTATCCAAGGCAATCCAACCCCTCAGAGAGCAGCATTTCTGCCACATTTCCCCAGCACAGGCACTCCTGTGTGCACACAGACACAAAGAGTCAGTGCAAGGCACCTGTGAGAAATTCCCCTGAGGGCAAGAAATGCTCACTGTGGATCCTTTGGCATCTCCCCAGCAGGTGAGGGGTTGAGCCTTGAGGAGTGAGGGGATAGGCCCAGGCTCTGTCGTTGTTCAGGATCCCCGAGTGCAGCAAACGGGAGAGTTCCTGGCTGGGAGAGGCCCCACTCAGAGGGAGTGGCTGGCCCAGGAGAGCTCCAAGGGCTCCTTTTGGAGCGCTGTTTGTAGGGCCCCAAGAGAGGGGCTTCAGTCCCAGCAATGGTTCATCCTGGCCGCCCTTGGCATCAGCAGCTTTCTTTGGCAGTGTGAGAACGGGGATGTTTTGCCACTGAGGGAACAAGAACAGTTCCCAGGGCTGCTCCTACAGAAACCAGGAGCTGGTTGGGCAGCAGCAGTGCCTGGAGCAGACAGTGTTTGTGATGAGCTGCAGAGGAGCTGAGCCCAGGGGCTGTTGGCCAAGGCCGAGGCCCAAGGAGCATTTCTCAGCTGGCAGGGTGGCCTGAGAAGGGGAGGGGGGAATGCAGCAGCACAGGGCCCATGGAACCAAGGGAGGACCATTGTGACACTGTGGGGCCCTGTGAGACCAAGGGACCAGTGTGACAATGTGGGGCCCTGTGACCAAGGGACCATTGTGACACTGTGGGGTCTTGTGAGACTAAGGGACCATTATGACACTGTGTGGCCCTGTGACACCAAGGGACCATTGTCACACTGTAGGGCCCTGTGAGACTGAGGGAACAGTGTGACACTGTGGGGCCTCATGGAATCATGGAGAGCCCTGTGACATTTCTGGGCCTCATGGAACCAAGGGGAATGTACTGACGCTCTGTGGCTCCATGGAGTGTAGGGATCATTGTGACACTGAGAGGCCTCATGGAACTATGGAGAACATTGTGACACTTTGGTGTGATGTGGAACCAAGGGGCCATTGTGGCACTATAAGACTTCATGGGCCAAAGGTCCATTGTGACATTGCAAGGTCTCATGGAACGATGAAGACACCAACAAGACACTTTCACAGCCTCATGGAACGAAGTGGCCATTGTGACACGGAGGGGACTCGTGGGATCATGGAGACCATTGTGACACTATGAGGCCCCAGGGAATAAGCAAAGCATCATAACACTATGAGGCCTCATGGAACCAGTGAGACAATTGTGACCCTGGGGTTCCTTACAGAACCAAGAGGACCATTGTGATACTCTGGGGCATCATGTAACCAAGAGGCCTTTGTGGCACTGCAGGGCTGCATGGAACCAAAGCTCCAGGGTGACACAGAGGGGCCTCCTGTCATCAATGGTCCATTGTGACACTGTGGGGCCAAAGGAGACCATTGTGACACAGCAAAGCCCCAGGGTCCAAAAGTCCATTGTGACATTGCAGGGCTCATGGAACAGAGGAGTCCCATGACATTGTGAGGCCTGGGGAACCATGGAGACCATTGTAACACTGCAAGGGCTTATGGAAAGATTTAAGACCCCTGTGACACTTTGGGGCCTTCTGGAACATAGGAGCTATTGAGACACTCTGGGACCCCATTGAACCAAGGGTCCATTGTGACACTGTGGGTCCCCATAAAACCACGAGAACACAGAATAGATCTGGCTGGTTTGGCCTCCCATGGACTGCCTGACTGGGCCAGCTTACCTTGGCATGTTGAGGGTCTCTTCTCATCTGCTCCTGAAACACTGAGGCTCCATGCTTTCCCTCCTATGGAAAAGAACTGTCCTTCTTATCCAGGTGCCCATGGCCAGAATTGGGATTTCACCTCCATCCTTCCCTATTGTGACAGACTGGAGGAGATTTTTGGCTCAAAACATTTCATGTGTAGGGGGAGGAAGGGGCAGGTCCAGCCCTGCCCTGCCCTGGAACGCCAATCACCCCAGAGCCTCTCTCCCAGCCCAGCAGTGGCTGCCAGTCCCTGGCACAGCACAGGCAATGCTCCACAGCCACCTCTGCAGCTCCCAGTCCAGCTCCTGAGTGACCAAATGAGTCCAAGTCCCAGCTGGGGGAAGGATCCAGGAAGACCAAAGGGGTATTTAAGGCTGACCACAAGGCAAGCACACATCTTGACCCTACCTCCTCTTGGAATTTCCATCTGAACACTGCTGGAATCCAGGAGTTGGTAGCTGTGTGTGTGCGCTTCTCCAAATCTTATTTTTCTTTCTCCCTGTCTGAGAGAGACAGAAAAATACTTTTTCTATTTTTGTCCTCTTGCAAATATTAACTTAAAATTGAGTAGGCTTAGAATTTGTGAAGTTGAATGGGCCAAGTTATTACTTTGCGGAGTGGTTTTGTTGACTGAATGTCATATTAAACATGTTGCCAAAGTTTCTTTGATTTTCTAAAGTTGCCAGTCAAGTTCCTGGTTTGTTGTTTTGAGCTTCTGAGAATCTCCTGTTGGTATTTCTCCAGTACATCCAACTCAGAGCACACAACAAATTGTAACTTCTTTTAAATGTCTCCTTGACAGAGTTGTTTGGGGGATGAGAGTCAGGGCTTTAGGTCCTGTTTATTTTTGTTTCCCTGTTAATAAATTGATATGTGCAATCTCCAGCTGACACAGAATCCAAGTAGCTCCTCAAGCAGTTGGAATAGATATGAAAATCAAGACCCTTTATGGCTGACAATCAATCAGACTCTGTCCCTACCCCCACCCCCCCTCTTCCCCCATCCAAGCCCTGGCACTCAGAGCAGCCTTGTGCAAATCTGAGCTCCCTCCAGCCCAGGCTGCACCTGCAGCTTTCAGCTCCTTGGCTCCAACTCCCACCTGCCTCTCTTGGAGAAGGAGCTGCCCGAGACACAGACGGATGTTCATTTCTTGTCAGCCAACAAAGCCAAGGGAAGACACAGCTCCATCAAATGCAAAAGTCATTCCTCTGCTGGATATTGAATTCACTTTCCACAGCAGACAGTCTCAGAGCAATGGAAAACACCTTCTGTGCCCAGCACCGATCCCAAGGTCCCCCCAAACCCTTCCTGCCCCAATTCTGCCCAGATTTGCACTTTGCACACACAAATCACACGCTGAAGTCAGGAGCTCCCTCCATGCCCAGAGGGAGGAACAGAGAGAAAGGGGATGAAGAGCTCTCCTGTTCACAGCCAAGGTTCAAGTGCCCCTGCAGTGGGAACCACAACTCATCAGGTTTGTGTCCTTTGGGCTCAGGGACTGGTGACACTCAGAGGCACAGAAAGGTTTCTTGCACACAAACACAAATTGAATATTTGAACAGTTTAATAACCATCACAGCTCTACCCTCAGCCCCCTGGGATGTCCCAGCAGCGTATGACATGTCCCCCATCCCTCAGGGATTTCCGTACAGGAAGAGTTTTAGACAAAGACATAAAAAAGTAGTTCTAGGATAGATATAAATGTAATTAGGATGTTGACTAATGTGATAATAATTGGAATTTTAGAAAGATTGGGCAACTTCCTGAAGTTCAAAGCCTGAAGCCAGTCAGTTGGGAGGCACTCAAATGACCAGAAAGCATCTGGAGGAGGAAATCTGGGAGAAATGAAAGGGAAATAGATCCAGCTGGTCAAGTGAAGAGATGTCCTTCGACATGGCCATTTATCCAGGAGACCTGGAAACATCTGAAGGAAGGAGTGTCATGAAATATTAGACTGAATATTGAAGGCAAAGGCAGAGGTGAAGATCAGTATTTCTTCTCCTGCCATCACTAAAAGGATCCAGTAGATCCAGGAAATTCCTGTTCCTGGCAGGAAAAATTTGCCATTTCTTAAATGTATTTAAATGACCTAGATAATAAAAATATGCTTGTATATTATGAAACCAATGGTGTTAAAACCTGTGCCCCTTTCCAGGCAGACATCAGTTGTGTGCCCATGAACAGGCAGTGCCACTTGTGCCCTGAGGTGTGCCCCATGGCCTCCCTGCTGGGCAGCCTCTGCCAGCTCCTGCAGAGCCGTGGCACCTGTGAGGCTGCACAGACAGCCCTGCCCCGGGCTCTGCCGACCTCTGGGCCGGCAGAGAGGCAGCCAGGGCTGGCCATGGCCGGGAACAGGCCCTGAGCCCCGCAGGAGGATGGAGCTGGGCCACAGCCAAACTCAGCCCAGGCAGAAGCTGGGCTCAGCAGCCAGGGCTGCCAACAGCTGGGCACAGAGGCTGGAACTGACAAATGTCCTGGGCCCCCTCCCTGCTCTGCCCATGTCACCAAGGGCACAGAGCAGCCTCCTCTCTGGGCCACTTGCCTGTTTGCAATGCCTTGCACAGGCGCTGGCCCTGCCCCACAAGGCCTGACCTGAGTCCTGCCCCTGCACGCTCAGCCAGGCTGAGATGGACACTGATGGTTTCTGGGCCAGGCTCTCTGAGCCCAGCCCAGCTCCCTGCAAGCTCTGCCAGCTGCCCTGAGCTCTGGGCAGCACCAAGGGCCTCTCCCCAGCCCAGCCCAGCTGGCTCTGGCCCCACACCTCTGCTCAGGCCAGGCTGCTCTGGGCACTGCCCCACAGCCTCAGCCCCTGGCAAGGGCACAGCAGCAGCTGCAGCTGCCACAGGACTCAGCCCCAGCCATGAGGGAAGGTGCTTGGCCAAGGCCAAAGGAGGCTCCCTGGCTGCCCTGCTCCCCTCTGTCTGAGCTGCTGGGAGCTCTGCAGCCCCTGCTGCCATCCCATCTACCCAGGGCAGCACAAGAGCCCCGGCCTTGGGGCCCTCAAGAGCTGCTCCTGCTCCAGGCCCAGGGCCCATGCCAGAGCTGGGGCAGCCACAAAGCTGTGCCCATTTCTGTTCATTGCTGCTCTGATGGGGATGGATCCTCAGCCACTTGGAGGCTGATGATGAATTTTACTGCTCCAGGGGCCTCTTCTTTCTTCAGCTTTTTGGTTCAGGAATTCAGGTAGAAAAGCTCATAAATATTTGTTCAGAATACCAAAACAAGACACGTCTCTGGGAATCATTCAAGTTTTGAATTCTTCTGTGGTTAATTAGTCACATTGCAGAAGTGTATTCAAAATGAATATACTATATTGAAAACAATGCAGAGAGAACTGTTTTGTCCTGTTCAGTTGTCTTTTCCAGTTTAGGTTGATATCGGCAATGTCCAATTTATATTGGCCCCCAACACCTTCTAATGCATTTTGAACAGATATGAAAATCAAAACTCCTCATCGCTGACAATCAATCACACTTTGTCCCTATCCCCTCCCTAACATTTCCCTCATCCAACCCTTATGCCCATTGTCTCCCACCAGGCCCCCTGGTTAAGAGCCTGGCTCTGTTCTCCATCCCCTCCTGGCTGGCACTGCCAGGCTGGCATGAGGAGCCCCTCAGCCTTCCCTGCTCCAGGCTGCACAAGCCCAAATCCCTCAGCCTCTGCTCACAGCCCAGGGGCTCCAGCCCCACCTTGCAGGCCCTTCCCAGACCCTGCTCCAGCTGTCAGACATCTTTCCTGCCCTGGGCAATGCAACCCAGGCCACAGTGACCTGGATAATCCCCATCCTTGATGTCCTGGTCACACAGCCCTGGCCCCTTGTCCCGATGTCAGGCTCTGGGGTGGATCCTGTGGAACATCCTTTGGTGGAGGCTGTGGCTCCAGGTGGGCCAGGGGGATCCCGGGGAACAGGGACCCTGCTGGGCATGAACAGCATTGGACTTGTTGGGAGAAACTGTGAGGGGGAGCTGGGGCAGAGTGACCAACCCAGTGGCCTGACACAGCCCTGCTGGGATGTGACACAGCCCCTCCGGGATGTCACAGCCTGCTCTGTGATGTCACAGCCCATTTTCTAATGTCACACAGTTGGTCTCTGATGTCGCAGCCAACTCTGTGATGTCACAGCCGGCTCTGTGATGTCAGACCTCTTCCATGTGATGTCACAGATGCAATTCTATGATGTCATAGTTCTCGATGACCTCACATAACCCACTCTGTGACCTCATGTTATGAGATGATCAATTGTGTACACCAGGTGAGCAGACACCTGGAGCTTTTTCTCCAAAACCCCAGATCTACGGAAACCACACAATGCCCATTGTGTGACAAGGGGAACTGGAAGTTCACCAGCCTCAGTGTCCTGCCAGCTCAGCCAGGTGTCGCAGACATCTTTTCATTAAAATCCTTTTGTTAGGATTTTTCCAGCTGAAGCTGAGATGTTTCAGCAACAAATGTAAACAATGGTTATCTGCTGCTGTGGAATGCAACAGGTGGATCCGTGATTGGTCTCCTGTGGGTGTTTGGATGTACTGACCAGTCATGGTAGAGCTGGGTCTTGCTCTCTCTCTGAGACACAGATCTTTGTTATTCATTCTTTTTTTTTTCTATTCTTAGCTTAGCTAGCCTTCTGAGAACCTTTCTCTTCTATTTCTTTTAGTACAGTTATAATGTAGTATATATATCATAAAATAATAAATCAAGCCTTCTGATCATGGATCAACATTCTCGCCTCTCTCTTCTCCTGCAACCCTTGTGACCAACGTCACAGCCAGGCCCACTGGAACATTGGGGTCCATGAGCACCAGGGACCACCAGAGAGACCTCCCGGACAGAAGAATGCATGGGTAAAGGGGAGGAGAAATATGTTAATGATTTTGGGGAAACCATTATCATATTTATGTTTAGTCTGGGAAAATCAATGAATATGTGTGAAAAATACAGAAAATTAACAAAAACTTTCCTGTTCTCAGCATGCACGGCTTTGGGAGGAGCTATCCCCCGTGCATCCAGCTGAATAAAGAATGATGCTTCTTAATGCTACATTGGTGTTGAGGAGTTTTCTGTTTTACCAAATTTATGGTAGCACTCCCACTGCCAAGGAAAGCTCTGTCTGCTGCTGTTCACAAACAGAGAAGGGCTGGTGGCAGATGTGGGGCTCGGAGGTTGCCTGGAGCACAGTGACCAGGAAATAATCAAGTTTTCAATGTTCTGTGAAAGAAGGAGGGGGAGCAACAAAACTTCTACACTGGAATTAGGAAGGGCAGACTTTGGCCTGTTTAGGATGCAGATTTGGGGAGTACCAAATGAGGTCCTGATTTATTGAAGGGAAACAGCCCTTAAAAACAAAGGGGTCCAAAAAGGATGGACACATTTCAAGAAAGTAATCTTAAGGGGGAAAGAGCAGCCTGTTCCAGTGTGGCAAAAGATGAGCTGGTAAGGAAAATTACTGACCATGTGGGAATCCATAAAATCAGAGGGTTTTTTGAAAATTGCAAAAGGCAGGCCACTGAGACAGTGGAATTGTGATTTGAGCTAAGCAGTTGCCGTGAGATAGGTCAGCAGGAAAATTATCTAAAAAGTAGAAAACTAAAGACAAATAGAACAATGGTCTGTGTATTAACGCTTGTCTAGAATAAATCCCTAAGCTACAGAGAAGTTTATCTAGCAAGATATTAGGAAGTTTGAAGCTTAATAATGGAGCTGTATGCATTGTGTTTTAAGGCTTACATGCAGGTATTGTATTTGAAATAAGCAAGCATTTTTTTAACCAAAGGTACATGGGCTTAAAGTGATTGTATAGAACTACTGTCAATATGCTTTTGCTTTGTGTGATTGGTCAAAACACTTTTAAAATAAGTTGTAACATGAAGTTCTCTGTCTGCTTTCTGGGCTGTGAACTGATGGCATCTTCCCATTGCCATAACCATGAATGAGACTGATGCTGAAAAATAAAACAGCTTAAGGAAAGTCCCTAGCAGTCCCGTCCTATTTGTGAATTGTAAATAGTCCCTGGCCGGCAATATGGCCTGGCTGCCCATGGAACTTTTGTGGGAACTCAGGGTAAAAAGGACCAGCAACTCAGGAAGTGTTTAAGGATGTCCTTACATTATGCAGAAAGAAAAGTTGAGAGGGGAAAGCTCAATTAGAGCTTAACCTGGCCACCTCTGTAAAAATAATAATATTAAATTGTTTTAATTAAAAAAAATTGTAGCAAAAGTAGGGAGAAGGAGAACCTCTACTCTTTTTTGGATGCAGTGGAGAATATAGAAACCAAAGTAAGGAAAAGGAAATATAGTAACCAAAGATAAGGAAATGGCTAAGTTACTTAACACAGTGTCTGTCTCAACTTTCAATAATAGAACAGGCTGCCCTCAGAACAAGAGTTCTCCTGAGCTGGTAGATGGGCACAGGGAGCAGAACAGCCCCCTGGAATGCAGGAGGAAGCAGCTGGTGACCTGCTGAGCCACTTAGATGCTCACAGGTGTATGGGATCAGATGGGATCCATCCTAGGGGGATGAGGGAGCTGGTGGATGAGCTCCCCAATCTGCTCTCCATCATTGGTGGATGAGCTCCCCCATCTGCTTTACCATCAGTGCTGGCTCAGCAGGGAGGTTCCAGAGGAGTGGAGGTGCCAGTGTGAGCCCATCCCCAAGAAGGGCTGGAAGGAGGATCTGGGGAACTCCAGGCCTGTCAGCCTGACCTGGGTGCCAGGAAATGTTATGGAACAGATCACCTTGAGTGCCATCCCAGGGCACCCACAGGATGGCCCAGGGATCAGAGCCAGCCAGCGTGGACCTCAATATCTGCATTGATGATCTGCATGAGGGGATTGAATCCATCACGAGCAAATTTGCAGATGACGCCAAGGTGGGTGTGAGTGTGGATCCGCTGGAAGGTAGGAGGGCTCTGCAAAGGGCCCTGGACAGGCTGGATCCAGGACCCAAATCCAACAAGGTGAGGTTGAACAAGTCCAAGTGCCGGGTCCTGCACTTTGGCCACAACAAGCCCTGCAGCTCTACAGCCTGGGGACAGAGTGGCTGCACAGCAGCCAGGCAGAAAGGGACCTGGGGGCACTGATGGACAGCAGGCTGGACATGAGCCAGCAGTGTGCCCAGGTGGGCAAGAAGGCCAATGGCTCCTGGCCTGGATCAGGAATGGTGTGGCCAGCAGGAGCAGGGCAGGGATTCTTCCCCTGTACTGGGCACTGGTTGGGCAGCACCTTAAAGGCTATGTCCAGTTCTGGGCCCACTGGAGTGGGCAATAGGAAGAAATTTGTAGCAGGAAGAATAAAGAAAGCAAAGGTGAAGCCAAGGAAATGCTGAGGGCAGTTTGGAGGTGGCTGTCAGGCAGCCCTGGCTCTGAGCAACAGCGTCTGCAGTGGGACAGGGAACTCCCAGCTGATGGGAACAAACTTTCTGGCTGACTGCAGAGGCCAGGACAAAGCTGAGTGGTTTCCCTGGTGTCCCCCAGCCCTTGCTGGCCCCAGGGGCTGATGGCATTTGTGCTCCCTCAGGTTCATGTCCCCACAGCAACAGCATTCGGGTGCTCCCGCTGCTGTGTGCAATGCAAACAGGGGCTCCTGAGCCAGTGCTGCCGTGTCTGTGCCTGCAAGGATGGGGCACCTGTGTGAGCTGAGGGAGAGACCAGGGCTGCAGAGGGGGGAATGTTGTTGGCAGCTCCATGAGGATGCTCTGGGACGCTGCCCTGGGCTGTGCAGCGCACTGGGGATGGATCAGCCCCTGCTCTGCTGCTCCTTCCCATCTCCCCCAGGGCCCTTGCAGAGCCCCAGCCATGCTGTTTGCCCCCAGCCTGCCCACGGCCAGCCTGGGGCTGCTCATGGGGGTTTTCTGTGCTGAGCGTTGGCCTGGCCATGTTCTTGAGAGAGCCTGGGCAAGGAGCCTGGAGCCCCCAGGCCCTGGCCTGAGGTGTCAGCGCTGCCCCAGCAGTGCCCATGGCCTGTCCCTGCTGCAGCCCCGGCACTGTCACCCCCAGGACTGTGCCCGGTCCCGAGAGCACTCAGGCCCTGCAGCAACACCAGGGCCACCAGGGCAGCGGGGCAGGGCCACGGCAGCAGCACTGGCAACACCAAGTGCTGCTGCTGCTGGGCACAGCTGCTGGGCCAGCACTGATCTGCCCCCAGCTCTGCACACAGACATTGCTGCTGCAGCTCCAGAGAAGGCAACAAAAGGGCATCTCTGCAGAAAACTTGGCTGGGAGAGTATTTACATCTCTAAAGGCATCTAGAGCACAGCCCCTCCTTGACACAGTCTGCAGTCATAGAGAAGATGGGGAGAAATTTAATGAGAAATGGCACAAACAATGACATTTCTTGTGGCACAATATTAAGTAAAGCCAAGCAAAAGAACTTCCAAGATGAAACCAACAAGAAGTACCAAAGATGACTTTTATTACAAGTGATTGGCAGAAATTGGTCAGCAGTTTAATGTTCCTGATACCATCCAGTCATCAGACTCCACACTGCAGCCTTGAGCTCCTGGTTCCTCAGGCTGTAGATGAGGGGTTCAGGGCCAGAGGCACCACTGAGTACAGAACTGACAGGGCCACATCCAGGGATGGGGAGGACATGGAGGGGGACTTCAGATGAGCAATTGTGCCAGTGCTGAGGAACAGGGAGACCACAGCCAGGTGAGGGAGGCAGGTGGAAAAGGCTTTGTGCCGTCCCTGCTCAGAGGGGATCCTCAGCACAGCCCTGAAGATCTGCACATAGGAGAAAACCATGAACACAAAACAAACAAACAGCAAGCAGGCACTAACTGTGATGATCCCCAGTTCCCTGAGGCTGGAATTTGAGCAGGAGAGCTTGAGGATCTGTGGGATTTCACAGAAGAACTGGCTCAAGGCATTGCCATGGCACAGGGGCAGGGAAAATGTATTGGCCGTGTGCAGCAGTGAATAGAGAAAACCACTGGCCCAGGCAGCTGCTGCCATGTGGGCACAAGCTCTGCTGCCCAGGAGGGTCCCGTAGTGCAGTGGTTTGCAGATGGACACATAGCGGTCGTAGCACATGATGGTCAGGAGAAAATACTCTGATCCAAGAAAGAAGAAAATCAGAAAAACCTGTGCAACACATCCTTTGTAGGAGATGGTCCTGGTGTCCCAGAGGGAATTGTGCATGGCTTTGGGGACAGTGGTGCAGATGCAGCCCAGGTCGCTGAGGGCCAGGTTGAGCAGGAAGAAGAACATGGGTGTGTGCAGGTGGTGGCCGCAGGCTACGGCGCTGATGATGAGGCTGTTGCCCAGGAGGGCAGCCAGGGAGATGCCCAGCAAGAGGCAGAAGTGCAGGAGCTGCAGCTGCCGCGTGTCTGCCAATGCCAGCAGGAGGAAGTGCCTGATGGAGCTGCTGTTGGACATTTGCTGGGGCTGCACATGGGGACCTGTTCATGGAGAAAGGACAGTGAAAAGTCAGGAGAGGCTGCTTTGAGCCAAACCTGGCCCATTCCCTGCAGACTGTCCCACTGGGACTCACCCATCCTTGTTCCTGCTCTGGTAAAACCTTCACCCAGGTCCCTGCCTGAGCTCCAGTTGTGCCGGCTGAGTGTGCCATGAGCAGCCAGGCCTGTGCATGAGGGCCCTCAAGGAGCCATCCCTGCCCTACTGCCCTGGGTTTGTGGCCATGTGGCAGAGGGACAAGGCTGGATGTTAAAGATTTGTCAATGGAATCACTCCTAATGCAGAAAGGCATGGTAGCATCTGCACTCCCACTTTTAAAGGGTGGCAGGAATTTATTATCGGAATTGTTTTCCTACACACACATCATTCCTGGCTCTCTGACGTCAGAAATCCCCAGCATTTCTGCTGCACTCAGAGTTTGCCACTGAGAGATGGGAGAGGCAAAGGATTCCCTGTGGCTGAGGGAAGGTCAGGGGCTGGATGGGCTTGTTCCCAGCTACCCTGGCTTTACACCTTTGGCTGCAATCAGAGCACAATCACACTCCTGGGTCTCCCTGGGATAAACCAGACCCTGCCCAGAGCAGAGGGATCCCTGAATGTCTCACCCTCTCTCAAGGTCTCTGGGCAAGGTCTCAGCACCCCCTTGTGCCAAGGACACTCATGGCTCCCTTGGCAAACCCAGCAGCATTTCCTCAGCTGTGGCAGCTCTGCCCTTCCTTGTGGGACATTCAGGGAACTCCCAGAGGCTCTGGCACAGATTTGCACCCAGGAGGCCAGCTCAGAGCTTGGAAGGGCACAGTAAGGAGATCCCTGGCTGTGACCATGATGGGATCTCAGGGAGGGGGCTCAGCTCATTCCCCTTTCCCATGGACTGCTTTGCCCACAGCCCCACAGGTCTCAGGGAAGCTTGGACACCCCATTCCCATGGACACACCTCTGCCTGGCAGGAATGCCAAGGGCAGTGCCTGACTCAGCTGCTGCAAATGCCAGAGCCTCCCTGAGAGCAGCAGATAACAGTGACAATATCAGGGCAGGGCAGAACCAAGAGAAGATGTTGTGGTGCTGTGCCTGAGAGGGCAGGGCAGAGACAGCCGGGCACTCAGGACAGTGTTCCCATGCCCAGCTGTGCCCGGCACCACCCACACACCAACAGTGCCCTCATCCTGCCCCCAGCTCTGCTCTCTTCAGCCCCCTCTCCTTCCCTGAGCATCTCCCTGGGCCTGGACATTCCCTCCTGAGAGGAGCCTTGTCCCTGCCAGCACTCACAGAGCCCATCCCAGCCTGTGTGCCCTGGCCGGGGCCCTACAGAAACCTGTCTGTGTGCAGGGCCCTGGCTGGGGCAGGCTCTGTGTGCAGCTGGGCAGGGGCAGCTCAGGAGAGCCCTGCTGGGCCCTGCAGAGGTGATGCTGCTGCTGTCCAGGGCTGAGGAGTGGCTGAGGGCCCTTTGGGAGGCTCCCAGCAGAGAGACTGACCACCCAAAGTTACAGTTCTGGAGTCTCTGTAAATGTTCACCCATTCCTTTGGTGATCCTGTGTGTCCCTTTCAATTCAGAATGTTCTGTGATTCTGGGATTACAATTCCTGTTCTGCTTCTTTGATTCCCCTGTTGTTTTTAATCAAAAGAGAAAAAGCCCCTTGCAAGTGTTAGAACAGTGAAGGAAAAACCAGACAATAATTGGAAGCTTCCAGGTGTCCCAGTGGGGATGGGGCACACCCGGGCCCTGATTTCAACAATTTATTAAGGTTGTTTAATTAAGATATTTAACAGGAACAGCCAATAGGAGATTCAGTTGCCACAGTTACACACCCCTTCTTCAACCCATTGGAGTAGGTCCAAAGGCTTCTTTGCCTTCCCTTTTTGTTATGACTGCTCACATTCTGGTCAATTAAAAAAATGTTTTTCTAGGTTCTCTTCCTGATAATAAGACTTTTCGATAATAATACTGATAAGATTGTATTTCAGGAATGTATTTAGACAGTCAGCTTATTTTTCTAAAATCTAAGAGCAAGGTTAGGAAACATACTGTAGTTAATTAAGCATTGTAATTATATAAGTATATAATAGTAGTTTAATATAGTTAATTAAGAATTTAGTAGTGTTAAGTAAGGATTGTAAATTTATAACTATATAACAGTAATTTACACAGCTATGAATATATCAAAAATGTATAAAATGAAAAAATCTTTTTGCCATCACCCCAACGTTCCCATCTTTCTCCAAGTAGGAAATTGAAAACACTCTCAAGAAAGCTCCTGATCTTTACAGCAATCCCAGGCTTACCTTCTTTGGCAAGTGTCCTCTGGAGCTGTGCCCAGGCAGGTCTGGAGCTGGGAGCAGCCCTGCCCCACCCAGCCCCTCTCAGCAGCAGCCCCTGCCCTGCTCAGTGTGGCTCCTTCCCCCCAGAGCTTCTCCCCAGCGCTGGGAGCAGCTCCCAGGCTGGCTGAGAGCTGTCCCTGGCAGGCAGCAGAGTCCCTGCCCCAGCACAGTGCCCTGGGCTGCAGGACCCTGCTCTGCAGGACAGCCCTGGGCACCCCTGGCTGCAGCCCCGGCTGCTCAGCCCTGCAGCAGAGCCTGGCAACAGGAGCTGCCTTGAGCTGTGCCTGGGCTGGGGCAGCAGGGAAAGCCAGCCCTGCCCTAGGGCCACCACCCTTCCCTGGAGCAGCTCTGAGAGTCCTCCTGAAAGGTCCTAAAGGCTGTGGGATGTGCCAGCTCCAGGAGATCCCTGCAGGAACTGCAGCTTCTCTTCCCACAGCCAGGGAATGACTGTTTCAAACCTGGGCTGATTTCTGCTCTGGTGAGCCCCGAGTGAGCTCTGCTCTGTGCTCCCATCCCAGGCTGAGTTTAATCCCTCTGTGCCTCTGTGCTGTGCCCAGGGTGGCTGCAGGCAGTACCGCAGCCCTGCTGGGCTGTGCACAGGAGCTGCTCCTGGGAAGAGCTGTCTCTCTGCAGCGCTGCCCTTGCCAGGAGCTGCTTCTGTGCTGAGAGCCTCTCTGTAGCTTTTTCAAAGGACTTTGGGTTTTGTTTTTGCCTTGGAGGCTCTCAGAGGTTTGTGCAATCATGGCTTCTAATTACCTGCTGTAATTAGTCCCTGGAGAGGCTTTGTCAGTAACAACACTCAGTGGGGCTCATTAATGCTTCAGGATACTTCAGTTATTTTAAGGTACTTGGTGTTTCTCTTTTGATACAGACTCTGTGAGAGGTTTATGCAATCATGGCCCCAATTACCTACTTTATTAATCCCTTGAGAGCTCTGTATTGACACTCAGTGGAACTCATTAATACTTTGAGACAATAATGGTTTTTAAGGTATTTTATGGATTTAAGAATACTTTTAGGTACTTTTAAGGATATTCCTTCCCACACTGAGTCTCAGAGTTTTTTGTCCTATCCTGGCCTTCAATTGTCTACTCCAAGGAGTCCATGAGGAGCCTGGGTTGGGTATCTTCCCCTTTTCTGGTTTACAACAAAGATGGAACTGAAAGAATTTTGTAAGACTTTCTAAAAGCATTCAAACAAACATGGGGCAATTAAAAATACAGCAACAACCACTAAGAGAATGAATACTCCTGTTTTAGCTCGACATCATCCAACCATTTAGTCTCTTGGATTGGAAGAGTTTATTGAACCAGTCTTTGTTTTCCACTTGAAGCTTCTTGAACCCTTCCTTCAATACCTGAATACTCTTGTGGATTGACTCACTGTAGCTGGAGAGGTTCATGCAACACATGCCCTCAGAGTCTACATAGCCATGCCCATGTGCCCAGAGTAAAAACTCTATCTCTGTTCTGCAAGGTGGCATGTCTGGTGGTCTCTATATCTGAGAGCAGGCCACTCAATGTGAGGGAGGTAGCATTGGTTTGCTTACTTAACAGGCACCCAAGATGGTCTGATTGTCCTAAAGCTTTAGCTGCTGCCACCCAAGGTAGTCCAAACTGGGGGTGCTACCATCCAATACCTGGATTAAAGCTTTCAAAGCCACCTCTCTTATATCATCCAATTCTTCTCTTGGGATACCTGCTGCTTCATCATCTGGTAGGCTGTGTTGTCCTTCTCCAGCTAGATGGTTGATTGTCAATTCCGCCCTTGCCTCATTATTACCATAGTCTGCTATTAGTTGATTTAGTAAACACTTCCATCCCCCTTCCCACAGGGTGTATTCTGTAGGTGATAACATCATGGTCATAATACATTTTAAATCATAGGGGCTTAAGACACGTAACCATGGCCCTCATTAGGCCATTAAAACGAGGTAAGTCCTTCCTATGGTCTTTAGCTGCCCTACACAGATCCTTGATTTCCTCGTAAACCAGTGGCTGATACCTGGGATTCTGCCCCCTTCTTTCATAACATACTGGGGCAATGAAGAATTTCAAAACTATTTGCCAGTCTCCTTCCTTTCCTAGGGATCTTCTGGGGTTGAGGGGTGAGGTGGCTCTGAGAAGTCCAAAGTTACTTCTGGGGAGGAAGAATATCTTGGAGCTGAAACATTAGGATTAGAAATAGTGTGACAGTTGGGTTTAGTATCTTTGACCATGGAGTTATATTGTTGCTGGAGGGTGAGGCAAAGGGCACTTCCATTTTGTCAGGTGTTGGGGAGGAAGGGCCTTGATCTAGGATGGCGGACTTCCAGAGTGGAGTTCTGGAGGCATGGCGCAGGGTGGAGGTGGAATGATTGACAGTGGGGCATGACCCGCAGTTGTGGGCGTGGAGTCTGGAGGTTCGTTCAGGGAGGAAGAGAAGGTTGTAGTAGCAGGAAGTGGAAAAGCCAAGATGGAGGGAGGATTGTCAGTCTCTCGAGCCACATTCAGGCTCCTTCCATCTTGAGTTTCCAGGGCATGATGCTCCAAGTCCGCGTGGCCATTGCCATCTTGGACCATCGTGCAAGGTCTGAGAAAGGCGGGTTTGAGGGGAGGTCCTGAATTAGGAGTGACCAACGGATTTAGTTTTCAACACACTGCTTGCTGGTGAGGGTGGTGTTGAAGATGGGGAGCATGTGGGGTGCAATGGGGTCCCTTTTGATCTAAAGTTGTACAGTTTAACTCCCATGGAGTCCCAAAATTCAGTGGTATGGATTTCATCAGCAGAGGCATCTGGAAAATTTTTAATGATCCACCTCATGATTGATTTCTATTCGTTCTTTGAAAATACTTTGTCATGATCAGTGAGAATTAACTTAAAGCATCCATATATACTCCTTTCTACTTTGGAGAGCTGGCTGCCCATTTTTCTTATTCTCTGCCTTATGGGGAAGAGCCACGGAAACACCCCAAATCAATTATGGGACGTGGGTGCATATTGTAAAAACACAATGGCAAAATGGGCAATAAATGTCTTGCATTTCCCTAAACCCACCTGCAATCCTATGCAGGTGAAATCATCGTTGTCCCTGCCAATCCTGGGCAAGGTCCCTCGAAGCAACGATAAATCCACCAGGCCCGGCACAATCCAAAATCCCATGGAGTACTGGCCTATCCATCAGCTAACCCCAGCTGACGTGACTGACACAGGGAGGCCTGATTGTCAGGGTCACTGTTTGGGGGACAAATGTCGCAGTGTGGGTGGCTGCAACAAACCTCTCTGGTTCCCTGAGTCAGGGCGAGGGTGGCGCAAATGAAAAGGAGCGGGTTTGATGGAGTTGACCAAAAAGAACTTTAATAATGGAGTGAAAAAGAATAAACATGGAGAAGTTGAGAACAGTATGAGGGGCAGGATCCAAAAACCTGAGACAAAGGGGAAGCAGTAACATGTACACTCGGGGGTTGAACATTCTAGAACAATAACCCTGTAGGGGAAACAAGTAACCAATAGGATACTTAGCATAAAAACACTAAAGGCTTATGGGGGAAATCTCAAGCTCATCCTTAGTTAAACAAATGATTCCCAGGGCTTGAAACTCATGCCCAGTTCTTCCGAGTTAAAATCTGGCTGAGTCCCAGTTACAGCTGGGCTAACTACCGCACCACTGCTTTGTACTGGTCCCTTGGGACCGTGTGGCCCAACAGAGCCACAATGATGTCCTTGGTTCCATAAGGCCCCACAGTGTCACAATGGTGCCTTGGATCCATGGTGCTCTGCAGTGTCACAATGGCCCCTTCACTTCACAAGGCTCCCAAATGTCACATTGGTCTCAATAGGATGGAAACCATAGAGCCCCCATGTTTCAGGAGCTGATGAACAGCAACCACCAGAGGCCAAGGCAAACCTGGCCTGTCTGTCCTGGCAGGTTTGCTTGGAGCAAGCCCTGGATACTTGAAATTACGAATGTGGAGTCCTAATTTAAAACATTTGTGCCTGGAGAAGAGCGATGGGGGTTTTTTTCACAAAAAGAAGAGCACAAAGCCCTTTCTAGTGTTTGGAAAACAGGTGAATGCTGCCCCTCAGAAGTGAAAGACCAGCCAGACGTGTCTGTCCTGGCAACTTTTGTCTGGGAGCAATCCTTGGATACACAGAAATTTGGAGGTGTAATCCTAATTTTGGCCATGGATGCCTGGTAAAAATGGACAGTTCTTTTCCATAAAAATAAGAGCCCAGAGCCCCAGTGTTTCAGGGGTAGATGGGAGTGGCCTTCCACATTCCAAGGTCAGCCAGATCTGTCAGGTGACCCCTGGGAGGCCAAGGCAGCCACACCTATTTCATGTTCCCTTGGTTCCACAGGGCCCTGCAGTGTCACAATGGCTCCTTGCTTCCATGAGGCCTTGCAGTGCCACAATGGTTCTCTTGATTCCATGATGCCCTCAGGTGTCATAATGGCCCCTTGATTACACAAGTCCTTAAGGATCTTAATGGTCTCCATGTTTCCCCATGGCCCCCCAGTGCCATAATGATCTATAGCTTCCATGAAGCCTCTCAGTGTCCAATGGCCCCTTGGTTCCATTGGGGCCCAGTAGTGCAAAAATGATTCCCTTGGTTCCACAAGTTCCCATAGTGTCACAATGGCCCCTTCCCTCCATGAGGCCCTGCAGGGTCACAATGGTCTACATTAATCCATGGGGCCTTGCAATGCCACAATGGTCTCCATGGATCCACGGTGCCTCGCAGGATCACAACGGCCCTTTGGCTCCACGAGGCCCTGAAATGCAGCAATGGCCTCTTGGTTCCACAAAGCCCCGCTGCCTCACGCTGGCCCCTTAGGACTATGTGGCCCAACAGAGCCACAAAGATGTTCTTGGTTCCACGAGGCCCCACAGTGTCACAGTGGCCCCTTGGATCCATTGTACCCTGCAGGGTCACAGTGTTCCCCTTGGTTCCCCTGTCACAATGATCTCCATAGGAAAGAAACAAGTGAGCCCCGGTGGTGCAGGGGCAGATGAGAGGCAGTCACCAGAGGCCAAGTCTAGCCAGACTTGACTGTACGGGCAGATTTTGTCTGGGAATAACCCTTGGGTATAGAGAATTTAAGACGCGGAATCTCAATTTATGCCATGGATGCCTAGACAAGAAAGACAGTTCTTTCCCATTGGAATAAAAGCACAGAGCCCCAGTGCTTCACGGTCAGATGGGAAGTGGCCCTTGACATGTCAAATTCAGTGGGACCTGTCAGACAGCCCCCAGGAGTCCAAACCAGGCAGATCTATTCCATGTTTCATTGAGTTCTTGGGTCCTAACACTGTCACAATTATGTCCTTGATTCCATGAGGTCTTGCAAAGTCACAATGGCTTCTTGGTTTCATAAGCCTCAACAAAATCACAGTGGTCTCTTGGCTCCATGTGGCCCTGTTATGTCACAATGGCTCCTTGTTTCTATGGGCCCCACTGTTTGATCATTGACCCTTGCTTCTATAGGGCCCCTGAGCTACATAATGGTCTCCTTGATTCCGTAAGGTTCCATAGTGTCACCATGGTGTCATTGGACCCACATTGTCACAACTGACCCACGGTTCCATGAGGTTCCGTAGTGTCACCGTGGTTGCTGTCAGAGGCTGGATGAGATCGATGTCCTGAGACACCTTGGGATACACAGGATGGCCATGTGGGGCCAGGGCTGGATGAGGCCTTGGTTTGTGGTGGGACAGAGCCCTGCCCCCAACCCTGGCAGACCTGTCAATCACAGAGCAGGGGCGGTGTTAACCCAGCCCTGATTGGCTGAGCTGTCAATCAGTCACATGCCAGCAGCTGATACCTACCCTGACTTTGATAGGACAAACAACGTGCAGTCCCACCCCAGGGGCGGGCCCATGGAGGCCCAGGGGGTTAAAAGCCGGAGCATGAGGCCAGCCCATGGTCTGGATCTTGCCTGCTCTTGGGGTTCCACTGCTGTGATGCTTGACCCCAGGATTTAGTTCCTATGTGCGTGTTGTTCTATAGATCTTCTGTCTTTCTGTTGTTCTCTATTTCTTCTCCTTCCAATCCTACTTACCTGGAAGATTTTTGGTAACTTCACATGTTAAGGGTTAAAGGATTTTAGGTTAAATGTGTGGGAATCCAGGGCACAAGGAAAATTTCTCTGTCTGCTCGAAGGGGTCCTGTCCTCCCAAAGAAACACCACCTTTAACCTTCCGCCATGGAGAGGACTTTGAAGACTTTGAGATAGATTAGAATTTACCAAAGCGTGAAATAGATACTAGAGTGTAGTGTAGTATGTCACTTGAGTGAGAAATTTAGGTTTTGGGATTATTAGTATGGTGTAGATAAGAAGCAAGATGGAGGAATTGGGGTGTAGTCCCTGTCTTCTTCTTCATCTACTCCATTTTCTGCAGTGTTGGTGGCACAGGGTGATTGGTCAAGGAAAGCACAGTGCAGAGGTTACATGGACAGTCAAGGGATGAGTTATTGGTTGACAAGTAGAAAAATTGTACGTGTTAAGAGTTAATTGGATGACACAACTTGCAAAGACCTTGAAACCATACATTTTAAGGGCATTTTGCAGTGCTTTTCTAGCACGCTAAGCCTGGTGTGGACAGCAATGCCAAACTTTAGATAAGATAACAATAAACAAGCAGCTGAAGACCAAAAAAGTCCTGTGTGTCTCCTTTTACCTGGCACAGAACTGCTATAGGAGGGTTTCCCCCATCCAGGGAGCCCACAGAAAGGCCCAACATAAGACAAACATCAATAACTGGTGCCTTGACAATGTTTGTTAAAAGTTAGCTTTTTCCATAAAATTGTTTACTGAAGGGTGTTATCTTAATTGGCCAATCATGTGAAATGTGTTGATTAAATGACCTATGAGGTCCAACTGTAGCAAACCAAGGTATAAAAGAGGAGGATTGAAAAAACAGGTGGCTTTTAGCCCTTAGCCTTCTGATCTGAGTCCATGTCATCTCTGACTCAAAAGTGATATTTGAGGATCTGTGGGGGCTATTGGGGATCTTTTCTGCACCTTGTTACCCAACGGGAGCTTCTCTAATAAACTCTGCCTGAACTTCCCACTGTGCCCATGACAGGAACCCCTGTGAGTGTCTGGGACATCCCGGCTCTTTGGCAGCCTGGGGACTCCTGATGTCCCTGTGGACCCCCCCGAGTGCCTGTGACAGATCGGTGCCTTTGCAGCACAAGGTACCCTGGGATGTCACCATGAAATGGCTGTGACTGCCTCTGACCACACGGCTCTTTACCATCCTCAGAAAGCCCTGGGAGGTTCCCATAGAGCCCCTGTCTCTGCCTGTGACATTCCAGCTCTGGAACAGCCTGGGGACTCCTGGAAATTCCCCATGGAACCCTCTGAGGGCCTGTGACAAATCTGATCCTTAGCAGGCAATGATCACCAGGCCCCTGTTGCTATGGTCTGTTTCCATGGCAACCATCAAAAGCTCCTTTTTTCTATGGTCAGTTTCCATGGCAACCATCCCCAGCCCCCTGTTGCTATGGTCAGTCCCTTGGCAGCTCCACGGAGACCCCATGCCAGGGATGGTTGCCATGGACACCAGCTCAGGCCTGCAGCCAGAGCCGTTGCCATGGCAACCATTGGCAGCCCCCATCCCCAGGCTCATGGGATCCTGGAACCACAGAATTGGCTGAGCTGGGAGGGACCCATCAGGATCCTCCAGTCCAGCTGCTGGCCCTGCACAGGACACCCCAACAATGCCAGCCTGGGCCTGGCAGCGCTGTCCAAACGCTGCTGGAGCTCAGAGAGCCCTGGAGCTGGGACCCTTCCCTGGGGAGCCTGGGCAGGGCCCCAGCAGCCTCTGGGCAAAAACCTTTTCCTGACATCCAACCTGAGCCTGCCCCGACTCAGCTGCAGCCGTTCCCTCCACTCCTGTCCCTGGGCACCAGAGGGAAGAGGTTCCCACAGCCCCAGCCAGGGACCCGCTCCCAAGGCTGTTGCCATGGCCACCAGGGCTGGGACCAGCTGGGATGCTCGGTTTCACCAGGTCGGGGTGCAGGAATGGGATCCCTGAATTTCCTGCTCCCACTAAAACCGCGCTGCCCTCGCTGCCCTCCCGCGTCCCATGGAAAGCACAAAAGGCAAAGATCCTGGGCTGGGATGAGAACAATTTTTTGGGAACAGCAATGAGATAAGGAACAAATGGAACAGAAACAATATTGATAACAGAGTGTATAAATAAAACTGTTTACAGGGAAAACTAAAACACAACTCACTGGGTCTGCCTGGCCATGTATTTCCTCCTGCCTGAAAAGGACATCCATCTCCTGAGGGAGAGAAAGAGAGTGTCCCTTTCCTGTCCCTGGCAATGATCTGAGGTGGGAGTGAATGTAATGACACGGCCATTGCCAGACCCTCATTTTCTTCCATCGCACACCATGTCATTGGAAGGGCCAGGAAAAGGGACAGGTGTCTTCCTAGCATGGATCAGAAGGAAAATTGGATCACCAGGGCTGTTGCCAACATGGACCCTCCAATTATGGATGAAGTTGGGGCAGTGCACAAAAGTCCTCCTGCATTGGGGCATTGGCAGAGCTTCTCTTACAGGTGCCTCCGTTGGTGTCTGGTTAAGATAGAGATCTGGGTGAAGCTCTTCCCACACTGGGGACACTCGTAGGGCCTCTCCCCAGTGTGGATGCGCCAGTGGGTGATGAGGGTGGAGTTGCGCTTGAAGCCCTTCCCACACTCAGGGCAGCGGAAGGGCCTCTCATCAGTGTGAGTGTGCTGGTGCTGGAGGAGACTGGAGCTGGTGTGAAACCTCTTCCCACACTGGGGACACTCATAGGGCCTCTCCCTCTCCCCAGTGTGGATGCACCAGGGCCTGATGAGGCTGGAGTTGTGCTTGAAGCCCTTTCTGCAGTCAGGGCAGAGGAAGGGCCTCTCATCCGTGTGAATCCACTTATGCTGGAGGAGACTGGAGCTGCTCTGAAACCTCTTCTGACACTTGAGACACTCGTACGGCCTCTCCAAACTGTGGATGCATTGGTGTATGACAAGGGCAGAGCTGTAGCTGAAGCCCTTCCCACATTCCCCACACTCGTAGGGCCATTCCCCGGTGTGGATCATCTGGTGGCAGATCAGGGTGCTGCTCTGCCTGAAGCTCTTCCCACACTCCAAGCATTTGTGGGGCTTCTCCCCATCATGAAGCTGCTCATGGACCACCAGCTCCGAGCTCTGGCTGAAGCTCTGTCCACCTTCCTGGCTCAGGGTGGGTCTTTCCTCCTCATAGCACCCTGGGCTGGGTTTGCAGCCCCTCCTCCTCATGGGGGATCTCCAGGGCTTTTTCTTCCGATTGGATTCCTGTGCCATAGAGCCGCTCAAAACAGCCTCTTGCATGAGGTTCTGCCGTGGGAATTTGTCATCCCTGATCTCCATCCTCAGCTTCTTGTCTGAGGGGAAAGAAGGACAAGGAGAGGATGGGATTTGCCTCCGTGCCAGAGGGAAAGGGAAGGAGATCCCCCCAGTGCATCCCCAACAGGACGGGCGTTGGCAGCAGGGTTGTCCTGCAGCCAGGGGCCGTGCTGGGCTGGGAGATGGAGCAGGAGAGAGGGGGAAAGGGGCACTGACTTCCTCCTCACCTGCCTGGGTATCCCGTGGCATCTTTCTCTTCCTTGAGGTCTCTCCTTCCATCTGGCCAAGTTTTAGGAATGGGATATTCCTAAAACAAGGCAGGAAAACAAGGGATGAACACAATGAGTTTTGTACTGGTTTGAAGGCACACGTGGGGGAGGGCCTAAGCCAGAATTGCAATTTAATAAGAAAATTTAGATCAACGCAATGATACAGAAACACTGCCTTAAACTGACAGAGTCAGGATGTTAGCGTTCAAAAACACATAATCACGGAGCGATTAGATGCGGTGCTTTTTATTAAGAGCTCTGGGAATCGGGGTATATTCAACCCAAATCTGACTCCGACCATACATCCGAAATGATCATGTTTTATACTCTATTGTTACATAACTTTCATGTTAATTATTAAACTTATATTGTTCTATTGTATACATAAATTTAGCCCCTCTCTGAATTTCCAACATAGTTTCTCACTATTCTTCTTATGGCTATATAATAATTACATTTAATTACTAAACAATCATCACATCTAACAATTATATAATTTATCATACTGCTTATGCAGGTGCAGTTGATCTGGGAAAGGACAAAGCCTAACATTTTAGATTCTATCTTTAACATTTTCCAGGGTTCCACTATCAAGGATATAACCAGACACCCTGTTGGTCAGTCCTGCAGTGACACTCAATGGCCCATTAGCAGAAGGTATCTCCCCTGGAGGGCGTTATCAGGGGTGAGTCATGGAAGAGATAAAGAACACTGCCCCATCTGTTTATAGCAGTTGATGAAGGTGGGGATTGAAAACATGCATTTGGTTACATCTTGCATGGCAACCTGAAACAGTGGGGTAATCTCTGCTCAGGGGGTGAACACCATCCCCCTTATCCACACTGGCTCAGGTGTAAAACCCCCACCCGGGGAAGGGCACACACACAGGGGACAATGTCACGCTTGCCCTGCTCCAGGTGAGGTCTCTGTCCCTGTCACTCCCTTGCTCTCTCCCCTTTTCTCTTTCTTTCCGTCTCTCTCTCTCTACCTCACATTTACTGCTCAATAAAATTCACCTTGGATTTAGTATTGTTAGCACTTTAACTGGGGCAGAGGAATCTCTCTAACAATTTTCTTAACTAGACGGTGACATTATTTTGGCACAGTGAGTTCAGGGCACTGTTCTCTGACCCCAATGCCTTTGACAACAGCATGGTTCCCTCCTCATAGGAGGTTGTGCTTCTTTCTGGAGGAACTCTTGGAAACTTGGATGCAGCTTCCTCTGAGCAACTTATGGGAAAACTGATGAGGAAAATGGCTGTGATAGGTGGCCAGTGTAAAGAAAATATTTTTTTGTCCTTGCTTCAAAAGTTTGTTAAAATCACTGGAGGAAAGGGAGGAAAAGATACCTGCGAGACTGACAAGGTTCATTGACCCCACGGTGAGGAACACAAGGCTGCTAAAAGTCCCACAAGAAGCCCAGCTCAAGTAGCTCAGTTCCCAAATAACTCCTGAATTCCCAGGCTTGGGTTGTCAAATGTGAGAATCATTTTTCTCTTCATCCCTGTCACTGTTGTGACAGCTACAAAGAGCTTTCCCTTCCTTTTAAAAATCTGTATTAGGCTGAATTTCCACTTTTCTTTTACCAGAAACTGCCAGCAATTGAGCTGGAGCTGTGCAGAAACCGATGAAACTTGGAATTGCCACAAAATTACTTCTATGGTTCATTTATTATTATTTGGGATTTGTTTGCATTTCCATCACACGTGACTTGTGGAAAATTCAAATATTCATCCAAATTATTTATGCAGAGTTAAGTTTGGTTTCTGCCAAGTTTACTTTTTTCCAGTGCCCAGGAGATGCTTTAGGGGTGTCTCTGCCTCTGGCCCTGGGGGATGCTTGGGAGGGGCTTGGGGGGGTTGTCCCTGTCACCCCAGGCCATTCCCCAGGGGGTCTCCATCATTCTCACCCCAGGGAATGCCTGGGGGGTCTCCCTCCCTCTCACCCCTGTGCCAGGGGGTGCTCGGGGCAGTCTCTGTCCCTCTCAGCCCAGGGGATGCTCGGGGGTCTCTGTCCCCTCACCTGGGGGATGCTCGGGGGGTCTCCATCCCTCTGGCCTCAGGCAATGCCTGTGCAGGGCTGGGGACCAGGGGCTCTGTGTCCCTCTCACCGCTGAGGGTGCTCGGGGCTGGGGGGGCTCTCCGACCTTCTCACCCCTGGGGAGGCTGGGGGGGGTCTCTGTCCCTCTCAGCCCTGCTGTGACCCCACCCAAACATCATCGGGGTCAGAGGGACAGAGACACCCCCAAACCCCCAGAAGGGCTGAACCTGGGATTTGGTTTGGGGCTGAGGATTTTGGAAGGGGCTGGAATTGGGGCTGGGGTTGGAGTTGGGGCTGAGATTGGATTAGAGCTGGGATAGGGGTTAAGGCTAGACATGGGATTATTTAATGCTGTGGTCATTAAAGTTTTCCTAGTCCAGTTATGGAGAAATATTTCAAAGAGCAGTAATAAAATATACATTCCTATTTTAAAGGGTGTCTTTTATTAAATTTCTCTTTAGAGCAGAGGTGGTTGCAGCATTCTATGATTGATATAGACCCAGGGTCTCCACAGCAGCTCTGGCCTGCTCACAGAAGCTGTGCCTGGAGCTCTGACCCAGCGTGGACAGCCTTGCTCCACATTGCCCAGCCCCATCCTGTCTGTCCTCACTGCCCTGGGCCCTGCTGTGCTTGCAGAGCTGGCTGCACCCAGCCTCAGAGGGATTTTCCCTTTTTGTACTTTTTGCAGCAATCTCAAACTGCTGAGTTTCCCCGCTGCAAACAGACACACTGCTCAGGTGTGTGCCAGCCCCAGGTGCCATCAAAGCCACTGCAGAGCTGCCCTGGGCCAGCTGTGAGGGTGGATCATCAGCCCAAGCTGCACTGGGCACTGCAAGGGGCTGTGGCCATGGGCACTGCACTGACCCCACTGCTGGGTTTGGCTGCCACGGCCACCGTGAGAAATTAAACTGTCCTTGGAAACACTGGGGAGGACTGGGACAAAATGGGGACACTGGGGCCATTGCAGACAAGACTGGGAACATTGGGGCATCCTGTGGATGACACTGGTGGGAACTGGAAGGGACTGGGAGTAAACTGAGGTGTATTGGGAGGGATTGGGCTGTACTGGGAGGGATTGGAAGGGCACTAGGGTTGTACTGAGTTCTACTTGGGATGACTTGGGCTGTACTGGCGTTTTACTGGTCTGTACTGGGGATGAACTGGGCGGTATTGGGAGGGACTGAAAAAGTTGAATGGGCTGTTCCCGCCTCCACCGCATCCCATTTGCCGAGACTCCCGCCCATCATCACCCGAAGCCAATCAGCGCCAGAGATCGGAGACTCAGGGATGGTGCCTACTTTAGCCACAACTCCCATCATGCCCCGCGGCCCGATGAGCCCCATTGGAGCCGGGACTACAACGCCCGTCATGCCCCGCCCTCCACAGAACCCCCCGGATCTGCTTCCATCTGTACCATAAGTGTCCCCCAGACCCTCCAGGCTCCCTCAGTGCTCCCTCAGCGCCAATTCGGGACCCCCTAAAAGCGTCCCCGGACCCCCTGAGTGCTCCCGACCCCACAGATGCCTGGTACAGCCACTTTGGGGAATTCATCTCCTCTCCTCCCCCGCGGCCCCAGAGCCCCTCAGAACAGTCCCGCGCCTAAAACTCCTGCTGTGCCCCGTGCCCTAAAGAGCCCGGTTAGAGCTCCTTGAGCTCCCCAAAGGTTCTCTCGAACCGTTCACGTTTAGCCGAGCATCGCAAGTAGCGGCTCGGACGCAGAAGTGTCCCCCAGGAGCCTTCCGCTCCCCCAAACAAAGCATTCGAGCCACTTCTGCGACTACGGTTCCCATCATGCTCGGCGGCGCATGTCCCGTACTGTTCCAGCCGGGACTTCATCTCCCGTCATGCCCCGCGCCCCACTGATAGCCATTGCAGCTTCGCCTCGAATTTCCTTGATGCTCTGCTGTCCCGCTAAACTGTATTAGACCCGCGCTTACAACTCCCATCACCCCCCGCACCCCAGAGAAGCCCGTCAGGGCCCCCCAGGGGCCCTCCCGGACCCCGAAGGGCCCCCAAATTCCCCTCCCTTACCTCCAAGGCCCCCCCTGGACCCCCAAGTGCTGCCCCGGACCCCGAACCGTCTCTTGGAATCCCTGAGTGCCTCTCCAAGTGCCCACCTGGCTCCCCCAAGTGTCCTCCAGACCCTCAAGTTCTCTCTGAATTCCCTCCTCAGACCCAAAACTGCCCCAAATGTGCCCCAGAAAGTTCTCCAGGGACCCCGAAGCGGCCCCTTTTACCATGTCTGTGAAAATGATAAAAAATATGACAAAAAGATTGAAAATAGGACTAATTAGCATAAAGAAGGAGAAATCAACAGCCACACTGGTCAATGAATTATTGAAGGTGTTATTTAGAACCAATGACCAATAAATTTTTTGCTTGCTAAAGATGTATGGATTTTTTATATATGAATATTAAAATTTTGTAATACAAATATAGAATAATTTTTTTATAAATAAGAAAAATAATTATAATTTTATTAATCAGTAAAATTTAATTTTTAAGGGGACGTGCATAATTATTTTTATGCTTTGGGATGTCAGTCTGTAAGAGACGGTCCAAAGATCCCTCATCTGCCTCACAGCCGCCGTCAAGGACGGAGATTGCAGCCGTCCCCAAGGACTGAGACTGAGACCCTTCAAATTCTAACCCAGGGGTGCTGGCCTGACTGGAGTGGGATGTCTGCCATGGGAAGCGGGATGTTTCCCATAGGAACCAGCCCTGAAACAACGGGCCCCGCTCACTGCTGGCACCGGTTTGTGCTGTTCAGAACTGGACTGTCTGTACCTGTTCCCAATGGATTTATTCTCTGCTGTTCCCTCCATGTGCCATCCTGCTCCCCTTCTGGCGGTAGATTATAAAAGAGCCCTGAGTTAACCAAAGACTTTGAGACTCTCCCCAACGTGACCAGATGGATCTATTGGCCGGACCACAAGGATTTCATCTCTCTGTTGGTTCCCCCCCTCCTTTTCTCTGTCTCACTATCCCTATCTCCTTTCTAATCCTTTTGCTGCGTCTGCTGTGGGCACTCAATAAAAGGTGCATTTGTTTTTGTTAATATTGAAAGTCCCCTGCTGTGTGTCTTTGCACCCTGAGATCACTGAAACGAGCCATCGTGACTGCCCTTGTACCAGGGGATGGTGACACGGCCTGATGGGGTTGCTGCCCACAGCATGTGAACTAGATCTTCTTGGTGGCGACTGCACTGGTTCATCTGCTCTTGCTTTCTGGTCTGCCTATCCCAGAATTACCTATGGCACCTACTTTTCTTATATTGTGGTTCTCTGCAGTTCCTTCAATAGTCAGCCCTTCTTAAGTTCACTCTTGGAATAGGGGATCATCACCTCCCCATCATATCGAGTGCATTTGAATGCACTTGAATGCATTTTGCCTGCATTCAAAATATGGTCCCTGTTTTTGATTTACTGTGGAATCTCTGTTTGTATTTTCTACCTCTGTCGAGGCTGGGATTGAAGGTACTTGAGATGATATTTGTTGTTCAGATTCAGGTGGTTTTTGTTTCTAATCAGTGACACAGGCTCACAACCATGAGTTCTGCAGCCTTTCATCTAAGGCACAAAATGGCTCCCTGTCTCTTGTTACAAGGCCTGGATGGTACCAAGGAGACCATGGTGATACTGGGGATCCAAGGAGACCATGGTGATACTGGGGATCCAAGGAGACCGTGGTGACCCCATGGACACTCATGGAACCATGGGCATTGTGACACAGCAGGGCTTCATGGAACCAGGGAGTCAATTGTGACTCTACCAAACCTCATGGAACCAAGGGCCCATTGTGACACTGGAGAACTTCAGGGAACCAAGAGTCTCTTGTGACACAGGGGGTACTCATGAAACTATGGAGACCATTTTGAAACTTCAAGGTCTGATGGAACCAAAGGGTCATTCTGGCACTTCTGAGCCTTGGAACCAAAGGCACCACAGTGACACAGTGGGGCTCTGAGGAACCAAGGGGCCGTGGTGACATTGTGGAGTGTCACTGAACCAACTGTCCACGGTGACACTGCAGGGCCTGATGGAATCATGGACACCATTGTGACACTACAGGGTGTCATGGAAGCAAGGGGCCATTGTCACAGTCTGGGGCCTCTTGGGATCCAAGGGCAGTTGTGATGCCATGGAAATTATGGCAACTGTGGAACAACAAAACCAAGGAGACCATTGTGACCCTAGAGGACCCCATGGAACTAAGGATTCATGGAACAGCGCAGGACACATGGAACCGAGGGGCCATTGTGAAGCTGTAGGACAAAAAGAGCCCATTGTGACACTGTGGGCCCCCATGGATCCAAAGGTCCATTTTGACATTGCAGGGCCTCATGGAATCCTGGAGACCACTGTGAAACTTTGGGGCCTTGTTGAATTAAGTGGCCCTGCAGGGCCTGGTGGAACCAAAGTGACCCCATAGAGCCAAGGGTCCATTGTGACCCTGTGGTACCAAGGTGTCGTGGGTTGACCCAGGCCAAATGCCAGGCATCCATGTGGGCTGCTCACTCACTCCCCTCTGCAGCTGGACAAAGAGAATTTAATAAAGGGTCCATGGGTTGAGATAAGGACTGGGCGAGATCACTCATCAAATACTGTCCTGGGAAAAACAGGCTTAGCTTAGAGATGTGAAATTCATTTATTACTAACAAGGTCAGAGCAGCAAAAGGGGAAATAAAATAAGCCCTTCACCTCCCTCCTTGCAGCTCCACCTCCCACCCCAGCAGTGCAGGGAGACAGGGAATGGGGGTTGTGGTCAATTCATCACCCATGGCTTCTGCCCCTGCTCAGGGAGAGGAGTGGTTCTCCTGCTGCACCGTGGGTCCCTCCCCAGGGAGACAGTTCTGCCGGAGCTTCTCCCATGTGAGTCCATTTCAGGGGCAGCAGCCCTCTGCAAACTGCTGCAGTGTGAGTCCATGCCAGGGACAACAGTCCTTCCCAAACTGCTGCAGCATGGGTCACTCTTCCAGGGGTGCATTCCTCCAGGCACAGGTTGCTCCAGTCTAGGAGCAGCGCCCCTCTCTCCATGGCTCTCATGCAAGGTGCCTGGGTCTCCAGGGCCTGGAGCACCTCCTGCCCCTCCATCTGCACTGACCTGGATGTCTGCAGAGTTGCTCTTCTCACATGCTCTACCTCTGCTCTCCTCTGACTGGAGTTTAAACTGTGTCACAATCTCTATTTTTATTTCTTTTTCAATCTGATATCACAGAGGCATTGCCACCATTTGTAACTGGCCCAGCCTTTGCCAGCAGCAGGTCCATCTTTGAAGCCACCAGGAATTGGCTGTGCCAGACACGGTGGAAGCTTCCAGCAGCTTCTCACAGGAGCCATCCCTGTGCCCCCCTGTGAAATACAGAGCCGTATTTCGTGTCAGGTACATACAGGCAACGTGGTATTTGTGATTGTAATTTGTGTGGAAACCAACCATGGGACAGGTATAAAGATGAATTCTAATAATTACTGAGGAAAGTAAAGCTTGGAAGAAGGCCTTTGAACCTATCTTTTGTTCGTAATTATCCTTGATAAGTCTTAAAGTGATATAGGAGCATTTGAATTAACGCTTTAAGAAATTGCTTTTTGACAGGAACTTTCTGCTTGTAGCTAAGCCTTAAAGAGTTTTACAGTAACAACCTTTTGAAGTATAATTTGAGAATACTGCTTGTAGTAAGGATCTTTGAAACTATAGCTTTAGAATATATAAAAGGAAACATGCTTATCTCACACCTTAACAAAACTGTGAAAAGCAGCGTGAGAAAGGAAGATGAACATCAACTCAAGGATTTATGGTTTCGACCAAGGGTAGCTGGACATCACTGTTATGAGATTTATAGTCCTTGCAATTAAAAGGTGGACCCACATCTGGAATCTGGACCACACCATCTGGGAGATTTCTTCCTTCTTTCGGAAACCGAACCACCACCATCTGGGGATACTCCTCTCTGGGATACATCCTGAGAAAAACTAAATCACACTAGGTGTAGAATTGTGACATAAAAATTGGGAATAGAAACTGCTGATGAGTAAAAATTGGGAATAGAAACTGCTGAGAAAGCTGATGAGTACCCCTGTAAATACCTGTAAGCCTCAACTATTGGTGTGCAGTTGGAGGGGAAACTTCCCCCACTGTACCCAGCGCTGTATTGCTCATACTTTGCCATATTAAATAATCAATTGATTGCTGCTTGAATATTGGCCTAGGCAAGCTTCTTATTTATAACATAGTGCTCAGTGGCTGCTGGAGAGGTCTCTGTACCTCATTCCCTGGGAATGCTTGGGAGGGGCTGGAGGGGTTGTCCCTGTCCCTGTCACCCCAGGCCATTGCCAGGGGGTCTCCCTCCCTCTCACCCCTGTGCCAGGGGGTGCTCGGGGCAGTCTCTGTCCCTCTCAGCCCAGGGGATGCTCGGGGGTCTCTGTCCCTCTGGCCTCAGGCAATGCCTGTGCAGGGCTGGGGACCAGGGGCTCTGCGTCCCTCTCACCGCTGAGGGTGCTCGGGGCTGGGGGGTTCGCGACCTTCTCACACCTGAGTGAAGGTGCAAATGAGACCATGGGAACGCAACCTGCGGATCTGCTCGAACTTGGATTGTACTGAACAAGAAATGGAAAGGAGTGAGGGAGATAAATAAATCAGAAATGTTCTCAGAGAGAAAGAAATATGAAAAGGCTCCGGCCCCAACTCCGCACCTCCCGGGGACACCCGCCGGGCGCAGCGCCTTTCACAATTCCAGCCAATCAGAGGAGGCGCTAGCCAAGTTCCAGCCAACCAGAGCTTTTCTCGCCGATGACTCACCGGTTGCCAGGCGGTCCCGCAAAGCCCAGCGGCCCCGGAGCGGAATTTGGGGCTCGGGCCGGGGGACGGATCCGCCCCGGGGGGGTGCCCGAACCCCCTGCCCAGCCCTGGGGCCGATCGGGGGCTCCCCCACCCAGCAGCCGGTGCTGCGGGGCCGCGGGGCAGAGCGGTGGGAAAGGGGGGTCCGGGCTGGCAGCGGAGGAAATGCGGGAGGAAGAGGAGGGACAGGAGGAGCAGGAGCGGGAGAATCGCGGCGCTCGCAGCGCCCGCACGCCGAGCCTGCAGCGCCCCCTGCCCCGGGAGCACCGCCCCCAGCCCCGAGCCGCAGGTGAGGGCGGAGGCCGAGCTCGCCCCGGCTCCAGCCAGGGGTCTCCGGGAGGATTTTTTGGAGAGTGTTCGGAGCCGGCAGATCCCGGACTCGAGCCCCGGATATCTCCGGGCTCCCTAAGAGGAGCTTTTTCGGGGAGAGAGGAGCCGCGATCGCCCCTCGGAAGGGTCCGGGGGGTCCACGTAAGGATGGCCCGGTACCGACGGGGTGGGACATTGGTTTTGGGGATCCCCGTGCGAGCCGGGGCTGTGGAAGGGGGACCCCCGGGGCGGGGAGAGGGGAAGGGGCGATACCGGAGGTGGGGGACCCCCGGCAGCCCGGAGATGAGGCGGGGACGGGACCCCCTGACCCTGACAGGGGCGTGTCCTGGGGTGACTTCATGATGCTCGTACCCCATCGGTCTGTTTAGCCCAGAAATGAGTTCTGCACCTTTAAGGCTGGTTCTGAAAGCGAAGGGGAGGAGGAAAAAGCTGCAGTGTGTTTTCATACACTGCACTCACTCCTCCACATTCCGGCTCCTGGACTGTTGTGATGCCTTAAGGAGCTGGAACAGAGGGCACATGGAGGTAAGAGGAATAAAGTTGATTTTTATTGAACTGCCTTTAAATGTCACACCCTGGCAGCAGAGGAGCCACAGCTGTGGCTCTGCCTGGATGGCTCCAAGATGGGAGCAGAAGAGGGCTTGGTCATGAGATCTCACATTTAAAAAAGTTTTAGTCCATTTGTATATAGAAGTTAACTGCTCAATTAATAGTTTCAAATTATGAAGTTACATCTTTCTTGCTTGCATGCCTGCCCTCCTCTTTTCACATTGTTTATGCTTTGGGCCTGAAGTTTGAAGAGATTGTCCTTGAGTCTCCAGCTAGAACAGGATTGTTTTGTCTTCACCACCCTGTGAAAAGATCCCAGTAACACTTAATGTAAAGCTAAAAGCTGCACATCAAAACAGAATGGAAAAATTTAAAACCTAAGGTATCAGTTGTCTGCAGATGGACAGACAGCAGGACAGAGCTCTCCTTTGCTTTTAGTTAGTTTTAGCTCGCTGAGGCAGAGAAGTTCCCCCAGCTGTGATTTTTCTTTTTCTTTGGAGCTGTTTAAAGCTGCTCTGCACTGAACACCCAGAACACCACTGGCAGCTCCACCTGTGGCCCACCAGGCTGAGCCTGGGCCGTGGCATTTCCAGTGCTGGAGGGGCTGATAACAGACTGATAAGAGACTGATAACAGACTGAGTGAGCCGAGCTACAGCCCACGGAGGGACTTTCTGAGTTTGTCATGTCTTTTGGAGCGGCAAGAGGTTTTATTTTTTAATATTGTTCAATTTTTGTGCTGGTGAATGCTTTGCCTCTTAAATAAACAGGTTTTTTTCCACTTTTCTCCATGGAAATATTTTCTCGATCTGGTTGGGGGAGGGGCCGCTTGAATCTGCTTTCTAGAGGAAATGCTTTTGGAGATTTTCTCCCAAATTTGCCCTAAACCAGGACAGGGTGGTGGGAAGAGGGGAGAGCCCCTAGTGACAGGACTGGGGTGAGGCTGGAGAAGGGGACCCCAAAACCCCCCAGAATCCCTAAGTAGGACCCTGGAGAGGGGAGATCCCCAGTGCCCATGGGATCTCCAACAGCCCTGAAACGGGGGACCACCAGAACCCCAGAGACTGGAAATGGGAAACTCCTGGTGGCTTTTTTTGATTCACTCTTGATTTTTGAAGGATTTTATGGACACCAGATGACTTCTAGTGATGGACTTGGGTGGGAGGAATCCCCAACCCAAGGCATTCACACCTTGTTTTTCCCCAAACCAGGATTTCCCATTCCCAAACCTTGGCAATATGGAGGAGGAGAAGGCTTGGAGGAAGAGGAAGATGCCCTGGGACACCCAGGCAGGTGAGGAGGAAGTCAGTGCCCCTTTCCCCCTCTCTCCAGCTCTATCTCCCAGCCCAGCACAGCCCTCAGCTGCAGGACAACCCTGCTGCCAAGCCCGTCCTGCTGGGGATGCACTGGGGGGATCTCCTTCCCCTTTTGGGTGGCCTGGAGGCAAATCCCATCCTCTCCTTGTCCTTCTTTCCCCAGGGAAGGAGCTGAGGATGGAGACCAGGGAGGACAAATCCCCACAGCAGAACCTCATGGAAGTGGCTGTTATGAGTGACTCCACAGTGCAGGAACCCAATGGGGAGGAAAAGCCCCGGCAATCCCGCACACGGAGGGGCTGCAAACCCAGCCCAGGGTGCTCTGAGGAGGAAAGACCCACCCTGAGCCAGGAAGGTGGACGGAGCTTCAGCCAGAACTCAGAGCTGGTGGCCCATGGGCAGCTTCATGCCAGTGAGAGGCCCTATGAGTGCTTGGAGTGTGGGAAGAGCTTCAGGAAGAGATTCAACCTGATCTGCCACCAGAGGATCCACACTGGGGAACGGCCCTACGAGTGCTTGGAATGTGGGATGAACTACTGCCACAGGTCCGACCTGGTTGTCCACCAGAGGTTCCCCACTGGGGAGAGGCCCTATGAGTGTCCCCAGTGTCAGAAGAGGTTTCACACCAGCACTCACCTCCTTGTACATGAGCGCATTCACACCGAGGAGAGGCCCTTCCGCTGCCCCCACTGCGGGATGGGCTTCAGGCACAACTCCACCCTTGTCACCCACCGGCGCATCCACACTGGGGAGAGGCCCTACGAGTGTCCCCAGTGTGGGAAGAGCTCCTCAGACCGCTCGTTCTTTACCCGACACCAACAGAGGCACCGGTAAGGGCAGCCCCGTTGTTAGCGTTCAAAAACACATAATCACGGAGCGATTATGTGCGGTGCTTTTTATTAAGAGCTCTGGGAATCGGGGTATATTCAACCCAAATCTGACTCCGACCATGCATCCGAAATGATCATGTTTTATACTCTATCGTTACATAACTTTCATGTTAATTATTAAACTTATATTGTTCTATAGTATACATAAATTTAGCCCCTCTCTGAATTTCCAACATAGTTTCTCACTATTCTTCTTATGGTTATATAATAATTACATTTAATTACTAAACAATCATCACATCTAACAATTATATAATTTATCATACTGCTTACGCAGGTGCAGTTGATCTGGGAAAGCATAGAGCCTAACATTTTAGATTCTATCTTTAACATTTTCCAGGGTTCCACTATCACTGTGAGTGCCCCAGCTGCAGGGGGAGCTTCATGCACTGCTCCGGCTTCATCCCTCATGGCAGGACCCACGTTGGTCAGAGCCCTGGCCATCCACATTCCTGGTGATCTGCATTGGGAAGGCAGCTGGACATTCTTTTGTTTTGCCCCTAATTTTCTTTGGATTCATCTTCATCCCTTTAAAACAGAGAAAATTGGGGTAAAACTCAATAAATTCATCAACGGCATCTAAAGCCTCACTTTTTACTTGTGTTTCAGAGCAATCTGGGATTCAGGGAGATAATTGGGAGAATTTGGGGGTATTTGATGTACCTGTTTCCCTTTCTTGGCACTGAAAGAGACCAGAGGGTTCAATCTGTCACCTCAATGCCACTGAAAACTACTCAATCCCACCCCAAAATTCCTGGATTCCACAGCTCTTTGGTGTGGAATGGGGTTGGAAGGGGATTGAGCAAAGTGGCCTTCAAATCAGGAGGGTTGAGATGGGCATTAGGTGAGGCAGTATGGGTGGGATGGGGTTTGGAGGTGGGAAATGGGGGAAATATGGCTTGGGAAGGGGGTCATGATGTCCATGAGGGGTGGGATGGGTTGGGGTTGTGATTGGGGAGGTGGGCTGGGGTCTGGAATGAGACCGCCAAAGTTTGGGGATGATGAAGGGAGGGGGAGCCCATTACTGAATGAGTTCTTGGATAATCCCCATTCCTGAAGAGATTTTGAGGTATCTCATGTTTCTGAGGCAGTTTTGGGGCACTCCCCAGCTCTCAGGGTCTTTCCTGAGAGCAGCTCCATGGAGCCCCATTGCCAGAGGTGGTTGCCTTGGGCACGAGCTCAGAGCTGTATCCAGAGTCTGTTGCCTCGGTGCTGGAGAGCAGAGAAATGATGAACAGCCTCAGACATCTCCAGTGTGTGTTTGGGGGCAGGGAGAGTTCTGCATGGGTGGGGTGGTCACTGTCCCACCCCAGCCACTGCAGCCTCTGGTGCAGCCCCAAAGTGGCTGCCAAGCCCCTGGCACCCCAAAAACCCCACCTGAGAGAGGGACCAGAGCAGGTCTGGCTGTGACACGGGTGTGACACTGACACGTCCCACGGCCCTGGAGCTCACAGCAGCTGAGATCCAAGACTGACTGTGGATCTCTGTCTCCCTCTCTCTCTTCTCCTGACTTTTTCTTCTCAAAATCTGGATAACTTGAAGTTGGACAGGTTAGAGTTTGCTCAGTCAGTGCTTTGTCAAGTGATGTACTGTAATTCAATGGTTTTTAAGATTTCCCAAGTATCTCATTCTCTGAAGTTTGCAACTAAAAGTTTGTTCTCCACCTTCCTGAGATGTTTGTTGTTTTCTCCCCCTGGCCATCTGTCCTGCAGGCTGTGCCCCCTGTGCGTGCTGCTCCTCTGCCCTGGCCGGCTGCACTCGCCCATCTCGCTGTGCCCCAGCATTTCTCACCCAGCGTTTCTGTGCCCTCCCTGGGCTCCCTGCACCCAGCGCTACCGGCTCCTGGCACACAGAGCCAGGGCAGGAGCCCACCCTGCCAAGGGGCTCTGGGCAGGGCGGGGGCTGCGATGGCTTCTGAGCTCAGCAGCTGCTCCTGGCATGGTTCCATGGAGACCGAGCACAGCAACGCTGCTGAGCATTGTCCCTGCTGAGGGTCACACACTGCCGGGGCACATTCCCTGCCTGCAGCATTGCTGAGCATTGTCCCTGCTGAGGGTCACACACTGCCGGGGCACATTCCCTGCCTGCAGGATTTGTGGCTGACCCAAGCACTGCACTGATGGCTCCAGCGATGCTTTCCAACAAAAACAGGGGAAGGCAAACTGTGTGCAGCTCATTGTGGGAGTTTTGTCAAAGAGTGGCTTGAGGAGAGAGGACACAGCCGAATTAATTTGGTAAAGATGTCCTAACTAGGGAAGAGGCCTTTTTGCAGGCAGGGTGTCTGTTGGGAATGTAGCTGACTAGAGAATGGAAAAGTACAAGACCATGGTTAATTCCAAATCTTGCACCTGCAAAGACAACATGTCCTTGGGCCTAGCAGAGTATGATAAAGAAATAGACAACGAGACGTGAGAAGTAGAGAACGTAGGCCCAAAGGAATGTGGATGAGTTAATGGTATAGTTTAACCAATAGATTGCTTGGCTTACAGAATATTCATAAGTTTATTATTTGTTGTATAAGTGTTTGATGCTTTTCTTCAATAAACTGGACCTGTGATGAACCATCTGGTGTCCTGGTCTCCTTCCTTCGACAGCTCATGGTATTTTACAGTGTCTAAAACTCGATAAGTCATTGATCTTAGAGGTGAGATGCATTTGGAACTCATGGCATGGAGAAATAGTGCAAGATGGAAAAGGGGAGCATATAAATAAATAGAGGAAAACATTTCAGATGGTTTCTTTCCATTTTCATTTCACTTCTGGAAAGCTGGTTGAGTTTTCCAGCAATCTTCTCCACAATCCTGTCTGCTCTTCACAAAAACCTTTCCTGGAGAACGAGGTCGAGCTCCTGTCACAAGATGTGCCACCAACTGCAGCTTCTCTTGGCTTTGCACACTGTGTGTGCAGCAGGACTCTTGGAGCAAAGCAGGAAGAAGGTTTGGAGAACTTGACATCTTTTCCTTTCTTTTCCTGGTGGACTGAGGAGTTGTGCCATTGATGAGGTTTTCATTGTTACTGTTCTAGGCTAAGAAAACAGGAGGTGGTACCAGGAATTGTTAGGGAATACAAGCCTGGCTGAATGCAGAGAAAGAATATCCAGAGCCTGCAGCCACAAATGGAGAGTTGTGTGATAATCATTCCAACGTGTCAGTGGAAATCTTGAAAATTATCTGGAATGTGAAAATGCTCTGACAGAGGGAGTTTGTTTCTGAGTTCAGTGTAAATGATTCCACATCTGGTGCTTGGTGCATAAATCAAGAGCACAATCAATTCATGAGAAGCACCAGAACAAGCTGGACCTTTCAGAGTAGCTGACTGAAACAATCTGAAAAGGAGAAATGCAGAGAATGACTTGGTGAACCTTGCCTGGAAGAAAAGTGATCTGTTTTTAATAACTACTAATCCACTCCCTTGGCTTTTGACTTTCTTAACAAGGCCATTTGCATCCCAGATTCCCCATGAGGTGAGAAGCGTGAGCTTGTGCAAGTGCCTGAAAGATGCCCTGTTCCTCTGCAGGGACACTCAGGCTGGAACAGGAGCTGGAGCCCTCTCTGGGGAAGCCTCCTCCAAGCTGGAATTTGTGCCGTGTTGGGAGAGGAGGAGGAGGGGGAGAAGGCTGGCGCTGTGTGGCAGGAGCAGGAGGTTTGGGCCACAGGACATTCCGTCTGCGCCGCTGCCCCGCAATGGGCGGCCGTGCCCGGGGCTCTGGGCCTGGCCCCGCGTGTGCTGAGCTCCCTGGGCTGGGCTCAGGTTCCCACTGGGACTGGGCAGAGCCTGGGCTCAAACTGGGGGCAGCAGCAGTGCAAAACACCTCTGAGCATCTGCGTTTCCTGCTGCTGGGAAGGAGCAATGAAGTGAGTCGAGCAGTTCTGGTTTCTGTTTCTCCTGGTGGATTTTTTAATTTAATTCCACACTGCGGAGGCAACTTCTGGGATGGCCTCTGTCAGTTTATTCTATTTCAACAGTGCCAGCAACAGGGCTCTGTTTGAGCCCTGCAAATGTGGCCTGTGAAGCTTTAATTCCCCTCATCTTAGTGTTCAGGGGCTGGTAAGCATTCCAGTATCTGCTGATCTTTATGCCTGTGACAAAAATACTGACTTCACTGTCATGAAAGCACCATGGGTAGCACCAACTGAAAGAGGCACTTGCATTTTTATGGATAAAATTCAGGTGGCAAGCAGAAGAGGGCCAAGAGCAGCCATGATCTGCAATTCCCAAGGCAGAGGCACCAGCAGCCTCCTCCTGTCACCTCAGGGTGAGTCAAACAGAGCTGGAAACAGTGCTGGAACCCAATCCTTTCTTGCTCTGAGGTCTGGCTCAGGGCAGCACAGGCGGGCCCTGAGCAGTCAGTGCTGTGTGTGGGTGCTGGTTGCTGTGCTCCAGAATTGAGCTGGAAAAAGCCCTTGGGAGCCGAGGCAGGAGCAGGCGGGAAGGGGCCGGCACTGCTGCTCCTGGCCGAGAGCCCCGGCTGGACCGGGCCGGCGCCCTCTGTGCTGCGGCTGCTGCTGCTGCCAGAGCCGGGCGGGACTCGGGGACAGGGAACGGACACGGGGGGACAGCAAAGGTCTGGTGGCTGCAGGGATGGTGGCGCTGGGGCCAGCGCCAGCACAGAGCTTCAGCCCGCAATTAACCCCAAGGGAAACGCTGGGCAAAGGCTCCATTTAAGCCTTTCTGCACTCACGGCTGTGAAAGGACTGAAATGAAAGGAGAGCAATCAGTGCCCGACACCTTCTCCTTTGGGAGGAGCCCCGCGTTTGGGGCTGTGAGGGGCCATGAGGGGCTGTGAGGGGCTGTGAGGGGCCGTGAGGGGCCGCGAGGGGCCAAGGGAAACTGTGAGGGGTTGTGAGGGGCCATGAGGGGCTCTGAGGGGCCATGGGGAACTGTGAGGGGCTGTGAGGGGCCATGAGAGGCTCTGAGGGGCCATGAGGGGCCGTGAGGGGCCGTGAGGGGCTGTGAGGGGCCATGGGGAACTGTGAAGGGGTTGTGAGGGGCCATGAGGGGCTCTGAGGGGCCATGGGGAACTGTGAGGGGCTGTGAGGGGCCATGAGAGGCTCTGAGGGGCCATGAGGGGCCGTTGAGGGGCTGTGAGGGGCTGTGAGGGGCCATGGGGAACTGTGAAGGGGTTGTGAGGGGCCATGAGGGGCTGTGAGGTGTTACTCTTGAGTCGAGAATGTCACAGGAACAGGTAGGAGGCAGTTGTGTAGAGAGAGTGAAAGAAGGTTTTATTCAAGAGAACTGTGCGGTTTTTATAGAGAAACAGAAAGACGAAGTAGAACAACACCACCTGCAGATTGTTTATAGTTAACAAGTTTTCACATCCCTACCATACCCTAAAAAATCTCACATGCTGCTGTGAGAAACACTTGCTGTTTCTCTCTCTCTCTTCCAGGGCATCCACAGTGAGAGGCTGTGAGGGATCTTGGGGAACTGTGAGGGGCCATGAGCTGTGGGAGGCTGTGAGGGGCCATGAGGGGCCATGGGGAGCTGTGAGGGGCCATGGGGAACTGTAAGGGAGCCATGAGGGGCTGTGAGGGGGCATGAGGGGCCATAAGGGTCTGTGAGGGGCTGTGGGAGGCCAGGCCCCTCATGGAACCAAGGATCCATTGAGACACTGCGGAACCAAGGAGATCATTGTTGACAGTACAGAGCCTCATGGAACCAAGGGGCCATTGTGGCCCAGCAAGGCCTTGTGGAACCAAAGGCACCATGGTGACACTATGGAACCTCATGGTACCACAGATCCATTGTTACACAGCAGCCACAGCAGGGCCCCAGAACCAAGGAGATCATTGTGACACTGCACAACCTCATGGAATCAAGGCATCCATGTTACACTACTGAACCTCATGGAGCAAAGGGTCCATTGTGACACTGTGGAACCAAGGAGACTGTTGTTGGCAGTAGGAAAGCTCATGGAACCAAAAGTCCATTGTGACATTGTGGGGTGTCATGGAACCATGGAGACCATTAGGACACTTCAGGACCACTGGTACCAAGGGGCCATTGTGACACTGCAGGGCCTTGTATAACCAAGGGGTCCTTGTAGCATGGCAGGGCCTTATGGACTCAAGGGGATCAAAGTGACACTGTGGGGCTCCATAAGGGGCTTTGGAGCTCCATAAGGGGCTGTGGAGCTCCATAAGGGGCTGTGGGGGCTCCATGAGACCACGGGGCCATTCTGACCATGGAGCCAAAGATACCGTTGTTACACTACAGAACGAAGGAGGCCAGTGTGAACCAGCAGGGGAACCCACTGGGACTATTGTGACACTTCAAGGGCATTGTGGAACAGCAGGGCCTCGTGGAAGCGATGAGACCATTGTGACATCCCAGGGCCTCGTGGGAGCAGGGGGCCATTGGGACACTGTGGGACCCCATGGAAACAAGGGGCCAGTGTAACACATCCAGGCCTGCTGGAACCAAGGGGCCACTGTGATCCTGGGGAACTCAATAGAACCAAGGGACCATTTGGAGACTCTGTGACCTCATGGAAGCAAGGGGCCATTGTGGCATTGTGCAGTCCCATGGCCAGAAGGAAACCATTTGGACACTGCAAGGCCACTTGGAAAGCAAGGGGCCATTGTGCCACTGCAGAGGCAAGGAGACCATTGTTATATCACTGGGCCTCATGGAAAGCAAGATCTGTGGTGATCCTACAGGGCCTCGTGGAACCAAGGGGCAATTCTGATGCTGCAGGGCCCCAAGGATCCAAGAACATGGAACAGGTCTGGGTGGCTGTGCCTCCTGGGGGCTGCTTGACTGGTCCAGCTGGCCTTGGCATGTTGAGAGTTGCTTCTTATCAACCCCTGAAACCCTGGAATTCTGTGCATTCCTTCCTGTGGGAAAGAACTGTCCTTCTCCAGGGGTTCAACGCTGAAATTGGGATTCCACCTCCAAATTTGATTATATCCAAGGATTATTCCCATATGAAACCTGCCAGGACAGACTGCTCTGGCTGGCCTTGGCCTCTTGGGGGCCACTCCTCATCTGCCTTCAAAACACTGGGGGCCCGTTCTTTTCTTCCCATTGAAAAAAACACATTCAAGTCAAGCCATCCATGGCCAAAATTGAGAATCCACCTCCAAAATTCCTTATACAGTTTTCCAATGGTACCTCCCAGACAAAAGCTGCCAGGGCTATCTAGATGCCCTTGGCTGCCCTGGTGGCCCTGATGTTGCTGCAGGGCCTGAGTGCTCTCAGGGCTGGGCGCAGCCCTGGGGGTGACAGTGCCGGGGCTGCAGCAGGGACAGGCCATGGGCACGGCTGGGGCAGCGCTGACGCCTCAGGCCAGGCCATGGGGGCTCCAGGCTCCTTGCCCAGGCTCTCTCAAGAACACGGCCAGGCCAATGCTCAGCACAGAAAACCCCGTGAGCAGCCCCAGGCTGGCAGTGGGCAGGCTGGGGGCAAACAGCACGGCTGGGGCTCTGCAAGGGCCCTGGGGCAGACGGGAAGGAGCAGCAGAGCAGGGGCTGATCCATCCCCAGTGCGCTGCACAGCCCAGGACAGCGTCCCAGAGCGTCCTCATGGAGCTGCCAACAACATCCCCCCTCTGCAGCCCTGGCCTCTCCCCCAGCTCACACAGGTGCCCCATCCTTGCAGGCACAGACACGGCAGCACTGGCTCAGGAGCCCCTGTTTGCATTGCACACAGCAGGCGGGAGCACCCCCATGCTGTTGCTGTGGGGACAAGAACCTGAGGGAGCACAAATGCCATCAGCCCCTGGGGCCAGCAGGGGCTGGGGGACACCAGGGAAACCACTCAGCTTTGTCCTGGCCTCTGCAGTCAGCCAGAAAGTTTGTTCCCATCAGCTGGGAGTTTCCTGTCCCACTGCAGACGCTGTTGCTCAGAGCCAGGGCTGCCTGGCAGCCACCCCCAAACTGCCATGAGCATTTCCTTGGCTTCACCTTTGCTTTCTTTCCTCTTCCTGCTGCAAATTTCTTCCTATTGCCCACCCCTCTTCCCTCCCCTGCAAACAGCTCATCCCTGTTTGCCCTTCCCACTCTGGCACGACTCCCCATTGCAGTTCCTGACTTGGCCCCATAAACGTCCCTTGGGCAGCAGGATCATCCTACAAGTGCTGCAGGAATTGTCTGCAGGCTCCTGCAGTGCCTGGTGCTGCTCTCTTGCCAGAGACACCCCAGGCCAGAGAGGCACATCAGGGCTGCTGTGTCTGGCTCTGGGGCTCCCTGTTCTGGGCAGTGAGGAGGAGTGCAGAGGCTCTGCAGGACTGACAGGATGGGCTTTGGGGCTGGCAGGAGAAGCTGAGGGACCTGGGCTGCTGGAGCTTCTGAACAGGAGGCTCAGGGCTCATCCTGCAACTGCTCCAAGGGTGGTTCCAGAGAATCCCAGAATCAGCAAGGGTGGAACAGGCCATGGAGATCATCAAGTCCAGCCTGTGCCCTGACACCGCCTTGTCTCCCCTGAGCCTCCTCTTCTCCAGGATAAACAACCTCAGCTTCCTCAGCAACTCCTCACAGCACTTGTGCTCCTGATCCCTCCCCAGCCTTGTTGCCCTTCTCTGGACACGCTCCAGCCCCTCCATGTCCTTCCTAAACTGGGGGACCCAGAACTGCAAACAGCACTTGAGGTGCTGCCCAAATAGTGCTGAGCACAGGGGAAGAATCCCTGCCCTGCTCCTGCTGGCCACACCATTCCTGAGCCAGGCCAGGAGCCATTGGCCTTCTTGGCCACCTGGGCACACTGCTGCCTCATGTCCAGCCTGCTGTCCATCAGTCCCTGCAGGTCCCTTTATGCCTGGCTGCTATCCGGCCCCTCTGGCACCTTGTGGAGGAAGGGAAGGGGAAGGGAAGGGAAGGGAAGGGAAGGGAAGGGAAGGGAAGGGAAGGGAAGGGAAGGGAAGGGAAGGGTCCAGATCCAATCCTTCCTGAAATGTGGGGTTTGCTGGCACTGCCAGTGCCTTGACCTGAAAATTTCCCTATTCTGGCACAGCCCAAGTGCAGCAATTTGCTGGCACAGAAATCCAAAACCTGGCAAATTCCTGCTACTGGGTCTGGCACCTCCCACATCTTGTGTTTGCTGCCCCAGTACCCAGATTTGGAAATTTCCTGGTGCCCGCACAGCCCAAGTCCAGTGATTTGCTTGCACAGAAATCTAAAATTTGGAAATTTCAAGGTTCTGACTCCAGCACCATCCAGATCTAGTGTTTGCTGAGACCGCCAGTGCCCAGATTTGGAAATTTCCCGATGCCTTCACAACCCAGGTCTAGCAATTTGGTTTTAGCTTGCTTAGGAAGAGAAGTTCCTCGGACTGTGACTTTCCTTTTTCTTGGAACTGTTTAAACCTGCTCTGGACTGAAAACCCAGACAAACACCGGCAGCTCACACCTGTGGCCCCCTGAGCTCTGGGACGCTGCATTCCAGCACCAGAGGGACTTAGAAGAGACCGAGTGAGTCAACTACAACCCACAAAAAGGACTTTCTGAATTTTCCATCTCTTCAGCACTATCCGAGGTTTTATTTAATATTATTCATTTTTCATGCTTGTGAATACTTTACTTGTTTAATAAACTGGGGTTTTTTTCACTTTTCTTCAGGGAAGTCTTTTCCTGAACTAGTAGGGGTAGGGGCTGCTTGAACTTCCTTTCTAGATGGATTCCTTTTGGAGATTTCCTCCCAAAATTTGCCCTAAGCCAGCACAAACTGTCACAATGAAAATTGCACCAGTGGCCTAATTTCCTGGTGGCAAATCTTGTGACAGAAGCTTGACGTTGTTCTCCAGGAGAGATTCTTGGGAAGAGCAGACAGGACAAGATTCCTGGAAAACTGAAACAGCTTTCCAGAAGTGAAATGAAAATGGAAGAAACAATCCAAGATGTTTTCCTCTATTTATTTCTATGCTCCCCTTTTCCATGTTGCATCCCAGTAATTCCAGATGTACCTCACCTCTAAGATCAGTGACTTAGGGGTTTTTAGGCCTTCTAAAATACCATGAGCCACACACAGTTTTCCTTCTCCTGTTTTTACTGGAAAGCAACACTGGAGATGTAAGTGCAGTGCTTGGGTCAGGTAGGAATCCTACCCCAAGGGAAGGTGGCCCGACAGTGTTTTACCCTTAGCAAGGACAATGCACAGCAGCAGGCGAGGGGATCGCTGTGCCAGTGCGCAGGAGTCAGGGCTCTGCATCCGGGCTCAAGGCTGCAAAGTTCCCGTGTTTGGGCAGACGGAGGGGCTGTCCCCAGGGCGCGCGGGGCTCGAACGTGGGGCTCGTGGGGCGAGCGGGGAACGGACACGGGGACGAACGGCCCCGGTGCCTCAGTTGCAGCAGCGGCAGCGGCGGCAGCAGCAACAGCGTCGGCAGCAAAAAGAGCACAGACCCTAAACACTGCTTCTCATTCTCATTCTCATTCTCATTCTCATTCTCATTCTCACTCTCATTCTCATTCTTCTCTCTCTCTCCCGCTGTCAGGCACCCTTCTCTCGGGGTCCCTTGCCCGGCGTCCCTCTCCTCTCCCCGCCTCCCTCTCCCCTGCCGGGCCGGGCCATGGCCCCAGCCCGCCCCCGGCCCCGGGCGGGGCTGCCCCGTGCCCGGCCCCGGCCGTCCCGCCGCGGTCTCGCCTGCTCCCGGCTCTGGCCGTACTGGCGGTGGCGCTGCTGGGCGGGCATCAGTGCCTGGTGCGGGGGCGGCATCGCCGCCCTTCGGCTCCGCCTGGCCCGAGCCCGGCCCCGGATCCGTGGCAGGCTCCAGTCCCGACCGCGGCCCCGGTCCCGGCTCCTGCCGGGGCCCGCGGAGGACACACGCAGGGCGGCCGCTCCCGCCGCCTCCGCTGCGGCTTCCCCGGCCCGAGCTCCGCCGCTCGGCAGCGCGGCCGCCGGCCCCAAGCCGCCGGGGCCCGGGGCGGGTGGGGATGCCGGGCCCGGGGCGGGTGAGGGGCGCTCGGGGGCCGTTGCTGGCCCCAGGCCGAGCGCTGACAGCCGCGTCCCGCCCGCAGGGATGGCGCAGGAGGCCCTGCAGGAGCGGTACCGGCTGGGATCGCTGCTGGGGCGCGGCGGCTTCGGCAGCGTCTTCGCGGCCACGCGGCTCTCGGACGGCGCTCCGGTGAGCGGCGGGGCCGGCGGCGGGCGCGGGAGGAGGGGGCGGAGGAGGAGGAGAAGGTCGGGGCGCGGCGGGACGGGTGGCGAGCTCAGCCCGCTGCTCTCCCTCGCTCGCAGGTGGCCATCAAACGCGTGCCGCGGGATCGCGTCCGGCACTGGGGCGAGCTGGTGAGTGAGCGGGGCCAGCGGCAGAAGCCGGGCCGTGCCAGGCGGCGAGGAGCCGAGGCCCCGGCAGGGTGGGAGCCGCCGTGAGCCCTGCGGGGAGAGCGGGCGTGGGCTGAGCGGGGCGTGCAGAGCATCTCGGGCTGCCTGAGGGCTCCCAGAGCCCCGGCACGGCCTCGGCCCCACTGACGGCACCGCGCTCCTCCCGCAGCCCGACGGCACCAGCGCCCCGCTGGAGATCGTGCTGCTGGCCAAGGTGTCCCGTGGCTGTGGCGGTGTCATTCAGCTCCTGGAGTGGCCTGAGCTCCCCGACGGCTTCCTGCTGGTGCTGGAGCGTCCGGAGCGGTGCCAGGAACTCTCGGGTTTCCTGGCGGAGCGGGGGTTCCTGCCGGAGGAGGAGGCGCGGGGGCTGTTCCGCCAGGTGCTGGAGGCCGTGCGGCACTGCACCAGCTGCGGGGTCCTGCACCGGGACATCAAGCCCGAGAACATTCTGCTCGACCTGGCCAGTGGGCAGCTGAAACTGATTGACTTTGGCTGTGGCGCCTTCCTCCAAGACACAGCCTACACCCAGTTTGCAGGTGAGCCCTCGCAGGGGGTGCTCCTGGGCATCTCGTGGCCCAGCCTGGGTGCAGCACTGGGGCTTCCCCCTATTGCAGCCGTGATGGGATTGATGCTGGAGCCGAGTTGTTCTGGGTGGGGTGTGAGGGCGGCCAGCTCCCAGCCCTGCTGACAGCCTTCAGCACCCACTGTGGCCTGGGCTGGGGCTGGAGCTAGGGCAGCCAGCCCGACACAAACCCCCATGGGGGTAGCAGAGAGGGGGGTCTGACCCCATGCCCTGGATGGTTTGGTATGCAGGCAAGGAAGGGCTTGGACTGCTCCACTCCCCTTGGTTGTCTTGGCTTATTAACATTTTTGGGGGCCATGCATGTGGGGAGGAGAGTGGGTTTTCTCCACTACTGGGTGGGTTTTTCCTTTGTGTGTCATGGTTGGGCCTTCCTAGGGTCTCTTCTGCCCTCTTCCAGGACCAGTGGCTTCTTTTCCAGCCCCGAGTTTGTGCACAAGTCCCAGGTGCTGGCGAGAGGGCAGCGCTCACCCCGTGTGCCTCTGGGGCAGCCCCCACATGCCCAGGGATGCTGGGGCCAGGCTCTGGGAGCAGCAGCATCCCCCTGCTGATCTCTGTCTGTGTTCCACAGGAACCCTGTCCTACAGCCCACCAGAGTGGATCCAGCACCAACGCTACCATGGTGAGGCAGCCACAATCTGGTCCCTGGGCCTCCTGCTGTGCCACCTGGTCATGGGGAAGCACCCGTTCAGGAGGGGCCAGGAGATCATCTGGGGGCGGATCTTGTTCCCACAATGGCTCTCTCAAGGTGGATCCTCATCTCTGGGCACGGGGGCAATACCATTGCTGGGAGACAGGAGCAGGCTCATGGGCATCCCGCTCTGGCAGCTGCTGAGGAGGTGGCACATGTCCTGCTCTCCTGCTGTCCTCCAAACAGAACATCCATGGGGAAGTTTAGGCCCAGCTCTGAGCACACCCAGCATGGTCTGGGCATGGGAACGGGAGGGCAACTTCTCCAACTGACTGATGATTTCTGGTTTCTCTCCCCAGAGTGCCAGGATATCATTAAGAGGTGTTTGTCCATGCAGCCCTCAGAGAGGCCATCCTTAGAAGATCTTTTCTGTCATCCTTGGGTGAAGGGTGTTCCTCTGCCCTAGAAGATGGGAGAGATCCATGTGCACAGTTGGATCCAGGGGCCTGGCAGGTACCAGCTCCATGCATCTCTTGGCAATCAGTGGCAAAGCAAACCAGGCTGGTTTTGTCCTGCCTGTAGCTTTGAGCAGGGGTCAGCAGAAGGGAATATGCAGCTCTTGGGCTGGAGCTGAGCTGCAGACCTGGTGTAGCAAGCACTGGTGGCCACCATCCCCCCTGGTTTTGTTTGTCCTGTTCATGGATGGCTGGGGCCCCGGGCAGAGCCCTGACAGCCTGGTCTGGCCTCAGGGAAGGAGAAGGAGCCCCTGGAGAAGCTGTTCCAGATGGGGCTGCTGCTGGAGACACCAAGGACAACCTCAAGGATGACAATCTCTTCCTTGGCCTGGCCAGCTGAAGATGATGGACTTGGATTCTGGCACCTTCTTCAAAGCCAGGCTCCAGGCCCAATTTGCAGGTGAATCCACAGGCAGGGGGATGCTCCCTGATCTGGGCATGGCATGGCTGGGCACCAAAGGTTCCCCCTGTGCAGGGGCAAATGCAATGAATTCTTCAGTCAGCTGCCCAGCTGCTTTTTGGCTCTGGGCAGCTGCTGAGGGCTGCATGTGCCGTGGCTGGCTGCAGGCTGGGCACATGTGCTGCCCTCCTGCTCTGCTGCCAAAGGCAGCAGGGATGGGCAGCTCTGGGCACAGCTCTGGGCACAGCTAGCATGGCCTGGGCACCGCAGGCCTTGGCACAAGGGCACAGGAGCCCTCAGCTGACGGGCGGTTTCTGCTTTCTCTCCTTGCAGCCAGGCTCTGCGGATGCTTAGGCTGCTCTGGGCTCTGCCAGGGCTCTGCTGGGCTCAGCCCTGGGCACAGCTGGGCTGGCTCTGCCCTCACATTGCTGTCACAGCTCTGCATCAGACGAGCCCGTTGCGAGCACAGCGCCTGAGCTTTCTGCTTTGGCAGGTGAGTGAGACTCTGCTGCAGGCCCAGAGATTGCAGCTGGGGACACACATCCAACTGGCAAGGACCCAAACTCTCCACAGTCCCAGCTGAACATCTGGATCTGTGCAGGGTGTTTTGTCTGTCCCGTTCTTCCTTCTTGATTGGCTGGAATTGTGCAATTGCATTTTCTTCCTCCTCTAGAAGTGCCACAAGTGGGCCAATGCTGGCAAGTGGGCCGTGCTCCTGACGCAGTGCAGTCTGGAGCTGGTGGATGGAGAATTGCCCTTCTGCACTGCCAAACCAGAGCAAAAAGCCCTAAGTGGGACTTTGTGTCTTTTAAGAAATCCCTGACAGTTTCAAAAGGAATGTGCAGCTCATTCGCAGGGTGAGAAGGAAGGTCATCTTGTAAAGGATTTGGGGTTTGACAGAGTTTCCATTCCCAGTCCTGCTTGGAGCTGGAATGGCACAAAGCAATTTCTTCTTGCTTCGAGCACAATTTAAAATACTAATGTTGGAAACAAAGCCCAAAATCCTTTAAGAGGCTTTTGAGGTCAAAAAGATGGATCCATGCCATCAGCACATTTACAATGGAAATAACTGAGTTGTCTTTTTAAAAAGATCATTTACCTCTTAATGCAAAGAATGTAACTTTGCATTTATGTTTGGTTTTTTTCAGTAAATGTATGTAATGTTTTTTCACTAATACTTGGATTTTATTCTTATCTTTTACAAATTTTCAATTATTTTTCCTTTTTCCTTTTTTTTCCTTTAAATAGAAAACATGTCCTTTCAAAAGAATGTCCTATTCTCCTGGTTCCCATGTAGAGCAGCTCCCTCCCTGCTGGCTGAGCTGCTCAGGCAGAGCCCGGCAGCTCCTGACCCTGCAGGGCTGAGGCTTTTCCCCGTTGCTGGGCACAGACTGATGGAGCAGCACTGCTGAACACGGGCACACAGAGGGGCCAGCAGCAGCTACCTTTGGCCATCTGAGGCTCCAAGGCCCAAACTCTGAGCAGCCAGGGCTGGAATAGACTGGCAGGATCTGATCCCTGACTCTGGGCTGGGGCTGCACAAATGACCCCACAGCAACAGCAGCAGCAGCAGCAGCAGCAGCAGCAGCAGCAGATGGAGCTGACTTTGAGCACAGCCCCTGCCCCTCTTCCCTCCCATGTGCAGCAGTGTCACAGCAGCCTGAGGCACCTGGGAGCCCCCAGTGCCAGCAGGGACTGGAGATGGCAGCCCTGGGCTCCTGGAGGCTGTGCAGGGAACGGAGCTGGGCACTCCCTGTCCATGGGGAGCTTCCAGATGGAAAAGGCTGCTGTGCCCAGGCAGCTCCAAGGGCACAGAAAGGAGGCTCTGGAGCACTGGATCTGTGCCAGTGCCACAGTCCTGGGCAGCAGCCAGCGAGCCCTGGGGAAACAGAGGTCACAGCAAGAGGGACAGAACCAGGCAAGGGCAGAGACTGGAGTGAGCCAGGCCTGGGAGCACGAACAACTGCTCCATTGCACTCTTGGAGAAAACTCTTGGCTGGTTCAAAGCGCTGAAAGGCGTGAAGGGCAGAGAGGAGGCCCCACCAAACAATGCCTCCTGTTTGCACAGCCTCCCCTCCTCGCGTCCCAGAAAGAATTGCATGGACTGTGTTCTTCTCTCCGAGGCATCTCGTTCAGCATCAGCAGCTCAGCACCAGGAGCTGAAGGAGCTGAAGCCTCAGGCCACAGGAGCTGGGCAAGAGAGAACTTTTGGAGCAAAGTAATGCTGCTAAAATAGCCCCAGCTTAATGCAGTGGATATAATCATGGAATCACAGAATCCTTTCTGTTGGAAAAGCCCTCTGAGCTCACCCAGTGCAGCCGGGCACCCAGCAGTGCCAAGCCGAGCCCTAAACCACATCCCTGCAGTGCCAAGGCCTGGACACCAGCCCTGAGTGAGGCCTGGACAGCAGGCCCTGAGCCAAAGATGGCCTCTGGATGAACCTTCCAAGCAAAGGTTGTCTTTGTATCTGCTCCCTGATGAAATATGCATGGTCATTAGCACTGAGATAGATGTAGCCACTCATTAGTGAAACATGTATTGACCTTTGTGTATTTAGAAGCCAGACAAGGCCATGAAATCTGACATCTGGCCTTGTTTGGGGCTGAAGGATCAAAGTCAGCTCCCTTGGTTCCTCCTTGAGCCCTGGTCAGGCTTTGGGAGGGACCCAAGAGGAGGATGAAAGCAGATGTTTCCACACTAGCAGTGCTGTCAGTTTGTTCGTTCAGCACTGTCAGAGCTGGGCCCTCTCCCAGCGGGGTTGGAGCCTCACCTGGGGCTGGAGGCACCTGCAGGCATTCCCAGTGCCCAGGAGTGGCTCTGCAGCCTTTGGCTGTGACAGCTTCCCCAGCTGCTGTGTGGGTCTGGGGAATGGTAAAGGCTGAGGGTAAATGCTGCTGGATCTTTCTTAATCACTGCTGCAATCTTTGGTGGGAATGGTTGGGTGCATTGCTGAGCTGCTCCTTTTGTGATTCTTTGCTGCTCTGAACTGCAGGAAATGACACTGCTTCCTTCAGTTGGAGTCTGTGTCTTTGGTGCTGACCCTGCCCACTGGTAAAACAAAACTGGCACAGTCTGGCCAGATCCCAACAAAATGTCACTTGTTCAATGTAAATGTGAGGAATCAGTGCCATCAGAAATCCCCAGATGGGAAGCCATTCCCTGGAGTTTCCTGGCTCTGGAGTGGGCTGAGGTTGGAGCCCTGTGTGAGCAGTGAGATCGTTGGGTAAAAGAAGCTGAACCCCTGATGGCTTAAAATTCATCCAGAAATTGCATATGGGAAAGGAAAAGAACTTGTGGCTTTGGGCAGACAAAGATGAATTTGTTGAGAGTACATAGGAAACAGCACCTTCAGAAGGAACAATGATTGTTGGAATGCTCCCACATGGAGCAACAGAAGAAGGTTTTAATCTTCAGCTGATATGCATTTGTACAAGTGAAATATTGATATAATAAATATCTAGATACATATTTATAGTATAATAAGACCTATATATATATAAATTCATATATATTAATATATTCACATATATATATGTCTATATTTATGTTTCTATATCAATATGTACATATATAATAATAATAATGTGAAATAGTGCTGACAATGCTAATTTGGTAGCTTTGGCTGCTCAGGGATATAACACTAAATACCCTACAGAACAGGACTGGCCATGACTCTAATGTCAGTGGTCAAACTTTGTGAGATTGTATACAAGGAAAAAGGAAGGAAGGGAGGAAATTGGCTATTTTTACAGGGTGTGCTGATACTGTGATGCAGAGTGCTTTGTCTGTTCCTGTGAAAAATACAGTGATTTTTCCTGCAGGGTTTTTCATGTACCAGACTATGCACAAGCTGCAGGATTCCTTGAACGTGTGAAGGGGTTGTTAAAAGAGCAGCTGGAAAAATGAGGAGATGGGAACCTTTGTCCATGGAGAACCCATTTCCCAGATGTGCTCCAAGCCCTTCACAATGGCCCACTGGGGAAATGGAAACCCCCTGGCTGTGCCCGGCTGCCCCCAATTTGCAAATCCAGCCATGGGCAGTGAGACTTGGGCTGCCTGGGAAATTGTTCTGGCTGTGATGGCCCCTGGCAGGGGCAGCCCAGAGGCTGCAGGGCTGGGCCTTTATGCATTGCAATTCATTAGGATAAATTCAAAGCAAATGAGAGCTGTCAATACTGAAACAGGAATTCAGATTCCTCCAGGACACTTTGCTTTAGTAACTGCTCCCTTGGAGCTTGGCCTTGCAAAGTGTTCCTGTCATGGCAGGAGGAATTGATGCAGAATATCCAGGAGAAATTACAGTAATTCTGTAAACAATAATGAACAAGATTGGATTATTCAACCCCATGACAGGGTAGCACAATTATTGATCTTGCAATTTTAAGAACGATTGTGAAAAAAGGAGATCAAGCTCCAGTCACCACCGTTTTTGGAGATAAAGGGTTTGGATCCAGCAGCCCTAATAATGGAGCCAGAGTGTGGGTCCGGAGGCCAAGTGGCCTTCCCGAGGCAACTGAATGAGCAGCTCCTAGGAAAGACAACTCTGAGTCCTGAAACCTGGGCAGGAACAATGGGAATGTGTCCCTGCAGCCAAGGATTCTGTGTGAGAACAAGTAGATCTGCCAGGATATTGTTTTACACATCCTGCCAGACCAGACCTTCCTGTTTGCCCCAAGGGCCCCTTTGGAAAATGCTCTGATCCACAGGGCTCCATGTGAAGGCTGCTGTGACACTGAGGGACTTGCACAGGAATTCCATCCAGGAACTTGGTTCCCCTCAGAGACTGGGACCCGGCCCCTTCCAGCCACAGGGGAAAGGGTCCCCCAAGCCCCAAGCCTTGTTAGCCACAGACAGCTGTGGTAAAGCTGAACAGCAAAGGGCCTGGGGGCATTATTCTGGAATTAAAAAGGTGCCAGCTCCATGGGCAACAGAATTCTTGTTCCTAACTCCTATGAGATTGAGAAAAAAGAATGAGGAACGGTGTCACTAAAGTACTGCTGATGTCTGTAAGGTGTACCTTGATAGTCAGCCAGAATCTTTGTCTGACACAAACACCTCTGGTGTTTCACCAAGGGATTGGTCATCAAAATGTAATGATGGCTTATGATGGATTGCTGAGCTTCTTTTGTAATTCTTTGCTAATGATGATGTGCTTTGCTGAGCTTATCCTTTTGTAATTCTTTGCAGCTGTGCATGATATAAATGACACAATTCCTTCAGTTGGTGTCTGTGTCTTTGGTAATGAGCCTGCCCACTGGTGAAACAGGGCCCCCTCTTGCCTAGGTATTCCCTGGGAAGGCAAAAGCCCTCCTTCCAAAATTCCCTCCTTCCTCCCTGTTCCCCCCTTTACACCCTGAGCATGATGTGCTCTGGTCTGGGCTATGCCCGGGGTCAGTTGGGCTCCCCTGTCCTGGCTGTGTCCCCTGCCCAGCTGCCCCGCAGCCCCAGCCCCTCCCCAGCGTGGCTGGACGAGGGGCAGGACAGGCCTTGGCTGTGCTGCAGCTCAGCAAGAACAAAACCATCTCTGCGTGCTCAGCCCTGTGCTCAGCACCGGGCCCAGCAGTGTCTCAGTGCCAGGGCTGTGCCCTCAGTCCCTGCCAGGGGTTTCCATGGCAACTGCCAGGCCAGGTGACCCAGGTGTCCCCTCAGTGCCAGTTGCCATGGAAACAGTGCCCAGCCCTGCCCCTTTCTGTCCGGCTGACCTGGCCTTTGGCCCTGGCAGTGCCGTTGGCTGCTGGTTCCTGGTGCCTGAGCGGCCAGCGCGGCACAGGGCAGGTGGCCATGGCACAGCCCCCAGCAAGGGATCCCCTCTGGCTCTTGGCACTGACACCAGCCCTGAGCAAGGGCCCAGGGCAGCTTTCCATGGCCACCAACCATCACAAGGGGGCTGGGCATTGGTTGCCATGGCACCAAACCAAGGAACGGGTCCCTGTGGCCATTGCCATGGCACCTGGTGGCACCAGTGAGTGTCACTGCAATTGTACCTGGAACAGCCCTGGCACTGCTTTGTCCCAGGCTTGCCATGGCAGCCGAGGGCAGCAACAGCTCTGCAGGCAAGTGGCCATGGAACCTGGCTGCAGAAATGGCTCCTTGGGCTGGTTTCCAAGGAAACCTGAACTGATGGGGGTTGCCATGGCACCCAAACCCAGCAGTGGGGTCCTTGCAGTGTCCATGGCAATAGTCCCTTGCAATGGCACCACTGCATGTTGGGATGATGATCCACCCTCACAGCTGGCCCAGGGCAGGTCTGGAGTGCTCCTGGTGGCAGCTTGGGCTTGGCACACACTTGAGGAGGATGTCTGTTTGCAGTGGGGAAACTCAGGAGTTTTAGATTGCTTCAAAAATCAAAGAAGGAAAATCCCTCTTTGGCTGTGTGCAGCCACTTCTTCAAGCAAAGCAGGTCCCAAGTGAGTGAGGAGAGACACGATGGGCTTGGGGAATGTGGAGCAAGGTTGTCTACACTGGCTCAGAGCTCAAGGCACAGCTTCTCTGAGCAGGCCAGGGCTCCTTAGGAGAGTCCCTGGATCAATATCAGTCACTGAATGCTGCAATCACCTCTTGTGTAATAGGAACAGCAATAAAAGACACCCTTTAAAATAGGACTACATATTTCCTGGAAGGTCTTGGAACTATTTCTCCATAACTGTCAAAGGAAAACCTCCTAATGAACTACACTGGAGCAGAGGGAAATCAAGGCAGAGCCAGGGTTTGTCAGGACTTGCTTGATCCTCATGAGCCTCACTGTGCATTTGGAGCTGAGCCCTTGAACATCAGGGCCTGGGAGGAGATTGCACAAACCTTGCCAGGAGTCAAAGGCAGAGGAAACACCCCAAGTTTCTCCAGGCATTCATGGCTCCCACTGAGGTCCCTCTCCAACACAGGCTCCTCATGGACTCCTTGGAGGAGAGAATTGGTGGCCAGGATGACACAGAAACCTCTCAGACACTCAGAGTGGGAAGGAAAATCCAAAGTACCTTCAACACATTGAAGTGTCTCAAAGCATTAATTGAGGCCCCTGGGATGTGGGCTAGGGGGAGGATGCTGAGGGCAGGACAAGGGGCTGACAGTGCCCAGCCTGGCTGGGGCTGTGCCAGGAGGCCCCAGGGCCTCAGGACAAGGTGTCTACTCACAGCCCTTGGTGGCACAGACCCTGCTGTGGCCCAGGGCCGCAAGACTTGGCTTCTCTTTTTCCCCACCTGTTGTCACTTCCTCCAGTTCTCTGCTCTGCCTGGGGCCTGGGGACACTTTCTCAGTCGTGTCCCTGACAAGGATGTCTTCAAAGTACAAGAAACTTCAGAGTTTCAATGGAATTGAGTTCTTGAGGGTTCTTGAGGGTTCTGTGACATCACAGAGCTGGTGGTGACATCACAGAGCTGGCTGTGACATCACAGACCAGAGTGTGAGGCCATAGAGCAGAGTGTGCCATCATAGAGGGTGGCTCTGAGGCATCAGAGAGTGGGTTGTGACATCACCTGGTGGCTGTGTAACATCATAGAGGAGGCTATGACATCACAGAACAGATCGTGACATCACAGGGTGACTTTGTGACATCAGTCTTCTGTGATGTCACAGCATTGCTGTATGAAATCACAGGGTGACATAGAGTTGGCCCTGTGACATCACAGGGTCAGTGTGACATCACAGGAGCAGTGTGACATCACAGGGGCAGTGTGACGTCACAGAGATGGCTGTGTGATATCAAAGGGGCAGTGTGACATCACAGGGGCATTGTGACATCAAAGGGCAGTGTGACATCCCAAGGGCAGTGTGACATCACAGAGGCAGCTGTGTGACATCACAGGGGCTGTGTGACATCACAGGGGCTGTGTGAGGTCACTGGGGAGGTCACTCTGCCCCGGCCCCCCTCACAGTTCTCCCCAGAGCAGTCCAACCCTGCTTGTGCACAGCGGGGTCCCCTGTCCCCCCAGGTCCCCCTGCCCCCGGCCCCGCAGCATCCCCCAGAGGATGTTCCACGAGATCGACCCCAGAGCCTGACACGGGGATGGGGGTCCGGGGCCCTGGGGGTGGCACAGGGGGACAGGGACCCACGGCAGCGTCCCCGTGTGCCCCAGGGCCAGAGCCTTGGCCAGGGCTCCTTCACCCTGTTACCAACGAGGGGCTGAGAGCACTGAAAGAAACCCCAGCAAGGGAGCAGCAAAAACCAGATTTAATATTAAGGGACAGCACCACAAAGTTCCTTGGCAAGAGTCACTTTGCTCCTGAGTGGACACTTCAGGCACAGCAAGGAAACAAAGCAACAACAAAACCAAACAGAATCCAGTAATCAAACCAGAAATTAACTGAGAAATGTCCCTGCATGTGTGTGTGACACAAGTGAGGGTAAGGATAAAAGGAATATGGCCTAAAGGCTTAACAGGCCTCACACTTAACAGGACTTAAATTACACCTTAAATGTGACCAATACCTTAAACAACAAAGTTTAGCAAAACAACAGTACTTAACACTTTTTAACCTTACTTATAACCTATGACTTAGCAATTTAACAGAGGAATAACACTTAACAATATTTAACTTAACCAATAACTTAAATAAAATGTGACAATTTAGCAAAAGAACAACTCTTAGCAGCATTTAATTTAGCTTAGACCTTGTGACTTAACCTTACTTACTGATATCTGGATATCTGACTGACTCAGCTATCCAAGGCACTCCAACCCCTCAGAGAGCAGCATTTCTGCCACATTTCCCCAGCACAGGCACTCCTGTGTGCACACAGACACCAAGAGTCAGTTCAAGGCACCTGTGAGCAATTCCCCTGAGGGCAGGAAATGCTCCCTGTGGATCCTTTGGCATCTCCCCAGTGGGTGAAGGGTTGAGCCTGGAGGAGTGGAGGGATCGGCCCAGGCTCCGTCGTTGTTGGGGATCCCCGAGTGCAGAGAACGGGAGAGTTCCCGGATGGGAGAGGCCCCACTCAGAGGGAGTCATGGCCCAGGAGAGCTCCAAGGGCTCCTTTTGGAGCGCTGTTTGCAGGGCCCCAAGAGAGGGGCTTCAGTCCCAGCAATGGTTCATCCTGGCCGCACTTGGCACCAACAGCTTTCTTTGGCAGTGTGAGAACAGGGATGTTGTGCCACAGAGGGAACAGAAACAGCTCCCAGGGCTGCTCCTAAAGGAACCAGGAGCTGGTTGGGCAGCAGCAGTGCCTGGAGCAGACAGTGTTTGTACTGAGCTGCAGAGGAGCTGAGCCCAGGGGCTGTTGGCCAAGGCCGAGGCCCAAGGAGCATTTCTCAGCTGGCAGGGCAGCCTGAGAAGGGGAGGGGGGAAGGCAGCAGCACAGGGCCATGGAATCAAGGGAGCATTGTCACACTGTAGGGCCCTGTGAGACCAAGGGACCATTGTGACACTGTAGGGCCTCATGGAATCATGGAGAGCACTGTGACATTGCTGGGCCTCACGGAACCAAGGGGACTTTTCTGACACTGTGTGGCTCCATGGAGTGTAGAGATCATTGTGACACTGTGTGGCCCCATCAAACCAAGGGTCCATTGTGACACTGCCGGGCCTCATGGCGCCATGGAGACCATTGTGACACTTTGGGGTGTCATGGGACCAAGGGGCCATTGTGACACTGCGAGACTCCATGGAGCCAAAGGTCCATTATGACATTGCAGGGCCTCATGAAACCATGGGGAGACCATTAAGACACTTCACAGCCTCATGGAACCAGGGAGGCATTGTGACACTGAGGGGACTCATGGAATCATGGAGACCATTGTGATACTGCAGGGCCTTATGAAACCTAGGGACCATTATGACACTGCTGGACCCCTTGGAAACAAGTCACCATTATGGCACTGTGGGGCCCCATAAAAGCCAGGGAACACAGAACAGCTCTGGCTGGTTTGGCCTCCCAGGGACCATCTGACTGGTCCAGCTGACCTTGGCATGTTGAGGGTCTCTTCTCTTCTGCTGCTGGAACACTGGGGCTCCATGTTTTCCTTCCTATGGAAATGATCTCTCCTCCTCCAAGCACCCATGACCAGAATTGGGATTTCACCTCTGAATTTCCTTATATCCAGTGATTGTTCCCATAGGAATATTGCCAGAAGTCTTGCAGTGGTTTCACAAGGGTCACTTCCCATCTCTCCTCAAACCACTGGGGAAGGCTCCATGCTTTCCTTCCCATGGAAAAGAAGTGTCCTGCTTCTCCAGGTGCCTATGGGCAAGACTGGCCTTCCACCTCCAAAATTCCCATAATCCAAAGACTGCTCCCAGACAAAATCTGCCATTCCTGACAAGTCTGGCTGGCCTTGGCCTAGTCAGTCTCTCACCTGCTTTTCAAACATTAGGCTTTGTGCTTTCCTTCCTGTGGAAAAGAACTGTCCTGCACCTCTAGGTACCCATGGCCAGAATTGGGATTTCACCTCCAACATTCCCTATTCTGATAGACTGGAGGAGATTGTTGGCTTGAAACATTTCATGTGTAGGGGAGGAAGGGGCAGGTCCAGCCTTGCCCTGCCCTGTGACCCCAGTACCCCCAGAGCCTCTATCCCAGCCCAGCAGTGTCTGCCAGTCCCTGGCACAGCACAGGCAATGCTCCACAGCCACCTCTGCAGCTCCCAGCCCAGCTCCTGAGGGACCAAATGAGCCCAAGGCCCACCTGGGGGAAGGGCCCAGGAAGATCAAGGGGAATTTAAGGCTGACCACAAGTCAAGTACACATCTTGACCCTACCTCCTCTTGGAATTTCCATCTTACCAGTACTGGAATCCAGGAGCTGGTACCTGTGTATGTGCTTCTCTGGATCTTTTTTGCCTTTCTCTCTTTCTGTGTCTTCTTCTGTTTCTGTGCTCCTGCAAATGTTGAGTAACTTAAAATTGAACAGGCTTAGAGTTTGTGAAGTTGAATGGGCCAAGTCAATGCTTTCAGAAGTGTTTTGTGTTGACTGATTATCTGTCGTAGTTTGACAGGAGAAGAATTTTAAAAAGTAATACAAAACTTTTTGTGTAACTGACAATCTGTTAAACCACTAAGATACTGAACACGCCTCTGTTAAACACAAATGTAAAAGACAAAAAATCCCAGGAACCTCCTCTTTCTTTTCCAGTCAACAAAGAAGCAGCAAGCCCTGGCCCTGGCCCCCATCTCAACCAAACCAAACCAAACCAAACCAAACCAAACCAAACCAAACCAAGCAACCCTGCTGTGGGCTGAGCCCCTTCCCCCCTCCCCAGGCTGCCCCCCTCCATTGGCCCCATTCTGACCAAACCAAACCCCAGCAACTACCAAACAGGAAAACAAAAGAGGCTACAAAACCCCAACCAGAACAAAGCTAGTCACACAGCATTAAAATCTTACCATCAAGTCCCCTCCCCCCAACACAACTAACACCAAAACCACTACAACCTACAACCCATACAAAATAACCATACAACTAAAAACTTAAACACAAAAACCACAAAAAGCAGCCAGAAAACCAGTCCTAATACAATCCAACCACAACTTCCACTGCAAGTTACCAGCAGATCAGGTGTAAACCCTTTCAAAACTTCAATCCTCTCTCAAGTAAAAGAAAAAAACAAAATACAAACATTTAAAAGAAAACATTACACCATCAAAGTCAGCAAAGAACAAATTAAATACCCAATAAAAAAGAAGAAAAAATACCTTAATCTTAAAACTAAAATCCTCTTATAAACTATAATTTTAAAAACTCCTTTTCTTTGTAACACATAAAACTTAAAAAAATTATTCCAAATAATATCAAACAAAAACCTCCATATTAAAATGAACAAATGATAAAATAACTGTGATTTCATAAAAAGTTCGGGCTGAAAAAAAAAGTAATCCAGTACCCCCAAGAGAAGATCACTATTCCCAGAGATAAAAATAATTTAATAAGGAAATAATAAAAACTTTTACCTTTGAAGAACTCATCTTTAAAACAATACCCCATAAGTTTTCATGGCCCATCAACAAGCTGTAAAAAAGCTTGTAGCAATAAAAACAACTACACAATAACAAAGTTACCCAGACAACTGTTATCTATGACAAAAATAAGAACAACAAAAAAATCTTTTTTTTCCTCTTGTAAAAAATCTCCATAACCTTAACAAGCTGAAAAAAGACTATTCTGGAAATAGCAAGCTAACTAGAAATTTTAAGGTTTTTTTCTTTACATTGTCAGTAAAAAGAAAAAGTTGTAAAGAAAAAAAAAGGACTCTACAATGTTTATTTTAATACTTACCACTTTTTTTCTTTTAGTTACTTTTAATAAAATTTTCTTTATACCCTTTTAAAATTTTAGACCTACTTTACTGTTCTCCTAAATCTATCTCTCAACAAAATAAATTCATAAATTATTAACTGACACTAAAATCCACCCTCATAAATATATTAATTAAAAAATGTCAAAATTAGAAAAATCCTAAATTAAAAAACCAAAACCCCTACAATGTCATATTAAACATTTTGCCAAAGTTTCTCTGACTTTCTAAAGATGCCAAAAATGACTGTTTGATTGTTTTGAGCTCCTGAGAATCTCTTGGTGGTATTTCTCCAGTACATCCAACTCAGAGTACACAAATAATTGTAATTCCTTTTAAATGTCTCCTTGAGAGAGTTGTTTGGGGAATGGGGGTCAGGGCTGGTCTGTCCTGCTTGGCACAGCCCAGGCAGGGCTTTCCCAGCCACGTTCCACACTCCATTTCCCAGCTGGAGCCCCTGGTGCCTCTGAGCTGTGCTGTCCCAGCCCCAGGGATGCTCTCCTTGTCTGCCCATTCCCCCACGGTCTCTGGGCAGGGATGGCCTCAGTGGGGGCTGCTGACATCCTCAGCACCTTGGAGGCTGCTGCTGAATTTTCCTGCTCCAGAGGCTTGTTCAGCCTTCAGCTCTTCAGTTCAGGAATTCAGTCTCCCAGGGCTCATTAACATTCAGAACGCCTTAACAAGCCAAGCCTCAGGGAATAATTTAGGTGTTCAAATAATTTGTGGTTAATCAGGCAGATTTCAAAGTGTATTCAAACTGATTAGATTCTATTTAAAAAGACAGTGAAAAAAGATATTTTAGGTCTTGTTTCATTTTTCTCCTGTTCATAAATAATTATGTGCAATTTCCAGTTGACACTGAATCCAGGTACCTCCTCATGCAGTTTGAATAGAGATGAAAATCAATACCCTTCATGGCTGACAATCAATCAGACTCTGTCCCCACCCCCACCCCACCATTTTCCCCATCCAAGCCCTGGCACTCAGAGCAGCTTTGTGCAAATCTGAGCTCCCTCCAGCCCAGGATGCACCTGCAGCTTTCAGCTCCTTGGCTCCAACTCCCACCTGCTTTCCTTGGAGAAGGAGCTGCCCAAGACACAGAGGGATGTTCATTTCTTGTCAGCCAACAAAGCCAGGGGAAGGCACAGCTCCATCAATGTAACAGTCATTCTTCTGCTGGATAATAAATCCACTTTGCACAGCAGACAGTCTCAGAGCAATGGAAAACACCTTCTGTGCCCAGCACAGATCCAAAGGTCCCCCCAAATCCTCCCTGCCCCGATTCTGCCCAGATTTACTCTTTGCACACACGAGTCACACGCTGAAGTCAGGGGCCCTCTACATTCCCAGATGGAGGAAAAGAGAGGAAGGGGATGAAGAGCTCTCCTGTGCAGAGCCAAGGTCCTCTCAGTTGAAAGGCACTTGAATGACCAGAGAGCATCTAGAGGAAGAAACCTGGGAGCAGTGGGAAGGAGAAAGATCCAGCTGGTCTAGTAAAGATATATACTCAGATATGGCCATTTAAGCAGGAGAGCTGAAAACATCTGAAGGCAAAGGGAGATGATAAACAGAATATTGGTGATGCAAGTAGAAGGGAAGATCAGCATTTCTTTTCCTGCCATCAGTAAACTTCGAGGAAGTTGCTGTTCCTGGTGGGAAAACTTTGTCATGTCTTAAAAGTACTCAATGACGCAGATAATAAAAATGTGCTTCCATATTATAAAATAATTAGGGATTGACACCTGTGCCCCTTTTCAGGCAGGCATCAGTTGTGTGCCCATGAACAGGCAGTGCCACTTGTGCCCTGATGTTCCCAGCTGGGATTGGAACTCTCAGAGAGCACCTGAGAGACAGTAGAGCACCTTGCAAGCTGCAGGTCCCTGACAGCCCCGCAGGGCTCCTGTCCCATCAACATCTGCTCTGCTCCAGTCTGAAACAGGGCCCAGCATGGTGCCGGGATCATCAGAGAGCTGAGGTGTGTGCTGGAATTCAATGCCCTCCCCATCCCTCAGCAGTCCTGCATTTCCCTGCTGCAGCCTTGGTCTCCAGCACAGCCATGGAGGCTCTTTGGGCTCTGGAGTGTTGCTGCAGCCCCCAAGGGCAGCTGAGCTCTGCCTTTGGCACAGTCAGGTCTGGCCAGCGCAGGCCATGCTCAGCAATTGCTTGTGTGTGCCTGGCCTTGCTGTCAGCCCCGGCAGCGGCTACGTGGCCCCTTTGTGGCCCTGTGCTGGACCGGCCATGGTGGCCCAGCCCCTGTGCAGGCCCAGCCCAGGTCAGGAGCATTGCGGCTGGGAACGGCCCCTGTGCCGTGGTGCCCACAGCAGCCTTGGGGCTCTGTGCCCCATGGCCTCCCTGCTGGGCAGCCTCTGCCAGCTCCTGCAGAGCCCCTGGCATCTGTGGGGCTGCACAGACAGCCCTGCCCTGGGCTCTGCCAGCCTCTGGGCCAGCAGAGAGGCCGGCCAGGGCTGGCCATGGCCGGGAACAGGCTCTGACCCCACAGGAGGATGGAGCTGGGCCACAGCCAAAGTCAGCCCAGGCCAAAGCTGGGCTCAGCAGCCATGGCTGCCAAGGGCTGGGCACAGAGGCTGGCACTGACAAATGTCCTGGGCCCCCTCCCTGCTCTGTCCATGCCACCCAGGGCACAGAACAACCTCCTCTCTGGGCCACTTGCCTGTTTGCAATGCCTTGCACAGGCGCTGGCCCTGCCCCACAAGACCTGGCCTGAGTCCTGCCCCTGCACGCTCAGCCAGGCTGAGATGGACACTGATGGTTTCTGGGCCAGGCTCTCTGAGCCCATCCCAGCTCCCTGCAAGCTCTGCCAGCTGCCCTGAGCTCTGGGCAGCACCAAGGGCCTCTCCCCAGCCCAGCCCAGCCAGCTCTGGCCCCACAGCTCTGCTCAGGCAAATGATCCAGTGCTGAGGAACAGTGAGACCACGGCCAGGTGAGGGAGGCAGGTGGAAAAGGCTTTGGGCCGTCCCTGCTCAGAGGGGATCCTCTGCACAGTCCTGAAGATCTGCACATAGGAGAAAACAATGAACACAAAACAACAAAATGCTAAACAAACACTAACAGCACGAAATCCCAGTTCCCTGAGGTAGGATTTGGAACAGGAGAGCTTGAGGATTGGGAGAATTTCACAGAAGAACTGGCCCAGGGCATTGCCATGGCACAGGGGCAGGGAAAATGTATTGGCCGTGTGCAGCAGTGAATAGACAAAGCCACTGGCCCAGACAGCTGCTGCCATGTGGGCACAAGCTCTGCTGCCAAGGAGGGTCCCGTAGTGCAGCGGTTTGCAGATGGACACGTAGCGGTCATAGCACATGATGGTCAGGAGAGAAAACTCTGCTCCAGTAAAGAACAGAAAGAAAAAGAGCTGAGCAGAACATCCTGTGTAGGAGATGTCCCTGGTGTCCCAGAGGGAATTGTGCATGGCTTTGTGGACAGTGGTGCAGATGGAGACCAGGTCAGCGAGGGCCAGGTTGAGCAGGAAGAAGAACATGGGTGTGTGCAGGTGGTGGCCGCAGGCTACGGTGCTGATGATGAGGCCGTTGCCCAGGAGGGCAGCCAGGGAGATGCCCAGCAAGAGGCAGAAGTGCAGGAGCTGCAGCTGCCGCATGTCTGCCAATGCCAGCAGGAGGAAGTGCCTGATGGAGCTGCTGTTGGACATTCCTTAACTGTGGGCATAGTGAACTGTTGAAAGAAGACTTTGACAAGCTTGGAAGATTTCCTTGAGTCCATCCTATGCTCTTTGTTTAGGAATCCTCTCAAAATACTTATCTTGTTTTGAAGGAACTTTTCTTAATTTCTTTGTTTTTGATTTTGGATTTCTGCTCTTTCTGAGTTACTGCTTTATCTTCAGCATTGCTCTCAGGCTGAACACTGGGGAGCCCAGAGGGAAAACAGGCTTGCTGTGCCCCAGTGCAGTCAGACCTGCTGGTCCCACAGAGGTGCCCTTTGTTCATTTAACCTCTCTCTATTTCAGCATGATCACACTTAAATCTTTCTTGAAAAATACAGTGGACTTTTGGAATTCTCCAGTTTAAAAATAATTTTTTCCAAACCCTTCTCTCTTTCCCTATGCAGCTTAACAGGATGGGATACCAAGGGTTGGTCTGGCTCTCTGCTGCCTGGAGTTGTGCCTACTGGGAGCTGTTTCTCTCTCTCCAAGCCATGTCCCTGCCTGTGCTGCCAGGGCCCGGCCCAGCCCTTGGGGCTCAGCTCTGCCCTGCAGACACCTCCCAGCACAGGGCACTGCCCAGGGGCATCTCCCTGGCAGCAGGGCCTTAAGGGCAGGCCAGACAAACAGAGATGCTGCAAGCCAAGGTGCTGCTGCTGCTGTCTGTAGGGAGAGGAGGCTGAGGAGGACCTGTCTGAGGGAGATCTGAGGCCCATCTGCTGATGCCCAGGGTGACAGTGCAGGAGTCTCAGTGACACAGGCAAAGCTGACAGCCCCTTTCCCTTCCCTTTAGGAGAAAGCTGAGAGCAGCCCTGGCCATGCAGCACCATCTCCACAGCAGGAGGAATCTGCTCTGATGGGGGTGGCTCCTTCCACCTCCAACTTCTCCCCTGCAGCGTCCATGGGGAGCTGCCAGGCAGGCTGGGAGCTGCCCCTGGCAGGTGGCACATGCCCTGGGCTGGCCAAGAGCCCTGAGGGCTGCAGGAGCTGCTCTGCAGGACAACCCTGGCTGCACATGCAGTGCATGTTCATGTCCCAGTCATGCTGTGCTATGGCTGCTTTTCAAGTCTGCTTTGAGCCAAATAAATAGGAGCGATAATATCAGGAAGGGGAAATCCTGAGCTGGCCCTGTTGTGCTTTCTCCTCCTGCTGCCTTTGCTGATCCAAGTCTTGGCCAGCCCCCTGGCCTGTTGGCTCAAGGTGCTGATCTCCTGGAAAACCTTTTTGTTCCAATGGGCTTCCAGCACAGCCAGAGCTCTGAGCCAGGTCCTGGCAGGGCCATGTGCAGGCAGGACCTGGGGGCTGCAGCTGTTTGTTCCATCCCTTACCTGCTTGACTACCTGAGCAGAGTTAAGGACAGTGCAAATCTGGAGAAGATCTGGGTATTTCTGAGAGCTGAAAAGTTCTGGATGTGTCCCAGGCATGTCTGGAATCACTCTGTCTCCAGTGGTTTCCTCCTGTGTTAAACACTTGTCTACAGTCAAGGCCAAACTCCCCCTTCCAGACTGAGCTGTGCCAGGAGTTACTGACCTCCTGTGCCAGGCTCTGGAGCTGCTCTCATCATGCCCAGATTTCCCTCTGGGAATGTTTGCCTGGCTTGAAACCACTGGCCTGAGCCAGCCTGGCTGAAGAAACCTGGGAGGTGGCCACAGACCCATTTGGTGAGCAGCAGACCATTGCCTCTTCCCAGGCTCAGCATCCAGCAGAGGATCTGACACCAGCCCCAGGCACACAAGCACAGAGCAGATCGTGTCCCTGCAGCCCAGCGAGCTGTGACACCTCTGGGAATTTACTGGAAAGCCCTACCACCTCTCTAAGGCTCTCAGGAACAACCATGAGGGAAGGAAATAAAAAATAAGCCCTCAGAAAAACAGAAAATGCTGTGTGAAGTACCTGAAATGCCCCCAACAGTTTAACTAGAGCATGGAGTAAGCTGAGAAAATGTATGAACAAATGAATCAAACAAGTGAGCACACAGCAGACAAGTTGGCATATAGGTGTCTACTGAGAAAGCTTAAGCACAGCAAGGGGAGAAAAAGCAAACTCAAACCAAGGCATAATATCCCTCACATTTTGGAGCAGAGCTCTCAGACCATGTATCATCCAAACCACTCCAAATTACCATCTGCCAGAATGTCCTTCAAAGAAAACAGGTCCACAAGTTTGCAAAGCAGCAGTTTAATGTTGTCCTATCAGATGAGAGGCTCTCTCCAAAGAAGATTTTTGCACTTGAGTAAGAAACACTACACAAAAGTGTGACTCTTGTGGCCACTGCTACACTGTCAGGTACCATGAGACAATGAATTTTTGGAGTCCTGGCCATGTCATGGCAGGTACATCTGGAAAGAAGCTCTTTAGCAGCCCCTGTCATTTCATAAGTTACCTGCAAATGTTTCCAGATCCTCTGCATGATCTTCTCTGTATGCAGAAAGAGTCTACATAAAGAACCTGAGCAAACCACTCTGGTATTGTTTCAGAGACAAAGATACACCAGAATATGAAGAGCAGGTTTTGTTTCTCGTGTATCTTCCTGTCATCCCTAAATCAGGCTCTGTTTCAGACTAGAAGCTGGATCCTTCCCTGGTATAAACCTGGGTACCTGCTCCTGTCCACGAGGCCCATCACTCCACACACGCTGAGGGCCAACGGCATTGCATATGAGATTGCCAAGTAAATGCAGGTCTGTGCATGCACCATGTGTTAGACTAGGCCATAAATAATTTATGATGCTGGAGAAGGTGACTGTATTTTTAGGTGTAGAAATATGCAGATAAAACAGTCCTGACCTTCAATTTTCACTCTGCACTTCTGATCCTGAATTTGAGTCTATCCAATGCATTTCTAAAGCCTCTGCACCTCTGAATGAGCAACACATCCCCTGCAAAGCCCCAAAACCCATAAATCAAAAAAGGGGCACCAGGAAAACCCATGGAGCCCACAGGATACCTCCTGTAGCCAGCGCTACACAGGATGCCCCAGCATAAGGAAGAGCAGGCTCCTTCCCCTGAACCTCAAACATTCTGCAGGTCAGTCTCCTCTGGATTCTGGCTGCTGACCCTTATTCCTGACCCCACATCTAATCAACATGCCTTTGATGTCAGAGGCACGTGTTCATGGGGCCCAAATCTCTCTCTAAAGACCACGGGAGCTGCTCAAATCAGCACCTTGCCATCCTGAGGCAGCCCAGGAGCAAGGATGAGGAAGGACAAAGGTGCTCACTGGGGTGCTTGTAACTGTACCCTCTGTTACATCTTCCCCCAGAGAGAGCTGTCAGTGGGACAGAAGGAGAATTATTCCTTCCTTGGACTTTGTAGAAACAGGGAGCCCAGGGAAACCAAGAAACAATCATAGATTTGACACCACATTACTTCTGGATGTGTCCAATGAGCAAGATAAGGACACACTGAGGAGAAGGGGAAACAGATGTTGCAAGGGCGAGGAAGGGGACAAGACAGTTTTGTGGTGTGTCACAACACAGCTTTTGGTCTCTGCTATCAGAAATAAACCAAGGGAGGTGGAGAGAGGCACAGAGCCCAGGTGAGGGCAGGTCTCACCTGGACAGGGCAGCTCCCAGGACAAAGGCAGCGTGTTCCTTCAGCGAGGCCTCGCTGCTGTTCAGCCCCTCGATCACCAGCCGGAGCCCACCCATGGACAGGAAATCCTTGGCATTGTCCACCTGGGAGAGAGCAGCTTCCATCAGCACAAAGCCCCAGGCCCTGGAGAACACCTCCCTTCACACCCACAGCATCCCTTCCCTCCTGCTCTGACCAGCAGGGAGTTTTATGAGGAATAAAAAATTCCAAGGGAATGGCTGTGGCTGAGCTTAGCACAGCCCTGCCCACGAGCAGAGATGTCACAGCTGCCCAGGCACAGTGTCCTTGTGGGAGGACATTGTCACACTCAGAAGGCATCACTGGAAACTCAAATACTTTGATTATAGCTATCAAAACTGCTCTTGACATGTACTTTGGCAATTCAGGTGGTGTCAAAAACTCAATATATCTGCTGATGTCAAAAAACTCCAGCTCTTTGCTCTCCCCTGAGCAAGCCTTTACTAGGGATCCAGGGAATTGCATGTTTTGCAAATGAAGTTAATTAATTGATGCTGTAATTGTAGCACCAGGAGTCAGGGATGTTTAGGAGCCTGTCAGCACCAACAGGGTGAAAAGGGGGCATGGGAGCGAGTAGCATGGGCAGTTCTGGGAGTTCTCCATGAGTTCCATCAACAACTTCCCATGGACAAGGAAGGAAAAAGCCAGTCCCAGCTTGGAGGGGTCATCCAGGAGCTTCCCCAGGGAGCAGCCCCACAATGACTTTTCTAAGCAAACAATAATGGATTAACTGCCAGTAGGGAAAACTTTGCACATTAGTGGGAATTCATCAGCCTCTGGCTCTAAGTGGATCAGGGGCTAGCCAGGCACAGTCCCAGTGGGCATCTGCTCTTGGAGAGGAGATCAGAAAAGGCTCTGAGTGCTCACAGACAAAATTTAGAGAAACAGCACAAACTACTTCAAGTACAAAATTCCGTCCAAAGTCAAAACAATGCATTTTGGTATTCAATGATTTTTTTTTTCAGTTTAAAAGAGGATCTGATGAATGCTCAGAACTGCCTGCACAGAAAAATCAGTTTCTGCCTGCACAGAAAAATCAGGTTTAGAAATTCAACATATCTCTCTGAAAGACAGGGACACAACAGCAATCGTTGGCTGATGGAAACAGAATATAAAAATGAGTTATCAGCAGGGCAAGCCGACCCCCTGATGAGGTGGAACAGGACCACAAGCCATGCAGGGCATGTGGGACCCTCTTCTAGTCAATGACTTCATGCTCAGTGTTATATGTATCTCAACCATGTACCTTCATCAAAATTGGCCCTAAGTCAGATATTTCAGGTACCCAGGAGAAGAAGAAGCTTTGTGTCCTACAGGTCTGTCGTTACCAACCAAAGCAGGACCTGGGGAGCTCCAGCTCATCTCTGCTCCCCAGTGGGACAATACCCACCTGTCCCTCTGCAAAGCTGCTCTCTGCAGGTCTGCTGGGGCTGATTCAGGATTTGCAGCAGCTTTTGTATCCTTTCAGATGCTGTTCTTTTAACTGTCCCTATAAACCAGGCCTGCCAGAGCTCTCACTTTTCTTCAGACCCATCTTTATCTACAACGAAATCTAAGCAGCAATCCAATTTCATCTGCCAGTGGGTCCTTTTATTACTCAGCCTCTGTAAAAACTGGTTTAGTGCTGGAATCAGACATTGACTTTGCATGAGAGGGAATATATGGACAGGCAGGAATTTGCATCCAGCAGCTGGAGTGGTAAAACCATCCCCTGCTGTAACCTCAGCAGCACCAGAGTCCTTTGTGCTGCCCCAGCATCAGTGAGACACCACAACAGCAGAATGTAAATTGTGCTGTTGTGCTGTAAAGCTTATTCTGAAGATGTGTTTATCTTTTTTAACCAGAGTCTGTTGTGAGAGCTCCAGTTCTAAAACTAACAAAATCCCCAAACTTAACAACTTGAAGGCATTAACCTCTCTGGGGAGCAGTGTATGCTGCAAGGCAGCAGCTTCTACCTCACTTCAGTCCACTGAAATCAGAACAGAAGAAAAACCAAAGATCAAAAGAGCTCTTGAGTAAAGTACACAGGCAAAGCAGGCGAGGGGAGGGATGGGAGAAGAGCAAATATGACAGCAGTTATTCAGGGAGCAGGTTTGAATTGGAGGAGAAAGAAAATAGGGAGGGAAGGTGAGAGAGAAAATGTTAGAAAACAAGAGCGAGGGAAAGCAGCATGTCAGCTGCACACGATGGAGAGGAAATTAGCAGAGAGAGATGGTGTAGCATGTCAGAGCAGAGGAGAGGGGAAGATAAGCAGAGTAAATAATTGAGAGAAAGAGCCTGCAATGCCTGAGAACGGGTCTTGGCTCCACACACTGCTGTGCAAGCACCGTGAATGATGTTTATGAGTTACGCTCTGCCCTCTTCACATTTGCATTTGGGTTTTATGCGTTACAGATAACCCAGCAAGCCAAACCTTCCTACTCCTTCTCCAAGACGGGCTCCCAAACATGCCAAGCTGAATCATGGCTGAGGAGAAGCAAACCAGAGCTGGCAACCAAAAGCTGAGCAAAGGCAGAGCCCTTGGGCTGACTCTTCAAAGGCAGGAGAGAGCATCTCCCCGGGCTGGGCACCAGCCATGGCTCCCACGGCACGCTCCGAGACACGAGCTGCCCCGCACCACTGCTCCAGGGTGACCATGGCACAGAGCAGGGAGCAGCCTTTGCTTGCACGCCCTCCAGGGCATGACATTTTCCACTCCACAGGGCATCCCGTGTCCCGGAGACAGCAGCAGGATGGCCGGGAGCTGGACAGTTCTGAAAAGCCACGGCACGGTATGGTACTGCTCTGATGGAGGCTGGGGAAGGTGGGACTTGCAAAGTGGCCCTACACAAGTCCTTGGCCACCCACATCTGCAAGGATCCCCTGCTCCCACAGCAGGGCTGTGACTCGCTGCAGAGGAGTCCTGGCAGTTCAGCTCTTCCAGAGTTATGCGGCACCAGCGTCCTTTGGCTGCTGTTCAGTAATTACATTAAGCCACTGCTGCTAAAGTCAGTCCCAAGCAGAGATAATGCTCTGGACGCATTCAACTGACTGGAAGAAGAAAGAGGAGGAAAAGCCATGCTGGCTTAGAGACAAGTCATATTTCTTATCAGCTTCCTGCCTGACGAGAAGGTGCTGCCCAGCCATCTGCCCCGGCAGCGCGGGCACAGAGCAGCACTGTGATCGGCACACAAAGGAGCCCCTGTGCTCCTGCCAGCCTCCTGCCATTCCCCCTCTCTGACCCCTTTGATGCTGCATGTGCTGCCCTTTGATGCTCCAGTCCCTGCTCCTCTGCCATTCTGAAATTGTTTGCCCCATCCTGTGCTGCAGGGATTTTCTGCTGGAATAGTCCAGATCGCTATGCTGGCATTCAAGGCATGCCAGGGCATTTGGGGGTTGCTTTTTAGCACAATGGCCTGATGCTCTGGCACCCTTAATCAGGCAAGATTAGCCCTGAGTACAAATATGAAGCTCTTTGGGTGCCCATTGTTCACAGTTATTCTCTGAGTCACACAGATGCCGTCAGTGACACAAAAGCAGGGAGAACAAACAGCAAGGAAGCTTCTGCATGCCCACAATGACAATTCAGAGTGGAAATTCAAGACAAAGAGCCCTGGAAATAACACTTGTATCAGCTGGCACATGGACTCTCTCTCTCACAGCAGCAACACTTCAGCTGCCTGCCTCCAAATACCACATTTGGTTCAACAAGTGCTGTTCCAGTGAAAGGGCTTGCACTGGCACCTCCCAAGAGTTGTCCTATTCACCCTCTGAAATGACAAAGTGCCATTGGAAACTCTCGCAGTGCACTCCAGACTCTCGCCAGTCACTGGGGAGGGAGAAGCCAAGTCCCTTCCCACACAGCAGAGCAGAGGCTGGATGCCCAGACAGCCTCCCAGGGGTGGCACCAAGGCAGGCACCAAGCCCAGGGGAGCAGAGCTCTGTGCCTGCAGCTGCATCCAAGGGGAGGTAGGAATGTGTGAGCTGAAAGCAGAGCAAGAGAGATCAGAGAGAGGGGGGGAAAGTGTGAGCACAAACCCGAGGAAGCGAGATGCCAGGAAATATGTTCACCCTCACACAGAGCTAATTAGCACAGCGAGGCTCTGCTTGCCACTGCTTACTCACACCAAGACAAAATAGGGTGTTTTGGGCGGCTGTCACCTTTCCTGGTACAAAGACGTTCTCTGTGAACTGATATAAAGGCACCTACCATCAACCACGGCAGCTTTCCATGGAAGCAGAGAGAAAATAATTATTTTCTGAGCAACCACCACTCTACTTACCCAAAAATGGCAGCTAAAACGCCATTTTGTAACATTAAAGAGATAAAAAAGGAAAAAGAGAGGATAAGAAAACGAGCCTGAGAACAGACAACAAATCAGGCAACCACCAGGATACTGCTGGCTCCTGGCACAAGCGATGATTAATTCCAACCTGGATATAAAATAAGCCTGCACTAGTCCTCTGCTGTCTGTTATTGTCCCAGGATTATGGTAATTAAGCAAGTTGTATTACCTGATACTGATAAGAAAAATAAAGCCCCGTTTATGACACCGTATCCCCTGGATTTTACACGGTAGTTACTGAGGCATTCTTGTTACCTGGTGAACATAGTATTCGAGATCATAAAGCGCCGCGACTTTCTCATCCAGCGTGGAGGCAGAGCTGTTGAATTTGCTGATTAATTTAACCATAATTTCATAATGTTTCTATCTTCATGTTCAGCTTTTCAAACTCCTCCTTCAGCTGCTCTATGGGCTGGAACTTCTTCCTCACCTCTTCCTCTCCGGCCTTGGAAACAAAAGGAGGAAAAACCAGATGTGAGATAACAAGATAGGAGATGAAGAGAGACAAGACAGACACAGAAAGGAATGCCAGCCCCAACATTCACAAAGGGTACCTGGCTGTCTGTGCCAATGGATTTATTGCTCTACATCAGAGGTGCAGGGGCAGGGTCCTTCTGAGAAGCCCAGGAACGCAGTTAGCTGTGATATACCCACAATATGAGAGAACAGTAGAGCTCTGTGCACCACTTCTACATCTCTACAGCATTTGTGCACTATTTCTACATCCCATTTCCATCCAATTCAACATCAAGCCCACAGGCAGCAGTACTGCTGTTCTCTGCTTGCCTGCAAGTGGATCTTCTCAAAACCTGGCTGCAAAAAGCCCTGAGGCACCTCCCTGATCTTACAGCTGAACCTCTCTGGAACTGGACATGAGGCTGGAGAGCTCCAGAGGTCCCATCCAGCCCAAAGTGCCCAGTGACTCCAACGAGTTCTCAGACACAGACAAAGATGCTTTTGCCTTTCCAAGCGTTGAGCAAATTCCTGGAAGGGTCTATCTCCTAGGGAGAGGTGTGAGGACAGAAGCTGTCAGAAAGGGAGGCAGAAGGAGCAGTGATAAGCTGGGGGCAGCTGACGTGCTGTGCCATGGGGCTTGGCCAGCACACAGCGTGGCCTGAGCTCATCTCCCTCGCAGTAACAGCACCCCAAGGGCTGCCCTGAACAGAGAGCTGACACAAAACATGTGGTGAGGAGGAAAGGCTCTGCCAGAGATCTCAGAGAGCCCCAGAGGTGCAGGAACATCAGCACTGGTGGCACTGGGGACAGACCCTGCTGCTGCAGGGGACAGAAGCAGCAGAGAGGCCATGCTGGAGCTGGGCTGCCCCAAGGACAGGAGAAAGGCAGAAAGCCCCTTTTGGAAGGCATTTGTCACAAATGCCAAGATGTGTTTGTATGCGGAGTGAGCCTCAGCTGGAGGGCTTGCACTGTCCTGCTCCCCATGAGGGATCAGAGAGGGCTGGAGGAAAACCAAGTGAGCAATGGAGGTGAAAGCTGTGTCAATGGAATGGTAAATTACCAGAGGTACCACACGCAACCCATCCCTCCCCGAGCTGCCTCTGCCGGAGCACAGAGAGGCTCGGTGTAACTCCATTTCCTCTGACACTGAGCCTTCAGGGATGGATTTGCTCTCTGCAGGAGTGACTGCAAATGGAATACTTTAGGTCCATTAGATGTAGCTGCTTTTAGCCCAGTTGCTGGGACAAAAGCTATTCTAACAGGGGATTTTAAAATATGGCTTATTTTCACCTAATAGAGTATCACTAATTTTTGCATTTCAATGATCCTCATTTCCAGCAGCCCTTTTCAGCAGCCCTGCAATCAATCAGCAATGCTGCTACGGAAATAATGTCCTGCAAATGAAATCATGCCGTGCTGCCACATAAGGGAAGAAAAAGCCTTTCTGTGACACCAGAACTTTAGAGCCTTGACTCCTCTTTCAGTTTTTGTTTGAGTGAGCCAAGACCAAGGCAGCAGGAGGAGAGAGGGTTAAAGAAATACTGCTGAGGGGGAGAAGGGAAAGAGGCTCTGATGTACCTGATGAGTCACACATCTTCCCACCTATTTACTTCGGGTTGTGGGTTGTTTTGTAACTAAATGGACAACTTGGAGCTTGTGTAAGGAAATGTCAGCCCCTGCTTCCCCATGGCCACTTGGGTTTTGCTATCCAGAGCACAAGGTTGGAAACCCAAAGCAAGGAGAGTAAAGGGAAATACGGTCTGTAAATACCGTCAGCTACAATCCAGTTCCCTTTGGGGTCTGCAAACATTTTTGTGAATTGAGCTGCAGTGAAACAGATAAATTACATTGTTCAGAGCAGCTGTGGCTGCCCCTGGATCGCTGGAAATGTCGAAGGCCAGCTTGAATGGGGCTTGGAGCAACCTGAGATAGTGGAAGGTGTCCCTGCCCATGGCAGGGGTGGGACTGGATCAGCTTTAAGGTCCTATCCAACCCAAACCACTCACAGAATCTTCGAGTCGTACAGAAAAGTCAGGGAACAATATCACTAACAGGTTAATAAAGGTATTTTAGGTCCATATTCACCACAAAATTAGTTTGCACAGTGTTTTCCAAGCAATCATTTTAACCATTGTGTTTCAGCAGAGTGTAACAGGGTGTTTTCAGATCCCTGCAATGTGCATTGCTTTAGAAATGGGAAACTCACCTTCCTTTCTGCCTTCTCACTTTCCTTCATTTTACCCAAGGCCTTTTTAAGCTCCTCAGATGTGAATGAACTTGCTTCGAGATCAACCTTGCCCAGCCTTGCAGAAGAAACAAAACAAACAAGAACATGTAATGAGTGAAAAATGGCCTCAATTCTATTTTCACTGTGACATTCTAGCAATGGCTAAGGGCAGGAGGAAAGGAATGAAAAAACCAACCATACTCAAGCAAAGATTAGTCTGAGTGCTGGATTCTGTATCAGGCTCACAGACACCACCCCCTGACAATATAGGGCTCTGCTGACCCAAATTCTCAGATCCCACCACAATAAAAACAGCTGATGAATTGATACCTCAGAATTTCATGCTGCAATTGAGGAACCACCCCAGTGCCACTATATAACTGTAGAGGGCCTACAAGCTTCAACTTGCAGATTTCAGCTTATGAACATTGTACAGACAGTCACAGGAGACATCAGCACCTTTCCAGTGAGGGAAGGGACTACAGAAAAGTGGGAGAGGACTCTTGGTCAGGAACTTTAGTGACGGGACAATGAGGAATGGGATCAAACTGCAAGAGATGGAAGAGATTTGATGATGGGAAGAAGTTCTTTACTCTCAGGGTGCTTGTCCCTGACACAGGGGCCAGTGCAGAGAGGCTGTGGATGCCCCATCACCAGCAACATCCAAGGCCAGGTGGGACAGGGGCCGCAGCAACCTGCTCTCCTGGGAGGTTGCTCAGCTTGGAACCAGAGGATCTTCAGGGTCCCTTCTAAGCCAAACCATTCAAGGATTTGATCATTCTGCCATCCCCATCTCCCACTGCGCAGCGGCCCTGAAACTTCAGTGACATCACAACTCCCAGAGGGTTCCAGGTGGAACGTCCAGGACCTGGAAACGAGCACAGCAGACACTTTACCGGCTGCCAAGGGTCAGTTGCTGCTCACCCTGCGCTCTGACCCTCAGCACTGAGCGGCTGCTGCTGCCTGGGCTTTCCCTGCCGCCTGATCTGGAGCGCCAATCCCAGCAGGATGTGGTCTGCTGTGCCCATGGAGGTACAGTGCCATGCCAGGCAGGGGGCACCCGGCCTGGGCAGGGTGCAGCCATGTGGGAATGGATGGTGTGTGACAGGAAGCCCACTGGGAGATTGTGCTGCCCCTTGCAGGCTGACAGAGACAGCGTGGAGGACATGGAAGTGGACCTGGGCCTGGATGAGGAAGAAATGATGGAGGTGGACTCCTCCTCTACTTCCATATCCTCCCCTGTTGAGGACATGCAAGTAGAGGAGGACGACAACATCTACAAGATGGAGGTGGATGAGGAGGACGACATCAAGGACATAGAAGTTGATGAGGAGGATGAGGAGGAGCCCATGGTCCTTGGATGAAGATGCAGCCCCACAGGTAAGACAGGCAGATGCTTCCCACATCCTGCCCACACACACACTGGGTCCCCTGATGCCAGGCTGGGGCTGGGCTGGATGGCCCCGCTCAGGGACACGGTGCCTGCAGGGGGCCTGGATTGTGCTGCCACAAGCACCAGCCCCGGCCTGCCCTGCGCTTGCCTGGGGCCACGCCAGCCCTGCCAGCCCCGGCCCAGCCCCTGGGGCCCAGCTCCCAGCCCTGCTGGGCCCATTGCTGCCAGCTGAGTCCAGCTCTGCTGCTTCCTTTCTTCCAGGACTCATGCACATTAGGGCACAGATATCACACCTTTGTAAATACGTTTGAAGTTTAGACGTTCCTTGTAAATATGTTTACTACGTTGGAAGTTCTCTGTAAATACGTTTTGAAGATTGTTAGCCCATCGGATGCCATGTCAATATGTTCTGTACATTGTTGTTGTTGTTGTTTTAACAATTGCTATAACGACACATTTTCTGTAAATCCTAGATTTGCCGACCTTCGGCAAATAAACACTGTTTCTTTTGAAAACATGACATCTCTTGGCCATTCCTTTGGCCACAGGCAGCCTTTGCACACTTGTGGGTTCCACTTGTTCCGCGTTCCCCGGGCTGGAAGTCCCTGCAGGTGCTGGCACAGCCACCCCGGGGCTGGGGGTCCCTGTGCACAGCGGCTCCCACTGACACCACTCCTGGCACTGGGCACTGCTGCTCTTCCTGGCCTGGGGCACAGCGCTGTCCCCAAGAGCTCAGCTCTCACCAGCTCTCACACAGGGGGCTCTCACAGCACTGGCCCCAGCAGCCAGGCCACCAAAGCAGCCAGCAAACCTTCAGCCACCCTTCCTGCCGCAGTCACAGGCACTCCTGGGCCCAGAGCCGCCAGCAGGCCACAGCCATGCAAAATCCACCTGCAAGCTCTCAAGGCCACCACAGCCTTGGCAACTGGGCCACCTGCATCTGGGCTGCTGCAGGGGCTGATCTTTAAGGCTTGGTGCCTCTATAGGCCCTGGGCTCTGCTTCCCAGCCTGCTCTGCACTGCCCTGAGCCCGCATTGTTCCAGAGACAAAAGCCAAGCCAGGGCATCCTCACCCTGCCCGCATTCCTGCTGCTGCCAGCGGCCACTGGCCTGTGGGCCCCACTCGGGTGACAGCTGCAGGGACAGGGCAGCCTGTGCTGGGTAGGGGGCACGGGGCTTTGGGCCCTGGGGCGGCTGCTGCTGCTGCTGCTGGGGGCCATGGGCCCAACAGGGCTCCGAGCTCAGCCCCTGCCTGGGCAGCTGCCCCCAAAGCCCCACACTCCCCGAGCATCCCCATCACACCTGCCAGGGGAAAATCCCACGGGCTTCAGGAAAGATGTTCCCCATAGTGACTAAACCAAGGGGTCCAAGGGGAAAGTCAGCACCAGCTCATGTTTACAGAATCTTTAAAAAGGTGGCTGCAGGGCAGGTGAGATCTCCAGGGCGTCTGGCAGGGCCTGCTCTGCACGTGAGCCTGTGGCGCTGCTCCCAGTGGGACACAGCACCGGGATCAGGCCAGCCCTCTGCCCCTCACAGCTGATCCCAAGGAGCAGGCTAAGAAAGCATTTCCAGACCACTTCCTGCAGTTATTGCAAAGGACTACATGTCATTCAAGGAAGTCACCTTGCACATTTAGTTTTGGTGTTGTAGCATGAGAAGCCATGAAGGTGCCTCTGAATGTACACTCAGGGCACTTTCACTGCCATCCCAAAGGGAACACAAGGAACGGCTTCTGCTTTCAGCACTGCTGAGTCCCTGACCCAGCAAAGAATTCTCAGGAAGATGCAGGAACAAAGTTCACCAGTGAACCTGGCCTCTAACAAAAGGCATGAATCCTGTTGCCCACCCAAACCAATGCCTTGCGTTTTTCTACATTTTCTGTCTTCTCTCATCTCTCGTGTCACTTTCCCCATTTTCTCTGAGTGGGAACTTGGCTTCCCTGTCCTGTCTGCAGGTCCAGCCACATTTGTGACCTAGCAGGAACCGCCTGACCCACAGGGAAGTGGGAGAGGACCCTTGGTCAAGAACTGTTGAGACAGGATAAGGGGGAATGGGATCAAACTGCAAGAGTTGAAAGAGATTTGATGATGGGAAGAAGTTCTTTACTCTCAGGGTGCTTGTCCCTGACACAGGGACCAGTGAAGAGAGGCTGTGGATGCCCCACCCCCAGCAACATCCAAGGCCAGGTGTGACAGGGGCTGCAGCAACCTGCTCTCCTGGGAGGTTGCTCAGCTTGGAACCACATCATCTTGAGGGTCCCTTCTAAGCCAAACCATTCAAGGATTTGATCATTTTGCCATCCCCATCTCCCACTGCGCAGCAGCCCTGAAACTTCAGTGACATCACAGCTCCCAGAGGGTTCCAGGTGGAAGGTCCAGGACCTGGAAACGAGCACAGCAGACACTTCACCGGCTGTCAAGGGACAGGTGCAGCTGGCTCTGCGCTCTGACCCTCAGCGCTGAGGTGCTGCTGCTGCCAGGGCTTTTCCTGCTGCCTGCTCTGGAGCACCAATTCCAGCAGGACGTGCTCTGCTGTCCCCGTGGAGGTACAGTGCGATGTCAGGCAGGGGGCACCTGGCTTGGGCAGACTGCAGCCATGTGGGAATGGATGGTGTGGGACAGGAAGCCCACTGGGAGATTGTGCTGCCCCTTGCAGACTGACAGAGAAACTGTGGAGGTGATGGATGTGGACCAGGGGCTGGAAGAGGATGACATGAGTGAGGTGGACTCCTCCTCTACTTCCATATCCTCCCCTGTTGAGGACATGGAAGTAGACGAGGAGGACAACATTGAAGAGATGGAGGTGGATGCAGAGGATGACACCGAGGAGGTGGAAGTTGATGAGGAGGATGAGGAGGAGCCCATGGTCCTTGGATAAAGATGCAGCCCCATAGGTAAGACAGGCAGATGCTTCCCACACTCTGCCCACACACACACTGGGTCCCCTGACGCCAGGCTGGGGCTGGGCTGGATGGCCCCGCTCAGGGACACGGTGCCTGCAGGGGGCCTGGATTGTGCTGCCACAAGCACCAGCCCCGGCCTGCCCTGCGCTTGCCTGGGGCCACGCCAGACCTGCCAGCCCCGGCCCGGCCCCTGGGGCCCAGCTCCCAGCCCTGCTGGGCCCAGTGCTGCCAGCTGAGTCCAGCTCTGCTGCTTCCTTTCTTCCAGGGCTCATGCACATCATGGCATAGATCCGATGCCTTTGTAAATACATTTGAAAGTTTAGAAGTTCCTTGTAAATATATTCGCTACTTTCCAATTTTCCTGTAAATATGTTCACTACGTTCAAAGTTTTCTGTAAATATGTTTTGAAGATTGTTAGTCTATCGGATCGCATGTAAATATGTTCTGTACATTGTTGTTGTTGTTGTTATAACAATTGTTATAACGACACATTTTCTGTAAATCCTAGATTTGCCGATCTTCGGCAAATAAATACTGTTTCTTTTTAAAACCTGACTTCTCTTGGCCATTCCTTTGGGCACGGGCAGCCTTTGCACACTTGTGGGTTTCACTTTTTCCGCGTTCCCTGGGCTGGAGGTCCCTGGGGGTGCTCGCATAGCCACCCTGGGGCTGGGGGTCCCTGTGCACAGGGGTTCCCACTGACACCACTCCTGGCACTGGGCACTGCTGCTCTTCCTGGCCTGGGGCACAGCGCTGTCCCCAAGAGCTCAGCTCTCACCAGCTCTCACACAGGGGGCTCTCACAGCATTGGCCTCTGCAGCCATGCCACCAAAGCAGCCAGCAAACCTTCAGCCACCCTTCCTGCCGCAGCCACAGGCACTCCTGGGCCAAGAGCCACCAGCAGGCCACAGCCATGCAAAATCCACCTGCAAGCTCTCAAGGCCACCACAGCCTTGGCAACTGGGCCACCTGCATCTGGGCTACTGCAGGGACCAATCTTTACGCCTTGCAGACTCCAAAGGCCCTGGGCTCTGCTTCCCAGCCTGCCCTGCACTGCCCTGAGCCCACATTGTTCCAGAGACAAAAGCCAAGCCAGGGCATCCTCACCCTGCCCGCATTCCTGCTGCTGGCAGCGGCCACTGGCCTGTGGGCCCCACTCCGGTGAGAGCTGCAGGGACAGGGCAGCCTGTGCTGGGTAGGGGGCACGGGGCTTTGGGCCCTGGGGCGGCTACTCCTGCTGCTGCTGCTGCTGCTGGGGGCCATGGGCCCAACAGGGCCCCAAGCTCAGCCCCTGCCTGGGCAGCTGCCCCCAAAGCCTCACACTCCATGAGCATCCCCATCACACCTGCCTGGGGGAAATTACAAGGGCTTCAGGAAAGAAATTCCCCATAGTGACTAAACCAAGGGGTCCAAGGGGAAAGACAGTACCAGCTGATGTTTCCCCACCTTACAAAGGTGGCTGCAGAGCAGGTGAGATCTCCAGGCCATCTGGCTGGGCCTGCTCTGCACATGAGCCTGTGGTGCTGCTCCCAGTGGGACACAGCACCGGGATCAGGCCAGCCCTCTGCCCCTCACAGCTGATCCCAAGGAGCAGGCTCACAAAGCAGTTTCAGACCACTGCCTGCAGATATATCAAAGGACCACATGTCATTCAAGGAAGTCACCTTGCAGATTCAGTTTTGGTGTTGTGCATGAGAAGCCATGAAGGTGCCTCTGAATGTGCACTCAGGGCACTTCCACTGCCATCCCAAAGGGAACACAAAGAACAGACCTCTGCTTTCAGCACTGCTGAGCTCCACAATGAAGTCTCAGGAAGTAGTCATTTTTTGGAGGTCCAGGGGCCTTCCACTGCAAATCTAATACCTCATTAGTACTATGACGAACTTAAGTAACTTGCACACGCCTCTGAAGCAATGATCTTTCCCATTGGCTTTTGTGGGGTCATGGGGATTCAGGTAATTTTCATGATATTATAAAGTTTTTTCTTTCCTGATATGATCTCCCCTAGGTGTTCTTCCCTTTCTTATCCTCTATTGGTCCTAAGTTACTGCATACAAGGTCCTTTTTTCCTGCATATAAAACCTTGTGTGCCCAGCCTCATTTTGTCTCCCTCCCTGGACCCTCTCCAGCACAAACCACACTGTTTGGAGTTCCACACAAACGCTCCTCTCTTGCCTCATCCATCATCCATTCAAGCAAGCCTGCTCCCAGCTCTGGGAGTGCACGTGTCTCACAGAGGCTGGCTGTGGACATGCCACAACAAGGGGTGCCCAAACAGGGACTATCTTTGAGAATTCCTGAGAGCGATTCCAGTGACGATTCGACTGTTCAACCGTCATAGGACAGAAGACGCCTCGGGTCAGCCAGCACCCTGGAGTGAGACCTGAGTTTTATCAGGGCTTGCTGAAGGCGGCATTGGCACCCTCCAGCAGCAAGAGGGCCGACTCGATGGACAAAGCCCACAGGATATTTTGAAACACCTGCATCCACAGCCACCAGAGCAGTGAGCTGGGGTACAGCCACCAGCAGTGCAGGATCTTTGGGTCATCTTTTAGTCCTGTGGGTGGGCCACCCTTTACATCAGGGGCAGCTCTGGGTATCAAATTATCCAAAGATGAGAGGGACATATATGTTCGAGTTAGGGAGGTTCTCCTTTCAGAACGGAAGACTTTTACTAAGGGAAGTTGAAAGTCATTCGTTCATTGGCTGTTTACGGAGCTCCCAGACATTTCTGTTGATTCAGTTCGTCATGTAGCATTTTGGGACTGAGTTAGGGAAAGACTCTAATTTTAGAAAACTCAGGGAGTCATAAGAGTCGCAATATTTTCCACAATTTTTCACATGTTTTATGGAGGTTTCTCAAGGGTTCAAAGTTCAAATATTCAACGCAGACTTTCTGTTCTGCCCCCAGCATTCCTGAACCCACTGACACCATTAGGATGAGAGACAGAAACTGCTGTAAAGCACAGACAAGCCACCTGCTGTCTGACATTTTCCCTCCTTCTCTACCCCCTGCCCAGGTAACACCAGCCTGGATTCTACCCTAACCCATTCTCCAGTACCTCTCCTCCCTGGATCCCCCTCAGATAGCTCACAAAATGGAATCCCATCCTCTGGAGGGGGTTGTCAATGTCAAACTCCCTCCCAGCCCCAGCTCTCTCATCGAGTCTTCCCCCTGTGTTGGGTCCTACCCCTGCATCAGGAACCACCTCTGCACTGGGATCCAGCGCTTCCTTGCCTACTACGGCTGCCCTACTCCCTCCAACTCAGCCCCTTGCCGATCACACACTGTCGTAGCTGGAAGTGTGAGGGGCCGTAACCGGAAGGCCGCCATCTTGGCTACCAAAGGCCCACAACACCGGGCCTGGCCAGTCACCCCAAGGCCCCGCTCCTCTGCCAAAGAACAAGTTCCCTCTTCTGGAGAGGAGAGGGAACGTTCATCCCACCTTCAGCATGAGCCTGAGGATTCTTGGACAAGGATGCGGAAGCTGGCAGCTGAAGAGGGGGATTGGGAATTGGTAGCTAAAATACAAGCAGCACCGGTGCAGTACCAGAGGGGGGCTAGCCCCTGATGGGAAGCTGTCACACACGGGGAGATGAAAGACCTTTGTAAAGCAGCGAAAGACCATGGGAGGGGCTCACCATATTTTAATAATTTTTTAAATGCCACCTTGACTGCACATGTTATGGTGCCTCATGATCTGCTCCATTTTATGCACATCCTACTTTCTCCCACTGAAATTATTCTGTAGGAAGGAATGGGGGAAAAACTAATAAAACCATTTTTAAAAGACTATACTAGGGAAGACAGGTGGGCACACCTAACACTAGACTATCTACCCAGTAAGGAAGATTTCACTTAGTCTCATTCAATAGACCTTCCCAGAGCTCTATTAGAAGAGATAAAAGTGCTGCAAAGACAGCTCTCAAGCAGACACCCAATGGAAAAACACCTACTCTACATTTCACAGACATTCAGCAGGGAACTGGGGAATCCTTTCTAAAATTTATTGACCACCTTGCACATGCAATAGAGAAGCAAGGTGAACATCCAAAAGCCAGGAAGGTGCTCCTTACTAAACTTGCTGAAACAAATGCTAACAACAACTGTAAAAACATTTTTTCTTCCCTACCCCTTAACCCAAAGCCTACCACTGCACAAATGGTCGAGGCTTGCACACTTAGGGCATCCTTACACTGTCACGCCAGCCTAGCTAAGGCTACCAGTAAGGGTGTAGTAGAGGTGCTAGTAGCCTCCCAAGTTATTCGCAGACATACACATGAAAAAGGACCTGGCTTTAAGTGTAGGGAGATGGGGCATTTTCAACACAATTGTAAAAATACAGGCTATTACCAGGGACCTTCTAGGTGTCACAGCCACTGTCCTCACTGCCCCCCTCATCTACATGCTTTCCAACACCAGCAAAACCGCTGGCCTGCAGGAAACCCCACACAGACACAGAAAGGCCCCGCACGATGACACCAAATGCGAGGCTGTTCCGCCCTACTCTCCCCAACATCGTGGAGAACCAGCACAGAGACCTTCTCAGATCCAGCAGGACAGCTCGATCACTGCAGAAAACTCGACAGAAGACAGCTCTGCCCTGGAGCCTAAAGGCAGCTGGTAGGGGTCTTTTCGATTCAAATCAATGATATTTATGTTCACCATACACCAACAGGCAAATACAGGCCTGAAGAACGGCCCAGAGAGATTTTGATTTAAACCAACACCAGGGAAGGGATGGAGACACTCACTCTACTACCTGCGGTACTCGCCTTGATGTCTTTGCAGGAGATAACTGTCCAGGCTCTATGCTTAGACCCTCCCCTTTTCATTCCAAAAGGAACAGTTACAGCCAGAGCCATCTTCCTACGGGACATGATCCCCACACCAGTTGATCCAATGGTGATGTGGGCACAGACAACAGGCAGAAACAGACCCATTCTAAAGTGTGCTTTGTCATGTAAAGGGAGAAAGAGAGGTCATTCAGGACTATTACATAAAAGAGCTGATGTCACTATAATTTACTGCTCTGATTGGCTAAAGAATGGCCCCTGGTTCCAGCTGCAGGTGTAATTATTAGCTACCAGGGGAGCCACTACCAGCTTCTGGAGTCACAGTAACATCTGCATGGAAGGTCCTGAGGGCACAGTTTCGACGGGAAGATCCTTTGTCACCCAGGCACCAATAACAATTTGAGAAAAAAGACCTCTTGTCCCAAAGGGGGACAGGGCCAGAGATCCTATCAACACCTCAGGATTTCTAGATGGGGCCAAAGAGCAGCGCGCCACACTTCAGTCAACCTGGAAGACAAACGACCCCATATGGGTGGATCAGTGGCCCCTCCCAGGCAGAAAGTTGTAGGCCCTGAAGGCCCTTTTGCAGGAGTAGCTCACTGTGGGCCACATTGTACCATCTACTAACCCCTGCAATGCACCTGTCATTATCATATGAAAGCCTGGCAAAGACAAGAGGCGGCTCCTGCAGGACCTCAGGAAAATCAACGAGGTCATCGAGGACATGGGTGCCCTCCAGTCCAGCCTGCCCTCAGCCTCCATGTTACCTCGAGATTGCCGATGGTGCCGCATGCCATAGTTATGGGTAGCAGTTTTTGGAGTCCTCCTATTTTTCGGATATCTTCTTTGCCATTTAGGCTGTGATTGATGGAGCCTGAGCATAGGAAGAGCATTGCTTTGAAGATTGCATGGGTTGAGATCTGAAGGAAGGCTAGTTCAGGGAGGTTTAGTCCAATTGTACCTATGATTACACTGTTTTTGGCAGATGGTTGATATAGATCTTAATGACAACTTTTTTGACACCCCCATGCAGCCCAATGACACCCACCTGGTTTGCCTTTTCCGTCACTAAATCGACAAGCACCTTTAAAGAGGTACCAGTGGACTGTATTTCCTCAAATAATAAAGAGTAGCCCAAATATTTGTCAATGACTTGAAGTCCTAATTCTCTCGCCCTAATGCTAATCATTTTCTGTTATATGGACCATATAATGAACATCCTAATGCTATCATTTTTCATTACAGGGACGACACAGTCGTTTGTGCAGAAGCTCAATTCATTTTGGATGTTGCAGTACAAGATGTCATCGCTGCGATACAGGAGAAAGGGTTTGAGATTGCAGCAGATAAAGTTCAAAGGACAGGCCTTTGGAAGTGTCTCGGCCTAAAAACTGCAGAGAGAACCATCACACCACAAACACTGCAAACCAAGGACAACCCAAAGACTCTGCCAGAACTCCACCAACTCTGTGGAAGCATCAGTTGGGTCAGTTCACTGCTGGGAATCACCACAGAAAATCTCACGCCACTGTTCCTGCTGCTCCTTAAAGGCAGTGAAGGGCTCGATTCCCGCGATCACTGACACTGGAGGCCTAAGCAGCTGTACAAGAGGTCTCCTAGGTGATTCAAACTAAACAGGCACACAGCACCATAATTTTCCTTTCTCCCTGGCAATCCTTGGTGTAAGTCCAAAATTCCATACATTATTTTTTCGGGGACACTCAACTATCTCAGATGCCCTGATAATAATTGATTGGATTTTTTGATGACACCAACCTACCAAAATGATAACAACCCAACAGAAAATTATTGCACAACTAATCAGGAAAGCTAGAGTGCATCTGTATTCCCTTGCAGGAAGAGATATTGTGAATATATAATTAGTTCTCACTCAAGAGCACCTCAATTGCCTACTTCAAACATCTGAACCACTGCAATATGACTTAGATAGATTTTGGACAGGCTGGGATCAGCCACCAATTCTACCATCAAAACATTCCTGTGCTGCTCAGGATGTTAAAAATTACCTGAGACCCGGCAAGAACCATAGTAGCCACCTGCCCCAACTGTCAGGAACATGGCCTTGCTTCCATCAGAGCTGCAGTCAATCCAAGAGCACTAGAGAGTTTCCACATCTGGCAATCAGACACCACACACCAAGCCCCTTCTGGAAGACTAAAGTACATCCACCTCTCAATCAAAACCTTTTCCACTGGGATTTTTGCCTCTGCCCATGCTGGTGAAAAATCAAAGACGCTATAAAACATTAATTTTAAGGTTTTTCCACCTAAGCATATCCACAGGAAATTAAAACTGATAATGCTCTTGCTTATACCTTGCACTGATTCCAACAAGTTTCTGACCACTGGGGTATAAAACATGTCACAGGCATACCACACTCTGCCACAGGACAGTCCATAGCCGAGAGGGCCCACTGATCCATCAAAAGAATCCTTGATCAACTGCAAGGGGGAGTCCAGATATTATCTCCCATTGAGACACTGGCCAAGGCCTTTTACGTATTCAACTTTTTGAACAACCCATTTATAGAGCCAACTCCCCCCATCATCAGGCAGTTTACTAATTCAGCTGCAGCCCAATTAAAAGAACAGCCACCTCTGTTGATCAAAGACCCTGAATCTAAACAAATTATCGGCACCTTCCCATTGATTACTTTGGAAAGAGAAGATGCCCTTGTCTCTACAGAAACACTCCTAAGATGGATCCCAGCAAAATTCATTAAAATTCTTTCTGGAAACCGTGAGGCAAACACCAAAGCCACCATCAGAAGAACAGAATGGAAGCCTAAGAGAGACAGCAGCAGCCTGGAAAAGAAGAAGGAGAAGGACAGAAGAAGATCTCCTAAGCAGCATTGACCACACACACCAAGACCAAGATGGCTCAGACACCACTAACCAGGATATATGACTTAACATTTGTAAAAATTATATTTTAGCAATGATATATGGTTCTTTTAATAAGCTGTGTTCACACCCTTGCCTTACAGAAGAGAAAGTTTAGTGGGAACACAACTTAAGTTCCACCTTCTAATCTCTTCATCTGTTTACTTTAAGGACACCCAAGCCTCCAGATACTAAATTACCAGAGTCAGAGGATGCTGCCATTGGTTGCTGCTGCAGCAGGAATCTGGATGCTCCTCACTGAGCCACATGCCTTCACCTGGGTGCTTCCACAGACAAGCCACAATTTCTTGTCCATGACCATGCCTGTCAGGCTTTTGAAGGCAGGTGTTTTTTCTACCTGCTGTCACATAGGGAGTCAGTTTACCAGGGCATCCAGCTGCTAAAAAATCAAGGAAACAAGATCCAGATAGAAGGCAACAACGACTGGTTCACTGGACTTTCCAAACACAGGGGTTTGCAAGGCTGGCTTTCATCTTTAGTTAAGACTGTCGTGTGGGCTTTGTTTTTTGTATTCATTGTGTTGGTTATTTTGTCCTTTTTTGCTAAATGCCTGCAAAACTCTATAGCAGAAGCCTTTTTTATAGATAACAAAAAGGGGAAATGTGAGGGCCCAGGGGCCTATCACTGGAACTGTAATACGTCAGGGCAAAGTGACCAAGGTAAAAGAGAGACACCGCTCTGAATGCAATGGTGTCGCCCATGGGCATTTGCAGGCTCTTGGCATTTTATTGGCATCACCCGGTTCAACTGCTATATTTTCCTTATATGTATTCCCCCTAGAATGTCCTCGCCTCTCCTGTACCGTTTCAGTCCTGGCTCTTATCACTGCTCCCCGGCTTTTCCCCCCAATTTTCCCTCCCAGTGCCAAGCCCCATTTTGTCTCCGTTCCTGGACCCTCTTCAGGGCAATCCACTCATGTGTTTCCAGTTCCACACAAAGATCCCTCATTCGCCTCGTTCACCAGCAGTTTAAGCAAGCGTCCTCCCAGCTCTGCGTGTGCAGGTCACACACAGAGGTTGGCTGTGGGCAGGCTGCAACAGAGAACCTGAGTGCACCAGGGAACCTGGCCTCTAAGAAAAGGCACGAATCCCGCAACCCACCAAAGAAAAGACATGCATGTCTCTACTTTTTCCTCATCCTCTCAGTCCTCATGCCACGTTCCCCATTTTTTTTTACTGGGAATTTGGCTTCTCTCTCTCCTGTCTACAGGTCCAGCCACACGCATGACCCTGCAGGAACAGACTGACCCACACAAAGAAGTGGAGGAGCACACTTTGTCAGGAACATTAGTGACAGGACAAGGAAAAATGGGATCAAACTGCAAGAGGTGGAAGGGATCAGATAATGGGAAGAAGTTCTTTACTCTCAGGGGCCTTGTCCCTGACACAGGGACCAGTGCAGAGAGGCTGTGGATGCCCCATCCCCAGCAACACCAAAGGCCAGGTGGGACAGGGGCCGCAGTAACCTGCTGTGCTGGGAGGTTGCTCAGCTTGGAACCATAGGATCTTCAGGGTCCCTTCCAAGCCAAACCATTCAAGGATTTGATCATTCTGCCATCCCCATCTCCCACGGCGGAGTGGCCCTGAAACTTCAGTGACATCACAGCGCCCCGAGGGTTCCAGGTAGAAGGTTCAGGACCTGGAAACGAGCACAGCAGACACTTCACTGGCTGCCAAGGGTCAGTTGCCGCTTGCTCTGCGCTCTGACCCCCAGCGCTGAGGTGCTGCTGCTGCCTGGCTTTTCCTGCCGCATGATCTGGAGCGCCAATCCCAGCACAATGTGGTCTGCTGTGCCCATGGAGGTACAGTGCCATGCCAGGCAGGGGGCACCTGGCTTGGGCAGACTGCAGCCATGTGGGAATGGATGGAGTGGGACAGGAAGCCCACTGGGAGATTGTGCTGCCCCTTGCAGACTGACAGAGACATTGTGGAGGACATGGAAGTGGACCTGGCCCTGGATGAGGAAGAAATGATGGAGGTGGACTCCTCCTCTACTTCCATGTCCTCCCCTGTTGAGGACATGGAAATAGACGAGGAGGAAAAAAAAGAGGGGATGGAGGTGGATGCGGAGGATGACATCGAGGACATGGAGGTGGATGAGAATGAGGAGGAGCCCATGGTCCTTGGATGAAGATGCAGCCCCACAGGTAAGACAGGCAGACGCTTCGCACGCCCTACCCACACACACACTGAGTTCTCTGACGCCAGGCTGGGGCTGGGCTGGATGGCCCCGCTCAGGGACACGGTGCCTGCAGGGGGCCTGGATTGTGCTGCCACAAGCACCAGCCCCGGCCTGCCCTGTGCCTGCCTGGGGCCACGCCAGCCCTGCCAGTCCCATCCCAGTCCCTGGGGCCCAGCTCCCAGCCCTGCTGGGCCCAGTGCTGCCAGCTGAGTCCAGCTCTGCTGCTTCCTTTCTTCCACGACTCATGCACATCAAGACGCAGATGCCACGCCGTTGTAAATACGTTTGAAAGTTTAGAAGATTTCTGTAAATATGTTTTGACGACTGTTAGCCCCTCAGATCCCATGTAAATATGTTCTGTATATTACTGTTGATGTTGTTATAACGATTGTTAGAACGACACATGTTCTGTAAATCCTCGATTTGCCAATCTTCGGCAAATAAATCCTTTTTCTTTTTGAAACCTGACTTCTCTTGGCCATTCCTTTGGCCACAGGCAGCCTTTGCACACTTGTGGGTTTCACTTCTTCCGTGTTCCCTGGGCTGGAGGTCCCTGGGGGTGCTGGCACAGCCACCCCGGGGCTGGGGGTCCCTGTGCACCGGGGCTCCCACTGACACCACTCCTGGCACTGGGCACTGCTGCTCTTCCTGGCCTGGAGAACAGAGCTGTCCCCAAGAGCTCAGCTCTCACCAGCTCTCACACAGGGGGCTCTCACAGCATGGGCCACCGCAGCCAGGCCACCAAAGCAGCCAGCAAACCTTCAGCCACCCTTCCTGCTGCAGCCACAGGCACTCCTGGGCCAAGAGCCACCAGCAGGCCACAGCCATGCAAAATCCACCTGCACGCTCGCAAGGCCACCACAGCCTTGGCAACTGGGCAAGCTACATCTGGGCTGCTGCAGGGACTGATATTTAAGCCTTGCAGCCTCCAAAGGCCCTGGTCACTGCTTCCCAGTCTGCTCTGCACTGTCCTGAGCCCGCATTGTTCCAGAGACAAAAGCTAAGCCAGGGCATCCTCACCCTGCCCGCATTCCTGCTGCTGGCAGTGGCCACTGGGCCCTGGGCCCCACTCGGGTGAGAGCTGCAGGGACAGGGCAGCCTGTGCCGGGCAGGGGGCACGGGGCTTAGGGCCCTGCTGCTGCTGCTGCCGCTGGGGGCCATGGGCCCAACAGGGCCCCAAGCTCAGCCCCTGCCTGGGCAGCTGCCCCCAAAGCCCCACACTCCCTGAGCATCCCCATCACAGCTGCCAGGGGGAAATCCCACGGGATTCAGGAAAGAAATTCCCCATTGTGACTATACCACGGGGTCCAATGGGAAAGTCAGCACCAGCTGATGTTTACAGCACCTTGACAATGGTGGCTGCAGGGCAGGTGAGATCTCCAGCGCCTCTGGCAGTGCCTGCTCTGCATGTGAGCCTGTGGGGCTGCTCCCAGTGGGACACAGCACCGGGCTCAGGCCAGCCCTCTGCCCCTCACAGCTGATCCCAAGGAGCAGGCTCACAAAGCATTTCCAGACCCTTTCCTGCAGATATTTCATAGGACTACATGTCATTCAAGGAAGTCACCTTGCACATTTAGTTTTGGTGTCGTGGCATGAGAAGCCATGAAGGTGCCTCTGAATGTGCACTCAGGGCACTTTCACTGCTGTCCCAAAGGGAACACAAAGGACAGGCTTCTGCTTTCAGCACTGCTGAGCTCCTCACTTCAATGATATCTCAGTAGGATGCAAGGTTGTGGAGGCCCAGGGGCCTATTACAGGAATTATAATACCATACGACAAAAATGCCAAATTACAATAAAGTGAGCCAGTCCTTTGAATGCAATGTTTTATCAGTTTTACCAGGGCTTACTGAATGCAGCGTTGGCACCCCAAGCAGCAACAGGGCCGGCTCAGCTGGTGAAGCCCAGGGGATATTTTGAAATATCTGCATCCAGCATCACCAGAGCAGTAAATGGGGGAAGAGCCACCTGCAGTGCAGGATCCTTGGGTGATTTTTTAGTCCTGTGGGTGGGCCACCCTTTACATCAGGGGCAACTAAGGGTAACAAATTATCCAAAGCTGAGAGGGACATATATGTTGGAGTTAGGGAGGTTCTCCTTTCAGAGTGGAAGACTTTTACGAACCGAAGGTGGAAGTCATTTGTTCATTGGCTGTTTACGGAGTTCCCAGACATTTCTGTGTATTCTTTTTGTCTTATATCATTCTGAGACTGAGTTAGGGAAAGTCTCTAGTTTTATAAAACTCAGGGAGTCATAAGAGTCACAAAATTTTTTCCCAATTTTTCATATGATTTCTGGAGTTTTGTCAAGGGTTCAATGTTCTTATATTCAATCCAGACTTTGAGTTCTTCCCCCAGCATTCCTGAACCCACTGACTCCATTAGGATGAGAGACAGAAACTGCTGTAAAGCACAGACAAGCAACTGCTGTCTGACGTCTCCCCTCCTTCTCTACCCCCTGCCCACGTCTGTACTGATCACACAGGCCTGGATTCTACCCTAACCCATTCTCCAGTACCTCTCCTCACTGGATCCCCCTCAGATAGCTCACAAAATGGAGTCCCTCCTCTGGAGGGGGTCGTCAATGTCAAACTCCCTCCCACCCCCAGCTCTCTAATTGTGTCATGCCCCTGTGTTGGGTCCCAGCTCTGTGTCAGGTACCACCCCTGCATTGGAATCCAGCGCTTCCTTGCCTACTCCCGCTGCCCCACCCCCTCCAACTCAGCCCCTTGCGGATCCCACACTGTCGGAGCTGGAAGTGTAGGGGCGGTAACCGGAAGGCCGCCATCTTGGCTACCAAATGCCCACAACATCGGGCCTGGCCATACAACCCAAGGCCCCGCTCCGCTGCCAAAGAAAAAGTTCCCTCTTCTGGAGAGGAGAGGGAAGCTTCATGCCACCTTCAGCATGAGCCTGAGGATTCTTGGCAGAGGATGCGGAAGCTGGCGGCTGAAGAGGGGGACTGGCAATTGGTAGCTAAAATACAAGCAGCACCGGTGCAGTACCAGAGGGGGGCTTACCCCCGATCGAAAGCTGTCACACACAAGAGATGAAAGACCTCTGTAAAGCAGTGAGAGACCATAGGAGGGGGTCACTGTATTTTAATAATTTGTTAAATGCCATCTTCACTGCACATGTTATGGTGTCTTACGATCTGCGCCATTTTATGCACATCCTACTTTCTCCCACTGAAATTATTCTGTGGGAAGGAATGGGGGAAAAACTAATAAAACAATTATTAAAAGACTATACTAGGGAAGACAGGTGGGCACACCTAACACTAGTCCATCTAGCCAGTGAAGAAGATTTCACTAAACTTCATTTAATAGACTTTCCCTGAGCTCTGTTAGAAGAGATAAAAGTGCTGCAAAGACAGCTCTCAAGCAGACACCCAATGGAGAAACACCTACTCTAGATTTCACAGACATTCAGCAGGGAACTGGGGAATCCTTTCTAAAATTTATTGACCACCTTCCACAAGCAATAGAGAAGCAAGGTGAACATCCAAAAGCCAGGAAGGTGCTCCTTACTAAACTTGCTGAAACAAATGCTAATAACACCTGTAAAGACATTTTACCTTCTCTACCAGCCAACACAAAGCCTAGCATTGCACAAATGGTGGAGGCATGCACACTTAGGGCATCCTTACACTGTGATGCCTGTCTAGCTAAGGCTACCAGTCAGGGTGTAGCAGAGGTGCTAGTAGCCTCCCAAGTTATTCCCTGACATACACATGAAAAGGGACCTGGCTTTAAGTGCAGGGTGATGGTGCATTTTCAACAGAATTATAAAAATAAAGGCTATAACCAGGGACCTTCTAGGTGTCACAGCAAATCCCCTCTCTGCGTCCTCATCCATACGCTTTCCAACACTAGCAAACCGGTGGCCTCCGGGAAACCCCACACAGACACAGAAAGGCCCCGCACGATGACACCAAATGCGAGGCTGTTCCGCCCTACTCTCCCCAACATCGTGGAGAACCAGCACAGAGACCTTCTCAGATCCAGCAGGACAGCTTGATCACTGCAGAAATCTCAACAGAAGACAGCTCTGCCCTGGAACCCAAAGACAGCTGGTAGGGGCCTTTTCGATACCAATCAATGATATTTATGTTCACCATACACCAACAGGCAAATACAGGCCTGAAGAACGGCCCAGAGACATTTGGATTTAAACCAACACTGGGGAAGGGATGGAGACACTCCCTCTACTACCTGAGGTACTCGCCTTGATGTCTTTGCAGGAGATAACTGTCCAGGCTCTATGCTTAGACTCTCCCCTTTTCATTCCAAAAGGAACAGTTACAGCCAGAGCCATCTTCCTACGGGACATGATCCCCACACCAGTTGATCCAGTGGTGATGTGGGCACAGACAACATGCAGAAATAGACCCGTTCGAAAGTGTGCTTGGTCATGTAAAAGGAGAAAGAGATGTCTTTCAGGACTGTTAGATACAGGAGATGACATCACCATAATTTCCCACTCTGATTGGCTAAAACAATGGCCCCTGGTTCCAGCTGCTGGGGTAGTTATTAGTTACCAGGGGAGCCACTACCAGCTTCTGGAGTCCAGGTGCCATCTGCATGGAAGGTCCTGAGGGCACAGTTGCTACAGTAAGATCATTCGTCACCCAGGCACCAATAACAATTTGAGAAAAAAGACGTCTTGTCCCAAAGTGGGACAAGGCTAGAGATCCTATCAACACCTCAGGATTTCTAGACGGGGCCACTGAGTAGCGTGCCGCCCTTCAGTCAACCTGGAAGACCAATGACCTCATAAGCGTGGATCAGTGGCCCCTCCCAGGCAGAAAGTTAAAGGCCCTGCAGTTCCTCGTGCAGGAGTAGCTCACTGTGGGCCACATTGTACTATCTACCAGCCCCTGCAATGCGCCTTTGCTTGACATACGAAAGCCTGGCAAAGACAACAGTCAGCTCCTGAGGACCTCAGGAAAATCAACGAGGTCATCGAGGACATGGGTGCCCTCCAGTCCAGCCTGCCCTCAGCCTCCATGTTACCTCGAGTTTTGCAGATGGTTGTTATAGATCTAAATGACTGCTTTTTTGACACCCCTTTGCACCCCAATGAAAGCCCCTTATTCGCCTTTTCCATGCATAAGTGGACAAGCACCATTTACAGAGGTACCAGTGGACCGTATTGCCTCAAAGAATGAAGAAGAAACCAAATACTGATCAATACCTTGGAGCCAAAATTCTTTTCACCAACTGGAAAAGACAGCCTAATGCTATAATTTTTCATTACATGGACGATACAGTCGTTTGTGGAGAAGCTCAAATAGTTTTGGATGTTGCAGTACAAGATGTCGTCACTGTGGTACAGGAGAAAGGTTTTAAGATTACAGCAGATAACGTCCTAAGACAGCGCCCTGGAAGCAGCAAGGCCTAAAAAGCACAGAGAAAACCATCACACCCCAAACACTGCACATCAAGGACAACCCAAAGACTCTGCGGAGACTCCACCAGCTCTGTGGAGGCATCAGTTGTGTACGTTCACTCCTGGGATCCACCAAGGAAGATCTCATGCCACTGTTCACTGTTCCTGCTCCTCCTTAAAGGCAGTGAAGGACTCGATTCCTGTGATCACTGACACCAGAGACCGAAGCAGCTGTACAAAATGTATCCTGGGTGATTCAAATTAAACAGGCACACAGATACCAACCTAATTTTCCTTTCTCCCTGGCAATCCTTGGTGTAAGTCCAAAATTCCGTACATTATTGTTTTAGTGGGACTATACTATCTCAGATCCTGATAATAATTGAATGCGTTTTAAGAGCACACCAACCTACTAAAACAATAACAACCCAACAGAAAGTTATTGCAGAACTATTGCAGGAGACCTAGAGAGCATCTGTGCTCCCTATCAGGAACAGACCTTGTGAACATTTACTTACTTCTCACTCAAGAGCATCTCAATTGCCTACTTCGAACATCTGAAACACTGCAATATGCCTTAGATCATTTTTACACATATTAGAATCAGACATCAATTCTACCACCAAAATATTCCTGCACTGCTCAGGATGTTCAAAATTACCTGAGACCAGGCAAGGCCCCCTGTATCCACCTGCCCAAATTGTCAGGAACATGCCCTTGCTTCTGCCAGAGCTGGAGTCAGTCCAAGAGGGCTAGAGAGTCTCTACATCTGGCAATCAGACATCACACACTAAGGCCCTTTCAGCAGACTAAAATACATCCACGTCTCAATCGACACCTTTTACTGTGTAGTTTTCACCTCTGCCCATGCTGTTGAAAAATTTAGAAGATGCTATAAAACATTACTTTTTCGTTTTTTCCACCTTAGCACTTCCACAGGAAATTAAAACTGATAATGCTCTTGCTTATACCTTGCACTGATTCCAACAAGCTTCTGACCACTGGGGTATAAAACATGTCACAGGCATACCACACTTTGCCACAGGACAGTCCATAGCCGAGAGGGCCCACTGAGCCATCAAAAGGATCCTTGATCAACTGAGCTGGGGAGTCCAGATATTATCTTCCATTGAGAGACTGGCCAAGGCCTTTTATGTATTCAACTTTTTGGACAACCCATTTATGGAGCCAACTCTCCCAGTCATCAGGAATTTTACTAATTCAACTGCAGCCCAATTACAACACCAGCATCCTGTGCTGAGCAAAGACCCCAAATCTAAACAAATTGTCAGCACCTTCCCATTAATTACTTGGGAAAGAGAAGATGCCCTTGTCTCTACAGAAACACTCCTAAGATCGATCCCAGCAAAATACATAAAAACTCTTTCTGGGAAGAGTGAGGCAAACACCAAAGCCACCATCAGAAGAACAGAATGAAAGCCTAAGAGAGACAATTGCAGCCTGGAAAAGAAGAAGGAGAAGGACAGAAGATCTCCTAAGCAGCGTTGACCACACACACCAAGACCAAGATAGCTCAGACACCACTAACCAGGATATATGACTTAACATTTGTAAAAATTATATTTAAGCATTGATACATGATTCTTCTAATAAGCTGTGTTCACACCCTTGCCTTACAGAAGAGAAAGTTTAGTGGGAACACAACTTAAGTTTCACTTTCTACTCACTTTATCTGTTTACTTTTAGGCCACCAAAGCCTCCAGATAATAAATTATCAAAGTCAGAGGATGCTGCCATTGGTTGCTGCTGCAGCAGGAATCTGGATGCTCCTCACTGAGCCGCATGCTTTCAACGGGTTGCTTGCACAGACAAGCCACAATTTCTTGTCCATGGCCATGCCTGTCAGGCTTTTGATGGCATGTGTTTTTTCTACCTGCTATCATATAGGGAGTCAGTATACCAGGGCATCCAGCTGTTAAAAGATCAAGGAAACAAGATCCAGATAGAAGGCAACAATGACTGGTTCACTGGACTTTTCAAATATTGGGGGATGAAAGGCTGGCTTTCATCTTTAGTTAAGATGGTTTTGAGGACTTGGTTTATTGTATTGATTTTGTTGGTTATTTTATCCTTTTTTGCTAAATACCTCCAAAAGTCTATGGCAGAAGCCTTCTTTATAGACAACAAAAAGGGGGGAGTTGTGAGGGCCCAGGGGCCGACCACTGGAACTGTAATACCTCAGGGCAAAGTGACCAAGGTAAAAGAGAGACACCGCTCTGAATGCAATGGTCTCGTCCATGGGCATTTGCAGGTTCATGTTGATGCAGCACGTTTTACGGGCATCACCCAGTTCAACTGCTGTTTTTTCCATAAATGTGTTCCCCTAGACTGTTTCAACTCTCTTTTACTATTTTGCTCCTGGCTTACTGTAATGATCCTGCACTGTTCACCCCCATATTGTGTGCCCAGCCCCATTTTGGTCTCCCACCCTGGACCCTCTTAATTGCAATCCACAGTGGTTTGAGTTCCACAAAAAATCCCACACTCACCTTGTTAACAAGCAGTTTAAGCAAGCGTGTTCCCTGCTCTGGGAGTGCAGGTCCCTCACGCAGGCTGGCTGTGGACAGCCTGCAACACAAGAACTGAGTGCACCAAGGAACGTGGCCTCTAATGAAAGGCATGAATCCCAGAGCCCACGCAATCCAAACCAATGCTTGGATTCAAAAGTAGAGAAAATGTCTCTACTTTTTCTATCTTCGCTCAGTTCTCAAGCCACTTTCCCCCCTTTCTCTGACTGGGTATGTGGCTTCTCTCTCTCCTGTCTGCAAGTTAAGCTACATGTGTAACCCTGCAAGAACAGCCTGACCCACAGGGAAGTGGGAGAGGATTCTTTGTCAGGATATGCAGAGAGAGGAAAGGGAGGAATGGGATCAAACTGAAGGAAGTGGATCAGATTAGATGATGGGAAGTTCTTTACTCTCAGGGTGCTTGTCCCTGACACAGGGACCAGTGCAGAGAGGCTGTGGATGCCCCATCCCCAGCAACATCCAAGGCCAGGTGGGACAGGGGCCGCAGCAACCTGAGACGTTGCTCAGCTTGGAACCAGAGGATCTTCAGGGTCCCTTCCAAGCCAAACCATTCAAGGATTTGATCATTCTGCCATCCCCATCTCCCACTGCACAGCGCCCCTGAAACTTCAGTGACATCACAGCTCCCAGAGGGTTCCAGGTGGAACGTCCAGGACCTGGAAACGAGCACAGCAGACACTTCACTGGCTGCCAAGGGTCAGTTGCCGCTCACCCTGCACTCTGACCTTCAGCGCTGAGGTGCTGCTGCTGCCTGGGCTTTTCCTGCCGCCTGCTCTGGAGCAGCAATCCCAGCAGGATGTGCTCTGCTGTGCCCATGGAGGTACAGTGCCATGCCAGGCAGAGGGCACCCGGCTTGGGCAGGCTGCAGCCATGTGGGAATGGATGGTGTGGGACTGGAAGCCCACTGGGAGATTGTGCTGCCCCTTGCAGACTGACAGAGACATTGTGGAGGACATGGAAGTGGACCTGGCGCTGGATGAGGAAGAGATGATGGAGGTGGACTCCTCCTCTACTTCCATGTCCTCCATTGTGGAGGACATGGAAGTAGACGAGGAGGAGACCATCGAAGAGATGGACGTAGATGAGAAGGATGACAACGAGGACATGGAAGTTGGCGAGAAGGATGAGGAGGAGCCCATGGTCCTTGGATAAAGATGGAGCCCTACAGGTAAGACAGGCAGATGCTTCCCACGCTCTGCCCACACACACACTGTCTCCTGGCGCCAGGCTGGGGTTGGGCTGGATGGCCCCGCTCAGGGACACGGTGCCTGCAGGGGGCCTGGATTGTGCTGCCACAAGCACCAGCCCCGGCCTGCCCTGCGCTTGCCTGGGGCCACGCCAGCCCTGCCAGCCCCAGCCCAGCCCCTGGGGCCCAGCTCCCAGCCCTGCTGGGCCCAGTGCTGCCAGCTGAGTCCAGCTCTGCTGCTTCCTTTCTTCCAGGACTCATGCACATCATGGCACAGATCCAATGACTTTGTAAATACGTTTGAAAGTTTAGAAGTTTCCTGTAAATATGTTCCCTTCACTCGAAGTTTTCTGTAAATATGTTTTGAAGATTGTTAGTCCATCGGATCCCATGTAAATATGTTCTGTACATTGTTGTTGTTGTTGTTATAATGATTGTTATAACGAAACATGTTGTGCAAATCCTAGATTTGCTGATCTTCAGCAAATAAATCCTGTTTCTTTTTAAAACCTGACTTCTCTTGGCCATTCCTTTGGCCACAGGCAGCCTTTGCACACTTGTGGGTTCCACTTGTTCTGCGTTCCCGGGGCTGGAGGTCCCTGGGGGTGCTGGCACAGCCACCCCGGGGCTGGGGGTCCCTGTGCACAGGGGCTCCCACTGACACCACTCCTGGCACTGGGCACTGCTGCTCTTCCTGGCCTGCACCACAGCACTGTCCCCAAGAGCTCAGCTCTCTCTCACCAGCTCTCACACAGGGGGCTCTCACAGCACTGGCCCCTGCAGCCAGGCCACCAAAGCGGGCAGCAAACCTTCAGCCACCCTTCCTGCTGCAGCCACAGGCACTCCTGGGCCCAGAGCCGCCAGCAGGCCACAGCCATGCAAAATCCACCTGCACGCTCTCAAGGCCACCACAGCCTTGGCAACTGGGCCACCTGCATCTGGGCTGCTGCAGGGGCTGATCTTTAAGGCTTGGTGCCTCTATAGGCCCTGGGCTCTGCTTCCCAGCCTGCTCTGCACTGCCCTGAGCCCACATTGTTCCAGAGACAAAAGCCAAGCCAGGGCATCCTCACCCTGCCCCCATTCCTGCTGCTGCCAGCGGCCACTGGCCCCTGGGCCCCACTCGGGTGAGAGCTGCAGGGACAGGGCAGCCTGTGCTGGGCAGGGGGCACGGGGCTTTGGGCCCTGGGGCTGCTGCTGCTGCTGCTGCTGGGGGCCAGGGCCCAACAGGGCCCCAAGCTCAGCCCCTGCTTGGGCAGCTGCCCCCAAAGCCCCACACTCCCTGAGCATCCCCATCACAGCTGCCAGGGGGAAATCCCACGGGCTTCAGGAACAAAATTCCCCATAATGGCTAGACCAAGGTGTCCAAGGGGAAAGTCAGCACCAGCTGATGTTTACAGCGCCTTGACAAAGGTGGCTGCAGGGCAGGTGAGATCTCCAGGGCCTCTGGCAGTGCCTGCTCTGCACATGAGCTTGTGGGGCTCCTTCCAGTGGGACACAGCACTAGGCTCAGGCCAGCCCTCTGCCCCTCACATCTGATCCCAAGGAGCAGGCTCAGAAAGCAGTTTCAGACCACTTCCTGCAGATATTTCAAAGGACTAAATGTCATTCCAAAACCCAAACTGCCGATTTATTTTTGGTGTTGTGGCATGAGAAGCCATGAGGGTGCCTCTGAATGTGCACTCACGGCAGTTCCACTGCCATCCCAAAGGGATCACAAAGGACAGGCCTCAGCTTTCAGCGCTGCTGAGCTCCTCACCCAGCCATGAAGTCTGAGGCTGAGGCAATGTTTCGCAGGCTGGGGGACCTACCACTGGAATAATAATACCTGATGACAATGATATAGAATTAAAGTAAGGTGAATAACCCCTCTGAATACAATGATCTTGCACATTGTCTTTTGTGGGATCATGCAGACTCAGCACATTTTCTTGGTATCATGAACTTCCTCCTTTCCTTATATATACTCCCCTAGGATGCTCTCTCCTCTCTTAACACCTGTTAGTCCTGAATTACTGCATACAAGGTCCTTTTTTCCCAAATGGAAATCCTTCTGTGCCCACCCCCACTTTGTCTCCCTCTCTCCCTCCAGGGACCCTCTCCAGTGCAATCCACAGTATTTGCAGTTCCACACAAAGATCCCTCTCTTGCCTCATCCATCATGCATTCCAGCAAGCCTGCTCCCAGCTCTGGGAGTGCAGGTCTCTCACAGAGGCTGGCTGTGGACATGCCACAAGGGCTGCCCAAACAGGGAACTTCTTTGAGAATTTGTGAGAGAAGCTCCAGTGAGATTCCGGCTCTTCCACCGTCACGGGACAGAAGACGCCTCGGGTCAGCCACCACGCTGGAGTGGGACCTGAGTTTTATCAGGGCTTGTTGAAGGCAGCGTTGGCACCCTCCAGCAGCAAGAGGGCCGGCTCAGCTGGTGAAGTCCAGGGGATATTTTGAAACATCTGCATCCAGAGCAACCAGAGCAGTGAGCTAGGGGACAGCTGCCTGCAGTGCAGGATCCTTGGGTGATTTTTTAGTCCTGTGGGTGGGCCACCCTTTACATCAGGGGCAGCTCTGGGTAACAAATTATCCAATCCTTAGAGGGATATATATCTTCCAGTAAGGTAGTCTCTCCTTTCAGAGTGGAAGACTTTTACTAAGGGAAGTTGAAAGTCATTTGTCCATTGGCTTTTTAAGGAGTTCCCAGACATGTCTATTGATTCAGTCTGTCATGTAGCATTTTGGGACTGAGTAAGGGAAAGACTCTATCTTTTGCAAACTCAGGGAGTGATAAGAGTTGCAATATTTTACCCAATTTTTCATATGATTTATAGAGTTTTCTCAAGGGTTCAAAACTCTAATATTCAACCCAGAGTTTGAGTTCTGCCCCCCACATTCCTGAACCCACTGACACCATTAGGATGAGAGACAGAAACTGCTGTAAAGCACAGACAAGCCACCTGCTGTCTGACATCACCCCTCCTTCTCTACCCCCTGCCCACATCTGTACTGATCACACAGGCCTGGATTCTACCCTAACCCATTCTCCAGTACCTCTCCTCACTGGATCCCTCTCAGATAGCTCACAAAATGGAGTCCCTCCTCTGGAGTGGGTTGTCAATTTCAAACTCCCTCCCACCCCCAGCTCTCTCATCGGGTCTTCCCTCTGTGTTGGATCCCACCCCTGCATCAGGAACCACCCCTGCACTGGGATCCAGCGCTTCCTTGCCTACTCCCGCTGCCCTACTCCCTCCAACTCAGCCCCTTGCGGAAGCTGGAAGTGTGAGGGATGGTAACCGGAAGGCCGCCATCTTGGCTACCAAAGGCCCACAACACCGGGCCTGGCCAGTCACCCCAAGGCCCCGCTCCTCTGCCAAAGACCAAGTTCCCTCTTCTGGACCTTCAGCATAAGCCTGAGGATTCTTGGCAGAGGATGCGGAAGCTGGCGGCAGAAGAGGGGGATTGGGAATTGGTAGCTAAAATACAAGCAGCATCGGCGCAGTACCAGAGTGGGGCTAACCCCGATGGGAAACATTCACACACGGAAGATGAAAGATCTTTATAAAGCAGCCAAACACCATGGGAGGGGCTCACCATATTTTAATAATTTGTTAAATGCCACCTTCACTGCACATGTTATGGTGCCTCACGATCTGCTCCATTTTATGCACATCCTACTTTCTCCCACTGAAATTGTTCTGTGGGAAGGAATGGAGAAAAATCTAATAAAACAATTATTAAAAGACTATACTAGGGAAGACAGGTGGGCACACCTTACACTAGTCCATCTAGGGAGGAAGATTTCACTAAACCTCATTCAATAGACCTTCCCTGAGCTCTGTTAGAAGAGATAAAAGTGCTGCAAAGACAGCTCTCAAGCAGACACCCGATGGAGAAACACCTACTCTAGATTTCACAGACATTCTCCAGGGACCTGTGGAATGCTTTCTAAAATTTATTGACCACTTTAAAAAAGCAATAGAGAAGAAGGGAGAACATCCAAAAGCCAGGAAGGTACTTACTAAACTTGCTGAAACAAATGCTAACAACAACTGTAAAGACATTTTTTCTTCCCTACCAGTCAACACAAAGCCTAGCATTGCACAAATGGTCGAGGCATGCACACTTAGGGCATCCCTACACTGTCACGCCAGCCAAGCTATGGCTACCAGTAAGGGTGTAGTAGAGGTGCTAATAGCCTCCCAAGGTATTCCCAGACATAGACATGAAAAGGGACCTGGCTTTAAGTGTAGGGAGATGGTGCATTTTCAACAGAATAGTAAAAATACAGACTATTACCAGGGACCTTCTAGGTGTCACAGCCACTGTCCTCACTGCCCCCCTCGACCACATGCTTTCCAACACCAGCAAAGCTGCTGGCCTGTGGGAAACCCCACACAGACACAGAAAGGCCCCGCACGATGACACCAAACACGAGGCCGTTCCGCCCTACTCTCCCCAACACCGTGGAGAACCAGCACAGCGTCCTTCTCAGATCCAGCGGGACAGCTCGATCACTGCAGATAACTCGACAGAAGACAGCTCTGCCCTGGAACCTAAAGGCAGCTGCTAAGCGCCTTTTCTATTTCAGTCCACGATACTTATGTTAACCATATTCCCACAGCAAATACAGGCCTGAAGAACAGGCCAGAGACATTTTGATTTTAACCAACACCAGGGAAGGGATGGAGACACTCACTCTACTACCTGAGGTAGTCACCTTGACATCTTTGCAGGAGATAACTGTCCAGGCTCTATGCTTAGACTCTCCCCTTTTTATTCCAAAAGGAACAGTAATAGCCAGAGCCAACCTCCTAGTTTACATGATCACCACACCAGTTGATCCAGTGGTGATGTGTGCACAGATTGCAGGCCCAAACAGACCCATTCTAAAGTGTGCTTTGTCAGGAAAAGGGAGATGGCGATGTATTTCAGGACTATTAGATACAAGAGCTGATGTCACCATAATTTCCCTCTCTGACTGGTTAAAAAAATGGCCCCTGGTTCCAGCTGCTGGGGTAATTATTAGCTACCAGGGGAGCCACTACCAGCTTCTGGAGTCACAGTAACATCTGCAGGGAAGGTCCTGAGGGCACAGTTGCTACAGAAAGATCATTCATCACCCAGGCACCAATAACAATTTGAGGAAAAGACCTCTTGTCCCAAAGGGGGACAGGGCCAGAGATCCCATCAACACCTCAGGATTTCTAGATGGAACCAAAGGGCAGCGTGCCGCACTTCAGTCAACCTGGAAGAGCAACGACCCCATGTGGGTGGATCAGTGGCCCCTCCCAGGCAGAAAGTTATAGGCCCTGAAGTCCCTTGTGCAGGAGAAGCTGTCTGTGGACCACATTGTACCATCTACTAGCCCCTGCAATGCGCCTGTCATTATCATATGAAAGCCTGGCAAAGACAAGAGGCGGCTCCTGCAGGACCTCAGGAAAATCAACGAGGTCATCGAGGACATGGGTGCCCTCCAGTCCAGCCTGCCCTCAGCCTCCATGTTACCTCGAGATTGCCGATGGTGCCGCATGCCGTAGTTATGGGTAGCAGTTTTTGGAGTCCTCCTATTTTTCGGATATCTTGTTCGACATTTAGGCTGTGATTGATGGAGCCTGAGCATAGGAAGAGCATTGCTTTGAAGATTGCGTGGCTTGAGATGTGAATTAAGGCTGGTTCAGGGAGGTTTAGTCCAATTTTATTGCACAATTATTGGAAGAGGGTTTTTATAGATCTTAATAACTACTTTTTTGATGCCCACATGCATCCAAATGACACCCCCCGGGTATGCCTTTTCCGCCCCTAAACCGACAAACACCTTCACAGAGGTACCAGTGGACTGCATTGCCTCAAAGCAAGAAGAGTAGCTCAACTATTTGTCAATGGCTTTTAGCCCAAATTCTCTCGCCCAGATGGAAAAAACATCCTAATGCTATCATTTTTCATTACATGGACGATACAGTCATTTGTGCAGAAGGTCAAATCATTTTGGACGTTGCAGTACAAGATGTCATCACTGTGGTACAGCAGAAAGGTTTTGAGATTGCAGCAGATAGAGTTCAAAAGACAGCCCCCTGGAAGTAGCTCGGCCTAAAAAGCACAGAGAGAACCATCACACCCCAAACACTGCACATCAAGGACAACCCAAAGACTCTGCAAGAACTCCACCAGCTCTGTGGAAGCATCAGTTGGGTCAGTTCACTGCTGGGAATCACCACAGAAGATCTCATGCCACTGTTCCTGTTCCTTAAAGGCAGAGAAGGACTTGATTCCCGTGATCACTGACACCGGAGGCAGAAGCAGCAGTGCAGAAGGTCTCCTGGGTGATTCAAATTAACAGGCACACAGATAGCACCCTAATTTTCCTTTCTCCCTGGCAATGCTTGGTGTAAGTCCAATATTCCATACATTATTTTTTCGGGGACACTCAACTATCTCAGATGCCCTGATAATAATTGATTGGATTTTTTGATGACACCAACCTACCAAAATGATAACAACCCAACAGAAAATTATTGCACAACTAATCAGGAAAGCTAGAGTGCATCTGTATTCCCTTGCAGGAAGAGATATTGTGAATATATAATTAGTTCTCACTCAAGAGCACCTCAATTGCCTACTTCAAACATCTGAACCACTGCAATATGACTTAGATAGATTTTAGACAGACAGGATCAGCCACCAATTCTACCATCAAAACATTCCTGCGCTGCTCACGATGTTCAAAATTGCCCAAGACGCGGCAAGATCCATAGTAGCCACCTGCCCAAATTGTCAGGAACATGGCCTTGCTTCTGTCAGAGCTGCAGTCAATCCAAGAGCACTAGAGAGTCTCCACATCTGGCAACCAGACATCACACACTCAGCCTCTTTTGCCAGACTAAAATACATCCACGTCTCAATCGACACCTTTTCCAGTGCGATTTTTGCCTCTGCCCATGCTGGTGAAAAATCAAAAGATGATGCTACAATACATTAATTTTTAGTTTTCTCCACCTTAGCACTTCCACAGGAAATTAAAACTGATAATGCTCCTGCTTATACTTCACACTGATTCCAACAAGTTTCTGTCCACTGGGGAATAAAACATGTCACAGGCATACCACACTCCACCACAGGACAGTCCAAAGCCGAGAAGGCCCACTGAGCCATCAAAAGGATCCTTGATCAACTGAGAGGGGTAATCCAGATATTATCTTCCACTGACAGACTGGCCAAGGCCTTTTAAGTATTCAGCTTTTTGAACAACTCATTTATGGAGCCAACTCCCCCAGTCATCAGGCATTTTACTAATTCAACTGCAGCCCAATTAAAAGAAAAGCCACCTGTGTTGAGCAAAGACCCCAAATCTAAACAATTTATGGGCCCTTTTCCATTAAATACTAGGGGAAGAGGAGGTGCCCTTGTCTTTAAAGCAACACTCCTAAGATGGATCCCAGCAAAATACATTAAAAATGTTTCTGGGAACGGTGAGGCAAACACCAGAGCTACCATCAGAAGAACAGAATGGAAGCCTAAGAGAGACAGCAGCAGCCTGGGAAAGAAGAAAAAGAAGGACAGAAGAAGATCTTCTAAGCAGCATTGACCACACACACCAAGACCAAGCTAGCTCAGACACCACTAACCAGGATATATGACTTAACATTTGTAAAAATTATATTTTAGCATTGATATATGATTCTTCTAATAGGCTGTGTTCACACCCTTGCCTTACAGAAGAGAAAGTTTAGTGGGACCACAACTTAAGTTTCATCTTCTAATCTCTTCATCTGTTTACTTTTAGGACACCCAAGCCTCAAGATACTAAATCAGCTAAAGTCAGAGGATGCTGCTGCTTGTAGCCGCTGCAGCAGGAATCTGGATACTCCTCACTGAGCCGCATGCCTTCAGCTGGGCGCTTCCACAGACAAGCCACAATTTCTTGTCCATGGCCATGCCTGCCAGGCATTTGAAGGCATGTGTTTTTTCTACCTGCTGTCACATAGGGAGTCAGTTTACCAGGGCATCCAGCTGCTAAAAGATCAAGGAAACAAGATCCAGATTGAAGGCAACAACGACTGGTTCACTGGACTTTCCAAACAGAGGGGTTTGCAAGGCTGGCTTTCATCTTTAGTTAAGACTGTCGTGTGGGCTTTGTTTTTTGTATTCACTGTGTTGGTTATTTTATCCTTTTTTGCTAAATGCCTGCACAATTCTATGGCAGAAGACTTCTTTCTAGATAACAAAAAGGAAGAGATGTGAGGGCCCAGGGGCCTACCACTGGAACTGTAATACCTCAGGGCAAAGTGACCTCAGGGCAAAGGTAAAAGAGAGACACCGCTCTGAATGCAATGGTGTCGCCCATGGGCATTTGAAGGCTCATGTTGATGCAGCACGTTTTGTTTGTATCACCCAGTTCAACTGCTGCATTTTCCTTATATGTACTCCCTTGGAATGTTCCCACTCTCTTGTATCAATTTGGTCCTGGCTGACTGTAATGATACTGCGCTGTTCACCCTCATATTGTGTGTCCAGCCCCATTTTGTCTCCATTCCTGGACCCTCTTCAGAGTAATGCACACTATTTGGATTTCCACACAACGATCCCTCTCTTGCCTCATCCATCAGCCATCCAAGCAAGCCGGCTCCCACCACTGGGAGTGCAGGTCCCTCACAGAGGTTGCTGTGGGCAGGCTACAACACAGGAACTGAGTGCACCAGGGACCGGGCCTCTAATAAAAGGCATGAATCCCACAGCCCACGCAACCCAAAGCGTAGCACGTCTTTTCTTTTTCCTTATTCTCCCAGTTCTCAAGCCACATTCTGCATTTTTTCTAACTGGGAACTTGGCTTCCCTCTCCTGTCTGCAGGATAAGTCACACGTGTAACCCTGCAGGAACAGCCTGAAACACAGGGAAGTGGGAGAGGACACTTTCTCAGGAACTGTAGTGACAGGACACGGAGGAATGGGATAAAACTGCAAGAGTTGCAAGAGATTTGAAAATGGGAAGAAGTTCTTTACTCTCAGGGGGCTTGTCCCCGACACAGGGACCAGTACAGAGAGGCTGTGGATGCCCTATCCCCAGCAACATCCAAGGCCAGGTGGGACAGGGGCCACATCCACCTGGTGTGCTGGGAGCTTGCTCAGCTCGGAACCACATCATCTTAAGGGTCCCTTCCAAGCCAAAACATTCAAGGATTTGATCATTCTGCCATCCCCATCTCCCACTGCACAGCACCCCTGAAACTTCACTGACATCACAGCTCCCAGAGGGTTCCAGGTGGAATGTCCAGGACCTGGAAATGAGCACAGCAGACACTTCACTGGCTGCCAAGGGTCAGTTGCCGCTCGCCCTGCACTCTGACCCTCAGCGCTGAGGTGCTGCTGCTGCCTGGGCTTTTCCTGCCGCCTGTTCTAGAGCACCAATCCCAGCAGGATGTGCTCTGCTGTGCCCATGGAGGTACAGTGCCATGCCAGGCAGGGGGCACCCGGCTTGGGAAGGCTGCAGCCATGTGGGAATGGATGGTGTGGGACAGGAAGCCCACTGGGAGATTGTGCTGCCCCTTTCAGGCTGACAGAGACACTGGGGAGGACATGGAAGTGGACCTGGGCCAGGATGAGGAAGAAGTGATGGAGGTGGACTCCTCCTCTACTTCCATGTCCTCCATTGTGGAGGACATGGAAGTAGACGAGGAGGACAATATCGAAGAAATGGAGGTGGATGAGGAGGATGACACCAAGGAGATGGAAGTGGACGAGGAGGATGAGGCAGAGCCCATGGTCCTTGTATGAAGATGGAGCACCATAGGTAAGACAGGCAGATGCTTCCCACGCTCTGCCCACACACACACTGGGTCCCCTGACGCCAGGCTGGGGCTGGACTGGATGGCCCCGCTCAGGGACACGGTGCCTGCAGGGGGCCTGGATTGTGCTGCCACAAGCACCAGCCCCGGCCTGCCCTGTGCTTGCCTGGGGCCACGTCAGCCCTGCCAGCCCCGGCCCAGCCCCTGGGGCCCAGCTCCCAGCCCTGCTGGGCCCAGTGCTGCCAGCTGAGTCCAGCTCTGCTGCTTCCTTTCTTCCAGGACTCATGCACATCATGGCACAGATGCCACGCCGCTGTAAATACGTTCCAAAGTTTTGAAGATTTCTGTAAATACGCTGATTACATCAGAAGTTTCCTGTAAATATGTTTTGAAGATTGTTAGCCCATCGGATCTCATGTAAATATGTTCTGTACATTGTTGTTGTTGTTGTTATAACGATTGTTATAATGAAACATGTTCTGTAAGTCCCCGATTTGTCAATCTGCGGCAAATAAATACTTTTTCTATTTAAAACCTGACTTTTCTTGGCCATTCCTTTGGGCAAAGGCAGCCTTTGCACACTTGTTGTTTCCACTTTTTCCACGTTCCCAGGGCTGCAGGTCCCTGGGGGCGCTGGCACGGCCACCCCGGGGCTGGGGGTCCCTGTGCACAGGGGCTCCCACTGACACCACTCCTGGCACTGGGCACTGCTGCTCTTCTTGGCCTGGGGCACAGCGCTGTCCCCAAGAGCTCAGCTCTCACCAGCTCTCACACAGGGGGCTCTCACAGCACTGGCCCCTGCAGCCAGGCCACCAAAGCAGGCAGCAAACCTTCAGCCACCCTTCCTGCTGCAGCCACAGGCACTCCTGGGCCCAGAGCCGCCAGCAGGCCACAGCCATGCAAAATCCACCTGCACGCTCTCAAGGCCACCACAGCCTTGGCAATTGGGCCACGTGCATCTGGGCTGCTGCAGGGACTGATCTTTAAGCCTTGCAGCCTCCAAAGGCCCTGGGCTCTTCTTCCCAGCCTGCTCTGCATTGCCCTGAGCCCGCTTTGTTCCAGAGACAAAAGCCAGGCTAGGGCATCCTCACCCTGCCCGCATTCCTGCTGCTTGCAGCAGCCACTGGCCCCTGGGCCCCGCTCGGGTGAGAACTGCAGGGACAGGGCAGCCTGTGCTGGGCAGGGGGCACGGGGCTTTGGGCCCGGCTGCTGCTGCTGCTGCTGGGGGCCATGGGCCCAACAGGGCCCCGAGCTCAGCCCCTGCCTGGGCAGCTGCCCCCAAAGCCCCACACTCCCTGAGCATCCCCATCACAGCTGCCAGGGGGAAATCCCACGGGCTTCAGGAAAGAAATTCCCCATAGTGACGAAACCAAGGGGTCCAAGGGGAAAGTCAGCACCAGCTGATGTTTACAGCACCTTGACAATGGTGGCTGCAGGGCAGGTGAGATCTCCAGCGCCTCTGGCAGTGCCTGCTCTTCACGTGAACCTGTGGGGCTGCTCCCAGTGGGACACAGCACCGGGCTCAGGCCAGCCCTCTGCCCCTCACAGCTGATCCCAAGGAGCAGGCCAAGAAAGCATTTCCAGACCACTTCCTGTAGATATTTCAATGGACTACATGTCATTCAAAGAAGTCACTTTGCACATTTAGTTTTGGTGTTGTGGCACGAGAAGCCATGAAGGTGCCTCTCAATGTGCACTCAGGGCACTTCCACTGCCATCCCAAAGGGAACACAAAGGACAGGCTTCAGCTTTCTGCACTGCTGAGCTCCTGACCAAGCAAAGAAATCTATCTTTCTTTCTTTCTTTCTTTCTTTCTTTGTTTGTTTCTTTGTTTCTTTCTTTCTTTCTTTCTCTCTTTCTTTCTTTCTTTCTTTCTCTTTCTTTCTTTCTCTCTTTCTCTCTTTCTTTCTTTCTTTCTCTCTTTCTTTCTTTCTTTCTTTTTCTTTCTTTCTTTCTTTCTTTCTTTCTTTCTCTCTTTCTTTCTTTCTTTCTTTCTTTTTGTCTCTCTCTTTCTCTCTTTCTCTTTCTTCCCTTTCTTTCCTATCTTTTCTTTCTTTCCTTTCTTTTTCTTTCCCTTCTTCACTCAGCTATAGCCTTTTGCATTAGTTCACTGTCTGACACTCACTGCTCCTCCCAATTAAGTGCCACTGGAAAATGTCATTAATATGCTCTATGTCACCTCCTCCTGATAGCTGGTGGAGAGGTTTCACAGCGCCAGGCCTGGAAGCTCCCCCAGCAGCTGCCCCAGCCCCCCCAGCATTCCCCACCTCAGGCAGGGAGGAAGCTCAGACACCTGTGTGCACATCCCAAGTACAAACTCCTGTGACAAACTCCTTTTCCTGGGGAAGAAATGCTTTACAAATGCACTCCCTGGGCAGCTCCTCCTCCCACGGTACTGCTGGGGAGCCAGAGCTGCCTGCTGAGTGCAGCATCTCCTCAGAGCAGCACCAGCCTGGGCACTGCCTCTCCACTGCTCAGGTAACCAGGGACAGCAGGGGCTCTGCAGGGGATGGGATGCAGGAGGAACCCCTGGGGTGATGCACCGTGCCCAGTGCCATGGTGCCACCTCTCCCAGGCGCTGCCCAGCTCGGGCTGCAGGAGCTGGGCTGCCTCTGCCTGCGAGTGACCAGCCCTGGTGCTGCCAGCCTGGTTTCATCGCTGTTCTGTCTGATCATTGCCCAGAGGGCTGACAAGGACAGAGATGTCCTTCTCTTCCTGGGATTGCAGAGGAAACCCACAGAGAGGATTTCTGTCTTTACAGCATGAGCAAACAATTGGCACTGCTGCTTCCTTCTGCCTCCCAGGGCACCCAGATGGAGCAACACAGGGGTTTAGATGGTGGATGCTGCTGCCTATTTCCCAATAAGCATCTCCTTGGAAAAGCTGCTTGGGTGAACATTCAGGAAGAGCAGCCAAGTCCACACACCACACTCACCATGGCCAGTTCAGCCACGAGAGGCAGAAGGGCCTTTTGTATGATAAATTCCGGCAAAGGCTTATTCCAGCACGCCAAAGGGGAATCAGAGACAAAAGAGCTGGCCATGTGGTGTGCACAGGGTTAATTAGGGGTCAGTGGCCAATGGTCCAAAGGCACTGGGGTGGCACAAAGGGCAGGGCAAAGGGCACTGCCCTACAGGGGAGACGCAGAGCCAGCCACCAGGGATACCACAGCCAATGAGGGAACAGGGAAAGGAGAAACTACCAGAGTTTGGGACATATGGGGAAAGGAACTGGGGTGGTTCATAGTGTTGTGCAAGGCTCCATCGGGAAGTTTTCTCTTGCAGCCTAGGTGGAGACTCTATAGCATAATTTAGGGCAAGGCCCTGGGGATTGCCCTGAGGGATTCAAAGGATTCCACACCCAGACACACAGGGAGCAGGCAGGGCCTGATCCCCCAGCCACAGACCTTGCAGAGGCTCTTCCAGAAAGGCCTGAAGGGAATGAATTGTTGAGAGATTGAATGAAGAGTTCAAAGCACCTCAACAAAACCAAGGAAGTCTCATGTAACAACTTCAGTTGGCTAGTTTATCTGACAAACCTTTCTGTGACATTCCAAGCTATGTTAATAAACATCCTGGAAATCGACCTGTCAGAATGGTGATGTCTAAGTATGACACCTTCTCCAACATCTGATTTTGTTCTGTGCTGCACTGGAGCAGGGACAGAAGCCATCTGAAATGCTTTCAAGCTTGCCAAGGGTGAATTTGTCCCCTGTCCAACATCCAGCACAGCTGCTGGCAGCAAAGGCATTCCTGGGAAAGCCCCAAAGCCACCCTGTTCTGGTACATCCCAACAGCAGGTGTGCTCCTGCGCAGGCTCCTCACAGGTCCCAAAGCAGCAGCACTGCTTTCTGCTTGAACCCCACTTGGACAGGGACAGGGAAAGAATTGTGGAACGGTTTGGTTGGAAGGGACCTTAAAGTTCATCCAGTTCCAGCCCTCCTGCCACAGTGAAGCCACCCCAAAAGGGCTGATCCCGTTGCAGTTTCTCATTTAGCAAGAGACAAGTGACCCACTGGTGCTTGCTGTGCTACTGCTCTCCCGTGGCTGATGCCACAGAGCTCACTGGTGGACTCAGGGTGTTAAGGGCTGCTCATACCAGGATTACAGGGAGACAACCCCCACAGTAACCTTGGGAGAACTTTCTTGCACCCAGTGATTTTTAATGCCAACCTTGCTGTACTAACCACATCTTTAAGCACCATCCATCAGGCCTTCAGCTCAAACATTTGTTTGGCTGAAAAGGGTTTTAGAGCCACTCTTTTGTCACAGTGCTGAGAGGTCTTCTCTGTAATTTGTTCCACTCAGAAAATAGAATGAAAACGTTTTTAAAATGATGCCAGAATCCAATCCCTCCTCCTGTGATTCAATCCACAGCTAGCAGAGAACAAAGCCTCACAAGGAAGGGGCTCTCCACTAAGTAACCCTTGATTAGAGATGTGAAAGCACCATTCCATTTGGACACTGGGCTGGACGGCGCTCACAACTGGCCCTTTTCCCTGAGCCAGGGCTCTCCTGTGGCACTGGGATTTATGTTCTCCCAGCTGATCAGCCGGTGCTGAGTGCTCTGAACGCTGCTATTCAAACAGAGGCACCCTGTGGGGGAGGCTGGGCTGGGCTCTCTCCTCACACCGCCTGCCAAATCCACTTGGCTTCTCCTGCAGCTCCTGCAGCAAGGGGGAAGGAGGGGCACGTGAGCCCCTGGGACAAGCAGGCCATGGTTGGCAGTGCCAGAGCAGGTCCCTGTGACTGCCACCCACCCTCCATGGCAGCCAAGGTGACGATGATGATGGTGGTGGCACACCAGGGGGCCCAGCCTCATGCCCAGAGCTGAGCCTGCTGAACACACACCAAACCTCATCCCTCCCATGCAGGGGAGCCACAAGGACAGGAGGGGTGTCTGTCACACACAGGGCACAGCGTGGCCCTCCCATGAGGTGCCTGGGCCTCCTGGGAAGTCTGGAAGTGATGGAATTGAAGGTGGAAGCCAGCGAAGAGCCTGGGGAGGAGGGATCTCAGGGAAGGAGGGGTGACAGGAGGGCTCCAGGGGGAAATACAGGGCCCCTGATGGGGGCACTGCTGCAGCATCTGCTGATGTACCTGCTGCTGCTGCTGCTGCAGGAGGGAAATGCTTCCTGTGGCAAAGAGCTCATACAACAAGTGCTCCATTCTCCACCTCCCTGCTGGGAGGGCTGCTCTGCCTTCAGTGCAACAGCAGCAAACACACCAGGAAAAAATAACCACAGGGCAGGAAGAAGAAGGCGTGTCCTTTTGTAGAGTGGGCACAACCTGTTTTCACTTTGCCAGCAAAGCCTTCTCCCCAGCTTCAAGGCAGGCACTGCAGTGAGTTACCACAGCCCTGGGTGCAGCAGGAGCCATGTGCTCAGGATTTAATACAAGGCACTTGATTTATTTTTTCTTCTGATACTGGGCTTGAAGTCTGTGAACTGCAGCAGTTTAGAGAGTTTAATCCCACAAAGGTCCGAGCAGAAGAAACAGAGAGACCAAACGTATCCAGCCACACTGATATGTCATCTCTCAAATGGCACACCAGGCTGCAGAGACACTGCAGTGACCTTTGTCTCACCATGTCCCCAAGTCAACATCCATGAGAAGCTTACTTACAAATGCCAGTTTTAATCCCTTTCCAACTCCCTACAATATTTATGCCCAAGCCAATGCTACAATCCATTCAATAATTGTCATTCCTCAGGTCTATTTGTAACTTCAGAAAGCCCATCTGGGATGCTGAAGGCTTGGCTACGTTCAGAGAAGATCAATACAGCATGTAGGCAGAGAAGAACAAGGCAGCTGACCAGGAGAATTGAGAACCTGACAAAAGGAACTGAGGATGATATTAATTTTGTGGGATTTTAGGCATTTAATACCTTTTGAGAGAGGCTTCTTTACTATGATGGAGGTTAGCACCTCCAGAACATCATCAACCATCATGTCTCCCACATGTGTCACTCTCAGCCTCTCCTCCTCTCTCAGCGATTCAGGAGAGGGCCACCAAAGAACCTGGCAATGTGGAGGCACAGAAAGGACACAATAGGGAGGGATAATCCATCAGGACCAACACCAGTGTGAGAATCAGGAGGTTTAAAACAGCCCTGGTTAATCTGTTGTTGGAAACAAGGAGTTAAAGGCTAAAAGGGCTCAACTTGAGGAGGGTAAAGGAGCTAAAAAGGAAACTATTTTCCAGGGGAGGGCTGGGAAGCTCAAGCAGGGAATTCATGACCAGGCCTCAGCACTCTCTGTTCCTGTCCTCAGTTTCTGAGTCTGTAACTCAGCGCTGAAATTGCAAGGATGAGACATGCACAACACAAACTCCCTTCTCCCAGCTCCAGCTCGCAGTGGGAGCATTTCAGGACACGCTGTGCCGCTGTCAGGGCGTGCAGCTGACTGCCTTGGATCCCCTCTGTGCTCAATGGGTGTCAGCTGCCTGCCCTCACCCAGGCCCCAGCCCCATCCCAGCAGTGGTGCCCCCGAGCCCGGAGCCTCCCCGGGGCTGAGGGCTCCGCAGGGCTTGGCCAGCACTGCCCGGGCCAGCCGGGAGGTGCTGCTCCCACCCCCTGGCTGCCAGACCAGCAGGATGGATGGGCAGAGCTGCCTGCCAGCCCTGCTGCCAAGGCAGAGCAAGAACAATTTTGGATAATAAAAGCTGGAATAAGGAGATGCCTTGGAGAGCGCGCTGGAATAGCGCTTTGCGAAGCTTCAATTTAAAGCCTTGTTTCTACAGCCAATGCAGTCGTAAGGGACATTAGCCTAATTTCTGTCAAGAGAACTTGCCAACACTGCAGTATTTAAGATAGACACTAAAGATGTGTTTTGTCTCACAGATAGATCACTGGGAAAGGAAGGAGCTGTGCCACATTTGGTTCACAGGAAAATAAATTGACGTTCTCCCTGGGCCGAATTGGTGGATGCTGTTTTATAACACCACATGCACGAGCAGTCTCCCATTTTATCAGTGTGCATCTGAGATTGGTGCCAAATCCACTAGATAGTGGGGTTAGATACAGGAACCCACAGGGACATGCTTCAAACGGGCACCCAAGGACACAGATCTGGGCATTTTCCAGCCACAGAGTATCTGAAACATTGGGCCATGTCCTGAAGGGTCAGATCCTTCTACTGATGGTGCTCACCAGCTGAGCCACAGCTAGAGGGGTGGGATTTAGGGGCCAAGGGGAGAAAACTGGTGATAGAAGAAGAGAACTGTCTTGGCTTCCTCAGGACCACCAGCAGGAACTCACCTGGCCTGGTTCTTAGAGATGGTTCATGGTGAGTCAGTAGAAAGCAAAGAAAAGAGAGGTTGTACCCTGCAGCTTTAGGAGAGCATGCTCCTGCCCCCATCATACCCCACTTTGGGGAACTAAAACATTCCCAGGAGTCCGAGTGTATTAAGGCTGGCATGGCTCCACAAGTCCCACGTGCCAGCCTTGGAGCTGGGTTTGAGACATGCCCAAGATAATGTTGGTGCCACGGCACAAAGCCTTGTCCCAGACTTGCAGCTTCTGCAGTGGAAAGTTGAAAATGCCCTTTTATTTGCAGTTGTTACACGGAAATAACAGCCATGTAACCTTGTCCCAGCCTTGGAAAAGAAATCAGCTTGCAGAGGAAGCCTGAGGGAGCGCGACCCTGAGCTGCAGGCTCGAGGGCAGGAGGGCGGCTCTGCTCTGCCACGGATTCTGCCCTTGCAGAAGAACTAAATCACTACAACAGCCAGAAATGTCCCTCGGGAAGGAAATCCTCTCAAAGATAAAGCAATGACTCAGTGTAGTTTTAGCATGCAGCCAGGAGAATTTACATTGCCAGGAAGGCTGAGAGCTCTGCCACAGAGACAGAAGCGCAGCATCATCAAACAGCCCCACAGCAGGCCCTGCACAGAGCACGGGCTCTGGGTGCTCACTGCCAAGCCACGAGGCTGGGCTCTGCATTTTGGGACCCCACAGACTCAAATCACAGGGACAGCAGCAGGGATGTGGTCCAGCCAAACTCCCTTGGGACAAACCCACCTTTCCCTTTTCTCCTCTGCAGCAGCAAGGCTGCAATCATGGCAGTGCTGGCAAACACTCCAGATCCTGCAGGGTGAGACACACAAAGCTCAGCTAAACCAGGCTCAGGAGCAGAGGGGGAGTGCTCCAGCCACAGCCCCCATCCCTGGCCAGGGGTTCCCACCAGCCAAGCCAACAGCACAACAAGGATGTGCCGCAGCCCCCGGTGATTAATGAGACTGCAATTTACGTAATTATGTTAATGCTAAGTACACTCGGAGCAGTAAGTTCAAGGGAAGTGATGACACTGTAGAAGAGCACAGTTCAACACTGAGCAGTAACTCCAGCAAAAAGGGGGGAGAAAAAAAAAGCCCCTAATTATTCAGTAGCTCTTCTCCCAGATTCTCAGGGTCAGCTTGGAGGAGAAGGTGGCCTGAATTATATTTTCGTTTCCAGAACATCAACAGAATTGCTAAGTGAGTTCCAGCAGCAGAACCTGCCCATTGTTATGCATGCCAGCCCTGTCTCCTCCCCGGCTCTGCAGGGCCAGGCAGGGCTGGGCTGCCATGTCCCTGCCACCGCTGCCACCACCAAGCCCTGCTATCCCGGGGACACAGGACCAGCTCCTGTGCCAGTGCTTGTCCTGGTCCCCAGCACGGACAGACTAACTGCAACAACCAATTCCTCAGAAGCCAGGTGTAGCCTCCATGTGTGAAGGTGCAGGAGCCTGTCCAGGAAAAGCCTGAGGAGCAAACAGCCCAGTCCAGCCAGCAGAGGTTTGTGCACAGCCAGCCCTCTGCAGAGTGCCTGTTGGCACAGCCACAGCCCCTGGCAGAGGTGGAGCCTGTGCCAGGGCACGCAGAGCTGGGAAGGACTGTGCCCACACACACACAGAGCTCTTCCCCTGTACACCCACCTGGAGCCATGGAAGCATTTTGGAGCACCCGTGCTGGCTACAGTCCTGTCACTCCTCACAGGTTCCTCTGGTGCCAACAAGCTCTCACACAGATTGTGCCATCAGTGCTGATGTGCTCCAAGAGCCTCAGTCTGCAAATCCAGCTTTACAGCAGTTACCAATGCACACTGGGCTTCTGCATTGCTTCATTGAGACTTGGACTTTTACAGGGGCCTGGAGTGCCAGGACACAGGGAATGGCTTCCACTGCCAGAGGGCAGGGATGGATGGGATATTGGGAATCAGGAATTGTTCCCTGTGAGGGTGGGCAGGCCCTGGCACAGGGTGCCCAGAGCAGCTGGGGCTGCCCCTGGATCCCTGGCAGTGCCCAAGGCCAGGCTGGACACTGGGGCTGGAGCAGCCTGGGACAGTGGGAGGTGACCCTGCCATGGCAGGGGATTGGAATTGGATGAGTTCAAGGTTCCCTTCCAACCCAAACCATTCTGGGATCCAATGACTCTGCACCTCTGAAATGCTGAGATCTGCCTGCAGAGCTGTCCCAAGGGCCAAGGTCAGTGCTGGAAGCTAAAGGTGCATTATGACCACCCCACACAAAGCCAGGACAATGACTTGTTTTGCTCCTACAACACAGAACATGAAGCTGCCTGAAAAGCAAGGGCAGAAGAACTCTGCAAAGACAACAAAAAAGAGGAGACCCCACAAGCCTCATGTGACCCCTGTGTCTGATTGAAAACCAAACTGAATTAAATGAGAAGTCACAAGTTTGGTGTCTCAGGATTGCACTCAGAGCTCTCCTGGTGCCTTCCACGCTCAGCAGCAGCATCCAGCAAGAGGGAACATGCAGAAGGCAACTCAGTGATGATTAGGAAGACACATATAAAGTTATCCATCACAGAGCAACCTGTGTGCACCTACATGTCCTGCAATACAATCAGAAATCAATAGCAAGATGCAGAAATCCTCAATCACTCAGTAAAATAGAAAGAACAATTGTAATATTGATTTTAAAAGCACCACTGTAAAGACAGTTGAGAAGAAGCCTGAGAAAGCAAAGCAAAATGCCTGAATTGAAACCTTTTTTTTCTTTTCCCTCAGAAAGACATTAATAATGGATTTTCAATGCAAGAAGAAAAACTGAAACTCACACCAGATTCTCCTGGTAATAACAGCTTTCTGCAAAGCCCAGCTATTAATGTAACAGGGACATACATCAATCAAGCACACAGAAAGTACTTTGAGAGCTAAAAAAAGAGCATGCAAACATCTGCTTTTGGCAACTTAAATTTTGCCCTTAAGCACAAGGAACATAATAAATTAACAGGAGGTTGGGCTTGAACTTGTTTTCCTCCATCCTGGACCTAAATGCTGAGGATAAGGATGAAGGTACACAAACATGCTGCTGCAGGGATATGTCATGACAAAAAGTGGGCGAAAGGAGCACAATTTCATTTGTGTTTTCATTTGAGAACACTGGTGCAAGAGGACACCAAGCAGGGGTGTAGCATCTCCCTGTGTGCAGTTCAGGGAGCTCCTGTGAACCCATATCCACCTCCAGCATCCTCAGCACATCCAAGACTGCTGGAGTGGTCCCACAGTGGAGTGACAACGTGCCAGTGTGCTCCAAGGTGCCCATGGCTCCCCCCTCGCCCAGCTGCTTCCCTGCTCCCTGTGGAGCTGTGGTGATTTTGGCAGCTCCTCGGTCCCTCAGTGTTCTCGTCAACCACCACATCACACCTGGGGTCCATCCACGCAGCCTAGAACTGCCTGGGGTGTCCCAGCAATGCCAGAAAAGCTGGATTGGCACCAGGGGAATGGCTGCAGAAAGCAGCTGGGGTGTCCCCACGCCTCTAGTGTCTCCCCCCTTGTAAAACACAGCAGGTCAGAGCAAGTGCTGGAGATAATGAACACAATTTATGGATTCCAGCACAGGAGGCTGCAGGCATGGCTGCAACTAAGTCTTAATAAATTCTGAAGAGTGACACCATAAAATGGCATTATGGAAGGCTGTATTTATTGTCTCCCCATGCTTCCGTCTCCAAGGTGCCACGTTACACTTAATAACAGTTTTCTCCCCAGCTGCCAGTGTTGCAAACCCTGACAGGCTAATGGTCAGGCCAGCCCTCCCCGAACACACACATCTCACCCAGTACACAGCTTCCATGGCAGGAACAGGCAAAAAGGATTAAACCAGTGCTGCCCAGCTGCTGCCCAGCCTGTCCCCTCCATGCTGGTTCTGCAGGGCTCCCTGCCACGCAGCAGGACAGGAGTTCTGTCCCTGGAAGTGATGCAGAGGAGGAGCAGCTGCTGTGGGGTGGTACCTGCATGCCCAGTGTCCTGCTGGGAAAGGAGCATCCCTGCCCTGCCCTGCTGGGAACACCAAGGCCCTGCCAGCAGAGCAGCCCCACCTGAAACTACTGCCTGCTGTCACAGTAAGCTCCGGGCATGGCACCAGCACAGCCCTGGGGGGAACCATGGGGAACCACAGATCCTCATGGAGAACCAGAGATCCTCATGGAGGACCAGGGAGAACCAGAGATCCTCATGGAAGACCATGGAGAACCAGAGATCCTCAAGGAGGACCATGGAGAACCAGAGATCCTCAAGGAGAACCATGGAGAACCAGAGATCCTCAAGGAGAACCATGGAGAACCAGAGGACCCCTGGTTCCTCGTGCCAGAAGGACAGGAAGCCTCACCATTCAGCATTCCCAGCTCCACTACAACTGCAGTGTGCACTTCCATGGTTCCATATTTAGCTTTTGGGCCATGCATACAGTTTTTCTGGAGCATAATCTCCACTGAGTTTCTTGTTCTCCCTGCTGGTGTAGTGTTCTAAGCCTGCAAGAAAATCACTTTGAGCTTCAGGCAGTGCCTTGGGTGTGGATGGAGACTTGACAAGTATAAAGATGCTGCTGTTCCATCCCTGCCTGTATCACCTGCACTGCAAAAGGCACAAAAAAAATCATGTGAACCATCTTTAGTTCTCTTCAGAATACAAAAAGGTAATAAAAATGCCCAAACTCACATCTATCAGTTTATCAAGTACAGCAAGCTGTACAAATAGGAGTGCAGGTGTGTTTGGCACTCACAGTGGATGGAGCTGAGTGTGAACATCTCCTCACCCAGTGTCCCCCCTCTGGCCTCCGTGTCCCTCCTCTCTTGCCAGCTGACAGTGACCACTCTCCTCAGCAGCCTGGCTCTGCTCCTCCTCCAGGACAAGTCCTTTCCCCTTCAGAAAGCAAACCAAAGGTTTGGAGAGCACCTGAAGAGATCAGTGTGTGGAAGGATGATGAAACAGGAGTCAAGTGAAAGCCCCTTGGCTTCTCTTCCAGCAAAGGCTCTGCCCTCATGGACCCCCTTCCCTGCAGCCTCTGGCTCCTGGCTCCAGCCCTCTGGACCCACAGCTCCCCAGCAGCTCAGACATTTCCTGCTGCCTCTTTTCAGAGGAGCCCTTTCTGTGCTTCCCCTGCTCAGACTGGAGCTGATGTTAGTGGGGCAGCAGTCAGCACCGCCACCAGGGCCTGCAGCTCTCTGTGAAGCCACTGTGAGATTTTCTGTCTTGAAACAGCACTGCCAGACAGTCCCTGATAGCTGAGCCTGGAAACACCTCTGGGATCAACCCCTGCTCCAGCAGTGTCCCCTCCAGCCCTAGGGCTGTGCTCAGGAGGGTCTGGGATGTCCCAGGACTCCATCACCTCTCTTGTGGAGATGGCCTGCTCCAGCCACCCTGCAGTAACAATTTTTCTGTGTTTAAGCAGTGTTTTCTGTATGTTTTGCTGCTGGGATGGCAGCACAGCCAGTGGGGCAGCAGCCACTCCTCCAGCATTTCCTCAGACAGTCTATAAATACCTGCACTCCACCTGTAAAACCCATCACCATGTGCACCCCCCTTACAGCTCCAGCTAATCCAGATACAGCCAGGGACAACAATTTTTTTGTGTATTATCTGGTGAAGAACAGACAGATAACTGTAATTAGTAGCACCCTGGTTAGGTGAAATGGTAGTGTAATTAATGAAGATCAGGTAGGCTTTGTTTCAGATAAGGAAAGCAGCAGATTCTATCAAAATGTAAATGCAGCTCAAAATCCAGCCTCAGTGATCACTTAGAGGTGCTTTTAGAAACACCACCAGCCTGAGATGCAGAGGTTTCGCTTGGGCTGAATGACACATCCTAAAAATAAACCCTGGTCCGGGGCTAACATGTAAATTGTTGATTAGATCTATTTATTCACACCCCGCAGTGATGGGGGAGACTCGCAGCTCCCTGCTCCTCCTCTGGCTTTGCAGGATCACAGGCACATTCCTGTTATTGCTGCTTGCAAGGACTCTGCAACACTGGGAGCTCTCCAGCAGCTGAAACAGCAGCAATTCCAAGTGACAGGCTGCATACATTAATTCTGTATTCACATAACATCCTGTTGCAAGTGAATGACCCAAGCAAAACTTCCTGCAGTCTGAAGGATCAGGCAGAAAAATCAGAAGAGAGGAGCCTGAGTCTTTTGACTCAGAAATGTTGTCCCTCACTAGAATTTCCAACACCACCACCCTTACTCCTTCCAAAATGTAAACACATAATAAAAAATTAAACGTTAATCTGGCATGGAAGAGTTCTTTCAATAAATGGGAATTAGCTGTACAAAACATCAGGACAGACCCAAGGAGATTACATTTCCTTCCCCAGCTTTTGCTAGTAAAGCAGGGCTGGAAAAACAGAGCCATATTTATTTTTTAACTGGGAAGCTTCCTCAGGATGCCAAAGGAAGCAGCTTCAGTAAAGCAGAGCCATTTGTCTCAGTGTGCGTTCAAGTAAGAACAAATGCAAAACCAGCTTCTAGACCTCAAGGAGCATCAAATAGCTTTTTAATTTATGTCCCAAATTCCCTGCAGATTCTGAAATGAACAGAGGGCAGGATTCAGAGAAAATGCCTCACTCAGTCAAGACAGCTGGATGGATATTCTGAGTTTTCCTCAGAGGAGAAGGTGCTTTTGCACCAGAATGGAGCAGGCACAGCACGTGGCTCTGGAAGGATCTGTGGAAAAAGCAGACCTGTTGCTTGTGTGACCCTATAAATAAATGTATGGAAAACTGAATAACTTAGGAAAGAAAAAGGAGAAAAAAAAAGAAACTGGAGCCCCATCTGAGCAAGAGGACAATTTGCAGGCAAGAGCTGTGAAGGAGCAAGTGAAATATTCCTCACAGGAGCCATCTGACTGTGCTGACTGCTGAAAACCCTCTGGCCTTGTCCCTGCCTGCCCAGAATCAGCTCTGTGGAAGTTTCAGTAAGTCAGGCCTTAACCCATGGCGGAAACTGCAGGGAGGAAGGGCCTGAGTAAGACCATGGAAAACACTCCCTAATTATGGAAAAAGATAATGCTGCAAAACTGTGGGTAAGGGATGTATATGATGCAGACTGAACAGCAAGGAAAAACCAGGGATTAGCCCCTAGAGCCAAGCTCTTTTGTAACAACTGCCACACACATCCCAAGGCCCAAATCCAGCAGCTCCTGGAGCACATGGCCACATGTATCCTGGGAAAAGGGCTCAGAAATGGTCATCCTGGCCACAGGCTCAGACACCTGTGCTCCAGCAAACCTTCATTCAGGGCAGGGTCTGGGTACAGAGACAGCAATGCCAAAGGGACAGATGTGGAAGGAGGTGGAAAGATGGTGCATCCCCTCAGGGCTGGGGCTGCCTCCTTCACCACCAGCAAATGACAGCAAACACAGGAGAATGGGCTGAAAACACAATGTCTGCAAGATATCTATAGGTCAGGGTTTAATTTATGACATTACAGAATAAAGTTGACAAATTTAGGAAAAAAAAATCTCTGCAGGAATGCCTGACCCCAGAGCTGCCAGCCTCTCCCAGAGTGTGTGGTCAGTCACATCCTGCAGCAAACACCAAACACTGCAGTGCCTGCAGTGCCTGTCCCACACAAGATCACACATTTGAAGCCTGAGGGAGTCGCTGTGATTATGTTTGATTAAACCTTCATAACTGTTTCAGTAACCCTGGGACCCAAGTCCCATGTTTTGAAAGCATATTCCCCCAGAAATTTCCCATTTCCCAAGGAAAATGTTGGAGCTGTGGGCCTGCTGTGGCTTGCTGGCTTTGGAAAGAGGAGAGATGCTAGCCAGACTGGAAATTCAAGATAACCAAGGCTGGAGGCACTGCCAAAACATTTCAGAGGAGGGAAAACATTTTTTTTCCAAAGCATTGTTACAAGCTTGAAATAAATGTGCAGACTGTTAGATAAAGACAGAGATAAAAATTGGCCTGTTATTAAATACCTCTTCTTTAATGAGGTTCATCCTTCTAAACAGCCATGCAAAGGTTATTAGAACTATTGCAGCAAATCCAGCCTACTTGCACATAAAAACCAGAGCAAGGTATTCCTCATCACCCAGCACACATTTGAGCACCTCTCAGCAGCTCACAGGCTCACAGCTTTCCCAGCTTGGCAGGGAGGAGATAAAAGCAAGGAATGAGATGTCTTCCCTGGGAAACAGTCTCTCTTCCTTCAAAGCACTTTTCCCCCACCAAACAATGTACATTTAACCACGGGAATGGTTCCACTGCTGATGTCTGCTGCTATTGCACCACCAGCAGCCTGAGCATCATTAAAGTGAAGTTTGAAATTATTCTGAAAGCTGCAGCTTAATCTCCTCCTGTTGCACTAAAACCACTGCTTGACTCTCAGCACCTCATCCCCTGGTTTATGGCCACTCCTGACCACCTGGAATACCCTGCAGGGCTCAGAATTCCACAAACCACTAGCAGGAGTCATGGCTTGGCTCATGGAAACACAGCCCTGCACCCTTGTTTTGGTAGTGCCCACAGCCTAGCCCATGGCTCTGTGTTACAGAAGCTCAGATTTTATTCTGGCTGCTCAGAAGCACAGTTAGTTTTTGGCAGAAGGAGCATCCCTGCAAAAGTCTTTTGTAACCAGTTTGAAACCAGAACATCATGGCCAGTAAGGGACAGGACTGACCTGACACACCAAAAACCCACCCCAAGCCCACTCTGCTACTTAACCTGAGCAAGCATTGTAGGGCTTTTCCTCACCACACCAGTGCTGCCAGGACACTGCCACTTCTGCAAATGACAGAAGTTTCACCTGCATTTGGGGGGCAAAAGCTGGCTCCCAATTCATGGAATTGGGGGTCCCAATTCTGTACAGAAATGCTGAAACCAAGCTGCAGGGCAGGACATTTGTGCTGTGATTCCCTGCCCAGAGCTGGCATCCTTCAAACACATCCTCCTGCTGGAGCAGGGGGCTGGGAACCCCTGTCTGCTCACTGTCCCAGCATCTCCTGAGCCCCAGTCCTGTCCTCTCACCAACAGCTGGAGGGAAACATCACCATCCCTCTTACCCAGACCAGGACCAGGGCATGGAGGGTGTGCTTGGTGAGCCCCATCTGCCTGGCACTGCCCCACACGCCAGGCAGGAGCAGCACCTGGAGCTTCAGCCCTGGCACTTCTGCCAAGGACTTGGAATTAGGCACAAGTGTTAGGGACACTGTGCTGCCTGTGATGTGAGGATGAGGGGCAAAGGAAAGCTCACAAGGGTAGGAAGCTGAGAGAGGAGCCCATGAAGGCAGCTGGCAATAAAAAGGACAGGCAGGAGATAAATTAAGGAGATGGAAAGCCTCCCATGCTAGAAGTCAGATTGAAAACAAGTAGAGGGAGAACTACCAGGGACTATAACTCAGCTTCCAAGCACTGAACATTTGCTCTGAAGTCAGTCTGGCCTTTCCTACCTGCGGGAATCATCCTCCAGCTCTCCTCTTGCTGGCCAGACAAGATTATAACAACTCCAGAGTCGAGATTCCTCCCATCTGCATATCACTAACAAGTCATTTTATAAAGAAACGTGGAGAAGAAGCATTTCATCTAGTATAGATGAGGTTTTTAAAATTCCATTTGCCTTCCCTCTGTATGCAAAACCGTGCTGATCTGATGAGGCTCCTATTTCCTGGATTAGACATGTCAAACTTTGCAAAAATGAGCATACCCTGGTGGTTTCACTCTGTATTTCACAGCCCTCTCTTGACTGTGCTGCTATAAATATTTCAGAGACCTGGCCACCACTGTCTCAGTTAGGTCTGGGTCAGTGAGAAGCCAATGGTTTGGACAGTGATGAATTCAGCAGAGCAATTAGCAAGAGTTGTTGCAGCTCAGGACATCCCAGCGAGCAGCAGGAGCAGACAAGGTGTGAGGGGACCCTAAGCAGCAGCCAGGTCACCCCCACGGGCTGTGGCACAGGCCTGGAACAGATCCTGCTGCCTCCTGCCTCCCCTGCCTCAGGAACCTCCTGTCAGCCAAATCAGTGCGGCCTCATTTGGCCACTGGAATCCCCTGGAGGACAGATTGGCAGTGAAACTGGGCTAAGGTACTGCCCATCCTCAGCCCTGTCCTTGCACAACAAGCCCTTCAAAGCAGCCCTGAAAACACCTCCCTGCCGTGGCTGCCTGCAGAACTGGGCTCCCACAGGTGTAAAACCTTGTTTGAGCAGCAAATGAGACGGGAGGAGACCTGTGACAAGCAGGAGCAGCAAAGGTAGCCTGAGGATCCTTGGGAACTGCAGCCATGGATATTTAAATGCCAAGCAATGTATCACTGGCTCCCTGCTGAACATGAGATGGTTTCATCTTTGCAGAAGCAGCACCAACAGTATGCTCACATCAGCTTCACTCTGGCAGCCTGACCAGCAGCAGCAGCTGTGGCTCCTTGGTTTTTAACTGGGAAATCATTGGGCACTGCAGAAAATTACTCTGGGCAGCACAAACAGCGGGGAGTCACTGCAGGTTCAGCTCTGCAAGGCAGAGCTTTAACCACAGCTGAAGGTGCAGGCCAGCTGAGCTCCCTGCTCTGCCCTGAGACATCCATCCAAAGCCCAGAGAGATCCACGCTGCACTGTGCCAGTCACAGTGCCAGGCTCTGCTCCATCCCTCCAGTCTGCAGGGAGCTGCTCTGCAGCAAAGGCAGCCTCTGTGCCCCACTGCTGCCTCTCTGCAGAGCAATCTGTAAATATTTTGATATTTGGGCAGTGGAGGTTCTCACTTGTCCATCTGGATTGGAAACTGGACTCATTAACTCCCAACTGTCAACTGGAAAAGCTGCCAGAGGGTTTCTGCCACATTAGGGAGCAGCAAAGCACTGCTGCCACGGGGATGGGCAGAGCAGAGCCCTGTGCAGCCCCAGCTCTCCACTCATCACTGCTGGGGGGTGATTAATGCCCTTTTCCTTTCCCAATTAAACCCCTGCCTCTAATATCCTTGCTCTGAATCTTCACAGCAAACTCTTCCCAGAGGAGCCACTGCTGGGTGGAAAATTTCCCACCACTGCTGGGTGGAAAATCTGCTGCTCAGTGATACAACTAGATGGCCAGAGAAATCCAACTTCCAATCATCATCAGGAATGCTGAACAAAATATTGGGAGATTTGGTGCCCAAATAACAAAAGTAAAATATGTTCCAGCTCCCAAGGGTACTGTCACATGGAGAAAGTGTATTCTGAAAGAAAAAAGACTGCAGAGGAAGCACAACTTCAAACAAACTCTGTTACCTGACCATGAGGAGTCAGAGCAGGGGTGTGAACCTTCATTCAGAGGAAACAGCAATCCCACTCACTAAACCCCAAAAAACCTCCAGGTTCCTGTGGACTCCAACCATGGACAGAAGGAAAAGCCCCACAGATGATGCCCAAAAGTCTAAGAGCAGAGGTGCTGGAAGCCTCTCTGGGGCACACATCTCCCTTCAGTCTGAGCCTGCACCTGGTGCATTATTTAGTGCCAAGTGAGAAAGAAGCAATGCCTAACCAAGTGTTAAAGGGCTTTGGGAAGTTTTACCAACCTTTCCAGAGCCGTCAGCTCCGGCTGCCTGGCAGAAGAGACAACTGATCTTGCTTCCAGACTACAGGCAGCACAGCTCTTAGGGCAACTGTCTCTCTGTTTGCATCCAGCCACCTCCAGCAGCTTGAAGTGTGCTCAAAGTGCAAGGAAGCACTTGATCAAAATCCAGCTCACACTGTAGACAGCGAGGAACAAGCGCCCAAAGCATTACAGACACAACAACAATCGAATTTGGGGAGGGATTTGACAGGTTACAGGTTGATGACACTGCTGCAGTCCCGGTGAAAATGTGGATTGATGCAATTAGCAACAGGGAACGGGAAACTCAGCAGAGGAAAACTGGGAACACATTTATAAAAGATGAGCTGCTGCACCATTGTAGAGAAGCACAAAATCCTGCGTGAGCTCAGAACAGGAACAAGTTGAAACAGGAGTGAGATGGGGGAAACGCAGCTCCAAGCTTCCTCCCAGTGCTCAGAACTGTAGATCCAAATTCTAAATTCAAACACTTGAATTTGCTTCCCCCAGAGAGACTGGCCTAGTTTGCCGCAGGGATACAACGGGAGAGGGAGTGGGGGTGTCCTGGAGACATGGGCAGCAGAAGGCAAACCCTGAGCCCAGCCAGGCTCTGCTCAGCTGCCAGTGAGTGCAGCCACATGGAAAACATGGCAAGATGCAGAACCAGTGGGATGGACACGCTGCCAAGGTGCGTGGCTCTGCTGCAGCACCAAAAGGTGAATCCCTGTGCAGCCACAGCAGCAGCTGTGCCAGGTCAGCTCCCTGCCAGCCAGAGCTGAGCTCACACTGGGAAAGTGTGGCCAGAGGCTGCAGGGATGGGCTCATGCTGGCAGCAGGGCCCCAGCCTTGGCTAACACGTGCTGAAGGTGTCAGTGCCACTCCTCACAGGGATTTCACTGCACAAGAACCCCAGGAGACAGAAACCCAGGCTGACAGCAGGAGACCAAGGCCGGCTCCTCTTTGTGCCACGTCCCCAGTGCTGGCATCTATAGCAGTCAGAACATGAGGCAGGACACCATTTAAGTCTTTACAAGAGTAACCAAAATTACTCTCCTCTGTGAATACTGACAAGCTCCCCACTTCCACAAGCCCTTCACTGCATGTGCCCAACATGGAATAACTACAAAAATGAAGCGGAATAAGGCACCCAAGCAGTGGAGAAGGTGCTTGTGAAAAAACCCTGCAATGAGGTTTCTAATGATTGCAAGTATGTACATGTTCTGCTCCAACAAAGCTGGTGGGGATCTGCCAGGCTGACTAATGAGCAGTGACACCACACACCTTCCATACATAATGGTACGGAAATGGAATATAAGTATATACTGCAGCTCTGTGGAACGCAGGGGCTTTTGTAGCCATTTATGTTATACAAAGATTTACATTTGGAAAAGTCATTCTGCTATATCTGGCAGAAATTTCAAGACAAATGGAACCCATACTTATTCTTTCAATGATAATACTGAGCACAGGATAAAGCTCTTAAATTCAGAGCACTTTATGAAAATTAATTACTACTTAGTTCACCCTTGTGAGGTGGGAAGGTATTACACCTGCATATACATGAGGACACCAAAGCACAAGTGGATTAAACAGCTCGTTCAGGATCCCAGAGACAGGCTAATTGTTGAAATAGGTATGTACATGTGCATCTGTGTGTGTTTGAATGGGTTTGGCCCCTCCAGAGCCTTCTCAGCACACAGAGGCCAAGCTGCTCTGCTGGGCTCCTCTCACTACAGAGTCCCAGGCATGTCTAATGAAAGACACCAACCCAAAGAAAGGGAAGAGATTCTTTGTGGTTTGCACAGATGGAAATAAAAGCTAGCTTTCAAACAGGCGAGGAACAGAAAAGCCATTGTTAAAAAGCTGTGCAGTGCTCCAGTGACAGCTCCTAATCAGCTTGCCACTGAGCAGCGCCACACCAGAGCACAGCAGACCTGGGAATCCACGTGCCAACAAACGTTATAAAACCTGGCCCTTGACAAATGAAGAGAGAAAGGGCTGTGGAGCCAGTGACAGAGACAGCCCCCCCCCCCACAGGGGGTTGGCAGCCCACTCCTCCTGCTCCAGTGACCTGAAAGCCCTGGAGCAACCTCTCCCCTCCTTGGACGCTTTGCTCACCACCTCCAGTCCCTGCACTGGGTCACCGAGTCCTCCTCTCTGTGTGAGCACCAGCACCACAACACAACCTTTCCATCCATATTTAACTACAGCACACAGCCCCCTGGAGAAAAGTGAGGAAGAATCCAACAGAAGCCATAGGAAGGTTTTAGGGAGACTGAATTTTCTGCCCTGGAACTGAAATTAGGTCAGGGCATCCACCAAGTTGGACACAATGATGCTTGTAGGTGCCTTCCAACTCAGAATATTCCATGATTCCATGACTCTACCATCAGCCACAGACCAATAGAAAGAGGGCACAGCATCTCCATCCTGTTGATGGTGTCCCTGAAGCACAGCTGGATTGAACAGCTGGGTACCACAAGTTACCAGCCTGGAGAGGAGGAAGACATGAACACCCTGTGTTGTCCTTAAATTCAGTGGGGCCCAAATTTCGCCCCACAGTTACACCCATGTGCAAAGAAAGATGGAATAGCACTTCAGAAAAGGACCAATTCTTGAACCTCAGGCAGCTGAGCCCAGCAGCTCAGTACTCACAGAACTCAGGGAGGGTAGAGCTAGGCAGAGATGTTTGCTCCAGTGAAATCTATTTCAGCTCTTCCTTAAGCAGTTGGCACTGAGGTGACAGCAGAGGCCTGGTGCAGTGAGGTGTCCTGCAACCACACCCACCATGACACACTATTTAGGAATAAAAATGAGCGTCATTAATTTCTCCAGAGCAGGTAGTTTTATCTTTTCCAGAGAAGAGCAACCACACAAGGAACTTGGAATTGCTTGAGGAGAAAAATGCATTTTTGCTACCTTAGCCATATACACACAAGGCCAACTCTCACTGAGGAGAGACTTAATAGAGAGAAAAGGGGAGCAGGAGATGCTGGACACAACTTCCCCCATGCACAGCCTACTGCTGAAGCAGCTCTGAATGGGAAGCAGGGCTGAGGATTGTCTCAGAGCTGTGACAGCCCCAGCAAGCATCAGCAAGAAGCCCCAGGTGAACAAAGTTCATGAAAGCTCTTAAAAATCACCTCAGCCTTCAGAAGGAGAGCACAACACAATCCTCCCCTACAGAGACCTGCCCATCACACCTCTGACCAGCACAAAGCAGGTTTTTCACTCTATCCATCTGATGCTTTCAATAGCCAGAGGAGCTGGGTCTGGGCAAGCTCACCTTCATGAGGCCCAGTGCTCATTAATAAGAAAAAAAAAGACCAACCAAAGCAACTCAACCCCACACACTTGAGGGGTAGCCATCAGCAATTCCCTGTCACCACAAGAGAAATCCTTGTGTATGAGCCCCGGGAGCTCAGCCCAGGTCTGCTTCTGTTCAACCTTTCCATTAATAGTTTGAACAAAGAAGAGAAAGCACTTTTATAAAACCTGAAAGGATGCCCAGGAGTCAAGAGATGGAGGCACTCTGGAGGTCATGATCAGAATTGCTAAACTGAAGAAAAGTTCCCAAAACACCAACAAATCAGTAGAAAGAAAAGCAAGGAAAACAATGCAAAGAAGTGTACTTGGAAACAGCACAAACAGAGATCAAGCACAAAAACAGAGTCCAGGGGAAAGTTCTCCAGACAGAGGGAACCTGGGGAAAACTGGGGACCAGACTAAATGCGCCAGCACTGTGACACCACAGCTCCAAAGAGCTGAACTCCCCTCTGTGATCCAGAAACCTAAAATACCCAGTTCTGGGCTCTGTGCTGGTATCAGCTCTGAGGTACACACAGACCAGAGGGTCTGGGCAGCCAGCAGAGCAGTCAGCAGTATAAAACATGCTGCCCTATACCAGCTGTGGAGGGGTTTCTCCATCCCTGCTCCCTCCAGGGCCAGTCCCAGCTCTCAGATTTTAACAGGGTTTACTCACAAGGAAAACTAGCCACAGGACTCCCCACTCTGTGAAGGCAAGACACAAACTGGCTGCTCAGTTTGCTGCAAGGACAAGTTAGATGGGCTGTCAGGCTCTGAGAGTGGGAGTCCATCAAGGCCCAGAGGGAACTGGGCCCTGTCCAGATCTGCACTACCATCCACCACTGCCCAGCCTGGAGCCAAGCATCTCTCCCCTGTCTCAGGACAGGGGCACGGACAAGGAGGCCGTTCCAGCCCTGTATTTCCTTTTAGCATCCTCCATCTGGCTACTCCTACAGCAGTGACAAAGCCAAATGAACAGCCTTCTCTTCCCCAAAATACAACAGAGCTCCTCATCCTGCTGAGGGGCACCCACACAACACAGAGCCAGCACTGCTGTGACCGTTTCCATTCACGCCTTCCTTATCCCTCACTAACAGAGCTCGTCAAGCTTCATTTGCCACCTGCTGCTGCAGCAGAGAAGCCAGCAGGGAATGGGATGCTGCCCTGGGGGAGGGCATGGTTTCCTAGCTTCCCTCCTCCCCTTCCACCCCACTGACCTCTGCAATGCCTGAAGCCCACAGGGGCCATCACCCAGCCCTGCCCACCCCAGACACCTTAATTTGAGGGGACAGTTGTTAAAAGCCATTGCCACAAGGTGTTACAAAGCAGGTGACACCAGAACACAGCTGCACCAAACCCAACCAGCAGCTTGGGAGAAACCCAGCGAGGGGGAAAAAGCTACAAATATCATGCAAAAGCAGGGCTTAGCTCTCAGGAACGTTTCACATTTCCCAAAGACTCAGAGGGATTTGGGGTTTTGCTGAGCTGCCTCGTGAACCACAGCCAGAATGGATCTCACGGTGAGCAGGCGCCGTCTCCCTTGGCAGGGCTGCTTCCCAGAGATCCCCAGCCTTGTGTCACTTCCCAGAGATCCCCAGCCTTGTGTCACTTCCCACTGCAGGTGCTAAGAATATCTGCGTGCTCATAAAAAATAGCAACCAGCTATTGAGAACTTATCAACAAAGTGCTCGACAAATCTTAATTAAAGCTGATTCACCTCCCTCACGAGCCCGAGTGCAGCGTTATTTCTCAGAGGAGAACGCTGGGTGTAAGAGCTGAGGGGGGTTACAAAAGCCACAGAGGGAGTCAGTAGCACAGAGGATTAGCACATGGAAAGGCTGACTATTATCCCTAAATTTATCCAAATAATCCACTGCCTCACAAATTCTCAAGGTATGGCTGCTGTGCTTTCAACCCCATCTGCTCAACCCAAGCAGAAGCAGAGACAGGTGTGGGGGTGCTGGAGTTTGCCAGGTGTTTTATTGCTCAGGCTAAAGGAATTCTCCACTGTAAAAATGAAGAAGGTGGTGGCAGTAGCACCAGCCCTGCTCTTGTGCTGCTTCAGGACACAGGGACAACACTGTGGGTTCAAAGGCTGTTCTGACAGTTCACCAGGAATTGTTTCCAGCTGATTTCTTACCAAGAATCATATTTGTATCCTTTCAAATTTAGGAAATACATGGTCACACAGACAGCAGCCTCCAGGAACTCGCAACACTGCTTTCCCACCTCTGGTAGCTGGACTCCTACACTGAAGTTTCTGGGACAGCATTTTGGATACTTCCACCACAGAAATACCCTAGAGGCTGCTGAAAAACTAAGTGGATCAGGCTGGGTCATTTTAAGGCAGGACTGGGGGAAAGAAAAGACAGAAACTTAGAAGTGCATCCCTTAGTGCTACTCCCAGAGAACAAATGAATTCAAATGATCACAGGGAGCAGGAGCACTGCGGCAGCACGTTGGGTAAATGACAGGGCATGTCACCATCTTCTAACATCCCCTGGACACTTATCTGCACTTAAAAGGCTCCTGCCAGGCTGTGCACGGACCAGCCTCTTCCACAGACAGCTCCACCACAGAAATGCCTCTGCTGATCACCCTCCTTTGGCAGGCACACTGAGCAGCACCAGCGCAGGCAGCTCTGCCTCTGCGCTGCACTCAGACAGGGTTAGTTCTAGCAAAGAAACACTGCAGAATAAATAACTTAAGAAATTGTATCTATAGAGCTTGGTGTAAACCCAGACCCTCCTGAAGGTGGGCAGCATCAGAGCTCTGTCAAAGCTCACTCCTAATGCAAGTGTTAGTCAACCACTGAACTTAAACATTTTAAGGCAACATTCCAAACAGTGTTTATATACAAAATCCCATTTGCTCAGCGTTCTCCTTCCTGGCCTTTTGGAATGCATCGTTTCACCATTCTCCTGCCAGAAAACCATATGCGGGCTTGTACCAAAACAATTAAACCAGTTTTAAAATTCAGACCTCGTGTTACAGAGAGCACATCCTGAAGAAACATCCATTTTAATATCCCAGAGCTACTTCAATTTTTCCAGCACGTTTTTATTCCACAGCAGCCTGGGCACACAGTAGGCCAGAGGTCACGCAGCCTCGTGCTCCAGGCAGGATCCAAACTGGGCCCGTTGGGGGAAACTCACGTGTAAGATTTTTGTTTAAAAGCCCTGAGTGTAAGGGACCCCTGCCCTGCTCCGACTGTGTGCCTAAGTGCCCCTCACAGGGCACGCGTTTGCTGAAGCACTACAGCCGCCCAGGCTGCCCGTCCTGCCGGGCCTGCCGAGCCTCCGGGGCCGCACACGCAACGTCCCCAATGGCCCGGCCACAGCCAATGAGGGGAACCGGGGCGGCGGGCAGCCTCCACCCGGCAAGGCCTTACCGCCGGGTCCGCTCGCGCGAGGGCAACGCAGGGAGGCAGCAGTGGGTACCCCCAGGCCGGGACCAGGGCTCCGTCCCGGATCGCAGATCCCCGACCCGGAGCTACGCCCCGGCCCTCACAGGCCCCCAGCACCACCGCCCCCTGCTACCCCCCCACCCCGACTCACCGCTCCGCACTGCGCACGCGCCACCCGGCCCCAGCCGCCCCGGCCCGGCCCCGCTCTATCCAATCAGCGCCGTCCTTGCACGAGCTCCTGCCATTGGCCCCGCCCCTGGCCCTGCCCTACTCACTCAGCACGGCCCCACTCTTGGCCACACCCCCTGACCCGTGTCTGTCTCACAGCACCGCCCTTGGTCCCGCCCCCTGATCCTGGCCCCGCCCCCTGATCCTGGCCCCGCCTGTGCCCTGTGAGGCGGCGGTGGCGGCGCTGTCTTGGCCCCGCCGTGTCTCGGACTGGATTTGCCGGCCTGAGCCTGAGCCTGAGCCGTGTCCCGGGCCGATCTGAGCCATGTCCCGGGCTGAGCCTGAGCCTGAGCCATGTCCCGGGCCGATCTGAGCCATGTCATGGGCTGAGCCTGAGCCTGAGCCGTGTCCCGGGCCGATCTGAGCCATGTCCCGGGCTGAGCCTGAGCCTGAGCCGTGTCCCGGGCCGATCTGAGCCACGTCCTGGGCTGAGCCTGAGCCGTGTCCCGGGCTGAGCCTGAGCCATGTCCCGGGCCCATCTGAGCCGTGTCCCGGGCCGATCTGAGCCGTGTCCCGGGCTGGGTTAGCCGGGCTGAGCCGTGTCCCCTGCCCTGGGCTGCGGGAGCCTCCCTGGCTGTGGGAACGGCGTGTCCTGGGCAGCAACCCCATCCTGGAGGATCTGTCCCTCAGGAGTGAATGCCTGCTTTGGCGCACCTCTGTGCATTGTGTTAGGTTGGACTAATGGAGGAATTTCTCCGTGGAAAGGGTGGTCCGTCCTTGGCAGGGGCTGCCCAGGGAGGTGTTGGAGTCTCCTGCCCTGCACATGTCCAAGGAAGGGCTGGAGGTGGCACCCAGTGCTCTGGGCTGGTGACAAGGTGGGAATATCTGGGATGGATGCCTGGGATCAGGAGGGAATATTTGCAATGATCTGGAGATATTGGCTTTACACATCACATCATCCCTGCCACAGGCTACTTCAGCACCCCCTTTATTTTTCACAGGTTTTAAGGAAGGTAGTGAGGTTTCAGGTAAACACAAGGGTGTAAATTCTCAGTCTTAGCACCCCTGGTTGATGCTGAAATGAGATGAGAAAGTCAGAGAAGACACAAGGAGCTCACTGGTCCCCTCACCTCATTCACTCAAAGCACTCTGCTGATTAAAATCATGCCAAAGCATTTCCCACCCCTCTCCCAACTGCAACTGAGTGATGGCATTGCAGAGATGATGGAATATCAGCCACGAGCTGTGCAGCCCTCCCTGGTGAGGGCTGGGCTGTGGCTGAGGAACAGGCCATGGGATCCACTGCACAGCAGCCAAAACCAACGTGCCAGCCCCAAAATTAAACCTGCAATGCTTGATCATCTAGTGAAAGATGCTCAGTGACATCAGGGGACCTGTCCCTGGGCCACTGTCCCCACGTCTCTGCTCACCCATGCTGTGTTTCACTGCTGGCACCCACAGAGATTCTGGAGGCAGGAGATTGACTGTAAGCAAATCTCAGCTCTCCTTGCCAGTAATTGAATATTTTCAGTCTTTCCAGGTTGGTTGTAAACATCTCAAAAACATAATCTGGAATCAAATCCCTCAAAGCCTATCAGGAGTGCACCAGAGCTTTATAGATGTTTATGATTTTTGTTGAGGATTATAGTTTCTCAGGCAGCTACGTGATTGCTGCCTGGGTGTAACTCCTGGCTTTTGGATGGGGGAAGTACTGCTGTACTTCATCCTCTTCCTCCTCCTTTTGGGCTCCACACACCAAGCCAAGGCTGGCAGCCAGGCAGGACTGGTCTCTCTGCTTGCAGCCCAGGAGCCAAATGTCAGCTGGGGCACTGAGAAGGGGATTTTCCCCCTGCTTGTCTCAGGCTGCTGCACACCAGGCACTTTGGGAAGCCTCACTGAGATGCTCAGTCCATCCAGAGAGGAGCACTGCTGCATCCCTGGGCAATCCCAACCAAATCCCACATCTGAAACTGCTCCCACATCTAAGAGATAAGAAAATACACTCTGCATGTATTACCTTCTGCATCTGGAGTTCCTCTCTCTGGTCTGATGGGATGAAGGGTTTTTTCAAAAGGTATTAGAGAAGATGGGTGTGAGAGAGTAATTTGGGACTGGGAGTAATTTTTCATCAGTATACTTAAAGACAATCACAGCACTAGGAGGGAGGCATAATTGTGGAGTTGTGTAATTAGTTTTTATGTCTCTGCAATTATTCTGTTGGCTACATACAAAGAACATGGGAAAATGCAGCACTTAATTTTAAATCAAGACTTGATTCTCTTTTAGTAGGTAATTGATGTTGATCACATCACTTAGCAGCAACTATAAAATGTGCTATTTAGATTGCAAAAGGATGGAGAAAAGGACTGAGCAGATAGGTAATTGATGAATCGCGGGCAGCGTTGGTGGGAGGCAGCAGGAATCCCTCAGCTGCCTCTGCCTGCAGCTGCTCCTGGGCTTCCTTAGTGCCCAGGGCTTTAACAGGCACTGAGCCCCTGTCCCAATCCCACAGCATTGCTCTGTCCTGGACAGCAGTGGAACAGGGCAGCTGCTTTTCATGGAATTGATCCCTCCTGGGAAAACCCCTTCCTTTAAGGAATCCAGATCTTCTTCCTGGAATTGATCCCTCCTGGTTAAACCCCTTCCTTTAAACAATCCAAGTTTTCTTTGTGGAATTGATCCCTCCTGGTTAAACCCCTTCCTTTGAGCAATCCAGATTTTCTTCATGGAGTTGATCCTTCCTGGTTAAACCCCTTCCTTTAAGGAATCCAGATTTTCTTCATGGAGTTGATCCTTCCTGGTTAAACCCCTTCCTTTAAGCAATCCAAGTTTTCTTTGTGGAATTGATCCCTCCTGGTTAAACCCCTTCCTTTAAGGAATCCAGATTTTCTTCATGGAGTTGATGCTTCCTGGCTAAACCCCTTCCTTTAAGGAATCCAGATGTTCCTCTGGCAAAGGTGTGTGAGTTTTCTCCCAGGACTGCCATATGCTCATCTGGAGCCACCAGGCTCCTCTCCTCTCAAGGCTGTTTGGCTTCTCCAGTGACTCAGTTGTGGCAATGTGTCCCAAATTTGGTCACAACAGCTAAACACTCCCAGATACATAACTGGACATTTAAGTCCACAAGCAAAATTAAGTCCCAGGGTGCCAATGCTGTGAAGCCTCACAGTGCTGCCCTTGACAGGTAACTTAGTTTTTGGTGATGGGCTCATACTAAAAGTACCTGCAAGTAGTTTTGGTTGGGGGAAGACCCAGAGACAAGGCCCACAGCAAGGCACAGACATCCAGAGGGTTCAGTTGCCCTTTTCTCTCTGGAAGGATGCCAGGATGAGCATGAGAGGTGTCTCTTCTGGGTACAAAGCAAACTCCACAGGCTACAGGAGACTCTTGAGGTCACATTTCCAGGTGGCAGGTCCAGGCTTTGCACTTGCACCAAAACAGATGGATTTGTGGCCAGACAAGCCACTGCATAGAGTCCTACCAGGATTTTTAAGTGAAACACTTTTCCCCTTCAGCCTTTCCTTCCCCTGAACCTTTTTTGTGTGCTGTAGCAAAATATGAGATGGAATTTGGGCTCCAGTGGGTGTAATTGCTGAACAGCCTGCCCTGGCCAGCCTCACCGCTGCCAGAGCGCTGCCCACAGCCACTTTCCTGCTGACACAATGAAATGCATTTTTACAGCCCAAGACATGAGTCATGACCCAGCCTGAGTTCAGAGCAGAGCATTTGTTAAGTACTTGTGACTCCAAAGAGGCCGGAGGGGAACCCTGGGCTTGAGATAGGATAGCATCATAACTGCAGAGTTTCCCCAGTCACTTTTAAAAATGCTTTTTCTCACCCATTTTGTGTGCTGGGACGTGAAGACTATTGTAGGACCTGTTCTGCCATGTCAGCATCAGCCTCTCTGAATTGCTGTGAGGATCAGATGAGTCCATCTTGCAGTCTCTTATCACCAGCAGCACAAATCCTATTTCATTCACTGCCAAAAAAAGAGACTCATCCAAAGGCGTTTGCCATCAGTCCCTCGGGGGCTCTGGAGCCATAAGTGGGATGCAATGAGCCCGGGGCCATCCCTGCTCTAGAAGGGCTCTGCCAGCGGGGATGCAGCTCAGGGTTCGCGGGTGAGCTGCTGCCCATGCAACCCTGGCACAGCTCGGGGTGAGGCCCGCAGGGTGACAGCCCCTGACAGTCCCTGTGCCATGTCCCCAGGACAGCTCTGTCCTGGCACTAAGGGCTCAGTGCCCGCTGGGTGACAGCTCCTGATGGTCCCTGTGCTGTGTCCCCCAGGACAGCACTGTCCTGGCACAGCTCAGGCTCAGCACCCACCAGGTGACAGCCCCCGAGGGTCCCTGTGCCGTGTCCCCAGGACAGCTCTGTACTGGCACTAAGGGCTCAGCGCCCACCAGGTGACAGCTCCCGAGGGTCCCTGTGCCGTGTCCCCAGGACAGCTCTGTCCCCGTGGGAGCTGTGCCAGGGTGAGAGGGGCGATGCTGGGAGGCTGCCGCCTTTCACCCCCGTTATTAACGGCACCGCTCGGCACCGACGGGTTCTTCACAGCATGCCGGGCCCCCGGGCTGCCCTCGCTCGCTCCCGCCTGGTTAAATTTGGATTAAATCAGCGAAGCCAACACAGTGATCAATTCCCAGTGCTCTCCTCCGGAGCCGGGCACGAATGAGGGGAAAGCAGGGAGGAGAATAAAGCCCCGAGTGAGGGCACAGGGACCTGCAGGTACAGGAGGGATGTGAATGGAAACTCAAGTTTTCAGTGCCACCAGCTCAGCTGTGACTAGGCAGGGACAGCGACCCTAGGGACGCTTTTCTAGAAGCCATCATGCCAGATGATCTGGGCAGGGGCCTTTATGGGTGCTCAAGCCAGGATTTAGGTGAAAAATTGGCCAGCACAGAGGGCCATGCAGGCAGCAAGGGGACAGTTCAATCCCCTGCCTCCTCCCCATGGAACAGAGCCCGGTCACAGACACACAGTCCTGGTTATCCCCCAGCAAAGTCAGACTCCCTTGGCCTGGAGCAGTCAGTCCCTCCCAGGGCTGAAGGTTTCAGATCACTGGACAGCTGTGGGCAGCACCATCCCTGCCTCTCTGGCTGCCTCCCCCAGGAACCACATCCTGGCTGCCACCTCCTTGTCACTGCATTTGAAGCATGTCCACATCACAGCACACACGGGCTCAGGAGCAAGGCCAGAGACAAGTAATAAAACGCCTCCCCTAAGGTGGAAATGAGACCACCCATCTCAGCAGTGTCACACCACTAAAGGAGAGGGGATGGTTATGAGCCATTATTCCCTGCACAAATGGGCTTTAAATCATCATCCATCACCAGCACCCAGCACTGGATGTTCCAAAGGTGTCCAGCAAAGCCTTTGTGGCTCCTTTCCACCATGGCATGGGTGACCACAGTGTCCATCACCTGGAGATCCTCATGGAGCCTCCACACTCACACTCTGCTGCTGCTCTGGGAAGAAATCAGCCCTGCCAAACATCAGCAAGACCAAACGTGCTGCTTTAGGGTCTCAGGTCTATCTCCCTGGGGTGGGATCATAGGAGGGCAGGGTTCCTCAGCTGCCCCACTCTTCCTGGCCTGGCAGGGGAATGGGGTTGTTATGGAGCAGCAGTGCAGGAATTGAAAGCCTTTTTCCTTCTGGAAGCCCTTGAGGCTGCCAGTCTCAGCTGAGCTGCCGCTTGCCAACAGTTTTTCATTTCTTCTCTGTTTCATCTAAACTTTCCATTGGGTTCCTCATCCATCTGAGCTGCAATGATAAATATGGAAATAAAGAGGCATTTACAGCCCCTCTCTTGGGCTGATTCTGTGTATAAACAAGCTGTGCTCACAGCATCCTCCTCTCCACAGTGCTGATTCAGGAGCAGCAAGGTCTGCCCAGGACTCAGTGGGCACAAGGATTTGGGGGAAATCCCTGGGTCACTGTGGGGAGAAAACTGCAGCAAAAGGAATGGGGCAAGCAAGGCCCACAGGGACTTCTGTAAAGGACTAGAAGGGAAAGAACAACAGCTGAAGAGCTGTATGTGCAAAGTATGAAGAAAGGCTTTAATTTGCACAGAATCTCTTAATCCATTAATCACAGGGACATTTGTGTATGAAAACCTCCCTCTCGTTTAATACTATCTCAGGTTTTTCCAAGAAGGTAATAACTGTTTGGCAGGGGAGTGGGAGGGGCGAGGTGGGACAGGCAAAGGCCATGGGCTTGTTTCCAGGGAGAGATCAGCCATTAACAGCATGGAGCCAGCCCAGGTATGAACAGCCATGAAAAGCACTGGACATGGCAGTCCAGGAGTGACAGCGGCACTGGGGACACCAGTCCCCTGAAAGAGGATGTCCCAGTGCCTCTTGGCTCTCTGGAGGTTGCCTGCAAAGGCTGGACAAACTTGCCTCGGTGCCTGGAATAGAGGGTTTGGGGGTTTAAGAGCAGACTCTGACATCTTCCCTTCCCCTCCACCACAGTCATTTCCTCTTCATTCGCTGCTCCAGTGTTCCTTTCCTCGCCCTACAGAGCTGGATTGTGAGGATCATCCTGGAGGCAGGGGGAAGCTCTGGCAGCATAGCATGGACTGATCCATCCCCTGATCTTCACCTGATGCTTCTCTCAGGTTTAACCTGTTCTGCTTTAATCCCACATTCTTTCTCAGCAAATCCAGCCTTGCACCAGACCAGCCAAAGTCTCCTTGTGTCCCATGATGGTCCCACAGACCTCAGAATTCCCTGTCAGCCAGTGGGTAAACATAATATCTACAAACCCAGCTGCCTTCCTGGAGCTGTTACCTGTGTTCCTCAAGGGAGGAAAACAGGAAAAATTAGTATGCGGCTTCTTCCTCGAGAAATCAATGCGATCTCAACTCACTGTGAAGTTCCCTGACTGTTAGAGATGCTGCACTGGTAAAATCTAACCCTCAGAGGAGAAAGGGTGGGAAAAAAAGAAAGAAAAATAAATTCCAGTGACTAGACAAGTCTAAAATGTTGCAGAAGGCTAAACTGCCAGGGCTGGGGCTTGTTTGGAAGTCCCAGAGTGGAGAGGGCTGTGCAGTCCAGCTGTTTATCACCCCACCAAGAATCAGCTGTAATTGTTAATTCTAATTAGAACTGTTGGGTAAAAATGTAATCAAGAGTTTCCATTAGGAAAAAAAAAAGACATTCCATCTAAATTAAAAATTTTGTTTTTTAAGAAAGGGGGTAAACATTGAAAATTTTGTAACAACTAATTTCAGCATTTTCAAGATGAAAAGGGATGTATTTCTGCTGTGAAATGCATCATCAATTCAAATTGTTTTATCTTACAGTCTGAAGAGCAAAAAATAGTTTTCAAATCAAAGCAAAAATGGTATTTTTAGGCATTTTCTTTAAAAAAGCCTATCTGGAGGTTTCTGTCCTAATTAAGAATGATTATTGGTTTTCTTTTTTTTCTTAATGGAATAAGCTGTTCCTAGTTAGCTCTGCTCTAAAACATTGGGTTGATGTTGATGTGCCCACCCATCTGCCCCAGCACCTGACCCCAGGGCTGTGCTCACACCACCCCACTCTGCGTGTCAGCACTGCCTGAAATCCCTGGGATTTGAGTCAGGCTTTATAAAACTCACAGAACTAAAGCAAATTCCTTGCTGCCAGGAGACCTGGTGGGGCACTGGAAGGACACAGGTGTGTTTGGTGGGCCTTGTGCAGGTCTCAGTTCCTGAGGCAGGCTGATTGTGGTGCCCACACTCGAGCAAGGCAGCTGCAACCCCCCCCTTGTACGTTTGACCCTGTGGCTGATGCCATGGAATTGCCACAGATCCCAGCAGGGGTTTGCATCCTGGGGGATCCTCTCCACACAATTAGCAGATCACCTTTATCACACTGAGACAGTGGCTTGGGATCTGGTAGATGAATAGCAGAGCTTGTGGTTTGTGATCTGTCCTCTGGCTAGGAGCACTGAAGGAGAGGACAGAAAAGATGGGGGTTAAATAGGAGCTGGGAGCAGAAGGGGACACCAGGGAAGGAGACTGGGCCAAGGAGAAGCTCAGAAGGAGGAGAGGAGGGTGGAAGAGGAAGGGAGCAAAGCTCAAGGGCTCTGCCAGAGATGAAATGGAAAAAGGCATTGCTGTGCAGCAGTTTCAGCCCAGAACAGAGGGAACTGCACGGGCTCCTCGAGCTGCCCGAGGGCATTTTGAACAACAAAACCAGCAAGCTCTGACAGGGCCAGGAGACCCAGGCAAGAGTGGATGGACAGAGGGGCTGCAGGGTCCAACAGGCGGGGCACGCTCCTGCCCAGCCACATCCAGAGTGGCACTGCCCTTGCTGCTGCTGCACCACCCCTCTGGCAGCCTGATCGGGGTTATGTCACCTTTCCTGACTGCTCTTTCCCCCGATCAAGTGAGGTTGCTGCTCCAGCTCCCTGCAAGGAGCAGCCGGAGCAGCCTTTCCTGAGCTGCCCAGAGGGACACAGCCAGCCCCAGCCTCCCAGGCAGCTGAGCAGCAGATCCTGCCCCACTGCCACCCCCGGGGAGCTGTGCTGGCAGAGCCGGCACCCAGGACATGGCACCAAGCCCTGGTGGGAGGCTGCAGGCCCTTGGCCAGGGAAGGAGATGGTTGGATCATGGGTTCTTCCTGCAGGGAGCAACTGGTGGGTGAAGCCTGGAGCACCCACTCACATGTGGGAGCAGACACAGGGGATAACACACTGCACCAGTGCTTTATGCACCTAACTCAAAATAAGCTTTCTTTTTAAAAAACATATCTAAGAACAATGATTTTTCTCTCTCTTTTTTTTTTTGTTATTATTTTGAAGTTATAAATTATTGAAAAAAATTATTCTCACTACTCTCCCAAATCATTCTCAGGCAAAGAAAAGGCAGCTCTGCCTTCAACACTGCTTTGTAACAAAATTAGTCAGATTCATTTTGCTCATGATTTGCCCTTGGCTCCCTTTGTCCATGTCTTAAATTACGTCCTGGCTCGGTCTGATTAGCAGCGTGTCCTCGGAGGCAGAGGAGGCCCTGCAAGAGCCCGAGGTATTGCAGGTCAAGATTAAAGTGCTGTGCATGACATTCACTGTCAAAGCTGTAACTGGCTTAACTCAGTGCAATTAGATGGCTCAGAGGTTACACAGTAGCAGCAGCAGTGTTTCAGTGCAGCTGATTAAAACACAGCCCTGGCGTTAAAGGATGTGGTTAAAAGGCAGTGTCAGGGCTGAGACCTGGCAGAAGAGCTCAGCAGGCAGGGTTAAATCCACAGCTTCTTCTGAGGCTGGACACCCCAGGGCCTGGAAAAGATCTCCAAGTATCAGCTGAGCCAGCTCAGCTTTTAGGTCTGGAATGCCATCTTGTGATGGCAGTGGGGAAGTGGAAATGGCCCCTCTGTGGAGGCAGAGGAGATGATGGAATTACAGAATGGGTTGGGTCAGAAGAGACCATAAAAATAATTTTATTCCTCCCCCTGCCATGGCAGGGACACCTCCCACTGTCCCAGGCTGCTCCCAGCCCCAATGTCCAGCCTGGCCATGGGCACTGCCAGGGATCCAGGGGCAGCCCCAGCTGCTCTGGGCACCCTGCCAGGGCCTGCCCACCCTCACAGGGAACAATATCCCATCCATCCCTGCCCTCTGGCAGTGGGAGCCATTCCCTGTGTCCTGTCCCTCCATCCCTTGTCCCCAGTCCCTCCCCAGCTCTCCTGGAGCCCCTTTAGGCCCTGGAAGGGGCTCTGAACTCTCCCTGGAGCCTTCTTTTGTCCAGGTGAGCACCCCCAGCTCTCCTAGCCTGGCTCCATGGCAGAGGGGCTCCAATCCTGGGAGCATCTCCATGGCCTCTCTGGACTTGCTCCAACAGCTCCAGGTCCTTCTGATGCTGGAGCAGCTCTGCAGGGGTATCTCACAAGGGCAGAATAGAGGGGGACCATCCCCCCCTCACCTGCTGCCCACTCCTCTGTGGGTGCAGCCCAGCACAGGGGAGTTTCTGGGCTGCCACTGTTGGCTCATGTCCAGCTTTTCATCCATTATATCCTCCAAGCCCTTCTTTGCTGGTCAATGAGCTCTTCTCCCAGTCTGTGCTCATGTGTGGGGTATCCCTGACCTGGGTGCAGCACCTCAAAGAGGAAAAGGCACCATCGAGGCCATGGCTGCCCTGCCTTCTGCAGTGTGGGAGCCAAGCAAGGCTGGTGTCACTCACAGGGCAGTGCAAGCACCAACACCCATGAGGTGTCATCATCACAGGCCCCAGCCATGACAGACACCAGGGGGATAAAAGTTCTTCTCACCAAAGCCTGAACGTGCTTGGCTGTGGGGCTGGAGGTGACCACCATGGTAAATGATGATGTACATCCACGGATCTTTTCTTCCATAGGTTTACTGAATTTTCTTCCTCTTCCCACGGTACTACTCTGTCTTTTTCTCCAGTGACTGACAGTGTGGCCAAATGGTGTTGAGCCAAAATCTGATTGGTACAGAAGGATCACAGTACCAGCCCTGCAGTGCCAGAGCTGAGCAGTGATGGGGGGCAGGCAGTGAGCCCTGGGCACGGGTGTGTTCAGGGCTGAGGTGACAGTAAAGGATCTCTCTTGCTGCCACAGGAGCTGCAGACATCAGCTACATGGGGGATGTCCCACCCCAGGCTTGGAGCACACGTCTTTTGAAGCACTACAGCTCCATGCCAGTGCAGATCTCTTGAGTGGATGCACTGTGCCAGCAGACAGTGCTCATGTCCTGGTTTAACCCATCCTGCTAATTTATGGGAGCAAAATCACTCAAATGTGATTCCTCCTTTATGCTGCAACTGAACATTCACTCGACAGAGGTTACCCAGGCTTCTGGAGCCAGTTGAGTTGCTTTGAACACAAGCTGCAGGGCTGTGCTGGGATGCAGGGAGCTCAGGGGAGGCTGTGTCTAGACTAGAGGAACTCTCCAGGAGGCTTGCTGGGCTTTTGTTTTGTAGTAACTCATATCTCTAATCTGGCTTGGAACAAAGCATCTCAGTCCTTTCAGGCCTTGCCACGACACTTGCAGGAGAAAAGGAGGCTCTGTTTAGTGGTCAGCAAGCCAAGATGAACAACAGGGACTGGCTGCAGCTAATGCAGAGAGCACATTCCTGTGATAGAAAAGGGCTTCACCCCCATGGCAGAGCTGCTCTGCTGTGTTTCATCTGGTTTGATGCTTTTCACCCAAAGTTCACAAATGATGTGCAGGCCTTTGTTTGAGCCCCCCTCCAAGGCTAGCAAGCAGAGAAAAAGCTGTGCACACAGAGGGAGTCTGTACTGGGAAGTGAGAGACTAGTCCTGGCACTGAGAGTTTCTGAGTTCTGGTATTTGGCATTCAGGAAGCTTTTGAAGTATCTCCCCAGTCCTGCTGAAAATGTCTTATTAAAGAGACAAAGCATATTAATTTGGGCCCCATGCTGGGCTAATGAATTAAACAGTTCTAAACTGAAGCTGTGGCTTAGGGTCTTGGCAGAGTCAGCATCCATGCCTGTGTGGGCACGTGCCCTTGGCCATGGGCAGCGAGACCCTCAGGAACAAGAGCATGAAGTGTTCTGTGTCTGCTTTTACCTGTCTCTCCCCCAGACAGGTTTTGCTGTGCTGCACTGGGCATAGCTGGGAAACCTGTTCCTCACCAGGTTCATCAGTGACAGGGGAAGCACCGAGCTCCTTCTGCTCAGCACCAGCCTCTGTCCCTGCACACAGCAGTGTCCTGGGCACAACGAGCCCAGAGCTTCCCAGGACAAGGCAGGATCAGGCTGAGCTGGAGAGGAGCACCCCACATCCAGGAAGAATAGCTGCCTGCTTGGGCTGAAAATAGACCATGAAACATTTGAAGAAGACAGAGCTGGAGTGGATGATTGCCTGAGGCAAGGCGCAGCTCCAGCTGAGTTCACTGCTGAGCTCTGAGAGCATAAGCACATGAGGAGCATGGGGGACGGATGCCAGGCTTTCTGGAAAGGCCTTCAAGTGTCGCAATGGAGCACAAAGCCCAGAGAAAAACTTCCTTTGAATGGATCCCCAGCGAGGGAGTTACAGTTACACTGCTGTGCCCAGACATGGATACACAGAGCACTGGGCTGATGTTACAGCATCCAGTGGAGGTCAGGGAAAGTGTGGAATTGTGCTTCTCCCAGCAAGGCACTTGGCAGCACCACAGCTTTTTCTCTGCTTATTTCAGGGCTGGATTTTTGTTGCTGGCAGCTGTTTCTGAGCTGACACTTCTACCTCCTGTGCCCGAAGTGGAACACATCAGGGGCAAGCAGAGGCAGCTCACCAGCCCTCTGCTTCCCATGAGCCGGTGCTTGAGTTCAGTTCTCCCAGCTCCACAGATTATGTTCCTGCTCCAGCTCTGTCAGGGATGCTGGAAGTGTCCAAGGCCAGGTCGCACAGGGACTGGAGCAACCTGGGACAGTGGAAGGTGTACCTGCCCATGGCAGGGAGTGGGACGAGACGATCTCAAAGTCCCTCCCGGTGCCTGATTACCGAGGGTTTTTTCCCGCCCTGGGGGGAGCGGCCGAAGAGAGCGGGGCGGTGTCTGTGGAATCACCTGGGCAACGTGGCCAAGCCCGCCTCTTTTCTGCCCCCGCCGCCGTGTGGAGATGAAGCGGTTCTGGGGGGCTGGGCTTCTTCAGCTCGCCGCCATGAGGGCCAGGAGCGGCTCTGGCGGGCCGAGCTCCCTCGCCATGAGGGGCCACCGCCGCCATGAGGTGAGGGGGGGGGAGGGTACAGGGCACGGGTGGCGGCGGCAGCGGGGCTGGAGACCGGGGCTCCAGGGCAGGAAAGCGCCACCTGAAATACTCACTGTCTCCTATTTAGCTGTTCGGCCGGGGGACTGGGGATGTTGCTCGGCTGTGCGGTTCAGCATTAATTCCTCAGCCTTTCGCTCGGTGTGCTGGCTTTTGTCCTCTGCCACAAGCCAGGCCGTTGCTGTCGAGCTTTGTGAATACAGATGGAACTAATGGCTTATTTGTGATGTTTCTGCTGTCCTCTCTTTAGGCCTTCAGCCGATGACCGATGGCGGTGACCTGCCCGAAGGAGCAGCTCTGAGGTGCCCCGACCCCGTCGCGTGTGGAACCCCGAGCTGAGCTGTGCTGAGCTGTGCTGGGACAGCCGGGGAGGCGCTCCGGGAGGGCACTGGAACCTGCGAGAGCAGATGTGAAGGGATAACCTGCCCGTGGGACACAGCAAGAGCTCTGGAGCCACATGGGTGAGGTGTGACCGTGAGCCAGCCTGGGAAAATGGGCAAAAATGTTTTGCTGTCTAAAAGGCCTCCGCTGGCTCCTGTGCTAGCCTCAGGTCCTCAGGGTGGAAATAACGTGGTTTATCCAGAAATAAGTTTAGCTTATCTATTCCTCTTGCTGGATGAAGCCTTGATGAGAGTAGGTGTCATCAGAAAGGTGCCTCCACGTTTTTTCTGCCCTGTAAACCCCCCAGTTTTGGGGTTTTTGTCTCCCAGCAGTAGTCAGCTGCCCGTGGCTGCTCAGTGCCTGTGCCAGTGTTATGCTGCTGGGGGAGAAAGGTGCTGCTGAGCTTTCCTGGCACCAGCGAGGCCGTCCTTGTGCTCAGTGGTGCCAGGTTTTGGCAGCACTCTGCATGCCTGAGAGTGGAGTAACTCCTGCCCGTGGAGACAGGTGACTAGACTGTACGTGTTCATGCAGCAACAGGCAGCTTTATTGAGATCTAACTTCCTTATATAGATAAGAAGGCCCATGAAGGTAATCCTCATTGGCTGAGCCAGTTACTACTCAGCTAACCAGCCAATAGCAGCCTGAGTCTCCAATGGCCTGGGTCTGCTCTTACTGGTTGAATTACATAAGCAAGGTAATTATATAATAAATCACTTATGAAGTTGGAATTATTTATACTGTGTGGCCTACAGGCCAGATGTAGAGCATCACAGAGGAATAGCTCATAAATATGGAACTTGTGTGTGTCATAAAACCTCTATAGCTCATAAATATGGAACTTGTGTGTGTCATAAAACCTCTGTTCGCATGATGTTTGGGGCACTCGAATGGAGGAAGGATCCTCCAAGTGATCAGTGTTGCAATAAAAATGAATGCTTTTTGATACTCAAACTGTGTTAGAAAGTTTCTTTTTGGGTGATTTCAGTGTCAGTTCCACAAGGCCCTGTAGTTTCACAGTGGCCCCTTGGTTCTAAAGTGTCACGATGGCCTCAGTCCCACAAGGCCCCACAATGTCCAAAGAGTCCCCTTAATTCCATGGGGCCCTGAAGAGCTACAATGGCCCCTTGGCTCCATGAGGCCCTGCAGTGCCACCCTGGGGAAGGAGGCCAGGAGGAACTCATTCCCCACACGCTGCAGCTCCCTGGGCCGGCTGGCACCAACACCTTCTCCCAGGCCAGCACTGCCGGGTACAGCCAGGGCTGAGCCACACTGCAGCTCCCTGCAAACCACGGCAGGGGCTGCGAGGCCAAAACCCGAGTCACAGACAGTTTGTCACTCTTCCTGTCTGTGTCTGACCAAGAAATGTCCCATTGTGGGGTCCCCTTTCCTGCAGTCACTGCAGCACTGGGACCATCCCTGGAGCTCTGAGCGAGAGAAATGGCCAGCGCTGCACCTCTGCAGTGACTCAGGGATGGTGGGAAATGCTCTCTGGGGTGGCTGGAACCATGGAAAAAGGACAGTTGGGAGCACAGAGGGAAACCCAGCTGGGCTGCTGGACTGGGGCAAGACATCTCTGTCTGGGGGAGAAGTTGGCTGTGAAACTCCCTCCTGTGGATGCTCACGTGCCCAAGAGTTGGGCACTGAAGAGCATCACAACAACAGACAGGAGGATGGGGCGGCCAGGATTAAAGTGCCTCAGGGGGGTCTGGACTGGCCACACAAGGGTGAACCCTGGACACCATCTCCAGGTTATCCCTGACTGTGAAACATGGGCTGAGATCAATCAGGGCCAGGCCAGGCAAAGCCCCTGTGGTGTGGGGGGGCAATGGTGGGAATATAAATCTGGGGTGACACGTGGTCTTGGTAGTACGTGTAGTAAATTGGGAGCACCATTCCTAAACCACAACAGCCCTGTCAGAACCAGGCCTGTCCCTGCACTGCCCCTGCTCTGCTGCCCCACAGCTGCTGGATCAGGAAGGGCAGAGGCATGGGGGAGGAAAATGCACAAGGACTCCTCCTGGGAGCGACCTTCCATCCTGATACTCAGAAACCCCCATCCTCAACTGGGAGGTCACCATCAGAGTCTCTGCCAATATCCCACTTTGTGAATCTTTCACACTGAGATTTTGGTCCTTCCTTTCAGTTTCTTTACTTTTGGGGCTTTTAATGATTCCTCCATAAACATGGCAATTCATGTCCCTAATATGGCAATTCTTTCCTTTTTATGAAAGTTTTGGGAATTAGGCCACATTAAAATGCTGGCAGGGTGTGCGTAGGTATTTGCAGCCCTGTGGAGAAGCAGTTGGGATATAAGAACCAAAGAAATGTAAAATGGTTTGAGTTAGAAGAGACCGAAAAGAGTCTCTGGTAAAACTCCCATTACCCAGGAACACCGTCACTCGTTCAGGTTGTACAAAGCCCCTGACCTTAAACACATCCAGGGATGGAGTTTCAATTCTGAGGGCAGCCTATGCCAGTGTCCTGCCACCATCATCAAAAAATATTTCATCCTTACAGAAAATCTAAATCTGCTCTCAGTCACTTAAAAGATACAGTGTATTATTCTGTATTATATTCCCCAATACAATCTTGGGCAAAAATGTACTCAGCCATTCCTGGATTTAAATCACATCTCCAGGGCTGAGCACCTTTGAGAAGGCCCAGAGATCTCCCAGGATGGGATTTGGAGGCCCCAAGAACATGATCACTGTATGGGAACTGGAAGTCCTGGGTACAGTGGAGACTGAGGGCAGAACAAGAACAGCCTGTGAGGATGACAAAGGTGGATTCAAATATATTGGACCTCTTCTTCATAGTGGAAATGAACCTGAGATAGAAATAATGTCACCAAGTGCAGCTGTGAAGACCCAGAATGGAAAGGAGAGATTAATTTCCCTCCCAGGGCAGGGCTGTGGCACAACACATCTCCCAGAAGAAGTCTTGGTCAGCCCCAGGCTCTGTGTGGACAGGCAGAGGCAGGCAGGAGGCAGAGCTGTCAGCAAAGGAAGCGCTCAGCCACATGGGGCAGCCAGGGGATACCGACAGCCTGCAGGGACAGAGGCGCAGGGCAGGGACACCTTAGCACAGCCTGGGCTGCACAGGGCACAGGGATGGGCAGCAGCTGCAAGGCAGCCCTGCCAGAGCCAACTTGGGCAGCACTTTGGCCATGGCTGCTGGGCCTGGGCCTGAGGCCACGAGGGGACAAGTGACCCTTGCAGGCCTGGGGCCTCATTGCCTCCTTGTCCCTGCTCAGCAGCCTGGCAGGGGCCGCCCCATGCTCCTGCCCTTGGCATTGCACATCCCCACATGCCAGTGCCCATCCCGGGAAGAGCCCTAAGCAAGGAGGGAGGGACAGGATCTGCCTTGGCAGGGGCTGGGGCTCAGGCCTTGGCCCTTTGCATTCCTCAAACACATCCAGGTGTGCTAAGCACCAGAGACACCTTAGCCTTGCTTGTCCCCAGCTGTCATCACTGCCTCCAGTGTTCTGCTCTAAGTGGAACCTGGGCACACTTTTCTCAGTCATCGTCCCCAGTGGACCCATTAAAACTTCAAGAAAGTTCAGAGTTCCGATTTAATTTTGAGTTCTTGAGAAGTTTTTTGAAGACACTCTCAGGGACTGAGTCTCATGTAAACAACATCAAAGTCCTGTGAGAATCATGAAACTTTTCCTAGTCCGGTTATGGAGAAAGATTTCAAAGAACTTGTAAGAAATACACATTCCTATTTTAAATGAAGTATTTTATGTTATTTCGCTTTAGAGACGATGTTGTTGCAAAATTCTGTGATTGATATTGACCCAGGGTTTCTCCTCCGCAGCTCTGGCCTGCTCACAGAAGCTGCACCTTGAGCTCTGACCCAGTGTGGACAACCTTGCTCCACATTGCCCAGCCCCATCCTGTCTGTCCTCACTCCCCTGGGACCTGCTGTGCTTGGAGAGCTGCCTGCACCCAGCCTAAGAGGGGTTTTCACTTTTGGGGATTTTTGCAGCAATCTCAAACTCCTGAGTTTCCCCAGTGCAGACACATTGCTCAGGTGTGTGCCAGCCCCAGGTGCCACCAAAGGCACTGCAGAGCTGCCCTGGGCCAGCTGTGAGGGTGGATCATCAGCCCAAGCTGCACTGGGCCCTTGCAAAGGGCTGTGGCCATGGGCACTGCACTGACCCCACTGCTGGGTTCGGCTGCCACGGCCACCGTGAGAAATGAAACTGTCCTTGGAAAGACTGGGGAGGACTGGGACATACTGGGGAACACTGGAAACGCTGTGGGAGACGCTAAAGAGCCCAGTTAGGGCTCCCTGACCTCCCCACAAGAGTTCCCGAACCGTTTACGTCCCCCCCCCGAGGATCTCAAGTCGCGGCTCAGACGCAAAAGTGTCCCCCAAGTGCCTTCTCAGACCCATAAACGCCGCGTTCGAACCACTTCCGGGACTACAGCTCCCATCATGCTCCGCGTCGCACGTCTGGCTCTATCCCAGCCGGGACTTCATCTCCCGTCATGCCCCGCGCCCCACTGAGAGTCATTGCAGCTGCGCCTAGAACTCCCGTGATGCTCCGCGGCCCTGGTTAAACCGTATGATACCCGCGCTTACAACTCCCATCACCCCCCGCGGCCCAGAGAGCCCCGTTCGAGCCCCCCAAGGGCCCGCCCGGACCCTGAAGGGCCCCAAATTCCCCTCCCTGATCTCCAAGGGCCCCCCTGGACCCCCAAGTGCTGTCGCCGGACCCCGAACTGTCCCTCAGAATCCCTGAGTGCCTCTCCAAGTGCCCACCCGGCTCCTCCAAGTGTCCTCCAGACCCTCAAGTTCTCTCTGAATTCCCTCCCCAGACTCAAAACTGCCCTAAACGTGCCTCAGAAATGTCTCCAGGGATCACAAAGTGCCACCACTTGGCCCTATCAGAGCAAAACATGATAAATATAATGCCAAAAAGACTACAAATATTACTAGTTACCATAAAGAGGAATAAATAAATAGGCAGTAGAGAATAATTGAATAACGAAGGGAATTGTTTAGAACCAATGACCAATAATTATTTTGCCTGATAAAAATGTAACATTTTTTAAAATATAAATATACAAATCAGGTAATAAAAATATTGAATAATACTATCATGAATTTGTGTGGGATCTCAGTCTCTCAGAACTGGGGTGCAGGGTGAACAAGACCCCCCCTGGGGGGCTCGGGAGTCCTGGAATGCTGCCAGAAATGTCTGGTGGCTGGACTTTGATCCCACATGGGAGATGACATCAGTATGAGGACGGGAGGATTTCACTGGGGTGAATGGTGAAGGGACAAGTTAATTGGGGTGTGAGATACAGGGCTTAAGATTTCTGTACAGGGGGGTCTAGAGAAGTAAGATGGAGGAATTGGGGCGTGCCCTTCTCCTTCTTCTTCTTCCTCTAGACCTCCATCTTCTGTGGTGATGTTGGCACTCCGGGATTGGACCTTACTAGGGGAACACTGGTTAATAAGGGTAGAGGGTATTGGAGAAAAATGATAAATATTGTATACGTAACTCCGGGTATAAAGATAGGTGACCGCCCCAGGGGCTTTCAGTGTGTGCCCATGGCTGACTGCTGAGCAGAACTCTGTCAGGCCAAGAGAAAATCTTTTAGATAAGCAATTAATAAACACCAAGACCAAGAACAAATCTGAAGCTTCCTCTCGTCCTTTCGAACCCGGGGGCCCAAGGCCATCTTTGGGCTTTTCCCCAGACCATCTGAACAGCCCAGAAATCCCACAAATTTGAATAGTATAATTATCATTAATTAATTAAATTTTTCTTTTAAGGATAAATGCCTACATTTTTTGGATGTTTTGGGATGTCAGTCCCAGGTGGGTGATGTCAGACATGGTGAGGCTGGGGGTGAGGAGCAGCTTGTCCAAACGGTCAGCCTGCAAGGGGCTCATTCTTCTCTGTGCCCAGACCTCCACAGGAGACATTCAGCATTAAGATCACCAGGCGAAAGCTTCTGTCACCTTTTCAATGAACTGAAAAATAAAAAAATGCACCCTTGATTAAAAAACAATCATGAGGTACATTTTGGAATCTCCCTCCTGAGGAGAACTCCAAACTAACTCCAATCACTGCACAAGCCTTGAAAACCTGAAGACAATGGAAGGGAGACTGTTATGAACAAAAATTCAGTTGATTTTTTTCTGTGAGAAAAAAAGGGACCACTACTGCTGGGCTGCTGCCTGTGTTATAGTAATTACAAGTCGTTGTCGTTAATGGTTGTTTTTGTATTAGTAAAAGCCCTGGCTAGGGCGAGGTAATGGCCCTTCTCTGACACAGTGAAGGATGAGAACCTTCCCGAACAGTGAGGAGAAGACACCTGAGAAGGGGAGGGGGTTATGCAAAGTGACTCCAAGACCAGAATGCAGCATGGGTCCCCCGCTGCACTGAGAAGACCCCAAAAACAACGAACCAAATAAGAGTTGAGAGACTAGAGTGATGTCTGGATGTGAGGAGCCGAGTGCTGGGCCTGCAGAGATGCGGAACATCTTCGGAGCCTCTCGCCCTGACCATGGGAGTAGCCCCCGGAGATGAGGGCCTGCTAAGACAGCCGGCAAAAGTAGAAACATCTGGTGGGGACACCATGCCCAAAAAGCTCCCACGAGGACTAGATTCCCCCAGTTCTGCCCCTTGCGGACAGAGCTGCGCATATCCTCCTCCTCTGAGTCGCCTTGGGGGACAACGGGATGCTGCAGACCCGCCGAGCTACCCAATCCTGAGCTGATCACTTTTAATAAAGGCATTAAAAAGGAGAAGAAGTCTCCTGGCCCTGTTTTTTTCAGAGTCCAAGATCTCCTGAGGGTTTTCTGTATTTTAATCAGCCCCACAGTGGATTTGGGGCTGGGTCCAGGAGCCTCAGGCATGCAGAGAAGGATGAAGAAGCTGCTGAAGGAGTCAGCAGCAAAACTCCAAGTGCCTTGGAGCATGGCTGGGCCCCAGTGAGGGCAGGGAGTGCCAAAGGCTGCCCAGGGCCTGGTGAGAGCAGATCCTTGAGGCAGGATTGCAGGGAGCCCAAGGCTCTGAGCAGGGAACTGCAATGCTGAGCAAGGCCTGGGCTGGTTGGGGGAAGCAGAAAGGCCAAGCCCTGAGCCCAGCCTGGGCCAGCAGGGCCTGTCCCTCACGGCTGCCTTGGGGCTGTTTGTGGGGCAGGGGGATGTGAGGGGCAGTAAGGACAAATGGCATAAACCTGCAGCCCCTGCAGCCTCCCCAGGGAGGCCGAGGGAGAAGCAAAGTGCAGCCCCTGCCAGGAAAGTTCCTCCTGTGGGGCCTCCAGAGGCGCTGCCCGAGCCCAGGGCACAAAGGCCTGGGTGCCTGTGACCCTGCCAGCCCTTGGCCATCTGTCCTGCAGGCTGTGCCCCCTGGGCGTGCTGCTCCTCTGCCCTGGCTGGCTGCACTCGCCCATCTCGCTGTGCCCCAGCATTTCTCACCCAGCGTTGCTGTGCCCTCCCTGGGCTCCCTGTACCCAGCACTGCCAGCTCCTGGCACACAGAGCCCGGCCATGGCCCAGCCTCACACTGCCACACCTCCAGCACCAACATTCTGCCCTGCGAGGGACTTTGCTTTCTCCTCAGATCCAGCCTGAACTCTCCAAGCTTCACTTTGGGGAGGTTTCCTGCAATTCCCACTGCCAAGGAAAGCTCTGTCTCCTGCTGGTCACAAACAGAGAAGGGCTGGTGGGAGATGTGGTGGTCAGAGGCTGTTTGGGGCACAATGACCATGAAATTATTGAGGTTTTATATATTCTGTGGAAGGAGGGGCATCATCAAATCTTCTGCATTGGATTTTTAAGAGCAGACTTCAGCCTATTCAGGATGCAGATTTGGAAAGTACTGAATCAGGTACTGATTTTTTAAAGGGAAACAGCCCTTAAAAACAAAGGATTCCAGGAAGGATGGACACCCTTCAAGATAGAAATTTCAAAGGAGCAGCAACAGCCTTTACCTCTGTGCCCAAAACTGAGTTAGCATGAGAAAGGACGGGCCTGGCTGGGCAGGGAGCAAATTACATTATACAAATTATATGATACAATCATCATGTAGCCAACACAGGACAGGCAGGAAACTCAGGAAATGTTTAAGAATATCACTAGGTCATTTAGAAAGAAAATTAGAGAGGCGAAAGATTAATTAGGACTTAATCAGGCCACTTCTTTGAAGGATAACAAAATATATCTTATAAATGCATTCATGGCAAAAGGGTTGAGGAAAACCTCCATTTCTTATTGTGGGGGATATGGTTACCAAAGATGAGGAAAAGACTGAGGTACTTAACCTTTCTTTGCTTTCAAAAGTAAGACTAATTTAAAAAATAAGACAGTTTCCAACCAGAACAAGTGTTCTCCTGGCCTGGTAGATGGGGACAGAGAGAAGAACAGCCCTCCTGGAATCCAGGAGGAAGCAGCTGGGGACCTGCTGAGCCACTCAGATGCTCACAGGTGTCTCTGGGACCAGATGGGATCCTTCCCAGGGGGATGAGGGATCTGGTGGATGAGCTCCCCAAGCTGCTCTCCATCATTTACCATCAGTCCGGGCTCAGCAGGGAGCTCTCAGAGGACTGGAGGTGCCAGTGTGAGCCCATCCCCAAGAAGGGCTGGAAGGAGGATCTGGGGAACTCCAGGCCTGTCAGCCTGACCTGGGTGCCTGGCAAGGTGTTGGAACAGATCACCCTGAGTGCCATCACAGAGCACCCACAGGATGGCCGAGGGGTCAGAGCCAGCCAGCGTGGATTTCAATGTCTGCATTGATGATCTGCATGAGGGGACTGAGTCCAGAATCAGCAAATTTGCAGATGACACCAAGCTGAGTGTGGGTGTGGATCTGCTGCAGGGTAGGAGGGCTCTGCACAGGGACCCGGACAGGCTGGATCCAGGGCCCAAATCCAACAAGGTGAGGTTGAACAAGTCCAAGTGGTGGGTCCTGCATGTTGGACACAACAACCCCTGCAGCTCTATAGGCTGGGGACAGAGTGGCTGCACAGCAGCCAGGCACAAAGGGACCTGCAGGGACTGATGGACAGCAGGCTGGACATGAGCCAGCAGTGTGCCCAGGTGACCAAGAAGGCCAATGGCTCCTGGCCTGGATCAGGAATGGTGTGGCCAGCAGGAGCAGGGCAGGGATTCTTCCCCTGTGCTCAGCACTGCTTGGGCAGCACCTCGAGTGCTGTTTGCAGTTCTGGGGCCCCCAATTTAGGAAGGACATGGAGGGGCTGGAGCGTGTCCAGAGAAGGGCAACAAGGCTGGGGAGGGGTCTGGAGCACAAGGTCTGTGAGGAGTGGCTGAGGGAGCTGGGGTTGTTTACCCTGGAGGAGAGGAGGCTCAGGGGAGACAAGGTGGTGTCAGGGCACAGGTTGGACTTGATGATCTCCATGGCCTGTTCCACCCTTGCTGATTCTGGGATTCTCTGAAAACACCCTTGAAGCAGTTGCAGGATGAGCCCCGGGCCTCCTGTTCAGAAGCTCCAGTAGCCCAGGTCCCTCAGCTTCTCCTGCCAGCCCCAAAGCCCATCCTGTCAGTCCTGCAGAGCCTCTGCAGCTCCTCCTCACTGCCCAGAACAGGGAGCCCCAGAGGCAGACACAGCAGCCCAGATGTGCCCCCCTGGCCTGGGGTGCTTCTGGGAAGGGAGCAGCACCAGGCACTGCAGGAGCCTGCAGACAATTCCTGCAGCACTTGTAGGATGATCCTGCTGCCCAAGGGACGTTCCCATGGGGCCAAGTCGGGAACTGCAATGGGGAGTGGAGCCAGAGAGGAAAGGGCAAACAGGGATGGGCTGTTTGCAGGGGAGGGAAGAGGGGTGGGCAATGGGAAGACATTTGTTGCAGGAAGAGTAAAGAAAGCAAAGGTAAAGCCAAGGAAATGCTCAGGGCAGTTTGAGGGTGGCTGCCAGGCAGCCCTGGCTCTGACCAACAGAGTCTGCAGTGGGACAGGAAACTCCCAGCTGATGGGAACAAATTTCTGGCTGACTGCAGAGGCCAGGACAAAGCTGAGTGGTTTCCCTGGTGTCCCCCAGCCCTTGCTGGCACCAGGGGCTGATGGCATTTGTGCTTCCTCAGGTTCACGTCCCCACTGCAACAGCATGGGGGTGCTCCCGCTGCTGTGTGCAATGCAAACAGGGGCTGCGGAGCCAGTGCTGCCGTGTCTGTGCCTGCAAGGATGGGGCACCTGTGTGAGCTGGGGAGAGGCCAGGGCTGCAGAGGGGGGATGTTGTTGGCAGCTCCATCAGGACGCTCTGGGACGCTGCCCTGGGCTGTGCAGCGCACTGGGGATGGATCAGTCCCTGCTCTGCTGCTCCTTCCCGTCTGCCCCAGGGCCCTTGCAGAGCACCAGCTGTTGCTGCCCTCAGCTGCCATTGCAACCCTCAGGACAAAGCGGTGCCAGGGCTGTTCCAGGTACAATTGCAGTCACACTCGTTGGTGCCACCAGGTGCCATGGCAATGGCCATGGGGACCCGGTCCTTGGTTTGGTGCCATGGCAACCAATGCTCAGAGCCGTTGTGATGGTTGGTGGCCATGGAAAGCTGCCCTGGCCCCTTGCTCAGGGCTGGTGTCAGTGCCCAGAGCCAGAGGGGATCCCTTGTTGGGGGCTGTGCCATGGCCACCTGCCCTGTGCCGCACTGGCCGCTCAGGCACCAGGAACCAGCAGCCAACGGCACGGCCAGGGCCAAAGGCCAGGTCAGCCAGACAGAAAGGGGCAGGGCTGGGCACTGTTTCCATGGCAACCGGCACTGGGGGACACCTGGGTCACCTGGCCTGGCAGTTTCCATGGAAACCCCTGGCAGGGACTGAGGGCACAGCCCTGGCACTGAGACACTGCTGGGCCGGGTGCTGAGCACAGGGCTGAGCACGCAGAGATGGTTTTGTTCTTGCTGAGCTGCAGCACAGCCAAGGCCTGTCCTGCCCCTCGTCCAGCCACACTGGGGAGGGGCTGGGGCTGCGGGGCAGCTGGGCAGGGGACACAGCCAGGACAGGGGAGCCCAACTGACCCGGGCATAGCCCAGACCAGAGCACATCATGCTCAGGGTGTAAAGGGGGGAACAGGGAGGAAGGGGGGAATTTTGGAGGGAGGGTTTTTGCCTTCCCAGGGAACACTTAGGCAAGAGGGGGCCCTGTTTCACCAGTGGGCAGTGTCACTACCAAAAACACAGACACCAACTGAAGGAATTGTGTCATCTATATCATGCACAGATGCAAAGATTTACAAAAGGATAAGCTCAACAAAGCACATCATCATTAGCAAAGAATTACAAAAGAAGCTCAGCAATCCATCATAAGCCATCATTACATTTTGATGACCAATCCCTTGGTGAAACACCAGAGGTGTTTGTGTCAGACAAAGATTCTGGCTGACTATCAAGGTACACCTTACAGACATCAGTAGTACTTTAGTGACACCATTCTTCATTCTTTTTTCTCAATCTCATTCAAGTTAGGAACAAGAATTCTGTTGCCCATGGAGCTGGCACCTTTTTAATTCCAGAATAATGCCCCCAGGCCCTTTGATGTTCAGCTTTACCATGCTGTCGTGGCTAACAAGGCTTGGGGGGCCCTTTCCCCTCTGGCTGGAAGGGGCTGGGTCCCAATCCCTGAGGGGCACCCAGGCTCCTGGATGGAATTCCTGTGCAAGTCCCTCAGTGTCACAGCAGCCTTCACAGGGAGCCCCGTGTATCAGAGCATTTTCCACAGGGGCCCTTGGGGCAAACAGGGAGATCTGGTTTGGCAGGATGTGTAAAACAATATCCTGTCAGATCTCCTTGTTCTCACACAGAATCCTTGGCTGCAGGGACACATTCCCATTGTTCCTGCCCAGGGTTCAGGACTCACAGTTGTCTTTCCTAGGAGCTGCTCCTTCAACTGCCTCAGGAGGGCCATTTGGACTCTGGACCCACACTCTGGCTCCATTATTAGGGCTGCTGGATCCAAACCCTTTATCTCCACAAACGGTGGTGATTGGAGCTGGATCTCCTTTTTTCACAATCATTCTTAAAATTGCAAGATCAATAATTGTGCTACCCTGTCACAGGGTTGAATAATCCAATCTTGTTCATTATTGTTTAACAGAATTAATGTAATTTCTCCTGGACATTCCGCATCAGTTCCTCCTGCCATGACAGGAACACTTTGCAAGGCCAAGCTCCAAGGGAGCAGTTACCAAAGCAAAGTGTCCTGAAGGAATCTGAATTCCTGTTTCAGAATTGATAGCTCTCATTTGCTTTGAATTTATCCTAATTAATTCCAATGCATGAAGGCCCAGCCCTGCAGCCTCTGGGCTGGCCCTGCCAGGGGCCATCACAGCCAGAACAATTTCCCAGGCAGCCCAAGTCTCACTGCCCATGGTTGGATTTGCAAACTGGGGGCAGCTGGGCACAGCCAGGGGGTTTCATTTCCCCAGTGGGCCATTGTGAAGGGCATGGAGCACATCTGGGAGATGGGTTCTCCAAGGGCAAAGGTTCCCATCTCCTCATTTTTCCAGCTGCTCTTTTAACAACCCCTTCACCTGTTCAACCAATCTTGCAGCTTGTGCATAGTCTGGTACATGAAAAACCCTGCAGACAAAATCACTATATTCTTCACAGGAACAGACAAGGCACTCTGCATCACAGTATCAGCAACCCCTGTAAAAATAGCCAATTTCCTCCCTTCCTCCTTTTTCCATTGTATACAATCTCACAAAGTTGACCACTGACATTAGGGTCCTGGCCAATCCTGTCCTGTAGGGTATTTAGTGTTACATCCCTGAGCAGCCAAAGATACCAAATTATTGTTGTCAGCACTATTTCATATTGTTCCTATTTTTTATGTAGATATTGATATAGACATACCGAAATATAGATACATATTAAAATATATAAATACATATATAAATATATATATTGTCTTATCCTATAAATACGTATATAATGATAAAATATATCAATATTTCACTTGCACAAATGCATCTGAGCTCAAGATTAAAACCTTCTTCTGTTGCTCCATGTGGGAGCATTCCAACAATGATTGTTCCTTCTGAAGATGCTGTTTCCTATGTACTCTCAAAAAATTCATCTTTGTCTGCCCAAACCCACAAGGTCTTTTCCTTTTCCATATGCAATTTCTGGATGCATTTAAAGCATCCAGGGGTGCAGATTCTTTTTGCAGACTGCCTCACTGCTCCCACAGGGCTCTGACCTCAGCCCACTCCAGAGCCAGGGAACTCCAGGGAAGGGCTTCCCAGCTAGGAATTTCTGATGGGACTGATTCCTCACATTGACACTAAACAAGTGACCTTTGGTTGGGATCTGGTTAGACTGTGCCAGTTTTGTTTTACCAGTGGCCAAAGTCAGCACCAGAGACACAGACTCCAACTGAAGGAATCAGTGTCATTCACTGCAGTTCAGAGCAGCAAAGAATCACAAAAGGAGCAGCTCAGCAATGCACCCAACCATCCCCACCAAAGATTGCCTGCAGTGATTAACAAAGATCCAGCAGCATTTACCCTCAGCCTTTACCATCCCCCAGACCCACACAGCAGCTGGGGAAGCTGTCACAGCCAAGGGCTGCAGAGCCACTCCTGGGTACTGGGAATTCCTGCAGGTGCCTCCAGCCACAGGTGAGGCTCCAACCCCACTGGGAGAGGGCCCAGCTCTGACAGTGCTGAATGAACAAACTGACAGCACTGCTAGTGTGGCAACATCTGCTTTCATCCTCCTCTTCAGTTCCTCCCAAAGCCTAGCCAGGGCTCAAGGAGGAACCAAGGGAGCTGACTTTGACCATACAGCCCCAAACAAGGCCAGATGTCAGATTTCATGGCCTTGTCTGGCTTCTAAATACACAAAGGTCAATCCATGTCTCACTAAGGAATGGCTACATCTATTACATGGCCTAATGACCATGCATATTTCATCAGGGAGCAGATACAAAGATAACCTTTGCTTGGAAGGTTCATCCAGAGGCCACCTTTGGCTCAGGGCCTGCTGTCCAGGCCTCACTCAGGGCTGGTGTCCAGGCCTTGGCACTTCAGGGACGTGGTTTAGTGCTGGGCTTGGCACTGCTGGGTGAGCGGCTGCACTGGCTGAGCTCAGAGGGCTTTTCCAACAGAAAGGATTCTGTGATTCCATGATTCTATCCACTGCATTCAGCTGGGGCTATTTTAGCAGCATTACTTTGCTCCAAAAGTTCCCTCTTGCCCAGCTCCTGTGGCCTGAGGCTTCAGCTCCTTCAGCTCCTGGTGCTGAGCTGCTCATGCTGAACGAGACGACTCAGAGAGAAGAACACAGTCCATGCAATTCCTTCTGGGACACGGAGAGGGGAGGCTGTGCAAACAGGACCATTGTTTCGTGGGGCCTCCTCTCTGCCCTTCACGCCTTTCAGCGCTTTGAACCAGCCAAGAGCTTTCTCCAAGAGTGCAATGGAGCAGCTGTTCCTGCTCCCAGGCCTGGCTCTCTCCAGTCTCTGCCCTTGCCTGGTTCTGTCCCTCGTGCTGTGCCCTCTGTTTCCCCAGGGCTCGCTGGCTGCTGCCCAGGACTGTGGCACTGGCACAGATCCAGTGCTCCAGAGCCTCCTTTCTGTGCCCTTGGAGCTGCCTGGGCACAGCAGCCTTTTCCATCTGGAAGCTCCCCATGGACAGGGAGTGCCCAGCTCCGTTCCCTGCACAGCCTCCAGGAGCCCAGGGCTGCCATCTCCAGTCCCTGCTGGCACTGGGGGCTCCCAGGTGCCTCAGGCTGCTGTGACACCGCTGCACACGGGAGGGAAGAGGGGCAGGGGCTGTGCTCAAAGTCAGCTCCATCTGCTGCTGCTGCTGCTGCTGCTGGTGCTGCTGCTGTGGGGTCATTTGTGCAGCCCTGGCCGAGATCCAGGGATCAGATCCTGCCAGTCTCTTCCAGCCCTGGCTGCTCAGAGTTTGGGCCTTGGAGCCTCAGGTGGCCAAAGGCAGCTGCTGCTGGTCCCTCTGTGTGCCCATGTTTAGCAGTGCTGCTCCATCAGTCTGTGCCCAGCAACGGGGAAAAGCCTCAGCCCTGCAGGGCCAGGAGCTGCCGGGCTCTGCCTGAGCAGCTCAGCCAGCAGGAAGGGAGCTGCTCCACAAGGGAATCAGGAGCAAAGGACATTCCTTTGATAGGACATGTTTTCTATTTAAAGGAAAAAAAAGGAAAACGGAAAAAAATAGGTAAATTGTAAAAGATAGGAATAAAATCCAGGTGTTACTGAAAAAACAAAACATAAAGGCAAAGTTAAATTCTTTGCATTAAGAGGTAAATGATCTTTTTAAAAAGAGACCTCAGTTATTTACATTGTAAATGTGCTGATGGCATGCATCCATCTTACTGACCTCAGCAGCCTTTTAAAAGATTTTGGGCTTTGTTTCCAAACATTTGAAATTTGTATTTGAAATTGTGCTTGAAGCAAGAGGAAATTGCTTTGTGCCCTTCCAGCTCCAAGCAGGACTGGGAATGGAAACTCTGTCAAACCCCAAATCCTTTAGAAGATGACCTTCCTTCTCAGCCTGGAAATGAGCTGCACATTCCCTTTGAAACTGTCAGGGATTTCTTAGAGACACAAAGTCCCACTTACGGCTTTTTGCTCTGGTTTGGCAGTGCAGAAGGGCAATTCTCCATCCATCAGCTCCAGACTGCACTGCCTCAGGAGCAGGGCCCACTCGCCAGCTTTCGCCCACTCGTGGCACTTCTAGAGGAGGAAGAAAGTGCAATTGCACAATTCCAGCCAATCAAGAAGGAAGAATGGGACAGACAAAACACCCTGTGCAGATCCAGGCATTCAGCTGGGACTGTGGAGAGTTTGGGTCCTTGCCAGTTGGATGTGTGTCCCCAGCTGCAATCTCTGGGCCTGCAGCAGAGTCTCACTCACCTGCCAAAGCAGAAAGCTCAGGCAGTGTGCTCGCAATGGGCTCGTCTGATGCAGAGCTGTCAGAGCAATGTGAGGGCAGAGCCAACCCAGCTGGGCCCAGGGCTGAGCCCAGCAGAGCCCTGGCAGAGCCCAGAGCAGCCTCAGCACCCGCAGAGCCCGGCTGCAAGGAGAGAAAGCAGAAACCGCCCGTCAGCTGAGGGCTCCTGTGCCCTTGTGCCAAGGCCTGCGGTGCCCAGACCATGCTGGCTGTGCCCAGAGCTGTGCCCAGAGCTGCCCATCCCTGCTGCCTTTGGCAGCAGAGCAGGAGGGCAGCACATGTGCCCAGCCTGCAGCCAGCCACAGCACATCCAGCCCTCAGGAGCTGCCCAGAGCAGGATGCTCCTGTGCTCGCTGCCAGCTCCCAAAAGCTCTGATCCCACCCTGCCAAGCACACAGGGACCCGCCTCATGCCACCCACGGCTGGAAGAAAAGCTGCTCCCAAACCATGTCCTCAGCCTTCTCCAAGGGCATGGCCCATCCACACCACAGCTGCTCCCAAGCACTTCCCCATCCACACTGGACCACCTGGAATGCTTCCTCTGGAAAAACAAACAACACATTCTTGAAAAGAGATTAGATGCAAAAAGGGAAAACAAGAAAAACGGTAAAAACTCTTATCTCTGTCAGGGTCTTGAGGAAGGCCAAACCCCTGCATGCCAGGGAAAAACCCAGCCATGGGTGTGGGAAGCCCACACTTTCTCTCTTCCACCCTGCACTGCCCCCCAAAATCACGGTGATCCCAAAGTAAACAAGGGCAGTGGAGCAGCCCAAGCCCTTCCTTGCCTGCACAGCAAAGCAGCTGTGCACAGGTTCTGGAGCCCCACCTCTGCTCTCACCATGGGGCTTTGTTTGTGTCGGGCTGGCTGCCCCAGCCCCAGCCCGGGACATGGTGAGTGCTGGGGGCTGTTGGCAGGGCCAGGAGCCCACTCCCATTTCGTACCCACCCCAGCCCATGCCCCAGCCCTGCCAAAGCAGCTGGGCAGCCACTGAAGAATGAGTTGCATCTGCCCCCGCAAAGGGGGAGCCTTTGGTTCCCAGCCAGGCTGAGCCATGCCCAAATCTGGCAGAATTTCCCCAGCTAGGGAATCATCTGCAAATTCCCTGTGGACTTTGGCTTTGAAGAAGGTGCCAGAATCAAAGTCCATCACCTTCAGCCTCCAGTGGCCAGGCTGAGGAAAAGCTTGTCATCCTTGATGTCACCCTCGCTGTCTCCAGCAGCAGCAGCAGCAACAGCAGCAGCAGCAGCAGCATCCCCACCCGGTACAGCTTCTCCAGGGGCTCCTTCTCCTTCCCTGGGGGAAGACCAGGCTCTCAGGGCTCTGTCCAAGGCCCCAGATGTCAGGGAACCAGCACAAGCAAAACCAGATGGGATGGATACTCCAGGGACCTGGAGAGCCATTCCCAGCAACTGGGAAAATCCTAGGTGCTCCATCCACCCATAGATGCGGTCTCCAAATTTGCCCCAAAATTGGGTCCAGCTTTTAGAGGCCATAACGAGCAAGTCCAAGTGACTTGATGACATTTTTAGCCCAGAAAGCCCTGCAGCTGATGGCACACTTCACAATCAGCAGGGGACACAGCTAGGCCAAAGCCCAGACCTCTGCTGGGAGCCTTTCTCCTCAAATACCCTTCAAACAAACCTCCATGCAAGTTACTTGGCAAAGTTTCTTCCAATGATCCATTTCTGGCACATAACTACACAGGCTTATGTGAAAGATTCTAAAGCAGCTGCTCTGGAGTCAAAGAGGAAGCACTAAGGGTCCTTGTCATCTCTTTGTAGCTAAATCCCACTCTACGGGAGTTGAAGGAGTTTGGAACGAGCTAGAGAGCGGACCTCTGAGTATTTTACATGATGCCATTGCATTTTCTTCACTTCTACACAGACAGGAAGGGTGAGTTTGGCTCACATCTCCACCGCATGGCTCACAGGGTCGCAAGACTTGTAGTTACAAGAACTTTGAAGGATTTCTTGGCCAAGAAGACATGGCCAACAAAGATATTTGTGGTTTGGAGCCAACCCTTCAATATTTTGTCTTAGGGACTCATGCTACAGTGTAAACTTCTTTAGCCAATCATGTTATGACACACAAACCTACAGCACTGCATCCTAAGCTTCTTGTTTTCCATTGTAACTACTTTTATTTTTTCTAGATCTTGGACTCTAAAACTCTAAACTTTCCTCCACTTCAACATTCCTCCCCGTGTCTCTGCTATAAACTAGAAATCTGCATTCTCGCTTCTAGCACCTAAGTTTGGAAGCCCTTTCCAAGGTCTCAGATCAAATCCTGTGCTTAATTCTAAGCTTTGCTGACAAGACCAAAGGTCTGAGATTTCCCTGCATTTGGGTTTCCCACAGCACCAATGATGTTAGTTACACAGTGCCCGGGATCCCTCTTGCAAGTCAACTCTGTCAGGATCAAGGCAGCTGCTGGGGGGCTGCTTATGGCCTCTGACAGCCCATTGCCCAGGGCTTGCCAGCGCCCCAGCCCCTCAGGGTCTCCCCCAGCCTGGCCAAGCTGCCCGGCAGCAGCGCCGCAGCCCCACAGCAGCTCCAGAGCAGCCCCATCCAGAGGCACCTGGGAGCCCTCAGCAAGGCAGCCAGCAGCACGCGGCCAGGAGGACAAGGATGGCGCTTCCTGCCTGGCACAGGGCTTGAGGCCATCTCCAGGCACCGCTCTGGCAGGGATCCCCACAGCCCCGGCCCCTGCCCAGCTGCTCTGTGGGCAGCACAAAGGCTTCAGCAGAGCCACCAAAGGCCAAGGGGCTTCTGGCCATTTTCCCTTGCCCGCTGCACACCTGGGCAGCTGGCTGAGCACAAGCACCCTTTTCCCCCTGCAGGGCCTCAGGACCCCTCAGCCTGCTGTGCTGCTGAGCACAAGCTCCCTTTTCACCCTTTCCTGCCTCTTGTCCTGCAGACCCTGGGCAGCAAAGAAAAGCTCCTGGCAGTCTGTGTATCATAATACATTCTATAATTATTTACAGTAATCTATAATCTATAATAATATATATAATTATATATACCCTATATTTTATTTATTTTCAATATAGATAAAACAATGAAAAGAAGAACAGAAAAATATTAAAGAAAAGGAAAATTACCCCTGGCTCAGGTTGCCCCAGCCTCCAGGATCAGCTCTTCTCCTAAGTCTTCCGGCAGCACAGCCAGCTGAGCCCCGACAGACGAGGCCGAGTCCTCCATGCCCTGTGCAGCTGATCTTGCAGCCTCTGGATGGTGGAATATCGCCCACACTGTATTTCCCCCAGGACATGCAGTGTTTCAAGTGCCAGCTGCGACACGGCACTGCTCCTGTCATCCGTCAGGCGTTCCAGGGCTGCAAGAGAGACGAACAGAGGCACGGTCAGAGCCGGATCTGCGGGGAGCCGAGGAGAGCCCCCTGCAAGGGCCATCCCAGCCGGCTCTTGCCGTGGCCAGGAGGGAGCAGGGAGCAAGGGGATCAGCCCGAAGCTGCTGGCCACGAATGGCCCACGGGGCCCTGAAAGCTCCTTGTGCTCTGCCCACGGGAGCTGAGCCCTCCGCAGCTGGAGCAGGCCTTGCAGCTCCCCTCGGCAGCCCGCACTGTCAGCCCGCTGCCCTCACTCACCAGTGCAGATCAGCTGCAGCTCTTGCTGCTGCCCCCTCAGGCGCCGCCCGGCCATGCCTGTGAACACAGAGCCTGTCACGGCCCCAGCGGCACAGCTCCCTGCCAGCGGCGCTGCTGGCACTGTGGCCACACGGGCTGCTGGCCCGGCAGGGCTCAGCCCGGCCCTTGCCGCACACTGCCGCCCCAGGGCATGGCTGCCAGAGGGCGGCAGCAGCAATGCCCAGGCCAGGCGGGGCTCCACGGCGCCCCAGGGCACGGCTGGCGCTGCCGGGGCAGCAGGCGGGGCTGGGGCCAAGCTGCGGCAGGCCAGGGAGGGGAGGGGCAGCCCGGGCTCGGGACTCACCCATGAACCTGACGGCCGCCTCTCGCAGGGGCTCCTGTGGGCTCTCCACGTAGCACAGGGCCCGGCGCAGGTGCTCGGCCACTCGGCTCCTGTCCTCTGCCAGCTGCAGAGAGTGGCAGGAGGGAAGGGTTGGTGCGGGCTCAGCCCCTGGGCCGGGCGCTGCCTGTGCCCAGCCCCGGCCTCCCCTGGCCGCAGAGCCCTGAGGCGCGGCCAGCAGCCGCTGGCCAAGGGCTCCCGAGGGGAGGGGGCAGCAGGCCGGCTGCAGCCCGGGGAGCCCCGGTGCTGGCCCGCCCCGCAGCCCCACCAGGCCGGGGCTCCATGGGCACCCGGCTCGGGCCCACGGGAGCCTGGAGAAGAGCCCGCGGGGCCTCTGGCTGCAGCAGCGGGCAGGGGCACAGCTGCCAGCCCCGCACACTGAGCGCCGCCCTCAGGGCCCTTCTCCCGGCTGGGGCTGGGGCATGCAGGCCCTCCTTACCAGGAGCTCAGTGAACTTCGAGAGTTTCTGTTTCTTCACAGTTTTTTCAAGATCTTTCCTTTTCAGGAACTTGACTGCACAAAGCAGCGTTTCCCGAGAAGTCTGGAGAGCAGCAGAGATGCGGACATGGCCCCACAGCCCAGGGCACAGGAGCCGCAGCCTGGAGGAGGCTGCGGTCCAGCAGGTGCAGGGCAGGAAGCAGCCGAGCCCCCTGCCAGGGGGACAGCAGCAGCCCACGAGTCCTCACCTGTGCCACACGCAGATTCTCATCATGGCAGTGGAAGAGCAGTGGGAGCAGGCTCTGCCACACTTGTGTCATCAGGGGCTTTTTTCCTTCTTCTTCTACAGCAGAAATCAAGGTGTGAAAGACAATCATGGAGAGCTGCTGCACCTGGCTATCACCCTGTAGAACAGGAAGGCAGCAAGAGCTCAGCATCAGCTGGTTCTGGCCCACATTGGCACAGGCCTGCATCTGCACAGGGCCCCAAGTGTCCGGGCAGCAGCCAGTGGCCATGGCTGGGGGCACAGAGCCTTACGTGGTCAAAGAGTGGCAGGAACACCTTAGCCAAATGCAGGGCAATGGGACTGGGTATGCGGGCACCATTATCCAGGAACAGATAGCCCAGTAGCATGGTGGTCATCCTGACCCGCAGGAGCTCCACGAGCCTTTCGGTCAGGCTCCACATTCTTTCGGCCTGTGTGGAACACGACTTTGTGAAAGGCCACCCTGCTGCCGCAGGGCCCAGAGGCCAAAGGCCTGTCCTTAAGCACTGGGGCAGCTGAAGCAGGAGGCAGGAGAGCTGGGAGCAGCTGCCCCAGCGCCCGAAGGCCAGGCAAGGCCAAGCGACTGCGTTGCCCAGCCCCACGCCGCCTGCACGGCTTCAGCCACTGCCCCCTTCTCACCAGCGGGGAATGGTCCCTGAGCGGGAGGAGGGCCCTGAGCAGCTGGCTGCCAATGTCTGCGCGGTCCCTCTGCAGGTGCCATGACAAGACAAGATCCATGATGCTGTCCCTGCATTCCCTCAAGTCCAGGCACTCGAGGACCTGCAAGGCACAGGGCAGTGACGGGGGAGCCGGCCGGCAGGAACCCGGAGCCGCACGGGGCTGGGCCCAGGCAGCAGTGCAGGGCGCGGGCACCGTCCCAGGCGGCTGCGGCGACGAGAGGGCAGAGAGCTGGGAGGCAGCTCAGCCAGGCAGTACTGGCCATCAGGCTCACCTCCGCAAGGAATGCCAGGGCAGGGAAATCCCAGTATGGCATCTCTATGCTGAGCATCTCAAGGAGGCAGCATAAGATCCTTTTACACAAGGGCCTGGATGCATGGCACATCTCCCTGGAAGGTGGAAAGTGTCACTAAGACCTTGAGCCGGGGGGGGAAGCCTCTCCCAGCACTGACTCACATGGTTCTTGTCCTTCCCCACCACCCACTGCCAGGGGACCTGGGCCCTTTGAGATGTGCTCCTGGGCACCCCCTTTTCCAGCCTTTTCCAGTCTGCTTGGCTGTCGCCCGTCCCTTTGACCCACAGCCACGGGGACTGTGTGGGACAGCCCGGGCACAGGGCACAAATGCCAGGAGCAATGGGGAGAAGGGGGTGTCTCACCTGGCCAGCAGAGCCACGGCAGAATGATGGGTATCAACGCAGAGCAGCGTGTCCCAGCCACGCTTGCCTTCCATTGACACCACCACCTGCTCACACTGGAGAAGGCAGAGCAGGGACTTCAGGGTCTGCACTGCAAACCTGTGTGCACAGCAAAGCCCAGGTCACACTGGCAGCACTGGCTCCTTCGCAGGCCACGTGGCAGGGACAGGAGGAGTGGCATGGAGCACCTGTTGGGGCTGGTGGCAAGGCCGTGCTCTTCCTGGCATTGCTTCCAAAAGGTATCAACCTCCTCTGCCATCTCTTCTGTGCTGAAGAACACTTGGAAGAGCAGATGCACAAACAGGTGGGGGAAATGCGGCGCCACTATACGTGGGACAGGGGCCTCCTGAAGGATCTTCCACATCACCACGGTTGCCTGCAAGGGACAAAGCCCCCCGAGACAGCACTCAGTGCCGAGGGGTCCGTGTGGCAGGGCCCAAGCTTAGCAGGGAGAGGCCCCGTGAGACCTTGGCAGGGGGAGCACGGAGCCTGGTGGGCCTGAAGCTGCCCCTGGGCCAGGTTTCAGATCAGCGCCTGAGGCTGGGAGATGCAGTGGGGGAAGGAGGAAGGAGAGCTACTGGAGAGGGAGCCTTGGGGCCAGCAAAGGCCAGTGTCAGAAACTCACAGCCAGGCCAAAGACACCCGTTTTGTCCCTGTCAGAGGTGCACATGCTGTGCTCTGGCCAGCTCCCCAGCACATCCAGGAGTATCAGCTGCACTGGCTCTGCAGTCCTGAGCGAGCACATGATGGTCTTCCACATGGTCAAAGCAGCTCTGTAGGGTTAGAGCTCTGTCTCAGGGGGGGTCTCAGACACGGCACCATGGCCTGGGCATCCCTAGGGGCCTGGCTGACCACGGGCTCTGCCTCTGTCCACTGGCCCTGGCCAGCAGCAGCCAGGCAGCCCAGCCCTGTGGAGACAGGGCCCTTAGGGGCAGCAAGGCAGCATGGCAGCAGGCTCGGGGGCTGACGTGCCAGGGCTGGGAAAAGGAGCAGCCAGAGGGCCCTGGAAGTCTCTGTTGCTCAGACACCTGGGACAGGTGGTACAGGCTGATGGGCTGGGAAGGCCTGAGCCTTCTGGGCAGGTGGGCCCCATACCTGTCACAGGACGGGGCCACACGCAGGAGCGTCACGACTGCGTCACCCGGGTGTGCTGCGGTGAGATTCAGCAGGGCCTTGTCCAGCCTGTGCTCCGCAGAATCATTGGCCATGAGCCAGCGGTGAATGTACCTCACCATGGTGGGCACCTGGAGAAGGCACGGGGAGACTTGGAAAGCTGCCAGAGAGAACAATGTCCCCAGGGTCCCCAGAGAAGTCCTTCCCTTCCCAGCGCACTGCCATGGCCTCAAAGGCTCCCAGGGACCACCAGGCGTGGCTGGGGAAGGCACGGGACTCATGGCGGAATTGAAGCCTGGCCCCAGGCTGCTTACTTGTTCTGGCCTGGCAACACCCTTCTCCAGGAGAAAATCCAGCAGGGCGGTACTGGTCTCATGACTGAGGAGCTTTGAGTGTGCTCTGAGCCCAGTGCCCATGGTGCTGGTCTCTTCCTGCCAAATGCTCCTGATGAAGTCGCAAACAAGCTGTAGCAGAAGGGCAAGAAGCCGGGGATGTTGCACGGAATGCTGCACACAGGGGGCTGGGCTGAGCAGGGACAGCAGGCCCAGCCCAGGTGGGGATGGCTGCAGGTACCTGTGCTGTGCTGCGGAAGCGGCCACGTCTGCGCTCCTGCTGCTGTGTGCGCTCCAGGGCTGCATCTGGCAAAGAGCGAGCGCAGCCAGAGCTGAGGGGCTGCGGGAGAGGCCGGAGAACACAGCCCAGCCCTGCGCTCCCCAGGCAGAGAGAGCCCCGGGATGGCCCAGGGGATGGAGCACGGCCCCTGCGGGATGTCTGCCCGGCCCCTCTTCCGTCCTGTCCTTGGGCATTTCCCCAGGGGATGGGATGGGATGGAGACAAGTTGGCTGCAGGCTCCAGTCCTGCAGCCCAGCTCTGCCACTCACCCTCCTGCGGTGGATGGAACGGCACCGCCTCTTCATTCTCCTGTGCTGGAGCAGCTCCAGGGCCTTCTTCCTCCTCCTCCTCCTCCTCCTCCTCCTCCACAGTGGCCAGCTTGGGCACTCTCGAGGCTCTCTGGCGCCCCAGCACCGAACGCAGCCGGTGCCGCTCCTGCAGGGCCTCCTGCGCCTCACCTGCGGGCGGGACGCGGCGGTCAGCGCTCGGCCCGGGGCCAGCAACGGCCCCCGAGCGCCCCTCACCCGCCCCGGGCCGGCCATGCCCAGGCGTTCGCTTCCGGGAACGCGGCACGGGAGGCTCGGGGCCGGCGGCCGCGCTGCAGAGAGGCGGAGCTCGGGCCAGGGAAGCCGCAGCGGAGGCGGCGGGAGCGGCCGCGCCGCGTGTGTCCTCTGCGGGCCCCGGGAGGAGCCGGGGCCGGGGCCGGGGCCGGGGCCGGACCCTGGGTCGGGGCCGGGGCCGGGCTCGGGCCAGGCGGAGCCGAAGGGCGGCGATGCCGCCCCCGCACCAGCCACTGATTCCCGCCCAGCAGCGCCACCGCCAGTACGGCCAGAGCCAAGCGGAGGCGAGACCGCGGCGGGACGGCCGGGGCCGGGCACGGGGCAGCCCCGCCCGGGGCCGGGGGCGGGCCGGGAGCATGGCCCGGCCCGGCAGGGGAGAGGGAGGCGGGGAGAGGAGAGGGACGCCGGGCAAGGGACCCCGAGAGAAGGGTTCCCGACAGCGGGAAAGGGAGAGAAAGAGAAATAAAGGGACAAAGAGAAAGAGGAAGAAAAATAGGAGAAAGCGTGTTTTAAATTATCGGTTTCGCTGCTCTCGCCGCTGCTGCTGCCGCTGCTGCCGCTGCTGCAACTGAAGCACCGGGGCCGTTCGTCCCCGTGTCCGTTCCCCGCTCGCCCCACGAGCCCCACGTTCGAGCCCCGCGCGCCCCGGGGGCAGCCCCTCCGTCTGCCCAAACACGGGAACTTTGCAGCCTTGAGCCCGGATGCAGAGCCCTGACTCCTGCGCACTGGCACAGCGATCCCCTCGCCTGCTGCTGTGCATTGTCCTTGCTGAGGGTCAAACACTGTCGGGCCACCTTCCCTTGGGGTAGGATTCCTACCTGACCCAAGCACTGCACTTACATCTCCAGTGTTGCTTTCCTGTAAAAACAGGGGAAGGAAAACATTGTGTGTGGCTCATGGTATTTTAGAGTGTCTAAAAATCACTAAGTCATCGATCCTAGAGGTGAGGTGCATCTGGAATTACTGAGATGCAACATGGAAAAGGAGAGCATAGAAACAAATAGAGGGAAATATCTTGGATTGTTTCTTTCATTTTTCATTTCACTTCTGTAAAGCTGTTTCAGTTTTCCAGGAATCTTCTACTGTCTGCTCTTCCCAAGAATCTCTCATGGAGAACGAGGTCAAGCTTCTGTCACAAGATTTGCCACCAGGAAATTAGGCCACTGGTGCAATTTTCATGATGACTGTTACTGCTGCTGGTTTAGGGCAAATTTGGAGAGGAAACCTCCTAAAGGGGTCTGTCTAGAAAGCAAGTTCAAGCAGCCCCTCCCCCTACTAGTTCAGGAAAATACTTCCCTGGAGAAAAGTGAAAAAAACCCAGTTTATTAAACAAGTAAAGTATTCACAAGCATGAAAAAGGAACAATATTAAATCAAACCTCTGACAGTGCTGAAGAGATGGCAAATTCAGGAAGTCCTTTTTGTGGGTTGTAGTTGGCTCACTCGGTCTCTTCTAAGTCCCTCTGGTTCTGGAATGCAGCATCCCAGAACTTGGTGGGCCACAGGTGTGAGCTGCTGGTGTTTTTCTGGGTTTTGAGTCCAGAGCAGGTTTAAACAGTTCCAAGAAAAAGGAAAGTCACAGTCCAAAGAAACTTCTCTTCCTAAGCTAGCTAAAACCACATTGCTAGACCTGGGCTGTGAAGGCATTGGGAAATTTCCAAATCTGGGCACTGGCAGTCCCAGCAAACACCAGAGCTGGATGGTGCTGGAGCCAGAACCTGCACATTTCCAAACTTTGGCTTTCTGTGCCAGCAAATCACTGGACTTGGGCTGTGCCAGCACCAGGAAGTTTTCAGATCTGGGCACTGGCACTGCCAGCAAACACCAGATCTGGGTGGTGTCGTTGCCAGCGACAGAAATCTGCTGGATTTGAGCTCTGCTGACACAGGGAAATTTCCAAATCTGGGTTCTGGTTACATGAAAAACAAGATGTGGGTGGAGCCAGACCCAGTAGCAGGAAGCTGCCACAGGTTTTGTATTTCTGTGCCAGCAAATTGCTGCACTGGGGCTGTGCCAGAATAGGGAAATTTCCAGATCTGGGCACTGGCAGTGCCAGCAAACAGCCCATTTCAGGCTCCAGGCTCCAGGAAGGACTGGATCTGGATGCCTTCCTCTTTTCTTTCCTTCTTTCCTTCCTTCTTTCCTGGGGTCCTGCTGCCAGCAAACTCCAGATTGGGCGGTACTGGCAAGGGGAAATTGCCAGGTTTTAGCTTTCTTTGCCAGCAAATTGCTGGACATGGGTGGTGCCAGAAGAGGGAAATTGCCAGATGTGGGCACTGACAGTGCCAGCACACACCAGATCTGGGTGAGGAATGTGCCGGCACTGAGAAATTTCCAGATGCTAATTTTCTGTGCCAGCAAACTGCTGGAATTAGGCTGTGCAGGCATCTGAAACAGTCCTGATCTGGGTACTGGCGGTGTCAGCAAACCTGAGATTGAGTTGCAGTAGGTACCAGGTCTTTGCTTGGTTTTGACTTTCTTTGCCAGCAAATTGCTGCACTTGGGCTGTACCAGAATAGGGAAATATCAAGATTTGGGAACTGGCAGTGCCAGCAAACACCACATTTCAGGAAGGATTGGATCTGGACCCATTCCCTCCCTGCCTCCCACCCTCAACAAGGTGCCAGAGGGGCTGGAGAGCAGCCAGGCAGAAAGGGACCGGCAGGGACTGATGGACAGCAGGCTGGGCATGAGGCAGCAGTGTGCCCAGGTGGGCAAGCAGGCCAATGGCTCCTGGCCTGGCTCAGGAATGGTGTGGCCAGCAGGAGCAGGGCAGGGATTCTTCCCCTGTTCTCAGCACTGCTTGGGCAGCACCTTGAGTGCTGTTTCAGTTCTGGTGCCCCCAATTAAGGAGGACATGGAGGGGATGGAGCGTGTCCAGAGAAAGGCAACGAGGCTGGGGATGGGTCAGGAGCACAAGTCCTGTGAGGAGCAGCTGAGGGAGCTGGGGTTGTTTATCCTGGAGGAGAGGAGGCTCAGGGGAGACAAGGCGGTGTCAGGGCACAGGTTGGACTTGATGATCTCCATGGCCTGTTCCACCCTTGCTGATTCTGGGATTCCATGAAGCCACCCTTGGAGCAGTCACAGGATGAGCCCTGGGCCTCCTCTTCAGAAGCTTCAGCAGCCCAGGTCCCTCAGCTTCTCCTGCCAGCCCCAAAGCCCATCCTGTCACCCCTGCAGAGCCTCTGCAGCTCCTCCTCACTGCCCAGAACAGGGAGCCCCAGAGGCAGACACAGCAGCCCAGATGTGCCCCCCTGGCCTGGGGTGCCTCTGGCAAGGGAGCAGCGCCAGGCACTGCAGGAGCCTGCAGACAATTGATCTGAAGGCCAAAGCTCCTTAGCTCCTTCTGAAAGAGCAGGAACAGTTCCTCATTCGAGTGTGGTGGAATGCTGGGCACCACAGCTCCAGGTGAGGACTGGACACAAGTTTGCTCCCACTGAGTGCTGTGATGGGTTCTGCAGGAGCTCTGGGCTCCTGTGCTTGCCAGGCACAATGAGGAAAGAAGGAGCCAAGTGCACTGATGTAGGAAATGGATTTGTAGAAAGCTTTTAGGGCCTAATAGAAGGCCCACAATATAGGCATCTGTATATAACCCTTGAGACATGAAACGCTAACTTAAAAATGCCATGGAATAGGACAGATATTGCTGAGAGAGAAATGGAGCTGGAAACAAGTTTCAAAAGATGGCCTTGCAAATAAGACTTTGGAAAAACAGAGCTATGAAAGATGCATTGTAGTGGGACCCACAAGCGGTAGTTTTAAATAATTGGCTTTAAGGCATCTACAACATGGCATGGCAAAAAGCTCATAGACCAAGAAATACTGTAATTAGGAAATAGTTGGCTTCTTAACTTTGATGGCGTGAATTATAACATCTGTATTGTCTCACCCTTCTCATGAGACTGAAAATGGAAGAAAAGTTTTTAAAACACCTCTCAGTTGCCCCATCTCTAGGTCAAGAAAAGAGTATTATCCAACACACTGACACACCTTTGGCCTGAGCATAACCCAGCCTGGACCAAACACACTGAAAGGTTTCCCCTGTGGCCCATGTCTCGAAACATCAGGTCTACTGTTTGACAACTCAGGTTGGTTTGGTGTCAAGGAGTTCCCTCAGAAATACTGGGTTTGTCTTCCTCTGTGCCTTCCCCTCAGCAGCCTTGGGGATGCTCCTGTGTGAAGCCATCTGTCTCACACAGTTTGAGACAACTTCAAACAGGATATTGTGCAATAAGTCGTCTCCTCTAAAGTGTTCCAACAATCCCTTTCCAGCAATAGGAAATTATTACTAATAGATGAAAGTGGAAAACCCCCAACAGTTTATTACCAAACAGAATCCCCCCATGACACGCGTTACAAGAAGGTGCCGGGCTCTCTTGGGAAGAACAGGAGCTGTCACGGAGCAGTTCCAGCAGCTGATGGAAGCTCGGGGGCTCGTCCGGCATCGGCTTTCTCCCATGGCAGAGCTCCATGGAGCGGGCAGGGCAGTGAAGCAGCTGGGCTGGAGCCCCTCGCTGCCTTTTCTCCCCGGCGTGGCTCAGCTCACAGACTCTCGGGCTGGGAGCGGGGCCGCTCCGCTGCTGCCGGCACCGTGTCCCTGGGCTTGGACAAACAGTTTCCTGCCAGGAGAGCCCTGCACACTGCTCCACAGATCTTTCATAAAGGCCCAAACCAACTCCAAACACTCTGTCTGCTGCAGCTTTTCACAAAGGGCTGCAGAAATCCAGGACAGCTGCAAGTGAGTGTTGGAAGGCTCTTGTCTTGTTCCTGACAGCAGAATTCTTTATGATCTTGTGCAATTTTATTCAGATGTAACATGGGAGCTGAGGTTTTTTTTGTTAAAATATTTCATGATGAGTATGAAGCCTTGAGAGTATGAGGTGCAAGACTGATGTGTGAAAGCATGAGCATATCCTCCAAAGTGGCCAGTTTAATTGCCCATTTTATTACTCTTGTATTTACTCCACACTAATAAGGAAAATCAAGCTTTGCTTGGAGGCAAAACAGGCATGGGATACACTACAGTCCCTCACAGGCTCACCAGGCCTGGCAGTGGCACAGCAGGCAGTCTGCTTCATTGTGAACCACTACAGAGCTGCATCCCAATCTGGTTTAAGTAGTGTGGTATTATTAAGAGCTCCTTTTCTGCATGAGACACCAAAAGGAGATCCCAAATGATCTTCATGCAAGCATGCAGTAAAGAACTGCTCCTGCTATCCTAACAAAGCATTTGCTTTGGCAATTACACTCTTCCCATTCATCTTTTTATGCAGGCACTTCAGGTTTTCCCCTACACCCTTGCAAGGCTGGCAGTGGCTGTTTCCCATTTCCTGTTCTTCCCTCGAGATGGTGCAGTGGCTGCTTTGAAACAAAAAAGCCCTGGGATCTGGACAGCTTGAAGGAGCATGAAATGCTAATTAAGTGCTCATATTGGTAACACCCAGGTCTGCACTGCCCAGTCCTCTGAAGCAGCAGCAGCAGCAGGACCATGCATCATTCCTGTTGGTGGATGTTCATGCTTCTGGTGTGCAAGAGCAATGACTTTGAGGAGGGACAAAAATGCCCCTCTTCAAACAGTGGCTGTGCAAGGAGATGTGATGTTTCACAGCCTTTTCTAGAATATTGCAGAAAGATCTAAGGTAATATTGTGGCATGGAGTAGGTCACTAAATTTGTCTCCAGAGGAATCCCCAGAGGGCACATTCACTCTGCTGCTGATGACAACCCCATAAGCTCATGGACCAGTTTTCCTTGCAACGTGCCACCCTGCCTGGGCTTTACTAGGCCGGGACTAGGCCCAGAGCTAAGCAAGCACATGCAGCCAGGTGACATTGTGTGACAACAGAAGCTGGCAACCATGAGGACTTTGCTGTCAAAAGGTTACAGCTTGCACTGGGCCCAGAAGTGTTTTACCCTAAAGCAAAGCAAATTAAAATGTGAAGTTTCAAAGTTTCAAATGACTATGAAAGGAAACTGCAGAATAATTTCTGGAAGTGCAGCATTGTCAATGATCATACAGCCCACCAAGAGCTGGAGCTGAATCCAGAATTGCTTCTTCCAGCTGTGCAGGAATTCATTCCACTGGCAAGCACTGGTCCATGGGAACAAATGATCCCCTAGCTCTGGGCTGAATGGCAGCCAGGCTGCAGTGCAGGTTTGAGGAACCCTTGTCACTTGTTATTGGCCTCCCAGTGCACTCATCCTTCTGCAAACAAGGGGCAAACAACACAGCTGCACTGCTGTCCCCAGTAGTATACATACAGGTGACTTTTCCAAAGCAGTGCATCTTTTCCCAGTGAAATACATTACCTCTTCTTACCTATGGAATTGTGATTGAAGACACCTGTGAGCCAGATCTGTGGGAGATTGCAAAGGAGCAAAGCTTTGGGATTTGGGCACAGTTCTCTTGGTTGCTTTGCTCAGGCCTTTGGTGAGCACAGAACACACCTTTGACTAGACAGGATCTTTTGGATCCATTGTCCCTCAAACAGGTCAACAGGTGACTCTGTTGTAATGCCAAGTAACAAAGAGCAGCACAAATGACACAAAGAAAACATGGCCAAAGAGGAGGAGGAGAGGCCCAATGCGGAAAGGATGTGGTGAGACGCTGGCACATCGAGTGAGCTGCACTCCCATAATCTCTAGGCTAGCAGGTCCTGGTCTCACATTCTCCTTTTGGTTTTTTCAATTTTGTTTATTTATTTACTTTTTTTCATCATCAAAAAAAATACAGAATTAAAAATATGTCATCAAAACTTAAAGACAGAATCAAAACACGTTAATTCAAAACTGTATCTAAAGATCAGAACATATGTACAGCTCTAACTGTGAAGCTGTTATGTTTGCCCAATTATCCCATCATAAAAAAACCCCAAACAATATTAAAAGTAGTCGCTATTTGAATAGTTAAAATAAAAAAATATATAAAATTGGATACAATATAATTTGATTAAAATAAGGGATAATTTGGTTCAAATAATAGCACATAAGCAAAAACAACTGTGGGGTACAGAGTGCGGGGTTCAATGACCCTTGCCACTTCACGTACAAGCTTGCCAAGTGAAAGTCACCCCTTATATGCTATGTGTCAATTCCATCTCCTCCCATTTTTGGTTCGTCATATCTCTATCTCCGCCTTCATTACCACCTTTACCATGCATGTGCCACCACTCGGTTTGGTGGTCGCACAAGTCTTTGGAGGTTGTCACTGATGAAGGCTCTGTAGTCTTCTTCGTTGTCCTTTAATTCACCTTTGGGTTACACATGCGCACCAAGCCAGTACAATGTAAGCCAAGACTAACGTATCACTGCATCTACATATCAAGGCAATAAATCCCTTATAATTAGCATTTTCTGGGATCCAACCAGGTTCTTGGTCATTTTTAGCAACTGTATCTTCAGCTTCTTTCCTGTGGTCCTTGAGAACATCTGCTGGGAAGGGCGGGTGGAGCCCCTCCTCTCCCTCTCTTCTTTGGCATTACAACTTTAAATTATTTTATTATTCTCAAATATTAATTACTGTATCAATATTGATTCCTGTTTCAATATTTATCAGCACAAATCATACCTATTTATCACAGACTGATGTCACTGGCAAAATTCCCTCTTTTCCAAAGGTTTTCATTTGCTTTGGCTGTACTTCGTATGGCTGCAGGTCACATTTCCTTTGGCTTAAGGAAGTATCTTGGCAGTTACTCTTGGTAATATATCTTGCTAATTCTGCCCTTGGAGGAATTACTCAGTTCTGCAGTCCTTATTACACGCCCTGTTCTAAAAGACTTTTATATTGTTTTCCCTCTCTCTGTGTTTTCACACTTGTTCAACAAGGTTTTCTTTCTAAGAATATTAGTCACAATATCCCAAAGGATTAAAAAATGCTGAGGTATTTGTTCCCTAAGTATTTACTAAAGAAAAATAATAATAATTTAAAAAACCTGTATGCATGCTGGATGTAAAATACAAACAGAAATCAACTTGAGAGTTCTCCCAAAAACCTTAAGAAAAAACCCCATGTATTCTATAAAACCTGGAGTATTCATCTACAGTATACAAAAATGGGCATGTTCAAGAAGAGAAAATTTGTGCAATGGTTCTGCACAGAATTCTATGCTTTCAAGCTGTTTGCCCTTCAGGGGCAGTGCCATTCTCTGAACTGTAATGCTCTGAGCATGTTCTGCTCACCATGGCAGCTTTCTGCTCTGCCCTGGTACAGATCATCCGCCCAGCAAAGGGGGAGTGCAGCCACCACAACTCGCAGCACCTTCCCACACAGCAAGAACCTGAAGGAGAGAGATGGCTTTCACCAGCTGCTGCGCGTTCTAATAGTGCCACCTCTCAGCTGCTGAAAGCCTGAATTTCTGTGTTGCAGTGTGTTAGTTTATTGAGCCAAATGTTCTGTTATATAGTGGTATGTTCAAGTGTTCCCCGAGTTATTACAGTTAGTTTCTCCCCTGTGTTATGCCCTCCTACCCAAGTGCCTCTCAAGGAATTTCCTCCCTCCTCACCAGATTTTTCCCTGTCTGTCAAGATAACCCGGCCCCTTTGCCCCACCCATCAGCCCAAACCCTACCCTTTGTTCCAGAAAGTTCCCTGTCCCTCACCCTAAGATCCAATCCCTATCCCAACGCTCTCTCTTCCCCTTGTTCTGATTTGTTGTAGCCCTCACAACCACACCCCAAGAGTCGCTTATTGGTTACTATATGGTGTCCACCCCCTGTTTTGAAAGATTTTAAAAACCAGTGCACAGGGGTGCTGGGGCTTCTCTGAACATCTGTTCCCTTTGGGAATTCTGACTTGTAGAACCTTCCCCCTGCCTCTCCTGACGAATTTGCTGCACTTTACACCGCAGAAGAGCCTCCTGTGCTTCCTTCACTCGGTCCTCCAGGGGTCTCTGCTCGGCATTTGGCCTAGAGGTTCTGGCTCAGACAAAACCCTAACCTAGCCAGATCCCCACTCCTGCCGTTGTCCCTGGAGCATCACAGAGCTAGCCAGGGCTGCGGAGGGCAGTGACAGTGACCCATGCCCTGGCATGTCACAGCCCCCAGAGCCACACCTGCCAGGCCACAAGCCCCAGCCCTGGTCCCCACTGCTGGCCTCAGGGGCTCCTGTGCATCCTCACCCTGAGTGCAAAGGCAGCCTCAGGAGCCCCCCAGGGTGCTCTGGATCCAGGCTGCAGACACCCTAAAGCCAGCACTGAAAGGGACATGGATGGGGACTGCAGCTGGATCTTGCAGTGCTCACCACTCCTGACTACTCTCTAAGTGAACCCAAACCTCATTGGCAGCACCTTGAGCACATTGACCCTACTCGCCCCTCCTGGAATGTGGTGTTCCCACATCCTACACCAGCCCTTTGCAGGGAGTGACCAGCTCCCAGCTGCTCTGCTACCCTGGCCTTACTTTCTGTTTGCCAGCAATGAACTTAACGGATACACTCCTGAGAAACCTAGCACATTTGCTTCTCAGGAGCTCTTCGGCAAAAAAACTCCACCAGTCCCTTGTTTTGCACAGAGAAGGAGGTCCTGACAAAGCATAAGGCACACAGGCAGGGCTCTGGCATATGAATTCATGAGCTGCAGGATTCCACCCATTGTTGTTCCTAGCTACCTTGCTGATATTTTAGAGCCAGTTCTGGACAAGGGTTGCTGCTGACAGGATAGGAAAATATGGAGAAAAAAAGGTGCAAGAGACAACAACAAAAAAAAAAAAAAAAAAACCAAGGGGAAAAACCCTTAGAAATACAGAGCACAACAGAAATCCTTGGAGATGGTTCAATAGAAAATGCCAGCAGCAGTGAGCAGAGCCCGAGGTTGCTCACTGCCACCCCAGGGGCTCCTCAGTCCCCTGCTGGTTTGTGTCTGATGCAGCCCTGCCTGGAAAGGGCTCCATGCTCTGGTGTTCCCAGCTTGCTCCAGGCTACATTCTTAGCAGCACTGAAAGAAGAGGTGAAACAAAGAGCCATTTTCTGTGCTGCCTGCAAACTCTTCTCCTTCAGTGCCACTGCCAGAGATCATCCCTCTGTCAGCTTGGCACTGTGCCTGCTGCGTCCTTGTCCCTGTCCCTTGCATCAGCTCCTGCACATGATCAGCACTCGCTGTCGCACATCATGAACAGAGAGAGCTGTGTCAGAAGAGCAAGGAGTGCATTTTCTTGGCCTTTCTAACAGACACAAGAAGCATGAGTCCAAATAACTTTGTTGTTTGTTCCTGCCCTCCTTTTTGATAACTCTTTTCTGCTTTAATGCAAAAGCCTCTTTTCCTACATGGATGGAATGATCTGGAATTGGCAGTTGCTTCAGGCTGTCAGGCACCATGGGAGTTTTCTCTTGTCTCTGATGAGGATTTGGTGAATTTTCCATTGGTCACTTGGTGGTGTCACCATGGGCTGAGCTCAGCGGCCGACTCTGCTGTCCCCAGGGGATGCATTGGGACGCCAAGCCCCTCAGGGCTGGGATTCGGGGTTGGGCGGGCTCGGAGCGCCCAGGGCCTGGGCCCGTGAGGAGCTGTTGCTGGCGCTGGCTGTGCTCAGCCCGCTGTGCCGAGCAGCCGCGGCCATGGAGACAAAGCTGCCTCATCTTCAGCTGCTCACGGCCGCCAGCCCTGCGTCCTTTTGGCCCACGCAGCTCCCCAGCCATAAAGGTGCCCATTGCACTTCAGATACTGCAGGCACCATTGCAAGATGGCCTTCCTGTTCTACCACCTCATGTTCCAAGCAGATATCATAAAGTTTTATAGGAATAGGAGTCTAAGTCACTCTGTTTAAATTAAAATTATATAATTCAACTGTAGAGGAAATTGCTCTTAATTAAATTTTCCCTATCTGCTGTCAGCAAGCATCATTCTCTTTTCAAAACTAGGTTTTTAATTCTTTAAACTCTGAGAAGGAAATTTAAAAATATCTGTTATTATTTTTGTTACAGGCAGGAATATGGATTTTCTTCCAGCCTTCCTAGCTGGCCCTGTACAGTCTACTGCTACTGGCCAAGCTCACATCTTCCTCTACAATTCTTAAACACCAGGAACATGAAATGTTCCTTTCTCACTCACCTCAGGATCTTCAGCACTGCTGAATACATGCTTCAGTTGTCCTGTAGTGGGAAGGTAAAATTAACCAGATGCTGTCAGAAAACTGCCTGGGCTGCTGAATCCCACAGAACAAGTCAACCCAAACAGAGATGATTTCCTGTTTCACAACATCCCTCCCGGAGACACATTTCATTCACACAGCCAGCAAGGGATCAGGACAATATTCTTGGCTGTGCCCACACAGCAGCCAGTTTAGCCAGTAAATGAATTCAAATATGATCAAGAAAATGCAAAGTGTTTTTCTTTAACACTCAATGCTCCTGTTCTACCAAACACATAAGACAGCTTCTGAAATTTTCTCCTTCAGGTACTCTTTTTTTTTATCACTCAGTGTCATGCACTCGTTCTGATTAACTTGCAGCAAACAGTTGCCCAGAAAAGCTTCCCCACAGTCCCCCTGCAGATGATGCAGTTCTATTGCTGAAGAGCACAGCAGCACTTCCATTCAAAGGGAACAACTATTTTAGCACTCAGTAAAAGGTCAAGTTAGTAAAATCGTTTCATGACAAAATTTAAAATGAAATAAGCTTTCTCTGAATTCTGGGAAAAACTGCAGAGTTTTTGAAAGGCTTTAAAGAAGGTCTGCCAGTCTGCATTTTTAAAGGTGTCTTGCTTGTCCCAGCAACCTGAGGAAATGACAGACTCTGCTGCCACAGGCTCTCCTGTGGAGGGAACAGAAGCCCTGCAGGTTCCCCTGCAATTGCTGCCCCTGTGGCTACAGACACCCCCTTTTTAGCTGAACCTCTTGACAGGAGCTTTACCAAACCACTGGCATCCTAATGCTCTTTCTCCTACAAAATCAGAAACTCAGCCACCAAGAAAGAGCAGGAAGAAATACAAAAGCCAGGTTAGGGTACACCCTAACCTAATTAGAATGGAAAACTCTACTTACGTGCGAAATTTGTAAAATAATAAATGGAATAGGCAATGCCATATGCAGCAAAAGCTGCAGTGGCCAGATGGTTAATAATTGGCATTTCTGCAATTTTTCTAAAAGCTTAAAAAACAAGCCTCTTGTCAGTGGGCAGCTGCCTACTGACAGATGCTTTGACCAGGAAGGTTCTACTGATCTGAGTAAGGCCTAGGGCTGCTCTGACACTCAGGCCTTCCGTGCACCAGGGCAACCTTCTGATGCCACTATGACGACGTGGCAACCATGCCCTGACATCACAAAGGGACAGTTCTGTGTTGGTCTGTGAGTTTATGCAGAGCAAAACCCACCTTCCCTACAGCAAACACAAAAGAGCCTGGGAAATTCTCATCTGTCACAAAGCAGCACAGAATCCCCTCATGGGCCAAACCCTGTTGTTCAGGGGATCCAAGAGGAACTTCAGGAGTGCCCCAAGCACCTACAGCCTGTACCCCAGCTGAGCACTCAGATGGGAAACAAACAAAGGAAACCAGACCAAGACAATGGCCCACAGCATTGAACATGTGAGAAATGACTCTCACTTTTAAAATTTTAAAGGTTTAGTAAACCTTAACAAAGGACTGAATAAAGAAAAGTTGCAGCATTGGGACTCTCTGTGACTAGCAGCCACGTGCTCATCTACAAAAAGGATGCTCTGCCTTTTATACCCTTAGCTCCTTCAAAAGTTTTGTCAGTCAACTCTTTCTCTGCTGCCCATTGGTGGAGATTACTTTCTTGCATCCTGACTGGAGGTCAGGTGTTGTTACACCCTGCCTGATGGTCACGAGCCAGCCCTCCCCAGACGCCCTGACTACCAAGGCGATTACAAGGGGGACGGGAAAGAGGACTATGGGAGGATATATTACAATACCATCACTACATATTTGAACATCCACATAACATCTACTTCTTAATTGTCAGAGCCAACCATTGCATTACTCGTCTAGAACACACAGAACCAGGAGAGAAGCCACTGTTGGCATGACAGCTGAAATCCTTCCTAACAAATCTCCCCACATATTTGCACCTCTTTTGGATATGCCCAGGGCTCCGGTGCAAGTACATCTCTGCCTTTCTTTCCCTTTGGCAGCAGTCGAACTGGCAGCATCTGCCCGCCAGCAGCAGCTGCTCCAAGCTGGGAACGCCACTTGCCGTGCTGATTTCCAGAGGCTTCTGTGTGCCAGGGGAAGCCAAGGCAGGAGCGGGTTGAACGGTGCTGGCGCTGCTGCTGCTCTGTGCCAGAGAGCCCCGGCTGGGCAGGGTACGGTGCCCACTGCGCTGCGGGCTCCTTCTCCTGCCACAGCTGGGCACACCTGGCAACAAGGCATGACAACTTGTGGGCAAGCCAAGGGGTTTCTGGGGCTGCACTGCTCTGCACACACCCAGCACACCTGCAGCGCAGAATTTTAACCCTCAAACAGGTAAACCAAAGGGAAACAGCTGGGAAAGATTTCATTTTGACCATTTTTACCTGCTCAACAGAAGTCTTCAAAATGAATGCTACCAAATTGAGGAAGACATCTTGGCTTCATCAGAAGGAGACCATTCCCTGCTTTAAAACCCACCAACCCATGTGATGTGAAAGAATCCGCAAATATGAGGGAACTTTGGACTCAATTATAATACATTTTAATACAAAGGGGGTAGGTGGGGTTACCTACTTAATATGTATTAGTCATTTTGGGAATTATATGAATATGTAGGACTTTTTTAGATAAGTAGAGCGGCAGTGATTCTTCACACATGTCTTTAGGAGACAACTCCTCGCGTGCCTTGCGCTGTAATAAACATACCACCTTCTACCTTTAACTGTGGTGAGTTCTATTCCACACCTCATTTGGTGACCGCGGCAGGGACGCTTCTCTGCTCCAGCAAGAACAACCGGGCTCTGGACATCTCTGGGTGCTGCCAGGACATTCCTTTCCTGGAGGCACCTCCGCTCTCGGCTGTTCCTCATGGGGGACAGACAAGACTGCTGGGACTGTGCAGAAAGGGAACGTTTAACTCTGTATAAAGTAACCCGCAAGGCGTGCGCAGGGGAAGGCCTGTTCACAAGTCACACAGAGATGTTCTGTGCACAACGTACGCCTGTACAGTCTGGGTTTGGGTCTGGCTGCTGGCAGAAAGGATTTGCTGTGTCAATAAGGACCTGCTAGCAATTCTGGGGGTGAATTGAGCAAATCCTGTTTCATTGCTGCTATTTTTCCTGTGGGTTGTAATTGTGGTTGTGTTTTCAGTGTGTGAATGTTTGAGGAAGATGATGTGGGTGGATGCTGATGTGATGGATGGTGTGTGTTGTGTTGAGAAAAGTGAGCACTCTGTCCCCTCATAAAGGTATACTCCTTTCCCAGTGAGCCTGTGTGTGTGGACTTTCTAGTTGCAGGGGTTGGTGCTCCCTGTGACACCTGGTGCCTGGGTATACAGGGGGGTTGAGTGGTTTTTCTCCCACATTGTGGTCATTTGGGACTGCACGGTTGTGTTTGGGGAGATTTTAGGATTTTGTTTGCAACAAGTGCAGCAATTTATGCAGAAAACTTCAGTGTGGTGATTTATTATGTTGAATTATGGTAGTTCCTTTCTACCCACCCTCCTCCCCCAGGGTTTAAAATCCCCTGCCATGAGGTGGACGCTCTCTATCGTCCTCTGGACATCTTCTTTCCTCTCCTGGACACTCCCTTTCTCTCCTGGAGCTGTTCTCCATTAAAGCTGTGGGACTTTGGTCCCAGGAAGAGAGAGCGCCTCTCGTCTTTTGCTTTTGTCCTTGTCAGTGTCACTGGGCCCAGAGCCCACCAAACTGATCCCCCACGAGATGAAAACTGACTAATGGCCCCATATACACAGCTCAAAAATTGGCCACATTTTTGATGGACTGGGGTGTTCGCCACATTTTGGAATTCCCTATTCCCACACAGGTCAGGCAATTGTTGAAAGGACGCACCACACTCTAAACTCATTATAGATCAACAAAAGGGGGAGTGGCTCAAGCAACAACCCAGATGAGGTTGAGCAAAGTTTTATATGTTTTTATGTTTTGAATAGCTCATTTGCAGGACCTAATCCTCCAATTTTTAGGCACTTTTCAAACAGCACACAGGTAAAATTGAAAGAAAATCCTTCGATTTTGATCAGAAACCTTGAGTAAGGACAAATTGAAGGACCATTTCTGCTAATCACTTGGGGCAAAGGGTATGTTGCATTTGCACAGGTGCTGGACCTAAGATGGTCCCTGTGAAGGACGTGAAACCGTCTCATATACAAGAGCACAGCGACAATTCCACCAGCAGGGAAATGAGCACACAGACGTGAGCCGCATGGAGAAGCTACGGTGCATGCCACCTGTTCCCAGTTCAGCCTCTGAAAGCTACAAATCTTGAGTCTGATGTTGATTTTTGGACTGTGAAAATGGTTTGTATCATAGAGCTCTTTCAGCAAAAGCGTGGTGTCCATTGTGTTCAAAAGAATTCTAAGATATCCAAATTTGTAAAAATTGAAGGTTAGAGGGACAGTTTAGTGCCCTATAGTTGGCCAGTCCCTGAACAAATGCTAAAAGATTTGCTTGAGAACTGAAATAGATGGGGAAGCTTTTGCCAAAAAACAGCTGAGCAGGAACATGGAGCTTGATCAAATGATATACAGGCGCTTGTTGGTTTTGCTTGCTTGCTTTTGCATGCATACATGCCTGTAGATCAACCAAAAATGAATGTTTGCCTTGTTTTAGCCAAGTCAGCAGGCTCAGACACCATGTGTTTGACCAATTTGAGCCCAGATAAATCCTTTGCAACCCTTTTGGTCGGTGTGCCTGTGCCAGCCAAGGAGTAGCCAATACCAAATCGTGACAAATATTGCTGTGAGGCTGCCAACGAGACCAATCCCATAACCAGCTGGCATCACTGAGCCCCTGATCTTCTTAAAGCACCTTCTGAACCTCAAGAATTGGAATTCTTGGTTCATTGGTGATGGAATTTTGTGCTGAGTTTCAGTACCAGAGAGATCCACAGTTAAATGTTACTCCCCATCATCCTGAGGACAGATACTCAAGTTTGTGGTGCAATTGTACTACCCCAGTGCCCCCTAAGGGTGAAACTGCTGACGAGTAGATGACCTAGATGAATCCCCATGACAATTAGCAACAAAATATTGGCTCATTTGTGGAGATAGAGCCTGGCAGGACATTCCCTCAAAAATTAAAGGTGGCCCATGTAGCATCAGGCAACTCACTGTGATAGCACCTATAGTTAAAAAGCCATCAAGACAAAACACAGAGAAAAAAGATTTGCCCATCATTATAAAGAAAACTGTAATAGCAATTTCAGACCCTAGGGCCCTGCAAAATGAGGTACATCGAATTTATTTCTACATCAACTTGCCTCAGGCGAGGCACTGAAACCAATATACCGATTGGGTTGGTGGCAGAAGAAAGAAGACAGTGCTACTTCCATTGCAATTAGTGACATGATGACTGATGTTAGTGCTGTCAGACATGCAACCTTACAGAACAGAGCAGCAATTGATTTCCTTAGCAGCCATTCCATGTGTTCAGTGTCATCCCCATGTTCAACACTGTCACTGTCAGCTTGACAGCCTTTGGACTGTGTTTGAGAAGTCAAATTTTTCTGACTGTTAAAGGGCTTTGGGGCCCAGAGTTCTTGTTAGGAACAAGGGATTAAGTGTGTGAGCCATGGAGTTGTTGGACCAGGTGTTTTGTGTAAGTGGTGAGAAGGGTTTCTTCCTTTCTGTTTCTCTTTCAAGGGGAATATTAATGTTGCCCCTGAGTCCTCAGGAGGGGAGCCTGTGGACTGAGCTGCAGCAGAGGGAGCTTTGCCTGGCACCGAGAGCTGAGGGAACAGTTCCCTGGAGCCCGAGGAGCTTGGTAAGGACAGAGCCCCCACTGGTTTAGAGAGGGGTGAGATGGCTGCTCTGAGCCTGCCTCTGGCAGTGAGGGAGATGAGAAGGGTTGAGTTCCTCTCTGCAGGCTTGGTGCTTCCTGGTGCCTTTAGTTCAAATCCTGCACTGGCACAACCTGCCTGAGCCCTGCCCTCCACGCTTCTCCAGAGGCTCTGGCACTGAGTCCTCTGAGGGAATCCACAAAATTAGAGGGTTTTGGGAAAGCTGCAAAAGGCAGGTCTCAGATACAGTAGAACTGTGATTAGAGCCAAGCAGCAGCCATGAGATAGGTCAGCAGAAAAATTATTTAAACTGCAGAAAAGCAAAGAAAAATAGAACAATGGTCTGTGCATTAACGCTGGTCTAGAATAATTCTCTAAACTACAGAAAAGTTTATCTAGCAAGATATTAGGAAGGTTGAAGCTTAATAATGGAGCTCAGTGCGTTGTGTTTTAAGGCTTACATGTAGGTATTGTATTCGAAATAAGCAAGCATTGTTTCAACCACTGGAACATGTGCTTATAGTGATTGGATAGAACTACTGTCAATAAGCTTTTGCTTTGTGTGATTGGTCAAAAAATTTATAAAGTAAGTTGTAACATTAAGTTCTTTGTCTGCTGCCTGGGATGTGAGCTGCTGGCATCTTCCCATTGTCATAACCATGTATTGAGACTGATGCTGGAAAACAAACAGCTCGAGGCACGTTCCACAGCAGCCCTGGCCGATTCGTGATTTCTACACAGCCCCCTGCCAGTGTCAAATGGCATGGCTTGATTTGCAGGGCAGACAGTCTTAAACATCTGCTATATCCTATCAGAGTCCTAGTTTGGCTTCATTCAAAGAAAGAGGAGAGTGCACCTAACCCTGACCACTTGTTAGGCAATATCTTCCACCTTGCCCTTGTACCCCTACAGAGAGGCTGTCTGCAAAATGCCCAGAACACCATCCAAATCTGCAGCAAGTACAGGAAAATCAGGCAGAGAATCTTTCTGTTTTCAAGGTCCGCCTTCCTAGGTGACTTGACCCTTTCTACCTGATTCTCACTTGAGATCTACCCATGATAGAGCACTGCAGGAAAACACTTTAAAGGGTCATTAACCAGGCCCTGCTTGGAAAGCAAGGGCAGAAACTCTTTCCCTCCCTGATAGGATGCGGGCTGGCAACTGCTGCTCTGAAGATGTGCAGCTGCCACTCTCTGGAGAGGCCATGGAAGGGCTGTGATGGTCTACGGGAACCAGAGGAACGATGAGATCAGGCTGGCATTTAAGCTTCATGGGAACAACCAGAATGAAGAGCTCACAGTGGAGATGAAATTTGCCTGTGCCTGGCTCCTCCGATGAAACCCCAAGAAATCCAGATGAAGCAAACACCTTCCCCCAAGAAGCTAGGAAAACCTCAGAGTCCTGAGCACCTGCACTTAGCCTGGAAGGGCCTGGAGGCAGCTCTAAATGCTCAGGTGAGGCAGCACTGAGGTCCTGGTATGAGAGCGCTGTGTAGCAGTGAGGGAAGGAAAAGGGAAGCAAAGGGAAGGCTGGGGCTTCCCTTTGGTCTTTGGGTGTGTTTCCCTTGGCAGCAACTGTACTGTCAGGGAAAACAAAAGCTCCCTGAATTGTTAAAACTGAAAATCAGGGACAAAGCCTCTCTAAGTAGTTGAAGTTACAAAGTGGCATGTTCATGCCACTTTGGCAAAGTGGCATGTTCCGCCGGGGGGGGGGGGGGGGGGGGGGGGGGCAGCACAGCGGGGGGTCATTCCCGACATGCGTGACCACTGGCTGGGCTCTGCTTGGCACGGCACAGCAGAGCAGGATCCCGCAGGACAGGGAAGGGCAAGGCAGGCACGGAAGGGCAGGGCAGGGCACTGGGAGCAGTGACAGGCTCTGTCCCCACGCTGCCTCCCATGCCTGGGTAACCATTGGGGACAGAGAGGAAGGACATTGCTCTGTCTTGGCTGCGGAAAGGATGAAAAGGGGGAGTTAGAAAACATTAATTTGGACTCCTTTTCAGCAGACTAGCTGGTTTTATCTCACCATGTCTGCCTGTCTTTGGCAGAGTTGGCACATTGCTCATGAATTGGAGTCAGCTACGGCAGCAGGAATGGGAAGCAATTTTGTCAGCATTGATATCAAAGCCAAAGTGCTGCCCCATGGATGGATGGTGCTTTCTTCAGGGGATTTCGGGCCTAGAGTTGTAGCAAACTCACACTGGTGTCTTCCCAAGCAGCGTTGCCTTTTTCTTTCCTCAGGAATCACCTCTTCTTTTTCTTCCCCCCAATCTGGGGAGAGTTCCCATGCAAATGTCTCCTGCAGCCAACTCCTGTCACTGTAGACTGACAAAGGAGATCTTGCAGTGGGGAGAGACTCCCTAGAGCTGCTGTGGAGAGCTGAAGGGGGAAGCTTTGTCCCTTAGTCTTGAAGTGTTGTTGGGGAGCTGCTTGTGCTCTGGGGGGCAGACACCAATGATGTTTATCCAAGCCTTGCAGGTTCTTTCCTGAGCTTGCTGACACACCACAGAGACTTTGGGGTTGTCGTACTGGCAAACAAATTTCAGTCTGGGCACTTCTTGAAATGCTTCAATTATTCTTTTTTTGCTTTTCTGCAGAAATGTTGTCATCATCTATTCCTTCAAGAGAATCTTTTCCTACTTTTTGGGGAATTCCTTTTGCTGCCCTCCCAGACCAGGCCAATTCCCAGGGCTCCTTCCCAAAGTGAGGTGCAGCCCATGGCCTCCACTCTCCAGCTGGAACAGAAGGAAGCACGGAGTTTGCAGTTGTGGGAGAGGAGCTTCTCTTTCCTGCCTGCTTTCCCTTTGGGACAGGTTGGTGTGTGCTCATTTGATAAAGGCAGGTTTAAACTCTGAAGCAGTTGTGTTTCAAACTGCTCCCTTCTCCAGCTCTTCTGTGGGTATCCTTGGACAAAAGGCCTCTTGGTGGGAGCTCCCAATGGCAGGTTAAGGAAGGAGGTTGATATTTCAGGGTTGTGAATGCTGAAAGCAGCTGGTTTCTGGAGGTGTCCAGAACTGGGAATGGCTCTTTTTCTCTTCTGCCTGCAGAAAAGGAAGTTGCAAAGTAGGAATTTCATTTGTGGAGATGGCCACCAGGGGTGTTTGCCAAGAGATGGGCTGGCAGAGAGGCAGGTCTCATGCTAAAATGGCTGTGTGTTTGTTTTGATGGTGGAGAGGGTCAGAGATGTAGACACACCAGCTGAAGGAACAGTGTGATTTACTGTAATGCAGAAGTCCAAAAAAGAGTCAGGAAAGGATAAGCTAAGCAACGCACCTCAGCATTATTACAAAAGGGTGCCTCTGGTGATTCAGGAAGATCCATCACCAGGTAGCCCAATGGTTTCCCCTTCATCCAGAGCTGCACATCAGCTGGGGGAAGCTGTCCCAGCCCAGCCCTGCAGAGCCACGGCCGGGAACCGGGAAATCCTGCGGTGCCTCCACCTTTGGCGGCCACGAGGCTCCTGAGTGCGCTGTGAGAGTAGCCCGGCTCCGACAGTGCTGGACGAGCAATGTGCCAGAGCTTCTGCTGGGGGCACAGCTGGTGTCATTCTCCTCTTGGTTTTCTCCCCAGGCCTGCCCAGGGCTCAAGGAGGAACCAAGGCCAGGTGTGGCCTTGTCCATTTTCCTCATGCAGAAAGGTGAAGACGTGTTTCACCAGTGAATGCATGCAACAATCCTTTTGATACTAACACTTCATTAAGGAGCAGATAGATTGAACATTGGGTTGGGAAGGTCATCTAGAGGGCAGCTTTGGCTCAGGTCCTGTTGTTGAGGCTTCAGTCAGGGTCTGTTGTTCAGGCCTTAGTCCTTTAGTATTTTGTGGTGCAAATCACACCTGTGCAGAGCTGCAAACAACCAGGTCTATCATTAGCACATTTGAGACAGGGAACAGGATTAGCCCGGCAAGGCCAGGCTAGGGCCAGGAGCAGAAGGCCAGCACCCTGCTTTTGCCCACAGGCAGCCCTGCAGAGCAAGCAGCCCCTCCTGCCCAGGGGCTGAGGTGCCCGAAGCTGCCTCCCCACTGTGCAGCTCTGCAGAGCCCGCGGGGCGCAGGGTCCTGGGCAGCCAGGGCAGCCCGGCTGCCTTGGGGCACAAGGAGTGGCCCAGAGAGAAGCTGCTGCCCTTTGCTTTGGAACTGTTCCTCAGAGTCTTGTCATTAATCCACAGTGTCTGATGTGTTTTCCTTTCCTCTCCCAAGTTTAACACAGCTTTTTGAGAAAATTGACTGATGTAGCTGCTGCTGGTGGTGATGCTTTTGTCTGAAGGTAAGGGCAGGTGATTTGGACCAAGGACAGAGTCCATTGTTAACACCCCAGCCTTTGCCAAGCCAAGAAAACCATTCACAATTGGGCTACCTGTGCTGAGCAGTTTTCCTAGGTTTTGGAAAGCTACCACCTTAAGAAACCCAACAGATTTTCCTCCAGGAGGATACCAGCAGTAGCATGATGCCAATGTTTTCCACCCCTTTTCTGTGTCTTTTAAGAGTTCCACAGTGCCCAGCAGGAATGAAATGACCTGTGATAATGTGATTTGAGAGCTTTGTGTTGTTCGTTGCCACATGAGTGTTCATGACAAGCTGGACACCCCACTCGTGGCTCTGTCGAGTTAAATTCATCCCAATTCTGTGCAAACAGCAGCCCCGAGATGCTAAGAAGAGCAGGCACAGTGGGTGGGTGTGCATGCACGCCACCGGGGGCTGACTGCTCTGTGGGCAGATGGTTTTGCACTGTTGTAAATCTTCACTGTCCCAAGCTGAAAGACTATTTCAAATATATATCTTAAATGAAAATATATATCAAAAAATGAAATTGTCCAAAAATACATGTGCATTAAATTTCATGCATATTATATATTATATATTTTGATTAATATAATAATAACATAAAATAACATAACGTAATGTAATATAATATAATATAATATAATATAATATAATATAACATAACATAACATAACATAACATAACATAACATAACATAACATAATATATACATACATAACATAACATAACATAATATAATATATACATGAGATCATTTTTGAAGCCATTGCTTGTGGGGGATATTAGATGATCTCCTAGTGTTTGTACATTTTTTGCTTTCTGCTACTGCTGATCCTAGCAGCAACTCCCTGTCAGTTCTTCCAGGTCACTTCACACAAAGGGATTCCATCATTTCAGTGCCTGTGAGAGTTTTGCACTGAAATGCCAAGTTGATTCCCAGCTCTCCAGCCTCCCTCTGGATTTTGGGGCATCTCAGCACTTGTGTCCATGGCCCTTCCTTCATCCCCAGCCTGCAGCAGTCACAGTTGCTGCTGCCTCCCCCTTGCTGCAGCTCATTTGCCAAAGTGCTGCCAAAGGCAGCAGAGCTGGCTCAGGATCCCTGCTGGCTTCTGGTCTCTGGAATGAGCTTCAGGGGGACACTTGGAGCACTTTCCTAAAGAGCTGCCCGTGGGATGAGGGATTTGTCCTCCCGGGTGGCTCCTGCTTGGATTCTGTGCTCATGGAGCCCCGGAGTTTTCTCAGCAGCCTCTGCAGCGAGTTCTGAGCCAACGTGGGGCTCTGCTGCCAGCCCAAATCTGCGCTTCCCCTGCCCAGCATGAGTGCAGGTGGGGCATGTGCTGGGCATGGCCGGAGATCTGCATGGCCAGAATCCTCCAGCATTTACACCTGCCCATGGCTTTGGGTAGCACAAATCTACACTTACTTCAGTTGAAACATTGCATTTATTGCAGATAGTTACACCCACACTACTAATGTACAAATACACAAACATTAACTTATGTTTAAATATGAAATTTATTTTAAATTGCAACACCTGTGCTACCAATATAGAAACACAGAAACATCAATTTATGAATAAAATTTAATTTATTCTGAGAATTGTGCTATGTAAATATATACAGATATCAACTTCAGTGAAAAAAAATTGTTGCAACCCTCTGCAACAACTCACTGTACACAAATATTGAAGTTACTGAATTGAAGTTTAACAATTAAATTCATTACTTATTACTACAAATGTACAGCCCATATACAAATACAGAAACATCAATATCCCTCTGTAAAGGAACTCAGATCCAGAACTAAATAAAAAGAATTTTAGAACTATACAACTCCATACATAATAAATAGAAGTAAATACCTATATAGGCATAACAATACAGAGATGTAAACATGCATTACATATTTCATGACATATAACATGACAATATAATACAAACATAACAAACCTTTCTATAAATACACAAATATCAATGGACCAATAGAATATTCTATACATCCCCAGCAATAGAAATGCACAGCTACAGAGATGTACAAGTATGTAGACAGATGAATATACACGCATCAATATAACAATATACATACATAATATCCCTATACAAATATCAGTCAGTGTATGTAAATATCCCTATACTTGTAACTATCCAAATCCAACTACACATCCATAAACAGCGCTAGATCAGGAGGGATTGCAGGCGCCGATGTTCCCAGGCTCTCGCTCGGGCTCCTCCTCCCGAGCAGAGCAGCTCTCCTGGACAGGGACAGCAGATGGGACATCTGGCAAGCAAAGGGAACACTGAGTGAGTGTGGGGACGTTTCCCTTGGCAGCAGCTGCGCTTCCATCAGGGAAGAGGAAATGTCAGAGCCTCCCCAGGAGGGTCAGAAGGAAAAGCAGCCGAGCAGGCCGGGCTGTGGTGAGCTGCTCACTTCTTTCTGGCATCCCAGTTGCTCTGGGGGAACTCCCTCATGTCACGTTATTGAACCACCTCTGCACTTATCAAGGTTGTGGCCCCCAAATCAGTCAGCATTTATGTCTCCAGCTGCTTGCACCAATGACAGGGAATGTCCTCTAACAGTCCTGGGGCACAAAGTTACCTTGCACAGGTCATCTGACAGGGCCTTGTTCTTTCTGTGCTTCCTGTGTTTCTCCTTACCTTCCACTTGGAACTTTTACAGCATTTCTTTTTCTTTCCCCTTGATCAGTGCTGAAATGCGTGTTTCTCTTCCAAGTTACAGTTTGTTCAGTGATCCCGTCAAGCCTTTTCTCAGAAGCTTTTATCATGGAATTGAGAGTTAATTTCAGCAATTTTGGTGATTTTCTGTGAGATTTATGCGAGTGTCCTGCTCTTTGGGCACCATTTAGGAAGGTACAAAAGATGAAAAGGATGCTCTGTAGGTCAGTTCACTAGTGGAATATCCATTGATAGAGAGAGTGATTAGCTGAATTTTACATCTACTCCTAACCTGAAAGTGCAACAGGTCATTTGGGGAGAAATTAAAGCCTGATTTCTCCTTCTACCAGCCTGTATTCAAATGTAAAGTAAATAGAGCAGGGTGAGAATGTCAGTGTTCAGTTCCTGAAGTGCCTTATTAAGGTGTTCTTAAAGTAAGGGAGATAAAATCTGGGTGGGCATTCCTAATTTCCAGCCACTCATTGTCAATTTCATTGACTCTGAAAACAGCAGAGATGTGCACATCATACCTGATCAATCCATTTGGGGATGGTTTAGGTTCAGATTCTCTGAGGCTTTAGATTTTTAGATCTCTAGACAATGCTTCCAGGAATCTAAATAGCTTTCAGAAATTAAACTTTTCTCCTTTTTTCCTCAGTCTTTGCACTCATGTGCACCAGAGACCTTCAGTGAATGGATTCCACTCTAATCCATCTCCAAGCTGAATCTCCCAGCTGTGCTCACATTGGTGGTTCGTGTGTCTCTTCTGCACAGTGCAATTTTAAAATCTTTGTTCCTTATTATCTCTGCCCTTCCTTTTCTGTTTTAGCTTGCAAATGCATGCAGATGTATCAGAAATGCTTCACCTAATTTCTGACGCATCAGTTCCTGTCTAGCACTTTCATTTTATCCTGTTCTGATGTTATGCTAGCCTTCTATGTTTTATTCTAAGTGGACTCCTGTTTTCTTGCATGTGGAAGTTTTACAATGCAATGCTCTCATTCCCCTGCTTTCATGAAACCCTTCATTAACATTAGCACAAGTAACTGTGTGATTCCCTTCTGCTTTGTAGACGATTTGGGAAACTCAAGTCCTGCTCAGCTACAGAAAAACATACATGGTGCTTGGTAATTCCCCTAAGAGCTTAAGTTAATGGTAAACAACTGCAGCTTATTGATTTCACAGAAATTGGGAGAAAAGACATTGCAAATATTGAGGAATGTAGTGCAATATTGATGGGCATCCCTCAGTTATCCAGACAGACTGATGTCACTGGCAAAATTTTCCAAAGGTTTTCATTTGCTTTGGCTGTGCTTCATATGGCTGCAGGTCACATTTCCCTTGATTTAAGGAAGTATCTTGGCAGGTGTTCTTGGTGATATATCTTGCTAATTCTGCCCTTGGAGGAATTACTCAGTTCTGCAGTCCTTATTACACGCCCTGTTCTAAAAGACTTTTATATTGTTTTCCCTCTCTCTGTGTTTTCACACTTTTTCAACAAGGTTTTCTTTCTAAGAATATTAATCACAATATCCCAAAGGATTAAAAAATGCTTAGGTATTTTTCCCTAAGTATTTACTAAAGAAAAATAATAATAAAAAAAAACTGTATGCATGCTGGATGTAAAATACAAACAGAAATAAACTTGAGAGTTCTCCCAAAAACCTTAAGAAAAAACCCCATATATTCTATAGAACCCGGAGTATTCATCTACAGCATACAAAAATGGGCATGTTCTAGAAGAGAAAATTTGTGCAACGGTTCTGCACATAATTATATGCTTTCAAGCTTTTTGCCCTTCAGGGGCAATGCCATTCTCTGAACTGCAATGCTCTGAGCATGGCTTTCTGCTCTGCCCTGGTACAGATCATCCTCCCAGCAAAGGGGGAGTGCAGCCACCACAACTCGCAGCACCTTCCCACACAGCAAGAACCTGAAGGACAGAGATGGCTTTCACCAGCTGCTGCGGGTTCTAGTAGTGCCACCTCTCAGCTGCCGAAACCCTGAATTTCTGTGTTGCAGTGTGTTAGTTTACTGAGTCAAATGTTCTGTTATGTAGTGGTATGTTCAAGTGTTCCCCGAGTTATTACAGTTAGTTTCTCCCCTGTGTTATGCCCTCCTACCCAAGTGTCTCTCAAGGAATTCCCTCCCTCCTCACCAGATTTTTCCCTGTCTGTCAAGTCAACCTGGCCCCTTTGCCCCACCCATCAACCCAAACCCTACACTTTGTTCCAGAAAGTTCCCTGTCCCTCACCCTAAGATCCAATCCCTATCCCAACGCTCTCTCCTCCCCTTGTTCTGATTTGTGGTAGCCCTCAAAACCACACCCCAAGAGTCGCTTATTGGTTACTATATGGTGTCCACCCCCTGTTTTGAAAGATTTTAAAAACTAATGCACAGGGGTGCTGGGGGTTCTATGAACATCTGTTCCTTTTGGGAATTTTCGCCTGCAGAACCTTAGTCCTACCTCTCCTGACGAATTTGCTGCACTTTATGCCGCAGAAGAGCCTCCTGTGCTTCCTCCACTCGGTCCTCCAGAGGTCTCACCTGCTCGGCATTTGGCCTAGAGGTTCTGGCTCAGGCAAAACCCTAACCTAGCCAGATCCCCACTCTTGCCATTGTCCCTGGAGCATCACAGAGCTAGCCAGGGCTGCGGAGGGCAGTGACAGTGACCCATGCCCTGGCATGTCACAGCCCCCAGAGCCACACCTGCCAGGCCACAAGCCCCAGCCCTGGTCCCCCCTGCTGGCCTCAGCAGCTCCTGGGCATCCTCACCCTGAGTGCAAAGGCAGCCTCAGGAGCCCCCAGGGCGCTCTGGATCCACGCTGCACACACCCTAAAGCCATCACTGAAAGGGACATGGATGGGGACTGCAGCTGGATCTTGCAGTGCTTACCAGCCCTGACTACTCTCTAAGTGAACCCAAACCTCATTGGCAGCACCTTGAGCACATTGACCCTGCTTGCTCCTCCTGGAATGTGGTGTTCCCACTTCCTACACCAGCCCTTTGCAGGGAGTGACCAGCTCCCAGCTGCTCTGCTACCCTGGCCTTACTTTCTGTTTGCCGGCAATGAACTTAACAGATACACTCCTGAGAAACCTAGCCCAACCTTTGCTTCTCAGGAGCTCTGTGGCAAAAAGTCTCCACCAGTCCCTTGTTTTGCACAGAGAAGGAGGTCCTGACAAAGCATAAGGCAGAGGCAGGGCTCTGGCATATGAATTCCTGAGCCGCAGGATTCCACCCATTGTTGTTCCTAGCTACCTTGCTGATATTTTAGAGCCAGTTCTGGACAAGGGCTGCTGCTGACAGGATAGGAAAATTTGGAGAAAAAAAGGTGCAGGAGACAACAAAAAACAAACCAAGGGGGAAAACCCTTAGAAATACAGAGCACAACAGAAGTCCTTGGAGATGGTTCAATAGAAAATGCCAGCAGCAGTGAGCAGAGCCTGTGGTTGCTCACTGCCACCCCAGGGGCTCCTCAGTCCCCTGCTGGTTTGTGTCTGATGCAGCCCTGCCCGGAATGGGCTCCAGACTCTGGTGTTCCCAGCTTGCTCCAGGCTACATTCTTAGCAGCACTGAAAGAAGAGGTGAAACAAAGAGCCATTTTCTGTGCTGCCTGCAAACTCTTCTCCTTCAGTGCCACTGCCAGAGATCATCCCTCTGTCAGCTTGGCACTGTGCCTGCTGCATCCTTGTCCCTGTCCCTTGCATCAGCTCCTGCACATCATCAGCACTCACTGTCCCACATCATGAACAGAGAGAGCTGTGTCAGAAGAACAAGGAGTGCATTTTCTTGGCCTTTCTAACAGACACAAGAAGCATGAGTCCAAATAACTTTGTTGTTTGCTCCTGCCCTCCTTTTCGATAACTCTTTTCTGCTTTAATGCAAAAGTCTCTTTTCCTACATGGATGGAATGATCTGGAATTGGCAGTTGCTTCAGGCTGTCAGGCACCATGGGAGTTTTCTCTTGTCTCTGATGAGGATTTGGTGAATTTTCCATTGGTCACTTGGTGGTGTCACCATGGGCTGAGCTCAGCGGCCGACTCTGCTGTCCCCAGGGGATGCATTGGGACGCCAAGCCCCTCAGGGCTGGAATTCGGGGTTGGGCGGGCTCGGAGCGCCCAGAGCCTGGGCCCGTGAGGAGCTGTTGCTGGCGCTGGCTGTGCTCAGCCCGCTGTGCCGAGCAGCCGCGGCCATGGAGACACAGGTGGGAGCTGTGGCCGAGGTCGGCAGGTGGCCCGGGCCGGCTCGCAGCTGCGAGGACGCCGGTAGCCTGTGCCCTGAGGCCGAGGCCGTGGCGGGCAGTTTGCGGGCAGGGCTTTTCCGAGCCGGCCGCAATGTGCTGCCTCCCGTGTGGGCCCGGCTGCGGCAGAGGCAGGCGGGAGCGCAGTGGGGCCGGCAGCGGCGGGCAGAGGCCGCAGAGAGCAGCAGCCTGGCCGGGCCCGCTGCGGAGCGGCACGGAGCTGCCGGGCAGCCCTCGGCCGTGTTTGTGCGCACAGGGCAGGAGCAGAGGCCGGAGCAGAGGCAGGAGCCGGCCATAGCGGCAGCTCGCCGTGCCCGGGGCCGCAGCCGCAGCTCTCCCCTGCCGGCCACAGCAGCAGCCGCTCACCTCCGAGGCTCTGGCGCTTCCCGAAGACGAAGGGCCCGGCCCCCAGCACGCCCTGGAGCCCCACAGCGAGAGCAGCCGCCGGCACCGCAAAGGGCAGCATAGAGGGTGCAGGTTGAGGAGGAGGACATGAAGCTCCCTCTGGGCCGGGCTGTGGCAGCTGTGCCCTGTCAGCCTTCGCCTTGAGCCCTTTGCTTCTTTTCCATGAGCCTTGATCCTCGTCCTTGGCCAAGGGCCCCCGCAGCCCTTTGCAGGGCTGCAGGAAAAGCTGCCTCAGTCACAGAATCACAGAATCCCTGGCTTGGAAGACAGACACTTTCAAGATGATCGAGTTCAATCTGTGGCCTAATACCTCAACTAAAGCAGGACACCGAGTGCCACATCCAGTCTCCTTTCAAAGGCTTGCAGGGATGGCGAGTCCACCAGCTCCCTGCAGGGGTCTGTCCCAGGAAGAACCAAGATAACACTGGGGCCTTCTACCCCCCGGCGCTTGGAGCTCTGGAAGTTTGTCTTTCTGCTTAGGCAAAGGCCATGGAAAAGGACTGGGAAAAGTAGTCACAAATCGAGTAGCCTACAGAGCTCTAAATTGATGTGCAAGGAATACAGAAAAGACAGAAAAGAAAAAAGGCAAAACCAAAATGGCATCAGTCAAGTCTTGGGCATGAACACATAGCTGCAAAGGGTCTTCTCAGCCCTGTTTCTTTGTATTTCTGGGAACCAGAGGAATCCTGCTTGAGCCTCTGGGGAGATGGGTTTGGGAGGTAAAAGTTCATGTCTTTTTTCTCCTTGGGGCAGCTCCTGTTCCTAGCGTCAGCTGAGCCTCTCTCCAGGCTGATGATTGTTCTGATTGTTGCAGCAAAACAACTGATGGCAGACAGAAGACACTGACACTTGCAGAGACGTGACTTTTTCCAGTGCCAGGTGGGAGTGGGAGTCAGAAGAAAAACTCCCGAAAGCACAACTCCATTGGAAGATTGCCTTCCTTTTCATTGCGTAAAGAAGCTCTAGATCCACTTGTGAATTGTCAGTTGTTTGTTAAGGATGGGAAGTTTTCTTTCCTGATTTTTTTCCTGTGGTTTGGAAGTGGATGAGGCTCTCGTTCATTCACAAACTCCAGACCAGAGTGCCTTTGGAAGATGGCCCACGTGGCAGTTTTTGCCCAGCCATGGTACTTGTGGATAGAAGAAAGCAAGGGCAATGGTATTTGCAGCCAAAACCCAGCAAAGCTTGGCTCAGCCAAAACATCCTGGGGAGAGAGAGGCCTCCAGCTGTTCCTAGAAATCAGCAAGTTCCAGCCAAGTGGTTGTGTAGCACTAAGTGCAATCTCTTTGCCTGGATCAGAGCTTTGCTCAGCCGAAGAAGCAGAAAGATCAGCAAGGAGCTCTCAATGGCCCCTCACATCATTTTGATTTTGCTCATCTTGTGTAAGTTTGCAACTGAACGTGTGTTTGCAATTGAGCTAATGAGAGAAAAAAAAAGTAAATAGAAGCTTTACGGTGGGGCCATGATATTCCACAAGAGGAATCACTGGTGTGCATTTAATTGGAGCTCTCTCAATCGTATAAAAGTATTGTAGCCCTGATTTAAAATAGGCCGATATGAACCAATTTGGAGAGACAGAGACTAAAATGGCTTATGGGGGTTTTTTTAAGAGTGAGAAAAACTATCCAAAAGGTTTTGTTTTGTGGCATTTCAAAATATACTACCTCAGAATTACCAACTGCAATAAATCAAGAGTTTAAAATGGAGTGTTTAGGTATATGAATAATTAAAACCACAAAAATGTGAAGATATGAATGCAGTTTTTCATAAAAATCATTAAATTATAGACCAAAAAATACATGCCCTGAACTACAATGCAAAGGCAGGTAGAACTGTACTTGAATGGTCTCTTTTTAGATTGCTGGAGTTTTTTCCTTGTGAGGAGGAGCTAGGGTATTGCTGAAGAAAAGTGGCACAAGCAGGACGGGGCAGCGTGCTGTGCTCCGTGCAGAGGCTGCCAGGGGCTGCCCGAAGAGCGCCCTGCTGCAGCCAGAGACCTCCTGGCCTCGGGCCCGGGAGCAAAGGGCCAGAGCAGCCACCTCCTCCTCGTCCTGACCCTGCCACCGCTCCCTGCTGCTGCTGCTACTGAGGGAAAGAGAAGACTCTCCTAAGGCCCCATGAACGAATGCACTTACGCAGCCCTGGGGATGCCAGTGAAGGAAACCAGGTGTCACATAAAGCATGTGTGACCAGAGTCACCAACACCACCTAAACATGGAATTGTTGCAGCTCTGGGACAGGCAGAAATTGAAAGAATTAACTGGGGACTTGAGGACAGAAGAGGCTGGAGGAGGAAAACAACTCTGAGGGGAAAAAAACGACCATATCTGAAGGGGGAAACATCTCCGCCTTCTCAGAACTGGTCAAGGGAACATGTCTCTAATTCTCTCCAGAAAGGGATGCTTTAGGTGAGCTCTGCACCTCCAACTGCCTTGGACCAGAGCCAGAGCCAGAAGATTCAGTTATGTAAATGTTACGTAGATAGATGGATGGATGGATGGATGGATGGATGGATGGATGGATAGATAGATAGATTGATAGATTGATTGATTGATTGATTGATAGACAGTAGATAGATAGACAGACAGATCTCATTACTGAAATCTCTCTTTACTGTCCTCTCTGTTGCTACACACATCAGAACTTGGTATCCAGTGCCCCGCTCAACTACAATCCCGAGATTGCTCTCCTGTTGCTTCAGTAACCCACACTCTTGGGGCATCTGGAGCATGTACGTCATTATGAAATGTAATAGACACCGAGCATTGCTGGGAACTGCACTCTTTGTGCATCTGATCTTGGGCAAGTTGGCAAGTTCTTCTCTTGGACTTGACCACACTGATCGTGCTAAAGTGGCTGGAATCAGAAATGCAGCCCAGCCCCTTCCAGCTCCTCTAATCTCTGAGCACCAGCTGGAATGCAATTGATTTCCTGCTCAATTCCCAAACACAACACACACTGATGCCCTGGGCTGCCAAAAGACATGGGAGCCGTTAACCTGAAAGTGATGTGTTTCTGCCAGTGCTGGAAAAGGGCAGGAAAGATTGAGAAAAAGCTCCCTGGAGAATGAGAAATTACACAAGGCTTCCCCTTCTAGCAAACAAACAAACAAATAAACAAAAAAAAAAAAAAAAAAGAAAGTGTTACCCACTCCAGTGTCTAAAGCACTTGGATGCAGTGAAGGGATGTTTGGCACTGAAACACCCCTTGTGCTGAGCATTGGATCTATGGATCTAAGGCAGGGATCTATGGAAGTCTGCCTGAAGGCAGACTCATGAGCCCCCATTGTCCAGGCTAAAGCTCCCTCAGCACCTCCTCCCTGGCCTTGTGCTGCCCCCCCTTGCCCAGCTCCCCTGTCCTTCTGTGCACACGCTGCAGTCCCTCCATGACTTTCTGCTTCCCAGGGCCCACAGCTGCACACAGCACTCCAGCTGTGGCCGCAGCGCTGCCCAGCACAGGCCACGCTCACTGCCCTGCTCCTGCTGCCCCACTGCTGCTGGCACAGCCACCGTGCCCTTGGCCTTCTTGGCCCCCTGGCCCCACGCTGCCTCATCTTCAGCTGCTCACGGCCGCCAGCCCTGCGTCCTTTGGGCCCACGCAGCTCCCCAGCCACAAAGGTGCCCATTGCACTTCAGATACAGCAGGCACCATTGCAGGATGGCCTTCCTGTTCTATAACCACATCTTCTAAGCAGATATCATAAAGTTGGATAGGAATAGAATTCTAAGGGACTGTGACTAAATTATAATGGTCTTATTCAACTGTACAGGAAATTGCTCTTAAGTAAATATTCCACCCTACCTGCCGTCAGCAAGCAAGGTTCTCTCTTCAAAACTAGGTTTGTAGTTCTTCAAAGCTCTGATATAGAAATTTAAAATATCCATTTCACACTTTGTTATTTTTTCTTCAGGCATGAAAATATTTTTTCTTTTGGCCTTCCTTGCTGGCCCTCTACACTCTACTGCTACTGGCCAAGCTCTCAGCTTCCTCTACAATTCTTAAACACCAGGAACATGAAATGTTCCTTTCTCACTCACCTCAGGATCTTCAGCACTGCTGAATACACGCTTCAGTTGTCCTGTAGTGGGAAGGGAAAATGAACCAGATGCTGTCAGAAAACTGCCTGGGCTGCTGAATCCCACAGAACAAGTCAACCCAAACAGAGATGATTTCCCGTTTCACAACATCCCTCCAGCAGACACATTTAATTCACACAGCCAGCAAGGGATCAGGACAATATTCTTGTCTGTGCCTACACTTCGGCCTATGTAGCCAGTAAATGGATACAAATGTGATCAAGAAAATGCAAATTGTTCTTTAATACTCAATGCTCCTGTTCTACCAAAGACATAAAACAGCTTCTGAAATCCTCTCCTTCAGGTACTTTTTTTTTTTTTTTCAATCAGATACATGTACTAATTCTCATTAACTTGCAGGAAACAGTTGCCCAGAAAAGCTTCCCAACATTCCCCTGAGCAGCGGCACTTCGATTTTGGAAGAGAACAGCAGCACCTCTAGGGTTCAGGAGTAGACACTAACTGGTTTAGAGTTTGCACTTCCTTTCAAAGGGAATAACTATTTTAGCACTCAGTAAAAGGTTATTAAGTTAGACAGTCAAATCCTTTAATGACAAAATTTAAAAAGAAAGAAGCTTTCTCTGAATTCTGGGAACAACTGCAGAGTTTTTGGAAGGCATTAAAGAAGGTCTTCCAGTCTACATTTTCAAAGCTGTCTTGCTTGTCCCAGCAACCGGAGGAAATGACAGACTCTGCTGCCACAGACTCTCCCGTGGAGGGAACGGAACCCCTGCAGGTTCCCTTGGAAATGCTGCCCCTGTGGCTACAGACACCCCCTTTTAGCTGAACCTCTTGACAGGAGCTTTACCAAACCACTGGCATTCTAATGCTCTTTCTGTTTCAAAATCAGAAACTCAGCCACCAGGAAAGAGCAGGAAGACATGCAAAAGCCAGGTTAGGATACACCCTAATCTAAGTAGAATGGAAAACTCTACATACAAACAAAGTGTGTCACGTAATACGTGGAAAAACAAACATCATAAGCAGCAAAAGCTGCTGTGGCCAGATGGCAAAACATGGTAGCAGTGTTGTGGGAATTCACCATAACACTGGAAGACACAAGACTCTTGTCAGAGTGCAGCTGCCTACTGACAAATTCCCCAACCAGGAGGATTCTCCTGATGTGAGCCAGCACTAGGGCTACTCTGACACTCAGGCCTTCCATGCACCAAGGCAACCTTCTGATGTCACTACGACAAGGTGGCAACCATGCCCTGACATCACAAAGCAAACGCTCCATGTTGGTCTGTGAATTTATGCAAAGCAATAACCAACCTTCCCTACAGCAAACACAAATGAGTCTGGGAAGTTCTTCTCTGTCACAAAGCAGCACAAAATCCCCTCATGGGCCAAACCTTGTTGTTCAGGGGATCCAAGAGGAACTCCAAGAGTGCCCCAAGAACCTACAGCCTGTACCCCAGCTGAGCACTCAGATGGGACACAAGCAAAGGAAACCAGACCACGAAAATGGCCCCACATCATTGCAGATGTGAGAAATGACTCTCACTTTTAAAATTTTAAAGGTTTAGTAAACCTCAACAAACGACTAAATAAGGAAAAATTACAGCATTTGGAGTCTCTGTGACTAGCAGCCATGTGCTCATCTACAGAAAGGATGCTCTGCCTTTTATACCCTTAGCCTCTCCAAAAGTTTTGTCAGTCAACTCTTTCTCTGCTGTCCATTGGTGGAGATTACTTTCTTGCATCCTGACTGGAGGTCAGGTGTTGTTACACCCTGCCTGCTGGTCACAAGCCAGCCCTCCCCAAATGCCCTGACTGCCAAGGCTATTACAAGGGGGACTGGAAAGAGGACTATGGGAGGATATATTACATTACCATCGCTACACATTTGAACATCCACATAACATCTACTTCTTAATTGTCAGAGCCAACCATTGCATTACTCGTCTAGAACACACAGAACCAGGAGAGAAGCCACTGTTGGCATCACAGCTGAAATGCTTCCAAACAAATCTCCCCACATATTTGCACCTTTATTGGACATGCCCAGGGCTCCGGTGCGGGTACATCTCTGCCTTTCTTTCCCTTTGGCAGCAGTCGAACTGGCAGCATCTGCCCGCCAGCAGCAGCTGCTCCAAGCTGGGAACGCCACTGGCGGTGCTGATTTCCAGAGGCTTCTGTGTGCCAGGGGAAGCCAAGGCAGAAGCGGGTTGAACGGCGCTGGCGCTGCTGCTGCTCTGTGCCAGAGAGCCCCGGCTGGGCAGGGCACGGTGCCCACTGCGCTGCGGGCTCCTTCTCCTGCCACAGCTGGGCACACCTGGCAACAAGGCATGACAACTTGTGGGCAAGCCAAGGGGTTTCTGGGGCTGCACTGCTCTGCACACACCCAGCACACCTGCAGCACAGAATTTTAACCCTCAAACAGGTGAACCAAAGGGAAACAGCTGGAAAAGATTTCATTTTGACCATTCTTACCTGCTCAACAGAAGTCTTCAAAATGAACATTACCAAGCAGGGCCCAATCCCTGCTGCCAGGTCAGGGTTAGAAAAGAGGCAATCCTTGATCTCAGCACTGGGTGTGTGGGGAGTCACTTCCCCAACACGTGCACACCCAGCAATCTCAGTTACTAGTTTGTATCCATGGATCTAAGACATATTCAATACTTAGCTGAAACTCACAGGCTAAATATTCCCCCAAATTATTTGATTTACTGATTGATACCTTTTGACTTGTTGATACTTAAATCACTTCTCCGTATTTACTGACATGAGAATAGGAGTGTCCTTTAGTCCCTGCCAGTCTTTGACACAGGTTCAGGAGGAGACCCATGCACAAAATAACCCAGGACAAAACTGGGATTGAAAAGCAAATTCATTCTATTTGTTGCAGTAGCAAATCATACATACCAAGCCCTGGATTCCTAAAAATCTGCTGAGCAGGAGAAGGAGGTGGAGCGTGGTGCTCGGCAGCAGGGGCAGGTAGGTAGTGCACTTTCAGGACATCCCCTGGATCAAAACGCTGTGCATGTCATCCTTCTCACCCTTCCAGCTCAGAACCAGGCCTTGCATCTCCTGCTCAGGAGTGGAATTTCCCAGTTACAGCATCGGCTCACACATGGCTGATGTGTGAGATGAGGCCAATGAATCCAGGATTGAAAAGAACTGGAAGAGTTAAAATTTTAGCAAGATTTAGTTAGGCAGAAAGAGTATAGCAAGAAGAGTAGAAATAATAAGGGATAGTTAATTTCTAGCAGATAAGTTAGTTAAGTCTAGGGTAATATATCACTTGCCTGTCTTTACTATGTTTAAAGAAGCAGGATGGGATGCGGATTTCTTTGTGACAAAGAAGAGGACCGTAGCCTGCACCTGGGCCCCGAAATTTCACCTTTAGCCAAGGGGTGCGAAAGCCTGCCAACAGGTCATAAGGAAAGAGTTCAAATTGAGGAAGACGTCTTGGCTTCATCAGAAGGAGACCATTCCCCGCTTTAAAACCCACCAACCCATGTGATGTGAAAGAATCTGCAAATATGAGGGAACTTTGGACTCAATTATAATACATTTTAATAAAAAGGGAGTTGGTGGGGTTACCTAATTAATATGTATTAGTCATTTTGGGAATTATATGAATATGTAGGACTTTTTTAGATAAGTAGAGCGGCGGTGATTCTTAACACATGTCTTTAAGAGACAACTCCTCGTATGCCTGGCACTGTAAAAAACATACCACCTTCTACCTTTAACTGTGGTGAGTTCTATTCCACACCTCATTTGGTGACCGCGGCAGGAACGCTTCTCTGCTCCAGCGAGAAAAACCGGGCTCTGGATGTCTCTGGGCACTGCCAGGACATTCCTTTCCTGGAGGCACCTCCGCTCTCAGCTGTTCCTCGAGGGGGACAGACAAGACTGCTGGGACTGTGGAGAAAGGGAACGTTTAACTCTGTATAAAGTAACCTGTAAGGTGTATGCAGGGGAAGGGCTGTTCACAAGTCACACAGAGATGTCCTGTGCACAACGTACGCCTGTACAGTTTGGGTTTGGGTCTGGCTGCTGGCAGAAAGGATTTGCTGTGTCAATAAGGACCTGCTAGCAATTCTGGGGGTGATTTGAGCAAATCCTGTTTCATTGCTGCTATTTTGCCTGTGTGTTGTAATTGTGGTTGTGTTTTCAGTGTGTGGATGTTTGAGGAAGATGATGTGGGTGGATGCTGATGTGGTGGATGGTGTGTGTTGTGTTGGGAAAAGTGAGCATTCTGTCCCCTCATAAAGATATACTCCTTTCCCAGTGAGCCTGTGTGCGTGGACTTTCTAATTGCAGGGGTTGGTGCTCCCTGTGACACCTGGTGCCTGGGTATACAGGGGGGTTGAGTGGTTTTTCTCCCACACTGTAGTCATTTGGGACTACATGGTTGCTTTTGGGGAGATTTTAGGATTTTGTTTTCAACAAGTGCAGCAATTTATGCAGAAAACTTCAGTGTGGTGATTTAATTTGTTGAATTATGGTAGTTCCTTTCTACCCACCCTGATCCCCCAGGGTTTCAAATCTCCTGCCATGAGGTGGATGCTCTCTTTCCTCCCCTGGACATTTTCTTTCCTCCCCTGGATACTCCCTTTCTCTTCTGGAGTCGCTCGCCATTAAAGCTGTGGGACTTTGGTCCTGGGAAGAGAGAGCGCCTCTTGTCTTTTGCTTTTGTCCTTGTCAGTGTCACTGGGCCCAGAGCTCACCAAACTGATCCCCCACGAGATGAAAACTGACAAATGGCGCCACATACACAGCTCAAAAATTGGCCACATTTTTGATGGACTGGGGTGTTCGCCACACTTTTGGAATTCCTTATTCCCACAAAGGTCAGGCAATTGTTGAAAGGACGCACCACACTCTAAATCCCATTCCAGATCAACAAATGGGGGAGTGGCTCAAGCAACACCCCAGATGAGGCTGAGCAAAGCTTTAGATGTCTTTATGTTTTGAATAGCTCATTTGCAGGACCTAATCCTCCAAATTTTAGGCACTTTTCAAACAGCACACAGGAAAAATTGAAAGAAAACCCTTCAGTTTCGATCAGAAACCTTGAGTTAGGACAAATTGAAGGACCATTTCCGCTAATCACTTGGGGCAAAAGGTATGCTTGTATTTGCACAGGTGCCGGACCTAAGTGTGTCCCTGCAAAGGACGTGAAACCGTCTCATACACAAGAGCGCAGCGACAATTCCACCAGCAGGGAAATGAGCACGCAGATGTGAGCCGCACAGAGAAGCTATGGTGCATGCCACCTGTTCCCTGTTCAGCCTGTGAAAGCTACAAATCTTGAGTTTGATGTTGCTTTTTGGACTGTGAAAATGGTTTGTATCATAGAGCTCTTTCAGCAAAAGCGTGGTGTCCATTGTGTTCAAAAGAATTCTAAGATATCCAAATTTGTAAAAATTGAAGGTTAGAGGGACAGTTTAGTGCCCTATAGTTGGCCAGTCCCTGAACAAGTGCTAAAAGATTTGCTTGAGAACTGAAATAGATAAGGGATCTTTTACCAGAAAGAGCTGAACAGGAACATGGAGCTTGATCAAAGGATATACTGGCACTTGTTGGTTTTGCTTGCTTGCTTTTGCTGTGCATACATGCCTGTAGATCAACCAAAAAATGAATGTTTGCCTTGCTTTAGCCAAGTCAGCAGGCTCAGACACCATGTGTTTGACCAATTTGAGCCCAGATAAATCCTTTGCAACCTGTTTGGTTGGTGTGCCTGTGCCAGCCAAGGAGTAGCCAATACCCAATCTTGACAAATATTGGTGTGAGGCTGCCAATGAGACCAATCCCATAACCAGCTGACATCACTGGGCCCCTGATCTTCTTAAAGCACCTTCTGAACCTCAAGAATTGGAATTCTTGGTTCATTGGTGATGGAATTCTGTGCTGAGTTTCAATACCAGGGAGATCCACAGTTAAATGTTACTCCCCATCATCCTGAGGACAGATACTCAAGTTTGTGGTGCAATTGTACTACCCCAGTGCCCCCTGAGGGTGAAACTGCTAATGAGTAGATGACCAAGATGAGTCCCCATGAAAATAAGTAACAGAATATTGGCTCATTTGTGGAGATAGAGCCTGGCAGGACATTCCCTCAAAAATTAAAGGTGGCCCATGTAGCATCATGCAACTCACTGTGATAGCACCTATCGTTAAAAAAGCCATCAAGAGAAAACACAGAGAAAAAAGGTTTGCCATTCATCATAAAAAAAAAACCTGTAATAGCAATTTCAGACCCTAGGGCCCTGCAAAATGAGGTACATCGAATTTATTTCTACATCAACTTGCCTCGGGCGAGGCATTGAAACCATTATACCGACTGGGTTGTTGGCTGAAGAAAGAAGACAGTGCTACTTCCATTGCAATTAGTGACATGATGACTGATGTTAGTGCTGTCAGACATGCAACCTTACAGAACAGAGCAGCAATTGATTTTCTTTCACAGGCACATGGGCTTGGTTTTGAGGAATTTGAAGGATTGCATTGCATGAACCTGTCTGATCACTCTGAATCCATCCACAAAAGCATACAAAAGCTGAAAGATTTGACAGTCCAATTAAAGAAGATGGTGGGTCATGGTTAGATCATTTGTTCCAAGGATGGAGCTTTGCACCTTGGCTAAGGGAACTTTGTAGAATAGGTCTCTATATGTATTGGGTGTTTTGATAGTGATAGTAATAGTAATGCCTTGCATATGTCAGTGTGTGTGACAAATGATGGACAAAACTATCAAAGAAGTTTTTATCACACAAGAGAGAGAGGTAGGAAATGGATTCACAGAGAGTTCTTGAAATGGATGATGGTATAGACATGGAGGAAGGTTTTGAATTAAAACTTCGGAACAGGCGAGACTTTTTTTGGACAACGACTTGTAATTGCTATCAGACATGACTTATGCCCTTTGAACTGCCTTGACTTCCACAGCATTAAAATTGCTGTGTTGCAATACAGCAAGGCTTAATGCGAGCAAAAAGGATGCTTTAAGCAAGAAATAAGCAGGTATACTATAGTAAAGCTATGAAATGCAAGGTAGTTAATAAACAACATGGTTACAAAGGTTTCTTTTTAGTTGTACCCAGAGGGGGAATTGTGGGAATCCTTCAAATCAGAGGGTTTTGGGAAAGCTGCAAAAGGCAGGCCTCAGAGACAACAGAACTGCAATTAAGCTAAGCAGCAGCCATAAGATTTGTCAGCAGAAAACTTATATAAGAAGTAGAAAAGTAAGGACAAATAGAACAATGGTCTGTGTATTAATACTTGGCTAGAATGACTCCCTAAGCTTCAAAAAAATATCTCTAGCAAGATATTAGGAACTTCTAAGCTTAATAATGGAGCTCGGTGCATTGTGTTTTAAGGTTTACAAGCAGGTATTGTATTCAAAATAAGCAAGCAGTGTTTTAACCAAAGGTAAGTGTGCTTATAGTGGTTGGGTAGAACTACTGTCAATATGCTTCTGCTTTGTGTGATTGGTCAAAAAACTTTTCAAGCAAGTTGTATCATTAAGTCCATTGCCCACTGCCAGAGATGTGAGCTGCTGGCATCTTCCCATTTTCATAACCATGGAATGAGACTGATGCTGGAAAACAAACAGCTCGAGGCGCGTTCCTCAGCAGCCCCGTCATGATCATGATTTTTACAGAGACCCCCTGCCAGCAATAGTATATAGGTGTTAAATTACAGATATGATAAATTAATATGTATTATTTCATTCATTTTGATATCCTTTCATTCCATATAGATTTATATCTTTTCATATAGATTTGTTTTCTTCCTCCAGCTTGGGAGTGTGATGATTTACAACAGTTCAAAACCTTCTGCCCACAGAGCAGTCAGCCTCGGGGTGTGTGCATGCACACCCACCCACTGTGCCTGCTCTTCTCAGCATCTCGGGGCTGCTGTTTGCACAGAATTGGGATAAATTTAACTTGACAGAGCCACGAGTGGGCTGTCCAGCTTGTCATGAACACTCATGTGGCAACGAACAACACAAAGCTCTCAAATCACATTATCACAGGTCGTTTCATTCCTGCTGGGCACTGAGGAACTGTTAAAAGACACTGAAAAGGGGTGGAAAACATTGGAATCATGCTACAGCTGGTATCCTCCTGGAGGAAAATCTGTTGGGTTTCTTAAGGTGGTAGCTTTCCAAAACCTAGGAAAACAGCTCAGTTGTGGTAGCCCAATTGTGAATGGCTTTCTTGACTTGGCAAAGGCTGGGGTGTTAACAATGGACTCCGTCCTTGGTCCAAATCACCTGCCCTCACCTGCAGACAAAAGTACTATCACCACCACCAGCAGCAGCTACATCAGTCAGTTTTCTCAAAAAGCTGTGTTAAACTTGGGAGAGGAAAGGAAAACACATCAGACACTGTGGATTATTGACAAGACTCTGAGGAACAGTTCCAAAGCAAAGGGCAGCAGCTTCTCTCTGGGCCACTCCTTGTGCCCCAAGGCAGCCGGGCTGCCCTGGCTGCCCAGGACCCTGCGCCCCGCGGGCTCTGCAGAGCTGCACAGTGGGGAGGCAGCTTCGGGCACCTCAGCCCCTGGGCAGGAGGGGCTGCTTGCTCTGCAGGGCTGCCTGTGGGCAAAAGCAGGGTGCTGGCCTTCTGCTCCTGGCCCTAGCCTGGCCTTGCAGGGCTAATCCTGTTCCCTGTCTCAAATGTGCTAATGATAGACCTGGTTGTTTGCAGCTCTGCACAGGTGTGATTTGCACCACAAAATACTGAAGGACCAAGGCCTGAACAACAGACCCTGACTGAAGCCTCAACAACAGGACCTGAGCCAAAGCTGCCCTCTAGGTGACATTCCCAACCCAATATTCTACGTATCTGCTCCTTAACCAAGTGTTACTATCAAAAGGATAGTTGCATGCATTCTCTGGTGAAACACGTCTTCACCTTTCTGCATGAGGAAAATGGACAAGGCCACACCTGGCCTTGGTTCCTCCTTGAGCCCTGGGCAGGCCTGGGGAGAAAACCAAGAGGAGAATGACACCAGCTGTGCCCCCAGCAGAAGCTCGGGCACATTGCTCGTCCAGCACTGTCGGAGCCGGGCTACTCTCACAGCGCACTCAGGAGCCTTGTGGCCACCAAAGGTGGAGGCACCACAGGATTTCCCAGTTCTCGGCCGTGGCTCTGCAGGGCTGGGCTGGGACAGCTTCCCCCAGCTGATGTGCAGCTCTGGATGAAGGGGAAACCATTGGACTACCTGGTGATGGATCTTCCTTAATCACCAGAGGCACCCTTTTGTAATAATGCTGAGGTGCGTTGCTTAGCTTATCCTTTCCTGACTCTTTTTTTATTTTGGCATTCCAGTAAATCGCACTGTTCCTTCAGCTGGTGTGTCTGCATCTCTGACCCTCTCCACCATCAAAACAAACACACAGCCAGTTTAGCACGAGACCTGCCTCTCTGCCAGCCCATCTCTTGGCAAACACCCCTGGTGGCCATCTCCACAAATGAAATTCCTACTTTGCAACTTCCTTTTCTTCAGGCAGGAGACAAAATGAGCCATTCCCAGTTCTGGACTCCAGAAACCAGCTGCTTTCAGCATTCACAACCCTGAAATATCAACCTCCTTCCTTAACCTGCCATTGGGAGCTCCCACCAAGAGGCCTTTTGTCCAAGGATACCCACAGAAGAGCTGGAGAAGGGAGCAGTTTGAAACACAACTGCTTCAGAGTTTAAACCTGCCTTTATCAAATGAGCACACACCAATCGGTCGCAAAGGGAAAGCAGGCAGGAAAGAGAAGCTCCTCTCCCACAACTGCAAACTCCGTGCTTCCTTCTGTTCCAGCTGGAGAGTGGAGGCCATGGGCTGCACCTCACTTTGGGAAGGAGCCCTGGGAATTGGCCTGGTCTGGGAGGGCAGCAAAAGGAATTCCCCAAAAAGTAGGAAAAGATTCTCTTGAAGGAATAGATGATGACAACATTTCTGCAGAAAAGGAAAAAAAGAATAATTGAAGCATTTCAAGAAGTGCCCAGACTGAAATTTGTTTGCCAGTACGACAACCCCAAAGTCTCTGTGGTGTGTCAGCAAGCTCAGGAAAGAACCTGCAAGGCTTGGATAAACATCATTGGTGACCGCCCCCCAGAGCACAAGCAGCTCCCCAACAACACTTCAAGACCAAGGGACAAAGCTTCCCCCTTCAGCTCTCCACAGCAGCTCTAGGGAGTCTCTCCCCACTGCAAGATCTCCTTTGTCAGTCTACAGTGACAGGAGTTGGCTGCAGGAGACATTTGCATGGGAACTCTCCCCAGATTGGGGGGAAGAAAAAGAAGAGGTGATTCCTGAGGAAAGAAAAAGGCAACGCTGCTTGGGAAGACACCAGTGTGAGTTTGCTACAACTCTAGGCCCGAAATCCCCTGAAGAAAGCACCATCCATCCATGGGGCAGCACTTTGGCTTTGATATCAATGCTGACAAAATTGCTTCCCATTCCTGCTGCCGTAGCTGACTCCAATTCATGAGCAATGTGCCAACTCTGCCAAAGACAGGCAGACATGGTGAGATAAAACCAGCTAGTCTGCTGAAAAGGAGTCCAAATTAATGTTTTCTAACTCCCCCTTTTCATCCTTTCCGCAGCCAAGACAGAGCAATGTCCTTCCTCTCTGTCCCCAATGGTTACCCAGGCATGGGAGGCAGCGTGGGGACAGAGCCTGTCACTGCTCCCAGTGCCCTGCCCTGCCCTTCCGTGCCTGCCTTGCCCTTCCCTGTCCTGCGGGATCCTGCTCTGCTGTGCCGAGCCGAGCCCGGCCAGTGGTCACGCATTTCGGGAATGACCCCCCCCGTGCTGCCCCCCGGCGTAATGAACATACCACTTTGCAACTTTGACTAGTTAGAGAGTCTTTGTCCCTGATTTTCAGTTTTAACAATTTAGGGAGCTTTTGTTTTCCCTGACAGTACAGTTGCTACCAAGGAAAACACACCCAAAGACCAAAGGGAAGACCCAGCCTTCCCTTTGCTTCCCTTTTCCTTCCCTCACTGCTACACAGCGCTCTCATACCAGGACCTCAGTGCTGCCTCACCTGAGCATTTAGAGCTGCCTCCAGGCCCTTCCAGGCTAAGTGCAGGTGCTCAGGACTCTGAGGTTTTCCTAGCTTCTTGGGAGAAGGTGTTTTCTTCATCTGGACTTCTTGGGATTTCATCGGAGGAGCCAGGCACAGGCAAATTTCATCTCCACTGTGAGCTCTTCATTCTGCTTGTTCCCGTGAAGCTTAAATGCCAACCTGAGCTCATCGTTCTTCTGGTTCCTGTAGACCATCACAGCCCTTCCATGGCCTCTCCAGAGAGGGGCCGCTGCACATCTTCAGAGCAGCAGTTGCCAGCCCGCATCCTATCAGGGAGGGAAAGAGTTTCTACCCTTGCTTTCCAAGCAGGTCCTGGTTAATGACCCTTTAAAGTGTTTTCCTGCAGTGCTCTATCATGGGTAGATCTCAAGTGAGAATCAGGTAGAAAGGGTCAAGTCACCTAGGAAGGGGGACCTTGAAAACAGAAAGATTCTCTGCCTGATTTTCCTGTACTTGCTGCAGATTTGGATGGTGTTCTGGGCATTTTGCAGACAGCCTCTCTTTAGGGGTACAAGGGCAAGGTGGAAGATATTGCCTAACAAGTGGTCAGTGTTAGGTGCACTCTCCTCTTTCTTTGAATGAAGCCAAACTAGGACTCTGATAGGATATTGCAGATGTTTAAGACTGTCTGCCCTGCAAATCAAGCCATGCCATTTGACACTGGCAGGGGGCTGTGTAGAAATCACGAATGGGCCGGGTCTGCTGAGGAACGCGCCTCGAGCTGTTTGTTTTCCAGCATCAGTCTCATTACATGCTTATAACAATGGGAAGATGCCAGCAGCGCACATCCCAGGCAGCCGACAAAGAACTTAATGTTACAACTTACTTTATAATTTTTTTGACCAATCACACAAAGCAAAAGCTTATTGACAGTAGTTCTATCCAATCACTATAAGCACATGTTCCATTGGTTAAAACAATGCTTGCTTATTTCGAATACAATGGCTACGTGTAAGCCTTAAAACACAACGCACTGAGCTCCATTATTAAGCTTCAACCTTCCTAATATCTTGCTAGATAAACTTTTCTGTAGCTTAGAGAGTTATTCTAGACCAGCGTTAATGCACAGACCATTGTTCTATTTGTCTTTACTTTTCTGCAGTTTAAATAATTTTTCTGCTGACCTATCTCATGGCTGCTGCTTGGCTCTAATCACAGTTCTGCTGTATCCGAGACCTGCCTTTTGCAGCTTTCCCAAAACCCTCTAATTTTGTGGATTCCCTCAGAGGACTCAGTGTCAGAGCCTCTGGAGAAGCGTGGAGGGCAGGGCTCAGGCAGGTTGTGCCAGTGCAGGATTTGAACTCAAGGCACCAAGAAGCACCAAGCCTGCTGAGAGGAACTCAACCCTTCTCATCTCCCTCACTGCCAGAGGCAGGCTCAGAGCAGCCATCTCACCCCTCTCTAAACCAGTGTGGGCTCTGTCCTTACCAAGCTCCTCGGGCTCCTGGGAATTGTTCCCTCAGCTCTCGGTGCCAGGTAAAGCTCCCTCTGCTGCAGCTCAGTCCACAGGCTCCCCTCCTGAGGACTCAGGGGCAACATTAATATTCCCCTTGAAAGAGAAACAGAAAGGAAGAAACCCTTCTCACTACTTACACAAAACACCTGGTCCAACAACTCCATGGCTCACACACTTAATCCCTTGTTCCTAACAAGAACTCTGGGCCCCAAAGCCCTTCAACAGTCAGAAAAATTTGACTTCTCAATTACAGTCCAAGAGCTGTCAAAGCTGACAGTGACAGTGTTGAACATGGGGGTGACACTGAACACATGGAATGGCTGCTAAGGAAATCAATTGCTGCTCTGTTCTGTAAGGTTGCATGTCTGACAGCACTAACATAAGTCATCATGTCACTAAATGCAATGGAAGTAGCACTGTCTTCTTTCTTCTGCCAACAACCCAATCGGTATATTGGTTTCAGTGCCTCGCCGGAGGCAAATTGATGTATAAATAAATTCGATGTACCTCATTTTGCAGGGCCCTAGGGTCTGAAATTGCTATTACAGTTTTCTTTATAATGATGGGCAAATCTTTTTTCTCTGTGTTTTCTCTTGATGGCTTTTTTAACACTAGGTGCTCTCACAGTGAGGTACATGATGCTACATGGGCCACCTTTAATTTTTGAGGGAATGTCCTGCCAGGCTCTATCTCCACAAATGAGCCAATATTTTGTTGCTAATTGTCATGGGGATTCATCTAGGTCATCTACTCGTCAGCAGTTTCACCCTTAGGGGGCACTGGGGTAGTACAATTGCACCACAAACTTGAGTATCTGTCCTCAGGATGATGGGGAGTAACATTTAACTGTGGATCTCTCTGGTACTGAAACTCAGCACAAAATTCCATCACCAATGAACCAAGAATTCCATTTCTTGAGGTTCAGAAGGTGCTTTAAGAAGATCAGGGGCCAAGTGATGCCAGCTGGTTATGGGATTGGTCTTGTTGGTAGCCTCACACCAGTATTTGTCATGATTGGGTTTTGGCTACTACTTGGCTGGCACAGGCACACCGACCAAACGGGTCACAAAGTCTGGATTCAAACTGGTCAAACACATGGTGTCTGAGCCTGCTGACTTGGCTGAAGCAAGGCAAACATTCATTTTTGGTTGATCTACAGGCATATATGCACAGCAAAAGCAAGCAAGCAAAACCAACAAGTGCCAGTCTGTCATTTGATCAAACTCCATGTTCCTGTTCAGCTGTTTTTAGGATGAAGCTTGCCCATCTATTTCAGTTCTCAAGCAAATCTTTTAGCACTTGTTCAGGGACTGGCCAACTATAGGGCACTAAACTGTCCCTCTAACCTTCAACGTTCAATTTTTACAAATTTGGATATCTTAGAATTCTTTTGAACACAATGGACACCACGCTTTTGCTGAAAGAGCTCTATGAGACAAACCATTTTCACAGTCCAAAAAGCAACATCAAACTCAAGATTTGTAGCTTTCACAGGCTGAACAGGGAACAGGTGGCATGCACCATAGCTTCTCTGTGCGGCTCACATCTGCGTGCTCATTTCCCTGCTGGTGGAATTGTCGCTGCGCTCTTGTGTATGAGATGGTTTCACGCCCTTCGCGGGGACCCACATAGGTCTGACACCTTTGCAGATACAAGCATACCCTTTGCCCCAAGTGATTAGCGGAAATGGTCCTTCAATTTGTCCTAACTCAAGGTTTCTGATCAAAACAGAAGGATTTTCTTTCAATTTTTCCTGTGTGCTGTTTGAAAAGTGCCTAAAATTTGGAGGATTAGGTCCTGCAAATGAGCTTTTAAAAACATAAAGACATCTAAAGCTTTGCTCAACCTCATCTGGGATGTTGCTTGGGCCACTCCCCCATTTGTTGATCTAGAATGGTTTTAGAGTTTGGTGCGTCCTTTCAACAATTGCCTGACCTGTGTGGGAATAGAGAATTTCAAAAGTGTGGCAAACACCCCAGTCCATCAAAAATGTGGCCAATTTTTGAGCTGTGTATGTGGCGCCATTTGTCAGTTTTCATCTCGTGGAGGATCAGTTTGGTGAGCTCTGGGCCCAGTGACACTGACAAGGACAAAAGCAAAAGACGAGAGGCGCTCTCTCTTCCTGGGACCAAAGTCCCACAGCTTTAATGGAGAACAGCTCCAGGAGAGAAAGGGAGTGTCCAGGAGAGGAAAGAGGATGTCCAGGAGAGGAAAGAGAGCGTCCACCTCATGGCAGGAGACTTTAAACCCTGGGGGAGGGGGGCGGTAGAAAGGAATTACCTTAGTTTAACATAATAAATCACCACACTGAAGTTTTCTGCATAAATTGCTGCACTTGTTGCAAACAAAATCCTAAAATCTCCCCAAACACAACCGTGCAGTCCCAAATGACCACAATGTGGGAGAAAAACCACTCAACCCCCCTGTATACCCAAGCACCAGGTGTCACAGGGAGCATCAACCGCTGCAACTAGAAAGTCCAGACACACAGGCTCACCGGGAAAGGAGCATGTCTTTATGAGGGGACAGAATGCTGACTTTTCTCAACACAATACACACCATCCATCACATCAGCATCCACACACATCATCTTCCTCAAGCATTAACACACTGAAAACAGAAGCACAATTACAACACACAGGCAAAATAGCAGCAATGAAACAGGATTTGCTCAATCCATCCCCAGAATTGCTAGCAGGTCTTTATTGACACAGCAAATCCTTTCTGCCAGCAGCCAGACCCAAACCCAAACTGGACAGGCGTACGTTGTGCACAGGACATCTCTGTGTGACTTGTGAACAGCCCTTCCCCTGCATACACCTTACAGGTTACTTTATACAGAGTTAAATGTTCCCTTTCTCCACAGTCCCAGCAGTCTTGTCTGTCCCCCTCGAGGAACAGCAGAGAGCAGAGGTGCCTTGAGGAAAGGAATGTCCTGGCAGTGCCCAGAGACATCCAGAGCCCGGTTGTTCTCGCTGAAGCAGAGAAGCGTTCCTGCCGCGGTCACCAAATGAGGTGTGGAATAGAACTCACCACAGTTAAAGGTAGAAGGTGGTGTGTTTATTACAGCGCCAGGCACACGAGGAGTTGTCTCTTAAAGACGTGTGAAGAATCACTGCCGCTCTACTTATCTAAAAAAGTGCTACATATTCATATAATTCCCAAAACGACTAATACATATTCATTAGGTAACACTGCCTACCCTCCTTTGTATTAAAACATATTGTAATTGAGTCCAAAGTTCCTTCACATTTCTGCAGTCTTTCAATTCAAAAGGCTTGGTGGGTTTTAAAGTGGGGAATGGCCTCCTTCAGATTAAGGCCAAGACGTCTTCCTCAATTTGACCTCTTTCCTTTTGACCTGTTGGCAGGCTTTCGCACCCCTTGGCTAAAGGTGAAATTTCGGGGCCCAGGTGCAGGCTACGGTCCTCTTCTTTGTCACAAAGAAATCCGCATCCCATCCTGCTTCTTTAAACATAGTAAAGACAGGCAAGTGATATATTACCCTAGACTTAACTAACTTATCTGCTAGAAATTAACTATCCCTTATTATTTCTACTCTTCTTGCTATACTCTTTCTGCCTAACTAAATCTTGCTAAAATTTTAACTCTTCCAGTTCTTTTCAATCCTGGATTCATTGGCCTCATCTCACACATCAGCCATGTGTGAGCCGATGCTGTAACTGGGAAATTCCACTCCTGAGCAGGAGATGCAAGGCCTGGTTCTGAGCTGGAAGGGTGAGAAGGATGACATGCACAGCGTTTTGATCCAGGGGATGTCCTGAAAGTGCACTACCTACCTGCCCCTGCTGCCGAGCACCACGCTCCACCTCCTTCTCCTGCTCAGCAGATTTTTAGGAATCCAGGGCTTGGTATGTATGATTTGCTACTGCAACAAATAGAATGAATTTGCTTTTCAATCCCAGTTTTGTCCTGGGTTATTTTGTGCATGGGTCTCCTCCTGAACCTGTGTCAAAGACTGGCAGGGACTAAAGGACACTCCTATTCTCATGTCAGTAAATACGGAGAAGTGATTTAAGTATCAACAAGTCAAAAGGTATCAATCAGTAAATCAAATAATTTGGGGGAATATTTAGCCTGTGAGTTTCAGCTAAGTATTGAATATGTCTTAGATCCATGGATACAAACTAGTAACTGAGATTGCTGGGTGTGCACGTGTTGGGGAAGTGACTCCCCACACACCCAGTGCTGAGATCAAGGATTGCCTCTTTTCTAACCCTGACCTGGCAGCAGGGATTGGGCCCTGCTTGGTAATGTTCATTTTGAAGACTTCTGTTGAGCAGGTAAGAATGGTCAAAATGAAATCTTTTCCAGCTGTTTCCCTTTGGTTCACCTGTTTGAGGGTTAAAATTCTGTGCTGCAGGTGTGCTGGGTGTGTGCAGAGCAGTGCAGCCCCAGAAACCCCTTGGCTTGCCCACAAGTTGTCATGCCTTGTTGCCAGGTGTGCCCAGCTGTGGCAGGAGAAGGAGCCCGCAGCGCAGTGGGCACCGTACCCTGCCCAGCCGGGGCTCTCTGGCACAGAGCAGCAGCAGCGCCAGCGCCGTTCAGCCTGCTCCTGCCTTGGCTTCCCCTGGCACACAGAAGCCTCTGGAAATCAGCACCGCCAGTGGCGTTCCCAGCTTGGAGCAGCTGCTGCTGGCGGGCAGATGCTGCCAGTTCGACTGCTGCCAAAGGGAAAGAAAGGCAGAGATGTACCCGCACCGGAGCCCTGGGCATGTCCAATAAAGGTGCAAATATGTGGGGAGATTTGTTTGGAAGCATTTCAGCTGTGATGCCAACAGTGGCTTCTCTCCTGGTTCTGTGTGTTCTAGACGAGTAATGCAATGGTTGGCTCTGACAATTAAGAAGTAGATGTTATGTGGATGTTCAAATATGTAGTGATGGTATTGTAATATATCCTCCCATAGTCCTCTTTCCCATCCCTCTTGTAATAGCCTTGGTAGTCAGGGCATTTGGGGAGGGCTAGCTTGTGACCAGCAGGCAGGGTGTAACAACACCTGACCTCCAGTCAAGACGCAAGAAAGTAATCTCCACCAATGGACAGCAGAGAAAGAGTTGACTGACATAACTTTTGGAGGAGCTAAGGGTATAAAAGGCAGAGCATCCTTTTTGTAGATGAGCACATGGCTGCTAGTCACTGAGACTCCAAATGCTGCAATTTTTCCCTTTTCAGTCCTTTGTTAAGGTTTAATAAACCTTTAAAATTTCAAAAGTGAGAGTCATTTCTCACATGTGCAATGCTGTGGGCCATTTTCTTGGTCTGGTTTCCTTTGCTTGTGTCCCATCTGAGTGCTCAGCTGGGGTACAGGCTGTAGGTGCTTGGGGCACTGTTGGAGTTCCTCTTGGATCCCCTGAACAACAGGGTTTGGCCCATGAGGGGATTTTGTGCTGCTTTGTGACAGAGAAGAACTTCCCAGGCTCTTTTGTGTTTGCTGTAGGGGAGGTTGGTTATTGCTGTGCATAAATTCACAGATGAAGGTGGAGCGTTTGCTTTGTGATGTCCGGGCATGGTTGCCACATTGTCGTGGTGACATCAGAAGGTTGCCTTGGTGCATGGAAGGCCTGAGTGTCAGAGCAGCCCTAGCGCTTGCTCATATCAGGAGAACCCTCCTGGTTGGGGAATTTGTCAGTGGGTAGCTGCCCAATGACAAGAGCCTTGTTTTTTCTATATTTACCTAACTTTCAAAAAGGACAATGCTTCACCATCTGGCCAAGGCAGCTTTTGCTGTGTATGGCATTTCTTTCTCCATGTATTACGTGACACACTTCACCCGTAAGTTGAGATTTCCCTTCTACTTAGGTTTTAGGTGTAACCTAACCTGACTCTTGCATGTCTTCCTGCTCTTTCTTGGTGACTGAGTTTCTGATTTTGAAAGAGAAAGAGCATTAGGATGCCACTGGTTTGGTAAAGCTCCTGTCAAGAGGTTCAGCTAAAAAGGGGTGTCTGTAGCCACAGGGGCAGCATTTGCAGGGGAACCTGCAGGGGTTCCGTTCCCTCCACAGGAGAGTCTGTGGCAGCAGAGTCTGTCATTTCCTCAGTTTGCTGGGACAAGCAGGACAACTTCCAAAATTCAGACTGGGAGGCCCTCTCAGAAGGCCTTCTAAAGACTTTGTAATTCTCCCCAGAACTCAGGGAAAGCTTCTTTTATTCTAAATTTTGTAATGAAAGGATTTGACTGTCCGTTTTGACCCTTGACTGAGTGGTAAAAGAGTGATTCCCTTTGCAGTGAAGTGCAACCGCCAAAGCAGTGAGTGTCTGCCCCTGAGCCTGGAGCTGCTGCTGTGCTGTTTCACATTAGAACTGCCACAGCTCAGGGGGATTTGGGGCAAGCTTTTCTGGGTGACTGTTTTCAGCAACTTAATGGGAATTAGTGCATGCAACTTCTTTTTTGAAAAAAGTACCTGAAAGACAAGAGAGCAAAAGCTGCTTTATCTGTTGGACAGAACAGAAGCATTGAGTGTTGAAGAACAATTTGCATTTTCTTGATTATGTTTGTATTCATTTACTGACTAGACAGGCCAAAGTGTAGGCACAACCAAGATTATTGTCCTGATCTCTTGCTGGCTGTGTGAAAGAACTATGTCATGTGGAGGGATGTTGATAAAGAAAAATACTCTCTGTTTGGGTTGACTTCTCATCTGTGGGATTCAGCAGCCCAGGCAGTTTTCTCACAGCACTTGTTCATTTTCCCTTGCCCACTCCAGGTCACCTGAAGCCTGTATTCAGAGGTGCTGATCCTGAGGTGAGTGAGAAAGGAACATTTCATGTTCCTGGTGCTTAGGAATTGTAGAACAACCTGTGAGCTTGGTCTGTGGCAGTAGAGTGTAGAGGGCCAGCTGAGTAGGCTGAAAGAAAATCCATTTCCATGTCTGCAGCAGCAATAACAAAGGCATCGCTGGCTATTTCCTAATTTTCCATTTCAGAACTTTCAAGGAATGAAAAGCTCATGTTGCAGAGAGAATGTTGCTTCTTGATAGTAGCAAGGGTGTAATGTCTAATTCAGAACTATTAGCAATTCTATTGAATTAGCCCATTTAAATTTAGTTGCAGTGACTTAGAATCCCATTGTTATAAAATTTTCTGATTTGTCCTTAGAAGAGCTGGTTGTAGAAATAGAGGTGAATAGAATAAAGTGCTGAATAGAAAAAAGGTTATAAATTACAGGTAACTTTCTGTCCCTCACACTGCTGTCTGTCCACAGATCCCAGAACCAACAGCAGTCTCTCCTCTGGCTCCCTCTGCTCATGGAGAGGAGGCCGAAGAGGAGGCAAATGAGGTGGATGAGCGCCAGCTGTGCTCACACCACAGCCTGAACATTCTGAGCCAGTAAGTGCCAGCTGTGTGTGCTGCTGTCTTTAGTGCAGGGCAGAGCTGCAAGTTTCTGACCAGCCAGCACTTGCTGCTGCTGGCTGAGGATGCTGAGTGCTGGAGTCCTGCCAGGGCTTGGTGATTGCCCCCAGCCTGTGACAGCTGGACAATGGGCTTTGGTCTGTCATGTTTAGGCACCAGCTTCCTGGCATTTTGATAGGGGCCAGCCTGAAGCACAAAGGCTCCCTGTTCCCAGAGCAGGGAGCATGTCAAAGACACTGTGCTCAGCCTTGTTGGATACACAGGGGACACTGTGGCGTGGAGAGACCTGTCCCCCTGCACAAACTGGCCAAGTTGCTGCAGGCGCAAAAAAATGTTGATCTGACCACAAAAGCTCTTGGTAGTGCTTTGTCCCCACAAACTTCTTGGGTGTGCTTACTTGGGCGTATTTCAGAGACACACTGGGGATGTAGAGTTGCTGCTTGAAGTCAGGGATTTTGGTGCCTTTGTTGCCAGGTTGCTCTTTTGCCTCTTCAGGCAGAGCAGCCGGTAGCAGAGCAGATAGGTGCTCTGAGTCTGCCTGTTTCTTGGTCCTTGATAAGCTGCAAGGAGATGACTGTGTTGTCCATGAAGCTGTGGGGGACCATTCTTGTCTAGTGTGGCAAAAGAAACAAAGGGAGTAGTTCTGAATACTTCTTCTGAGGCAAAAACCAGACGCGGACTTTGTCTGTTGATACTTTCTATTGTGTAGTCTGCTTTGAAAACTGTATTGGAGCCCAGAATGGGAGCAAAGCTGCAAGTCCTTGACTGCTTTCTTGTAATGCTAAACCCAGGATGTACACGTTGCAATGGTGCCTGCTGGATCTGAAGTGAAATGGGCACCTTTGTGGCTGGGGAGCTGCGTGGGCCAAAAGGACGCAGGGCTGGCGGCCGTGAGCAGCTGAAGATGAGGCAGCGTGGGGCCAGGGGGCCAAGAAGGCCAAGGGCACGGTGGCTGTGCCAGCAGCAGTGGGGCAGCAGGAGCAGGGCAGTGAGCGTGGCCTGTGCTGGGCAGCGCTGCGGCCACAGCTGGAGTGCTGTGTGCAGCTGTGGGCCCTGGGAAGCAGAAAGTCATGGAGGGGCTGCAGCGTGTGCACAGAAGGACAGGGGAGCTGGGCAAGGGGGTGCAGCACAAGGCCAGGGAGGAGGTGCTGAGGGAGCTTTAGCCTGGACATTGGGAGCCTCGTGAGGGACCTTCAGGCAGACTTCCATAGATCCCTGCCTTAGATCCATAGATCCAATGCTCAGCACAAGGGATGTTTCAGTGCCAAACATCCCTTCACTGCATCCAAGTGCTTTAGACACTGGAGTAGGTAACACTTTCATATTTTGTTTGTTTGTTTGCTAGAAGGGGAAGCCTTGTGTTATTTCTCCTTCTGCAGGGAGCAAGGGAGCTTTTTCTCAGTTTTCCTGCCTTTTTCCAGCACTGGCAGAAACACATCACTTTCAGGTTAACGGCTCCCGTGTCTTTTGGCAGCCCAGGGAATCAGTGTGTATTGTGTTTGGGAATTGAGCAGGAAATCAATGCCCTTGGCATTCCAGCTGGTGCTCAGAGATCACAGGAGCTGGGAGGGGCTGGGCTGCATTTCTGATTCCAGCCACTTCAGCACCATCAGTGTGGTCGAGTCCAAGAGAGGAACTTGCCCGAGCACAGATGCACAAAGAGTGCAGTTCCCAGTGCAATGCTCTGGGTCTGGTTGCATTCCATAAGGACCTACATGCTCCAGATTCCCCAAGAGTGTGCTTTTTTGAAGCAACAGGAGAGCAATCTCAGGATTGTAGCTGAGTGGGGCACTGGCTACCACCAAGTTCTGATGTGTGTAGCAACAGAGAGGACAGTAAAGAGAGATTTCAGTAATGAGATCCATCTATCTATCTATCTATCTATCTATCTATCTATCTATCTACGTAACATTTACATAATTGAATCTTCCTGGCTCTGGTCCAAGGCAGTTGGAGGTGCAAAGCTCACCTAAAGCATCCCTTTCAGGAGAGGATTAGAGGCATGCTCCCTCGACCAGTTCTGAGCAGGCGGAGATGTTTTCCCCTCCAGATCTGGTGGGTTTTTTTCCCCTCAGAGTTGTTTTCCTCCTCCGACCTCTTCTGCCCTCAAGTCCCCAGTTAATTCTTTCAATTTCTGCCTGTCCTAGAGAGGTGCAACAATTCCATGTTTAGGTGGTGTTTGTTGACTCTGGTCACACATGCATTATGTGACACATGGTTTCCTTCACTGGCATTCCCAGGGCTGTGTAAGTGCATTTGTTCATGGGGCCTTAGGAGAGTCTTCTCTTTCCCTCAGTAGCAGCAGCAGCAGGGAGCGGTGGCAGGGTCAGGACGAGGAGGAGGTGGCTGCTCTGGCCCTTTGCTCCCGGGCCCCAGGCCAGGAGGGCTCTGGCTGCAGCAGGGCGCTCTTCGGGCAGCCCCTGGCAGCCTCTGCATGGAGCACAGCACGCTGCCCCGTCCTGCTGGTGCCACTTTTCTTCAGCAATGCCCTAGCTCCTCTTCACAAGGAAAAAACTCCAGCAATCTAAAAAGAGATCATTCAAGTACAGTTCTACCTGCCTTTGCATTGTAGTTCAGGGCATGTGTTTTTTGGTCTATAATTTCATGATTTTTATGAAAACATGCATTCATATCTTCACATTTTTGTGGTTTTAATTATTCATATACCTAAACACTGCATTTTAAACTCCTGATTTATTGCAGTTGGTAATTTTCAGGTAGTATATTTTAAAATGTCACAAAACAACACCTTTTGGGTAGTTTTTCTCACTCTTAAAAAAACCCCCATAAGCCATTTTAGTCTCTGTCTCTCCAAATTGGTTCATATCGGCCTATTTTAAATCAGGGCTACAATACTTTTATAGGATTGAGAGAGCTCCAATGAAATGCACACCGGTGATTCCTCTTGTGGAATATCATGGCCCCACCATAAAGCCTCTATTTACTTTTTTTTCTCTCTCATTAGCTCAACTGCAAACACGTTTAGTTGCAAACTTACACAAGATGAGCAAAATCAAAATGATGTGATGGGCCTTTGGGATCTCCTTGCTGATCCTTCTGCTTCTTCAGCTGAGCAAGACTCTGATCCAGGCAAAGAGATTGCACTTAGTGCTACACAACCATTTGGCTGGAACTCTGCTGATTTCTAGGAACAGCTGGAGGCCTCTATCTCCCCAGGATGTTTTGGCTGAGCCAAGCTTTGCTGGGTTTTGGCTGCAAATACCATTGCCCTTGCTTTTCTATATCCACAAGTACCATGGCTGGGCAAAAACTGCCACGTGGGCCATCTTCCAAAGGCACTTTGGTCTGGAGTTTGTGAATGAACAAGAGCCTCATCCACTTCCAAACCACATGAAAAAAATCAGGAAAGAAAACTTCCCATCCTTAACAAACAACTGACAATTCACAAGTGGATCTAGAGCTTCTTTACGCAATGAAAAGGAAGGTAATCTTCCAATGGAGTTGTGCTTTTGCGAGTTTTTCTTCTGACTCCCACTCCCATCTGGCATTGGAAAAAGTCACATCTCTGCAAGTGTCAGTGTCTTCTGTCTGCCATCAGTTGTTTTGCTGCAACAATCAGAACAGGCATCAGGCTGCAGATAGGCTCAGCTGATGCTAGCAACAGGAGCTGCCCCAAGGAGAAAAAAGACATGAACTTTTACCTCCCAAACCCATCTCCCCAGAGGCTCAAGCAGGATTCCTCTGGTTCCCAGAAATACAAAGAAACAGGGCTGAGAAGACCCTTTGCAGCTATGTGTTCATGCCCAAGACTTGACTGATGCCATTTTGGTTTTGCCTTTTTTCTTTTCTCTCTTTTCTGTATTCCTTGCACATCAATTTAGAGCTCTGTAGGCTACTCGATTAGTGACTACTTTTCCCAGTCCTTTTCCATGGCCTTTGCCTAAGCAGAAAAAAAAACTTCCAGAGCTCCAAGCGCCAGGGGGTAGAAGGCCCCAGTGTTATCTTGGTTCTTCCTGGGACAGACCCCTGCAGGGAGTTGGTGGACTCACCATCCCTGCAAGCCTTTGAAAGAAGACTGGAGTGGCACTCGGTGCTGTGCTTTAGTTGAGGTATTTTTTAGGCCATAGTTTGGACTCGATCATCTTGAAAGTGTCTTCCAAGCCAGTGATTCTGTGATTCTGTGACTGAGGCAGCTTTTCCTGCAGCCCTGCAAAGGGCTGCAGGGGCCCTTGTCCAAGGACGGGGATCAGGGCTCATGGAAAAGAAGCAAAGGGCTCAAGGCAAAGGCTGAGAGGGCAGAGCTGCCCCAGCGCGGTGCAGAGCGAGCCTCATGTCCTCCTCCTCAACCTGCGCCCTCTGCACTGCCCTTTGCGGCGCCGGCGGCTCCTCTCGCTGCGGGGCTCCAGGGCGTGCTGGGGGCCGGGCCCCTCGTCTTTGGGAAGCGCCGGAGCCTCGGAGGCCAGCAGCTGCTGCTGTGGCCGGCAGGGGAGAGCTGCGGCTGCGGCCCCGGGCACGGCGAGCTGCCGCTATGGCCGGCTCCTGCCGCGGCTCCTGCCTCGTCTGCGGGCTCTGCTCCTGCCCTGTGCGCACAGACACGGCCGAGGGCTGCCCGGCAGCTCCGTGCCGCTCCGCAGCGGGCCCGGCCAGGCTGCTGCTCTCTGCGGCCTCTGCCCGCCGCTGCCGGCCCCGCCGCGCTCCCGCCTGCCTCTGCTGCAGCCGGGCTCACACAGGAGGCAGCACATTGCGGCCGGCTCGGAAAAGCCCTGCCCGCAAACCGCCCGCCACGGGCCCGGCCTCAGGGCACAGGCTGCCGGCGTCCTCGCAGCTGCGAGCCGGCCCGGGCCGCCTGCCGGCCTCGGCCACAGCTCCCGCCTGTGTCTCCATGGCCGCGGCTGCTCGGGACGGTGGGCTGAGCACAGCCAGCGCCAGCAGCACCTCCTCACGGGCCCAGGCCCTGGGCGCTCCGAGCCCGCCCTCCCCCGAATCCCAGCCATGAGGGGCTTGGCGTCCCAATGCATCCCCTGGGGACAGCAGAGTCGGCCGCTGAGCTCAGCCCATGGTGACACCACCAAGTGACCAATGGAAAATTCACCAAATCCTCATCAGAGACAAGAGAAAACTCCCATGGTGCCTGACAGCCTGAAGCAACTGCCAATTCCAGATCATTCCATCCATGTATGAAAAGAGGCTTTTGCATTAAAGCAGAAAAGACTTATCGAAAAGGAGGACATGAACAAACAACAAAGTTATTTGGACTCATGCTTCTTGTGTCTGTTAGAAAGGCCAAGAAAATGCACTCCTTGCTCTTCTGACACAGCTCTCTCTGTTCATGATGTGGGACAGCGAGTGCTGATGATGTGCAGGAGCTGATGCGAGGGACACGGAGAGGATGCAGCAGGCACGGTGCCAAGCTGATAGAGGGATGATCTCTGGCAGTGGAGCTGAAGGAGAAGAGTTTGCAGGCAGGACAGAAAATGGCTCTTTGTTTCACCTCTTCTTTCAGTGCTGCTAAGAATGTAGCCTGGAGCAAGCTGGGAACACCAGAGCCTGGAGCCCTTTCCAGGCAGGGCTGCATCAGACACAAACCAGCAGGGGACTGAGGAGCCCCTGGGGTGGCAGTGAGCAACCTCGGGCTCTGCTCACTGCTGGTGGCATTTTCTATTGAACCATCTCCAAGGACTTCTGTTGTGCTCTGTATTTCTAAGGGTTTTCCCCCTTGGTTTTTTTTTTTTGTTGCCTCCTGCACCTTTTTTTCTCTACGTTTTCCTATCCTGTCAGCAGCAGCCCTTGTCCAGAACTGGCTCTAAAATATCAGCAAAGTAGCTTGAACGACATTGGGTGGTATCCTGCGGCTCAGGAATTTGTATGCCAGAGCCCTGCCTCTGCCTCATGCTTTGTCAGGACCTCCTTCTCTGTGCAAAAACTAGGGATTAGTGGAGTTTTTTTGCCACAGAGCTCCTGAGAAGCAAATGTTGTGCTAGGTTTCTCAGGAGTGTATCCGTTAAGTTCATTGCTGGCAAACAGAAAGTAAGGCCAGGGTAGCAGAGCAGCCAGGAGCTGGTCACTCCCTGCAAAGGGCTGGTGCAGGATGTGGGAACACCACGTTCCAGGATGGGCGAGCAGGGTCAATGTGCTCAAGGTGCTGCCAATGAGGTTTGGGTTCACTTAGAGAGCAGTCAGGAGCAGTGAGCACTGCAAGATCCAGCTGCAGTCCCCATCCATGTCCCTTTCAGTGATGGCTTTAGGGTGTCTGCAGCCTGCATCCAGAGCGCCCTGGGGGGCTCCTGAGGCTGCCTTTGCACTCAGGGTGAGGGTGCCCAGGAGCCCCTGAGGCTGGCAGTGGGGATCAGGGCTGGGGCTTGTGGCCTGGCAGGTGTGGCTCTGGGGGCTGTGACATGCCAGGGCATGGGTCACTGTCACTGCCCTCCGCAGCCCTGGCTAGCTCTGTGATGCTCCAGAGACAATGGCAAGAGGGGGGAATTGGCTAGGATACGGTTTTGCCTGAGCCAGAACCTCTAGGCCAAATGCCAGCAGTAGAGACCCCTGGAGGACCGAGTGAAGGAAGCAGAGGAGGCACTTCTGTGGTGTAAAGTGCAGCAAATTCATCAGGAGAGGCGGGGGGAAAGTCGTGCAGGCAAGAATTCCCAAAGGGAACAGATGTTGAAAAAACCCCCAACATCCCTGTGATCGGATTTTTAAAATCTTTCAAAACAGGGGGTGGACACCATATAGTAACCAATAAGTGACTCTTGGGGTGCGGTTTTGAGGGCTACAACAAATCAGAACAAGGGGAGGAGAGAGCGTTGGCATAGGGATTGGATCTTAGGGTGAGGGACAGGGAACTTTCTGGAACAAAGGGTAGGGTTTTGGCTGATGGATGGGGCAAAGGGGCTGGGTTGTCTTGACAGACAGGGAAAAATCTGGTGAGGAGGGAGGGGATTCCTCGAGGGACACTTGGGTAGGAGGGGATAACACAGGGGAGAAGCTAACTGTAATAACTCGGGGAACACTTGAACATACCACTATATAACAGAACATTTGACTCAATAAACTAACACAGTGCAACACAGAAATTCAGGCTTTCGGCAGCTGAGAGGTGGCACTGTTAGAACCTGCAGCAGCTGGTGAAAGCCATCTCTGTCCTTCAGGTTCTTGCTGTGTGGGAAGGTGCTGCGAGTTGTGGTGGCTGCACTCCCCCTTTGCTGGGAGGATGATCTGTACCAGGGGAGAGCAGAAAGCTGCCATGGTGAGCAGAACATGCTCAGAGCATTGCAGTTCAGAGAATGGCACTGCCCCTGAAGGGCAAAAAGCTTGAAAGCCTAGAATTCTGTGCGGAACCATTGCACAAATTTTCTCTTCTAGAACATGCTCATTTTTGTATGCTGTAGATGAATGCTCTGGGTTTTATAGAGTACATGGGGTCTTTTCTTAAGGTTTTTGGGAGAACTCTCAAGTTTATTTCTGTTTGTATTTTATATCTAGCATGTATACAGTTTTTTTATTATTAGTTTTCTTTAATAAATACTTAGGGAAAAATACCTAAGCATTTTTTAATCCTTTGGGATATTGTGACTTATATTCTTAGAAAGAAAACCTTGTTGAACAAGTGTGAAAACAGAGAGAGAGGGAAAATAGCATAAAAGTCTTTTAGAACAGGGTGTGTAATAAAGACTGCAGACCTGAGTAATTCCTCTAAGTGCAGAATTAGCAAGATATATTACTGTGATAAATAGGTATGATTTGTGCTGATAAAGATTGAAACAGTAATCAATAATGATACAGTAATTAATATTTGAGAATAATAAAATAGTTAAAAGTTGTGATGCCAAGGAGGAGAGGGAGAGGAGGGGCTCCACCTCCCCCAAAATGAGCCTTGCTTGGTCTTATCCTAGGCAAGCTATTACAGCTCCAGAGCTCAGTCTCCAAGGGGACTGGGTGCCAGAAGCCAGCTCGCTCTCAGACCAAGGCCGCAGGACAGCCCTAGCAAGCAGGGAATATTCAGCTCTTAGTGATTAGGCAGCTCTTGTGATTTCAGCATTGCTTGCTAGGTAGCTTTTCCCTTGGCCTAAGGCTCCAGCAGAAGGTGGAGAGAGAAGAAGACGCCGGCTGTTCCACAAGTATGGCTTTATTGGAGGGTCCATGAAGGGTCTCAGCTCTTCTTCTTCCGAGTTAGGAGGGGTACAGTATGCTACTTTTATACCCTTGGCTCGGATCCAATCCTGACCAATGGCAAAGCTGTTAGAGTGACCATATGTGACCAATAGTAGGGTTAACGACATATTGCCTTACATGGCTATAGGGATAAGGTACAAGGCGGATGTCCCTGGAGACAGGAAACTTCTTTGCCGCTGTGTCAGCTTTCTATTCTCCAAGGGGCCCTGGCTAAAGCTGAGGGGTTTACTACACCCCCCCTTCCCAGCAGATGTTCTCAAGGACCACAGGAAAGAAGCTGAAGATACAGTTGCTAAAAATTACCAAGAACCTGGTTGGGTACCAGAAAATGCTAATTATAAGGGATTTATTGCCTTGATATGTAGATGCAGTGATACGTTAGTCTTGGCTTACATTGTACTGGCTTGATGTGCATGTGTAACCCGAAGGTGAATTAAAAGACAAAGAGGAAGAGGAGAGGTCTTCATCCAAAACGACCCCCAAAGACTTGTGTGAACACCAAACCGAGTGGTGGCGCATGCGTGATAAGGGTGGTAATGAGGGCGGAGATAGAGATATGATGAACCGAAAATGAGAAGAGATGGTATTGACACATGACATATAAGGGGTGATTTTCATTTGGCAAGCTTGTACGTGAGGTGGCAAGAGTCCCAGAACCCTGCCCTCCATACCCCGCGGTAATCGTTTGTTTATGCGCTATTATTGGAACCAAATTATCTCTTATTTTAATCAAATTATATTGTATCCAATTTTATATTTTTTTATTTTAACTATTCAATTAAAATTGTTACTACTTTTAATATTGTTTGGCTTTTTTATGATGGCATAATTGAGCAAACGTAACAATTTTGGTGCCGATACCCGGGACTCTTTTAAATCCGGGGAGGTGGATAGCTTCTGGGAAGGAGCTCCCCACCAGACTTTTAAGCGGTCCCAAGGCTAGACCACTCTCCCTTGGGAAAAGAGAGTCTTTTTTACAATAATGCATAAGCAAATTAGTTTTTAAGAGCGCGCAAGAGAGGGTCCCATCAGAGTGCCGGCTTGTAGGAGAGAGAGTACCCATAGAAAACTGCCTTGTGCACGAAGACCCTTGTGAGAAAAGGAGGCTGTGAGTATCATGAAGTTTTGGGTCGGGGGGCGGCTGTATGCATGTGTGAGTGTGTGTGGAGTGTCTGAGATGGGGGCTGGGCAGTCCCGGACCCCCGAAGTGAGTGGGACCTCCCAGTACCGCGTTTTCGTGCTGTCCGAGAGGAGGCCGGCCAGGAAAGGAGGGAAATGAAAGAAAAGTGAATGAGTGGGGACCCTGGGAGGGTTTGACCCAGGGGGAAGGAGGGGATCCCTGGTCCAGGCACCTGTGGGAAGGTCCTTGGGCCGGAGGGATTGACTCAGTGGGGAGACTGAGAGAGTGAATGAAGAGGTTCAATTTCTTTGGATGGGTTGGTAGCAGGCAATTTAGTATGTGATTAGATGGTGAGAGGATGAGGCTAATAGATTGAGAAAGAGGAAAAGATAGGAGTGGAACAAGTAGATTGCAGAGGGAGAGATAGGAGTGGAACAGGTAGATTAAAAAGGCAGTGTGGCAGAGTAGTAAGTGAGGAAGTTGAGCCACGAGGTGAGTGTGGGAAACTAAGACTCTCCTGGTACCGGGAATTTCTTAGTTTGTTGCCGCCAGAAATGGGTCAGGGAACAAGTTCCTTGACCCAGGGGCTGCAGATTGTAGGAAAAATCCTCAGTGGTTTGAGGTATCTGGGAACCGTGAGGGGGGGTTCTTGGTGGGGAGCATTCCTCAGGACAGCCCACTGGGGATGATGATACGGTTTTGGGATGAATGAGAATCCCAAAGGAGAAAAAGTAAACAGAAAATAGTTAAGTATTACATTTTTAAATGGACAAAAGAAATGATCCGGAAAGATAATTTATATTGGCCCAAGTTCAGATCATTTGAGGATTGGATTTGCCAGGCTCTAAATATGTATGTGAGTTCAAAAGACCCTGTTAATCAGGAAGAGAGTAAGTATGCTGCTTTTTAGAGTCCTGAGGGGCGGCATCAGGCAGAAGCTGGAAAAATTAGAAGACTGGCAGGACAGGTGACTTCAGGAGTTACTGAGAGAAGCACAAAGGGTGTGTGTGAACAGAGATGAGGAAAAGCAGAAAGCAGATGCCAGAATTTTGGTGGTGGCAGTTAGAGAAATGCAGGCAGCTTTGAATACAGAAAAAAAGAAAAAAAAAGAAAAAAAAAGAAAAAAAATCCACAGGGAAAAACAAACTGCAGATGTCAGGATCTATTTTTAAGAACACAGGACCTGTGTGTTTTTTCCCGCCACAAGAAAGGGCACTTACGAAATCCTTGCCCTGCCTTGAAGGGTGCAGGACTCACCTGTTTTTACTATTATAAAAAGGAGCACCTACAAAAAAAGTTGCGGGAAGAAACAGCACGATGAGGAAACTTTTCAGGGAGGTCAGGGGCTCTGTTTAATGAAGGGGACAGAAACGCCACCAGAAGAGCCCTTGATAAGTTATATTTTTAGTAAATATAGGAGTTTCTCAGTCGACAGTGACAAAATTACCCCAGGGATGTGAGATAAGTCGTGAGCGAGTTTCAGTAATCGGAATTACGAGAGAAGCTTTCCCTGTTCCTGTAATAAAAGGAGTGCAAATTAAAACAGATGACAAATTTGGAGTAAATGATTTATTGTTGTTATCAGAGGCCAAGAATAATTTGTTAGGCAGAGATCTAATAATAGCCTTAAATTTACAGATAAAACCCTGTGAAGGAAAACTTAAAATTTATTCTTTAACTGAAGAAGATAATCTAGAAATTAATGACACGGGTTGGCATTCAGGTGTAGTGGGAAAAAGTTGAGGGTAAAGGAGTCTGGTCCCCTTAGTCCCTCCTGGTCAGCACAAGCCTGTGAATTGTATGCATTACTCTGTGCATTATTAATACTAAAATAGCAAGAAGGGCCTTTTTATACAGACTCCAAATATGCTTTTAGTGTAGTACATACTTTTAGAAAAATTTGGAAAGAAAGGGGACTTATAAGCACTCAAGGGAAAGGGTTAGTACACGGGGAATTGATAATTCAGATACTTGAAGCTTTAAAAGGCTCAAAGAAAATAGCAGTAGTTCATGTAAAGGAACACCAGAGAGGGAGGGATATTAGGGTCAGAGAAATAATTTGGCTGATGAAGAAGCAAAAAGAGTGACCTTAAGAAAAAGAGATACTGAAATAATGATCTTACAAAAAATAGAAATTCAGCAGGAGACACTTTCCCTTCCGCTAGCAGAACTGGCAACTATAAAGAAATTAGGAGCAACATTTAAGGAGGGAAAGTGAGTTTTTCCTGATGGCAGGATTATGATGCCAAAACCAGTGGCACATTAGATCTTAGATAACTTGCATAGACGGACACACTGGGGAACAAGAGCCTTTTGTGATCACTTTTTAAAATTTTATGGGTGTATAAGGATATTTGAAATTGGAAAGCAAATTACCCAGGGGTGTCTCACCTGTCAAAAAGTAAAAAAGAAAGTGTTAAAAACCCCTCCCTCTGGAGGATGCAAAAGAGCCTACAAGCTATTTGAAAGGCTCTAGGTTGATTTTATAGAATTGCCTAAAGTGGGTCGGTGGAAATATTTGTTAGTTATAATAGATGAATTAACTCAGTGGGTTAAAGCATTTCCAGCAGCTCGGGCTACAGTTCAAACTGTAGCTAAAATATAGTTGGAACATGAAATTCCAAGAATGTGATAATATGGTGGGATTTAAGTTGATTTATATTAACCCTGATTTATTAAGAATGAACTAGGCATCCTGGATGGCTGCTAACCGCAATTCCCTTGAGCTCGGAGGCAGAAGAACGCCGGTGGAAAAAGAATAAAAGACTTTCTGAATCAGTGGGAACGGCCTAAAAAGATTGAAGATCTCCTCCAGGGTCATGCACCAGCAACATTATTAGAATTGATTACAAAACTGCAATTCCAGAAACTGCAATTGATAACAGCTGTTGTTGAAAGAGAGCAGAGACAAGTAAAACATTGGGAGTGCAGTAAACATGGTTTAAAGTGTCCTCCCTGAATATGTATTGTTTGCACACTTTGCTTTAACTCATGGTGGAAAGTAAGAGAGAAGAAAAGAAGAGACAATTTATTTGCTTGCTTTGCTATGGTTATGTATTTAGCCAGCTAACTATAGAACGTATTGTTAATAATTTTTTTGGGATACCTTTGAGACTGGGAGATGAGACCCTTCCAGCAGCAATTAGATTAATAGAAAACTTAGATCAATTGGTTCTTGCTATATTTGCTATAGCACAAATAAGAGAACGAGCAACTCATAATATTATAGACCAGTGTCTCAAAATTGATAGTTGTGGTGGAGAAGAAGTCTATACACCACATCATAGGCGCATTCCAGGGGCACACTGGCGCCGCGAGTGTGCCTATTGGAGATGGTGACTTAATGCACTCCCCGCCCCTGAAGCACAAAATAATTAGAAAAATCTTCTTGTAGTTGGCACATCCCTGAAATTTTGGAAAATACAGGTTTATGGTATTCCGGCCTAATCTTTTCCCTGTTCTTTTTGTTTTAATTATTGCTTCTTAACCAGCTAGAACTGGGAAACGGCATTTAAAAAGAGACAAGCAAACTCTGTGGGGCTATGGGTACCAAAAATACTAAAAACACCGGTGACTAGATGCCGGGATATTACCTTTGCTACCAAGAAGACTGGCATCTCGGCCCTTGGCTGCAACCCAAGGGGCCTTGAGAAAGGAAAAATGGTAGATTTCCTGAGGATTATTTTCACTGTGATCATTCTGGTACCCTGGGCAGTTGGCCAAAGCCAGAAAGCCACACTGGACAGAGTTTCAGCAATGAAAAAGCAAACAAGGCAAAAACCAAGTCCCAGCAATTTCAACATTTGTGACTATTGTAATCAACCTGTGTGGATTAAGGACAAGGTGGAATCTGTGTTTGTAACACACCCATATGCTAGTTCTGCCTGCTAAAATCGCAGCAGTGTTATAGATGTTTGTATTAAGGAAGGAAAGATGTATTGTGTAGGGAAAAATTTGGGATATAATGGACGAGCTCCTTATCCCCATAGTAATCAGATTGGCCCTTAATATGAAAGGTTTTTTTTGTTTTGAAAGAAATCATAATAAAGATGATCCCAGTATAAGAATAGGGGGCCGGGCACTAAAAGAAAAATTGAAAAAGAAAAAAAAAGAAAAAAAAGAAACAAAGGGGAATAGAAGAAAGAACAAGAGAAAAGAGTCAAGAGAATTAGCTGAATTGTATAAACAGGTAAAACAGTGCTACAAAGATTGGAATTTGCCAGCCTTGAATAAGAACCAGTTTGTAGGATTGATGCAAAGGATTGCTACAGAATTGGAATTATCCAAATGTGAGATTTGTAGAGGTCTAAAAAATGGCTAAAAGATGGCCATGGAAAGGTGAGAGCTTAGCTCCAGAGCAATTTTTAAAGTAGAACCACACCCAAATTTCTGGAACATTGAAGAGACCTGAAGGATGGATTTTAAGCCATCAAGTAATTGGAACCATTTGTATAACTTGAGAAGGAAGGAAATTTAATAAAATAGTAGGGCATACTCCTTGTAAATCCACGTTGGTGGTTAATATGGATAATTGTTCAAAAATTTGGCGACCTGAAAACCCCATTGGATATTGGGGACCAATAAAAGAAATAAATTGTGAATAAGATGAACAGATTAATGTATGCTGGTACAGAAGTCCTGGAACTAACCCCTACCAATCCATCGACAGCCTGAGGTCTGATTGGGAGCAACCGGAGAAAACTGATAAGAAATGGAAAGCCCCAGATGGGATATATTAAATTTGTGGGCAACGAGCATACAGTGAGTTATCTCAAAAATGGGGAGGAACTTGTACTTTGGGAGTAATACAACCCTCCTTCTTTGTTTTACTGAGGTCTAGGAGCAATGTGCTAGGAACTCCACTGTATGAAACCCTGCAGTGGAATAAAGGAGATTTGAATTTAAATTTTCCAACAGCAGGAGGGAATCAAAACTGGGGGGAGGACAAATAGCCTGCAGAACGAATTATAGCATATTATGACCCAGCAACATGAGCTCAGGATGGGTCATGGAGATATAGGACCCCAGTTTATCTGTTGAATCGATTAATAAGGCTCCAAGCAGTAGTAGAGGTGGTGTCAAATCGCACCTCCAATGCTTTAAAAATGTTGGCCAGGCAATATACACGAATGTGGGTGTTTGTGTACCAAAACAGGATCACCCCAGACTATCTGTTAGCAAAAGAAGGAGGAGTTTGTAGGAGCTTTAATGAATCTGAGTGCTATGTAGAAATTGATAATTATGGAGAAGCTATCATAGAACTTGCAAAAAAGATTAAAAGAGTAGCTCATGTGCTGGTACAAAAGTGGAATTCAATCTTGAAAACAGATTGGTGGGGTAACCTCTTTAGAAGTGTTTGGAGGAAAATGTTAGAGTTCATGTTGTTATGCTCAATTCTAGGACTTATGTTTCTGCCTTGTATGATTTTGTATTTTATTAGGCTAATTCACTCAGTGATTCAAAAGATGCGAATTTCAACAATGTCTCTAGATTCAGTATCAGCAGAAAAAGTAAAACCAAGATCTATAATGGTATTAAAAGCTAAATCGACCCCTGTTAAAGACAAAAAGGACTTAAAAAGATTGAAATAGACCAGGACATGCTAACTAAACTTGAAAGTGTGAAAGACTAGAAGCAGTAATAGAAATGCTAGAAAAGTTTGAAGCTGAAAAGAGACAACAAGAAAACCAAAATTCTGAAAAATATAAAAGACATCAGGGCACAGCTTTTTAAATGCAGCACGAATCATAATGATCAAAAAGAGAAATGAGAGATTTGTGATAAATAGGTATGATTCGTGCTGATAAAGATTGAAACAGTAATCAATAATGATACAGTAATTAATATTTGAGAATAATAAAATAGTTAAATGCCAAAGAAGAGAGGGAGAGGAGGGGCTCCACTCCCCCCCCCCCCCCCAGCAGATGTTCTCAAGGACCACAGGAAACAAGCTGAAGATACAGTTGCTAAAAATTACCAAGAACCTGGTTGGGTACCAGAAAATGCTAATTATAAGGGATTTATTGCCTTGATATGTAGATGCAGTGATACGTTAGTCCGTGCTTACATTGTACTGGCTTGATGCGCATGTGTAACCCAAAGGTGAATTAAAAGACAAAGAGGAAGAGGAGAGGTCTTCATCCAAAACGACCCCCAAAGACTTGTGTGAACACCAAACCGAGTGGTAGCGCATGCGTGATAAGGGTGGTAATGAGGGCAGAGATAGAGACATGATGAACCGAAAATGAGAAGAGATGGTATTGACACATGACATATAAGGGGTGATTTTCATTTGGCAAGCTTGTAGGTGAGGTGGCAAGAGTCCCAGAACTCTGCCCTCCGTAGCCCGTGGTTATCGTTTGCTTATGCGCTATTATTGGAACCAAATTATCTCTTATTTTTATCAAATTATATTGTATCCAATTTTAATTTTTTTTTTATTTTAACTATTCAATTAAAATTGCTACTACTTTTAATATTATTGGGGTTTTTTATGATGAGATAATTGGACAAACATAACACTTTCCATTTTCATTTCACCTGTGGAAAGCTGTTTCACTTCCCCAGGAATCTTCTCCACACTCCTGTCTGCCCTTTTCAAGAACCTTTCCTGGAGAACAAGGTGCAGCTTCTGTCACAAGATGTGCCCCCAACTGCAGCTTCTCTTGGCTTTCCACACCGTGAGCAGCACGACTTCTGCAGCAAAGCAAGACAAATGTTTGCATCACTTGACAACTTGTCCTTTCTTTTCCTTGTGGGCTGGGCAGTTGTGCCATTGCTGAGTTTTTCATTGTGCCTGTTCTAACCCAAGAAAACAGGAGGTTTTGTTGGGGACTTGCTGGGGAATGCAAGCCTGATCGAATGCAGAAAGAATCTCCAGGACACTCTGGGAGCTCCCTGGGCTGGGCTCAGGTTCCCGCTGGGACTCTGCAGAGGGCAGGGCTCCAACTGGGATCAGCAGCAGTGCAAAATACCTCTGGGCATCTCCATTTTCTGCTGCTCCGAGGAAGCAATGAAGCCAGCCAACTTCAGTATTTTCGTTCTCCTGGTGGATTTTTTCATTTGATTTGCCACTCCAGAGGCAATTTCTGTGATGGTCTCTGTAGGTTGATTCTATTTCAACAGCACCAGCAGCAGGGCTGTGTTTGAGTGCTGCAAAAGTGGTCTGTGATGCTTTCATTCCCCTCGACTTGGTGCTCAAGGACTTGTGAGCATTTCAGTCTCTGCTAATCATGATGCCTGTGACAAAAACCCTGAGTTCACCATCACAAAAGCACAGTGGGCAGCAGTGATTGAAAGAGGCAAGTGCAGTTGTACTGATAAAATTCAGGTGGCAAGCAGAAGAGGGCCAAGAGCAGCCATGATCTCCAATTGCCAAGGCAAAGGGCACCAGCAGCCTCCTGCTGTCAGCTCAGGGTGAGTAAAAGAGCGTTGAAAACAGCGCTGGAGCCCGATCCTTTCTTCCTCTGAGGGCTGGCTCAGGGCAGCACAGGCGGGCCCTGAGCAGTCAGGGCTGTGTGTAGGTGCTAGTTGCTCTGCTCCAGAATTGAGCTGTTAAAAGCCCTTGGGAGCCGAGGCAGGAGCAGGCGGGAAGGGGCCGGCGCTGCTGCTGCTCCTGGCCGGGAGCCCCGGCTGGGCCGGGCCGGCGCCCCCTGCGCTGCGGCTGCTGCTGCTGCCAGAGCCGGGCGGGACTCGGGGACAGGGAACGGACACGGGGGGACAGCAAAGGCCTGGCGGCTGCAGGGATGGTGGCGCTGGGGCCAGCGCCAGCACAGAGCTTCAGCCTGCAGTTAACCCCGAGGGAAATGCTGGGGAAACGCTCCATTTCAGCTTTCTTTGCTTGTTGCTGTAATGAAGGGACTGAAACGAAAGGGGAACAAGCAGGGCCCGACCCCTCCTCTGGGAGGAGCCCCAGGACTGGGCCTGTGAGGGGCCGTGAGGGGCTGTGAGGGGCCGTGAGAGTGTTATGAATCAGAAGCTTGACTAGTCCAATATTCAAGCAGCAATCAATTTATTATTTAATATGGTAAAGTATGAGCAATACAGCGCCAGGTACAGTGGGGGAAGTTTTCCCTCCAACTGCATACCGATAATTGATGGTTACAAGTATTTACAGGGGTACCCATCAGTTTTTTTCAGCAGTTTCTATTTCCAATCTTTTACTCATCAGCAATTTTTATTCCAAATTATTACATCACAATTCTATAAACTATTGTGATTTTAATTTCTCAGGATCTGTCTCAAAGGAGAATTCCCAGATGGTGACGGTCCAGTTTCCAAAAGAAGAAAGATTAATTCCATCTGGTGGAGTCCAGCTCCCCAGATATGGGTCCACCTTTTAATTGCAGAGACTCTAAATCTCATAACAGTGATGTCCAGCTTCCCTTTGGTCAAAACCATAAAGCCTTGAGGTGATGTTCATCTTCCTTTTTCAAGCTCTTTTTCTCTGCTTCAATAAGGCGTGAGATAAGCATATTTCCTTTATATATATTCCAAAGCTACAGTTTCAATAATACAAGTAATATTCTAAAATTATACTTCAAAAGGTTATTATTGCAGAACTCTTTATGGATTAAATGCAAGCAAAAAGCAACATCTATAACACTTTAATTCAAATGCTCCTAAATCAACTAGGGTTAATTTGCAAACAAAAGATAGGTTCAAAAGTCTTTTTCCATGCTTTATTTTCCTCAGTTATTACTAGAATTCACAACTATCCCATTGTCGGTATCCACACATTTCTCATTCACAAGTACACATGTTGCCTGTTTGTACCTGACACGAAACACAGCTTTGCATCTCACAAGGGATTGTGAGGGGCCGTGAGGGGCTGTGAGGGGCCATGTGGGGCTGTGAGGGACCATGAGCAGCTGTGAGGGGCCCTTGCCCCTCTATGGAGAACTGTCATTCCTGTCCAGGAGCCCATGGCTGAAATGGAATTCCACCCCAAAACTCCCCATATAACCAAGGGTTGCTTTCAGACAAAAGCTGCAAGGACAGACAGGTCTGGCTTGCCTTGGCCTCTGGGGACTGCTTCTCATGTGCCTTCAAAACCCTGGAGTTCTGTGATTTCCTTCCTATAGGAAAGAACTGTCCCCATTGTCCAGGTGCTCCTGGCCTCAAGCACTTGACCACTATATAGGGATGCAGTTTGACAAGAAAGTCTTACAGATATGTATGCTTGGCTGAAAGATTTTTGAATGTAATGTCTGAAGACGAATATAAATGAAAGCAAGTTTTGATATAAAAGAAAAGAATTGATGAGCCAGTCTTTTTGGATAGCTAAGAAGGCAAAGTGTATGTTAGTTAGAAGGGGTTTTTATGACTTAGAGCAAAGGATAAGCCCACCTCAAACGAGAAGATTTTACCAAGCAGAAAGATAGCACAGGCAAACAAGTCAGCAAATTTTGCAAGTAGAAAAAAGGTCTCAGAATTTTCCACTGCAAGAAAACTGGAAAACAACTTTTAGCTTAAACTTTAATGTACTAACTTTTAGTGATTGGAGAATAGTAACATGAATATGGTAATGATAGTAGTTATGATTGGCTATAGGTAAAAGTTAAGGTATAGATTGGTTCTATTTTGTGAAGATGCTCAGCAAAGAACAGTATAAAATGCATTTGTAACCTAAACTAAGGGTCTCCAGGCCTGCAGCTGGAGCTGACAGCTGTAGGCACAGGCTCTGTCACCTATGACTCTGGACTGCTGTATCACCTTGGATACAATAAACTGCACTTTGAAGAGCCGCCTGGCGTCCCACATCCCTCATTTCGGCTCTCACAAACTGGTGTTGCCCGGAACTGCCAGTGCCCAGATCCAGAAATTTCCTGGTGCTGGTGCAGCCCAAGTGCAGCAATTTGCAGGCAAAAACCCCCAAAATCTGGCAATTTTCCACTGCTGGCTCTGTTTTTGCCCAGACCTGGAGTTTCCCAGCACTGCCATTGCCCAGATGCAGAAATTTCCCAGTGCTGGCACAGCCCAATTCCAGCAATTTGCTGGCAATGAAAGCCTAAATCAAGCAAATACCTGGATTTAAAAGGTATTTAAAGCAACCCAATCTCATGTTTGCTGACACCGCCAGTGCCCAGATCCGGAATTTTTCAGATGCCTGCACAGCATAATTCCAGCAATTTGCTGGCAGAGAAGATTCGCATTTGGCAATTTCCCGGTGCCAGCACATTCCCCACCCAGATCTGGTGTGCACTGGCACTGCCAGTGCCCACATCTGGCAATTTCCCGATGCCAGCAAAACCCAAAGGCAGCAATTTTCTGGCAAAGAAAGCCCAAACTTGGCAGCGCCCAGATCTGCTGTGTTTGGGTTGGTTTAAAAGAAGGAGACCTCGGCTTAAGGCTGTGGGAAAACCCTCTTTAGGGTGAGCAGGAGCTCCCGCCCATAATCCTCTTGTTCAGTTATGCAGATTGTTACTAGAAAGTTCTGAGTTCTCTTTGCTACCATTGGTTACTTTTTGCCGCAAAATTGTAATATTCCTAATCATTCCTTCCTCTTGGATCCTTCCCTCAGATCCCACCTTAACCCCTCCCCATAAATAAATGTATAAATATCCCTGCTAGATCCTGGACCCAGGCTTTTTTCTGCTTCGCTCTCTGTACTGTGCACGCCATCCTGTTTGTTGTGTTTGCCTTCAGTAAAGTTCTGTTTCCACACAACCAGATGAAAGCAGTCTCTGTCTGTAAAGTGGCCAGAGCTGGTTCTCAGGGAAACCACTGGTCAACGGTCCGGACGAGGACCAGAAGGTTTCACTGGTGTTTGCTGGCACTGCCAGTGCCCCGATCTGGAAATTTCCCTGTTCCAGCACCACCCATGTCCAGCAATTTGCTGGCACAGAAAGCTAAAACCTGTGGCAGCTTCCTGCTACTGGGTCTGGCACCACCCACATCTTGCGTTTGATGCACCAGTGCCCAGACTTGGAAATTTCCCGGTGCCAGCAGAGCCCAAATCTGGCAGATTTCTGTCACTGGCAATGACACCACGCAGATCTGGTGTTTGCTGGCAGCGCCAGCACCCAGATCTGAAAACTTCCTGGTGCTGGCACAGAAAGCCAAAGTTTGGATATTTCCAGGTTCTGGCACCAGCATCATCCAGATCTGGTGTTTGCTGGGACCGCCAGTGCCCAGACTTGGAAATTTCCTGATGCCTTCACAGCCCAGGTCTAGCAATTTGGTTTTAGCTAGCTGGGGCAGAGAAGTTCCTCGGACTGTGACTTTCCTTTTTCTTGGAATTGTTTAAACCCACTCTGGAGGGAAGTCTTTTCCTCAGCTAGTAGGGGGAGGGGCCGCTGGAACTTGCTTTCTAGACTGACCCCTTTTGGAGGTTTCCTCCCAAAATTTGCCTGAAACCAGCACAAACAGTCACAATGAAAACTTCACCAGTGGCACAACTCCCCAGCCCAGCAGGAAAAGAACGGACATGTAAAGTTCTCCTAACATTTGTCCTGCTTTGCTGCAAAAGTCCTGCTGCACACACTGTGCACTGTGGAAAGCTAAGAGAAGCTGCAGCTGGTGGCAAATCTTGTGACAGAGGCTCAACCTTGTTCTCCATGAGAGATTCTTGAGAAGAGCAGACAGCAGATGATTCCTGGAAAACTGAAACAGCTTTCCAGAAGGGAAATGAAAATGAAAGAAACAATCCAAGATGTTTTCCTCTATTTATTTCTATGCTCCTCTTTTCCATGTTGCACTGCTTCTCCATCCCATTCATTCCAAATGCACCTCACCTCTAAAATCTGTGACTTGGCAAGTTTTAGACACTCTAAAATACCATGAGCTACACACAGTTTTCCTTTCCACACAGGAAAGCAACACTGGAGGTGTAAGTGCAGTGCTTGGGTCAGGTAGGAATCCTACACCAAGGGAAGGTGGCCCGACAGTGTTTGACCCTCAGCAAGGACAATGCACAGCAGCGAGAGAGGGGATCGCTGTGCCAGTGCGCAGGAGTCAGGGCTCTGCATCTGGGCTCAGCGCTGCAAAGTTCCCGTGTTTGTGCAGACGGAGGGGCTGTCCCCGGGGCGCGCGGGGCTCGAACGTGGGGCTCGTGGGGCGAGCAGGGAACGGACACGGGGACGAACGGCCCCGGTGCTTCAGTTGCGGCAGCAGCAGCGGCGGCAGCAGTAGCGGCAGCAGCAGCAAAACAGATAGTTTTGAATAGTCTTTCTCTCTCTCTCTCTCTTTCTCTTTCTCTCCCTTTCCCGCTGTCGGGGACCCTTCTCTCGGGGTCCCTTGCCCAGCGTCCCTCTTCTCTCCCCGCCTCCCTCTCCCCTGCCGGGCCGGGCCATGCCCCCGGCCCGCCCCCGGCCCCGGGCGGGGCTGCCCCGTGCCCAGCCCCGGCCGTCCCGCCGCGGTCTCGCCTCCGCCCGGCTCCGGCTGTACTGGCGGTGGCGCTGCTGGGCGGGCATCAGTGCCTGGGGCGGGGGCGGCATCGCCGCCCTTTGCCTCCGCCTGGCCCGAGCTCGGCCCCGGACCCGACGCAGGGTCCAGTCCCGAGCCCGGCCCCGGCCCCGGCTCCTCCCGCGGCCCGCGGAGGACACAGGCGGCGCGGCCGCTCCCGCCGCCTCCGCTGCGGCTTCCCCGGCCCGAGCTCCGCCGCTCGGCAGCGCGGCCGCCAGCCCCCAGCCTCCCGTGCCGCGTTCCGAAGATGGAACGCCTGGGCATGGCCGGCCCGGGGCGGGTGAGGGGCGCTCGGGGGCCATTGCTGGCCCCGGGCCGAGCGCTGACAGCCGCGTCCCGCCCGCAGGGACGGCGCAGGAGGCGCTGCAGGAGCGGTACAGGCTGGGATCGCTGCTGGGGCGCGGCGGCTTTGGCAGAGTCTTCGCGGCCACGCGGCTCTCGGACGGCGCCCCGGTGAGCGGCGGGGCCGGCGGCGGGCGCAGGAGGAGGAGATGGAGGAGGAGGAGGGCGGAGGGCGGAGGATGGGGCTCGCAGTGCGGGCGGCGAGCTCACCCCGCTGCTGCCCTTGGCTTGCAGGTGGCCATCAAAAGGGTGCCACGGAACCGCGTCCGGCACTGGGGCGAGCTGGTGAGTGAGCGGGGCCAGCAGCCGGGGCTGCCGGCCGGGGATGAGCCGGCGCCCGGCACGGTGGGAGCCACCAGGACGCCCCGAGAGAGAGCGGGCGTGGGGCCAGCGCAGGGCGCAGAGCATCCCGGCCTGGCTGAGGGCTTCCCCAGGCCTGGCACGGCATCGGCCCCACTGACGGCATCGTGCTCCTCCCGCAGCCCGACGGCACCAGCGCCCCGCTGGAGATCGTGCTGCTGGCCAGGGTGTCCACTGGCTTCCCCGGTGTGGTCCAGCTGCTGGAGTGGCTCGAGCTCCCCAACTGCATCGTGATGGTGCTGGAGCGGCCAGAGCGGTGTCAGGACCTGCATCATTTCATTCGGGCACGGCGGTTCCTGCCTGAGGAGGTGGCACGGGAGCTGTTCCGCCAGGTGCTGGAGGCCGTGCGGCACTGCACCAGCTGCGGGGTCCTGCACAGGGACATCAAACCAGAGAACATCCTGGTTGACCTGGACACCGGGCAGGCCAAACTCATTGACTTTGGCTGTGGCACCTACCTGCAGGACACAGTCTACACTCACTTTGCAGGTGAGCCTGCAGAGGGCTGTGCTCCCGCTGCTGACATCTCATGGCCCAACATCTCCCAGCCCAAGCTGGCTGTGGCAGCGGGGATTCTCCCTTTTGCTGCCAGTCAGGGCACTGAATCTTCAGCTGGGTTGCTTTAGAGCAGGGCTGGGTGGGCAGCCATCTTCCAGCCCTGCTGGCAGCCTTTGCCAGCCACTCTGCCCAGGACTAGGGCTGGGCTTGGGCAGCCAGCCCGACCAAAACCCCCGTGGGTGGGGTAGCAGAGAGGGAGGGCGGAACCTGTGCCCCAGCCACTTTGGTATGCAGATGACAGGAAGGGCTTGGGCTGCTTCACTCGCCCTGTTTCCCTTGGCTTCATAATATTTTTGGGGAAATGCAGGCAGGGAGGATAAGGGCATGTTTTTTCCCCAGCATGGAGTGGGTTTTTCCTTTGCATGTCATGGTCGGGCCTAGCCAGGACTGCCCTCTTCCAACACCAGAGGCTTCTTTTCCAACCCTAACTTTGTGCACAAGTCCCAGATGCTGACGAGAGGGCAGTGGTCACCCTGAGTTCCCCTGATGCAGCCCCCGCACACCCAGGGATGCTGGGGCCAGGCTCTGGGAGCAGCAGCATCCCCCTGATGAACTCCATCTGTATTCCATAGGAACACTGTCCTACAGCCCCCCGGAATGGAACGACTTTGGCTGGTACCATGGCGAGGCAGCAACAGTCTGGTCCCTGGGCATCCTGCTGCACCAGATGGTCTGCGGGGAGCACCCTTTCAGAAGGGGCCAGAACCTCAGCTGGGGCCAGCTCCTGCTGCCACAAGGGCTCTCTCAAGGTGGATCCTCTTCTCTGGGCATGGGGGGAATCCCAGTGCTGGGAGCCAGCAGCCGGCTAGTGGGCATCCTGCTCTGGCAGCTGCTGAGGAGGTGGCACATGTCCTGCTCTCCTCCAAAACAGGGAATTGATGGGAAAGTTTAGGCCCAGTTCTGAGCACATGCAGCATGGCCTGGGTGTGGGAATAGTGGGGCAAAGCAGACAGGAGCCTTCTCTGGCTGACCGGCAGTTTCTGCTTTCTCTTCCCAGAGTGCAAAGATCTGATCAGGTGGTGTTTATCCGTGAACTCCTTGGACAGACCCGCACTGGAAGACCTGTTCTATGATCCTTGGATGTGGGATATTCCTCTGCCATAGAAGAAGGGAGAGAGCCACAGGCACACTTTGATCCAGGGCCCTGGTAAGTTCCTGCTCCAGATATGCCTTGGCAATGAGAAGCAAAGGAACCCAGAGCTTTTTGTGCTGCCTGTGTCACTGCACTGGGGTCATGGGATGGGAACACACAGCCCTTGTGCTGGAGCTGAGCTGCTCTGCCCAGCACTGGTGGCCACCCTCCAAGCTCGTTTTGCTTGTCCTGGTTCCCTGACAGCTGGGGCCCTGGGCAGAGCCCTGAGAGGCTGGTCTGCCCCCAGGGAAGGAGAAGGAGCCCCTGGAGAAGCTGTACCGGGTGGGGATGCTGCTGCTGCTGCTGCTGCTGCTGCTGCTGCTGCTGCTGCTGCTGCTGCTGCTGGAGACAGCGAGGGTGACATCAAGGATGACAAGCTCTTCCTCAGCCTGGCCACTGGAGGCTGAAGGTGGTGCACTTTGATTCTGGCACCTTCTTCAAAGCCAAACTCCACAGGGAATTTGCAGATGAGTCCCACCCGGGAAATTCTGCCAGATCTGGGCATGACCCAGCGTGGCGGGGAACCAAAGGCTCCCCCTTTGCTGGGGCAGATGCAAGTAATTCTTCAGTGGCTGCCCAGCTGCTTTTGGCAGGGCTGGGAGGATGGGCTGGGGTGGGTACGAAATGGGAGTGGGCTCCTGGCCCTGCCAACAGCCCCCAGCACGCACCGTGCCCCGGGCTGGGGCTGGGGCTGGGGCTGGAGCTGGGGCTGGGGCAGCCAGCCCGACACAAACAAAGCCCCATGGTGGGAGCAGAGGTGGGACTCCAGAACCTGTGCACAGCTGCTTTGCTGTGCAGGCAAGGAAGGGCTTGGGCTGCTCCACTGCCCTTGTTTGCTTTGGGGTCACCGTGATTTTGGGGGGCAGTGCAGAGGGGAAGAGAGAAAGTGTGGGTTTCCCACAGCCATGGCTGGGTTTTTCCCTGGCATGCAGGGGTTGGGCCTTCCTCAAGACCCTGACAGAGATAAGACTTTTTACCAATTTTCTTGTTTTCCCATTTTGTCTCTAAACTCTTTTCAGTAATGTGTTGTTTGTTTTAGCAGAGGAAGCGTTCCAGGTGGTCCAGTGTGGATGGGGAAGTGCTTGGGAGCAGCTGTGGTGTGGATGGGCCGTGCCCTTGGAGAAGGCTGAGGCCGTGGTTTGGGAGCAGCTTTTCTTGCAGCCGTGGTTGGCGTGAGGTGGGTCCCTGTGTGCTTGGCAGGGTGGGATCAGAGCTTTTGGGAGATGGCAGCGAGCACAGGAGCATCCTGCTCCGGGCAGCTGCTGGGGGCTGGATGTGCCGTGGCTGGCTGCAGGCTGGGCACATGTGCTGCCCTCCTGTTCTGTGCCTTTGGCAGCAGGGATGGGCAGCTCTGGGCACAGCTCTGGGCGCAGCCAGCATGGCCTGGTCATCGCAGGCCTTGGCACAAGGGCACAGGAGCCCTCAGCTGACGGGCGGTTTCTGCTTTCTCTCCTTGCAGCCGGGCTCTGCGGGTGCTGAGGCTGCTCTGGGCTCTGCCAGGGCTCTGCTGGGCTCAGCCCTGGGCCCAGCTGGGCTGGCTCTGCCCTCACATTGCTCTGACAGCTCTGCATCAGACGAGCCCGTTGCGAGCACAGCACCTGAGCTTTCTGCTTTGGCAGGTGAGTGAGACTCTGCTGCAGGCCCAGAGATTGCAGCTGGGGACACACATCCAATTGGCAAGGACCCAAACTCTCCACAGTCCCAGCTGAACGCCTGCATCTGTACAGGGTGTTATGTCTGTCCCATTCTTCCTTCTTGATTGGCTGGAATTGTGCAATTGCACTTTCTTCCTCCTCTAGAAGTGCCACGAGTGGGCCAAAGCTGGCGAGTGGGCCGTGTTCCTGAGGTACTGCAGTCTGGAGCTGGTGGATGGAGAATTGCCCTTCTGCACTGCCAAACCAGAGCAAAAAGCTGTCAGTTGGACTTCGTGTCTCTAAGAAACTCCTGGCAGTTACAACAGGAATGTGCAGCTCATTTTCAGGGTGAGAAGGAAGGTGATCTTCTAAAGGATTTGGGGTTTGACAGAGTTTCCATTCCCAGTCCTGCTTGGAGCTGGAAGGGCACAAAGCAATTTCCTCTTGCTTCGAGCACAATTTCAAATACCAGTGTTGGGAACAAAGCCCAAAATCTTTTAAGAGGCTGCTGATGTCAGTAAGATGGATCCATGCCATCAGCACATTTACAATGTAAATAACTGAGTTCTCTTTTTAAAAAGATCATTTACCTCTTAATGCAAAGAAGGTGTCTTTGCATTTATGTTTTGTTTTTTTTCACTAACATTGTGTTATGTTTTTTCACTAACACTTGGATTTTATTCTTATCTTTTACAATTTACCTTGTTTTTTCCTTTTTTTCCTTCTAAATAGAAAACATGTCCTACAGAAGAAATGTCCTTTGCTCCTGGTTCCCGTGTGGAGCAGCTCCCTTCCTGCTGGCTGAGCTGCTCAGGCAGAGCCCGGCAGCTCCTGGCCCTGCAGGGCTGAGGCTTTTCCCTGTTTCTGGGCACAGACTGATGGAGCAGCACTGCTGAACACGGGCACACAGAGGGACCAGCAGCAGCTGCCTTTGGCCACCTGAGGCTCCAAGGCCCAAACTCTGAGCAGCCAGGGCTGGAAGAGACTGGCAGGATCTGATCCCTGACTCTGGGTCAGGGCTGCACAAATGACCCCACAGAAGCAGCAGCAGCAGCAGCAGCCGCAGCAGCAGCAGCAGCCGCAGCAGCACATGGAGCTGACTTTGAGCACAGCCCCTGCCCCTCTGCCCTCCCGTGTGCAGCGGTGTCACAGCAGCCTGAGGCACCTGGGAGCCCCCAGTGCCAGCAGGGACTGGAGATGGCAGCCCTGGGCTCCTGGAGGCTGTGCAGGGAACGGAGCTGGGCACTCCCTGTCCATGGGGAGCTTCCAGATGGAAAAGGCGGCTGTGCCCAGGCAGCTCCAAGGGCACAGAAAGGAGGCTCTGGAGCACTGGATCTGTGCCAGTGCCACAGTCCTGGGCAGCAGCCAGCGAGCCCTGGGGAAACAGAGGGCACAGCAAGAGGGACAGAACCAGGCAAGGGCTGAGACTGGAGAGAGCCAGGCCTGGGAGCAGGAACAGCTGCTCCATTGCACTCTTGGAGAAAGCTCTTGGCTGGTTCAAAGCGCTGAAAGACGTGAAGGGCAGAGAGGAGGCCACAGCAAACAATGCTCCTGTTTGCACAGCCTCCCCTCTCCGTGTCCCAGAAGGAATTGCATGGACTGTGCTCTTCTCTCCGATTCGTCTCGTTCAGCATGAGCAGCTCAGCACCAGGAGCTGAAGGAGCTGAAGCCTCAGGCCACAGGCGCTGGGCAAGAGGAGACTTTCTGAGCAAAGTAATGCTGCTAAAATAGCCCCAGCTGAATGCAGTGGATATTACATGGAGCCACAGAATCCTTTCTGTTGGAAAAGCCTTCTGCGCTCACCCAGTGCAGCCGCTCACCCAGCAGTGCGAAGCCCAGCACTAAACCACGTCCCTGAAGTGCCAAGGTCTGGACACCAGCCCTGAGTGCGGCCTGAACAGCAGGCCCTGAGCCAAAGATGGCCTCTGGATGAACCTTCCAAGCAAAGGTTATCTTTGTATCTGCTCCCTGATGAAATATGCATGGTCATTAGCACTGAGATAGATGTAGCCACTCATTAGGGAAACACGGATTGACCTTTGTGTATTTAGAAGCCAGACAACGCCATGAAATCTGACATCTGGCCTTGTTTGGGGCTGTATGGTCAAAGTCAGCTCCCTTGGTTCCTCCTTGAGCCCTGGCCAGGCTTTGGGAGGGACGCAAGAGGAGGATGAAAGCACATGTTGCCACACTAGCAGTGCTGCCAGTTTGTTCATTCAGCACTGTCAGAGCTGGGCCCTCTCCTAGCGGGGTTGGAGCCTCACCTGGGGCTGGAGGCACCTGCAGGAATGCCCAGTGCCCAGGAGTGGCTCTGCAGCCCTTGGCTGTGACAGCTTCCCCAGCTGCTGTGTGGGTCTGGGGGATGGTAAAGGCTGAGGGTAAATGCTGCTGGATCTTTCCTAATCACTGCTGCAATCTTTGGTGGGGATGGTTGGGTGCATTGCTGAGCTGCTCCTGTTGCGATTCTTTGCTGCTCTGAACTGCAGGAAATGACACTGATTCCTTCAGCTGGAGTCTGTGGCTTTGGTGCTGACCCTGCCCACTGGCAAAACAAAACTGGCAGAGTCTGGCCAGATGCCAACAAAATGTCACTTGTTCAGTGTAAATGTGAGGAATCAGTCCCATCAGAAATTCCCAGCTGGGAAGCCCTTTCCTGGAGTTCCCTGGCTCTGGAGTGGGCTGAGGTTGGAGCCCCGTGGGTGCAGTGGGGCAGTCGGGTAAAAGAAGCTGCACCCCTGGATGTCTTCAAATGCATCCAAAAATTGCACACGGAAAAGGAAAAGACCATGTGGGTTTGGGCAGACAAAGATGAATTTGTTGAGAGTACATAGGAAACAGCACCTTCAGAAGGAACAATGATTGTTGGAATGCTCCCACATGGAGCAAGAGAAGAAGGTTTTAATCTTGAACTGATATGCATTTGTGCAAGTGAAATATCTATATACATAATAATTATATATGTATTTATAGTATAATAAGACCTCAATATATCTATACAAATTTATTTATGTCTGTATCTATCTATATTTCTATATCACTATCTATCTATGAAATTATATAATAACGTGAAATAGTGCTGACAATACTAATTTGGTAGCTTTGGCTGCTCAGGGATGTAACACTAAATACCCTACAGAACAGGACTGGCCAGGACCCTAATGTCAGTGGTCAACTTTTTGAGATTGTATACAATGAAAAAGGGAGAAAGGGAGAAAATTGGCTATTTTTGCAGGGGTTGCTGATACTGTGGTGCAGGGCGCTTTGTCTGTTCCTGTGAAAAATACAGTGATTTTGCCTGCAGGGTTTTTCATGTACCAGATTATGCACAAGCTGCAGGATTGGTTGCACGGGTGAAGGGGTTGTTAAAAGAGCAGTTGGAAAAGTAAGGAGATGGGAACCTTTGTCCATGGAGAACTCATCTCCCAGATGTGCTCCATGCCCTTCACAATGGCCCACAGGGGAAATGGAACCCCCTGGCTGTGCACGGCTGCCCCCAATTTGCAAATCCAGCCATGGGCAGTGAGACTTGGGCTGCCTGGGAAATTGTTCTGGCTGTAATGGCCCCTGGCAGGGCCAGCCCAGAGGCTGCAGGGCTGGGCCTTCATGCACTGGAATTAATTAGGAGAAATTCAAAGCTAATGAGAGCTGTCAATTCTGAAACAGGAATTCAGCTTCCTCCAGGACACTTTGCTTTGGTTACTGCTCCCTTGGAGCTTGGCCTTGCAAAGTGTTCCTGTCATGGCAGGAGGAAATGATGCAGAATATCAAGGAGAAATTACAGTAATTCTGTAAACAATAGTGACCAGGATTGGATTAGTCAACCCTGTGACAGGGTAGTACAATTATTGATACTGCATTTTTAGGAATGATTGTGAAAAAAGGAGATCCACCTCCAATCACCACTGTTTGTGCAAATAAAGGGTTTGGGTGCAGCAGTCCTAATAATGGAGCCAGAGTGTGAGTCCCGAGGCCAAAAGGCCCTCCCAAGGCAGCTGAAGGAGCAACTCCTGGGAAAGACAACTCTGAGTCCTGAAACCTGGGCAGGAACAATGGGAATGTGTCCCTGCATCCAAGGATTCTGTGTGAGAACAAGGAGATCTGACAGGATATGGTTTTACACATCCTGCCAGACCAGATCTCCCTGTTTGCCCCAAGGGCCCCTTTGGGAAATGCTCTGATCCACGGGGCTCCATGTGAAGGCTGCTGTGACACTGAGGGACTTGCACAGGAATTCCATCCAGGAGCCTGGGTGCCCCTCAGGGACTGGGACCCGGCCCCTTCCAGCCAGAGGGGAAAGGGCCCCCCAAGCCTTGTTAGCCACAGACAGCATGGTAAAGCTGAACAGCAAAGGGCCTGGGGGCATTATTCTGGAATTAAAAAGGTGCCAGCTCCATGCACAACAGAATTCTTGTTCCTAACTCGAATGAGATTGAGAAAAAAGAATGAAGAACGGTGTCACTAAAGTACTGCTGATGTCTGTAAGGTGTACCTTGATAGTCAGCCAGAATCTTTGTCTGCCACAAACACCTCTGGTGTTTCACCAAGGGATTGGTCATCAAAATGTAATGATGGGTTATGATGGATTGCTGAGCTTCTTTTGTAATTCATTGCTAATGATGATGTGCTTTGCTGAGCTTATCCTTTTGTAAATCTTTGCAGCTGTGCATGATATAAATGACACAATTCCTTCAGTTGGTGTCTGTGTCTTTGGTAGTGACCCTGCCCACTGGTGAAACAGGGCCCCCTCTTGCCTAGGTATTCCCTGGAAAGGCAAAAGCCCTCCCTCCAAAATTCCCCCCTTCCTCCCTGTTCCCCCCTTTATACCCTGAGCATGATGTGCTCTGGTCTGGGGTATGCCCGGGTCAGTTGGGGTCCCCTGTCCTGGCTGTGTCCCCTGCCCAGCTGCCCCGCAGCCCCAGCCCCTCCCCAGCGTGGCTGGACGAGGGGCAGGACAGGCCTTGGCTGTGCTGCAGCTCAGCAAGAACAAAACCATCTCTGCGTGCTCAGCCCTGTGCTCAGCACCCGGCCCAGCAGTGTCTCAGTGCCAGGGGCTGTGCCCTCAGTGCCTGCCAGGGGTTTCCATGGCAACTGCCAGGCCAGGTGACCCAGGTGTCCTCCCGGTTGCCATGGAAACAGTGCCCAGCCCTGCCCCTTTCTGTCTGGCTGACCTGGCCTTTGGCCCTGGCAGTGCCGTTGGCTGCTGGTTCCTGGTGCCTGAGCGGCCAGCGCGGCACAGGGCAGGTGGCCATGGCACAGCCCCCAACAAGGGATCCCCTCTGGCTCTGGGCACTGACACCAGCCCTGAGCAAGGGCCCACGGCAGCTTTCCATGGCCACCAACCATCACAACAGCTCCGGCATTGGTTGCCATGGCACCAAACCAAGGAACAGGTCCCCGTGGCCATTGCCATGGCACCTGGTGGCACCAAGGAGTGTCACTGCAATTGTACCTGGAACAGCCCTGGCACTGCTTTGTCCCAGGGTTGCCATGGCCGCTGAGGACAGCAACAGCTCTGCAGGCAAGTGGCCATGGAACCTGGCTGCAGAAATGGCTCCTTGGGCTGGTTTCCAAGGAAACCTGAACTGATGGGGGTTGCCATGGCACCCAAACCCAGCAGTGGGGTCATTGCAGTGTCCATGGCAATAGTCCCTTGCAATGGCACCACTGCATGTTGGGATGATGATCCACCCTCACAGCTGGTCCAGGGCAGGTCTGGAGTGCTCCTGGTGGCAGCTTGGGCTTGGCACACACTTGAGGAGGATGTCTGTTTGCAATGGGGAAACTCAGGAGTTTTAGATTGCTTCAAAAATCAAAGAAGGAAAATCCCTCTTTGGCTGTGTGCAGCCAGTTCTTCAAGCAAAGCAGGTTCCAGGTGAGTGAGGAGAGACACAATGGGCTTGGGGAATGTGGAGCAAGGTTGTCTACACTGGCTCAGAGCTCAAGGCACAGCTTCTCTGAGCAGGCCAGGGCTCCTTAGGAGAGTCCCTGGATCAATATCAGTCACTGAATGCTGCAATCACCTCTTGTGTAATAGGAACAGCAATAAAAGACACCCTTTAAAATAGGACTACATATTTCCTGGAAGGTCTTTGAACTATTTCTCCATAACTGTCAAAGGAAACCGTCCTAATGAACTGCACTGGAGCAGAGGGAAATCAAGGCAGAGCCAGGGTTTGTCAGGACTTGCTTGATCCTCATGAGCCTCACTGTGCATTTGGAGCTGAGCCCTTGAACATCAGGGCCTGGCAGGAGATTGCACAAACCTTGCCAGGAGTCAAAGGCAGAGGAAACACCCCAAGTTTCTCCAGGCATTCATGGCTCCCACTGAGGTTCCTCTCCAACACAGGCTCCTCATGCACTCCTTGCAGGAGAGAATTGGTGGCCAGGATGGCACAAAAACCTCTCAGACACTCAGTGTGGAAAGGAAAATCCAAAGCACCTTCAGCACCTTGAGTGTCTCAAAGCATTAATGAGCCCCACTGAGTGTCAGTACAAAGCTCTCCAGGGACTAATTAACGCAGATAATTGGGCCATGATTGGACAAATATCTCCCAGAGTCTATCCCAAGGGAAATACCAAGTACCTTAAAAGAACTGAAGTACCTTGAAGCATTAATGAGCCCCACTGAGTGGTGTTACTGACAAAGCCTCTCTAAGAACTAACTACAACACATAATTGGAGGCCATGACTGCACAAAGCTCTCAGAGACTCCAAAGCAAAAGCAAAACTCCAAGTCCTTTGAAAAGCCTGAAGTCCCTGCAGGGAGCATTCAGGTGCCCCCAGGGCCATTGCTGAGCAAGGCTCCCCAGGGACTCCTTCCAGCAGATCCTTGAGGCCACTGGGATGTGGGCTAGGGGGAGATGCTGAGGACAGGACAAGGGGGTGACAGTGCCCAGCCTGGGGCTGTGCCAGGAGGCCCCAGTGCCTCAGGACAAGGTGTCTCCTCCCAGCCCTTGGTGACACAGACCCTGCTGCTGTGCCCCAGGGCACCAAGACTTGGCTTCTCTTTGTCCACAGCTGCCATCAGTGCCTGCAGTTCTCTGCTCTGCCTGGGGCCTGGGGACACTTTCCCTGTGGTGTCCCTTACAGGGATCTCTTCAAAGTACAAGAAACTTCAGTGTTTCAATAGAACTGAGTTCTTGAGGGTTCTTGAAGGTTCTGTGACATCCCAGAGCTGGCTGTGACATCACAGAGTAGGGTCTGAGGCCATAGAACACAGTCTGCCATCATAGAGGGTGGCTCTGTGGCATCACAGAGTTGGTTGTGACATCACCTGGTGGCTGTGGAACATCATAGAGCAGGCTGTGACATCACAGAACAGATTGTGACATCAGAGGGTGACTTTCTGACATCAGTCTTCTGTGATGTCACAGCACTGCTGTATGACATCACAAGGTGACATCGAGTTGGCTTTGTGACATCAAAGGGGCAGTGTCACATCACAGAGAAGGCTGTGTGACATAACAGGGGCTCTGTGACATCACAGGGGCAGTGTGACATCACGGGGGCTGTGTGACATCACGGGAGCTGTGTGAGGTCACTGGGAAGGTCACTCTGCCCCGGCCCCCCTCACAGCTCCCCCCAGAGCAGTCCAACCCTGCTCGTGCACAGCGGGGTCCCCTGTCCTCCCGGGTCCCCCCACCCCTGGCCCCGCAGCCTCCCCCAGAGGATGTTCCACAAGATCGACCCCAGAGCCTGACATGGGGATGGGGGCCGGGGCCCTGGGGGTGGCACAGGGGGACAGGGACCCCCCGGCAGGGTCCCTGTGTCCCCCAGAGCCAGAGCCTGGGCCAGGGCTCCTTCACCCTGTTACGAACGAGGGCTTGAGAGCGCTGAAAAAATCCCCAGCAAGGGAGCAGCAAAAACCAGATTTAATATTAACCAAGAGCAGCACAAAGTTCCTTGGCAAGAGTCGCTCTGCTCCTGACTGGACTCTTCAGGCACACCAGGGAAACAAAGCAACAACAAAACCAAACAGAATCCAGGCAATCAAACCAGAAATTAACTCAGAACTGTCCCTCTGTGTGTGTGTGTGTAACACAAGGACAGCAAGGGCAAGGATAAAAGGAACACGGCCTGAAAGCTTAACAGAGCTCAAACTTAACCGGACATTACTTATACATTAACCTTAACTGATAGTTTCAACCTCACAATTTAGCAAAAGAGCAGAGCGTAACAGCATGTAACCTAACTTAAACCTATGACTTCACAATTTAACAGAGGAATAACATTTAACAATATTGAACTTAACATAAAACTTATATTAAAGGTAACCACTTAGCAAAGAAAAACTCTCAGCAGCATTTAATTTAACTTAGGCCTTATGATTTAACCTTCCCTACAGGCCTGACTGACTCAGCTATCCCAGGCACAACAACCCCTCAGAGAGCAGCATTTCTGCCACATTTCCCCAGCACAGGCACTCGTGTGTGCACACAGACACCAAGAGTCAGTGCAAGGCACCTGTGAGAAATTCCCCTGAGGGCAGGAAATGCTCACTGTGGATCCTTTGGCATCTCCCCAGTGGGCAAAGGGTTGAGCCTGGAGGAGTTGGGGGATCGGCCCAGGCTCCATCGTTGTTGGGGATCCCCGAGTGCAGCAAACGGGAGAGTTCCCGGCTGGGAGAGGCCCCACTCAGAGGGAGTCGCTGGCCCAGGAGAGCTCCAAGGGCTCCTTTAGGAGCGCTGTTTGCAGGGCCCCAAGAGAGGGGCTTCAGTCCCAGCAATGGTTCATCCTGGCCGCACTTGGCATCAACAGCTTTCTTTGGCAGTGTGAGAACAGGGATGTTGTGCCACGGAGGGAACAAAAACAGTTCCCAGGGCTGCTGCTAAAGGAACCAGGAGCTGGTTGGGCAGCAGCAGTGGCTGGAGCAGTGTTTGTGATGAGCTGCAGAGAAGCTGAGCCCAGGGGCTGCTGGCCAAGGCCGAGGCCCAAGGAGCATTTCTCAGCTGTCAGGGCGGCCTGAGAAGGGGAGGGGGGAATGCAGCAACACAGGGCCATGGAACCAAGGGAGCATTTTGACACTGTGGAGCCTTGTGACACCAAGGGACCACTGTGACACTGTGGGGCCCTGTGACACCAAGGGACCATTGTGACATAGTGGGGCCCTGTGAGACCAAGGGATCATTTTGGCAATGTGAGGCCTCATGGTGTCAAGGAGACCACTTTGACATTGCTGGGCCTCATGGAACCAAGGGGACTGTACTGACGCTGTGTGACTCCATGGAATGTAGGGATCATCATGACATTGAGAGGCCCCATCGGACCAAGGGTTCATTGTGACACCACCGGGCCTCATGGAACCATGGAGACCATTATGACACTTTGTGGTGTCATGGAACCAGGCAGCCGTTGTGACAGTGTGGGACTCCATGGAACCAAAGGTTCACTTTGACATTGCAAGGCCTCGTGGAACCATGAAAAGACAATTAAGACACTTTACAGCCTCATGGAACCAAAGAGCTATTGTGACACTGAGGGGCCCATGGAATCACAGAGGCCATTGTGACACTCAGGGGACTCATGGAGACCATTGTGACACTATGAGGCCCCATGGAATAAGCAAAGCATCGTGACACTGTGAAGCCTCATGGAACCAGTGAGACCATTGTGACCCTGAGAGGAGCATTGTGATATTGTGGGGCCGCGTGAAACCAAGACGCCTTTGTGACACTGCAGGGCTGCATGGACCCAAAGGTCCATTGTGACACTGCATGGTCTCATGTCATCAGTGGTCCTTTGTGACACTGGGCAACCAAAGGAGACCATTGTGACACTGCAGGGCTGCATGGAATCAAAGCTCCAGGGCGACACAGAGTGGCCTCCTGTCATCAATGGTCCATTGTGACACTGTGGAGCCAGAGGAGACCATTGTGACACAGCAAAGCCCCAGGGTCCAAAGGTTCATTGAGACATTGCAGACTTCATGGCACAGAGGAGTCACATGACATTGTGGGGCCTGGGGAACCACGGAGACCATTGTGACATTGCAAGGGCTCATGGAATCCTTGGGACCATTGTGACACTGCGGGGTCTTATGACACCTGGGGGCCAGTGACACTGCATGTCTTCTTGCAATCAAGGGGCCATTGTGACACTGCTGGAACCCATGGAATCAAGTCACCATGATGACACTGCGAGGCCCCATGGATCCAAGGAACCATTGTGACAATATGGAGCCCCATAAAACCAAGGGAAAACAGAACAGGTCTGGCTGCTTTGGCTTCCAATGGACTGCCTGACTGGTCCAACTGACCTTTGCATGTTGAGGGTCACTTCTCATCTGCTGCTGAAACACTGGGGCTCTGTGCTTTCCTTCCCAATGGAAAAGAACTATCCTTCTGCTCCAGGCGCCCATGGCCAGAATTGGGATTTCACCTCCAAAGTTCCTTATATCCAGAGATTGTTCCCATAGGAATATTGCCAGGATAAGTCTGGCTGGCAGTAGTTTCACAAGGGTCACCTCTCATCCGTCCCCAAAACACTGGGGGAGGCTCCATGCTCTCCTTCCCATGGGAAAGAACTGTCCTGCTTCTCCAGGTGCCCATGGCCGAGATTGGGTTTCCACCTCCAAAATTCCCTAAATCCAAACTCTGCAATTACTGACAAGTCTAGCTGGCCTTGGCCTACTGCGGCTCTCACCTGCCTTCCAAATCTTGGGGCTCTGTGCTTTCCTTCCTATGGAAAGAACTGTCCTTCTCAGCCAGGTGCCCATGGCCACAATTGGGATTTCACCTCCAGCATTGCCTGTTGTGATAGACTGGAGGAGATTGTTGGCTCTAAACATTTTGTGTGTGGGGGGGGGAGGGGCAGGTCCAGCCTTGCCCTGCCCTGTAAGCTCAGCCCTGCCCTGCCCTGCGACCCAAATCCCCCCAGGGACCTCCAGTGGGTTTATGGTTTCTACCTGACCTGCGGCACACTGAATCCCCAGCACCGCCGTTGCACCCTGGGCACTGGGGCCCTCTTGGCTCTACTCAGTGCTGCTGCTGTACTCAGGGCACCCTAAACCCCGCTAGGGACCCGTGTCCCTGCACTCCAGGGATTGTGCGCGACTCACACTGCCCCGATCCTCCACGCACCCTAGGCTCCGTTTGGGGTTTGCGTGCCAATTCACCAATTCATCTGCCACCTTTACTCGAGTTTGGTGCACAGGAAAAACACCAAGCAGATATTCGTAAGAGGTCAAAATGACACAAAATTTTACTGGCAAAGTGCAAAAAATCAAGAACTTTGGAAGAGGATTTAACGCAACATCAAATTACACATAAAACACTTATCATAGCAGTAACTTCATTAAATTAGCCCATTTATCCTGGAAACATTAAAACACGCAAGCTGTTAGGGTATCCAAAAATGTTCCATATAAAGAGCATTAGAAGGAGAAGAAAGAGAGAGAGACAGAAAGACAGAAGCTCTATAGAAAGACACACATAAGACTAACAGCTCCTAGGGTTCCAGTGTGGGTGAGACACAAACCCCAGGAGAAGGCAGAGTCCATACCAGGGGCTGACCTTGCACTCCATGTTTTTAAGCCCCCGGGCCCTTGTGAGCCTCCCCCAGGTGGGATTTCTGATCACACAGGCAATCAGGGCTGGGTTAGCACTGTACCCACTGTGTGACTGATTGACAGCTCATCCCAGGGTGTCTCAGGACATTGATCTCATCCATCCTCTGATAGTGACTATGGTGACACTGGGGAACCTCATGGAACCATGGGTCAGTTGTGACCAGGTGTGTCCAAGGACACCATGGTGACATCAGGGAATCTCGTGGGAACAAGTGGCCATTGTGATGCTGTGGATCCCCATGGAACCAAGGGAACATGGAACAGGCTGATGCCTTCAGTTTTAGCTGTCATATTTCCAGATTCTCTACTGCATTAGTCTGTAACTCTGGACTTCATACACAGTGTTAGCAAGTTCTCTTCACAGTGTAGTCAGACAAAACAATCCTTTTCCAGCCCCAGAACCGGACACTGTTGCAGCTTCAGGCACAAAAAGTGCAAATAACAGCGAATTGAGGAAAGCAAACTGGGAGGATGGGACTGCATAATCTGAGGCTGTAACTGGACAACTAACTCCAATATTTAAATGGATCAAACCTTATAAAAGTGTGAAAACTCCTGACCAGTCATCCATTTTGAGTGTAGCCTCAACTGGGCTCTTGTCCTGCTCAAGGTGAATCCTTTGAAGGCCTTTTAATAAATCCCAGCAAGAGGAAGAAGCCATGAGAAAGCTGACAACTCTTTGTGAGAACCGAGTTGTGGAGCAGTGAAAAACAACTTGTTTTTCCTGAGAAAGAGCTCTAGGACTGTGGAAAACAACCTACTTTCCCTGATAAAGAGCTGTAAGACTGTGATAAACACCAGCCACCCGTATAAACTGTATTTTCCCTCTTAGACAGAAAAATGAAAACTATCTCTCACAAACAACTTTTCTTGCACATACACACCAGGGGTTTGAGTGACCAATCAATACTGGGTAACAACTTGTTGCTGACCAACTGGGGATAGACAGGGGATGTTCTTAAAACCCTACGAAAAGGCCTATAAAAAGACTGTATAAAAATAGCACAGGATCGATCCTTTCTTTTTGCACCATAAAACGTGTCCTGCATCCCTCTATATGGGGCGCTGTTGCAGTGCCCTTTTATTTCATAGCTTTTTGGATGGTCTGTTCCAGTTCACCCCCTGTGTGTTGTCTTTCGCCAAGCTGGGATATTCTCAGGTTATATCCCTCCCCTTTTACCCTTCAATCATTATAATCCCCACCTTGTATTCCACTGCCTTCCCTATCCATCCCTGTAAACTCTGCCCCTGTTCTGGACCCTTCCCTGTCAGACTCCTGTAAACCCCTCCCCTGCAGGTTCCGCCCCTTGGGAATTCCCCTCATGGATGATGCCCCATTGGCCCATGTGACCTGCCCTCTCCACCCCCTTATCCCATTGGTCCCTGAGATGTATTCCCCTCCTTTTGCTCCTCCCTCCCTGATTCCCTATTGGCTCAGCGATCATGCCCACCCACAGTTCTAGTGCTCTATAAAATCCTGAGCACACTGGTGCTTGAGGCTCTTTGGTGCCTGTTCCCCCTGATGAGTAAAGCTTCCTCAGAATCTCACACCAAAGGCCTCCCTCTCCTCTTTAGTCTGCTCCCTGACGCTGACACCATTCCAGCTGTGGAGCAGGTGGCTCCAAGGTTCAGCTCTCCCTGTTTCAGGGGAAGCTGTTCCCCACTCATGGCACACGGCACCCCTGAGCCAGCTGTGTAGTCCATCACGGTGTCAGTCCGGGGCTCCTGCTGGGCTGAGTCTGCCCTCAGGCAGGGCTCAGCTCCCCCACAGCATCTCGGTGTCACCTGTGAGCCCCGAGGAGAAGACACCTCTGTGCCCTCTGCTCAGAATTTCACTGCCAGGACAGCAGGAATGCAACCCAAACCTGCCTTCAATCTGCTGGGGTGGGCAACTCCTGCACCAGCGGCTTTCTGGCCATTCTGCTGCTCATGGCCAAGACATTTTCCCTGCCCCTCTGCCAGGGGAATGCCCTGTGCCAGTTCTGCTGTGAGGCTTCCTTGGGGCGATGCTGGCACCAGTGGTTCCTTCAGTATTGGAACTGGAGTCAGCGAACATGACTGGTGAGCTCTCAGGATGGCCGGGGACAACTGATCCACCTGGCCCACCCTAAAATTCACCCAAGTCCTGCTGGAGCCGATGGACCCAGCGGCCAAGAACGACCCAAGAGCCAGGTAGAACCACTCACCCTTTTCCAGGACACTGCCGTGGCTCTACCCCACTGTGGCCAGGCATTACAGGTGACCGTGTAGGGCCCCTCACCCAGGAAACCCCAGAGCCCCACAGTACCCAATAGACAGGTAGACCCAGCAGCCCCATCCCGCCAGGAAACCAAATTTCAAGACCAATAAATAATTTCAACATACTTTTGACATAGAAAGATTTTTTTTGGCATTTAAATTCTTTTGAGTAAATCAAGAATTTTGGGGGTGTAATATTCTATTTGCAGGGTTGCCCAATGAAGGCAGGAATGATGCATTTAACTCCATGTTCTCAGAAGGCTAATTTATTACTTTATAATACTATCTTATAATAAAGTATGCTATACTATACTATACTATACTATACTATACTATACTATGCTGAAGAACAGAGAAAGGATTCTTAGTGAATGTTCAAAAGATAATGATGAAAACTCGTGACTCTTTCCAGAGTCTCGACACAGCTTGGCCATAATTGGCCAATGAGTCAAAATAACGCACACCAGAATCCAGTTAAACAATCACCTGTGGGTAAACAATCTCCAAACACATTCTGCACATGAGCACAACACAGGAAAAGCAAATGAGATAAGAATTGTTTTCCTTTTTCTCTGAGGCTTCTCAGCTTCCCAGGAGAAAAATCCTGGGCAAAGGGATTTTTTCAGAGAATGTGAATGCCACAGTGTTAGAGATGAGTAATGAGATGGTTGGCTCTCCCAATTAAAGGGTGAATATGATAAGTATGTTAAGAGAAGTTGTACAGATGTATAGTTATGTTACTGCAATGTGTCCCCCCCACCCAGCATTGTTATCCCGGGCTGATATTGGTAGTCCGGGCATTTGGGGAGGGGCGGATTGTTCCTAAGAGGCACGGCTTAGCAACACCTGCCCTCCAATGCAGTTCCACGAAAGCAGTCTACACCAATGGATAGTGACCAAGAGTCAACAGACAGCCTTTGGAAGGAGCTAGGGCTGCCTGTTGCAGCAGCAAGGATATAAAAGGGAGAGCAGCCATTGTGTGGATGAGCCAGCCACGTGGTTACCAGCCACCAAGTGGGGGAGGCTCCCAGCGCTGTAACTTTTTCCTTATTTAGTCCTTTTGTTGTAAGTTTTATTAAGTTTTTAATAGACCTTTCAAAATATTGAGAAGTAAATGGTGATTTCTCACGGGGAGAAAAAGTTGTAAAAGAAAGTTTCTTTGAAATTACTTCTTTTTCTTTTAAACCCAGGTCATTCCTACCATGCTGACAGTGAACCACTGCCTTTCTCACCACTTGGACATCCACCCCGCCGTCAACCCACTCCCCCTGGACTCTGCACAACTCCCAACACACCATTTGTCTGGGGGAAGGCACAGACTGTGTAAAGGCAGCAAAGCCGAGACCTGGCCTGACTTCCCTGGACCACTGGAAAGGAGGAAATCCAGATCCATGGACACACATGGACACAGAGCAAAGCTTTGCTCAAAGGATTTATTGATTCTTGATGATTGATTCTTCAGGGAAAATGGCCCAGGGCTCAAAGAGTTCAGGGGTTTCCTCCAGCGATGATCATTTCCTCATGCCACTGGAGGAAAAAGTACACTGGTCCTTCACACGCTAAAAGACAAACCCCAGAACGTGACCTCTGGAGCCCACTGGGACATGGATGGGCTTTGTCTCCAGCCCTGTCCCTGCAGGCACGGCTCACCTAGGCATCAAGAGAGGCAGCCAGGCGCTTCTGCCGCAGGAGAGCCCGCAGCTCTTCAGCCACAGGGGGCTGGGGAAAAGGCAGCATCAGAGACACAATGGGGGCACCGGGCTGCACTGGGAGGCAGGGGAGAGCAGGGGGGCCTTGGGGAAGGGGCTGTGGCAGCAATGGGGTGCAGGAGCTGCTGTGCTGCTGCCCAGAAGCACTGGGCTCCTGGCCAAGAGCCACAGCTGGGGCAGGGGCTGCGTCCTGGCTCATCCAGGGGGTCCTGGGGTGACAGGGGTGGAATGCAGCAGGGCCCTGGGCAAAGGCTTCACTGGGGAGGAGCCCTGGGGCAGGGCATTGTCTGGGCTGTCAGGAGGGGTGCACTGGGCTGTGCTGGGACACACTGGGATGGCCTGGGCTGTGGTGGCCATGCAATGGGAGGGTCTGGCACCGGCAGAACTCGTGGTACCCACCAGAGGTGTCTCCAGGACTGCGACATTGTCTAAATCCAACTGCAGAGAGACCAGGAGACCTCGCTGGTCACTGGCATGTCCCCGGTGCCAGCAAGGGATGGGGGGACAGCACTGCCCCCCAATTCCCTGAGGGGATGTCCTCCAATGCCAGCAGCCCACTCACCTCCCGCAGATCATCTTGGGTTCCTTACAGGAGTGCCTGGAAAGGAGAACAAAGGCTGGGTCCGGACTGGAGCTTGTGGGGCTGGGGTGACACACGGGTGCAGGGAGCAGGGTGCAGGCAGAGGGATGAGAATTCAGGGCCTCCAAAAAGATCTGTTTGAGGTGGGGGGAGACCCAAAAACATTGAGAGTCCAAGAGACAGGGCTGGGGGTGTGGAAGGAGCAGCGTGTGAGGTACAGGGGAGGAGAAAGGAATTGAGGTGTAGGGACATGGGAGTGCAAGGGAGGGGTTGGTGGGGACAGGAGAATGAGGACAGGTGGGGACAAAACCAACAGGACTGGGAGATGGTGTGGGATTGGGGGGTGAGTCAGGGAATTGTACAAGGGGACCCCTCTGCAGTGGCCAGGAAGAAAGGCAAAGGATTGAGGGGGGACATGAAAGGAAAGCCTCAGGAATCATCAGTGGGAGGGCAGCTGGGGACCCTGAATGGGACACAGAGGAGGGACCAAAAGGGTGGGATGGGAGGCCAGAAAGGGCAGGATGTGGGGACAGCGTTTGGCTGGTGCCTTACCTTGGCCTGTGGATGGAGGAGGATGGAGAAGAGCAGGGCCATGCTGAGCACAGCCACCTTCATCTTCCTCTCGCTCTGGACAGCGCTGCCTGAGGCTGCAGCAGGTGAGGAGCACCTTTATCCCTGCCGGGACTCCTCCCCGCACCCTCCCTGCCAGCCCCCAGGCCAAAGCCCGGCTTGGCACAGCCCCCAGCCCTGGCCAGAAGCCCAGCCCTGGCACAGAGTCCATCCCACCCCACCTGTGGCACAGATCCAGCCCCCTTGCTCGGCATCCCTCCAGCTTCCTGCACGGGGCAGCTGCCCCTGGAAGGGCCCAGGCACCTGGGGGGCCAAGGGGGGCAGGCAGGGAGCCAAAGGCACCTGGGAACCCTGTGGGGACAACCCCCAGTCCAACACAATCCATCGTCCAACAGCCCCCAGGGCCAGATCCCCCATCTCCTGCTGCCCCTCCCCTCCCAGAGCTTTCCCTGGGGGACACCCCAGAGCTGAGCCCGGCCGCAAACCCAACACGTGGGAGAACAAGGGGAACAAGGGACATGTGATCAGATGGCTGATTGGCATCTCAGGCACTGCAGACACTGGGGAGCACTGGGCAATGCTGATCACCTGCAGACAAGGCTGAGGGCTGGGGAATGGCTCAGCAGTGACAATTCCCACATCCACACAACCCGACACCCCTTTCCCCGCAGATGCCAAACCCGACCAAGCTCCATGCCCAGAGCACTGTCCAGAGGAGAATATGCCCTTCCCTGCCCCTCATCCTGTCACACCCGCAGCCACGGAGCCCTCGCAGAGCACCTGAGTCATGGCCCTGGCTCTGGGCCCAGGCCAGCACTGGCCCCGAGCAGGATGTGCCCATCCCAGGCACATGGGGAAGTGGGCGCCTGTCCCCAGGCAGCCACTCGGAGCTAATTGGGGTAACAGAGGTGCCCTGTGAGGAGGAGGGGTGTTGGTGCCCTGCCAGCATCTCTGACAAGCCCTGTTTACCCAGGGCCTGAGGCACCAGGAGGACATTCAGACATCTTGGGCTTCCAGGAAGGAAAATCCACGGTGAAGTGGTTCTGAAGAGCTGTCTATGGCTGTGATTCCTGTTTGACATTCCAGGGCATTAGTGAAGGGTTCTGCACATCTCTTTCCCCAGGGACAATGTGGATCCATCAGAGAAGTCTTATGACTCAGCTGGGAAAACATTTCAGGCCACTGCCCTGACTGTTTGCTCTGGAACTCACCCAAGGAGGCGCAGGGCCCAAGGGGGAAGATTTTCCATGAGGGTTTTGCTGCTTTGTGCCCTTGGAGAAGACACCAGAGTGTCCTCATGGGGGATTCTTGACTAGATGGACAAGAGCTGTGACATCATTGGTGGGTGGGGTCACCTTGGAGAGAAATTGAGGAAGTGTCTGCAGGGCCCTAAATAGTGAATGAATGGATGAAGGAGATTCTCACTGTCCTGACCCACTATCCAGCAAACCACATCCAAGGGAAGAGGCCTGGTGGAATCAGGGGGAAGCAGACCTTGTTGAGCCTGGTGCACACTGGGCAGTGTGGGGTGATCCCCTGCTGGTGTCCCAGCTCTCAGTGCAATACCACCGCTCTGATGGACTGGATCCTTAAGAAACAAAAGAAGTGATCAAGCTCAGGGGAGGAGGGGATCTGGTCGCACTTCTCTTGTCTGGGAGTTTCTCTCCGAGGGGGACATTCCATGAGAATTGGGATGCGGTAAAGGACAGGGCTGAGGGCAGCTGCTCCCTCTCTCTCTGGGCTTCGGAGGAGGACACTGGGAGCTGCTGCTTGGAAAAAGGAATTGGTTGCTGCGGGTGGCCAGAGCAGCTTCCCCAGGCAGGTGCTGTCAGGTGCCTGCAGCACCGAAAGCGTCTCCACTTGGGGCTGCCTTGACAACTCCCCCAGCCCAGCAGACCCTGAGCCCGGATGGTGCAATCAAAGCCTCAGCAGAGGGACGAGAGGACTCCTCGCAGAGCAGATCCAGCTGGGTTTATTAAGGGAAAATCCAAGGGTCCAGGGGAAGTGAGGGTGCAGAGGGAAACAGGAGCAAGCAGGAGCACAACATCTGCTGAAGGGAACCAGAGGCGAAGAGCCAGGAGCAGGACTGGGGCCAGGGTATATAACTGGAGGAAGGCAGGAGGGGTCAGGGTACAAATGATCCAATGGAGAAGGGAGCCAGGGCTGGAGATAAGGTGGGGTGACACAGGATGCAACAATAGGGGAGCAGCAATTTTTTGGAAAAAGAAGACAAAACACAGCAATTTCCAAGTCTGTCACCACCCAGACCTTGTATTTGATGGCACCGCCCATGCCCAGATCTGGACATTTCCCTGTGCCACCACAGCCCAAGTGCAGCAATTTGCTGGCAATGAAAGCCAAACCAGGCAAATACCTGGTGCCTACACCAGCCAAATCTTGTGTTTGCTGACACCACCAGTGCCCAGATCTGGATTTTTTCAGATGCCTGCACAGCATAATTCCAGCAGTTTGCTGGCACAGAAACATTTGACAATTTCTCAGTGTCAGCACATTCCCTTCCAAGATCTGGTGTGCGCTGGTGTTGAAGATTGCAATGCAAGATGTTTTCCATTACCATCTGCATGGCGGATTACCTTTGTCAAGTAGGCAGTTTGCTTTATCTCTCTCTTTGAGTGACCACATTCACACCTCCCTCGAGAGGGGACATCTGCTGATAACAGACTATTGAATGTCACTGCATGACTGATAAGAACTATAACATCCCATTGTGAGATGTTCCGCCCAGAGGGAGGAGCCAAGCATTGCTACCCAGATATAATCCAGAGGTTTTTGAGACACCGACACGGCTTTCTCCACGGGATTCCCCAGAGGAACAGCAGTTGTCTCTTCTCCCACTGGGTTTTCAGAGGAAGAACACATCCTTCTCTACAGATCCCCCCCACTCCAGCAGAAGCACATCTGACGCTTCAGGAGGGCGTCAGCCACATTTCCAATTGGACTGCCACCAACACCCTGACCCACAGGGTGTCAGGTTGGGTTCTGACTCTGTCAGTGTTGTTCTAGTGTACTGCATTGTTTATTTTATCTTTTTTTTTTTCCTATTAAAGAATTGTTATTTCCTGCTCCCATATTTTTGCCTGAGAGCCCCTTAATTTAAAATTGATAGCAATTCGGAGGAGTGGGGAGGGTTTACATTCTCCATTTCAGGGGAAGCTCTTGCCTTCCTTAGCAGGCTCCTGTCTTTCCAAACCAAGACAGATTTTGGCGCCTAACGTGCGGCTGGAGGGCACAGAAACAAAAAAGGAATAACAGTTCTTGAGTAATCTAATTTTTGTGTGTAGCTATAGAAACCTCATTATGCGACGCCATGTGGTCCAGCTGGCCCTGGTTTGGGTGGCATGTGATCATGGCTGTATTTCTCCCATTTATAGGCCCTTATCTAAACATTGGTCCTATAACCAAGGCTACTGTGTCTGTTATCCGGTTTGTTTTATGGGTGAAAAAGGTGAGGAATTAATGGATTTTTAACTTCCTCTGGAAAGCAGGCACACAGATTCACAGCTATCAAACACTAACAGTATGTTTTTGAGGTTACTTTAATAATGGCACCTGCTATAAGGAAATGACACCAGGTGAAATCTTCTCCCAACCCTTTAGCCATCTCTTTGGGTCCGCCCCACCAGTTTTTGAAGGGTTCAGATCCACTCTAAATATTAATGATATCATACAGTGGCTGGTGTTGCTGATAGGCCTGCTCTATTTAGCATTTAGAGAGAAGGGGTGACTAACCCGGATAAGCACCCTGACACCAACCCCAGAATCTAATACGCTACCAGAGTCTAGGGATGCTGCTGCCCCAGAGCCTGACCCTGCCCCACATCCCACCCCAGATGTGAACTACCCAGATTGGCTGGGGGGTCTGGTGAAGGAGATACGTGAGATGGGCCGGATGCTGAAGGAATACACTTCCCCAGCTGGTGAGAAGCCCTCCCTCTGCCTTGAAGAGGGAAAGTCTAATAGTGCGGCAGCAGCACCCACAGATGTTACAACTGTCCAGGTTCCAGCTGAATTGCAAAGGCAGACACAGCCAGCAGCAGTTGCCCCTCTAGAAACAAAGAGATCTAAGACAAAAGCAGAGCACCCAGATAAAAGAAGGCCCTCACAACCCACAGGGGAGCCAGAGGTTGTGATCATCACCGAGTCCCTGACGTACAAAAGTCTCTGTAATCTGCGCAAAGACATTGTATGACAGGGACGTGAGGCTTATACAACCTGGCTACTTCGCATCTGAGATCTTATGCGTACAAGCGTCCAGCTGGATGATGGTGAGGCAAGGAATTTGGGACCCTTGACCCACGACTCAGGTATCAATCAGATTGTTGTAAAGGAGCCAGGGTCTCTTTCCCTCTGGGAGCAGCTTTTAATGAGTGTCAGAGAGAGGTTTGTCCACAGGGAGAGAATGCAGGACCAGCACCATAGAATGTGCTGGAAGACCCTTGAGGAAGGGATTCAACAGCTGAGAGAAGTGGCAGTATTGGAGGGACTCTTTGGAAGGGATGGACAGCATGATAATGACCCTGACAAAGTCAGGTGCACAGGGCAAATGTTGTGGAGACTGGCAAACCTGGGACCATCCCAATACACCACCTTTATTGCAACAATTAATGCTGATAACAACCAAGAGACAGTGGGTTCTGTAGCTAACAAGCTTAAGAATTATGAAAGTATGATCAATGGACTGATGCAGGCTCATATCTCTGCTGTGATTAAGGATATCAAAGAGGAGATGAGGGAGGTGGTGAGGGAAGAGGTGAGGAGGAGCAATTCCCACATTGCACCGCTGTGAGTCACAGGCCCCAGAGTCAGAGCCCAACATTCCCCAGCTAGAGAGAGGGGGGGTACACCCCACGGGCTGACCTGTGGTTTTTTCTGTGTGACCATGGGGAAGACATGGGAAGGTGGGATGGAAAACGCACTTCTGTCCTGGCAGCACGGGTGCGTCAGCTCAAGGAGGGAAACACAAATCAAGGGAACTCCAGTAAAGTGAAGGCAGCCTCAACCTCCCATGACCGAGCTGCTGAGTATGATCTGTCAGATCCCCTGGAAGGTACCTCTACCATGAATACCCAGGGTTAGAGGGGTCCTGCCTCCAGCCAGTGAGAGGCACGGGAAAACTGGATTTTCTGGATGGTGTGGATCCGATGGCCGGGCACATCAGAACCACAAAAGTACAATGCTTTAGTTGATACTGGTGCACGGTGTACCCTAATACCATTGGGACATGTGGGGGCAGAACCTATTTCCATTGCCAGGGTGACGGGGGGATCACAGCAATTGACCCTGTTAGAAGCTGAGGTGAGCCTGACTGGGAAAGAGTGGATAAAACATCCTATTGTGACTGGCCCAGAGGCCCCGTGTATTCTGGGCATAGGTTTCCTCCTGAACGGCTATTACAAAGACCAAAGGGACTCAGATGGGCTTTTGGCATAGCTGCTGTGGAGGCAGAAAACACCAAGCAGTTGAACACTTTGCCTGGACTATCAGAAAACCCGTCTGCAGTAGGACTCCTGAAGGTGGAAGAGCAAAGACCACCAATTGCCACCTAGACAGTGCATCGGCGGCAGTATCAGATGAATCAAGATGCCATGATCCCCACCCACAAAATGATCCGTGAGCTGGAGAGCCAAGGGGTGGTCAGCAAGACCCACTCACCCTTCAACAGCCCCACTTGGCCTGTGCACAAGTCTGACAAAGAATGGAGATTGACAGTGGACTATCGTGGCTTGAATGAAGTGACTCCACCACTGAGCGCTGCTGTGCCGGATATGCTGGAACTCCAGTACAAGCTTGAGTCCAAGGCAGCAAAGTGCTTTGCCACCATTGACATTGCTAACACATTTTTCTCCATTCCTTTGGCAGCAGAATGCAGGCCTCAGTTTGCTTTCACCGTGAGGGGAGTGCAGTATACCTGGAACCGACTGCCCCAGGGGTGGAAGCACAGCCCCACCATCTGCCATGGACTGATCCAGGCTGCACTGGAAAAGGGTGAGGCTCCAGAGCACCTGCAGTACATCGATGACATCATTGTGTGGGGGAACACGGCAATGGAAGTATTTGAGAAAGGAGAGAGGATCATCAGGATTCTGCTAGAAGCCAGCTTTGCTATCAAGAAGAACAAAGTCAAGGGACAAGCCTGAGAGACCCAGTTCCTGGGAGTAAAGTGCCAAGACGGACTGCATCAGATTCCCACTGAGGTCATCAACAAAATCACCGCGATGTCTCCACCAACTAGCAAGATGGAAACACAAGCTTTCCTGGGTGCCATAGGTTTTGGAGAATGCACATTCCTGAATACAGTCAGATTGTGAGCCCTCTTTACCTGCAAGAGGAACGAGTTCCACTGGGGTCCTGAACAGCAACAAGCCTTTGCCCAGATCAAGCAGGAGATCGCTCACGTGATTGCCCTTGGCCCAGTCAGGACAGGAGCAGAGGTGAAGAACGTGCTCTACTCTGCAGCCGGGAACCATGGCTTGTCCTGGAGCCTTTGGCAGAAGGTGCCTGGGGAGACTCGAGGCCAACCACTTGGATTTTGGAGTCAAAGATACAGAGGGTCTGTAGCCAACTCCACTCCCACAGAGAAGGAAATCTTGGCTGCCTATGAAGGAGTCCAGGCTGCCTCAGAGGTGACTGGTACAGAAGCACAACTCCTCCTGGCACCCTGACTACCGGGGCTGGGGTGAATGTTCAAAGGTGAGGTTCCTTCCACCCACCACGCCACTGACACGACATGGAGTAAATTAATTGCTGTTATCACACAGTGCTCCTGTGTTGGAAACCTGAATCGCCCTGGGATTCTGGAAATAATTACAAACTGGCCCAAAGGTGAGAACTTTTGTCTGACTGATGAAGAGGAACAAGGACCAGTGACACGTGCTGAAGAAGCTCCTCCCTAAAACCAACTGCCACAAGAGGAAACACGCTACGCTCTTTTCACTGATGGTTCCTGTCTCATCATAGGGATGAACCAGAAGTGGAAAGCAGCCGTATGGAGCCCCACCTGACAGGTTGCACAAGCTACCAAAGGAGAGGGTGGATCAAGTCAACTTGCAGAACTCAAAGCTGTTCAGCTGGCCCTGGACATTGCTGAGAGAGAGAAATGGCCAAAGCTCTACCTTTATACTGATCCATGGATAGTAGCCAATGCTCTTTGGGGCTGGCTGGAAAGGTGAAAAAAAGCCAACTGGCAGCCTAGGGGAAAACCCATCTGAGCTGCTGATGAGTGGAGAGACGTTGCCGCTCGGTTAGAGAAGCTACCTGTGAAAGTCCACCATGTGGATGCTCATGTTCCCAAGAGTCGGGCTAATGAGGAACACCGAAACAACAAGCAGGTAGATCAGGCAGCAAAAATAGAGGTGTCAAAGATAGACTTAGATTGGCAACATAAGGGGGAGTTGTTCTTAGCTCAATGGGCCCATGATGCCTCAGGTCATCAGGGTAGAGATGCCACCTATAAGTGGGCACGAGACCAAGGGGTGGATTTAACCATGGACAGTATTTCAGATGTTATCCATGACTGAGACGTGTGCTGCCATCAAGCAGGCCAAACGAGTGAAGCTGCTCTGGTAAGGTGGGCGGTGGTCCAAGTACAAGTATGGGGAGGCCTGGCAGATTGACTCCATCACACTGCCCCAGACACGCCAGGGCAAGCGCTACGTGCTGACCATGATGCAAGCCACCACTGGATGGTTGGAAACATACCCTGTGCTTCACGCCACTGCCTGGAACACCATCCTGGGCCTGGAAAAGCAAATCCTGTGGAGACATGTCACCCCTGAGTGAATTGAGTCAGAAAATGAGACCCATTTCAAGAATGGCCTTATCAATGCTTGGGCCAGGGTACATGGTATTGAATATATCATATTCCTTATCATGCACCAGCTGCCGGGAAAGTTGAACAGTGTAACAGACTACTTAAAACAACCCTGAAGGCACTCGGGGGGGACTTTTAGAAATTGGGAAATGACCTCAGCAAAAGCCAGCTGGACGGTCAACACCAGAGGCTCCATAAATCAAGCTGGTCCTGCCCAGTCTGAACCCCTGCACACAGTGGATGGAAATAAATTCCCTGTGGTACACATGAAAGGTATTTTAGGAAGGACTGTTTGGATTGATCCCATCTCAGGCAAAGACAAAACCATCCATGGAATTGTTTTTGCTCAATGACCTGTTTACACTTGGTGGGTAATGCAGAAAGATGGAGAAAGCCATTGTGTACAACAGGGAGACCTAGTCTTAAGTGAGAACTGTGTGAAATTTTTTTTTTGTTGTTGTTGTTGTTTTTGTTTTTTTGTGGGTTTTTTTTGTGGTGCAGATGGAAATAGAAAAAGGGGTGGATAATGTTGAAGATTGCATGCAAGATGTTTTCCATTACCATCTGTATGGCAGATTACCTTTGTCAAGTAGGCAGTTTGCTTTATCTCTCTCTTTGAGTGACCACATTCACACCTCCCTCGAGAGGGGACATCTGCTGATAACAGACTATTGAATGTCACTGCATGACTGATAAGAACTATAACATCCCATTGTGAGATGTTCCGCCCAGAGGGAGGAGCCAAGCATTGCTACCCAGATATAATCCAGAAGTTTTTGAGACACCGGCACGGCTTTCTCCATGGGATTCCCCAGAGGAACAGCAGCTGTCTCTTCTACCACTGGGTCTTCAGAAGAAGAATACATCCTTCTCTACAGATCCCCCCCTTTCTCCAACAGAACCACAAATGATACTTCAGGAAGTCTGCAGCCACATTTTCAATTGGACTGTCACCAACACTGTGACCCACAGGGCGTCAGGTTGCGTTCTGACTCTGTCAGTGTTGTTCTGGTGTACTGCATTGTTTTATTTCATCCTTTAATTTTTTTCTTTTTCCCCTTAAAGAACTGTTATTTCCTGCTCCCATATTTTTGCCTGAGAGCCCCTTAATTTAAAATTGATAGCAATTTGGAGGGGTGGGGAGGGTTTACATTCTCCATTTCAGGGGAGGCTCCTGCCTTCTTTAGCAGACTCCTGTCTTTCCAAACCAAGTCACCAATGAACTCCTACCAAATTCGGTGAAACAAATTCCTTGGTAAAGGCCGCCTGGCTTATTGCTTGAAACCTGGCTCCCCGGTTGCAGACGGGGCAAAGAGCTCCGGAGTGGAGTGACCACCCACTCTGTTCTCGCTGTAAATGTGGCCCCAATTCGATGGCTCAAAATCCGGATTTTGTCCTTAGGGGGGCGGGGGTGGGTGGTCTGGGGGCTGCCAGTACGCCTGTCCAGGGTATTGGTGGGCACTCAGACTTAGATCCTAGCCTCCCACGAGACACTGAACCGTTTGTGCTTGGTGAGGGAAGCGGCAAAAAGGTGAGTGAAGGCACACCAGAGGCATTGCCTCCAGTGCCTGGGGAACACGGAGGGCAGTCACCGGATAACATGGTGAAGGTGACTGTTCCTGACAAAAATCCACCTTGTCCCTGTTGTGTGGTACCCGGGTAAACTCTGTGTTAAGCCTGATTGGACATCTAAAGGAGTCGCACTGGAAAAGGAGGGTTTGCTTTCGGTGTGCCAAGTGTGTAAAGGAAAATATTAACTATCATAGTGTTATTTATCATTTTGCAAAATGCACAGAGGTCCAGAAACTGAAAGGGTTCCAGCTGGAGAGTGGATATGTGAACTATGCGTCAGAGACTTCAGAACCAAAATTGGCCTGGGACAACACGAAAGATTGGCACACCCATTGATAAGAAACCAAGAAAGGATCATTACTTCCCAACTGAAAGAAACATCAAATCCAGGAGCCCACAAAAGATGCTGGACAAAAGAGGAGGAAGAACTGCTGATAAGACTGGAGGCACAGTTCAAGGGAAACACAAACATTAATAAACCTATCGCCGAACACATAGCAACAAAAACAGCTAAGCAAATTAGTTACAAAAGAAGATTGCTGCCTAGGAAACCAACAGATGGAGCTGACAGAGGACCTGAGGTAAGTCATCACACCAGGAGAGCAGCTGAGGGCATGGGAATGGAACCTGGGTTGAGTCAGCAATCCCAGGCAAGAACCGTGGACAATGGACCTGGGGAGAACCATCCCCCAGGGAGGCCAGCTGCCAGAGAGGAAACAATGGATAAATTAAGACGACACCCTCATAAGGACAACCGCCACCAGAAACCAGCAGAGGGCCGGGCAGCTGCAGGCTCATTACCAAAAGACAGTCAAGGAACGCTTATCAGCTGGAGCAATTAACCACTTCCCCAGAGCATTCAAGCAATTGATGGACGGCCAGGAGATGCTGACAATGATTAATCAGGCAGTGCAGGACTGCTTTGGATGCCTAGAATCAATAAGCCAGATAAGAACTGCTACACGTGGTAAAATGGGAAGGAGACCCGGGAGAAGCAACCAAGAAAGCCATTTCAGAAGTGGATGAAGGACAGAGCGATCAAAAAAGGTAATTACCTTTGCTTTCAGCATTTATTCCATCTTGACAGGGGGAAACTAGCAAAGATTATTTTGGATGACATAGAGTGTTTGTCCTGGGACATATCATCCAGTGAAATTTACTCCGTATTTAAAGCCAGATGGGAAACACCTGGGACTTTTGCTGGCATCAGGGACTTTGAAATTAATGGGAAGGCAGACAACGGCACCTTCAGAGGCTTAATCACGGCCAAAGAAATTGAAAGAAATGTGCAGGAAATGAGCAAGGGCTCGACTCCAGGTCCAGATAGGGTTACTCTTGGGGACATCAAAAAGATGGATCCCAGGTATTCCCGGACGGCTGAGCTCTTCAACTTATGGTTAACATCTGGGGAGATCCCAGACATGGTGAGGGGGTGCAGAACTGTTTTGATTCCCAAATCTACAAAACCGGAACATTTAAAGGACATTAATAACTGGAGGCCTATCACAATCAATTCCATCTTTTGAGACTGTTCTCCAGGATTGTAAAAGCAAGGCTGAGCAAAGCGTGCCCCCTCAACCCAAGGCAAAGAGGCTTTATTAGAGCAGCAGGATGCTCTGAAAACCTGAAACTCCTGCAAACTATACTTCAGACTGCCTAAAGTGAACACAGACCACTGGGTGTTGTATTTGTGGACATCGCCAAGGCTTTTGACACCATAAGCCACCATCACATCATACATGCTTTGCAGCTGAGGGGAGTGGATCCCCACATCATTGGCCTGATGAACAATATGTACAAAGACATCAGTATGTATGTCACCACAAAAATGAACACACACAGAGACAAAATCCAGATCTGGGTTGGAGTAAAGCAGGGTGACCCGCTGTCACCCCTTTTATTTAACCTGGCAATGGACCCCCTGTTGTGCAAGCTGGAAGAGAGTGGTAAAGGATTCCACCGAGGACAGAGTAGTATAACAGCAGTGGCATTCGCCGACGATCTGGTCTTGTTGAGCAACTCCTGGGAAAACATGAAAACAAATATCAAGATATTAGAGACCTTCTGCGATTTCACCGGTCTCAAAACACAAGGGGAAAAGTGCCACGGCTTCTACATCAAGCCCACAAAAGACTCTTACACCTTCAATAACTGCGCTGCATGGACCATCAACAGCGCACCCCTGAACATGATCAACCCCAGGGAATATGAGAAATACCTTGGCCTACACTTTGACCCCTGGACTGGGATAGCAAAAGCCAACCTCCCCACAGAACTAGAATTCTGGCTTGAATGAATTGATCAAGCTCCACTTAAACCTCTGCAAATACTTGATATCCTCAAAACATACACCATCCCTTGACTGACCTACCTGGCTGACCATTCACAAATGAAACAAGGGCCCTTGAAGCCCTTGACCAGAAGATCCAAACAGCGGTCAAGGACTGGCTGCAACTACCTCCGTGCACTTGCAGTGCCATCTTGTACTCGAGCACGAAGGACGGCGGTTTGGGCGTCACCAAGTTGGCGGGACTGATCCCCAGTGTACAGGCCCGGAGACTGCACTGGATTGCACAGTCCTCGGATGAAACAATGAAGGAGTTCCTAGAGAAAGATCAAATGGAACAACTGTATAAGAAATTGTGGATTCAAGCTGGAGGGGAAAGCGAGAAGATAACCTCAATTTGGGAAGCACTACTGGCGAATGAACCACCCAACAGTGCAGACACAACCTCGGAGTGGGAAGCACCGACCCTTAAAACTAAATTTCCTAAACCTTGTGATTGGCGGAGAAAAGAATTCAAGAAATGGACCAAATTAGTATCCCAAGGCCGTGGAGTTAAAAGCTTTGAAGGTGATAAAATTAGTAGTGATTGGCTCCAATACTATAGATTCATTCCTCACAGGAAACTCCTCACTACACTACAACTTAGGGCCAACTTCTACCCCACAAGAGAATTTCTCTCCTGGGGTAGAGAGGAAAATTACATCAAGGCCTGTAGGCACTGTGATGCGGACAACGAAACCTGCGCCCTCATCCTTGGCTACTGCCCAGTGATTCAGGACGCTCAAATCAAGAGGCACAATCATATCTGTGAAAGGCTTATTGAGGAGGCGAAGAAGAGGGACTGGGTAGTGTTCAAAGAACCACCCACAAGGGAAACCATCAAGAAGCTGTACAAACCAGATCTGATATCTGTTAAGGACAGATGTGCATTCATCGTGAAAGTGACAGTACGATACGAAGCCTCCAGAACATCTCTGGAAGAAGTGGCTGCAGAGAAAGTAAACAAGTACAAACATTTGGAAACCAAGGTGCAAAGCCTCACCAATGCAAAGGACGTTGTTTCTATGGGCTTTTCCCCTTGGAGCGCGGGGGAAATGGTACAAGGGGAACTTTGAACTTTTGAGTACACTTGGCCTCTCCAAATCGAGGCAAACGATGGTTGCAAAGACTTTATCCACAGAAGCACTCCTATCGTCTGTGGAGATTGTACATATGTTCACCAGTAGGGCCAGAAGATTACACGATTCAGGGTAGTGAATTTTTGCATTTTTTGTACTTTGTAATGTTTTGTAGATTTTTATTGCTGTTTTAATATGTTGATTTTTGTATGCAATTTTTTTTTTTTTTGTATCACTTTTACATTTTAATAAACTAGAGAGTAGCTAGGTTCGTAAGGAAGCCACAAGCCAGTTAGGTAGCTCATAGTGAGTAGGGACAAAGACTTTAATTCATAACGCATCAATTACCACCCGAGTCAGACCAATTTACTGTATTTGAAACAATTTACCGGATTTGTCCAAGGTGGACGGGCCACCTTTATTAAACCCGGAAAAGGAACATATATTATTTATATGTGTTTGAAAAATAGCCAAATGCCTCGTCATCTAATTAGTGACGTGCATGAATGGATGAACAGATTCCCACTGTCCCTACCTACTATCCAGCGAAACCACAGCAAAGGGAACGGGCTTGGCAGAATCAGTGGGGAAAGAAGACCCTGTTGAGCTTGACTCTAGTCTGGCACTGTGAAGAGACATGAGAGGTGTAGAATAAGTGGGAGGCCGGGCATGCGCTCGGCAGTGCGGGGTGACCCGCCCGCTGGCGTCCCGGCCGTTGGTGAAATACCACTACTCTGATTGTTTTTTCACTTACCCGGTGAGGCGGGGGGGCAAACCCTGAGGGGGGCTCTCGCTTCTGGCGCCCACCCCCAGGGTGGCTAATGGCCACTCTATTGGATAGTGAACCCCCATCTCCCAGTCGCTCTATCGACTGATCTGCCTGCAGGCACAGGAATGAGGCTAAGCACTCAGACATCTCTTAGTGGGCAGCAGAGGGCACAGCCGCACAGCAGCCAGTCCTTTCAGCAGTCTTGGCAGCCACGGCAGGGCACGGAGGGGCTGCAGGGTGCTCATTTAACACAGCCAGGCTGCTCCGGGCACCTCCACCACTGACTCCAGGGACGGCACACTCAGTTGACGGCGCCCTCCCGCCGGGGGCAGCGGCACGGCCCCGGGTGACCAGGGGACATCCTGCTGGGAAAACACCTCTGCCAAGGGTGGCAGCACAGTCCTGAGGGCAGCAGGGCACTCCCTGGGCAGGTCACTCTCACCTGGGGAGGCTCCACGGCTCTGCCTGGTGGCCTCCTGGTGGGCTGTGCCTTCTGCACTCATCCTCTTCCCTTGCTTATCCAGCACAGCGTCTGCTCTCCCTGCTGCCTCCCCCAGTGCCCTGCTTTCTCTGTTAGCCTTGGTGGAGAGCCAGTGAATGCCCCATCCTTGGAAATATTCCAGCTCGGATGGGCTCTGAGCAACATAATGGAGTGAAAGATGCCTCTGCCCCCACCCCACAGGAGGCTCTGTGGTGTCAGCTACTGGAGTGGTCAGTGTCTCTTGTAGGATGCAATTCCCCCAGAGAGCAGAGAGAACACAAACACCACAGCTGGCAGGAACACCCTCCATGGAGATAGGAATATTCTGGATCAACAGGCTCAGGCTGCTGACTTTTGCCCCCTTGTAGATGGACACAAGTGTCTGAAGTTACTGAGAGCCAGGAGGCCCCACAGTGTCTCTGAGTCCCCTTGGTTCCCTGCGATCACACAGTGTCCCAGTGTCCCTTTGGTTCCATGAGGCCCCACAATGTCACAAGAATCCCGGGACACAACAAGGTTCTGGGGGATCCCAATGGATTGTTGGTTCCAACTGGCCTCACTGAGTCACAAGGGCCTCTGGATTCCTTGAGACTCCACAGTGCTACCGTGTCCCTTTGGTTCCACAAGCGACAGCTTCACAATGGTTCCTGAGCATCTTTAGGCACCAGAGTCTCAGAGCATCCCCTCAGTTCCATGAACTCCACAGTGTCACAATGTCCCCTTTGTTCCATTTAGTTCTGCAGTGTCACAAGGATTCCTGGAAAGAATGAGGCTCTGTGGTATCACAATGGATGGTTCCATGAAGTCCTAGAGTTTCACAGTCTCCTCTTGCTTCCATGGATTCTACAAGACCCTGGAGTGTCACAGGGCCCCTACAGTCCCATGAGTCTTCACAGTGTGACAATGTCCCCAGGAGACACTGCAGTGTGACAATGTCCCCAGGAGGCAGTGCAGTGTCACAGAGGAGCAGCACTGGAGTGGGCACAGCACCAGGGGAGGTTTGGCAGTGCTTCCATGTCTGTGACGCAACAGTGGGTGGCAACACCAACGTTCCCATCTCTAAGATAACACAGATGTTCAAGACCGAGCATTCCCCTGTCAGTGACACCCCAGTGGTGGCAACCTCAAAGTTCCCCTGTCTATGACATGACAGCAGTGGCAATACCAATGTGCCCCTGTCTATGACACAAAAGCAATTGCAAGCCCAGTGTTCCCCTCTCTGTGACACCACAGAGGTGGCACCCACAGCATTCTCCTCTTTATGACAGCACCACAGTGGCAAGCCCAACATTGCCCTCTCAGTGACACTGCAGGGGTGGCAGTCCCAAATGCTCCCCTGTGACACCACAGCAGTGACTCCCCCAACATTCCCCTCTCTGTGATACCACTGAGTTGGCAGTTCCAGCATTGACTTCTGTAGGACACCACAGGGGCAGCAGCCCCAAGATTACCCTGTCTTTGAGCCCACAAGGATGGCAGCCCCAACATTCCTCTCTCTATGATACCACAGCAGTGGGAGCCCCAGAATTCCCCTGTCTGTGGAACCCTAGCAGTGTAAGTCCCAACATTTCCCTCTCTGTGACATCATAGTTGTGGCAGCCCCAAGTCCCCCTCTCTGTGACACCAGAGCAGTGGAAGGCCCAGAGTTCCCTGTCTGTGACACCACAGCTTTGGCAGCCCCAACATTCTCCTCTCTATGACTCCACAGCAGAGGCAGCCCCCAGCCCCCAGCATTCTCATGTGTATGACACCATTGTGGTGGCAGCCACAACGTTCCTCTCTCTGTGACGCCTCAGTGGTGGCAGCCCCAGTTGTCCCTTCTATGACACTACAGCAGCAGCCACCCCAACATTCCCCTCTCCATGACACCTGAGCTGTGGCAGCCCCAGTGTTCCCCTCTCTGTGACACCACAGCTGTGGCAGTCCCGTTGTCCCGGTTTCTGTGACACCACAGCGGTTGCTGCCCGAACGTTCCCCTCTCTGTGACACTGCAGCTGTGGCAGCAGAACTAAAACAGAAGCAGCAGCCGTGGAAGAACAGGGGAGCAGGGGAGGAGCAGAGAAGGAGCAGTGGAACAGTGGTAGATGAGCAGTGTTGGAGCAGCAGTGGAGCACTGGTGGAGGAGCTGAGGAACCGTGCTGAAACTGCACCACACAGCTTTTGAACAGCAGTGGAGTGAGCATGGAAAAGGAGGAACAGTGGTGGCACAGGAACTACAGCCATGAAATTGTGGTGGCACAGGAGCTACAGCCATGGAACAGTGGTTACACAGGAACTACAGCCATGGAACAGTGGTGGCACAGGAACTACAGCCATGGAACAGTGGTGGCACAGGAACCGCAGCCATGGAACAGTGGTGGCACAGGAGCTACAGCCATGGAACAGTGGTGACACAGCCCCACAGCTGTGGAGCGGTGCCTGAGATGCCGAAGCTGTGGGACACAGAGCGGCTCCCAGCGCTGTGTCCTGCAGGAGCCGGTCCTGCACACACCAGAGCGATGCCCCTCTGGCTGAGCCAGAGCTGGGGACACAGGTAGGAATTGCTGCTGGGCTGTGCAAGGCGTGGATCGAGTGCAATTAATGGTGACCTGGGCATTTGATCCTGCTCATTGTGGCTGCTTTTGTGCAGTCAGGACCATTCCAGTTCATCTGAAGTCATGAGTCATGAACTCAGGAGAAACTTGGGACATAAGGAATCAAAGTGCCTTCTGTCCTGCTGTCTTGGTTTGAGAGACAGGTGCCTGCTAAGGAAGGCAGGAGCCTCCCATGAAATGGAGAATGTGAACCCTCCCCCTCTGAATTGCTATAATTTTAAATTAAGGGGCTCTCAGGCAAAAAATAAAAAGTATAGGAGCCGGAAATAACAGTTATTTAATAGGGAAGAAAATAAAAGGATAAAATCAACAATGCAGTACAGTCAAACAACACTGTCAGAGTCAGAACACAACCTGACACCCTGTTGGTCAGGCTGTTGGTAGCAATCCAATTGGAAATGTGGCTGCAGTCCTCCTGGAGTGGCAGGTGTGGTTCTGTTGGTGCAGGGGCTCCCGTAGAAAAGGGTGTAGTCTTTCTCTGAGGATCCAGTGGAGGAACAGGCAGCTGCTATTCCACTGGGAAATCCAGTGGAGAAGTTGTGCTGCTATTCCAGAATCTCCAGATTCTATCCAGTTAGGAATGCTTGGCTCTTCCCTCTGGGCAGAGAATCTCCCAATGGGATGCTGTAATTCTTATCAGCCATGCAGTGACATTCAATAGGCTGTTATCAGCAGATGCCTTCACCCCTGGAGGGAGGAGTGGTTGTGGAAGAGATAAGGAAAACTGCCATAGAGATGGCAAATAAAATCCATTTTGCCTTGCAATCTGGGACACCTGCAGAGGAAGACATCTTGGTAGAAGTTGAATGATTTCTGATTTGGGAACCAAAGAGGGTCAATTATTGGCCTGTGGTTTGTTCTCATCCAGAAAGATGTTCAAAAGTACTGCAATTTGGAAATAAAACCAGGAACGTGCTTCTTCATCTGGATATTGCATGTGGACTATAGAGCTATTTGTGGTCAATATGATAAGAAAACAACTGGAAATCTTTTCTTGATTTCACTCTTTCTTCCAGTCTCTGGGATTAGGCCTCCAACACTCCCTGCAGGTCTTCTTTCCATAATCTGCTCCCCCGGAGTTAGGATGTGACAAATCAGCAGTGGGAAGAGGGAGGACAATGGACCATTACAACTGCAAACTCTGGTTTTTATAGTCTTTGGATTTCCAGTGCTTAGAAATTGTCATGTTTTCAACTGTCTGAACATATCCCACATTTGTCACTTTTTCCGTGGCAGAAAACCTTCCTTTGGCCTTATTTAGGAACCGACCCTGGGAAACACATCAGTGCAGATGCTTTTTTGTTGGTTTCGCTAAGAGATGACAAGAAAATGAGCACACAGGGCACGGATGAGAGAAAGGGAAGAAACAGTTCCTTTCTTTTCTCTTCCTTGTGGAAACTCTCCTCTAGAGGTTGTGCTCCAGCCGGAGACTTCCTGGGCCAAGGGCTGTGGGAAGCAATTCAGCTGAGGCAGTTGAGGCATCTCCTCCCTGGTCTGTAGCCCTGGGGCTGGGAGGGGACACGGGTACCCCCCTTGCAGCCCTTGCAGCCCCTGGAATGGGGGATTCCTCCTGCCTCTGCCAGATGCTCCTGATCCTGGCGTTACCCCTGGCCTGGGTGCTCCTGCTCTGAGCTCCCTGCCATGGGCATTGCTGGTGCTGGAGGGCAGGAGGGAGGGATTCAGTGCAAACCTGGGAGGCGCCAGTGGGCTCAGAGGTGGCTGGAGGTGACAGTGACAGAGTGACGGGAGGTGCAGATGAACACAGGGGCAAGACAACACCCCAAAGAAAACCTCTTGGAAATTTGGGGGACTTTGAGTGTAAAATACACATGAACACAGACACACAGACAAAGAATACTGCAAAGCATTTCCCAGCTATCTTAGGTTGGACAGTTGGGGTGTATTCTATTCCTATCTGATGGGGCAGTTATCTTATGTTAATTGGGCAGTTTTCTTTATCTCTTTCACAACCCATCCTCCCTCCCAGGAGATATCTTTTGTTAATGGGCCATTGAGTGCCACTGCATGACTGATAAAATTCCATCATCCCATTGTGAGAAGCTCTGCCCAGAGGGAGGAGCCAAGCATTCCTACCTGGATATAATCAGAGGGCTGGAAGACCAGAGTCAGCCTTTTCCACTGGATTGCCAGAGGAAGACCAGGCCCAACACCACCACCACTGGATCTTCAGAGGAAAACCCCACTGTTCTGCAGGATCCCTGCCACTGCCACTGTGACCCACATGGTGTCAGGTCGTATTCTGAATCTGTCAGTGTTTTTTCTTTGTACTATTGTGTTTATATTTTAATTTTCCTGCTAAATAGCTGTTATTCCTATTCCCATATCTGTTTCCTTAGAGCCCCATAATTTCAAAATTATAACTGTTCGGAAGGAGGTTGTTTACATTTTCAGTTTCAAGGGAGGCTCTTGCCTTCCTTAGTAGATACCTGTCTATTCAAACCGAGACAATGCCCCAGGACACCCAGGCGGGTGAGGAGGAAGTCAGTGCCCCTTTCCCCCTTTCTCCTGCTCCATCTCCCAGCCCAGCACAGCCCCCAGCTGCAGGACAACCTCACTGCCAATGCCGTCCTGCCGGGGAAGCACTGGGGAGATCTCCTTCCCCTTCCTTTTGTCACAGAGGCAAATCTCATCCTCTCTTTGTCCTTCCTGCCCCAGACAAGGAGCTGAGGATGGAAACCAGGGCGGACAAATCCCCACAGCAGAACCTCGTGGAAGAGGCTGTTTTGCGCAGCTCCATGGCACAAGAATCCAATGGAGAGGAAAAGCCCTGGAGATCCCACAGGAAGAGGGGCTGCAAACCCAGCCCAGTGTGCTCTGAGGAGGAAAGACCCACCCTGGGCCAGGAAGGTGGACGGAACTTCAGCCAGAGCTCGGAGCTGGTGGTGCATGATCAGCTTCACAATGGGGAGAATCCCTACAAGTGCTTGGAGTGTGGGAAGAGCTTCAGGCAGAGCAGCACCCTGATCCGCCACCAGGTGATCCACACCGGGCAATGGCCCTACAAGTGTGAGGAATGTAAGAAGGGCTTTAGCTGCAGCTCAGAACGCATCAGGAACCAACGCATCCACACTGGGGAGAGGCCCTACGAGTGTTCCCATTGTGGGAAGAGGTTTCGGATCAGCTCCCATCTCCTCCTGCATGAGCGGATTCACACTGAGAGGAGGCCCTTCCACTGCCCTCAGTGCGGGGAGGGATTCCAACACAACTCCCACCTCAGCATCCACCAGCGCACCCACACCGGGGAGAGGCCCTACAAGTGTCCCCAGCGTGGGAAGAGCTTCTCAAACAGCTCTACCTTGTCCCGACACCAACGGAGGCATCAGTAAGGGAAGCCCTGCGTGTGCTCCAACTGCAGGAGGAGCTTTGTGCACTGGTGCAGCTTCATCCCCCATAGGAGGACCCACATTGGTCAGAACACTGGTGACCCACATTCCCAGTGATCCATGTTGGGAGGAGACCTGGCTGGTTATCCTTTTGGCCCTAATTTCCTTCTGATTTGTCTTTATCACTTAAAAACACCTGAAACAGGACTAAAATGAAAGTAATTGATCAAGGATGTCTGAAGTCCCACCATTTAACAGGTATTTGAGGTGGAATTTATGGTTTGTGAACATTTGTTCTGTAGGATTTGTGGGTTCTTGGGGGATTTCAGCAAGTGTTCTCCATATCTTTGCACTCCAGAATTCCAGATAGATTGGTCTGTCACCTCAAAATGATTCAATCCCATTGAAAACACCTCCATTTTACCCCAAAATTGACCAATCCATGTCAAAATGCCTTATTCCCACCTAGGAAAAATTCAGTCCCATGACAAATCTACTTGATTCCACAGTGTCCAGGGTGAGAGGGGGTTGGAAGGAGATTGGGAGAAGTGGCATCCAAATTTGAGGGTGTGGGATTGGAATTGTGTGGGGCTGGGTGTGTGGCCTGTATTTTGATAGTAAATAAAACTTCCAGAATGACTGATTTCTGTCCCATTCATTTTTTGTCAGTTCCAGTTTGTTTTTCAGAGTGCCACCTTCGCAGCTGTTTGTGTTTGTGCCCTTCTTTCTCTCCTGCCTTTCTTTGCCTGCTCTGTTTCTCTCTCAGTGTCTCTCTTGACCCAGGGCAGCTCCCACCAAAGACCCTGCCCTGATTTATTTCCCACTCCCGGAGCTACAACAACCACAGGTGAAGCTATGAAGGCTGGCAGTGAAATGTCACTGTAAGATCGTGCTCCACTTGGAGCATCTTTTCCTGCCTGGGAATGGGAATTCCAGCCCCTGGCAGTGTGTGCCATGGATCCCAGAGGGGCATTCCTGAGGCTCCCAGGCTGCTGCTCCTGCCGTGCCTCCCAAGGAGCTCTGCAGGGCCAGTGGACAAGGTCCAGCAGCTCTGTTGGTTCTGCAGTGCCACAAGGGCCCCTGGGTCCATGAGTGTCCTTACTGCCAACAGCGGTTCCTTGGTTCCCATGATGCCCTGCTGTGTCACCATGGATATTTGGTGCCATGAAGTTCTTCAGTGTCACAATGGCCTCCCTCGCTCCATGAGCTTCCGCAGTGTTACAATGTCTTCCTTGGATGGGCAGTGTTACCATGGTCCATTGGCTCCATGCAGCCCCGCTGGATCACCATGGACTCCTTGGTTCCACGAGGTTCTGGGGGTGTCTCCATTGTCTCCTGGGATCCACAGTGTCACCATGGACCACTGGATCCACGTGGCCCTGCTGTGTCACCATGGCCCCTTGGTTCCATGGGACCCCAGAGTCATAATTGACTCCTTGCTTCCACGTCACCTCCTCAGTGCCAAAATGGCCCCTTCGTTCCATGAGGAACAAAAAAGTTTTGTAGAAACTTTGAAAAATCAATACACCTGGGAACATCTGTTTGCATTCAAGAGAGAGGCAAAAGGTGAGGATGGCAGGAGCAGCTTCATCTGCAACAGAGATCCAGGGAAACGACAGGGACAGAGAATTCAGGTGCAACACTCAGAGAATTCTGCTCCCAGAGATCATTTCTGCTCACACTGTCCCTTGTAGAAAGGTGACATCATTCCAGGCAGCCTGGACTGAGCAGGTTGTTTCTGAGGTGGGTTTGTTTTTCAGGAAACCCACTCAGGGTTTTCCATTTGTTCTGGTTTGAAAGCAAAACCAGAGAGAGACTCGATGTCAGAAATACAATTTATTAGGAAAAAAAAAATCAAAAATCATGCAATAATACATAAGAAAAAACACTGATAAAGTCAGAGTATAACCTGTCACTCTCTTGGTCAGGGTGTTGATAGCAGTCCAGTTGGAATGGTGGCTGCAGTCCTCCTGGAGTGGCAGATGTGGTTATGTTGGAGCAGTGATCCTGTAGCAGGGTGTAGCTTACCTCTGAAGTTCCAGTGGAAATGGCAGCTGTTGCTGTGGGGAATCCAGTGGAAAGGCAGCTTGTTTTGTCCCAAAGCCCAGATAATATCCAGGGGGGCATGCTTAGCTCTTCCCCCCTGGGTGGAGCATCTCACAATGGGCTGATATCATTCTATGAGTCATGAGGTGGGTCCATTAAACAGAAATGGCTCCTGGAGGGCATTATCTCTGAGTCATGCAGAAAGGCATTGATAGGCCTATTAACAGGAGATAAGGAATAAAACAATACCCCTCCTGTTTCAACAGCTCTTGAGGATGGGAATAGAGTACATCTTTATATTGTAACCTAGGTCGTCTCTCACCAATGGAAGGGTGGGACCGAATAACTTCATATTTGGTGTCATTTTGTGCTCTGCTGGGAGTTTCCCGAGGGCTGGTAGTGCTGTTGGCTTCAGGAACAGTTTGGGTAATGGCTGTAGGACTGAGGGTTGGGTAAAAAACCAGAACAGTATTCTTGTATTTATAATCTTTTGTTACATGTCCAGTTTTCCTGCAGTTATAACAGTTTCCACTGCCTTTATTACATTCTGTATTGTGGGGAAGCACGTTTGCTGCAACCAGCATTTCAATTGCACCCTGGCTGGTGGCCTTGGCTAGGCTGGAGTCACGGTCTGAGACCGCTTGGAATATGCAAGCATCAACCATCTGAGCAATGGTAGGCTCAGGGTCAAGGGGGAGGCTGTGAAGAACCTTTCTGCAGTCAATACTGGCATTATAGAAAGCTAATTTGCTAATAAGATCATCCTGGACCTTTTGATCATCTACCTGTTTTTCCAGGGCTTTCATAAGGTGCTTTATGAACTTGATATAGTTCTCATCCGGGCCCTGGTGAATGTCAGTGAAGTCAGTGTGGGGTGTAGAATTATCAGGTGTTTGGAGGAGGGTGGACCATGCAGCGCCTTTGAGATCTTCCAGTATTGACTGGGGGAAGACTTCAGCCTGATACTGCAGTCTAGTATAGTCTCCTTCCCTGGTAATGCGGTCCATTGTGAGGTGTTGTCGCCCTTCTTCCTCAACATAACCTTTTGGTAACTCATGAACTTTTTTTATCCAAACTCCTTTCCAGAAAATAAATTCATCGGGTGACAATATCATTTTCATACACCGTTTTAAATTTTATGATACCATTGTGTGGGCAGTAAATAGCACGTCCAGCAAATTGTTAAAATAGGGAGAACCCCTCCCATAATCCTTGGCAGCCTTTACTAAGTCATTCATTTCCCTATGGAGGTAGGGAATCCAAGATTCAGGTGGCACCTGTGCAGTATAAGCAGGGGCCAAAACCTAAATGGGAATCTATTCCCTACGGATTCCCAGGGGCCAAAGCCTAAATGGGAATCTATTCCCTATGGATTCCCATTTAGGGTTTGGCCCCTGCTTATACTGCACACCACCTGAATCTTGGATATCACCTCCCGGTCCCCCTCCTTTGCAGCTTTTCTCCGCATCCTCTGCCAAGAATCCTTGGGCTCATCCTCACTCTCAGATAAGCTATCACTCTTTTCCTCTGTAGAGGAGGCAGGTCTGCTGGCAGAGGCGCAGGCCTTTCTGCTGACCGGCAATGCCTGGCGTTGAAGGCCTTTGGTAGCCCAAATGGCTTCCTTCCAGTTGGCCCCATGTCCGGTTCCAGTGATGTGGGAACTGGAAGAAGCTGGACTGGAGAAGGGGTCTGGAAGTGGAGAGGTGGAGCCTGCGCCGGGGAGGAGCTTTCTGATGACAGGGGAGGGACCCAATGCAGCAGTGGAATTCAACATTAAGGTGAGACCCGTCACAGAGGAGGCACCTGAAGCAAAGGTGGGAAATGGGGATGAAGGTGGGAGGGAATCTAAAATGGCGGTCTCTCTAACAGGAGTATTGCCGTCTTGTGATTTATAGGAAGGAGGATTAGAACTAGGGAATGAAGGAATGTGGGTGAGGGAATATCTCAAGGCAGTATGGCCACTACCACCCTGAGGAGAGGACAGAAAAGGAGGGGAGATGGCAGACAGCAGATGGCTTGTCTGTGCCAAAGGGCGGGCGCCATCTCCCATCCTGTTCTCAGGGAACCTGGGTTCGGGAACGTGAAGGGCGGGTTGAATAAACCAGGGCAAAGGGTTGGAACCATGAACTCCTTAAATGATCCTATAAATTGAATGAAACAACAGATAAAATTTCCCAACTTTTAAAACCCCTTGTGTTTGTAAAATATAAAACTTTTCCCCGACAGCATCCCAAAACGATAACTGATAGACAGAATCAACAGAGATATCAGGAAGCTCCTCAAATAACCATGAACAATCCCTTTTAAACTCCCTTCAGAAATATAACTCCCCACTAAATTTAAAACTCTCCAAAACTTAACAAAAACATCCTTTTCAGCTTGGGAATGAGTATTTCCTGTAGCTGCCCCCAATGGAAGAGGGAATGCACACCCACAGGAACAGAAAATCAGATGCCCAAACCCCTGGGAACTCTCTGCCACTCAGTCACTCACTCTCAGTCTCACAGGCACAATCTCCAGCCAACGTGGGGCTTGTGGGGAGCACCAGAGACAGCTTTCCCTTGCTTGTCCCCACCTGGCATCACTGCCTGCAGGGTTCTGTTCTAGCTGGAACCTGGGGACACTTTCTCAGTTGTGTCCCTGACAGGGATCTCTTCAAAGTACAAGAAACTTCAGGGTTTCAACAGAACTGAGTTCTTGAGGGTTCTGTGACATCACTGAGGGGATGGTGACATCACAGAGCTGGCTGTAACATCCCAGAGATGGCTGTGACATCCCAGAGTAGGATGTGAGGCCATAGAGCAGAGTCTGCCATGAGAGAGGGTGGCTCTGTGGCATCAGGGAGTGGGTTGTGACATCACCGGGTAGCTGTGTAACATCACAGAGAAGGCTGTGACATCACAGAACAGATTGTGACATCAGAGGGTGACTTTGTGACATCAGACTTCTGTGGCATCACAGCACTGCTGTATGACATCACAAGGGGACATAGAGTTGGTTCTGTGACATCACAGGGTCAGTGTGACATCACAGGGTCAGTGTGACATCACAAGGGCTGTGTGACATCACAGATGGCTGTGTGACATCACAGGGTCAGTGCGACATCACAGGGGCTGTGTGACATCACAGGGGCTGTGTGAGGTCACTGGGAAGGTCACTCTGCCCCGGCTCCCCATCACAGCTCCCCCCAGAGCAGTCCAACCCTGCTCGTGCACAGCAGGGTCCCCTGTCCCCCCGGGTCCCCCCGCCTCCGGCCCCGCAGCCTCCCCCAGAGGATGTTCCACGAGATCGACCCCAGAGCCTGACACGGGGATGGGGGGCCGGGGCCCTGGGGGTGGCACAGGGGGACAGGGACCCCCCGGCAGGGTCCCTGTGTCCCCCAGAGCCAGAGCCTGGGCCAGGGCTCCTTCACCCTGTTACGAACGAGGCCTTGAGAGAGCTGAAAAAATCCCCAGCAAGGGAGCAGCAAAAACCAGATTTAATATCAAGGGACAGCAGCACAAAGTTCCTTGGCAAGAGTCACTCTGCTCCTGACTGGACACTTCAGGCACACCAGGGAAACAAAGCAGCAACAAAACCAAACAGAATCCAGGCAATCAAACCAGAAATTAACCCAGAACTGTCCCTCTGTGTGTGTGTGTGTGACACAAGGACAGTGAGGGCAAGGATCAAAGGAATATGGCCTAAAAGCTTAACAGAGCTCAAACTTAACAGTTCTTAACTTATATCTTAACCTTAACTGATACTTTCAACTTCACAATTTAGCAAAAGAGCAGAGCGTAACAGCATTCAACCTAAATAAAACCTTTTGACTTTGCAATTTTACAAAGGAATAAAACTTTACAATATTTTGATTAGTTTATAACTTACACTAAAGGTAGCAACTTAGCAAAAGAACACCTTAGCAAAAGAACAACTCTTAGCAGCAATTAACTTCACTTAGGCCTTGTGATTTAACCTTTCCTACAGGCCTGACTGACTCAGCTATCCAAGGCGCTCAAACTCCTCAGAGAGCAGCATTTCTGCCACATTTCCCCAGCACAGGCACTCCTGTGGGCACACAGACACAAAGAGTCAGTGCAAGGCACCTGTGAGCAATACCCCTGAGGGCACGGAATGCTCACTGAGGATGCTTTGGCATCTTCCCAGTGGGCAGAGTGCTGAGCCTGGAGGAGGGGGGGGATCGGCCCAGGCTCTGTCATTGTTCAGGATCCCCGAGTGCAGCAAACGGGAGAGTTCCCGGCTGGGAAAGGCCCCACTCAGAGGGAGTGGCTGGCCCAGGAGAGCTCCAAGGGCTCCTTTTGGAGCGCTGTGTGCAGGGCCCCAAGAGAGGGGCTTCAGTCCCAGCAATGGTTCATCCTGGCCGCACTTGGCATCAACAGCTTTCTTTGGCAGTGTGAGAACAGGGATGTTGTGCCACGGAGGGAACAAAAACAGTTCCCAGGGCTGCTGCTAAAGGAACCAGGAGCTGGTTGGGCAGCAGCAGTGGCTGGAGCAGTGTTTGTGATGAGCTGCAGAGGAGCTGAGCCCAGGGGCTGTTGGCCAAGGCCGAGGCCCAAGGAGCATTTCTCAGCTGTCAGGGCGGCCTGAGAAGGGGAGGGGGGAATGCAGCAGCACAGGCCCATGGAACCAAGGGACCATTGTGACACTGTGGAGCCTTGTGACACCAAGGGACCATTGTGACACTGTGGGACCCTGTGACACCAAGGGACCATTGTGACACTGTGGGGCCTCATGGAATCATGGAGAGCACTGTGACATTGCTGGGCCTCATGGATCCAAGGGGACTGTACTGACGCTGTGTGGCTCCATGGAATGTAGGGATCATTGTGACACTGAGAGGCCTCATCAAAACAAGGGGCCATTGTGACAGCATGGGGCTGCATGGAACCATGGAGACCATTCGGACACTTTGGGGTGTTATGGAACCAAGGGGCCATGGTGACACTCAGGGGCACCATGGAAACACAGAGACCATTGTGACACTCAGGGGACTCATGGAAACATAGAGACCATTGTGACGCTGTGAGGCCTCATAGAATCAGTGAGACCATTGTGATCCTGGGAGGACCATTGTGATATTGTGGAGCCTCATGAAACCAAGAGGCCTTTGTGACACTGCAGGGCTGCATGGAACCAAAGGTCCATTGTGACACTGCAGGGCCTCCTGCCATCAGTGGTCCATTGTGACATTGGGCAACCAAAGGAGACCATTGTGACACTGCAGGGCTGCATGGAACCAAAGCTCCAGGGTGACACAGAGTGGCCTCCTGTCATCAGTGGTCCATAGTGACACTGTGGAGCCAAAGGAGACCATTGTGACACAGCAAAACCCCAGGGTCCAAAGGTCCATTGTGACATTCCAGACCTCATGGCACAGAGGAGTCCTGTGACATTGTGGGGCCTGGGGAGCCACAGAGACCATTGTGACACTGCAAGGGCTCATGGAATCCTTGGGACCATTGTGACACTGCAGGGCCTTATGACACCTGGGGGCCACTGTGACATTGTGGGACCCAATGGAACCTAGGGGCCAGTGTGACACTGCAAGTCTTCTTGTAATCAAGGGGCCATTGTGACACTGCTGGAACCCATGGAATCAAGTCACCATTATGACACTGCGGGGCCCCATGGATCCAAGGAACCATTGTGACAATATGGAGCCCCACAAAACCAAGGGAACACAGAACAAGTCTGGCTGCTTTGGCCTCCCATAGACTGCCTGACTGGTCCAGCTGACCTGTGCATGTTGAGGGTCACTTCTCATCTGCTGCTGAAACACTGAGGCTCTGTGTTTTCCTTCCCAATGGAAAAGAACTGTCCTTCTGCTCCAGGCGCCCATGGCCAGAATTGGGATTTCACCTCCAAAGGTCCTTGTATCCAGGGATTCTTCCAATAGGAATATTGCCAGGGCAAGTCTGGCAGGCAGTGGTTTCACAAGGGCCACCTCTCATCCGTCCCCAAAACATTGGGAAAGGCTCCATGCTCTCCTTCCTAAGGAAAGAACTGTCCTGCTTCTCCAGGTGCCCATGGCTGAGATTGGGTTTCCACCTCCAAAATTCCCTAAATCCAAACTCTGCAATTACTGACAAGTCTAGCTGGCCTTGGCCTGCTGAGGCTCTCACTTGCCTTCCAAACCTTGAGGCTCTGTGCTTTCCTTCCCATGGAAAAGGACTGTCCTTCTCAGCCAGGTGCCCATGGCCACAATTGGGATTTCACCTCCAACACTGCCTGTTGTGACAGACTGGAGGAGATCGTCTGCTCTAAACATTTTGTGTGTGGGGGGGAGGAAGGGGCAGGTCCAGCCTTGCCCTGCCCTGTAAGCACAGCCCTTCCCTGCCCTGTGACCCCAAGGGGCCTCCAGTGGGTTTACGGTTTCTACCTGAACCGCGGCACACTGAACCCCCAGCACCGCCGTTCCACCCTGGGCACTGGGGCCCTCTTGGCTCTACTCAGTGCTGCTGCTGTACTCGGGGCACCCCAAACCCTACTAGGGACCCGTGTCCCCGCACTCCAGGGATTGTGTGCGACTCACACTGCCCTGATCCTCCACGCACCAGGAACTCCGTTTGGGGTTTGTGTGCCAATTCACCAATTCATCTGCCACCTTTACTCGAGTTTAGTGCACAGGAAAAACACCAAGCAGATATTCGTAAGAGGTCAAAATGACACAAAATTTTACTGGCAAAGTGCAAAAAATCAAGAACTTTGGAAGAGGATTTAACGCAACATCAAATTACACATAAAACACTTATAATAGCAGTAACTTCATTAACTTAGCCCATTTATCCTGGAAACATTAAAACACGCAAGCTGTTAGGGTATCCAAAAATGTTCCATATAAAGAGCATTAGAAGGAGAAGAAAGAGAGAGAGACAGAAAGACAAAAGCTCTATAGAAAGACACACATATGACTAACAGCTCCTAGGGTTCCAGTGTGGGTGCGACACAAACCCCAGGAGAAGGCAGAGTCCATACCAGGGGCTCACCTTGTGCTCTATGTTTTTAAGCCCCCGGGCCCTTGTGAGCCTCCCCCAGGTGGGATTTCTGATCACACAGGCAATCAGGGCTGGGTTAGCACTGTACCCACTGTGTGACTGATTGACAGCTCATCCCAGGGTGTCTCAGGACATTGATCTCATCCAGCCTCTGACAGTGACCATGGTGACACAGGGGAACCTCAAGGAACCGTGGGTCAGTTGTGACAATGTGGGTCCAAGGACACCACAGGAGATGTCATAGACAGGTAGAATAATGATAAAAGAAAAGCCTTTTGAAATGAAGCCTTGTTCAGCCATATCAATAGCTGGCCTATCATCTCTTCTGTGTGCAACTAAGCAATTACAAGTTCCCATGTGAAGCTATTTTGAGAATGAGACTTTGTGACCATTCTATTCTGAGGGTGAAAAACAAATGCACCTGCAATAACAAGTAATTTGTCCCATGAGAATCAGTGAAGAGGTAAACAATACAATAGAGAGATTTGATGCACAAGTAAAATCTATTTTATTAACCAATAATCAACTAACTGATAAGAAATCTTTGAATGAACTAAAGGTGCACACAAGGTCTGTTACACTGTGTAAAATGAGTTGTATGAATAAAGACTAAAGAGTTCTTCTCCATCTTAGCTTAGTCCTTTGGAATTTCAGTTCCCCCCTTCTTGACGGCTTTGGGTTCTCCCTTCTTTGGAGCTTTGGGTTCCGCCTTCTTTGGGTCTTTGTCTTCCTTCTTCTCTGAGATTTTGGTTTCCTTCCTCTCTGATACTTTGGTGTCCTTCTTCTGTGATGCTTTGATTTTCTTCCCCTCTGATGCTTTGCTTTCCTTCTTCTCTGGGATTTTGATTTCCTTCCTCTCTGGGATTTTGGTTTCCTTTTTTGGGATTTTGGTTTCCTTATTCTCTCGGGTCTTGGTTTTCCCCTTTGCTGGTATTGGAGGTTGCTTGCCAACAGAGACACTCTTCTTTTCCTTCTTCTGCCTCTCTTCCTCCTTCCTCCTCTCTTCCTCCTCTAAGGCTTTTGCCTCCTCCTGCTCAAGCTTTTGAGCTGGCTCCTTCAGCTCCCTTCTGCAGACAAAACAGAAAACATGGCTGAGAGTCCCACCAGAACCTTGGGCTCCCTAGTCCTGACTGGCCCTGCACTTCATTCCTTGACCCTGAGGCCATTTCCGTGAATTCTCCTCAACCCACAGAGGTTGGGAACATCCCAAGTGAGGGCATGGGTGGAAGGGGACCTCCAGGACCAGCCAAACCTGAGCTTTGCCATCATAAGGTTTTGACTGTGCCAGCTCCCTCTGAAGGCACAGCCAGACCCCTCCAGCCCCTGCCAAAGGCAGATCCAGCAGCTCTCTGCGCTGGTGCCTGGAAACGCCCTTTGTCTCTTGGCTTCCCAGTTTAAAGCAGAGCACAGATTGCTGACATCTGCTTAGCTCTCCTACAGTTCTTACTCAGCTCATTCAGCCCCCTTCTCCCTGGGCATAGCTGAAGCATGATTTTAAAGAGTTCAGATTTCAGCTGAGAGTTAGAAGCAATTCCCATTGATCACGATGTAGGTTAGATAGGTGTCGGAGAATGACTTAAAGAAAAGGCCATGAGACATACAATTGAGAGAAAAGTATAGGGGAAAAGTAAAGCAGTTTCTAACAGTTCTCAGCCTTCTGATTTGTATAAACAATTAGACTCTCTCAGGCATCATTCTATAAACAATGGAGTTCTCAGATTGTCTTCCCATAATAAGCAGAACACCGTCTCTGGGAAGGCCTGCCATCCTGAGAACAGATGTAGAAGTTTTGGGAACACTGGTTTCTGTTTTAGTTTCTGGTTTCTGTTTTGGTTACTGTTTTTAATAAACAATTGTAGGTATTCTAAAACAAGAGGAGTGGTTAGAAGTTTCTTTGTTAGCCTATCACGAATCTGGGTTACAGAATATTCATGGCGTTCGTTAGCACTGTTATTTAAGGTGATTGATTGATCAATAAAGTTGGAGTTCGATGCATTACCAGGATGGTCGTTCTCCCCTTCAATATATGGTGACCTCCGACCGTGATAGCGAACACCACGGGGAAGCGAACGCCACGCGAAGTGAAGCCAGGTTCGGGTTCAGTAAGATCGAAACTGCAGCCGGAACGGCGAAGAAGCGCGGAAGACAAAGCGGAGGGTAACCCGCCGGCCCGCGCCGCACTGCGAGCGACTATACAGATAGGCTCGTCCGAGACATGCGGCCGCGACCTTGATTTGAAGAGCTGCAACGTGTGCACATAGGTATGGAAAGGCAAGCCGCATATGAACTTTTTATTACCCTTTTGCAAAAACGGCAAATTAAGGGAATAGATTTACAGAAAGGGTTACCAGGCCTTTTAGCTTATGGCCTAGAAAGGGGGATCTTTATAAATCCTCACACAGTTCACGAATTGTCTGAGTGGCGTAAATTTGGTGATTTATTGTGGCAGGCTACGTTAGATGATGATAAAACTGCTAAGAAGTGGGGTAAATTATGGCGGGTCATTAACACTGAGCTTTTGCAAATTCAAGCTGAAAAAAGGGCTGCTTATCAAGCCACTGCTGCCCAGGATCGTAACAAACACTACAATCAAGATAGGGAATTTGATAAGAACGCGGGAACTCCTCTTGGCCCCGCGACGCGGACAGTTTTATTACCTGCTTCGCCGCCTCCCTCGGAAAGCCAGGCTATGAGTCATACTATGAGCCAGGCGCAGACCGCCTCGCTGCCCGCCGTGCAGCCCCCCTTAACGGGCCAGGCTACAAGCCCGGCTACGAGCCAGCCTACAAACCAGGCTACGCAGACTGCTTTAGTACCCGCTTCGCAGCCCCCCCTAACGAGCCAAGCTCCGCGGGGTGCCTTGTTGTCTGCTTTGCCGCAGGCTACACAGAGCACCTCTGACTCTCCCGTACCTGCTGCGTCTCAGCAGCTGGGGCCAGATACGTGTACTCTGTTCCCGAGAAGCAATCAGCCGGTCCCTGGGTCGGAAATCGGCTTGGCGGCAGCGATTGCGAGGGAAAGACGGGACGCGTGGGCTGCCCTGGCCAAAGATGCAATTGACAAGGGAGATCAGGAGCTGATAAGTTCGGCTCGAGAACTGGCTTGTCCGGTTGTCTTTAACCCCCAGCCTGGAGGAGGTTTTCAAGCCACAATTAGCGCTCTTGACTGGAAGCTGTTATCTCAGTTGCGAGCTACTGTTAGTCAGTTTGGCTTTAAGAGTGAACCAGCTAAGCAAATGCTCGATTATATTTTTAACACCAGTATCCTCATCGTTAATGATTGTCTTGGCATAGTTAAATTAATCTTTACCCACCATCAACAATTGCTGTTTAATGATTATTGGCGGATACTTGTCAGTGAGTGTGTGGTACTTCAAAGACAGTCAGGTGACCCCTTGCATGGTATCACTATAAATGAGCTTATGGGTCTGGGACGTTTCCATCGTACTGATGCACAAGCTTTAATAGGTCCGGAAAAGTGCCGGGAGGCAATGCGGTTAGTCAGACTCGCAATAGACATGGTGAAGGAACCGGGAGAGATACCAGTGTCTATAGGAATTAAGCAAGGCGGAGATGAGTCATTTGGCGTTTTTGTTGATAAAGCTGCTGCTGCAATTGAAAGAGCTGGCGTGCCAGAATATTTGCGCAGGGTCCTACTCAGGCAGTGTGTCCTTCAAAATTGTAATTCTGCTACTAGAAACATACTTAATGCTTTAGGTGCAGATTGGACTGTAGAGGAAGCATTAGAGAGGATGGCTCTTATTCCTACCGGGCAGCAGGCTTTTGTGGTAGATGCACTCAAACAGATAGGAACAGGTTTGCAAGAACAGGCAAAGTCCTCTCAGAGTCAGGTGTTAGCCGCTTTTGCACCTCTTCAAGCGTCCGCTGCGTTTGCAGCATCAAATAAAGAGGGCCGCACGAAATGCTGCGAAGGCACGGGCCACTTGCGCCGGGAATGCCAAGCACCTTCAGAAGCCATCGCTGCATCATCGCTACCTTTTCCTGCCTTCAACCCGACACCACAGGGAGTCACCGCGGGCGAAGCAGAACCGCCGCGAAGGGAGTGACCCGCAATGCAGAGCAGATATGAATTAGTAGAAGGATTTAACAGGACTTTGGACTTATAGTTACGGTAAAGGGATTTTCCATATGGTTTACGGATTAACGGAAATGTGTGAATTCGGTGATTCATGGCGCTTGCGGTGCTGTGCTACTCCGAACTCGGCACGGGCGCGCCGCCACGGCGAGCAGTCGCGGGGAGCGACCGCCTGAATTGCTGCGCAGGCAGCGGCGGGGAGAGCGGAGCCGCCGCGCGGAAGGAGCCGCCGCCGCGGGAGCCGCGCCGGGAGCGACCGAAGAGCGCCGCGGGGGGAGCGAAGGAGCCGCGCCACCGCGGGGGGAGCCACGCGTGCAGCGGTGCCTGCAGCAGTCAGCCGGCAAACAATGAGTAAACAAAGAGCCCAGCGCGGGGGGGGAGTTTTCGCCCGCTCCGACATACGCGCCGCGGGACCAGAGCGCTTTTTCAAGCGGGAGCGTTTCTCCCTCCCCCCACAGCCGATAAAAGCTACAGTTTAAGACCTAACAGCCGTAATAAAGGTGAACTTTTGCCAACAAAAGGGAAAGATCTCTGCTGAAATTGAGAGACCAGTGATGGTAATCAACCGAAGGTAAAGAGACTTTTATTCTTCCCAGCACAGACTGTGGGGGACAGATCAGTGTAGTGAATGCGGGAGTCAAATTTCGGCCGACTTGGCTCGGCATTGGTTATGCTGTCTTGGAAACATCTGTATTACCAGAGACTTTGAACATCAGAAGCCCAGATGGCTGGGCCGGTGGAACATTAGACTTTAAAGCTGTGTTTTGAAAAGTTTAAAAATGTTGAGATGTGTTGGATTGATTGTATGAGTGAGATGTTGTGAGTGTGTTTTTGGTATAAAAATGCTATAGCAAACACGTGAAGAAAGTTATTTTAGCTTAATATTTTAGAATCAGGCCTGTAAGTAAGTTATAGTAAATGCTATATTTTATTTCTATAGTAGGTTTTATCTGTTATTAAGTAGTTTAAGTTAAGTTATCAATTAAGTGCCATTAAATGTTAAGGTTAAAATTGTTGAGCTTGTTTTCGGTTGGGTTCGAGGTCTGCTAAGTTTAAATTATATATAGGTTTGAGTTGTGTGAGATTTAAAGAAAATTGAATTTTGTTAAGTATTATTAAGTAAGTTAAGTTAGATTCTGTTAAGTTTGAATTAGATTTAAGTGATTTTACATGATTTGCAAATAAGTCTGTTAAGTTAAATATTTTAAGTGCCTTAAATGCATACTATCTTTTCACCAGTCCAAATTAACAAAGGACTGAGAATCTCCCAGTTGATGCCATTTGAGCCAAATGACTAAAGGATTACAAACTGAAAACTGACTTTGAACATTTCTGGGAAGCTCATGAAAAAAGGTGGATGTGATAACTTCAAGGACAGAAAGAATCATTTTCAGGCTTGTTTACATCTCTCCAGGTTGCATGAATGAAAACAGCTAACAGCTTTCTTTTCTTAGTCCAATTACCACATGTTCGGCAATGCCTGATAAGGCCGTAACACGCCGTTGCCGGACGACCTGGGAATATAATTGGGAGCAGGCACTACGGAATGAGACAGAGCTAAACACTGCTTCAGCTTCAGACCTTTATAAATCTCATGAGCAAAAATCTTAGCTTATTATCAGTGGGAGGTACAGTGTATTTTGAAAAGGGGTTAAAGCTCAAAGTACATCATATATAGCCTCAATAAGATGTAGAAAACTGGTGCCTTTAACACAACATTCTGTTGTAGGCCCTATAAGAAGAGATCCCAATCAAGCATTAAATAATTGCAGTTCAGCTTTGATTACTCTAATTTCCAAAGGATGAGTCAGCATAAACAGATATGGGCTACTCTGGATTCATCTCTAAACCTGGAAATAGTGTCTAAACAGCTTTATAACCAGTGTAAAGGCTCTACTATTATGACACCTAGGAAATTACCCACAGGGATATTTTTAATTTGTGAAGATAGAGCCTGGAATGGAATACCAGCCCAGGCGCAGGGTGGAATTGTTATTTAAGCAAGTTATCATTATTCCACCTCTGAGCACTGGTTCTGATCCTTCTCCGCAGGATCACATTTCTGACACTGAGTGTCCTGTTTATCCTCAGGCCTTTGGTGCAGCTGAGCCCTGGCAGAGCGGGGTCTGCACTTCTCTTGACATCTGGTAATGCCTCCTCCACAAGAGTTTCTATGAGGAAAAACTTCACCATTATCTTACCTTGTTGCATTCAAAAAATAGTAAGATAATAGAAAAAACCTGCAAACTAACCTCCTTTCTTAAAAAAGAAAAAAAACAGGGGAAATGTCGGAGAATGACTTAAAGAAAAGGCCATGAGACATACAATTGAGAGAAAAGTATAGGGGAAAAGTAAAGCAGTTTCTAACAGTTCTCAGCCTTCTGATTTGTATAAACAATTAGACTCTCTCAGGCATCATTCTATAAACAATGGAGTTCTCAGATTGTCTTCCCATAATAAGCAGAACACCGTCTCTGGGAAGGCCTGCCATCCTGAGAACAGATGTAGAAGTTTTGAGAACACTGGTTTCTGTTTTAGTTTCTGGTTTCTGTTTTGGTTTCTGTTTTTAATAAACAATTGTAGGTATTCTAAAACAAGAGGAGTGGTTAGAAGTTTCTTTGTTAGCCTATCACGAATCTGGGTTACAGAATATTCATGGCGTTCATTAGCACTGTTATTTAAGGTGATTGATTGATCAATAAAGTTGGAGTTCGATGCATTACCAGGATGGTCGTTCTCGCCTTCACTTCAATAGATAGGCAGACCATAGGTTAATGATTATGAGATGCTTAAGCTGGAGCTGATTGTTCTATTGTTTACCATTAGGAGCTTCTTTCTAGAAGGAAGTGGAGGAAGTGAACTGTTATAAGAACATCTTGAAACCAGTAGAACAATGGTTAGCACCTGGGCTTGATGTCAATCAATCACTAAGTTGGGGACCTTGGATAGTGCCAGAGGGTCACAGAGACCTGATGAAGACATTCCTGACTTCATCCCTTAAGACCACTGACCCAATTCGAGACCACCAACCCAATTCAAGGGAAGAACTGCACAGGAGTGAAGGACCAATGACCTCATTTGAATACAGAGCAGGGATGGGAGGTGCTGGGGTTGTGCAGATGTATTTTATGTAAGATCTTGGGAAATAAAGAGAGGGCAAAGAACCTTGGACAGCGCGGTCATGCCTTTTAGGGACGGCTCTAGTGCCGCCCGCCGGTGTTAATAAACATCCCACTGCCTAACTTTAATTAGTTAGAGAGTCTCTGTCCGTGATCTTTGGTTTTAACGACTCCTAGCCTGCTCCTTCATGAGAACAATCCTATCAGTCAGAAAGCAAAGGCTGCAGGAACCCCTCTCCTGCAAGACAGGCTCGTGTCAGGCAGATTTCCTGCTGGAACCCAGTTGGGACCAAGCACCAAGCAAACCAGTGCTGGCTGCCATGGAAACCATTGGAAGCAGCCTCGTCCGTCTCCTCCCCATGAAACCAACTTCACTCTGGCCTGAAGAAGTCCTGATGCACAGGCTTGCTTTAAGCACCTCCACTCCCAGCTCCACCCTTGGCCTGTGTGTCCTGAGCTGGGCTGCCTTGCTGGAGCTGAGCTTCTCCTGTGCTTGCCTACAGCTGCAGCTGCAGGGGAGCCCAAAGGACAGGAGCTTTTCTGGCTGCTCTGCCACCATAAGGAGAACCCTGGCAGATCAGCAGTGCAAGGACTTCATCTGTGGCAGGAGCAGGACCCAAAGCAAGGTTTGCTCTGTGCCCCACGCCTGCCCATACCACAATCCCACTGTTCTGGTGAAGAAGGCAGATGATGAAGAAGATGCCACTCAACACCATGGACTTCAAGACACCTCTAGATGCGGTGCCAAGGCAAGCCCAGAGCCCAGCTCCCCACAGACAGCAGCTAAGCCAGGAGGGCTCAGCACTCAAATAGAGAAGAAGATGTTCTGTCTCAACAGAAGAAGGTCCTTCCTCTCTTGGCAGCCAGGGAGCTCAGAGTGGCCATCCCTGTGTTGCTGCTGGCCTTTGCTCTGCAGCTCCTCTGAGCTCAGAGGCCTTGGAGCAGGGAAGCCCTGCAGGGACAATAACCCATGGCAGAGCAGGAACCCATGGAAGGCTGACTCCCCTGTCCCTGAGAAGGGCCTGAGAGCCACAGCTGATCTCCTGGGGGCTCAGGGAGGAGCTGACACGTGAGGCCTCCCTGGGCACCAGCACCTCGGAGGTGGAGCCTGCCTCCATGTGGCACAGCTCCGGGACATTGCAGGTGGTGTTGAGGTGGGCAGAGAAGGTGGAGGAGACCTGCTGGCTCTCTCCTGGCTGCAGCACACCTGCCAGTGGCAGGATATTGAAAGCCTGGATGGAAGACAGGAGAGATTGAGGTGTTGCGCATGGAAATGGATCCAATGGAGCATCTTGGAGCAAAGTGCAGCTGTAGCCAGAGGGGCCTATTCCCCAAACACTGTCAGAATCACCCTCACCTCATCCTGCATCCATGCCATTGACCAGTGCAGGGACCATGGGGAAAATCTTCTCCCATACTCACAGCTCAATGCATTAATTAGTACATTACATGAAAGTGAACTAGGATGTCTCCTGGCAGTAGAAATTCTCTCTGATGCCCAACTTGCCTTTAAAAAGTTTAAAACTACCTGCTTTTAGAAAAGGAGGAGACTCAGAGTGAGAGCTCTTGGAGCTGAGGGAAGGAGTCCAGCCCAGCTCATCTGACTCCTGAGGCTCTTCCCCTCTCTCTCTGATTTAAATGCTTCTTTCTCAAGGTGCTACAGCAAAAGCTCCTGCAAAAATTTCCTGTGGAGCACCTGAGGAGTTCCAGGGGCAGCAGTGCCCTCCACAGGTGCTGCACAGCGTCGTTGGGCAGCCCTGCAATGTGTCCTGCACGGCCTCTCCAACAAGCAGCTGCTCCAGCAGCACTTTGTGATGGGCCTGCAGGGATGGGAGGCCCCTCTGTGGCCAATGCTGAGGGCCCCCAGTGGCACTGGCAGCTCCAGCCCTGCTTGCCGCACTGACAATGGGCAAGGGAGACAGATTCCCTCTTGCCTTCTCTGCTCCCAGGGCAGTGTGTGCCACGTCCAGGGAGCACCTGAATCCCTCCAAGCCTCGAGGCAGGTGAGGGTGCTCAGGAGTTGGTGCTGGCACCCAAAAAAACAAGCCATTTTTTATGCTGGGAAGAAGAGACAGCCCCTCTGCAAAGTCTCCCTTTGTCAGACAGCTCCAGGGCCAGCAGTGCAATAGCAGCTCTGGGTGAAAGCAGAGCCCTGCAAACAGGGAGTCTGGCTGCTTTGGGAAGAGGCACCATGGAGATCAGGATCATCCCAGCTTGCTCTGGGAGGGAAGCTGGAGGTGTTACCATGATGATGCAGAGAAAAGCCTCATCTTACATTGGGAAGGAAACAAGGCAAAAAATCCCACACTCAGCACAGGCCTGTAGGATCTGAGCCAGCTTCTCCAAGGAAAACTCTCCTATTTCTCCTTCCCCCTCAGCCCATGTCCAGCCACTGGCCCTGCTGCCGAGCCCACTGTCAGGGCACAGCACAGCAGGGCAGCAAAAAGGGAGCTCAGCATGAGCAGGACTTGGTGCTGGCAGGCTGGGGAGGCAAAGCAAGCAGTAGGTGTACAAGAAAATCTACCTCTGCTCCTGAAGAGTGGGTAAAATCCTGCACTTCTTTCAGGGCTCTGGCTGCCTCCTCCTTTCCAGTCCTGAAGTGCCTCCATCGAGTTGCTGCACAATCCAGACTGGTTCTCCTCTCCTTCGGTGGCTGGGGTATGAATTTAGGTGGGTGGAGCTCATCTCTGGAAAATAAATAACTATGAACAGGGACCTGCAGTTGGAGGGAGGGAGGGAGGGAGGGACACCTGCACGAGCAGCTCCTGGCCAGGATGCAGCCCCTGGGTGGGTGCTGGCACGTTGAACTGAGAAATGGTTTGATCCAGCCCTTCCCAATCCAGGCTGGGGCAGGTCTGTTCTAAAGGCAGCCCAGGGATGGCACTGAGGTGCTGCAGCAGCTGTACCTGTTTGCATTGAGCAACTACAGAGGACAGGCATGAACACCTGGTGGGGATGCAAAAAGCACAGTGGGAGAGGAAAAGACAGAGAAGGCAGCAAAAAGGTGAGATTTGAGACACTGAAGGGCAGACCCAGCCAGTGCCCAGCCAGCACAGCCCACCCAGTGCCCAAGGCCAGAAACTCAGCAGCTCCACCGGGGATTTATCAGGAATGTTCCCCTGACACCGCTGGGGGGTTGGTTGACATTTTACAACACTCCCAGGTGACTCAGGTCGCATTCCCCATCCATCCATCCATCCATCCATCCATCCATCCATCCATCCATCCATCCATCCATCCTTCCATACATACACAGGCTGTGGTGCTGGGATCCTGCCAAGCTCTGCCAGCCTTGGGCTTGGGGAGATTTCTGCCAGCCGTCCTGAACTCCGTAATTGTGCTCTCTGTTCCAGGAAGCAAGCAAGAAAGATTTTAAAAAAACCAAAACAAACCACAACAGACAAACCTAAAAAACCTTCAACAGCTCAACCCTGCTCAAGTTTTTTCTTTAGGGACAGCTACCACTCTCCAGCTGAAATGCTGGGCTTTTGGGGAAATAGAAAATTACATGTTCACCTCCAAATCAAAAAGGATTAAGGTAAGAGAACCTTTCAAATTAAAAATTATTGGCCCAAAGCTTTTATTTTTGTAAGAAATCTCTAGGTAAGACCAGCCTGACAATTAAACAACTGGTTCTTCTGGTGGGGAGAAACCCTCCTCTTTAAGAGAAGCAGCCTGATAGTTAAAAGCAACTGTTTGGTCAAACTTCAGGCTCCCTGGCACAGCCTGCATTGCCTTTCCTTCCTGTTCACTGATTTACAGGCAGTGCCACGATGGCCCAGGTTCAGATGTTTGGTGCCATCCAGGGAATTTGGCATTGCCATTTCCATATGTTTTAATTGAAGTTTCAGTCCTTGCAAACACTCTTCAAATGCCAGCTTTCCTTTCTTTTACAGAAAGCTCAAGGTTCCCACAAGTCTTCTGACATCCTCTTTTGTGCTCAGAGAGATGACATTTTCAAACAGATGTTTCCAAAGTTAACAGCATTTGAAAGAATAATGAACTCAAATGCCCCTGGATTCCAGCTTAGCCCAACTCCATTCTGTGTCAGACACTGAGATTCCCACCTCTAAGGCAGGAGCTGTTTGTGCCCCCATCCCTCCTGTCCTTCTCCCCAGCAGCCTGTGCCTGTTTTCCCCAGCAGAATCCCTGTCCCTGTGCACCCTGCCAGGAGCAGCTGCACACAGGCTCACATCTCCCCTTGCCCTCACCAGGGGGTTTCTCTCATCCCCGAACACGCCGATGAGAACGTTGGTGCGATGAGTGCCCAGGGCCTGCACTGCCACCACAACTGGGATCTCTGCTGTGCTCTGGGGCTGCACAATCCCACAGGGCTTGGGGCTGGAGTAGAGCACAGCAGAGTCCTCCTTGCATTTCTGGAAGGGACACAATGAAACGCAGATTCAGAGGGACCTCTCAAGAAACTTTAGGCTCCTTAACATCCACCACAACAGCAACTTACACACACCTTTAAAACTCCCCAGGACAAAGGTCAAAGGCATAAACAAGATGCCAGAATTGCAGGTTTAGCACTCCCAGGGCATCCTGCAAGGAGGCTGCCAGCACAGGCACTGGTGTCTGTGGGTGCAGCAGCTTTTCACAACCCTCTAAAATCTCCCACAGGAAAACACCCTGACGACTAGAACATCAACTGTTTTTTCAGGAGCTTAAACTGCCTCCTAAAGTTTACAGTTGGGTAGGATCGTGTTCTCAGCAGATCTTTAAGACTGAATAGAAAGCAGCAAGGTCTTATCCAAACTCTTTGTTCCCCTAATAATCTCCTCAGGAATATTTGACAGGAGGAGGTGGATGTGATGCCAAACCTGGGGAATAAGCCCGTAGCAGCCAGGAAGGTGGCTGGGATTCCTAATGAGGATCTTCCTCTCGTAGGGCACCTTCAGGTGGCACTCATCACACAGCAGCACTGGGGAGGACACTTGGAGCTCAGGAACGAGACATCTGGGCAAAGAGATGACCCCAGGACAATCAGAGATACTGAGAGAATGGAGAATGCCTACCCCCAAAGATTGTGAAATGGAGCAGAACACATTGGTCACTGTCAAATGCACATTGAAGAGCCCTACAGGGATAAATTGCCTTCTACCTCTTCCCACACCAACATGTCTTGCCAAGGAGGGGCAAACCCTGAGAGGCAGCACCCAGAGGCTGCCAAGTGCCCCAGGCAGAGCACTTTGCCCCACAGCTGCCTCAGCCCCTCCTTTACCCAAGAAGGCTTGCAAGGACTCCTGGAAGAGTCCCAGTGACCCACGAGCTCTGGGGGAGCCTTGCCAACAAGGATCAGTGCTCCCTAAGGCTCAAGGAACACACAGCTCCAGGGTCTCAGTAAAAATGACTCCCTTCTCTGCCATGGTGCTGTTGCCCTGCCTGAGAACTCAGCTCTTTGCCCCAGCCCTGGAGGGCACGAGACAGCAGCTGCCCCACAGAGGGGCTGATCAGCCCCTGCCAGGCCCTGCAGCTCCCTGGCTCCTTCACTGCACAGCTCCAGGCACTGCCTGGCCCCAGCTCCACCTGCTGTACACAATGGCAGCCCAGGCACTGCCTGGATGGCTCTGCCTGGCACAGGGAACAGCACCAGGGAGCTGCATCCCTCTGGGCATCACACTGACACCCACAGCAGCACAGCAGCATGGAATTCTGCTGCAGCAACAACGACTTTTGCTCTCAACTCTGACGACATTAAAGCTCAAAACGGGAAGCAGAGGGAAGGACAAAAACTGGAGCTGACCTGCCACATCAAGGGCTGCTTTCCCCTTGTCAGACCTTGCCCTCCCCACTCTTGCTGGGAGCCACTTCCCCCCTGCCATGTGCCCTCATGGACAGAGCCAGAGCCCGACTCTCAGCAGCTGCTTGCTGTGGCCCAAACCAATGCACCGTGCTCACAACCACCAAAACTCCACCTCTTGCAGCCAGGAGGAGAGGAGGCCCTCAGGAAATTTGTTCCACCTCAAGCACCAAAAACCAGGCCAATCAATGATATCATTCCTGGTGCCTTTAGAAGAGGGCCCAGGACCATGCTGGGCTGTGAGCAAACGTGCTTTTCACCACGGGCTGTGGCCCAAGCACTGCTGTTCTCGTGTCCAGCTGGCACAACATGAGGGCATTCAGCAGCACTTCTCCTTGGCAGCTGCAGCCAGCACAGCCTGGGCAAGGCAGTGCCTGCGGGAGGCCAGGCAAGGGCTGGTACCTGGCTGTGATGATCAGGGCTGCCACTCCCTTGCCAATACCCTCCAGGTCTACCAGCAATCTCCGGTAGAACTCCATCACCGTGTTGGAGCACAGGGTCACCTGGTGGAAGAGAAGAACTGTCAATGCTTCCTTTCAAAAGCTCATTACCCACGGGTGATATCCTCCAGTTCCTGAGGGAGGATTTGGCCTTCATTCTTCTGCTGCTCCATGTGTAGAGCACAGTCTCAGAGTAACAAAAGCCTTCTGGCAATACCAGATTTGTTAAACACACCGTGCTATCAGGGCACAGGTCAGCTACATTAAAACATTAGACTACAGCTGCATGCACCACTGCATTCAAATTATGGGGCCAATTTCTCATCTGACTACAAAGACATCTATGCAGAGGAAATCTGACTTGACCACAATGAGTTCAGCTTTGCAGCAGGAGGTTGAGGGCAAAGTGTGGCCCAGCAGGTGCTGGGCAGTTCATGGCTGCCCTGGGAGCCCGGGCTGGCTCTGAGAACTGCGGCCCCACGCCAGGAGTGGGGAACTGCGTCAGGGTGGGCATTGACCAGAGGCAGAACCGTCAGAACTGCCCCAGGGTGGGCATTGACCAGAGGCAGAACCCTCAGAACTGCCCCAGGCTGGGCATTGACCACAGGCAGAACCCTCAGAACTGCCCCAGGCTGGGCATTGACCACAGGCAGAACCCTCAGAGCCTCTTGCTCTATGCCACAAGAGACAAGACACCAACGGGACCAGGCAGAGGAGAAAGGAGGAGGATCTCTGTCTTGAAGTTCCACAAGGAAGGGTTTATTCCAAGCAAAAGGATCAAAGCCAAAAGAACCCTGGACACTCCTGTGCAAGGGCTTTTGTACAGATACAAATCAGGGGGTGAATACAAACAGCAAGCCAAAAGGGAATCCTCAGGGGAGCACTGAGGGGATTACATCAAGTGTCTGGGGCCACTTTGGGTAGGAGGGTGGGGAGGATGGCTCACATGGGCCAATGGGGCCTCCAGGAATAGGGGAATTCCAAAGGGGCATTGCAGACAGGGATTGGCTCCAGGTTAAATTGGCAAAGAAGGTTGGGGAACAAAAGGGGCTGGGTTTGACAGGCAGGGAAAGAGCTGGAACAAGGGGCATGAGGGACAGCTTTGAGGGAAGGTAAATCCCAGGGGTAAACCCACTCGGGGAGAACACGGGGTACCACAGAACAAACCACTTAACAAGGAATCAATACAATAAATTTGAACCGCTACACATGGCTGCAGATTTTTTTGTCTCCACTGGAGCTTCCTGCAGTGAACACAAATCTTTCTGCTCCCCAGGAGGGGGGAAATGACACCACGAAGAAAAGCTCACTGCTTGATACAATGACATCTCTCTAACAGCCACCTTCTGCCCTCATCCTTGCTCTGCCCCGTTGCAATCAAATCAATCGCTCTCAAAAACACAAGAATGGATTTAGGCCATGGCCATAAGGTCTGTGTACTCAGTATATGATTTTGGAAAGCAAACAGTGCTCTTTGAGGAACATCCCGAGTAAGCCAGCTAGCAGAGGCCCCCAGCAGTGCAGATCTCTCAGTGCCAGGATGCTCCAAGCTGGCACCAGAGCTAAAGCCCTCCCACCCTGCAGTGCAGCTCCAGCCCTGGTGCTGCAGCGGCTGTGGCTGGGCTCTTGCCGTACCTCGATGTCCTGGTGTCCCTGGGGGAGGATGGTGCCTTGGCTGGGATTCAGGGTGAACTCCTTGGGCTCCACATGGAAATGGATTCCCTTGCTCCAGGCCGGGTCGGTGTCCCTGCGGATCTGATCCACGCTGTCCACAGCCGGCTGCGTGCCATCGTCCGACATGCGGAGCTGGAACGTCAGGGGCACCGCGGAGCTGTTGGTGAGGCGGCAGCGCTGCGTGTAGGGAAAGCCTGGACAAGGACACAAATATCCATTCAGGCACCCAGCAGGGCATGATCCTGGGGGCAAGATCCTGGCAGGATCAAAGTGGGATTGGAGTGGAGCTCTTTATTATCTGAACTACAGCTCACCCAGAAGCTGCGTGAGGAATTAATCGTCACTTAGTTCCCTTTGACACAGATTCCAGACTGCAGCCTTGAAAATGCCCACTCCTAGCCCTGCTGAACACTGCAAGCTTCTCTCTTTGGGATGGGGACGAGCTCCCTCACCTGCCCCAAACCAGCACCAGGTTTCTCCCAGTGATGAGTGCGCACCCAGACCCAGCATTTACTCTGAGAATTCAAGCTGTCCAATTCCCTGCTCAGCCTGCCAACACTCCCACCTTTTTCAAGACATATAAAAAGTGAGTTGTCAGTGAGAAGAAGCTACAGCAAAAGAAAATGAGGATGGAATCAGGAACTAGAACGTGATGCAAACACCCTAATGCAGCTTCTCTCTGCAGGACCCTTAAGGCATCTCTTGCTTTGGGCCAAACAGACTGAGCACGTGACAGCTCAGAGCCCACTCAACTGGGGGCACAGACAAGCCTTGCTTTGAGATTAGCAATTAGGAACCAGGTCCCACCTCAGCCCACAAACAGGGACATCACAGCCATGCTGCTCACTGAGAGTGCTCCCTGCAAGGCTTCACCCCACCTTGGCTCTGAGATTTGCTTTCCATCCTGCAAAGCCAGAGATACAGCCACTCATGGTGGGGATGTCCTGCAGAGCGCGCAGAGCAGCCACAGCCTGCTCTGCACTGCACATCTAGCTGGGCTGGCCAGCTCTGTGGGGAGGAGACTTCTCCTCAGGCCTGCTCACCAAGAGCATCTGGGACACAGATGGGGAGAAAAAACAACTGCAGCTGCAGCCCAGAGCTTCTCTGTGCCCATCCAAGTGACCACTGCCAGCTCCAGCAGGGACTCCAGCAGGGAGGCAAGAGAGGCACAAAAAGGACAAACCCAGATGTCAAAACCTCCAATGAGACTGAGGCCAGCACATGCAGACAACAGTCAACAGTTACAAAGAAGCAAAGATACAACAGCTGCCTTCAGCCCAAGAGCCCTTAGGAATGAAATTGGATTCAGCAGGATCAATCTCCTGCTTCAGAACCATATTTCCATCTCTTGCCTTTCGTGTTTCATTCCTTCCAAAGGCAACTTGACAAGCGCCTCTGTGGTAAAGCAGGCTGGGGAAGAAGCAGCTCAAAAAAGGCAATGAGTTTCCTTCAGAAGTTCATGAACTTCATTGTTCTGGGTTTAGGCTTGGCCGTGAATGTTGCCCTTGGTCTGGGAAGGGGGATAGGGGTTCTGGGGAGTTTTGGCCCTGGGCTGGGCTTTTCCCTTGGGGGTTTTGGGAGTTGTGGCGTGATGCCGTGGGCGGCTGTGCAGTGGGAGCTGAGGCTGGGCAGGGAGCGGAGCTTCCCTCCCTCCCGCTCGGGGGTCGCAGCTCGGCCGCTGCTGCTGCGGGAGGTTTGTGCTTGGCCCGGGGCTGCCCTGGCTGCAGCTCAGCGCTGGCACCGACCCTGCCTGCCTGCCCCGCTGCTGCTGCTGCTGCTGGGCACTGCCCACATCCCCCTGCCCTCTGGGGCTGTGCAAAAGGAGCATTTCCTCCTTCCCTTCCCTTCCCTTCCCTTCCCTTCCCTTCCCTTCCCTTCCCTTCCCTTCCCTTCCCTTCCCTTCCCTTCCCTTCCCTTCCTGCACCGGCTGGGGGGGGATCCCTGCCCTGCCAGAGCCCACAGCTCCTCCTGCTGTGACCAGAACTCCACCAAAGGGGAAAAACAGGACTTGGCATCTGGGAAATGTCTGTTCTTGTCTTGTCTGTGCTCTCCTGAGATAGTCTAGCAAAGAACTGTTATTCCTTTTCCCACAGTTTTGCCTGGGAGCCCTGTCATTTCAAAGGGATAATCATTTGGAGGGAGGGGCTCATCTTTCCATTGCAGCATTCCCACCTTCCTTGGCAGACATCTGTCTTTTAAAGCAGCACAGAGACCCCAGAAAATACTGCCTTTCTATTCCTTGCTTCCATTGGATCTCACAATGGCAAAATGCCCCCTGAGGCAGCAGCAGCAGCAGCAGCCCTGCAGTTCACAGCCTGAAGAGGCTGCTGGGGCAGGGCAGGAGTGAGGGATGCTTTTCTGTTGGAAGGCACACATCCCTGAGGCTGTGTCCCAGCCCAGGGAACACTCACCAAAGGAGATGTCCCCGAAGTCGAGCTCAGCGAGGTCGAAGTGTAAACTCAGTGCAGTGACGCTGCCCCTGGAGGCCGAGGACAGAGCAGGCAATGGCTCGGTTAAAGGCACAAGACTCTGTGCTTTGATGCTCAGGGACAGCTCAGGCGAAATGTGCTTCTGCCCAGCAGCTGCTGGGCTTTGTGCCCTTCTACAGCCCCAGTGAAGAAACAAAAGTTCCTGGCCCTGGTGCTTTCTTGCTGGTCAATCTGTCACTTCAAATGTGTTCTGGGGACTTTGCTGATGAATGCATCACACACAGAAACAAAGAGAACATCTGCCAAGCTGAACTTTGTTCATGTCAGTAGTAACAGCTGATGAACTCGCTTCAGGTTCTGCTCATTAAGGACCTCTTGCTGTAATTATGGGCTGACCTGTTCCCATTGCCACTGGTGAGAACATCACTGCTGGCTGATGGAGAAGCCTTGGGCCAGCAATGTTCATGTGCTGGACGTGAGACTTTGGAGGGAGGGGAGGAAAGACAAGGCCCCAGCAGCCCCACAGCCAGATCAGTGCTCGTGCTCCTGCATCTGCCCCGGGGCTGATGCCAGCACGGCTGCAGCTCTGCTGGGGCTGGGGGGATCAGGGCCTGCTGGGGGCAAGGCACAGCATTCTGTTCTTAGTCTTTGGCCAGAAATTTCACCACAATAGAGAAGCTGCCAGTTAGGGGAATCCCTGGCCAAGCTTCAGCACTACCTTCCATTCCATTCCCTTCCCACTCCTGCCCCATGTTACATGCTCCTGCCTTCAGGTGGCAGGATGGGAATAACATTCCAGGGACGACTTCAGGGCTTGCCTGAGAAAGAGGGTGTCTTCTACTTTTCAAATTATCAGGAGAAGAGGATCCAGCCAAGTTCAGGACTCAGCTGTCAGCACTGAAAAACTGACTGCAAATCAGCCCCCGCATCTCCTCCATCCCTGGGCTGTACCCACCAGACTCCTCTGTTCCTGCTGTAGCACTCATCTCTCACACACACCTGGCTCCCCAAGACCCAAAGACACAAGCTCTACAAGTCTACAGCTAAACGTAACTCCTCTGAATTTCAGCCAACACCACTAAACTGTTCCCTGAGCCCACAGCTAGAAGAGCTGTGAAGGAGACATCCCTGACACTGTAAGAACCAAATGAAAATCACTGCCAAGACATAGGCCTGGAAAGCTAAATTTGGGGCTTTTCTCTGTTAATTGTGAGCTGCTCCTTAAGACACTTCTTATCCTGTTAGATCCATCCTCTCAATGAATCACTACTGCACCTGACAGGCAGAAAAGATAAGGTATGGAGGGGTTTTAAAAGGTTGTTTTCTTCTGCTTTTATAACTAGGTCCATTGACATGTTTGTTTTCTTGTATGGCATCTAAAGACAGGTCCATGTCTCCCAATGGCACCTTGCAACCCCCAGACACTGCTCTTGCTTTGAGCAGTGTGTTTGCTCAGATGATTTCCAGAGGTCCCCTCCAGGACCACTGCAAAGCCACGTGCCTGTGGCCTCCCAGAGAATGGCTCTGTTTGGCTGACAGTGCTGAGGAAGCATTTCCGAAGCTGCTTGTGCTCAGCAGGGTGCAAGCCAGCTCCCAACATGTTCCAGCAGCCTCCAGGGAATCTGGGACACAGAAAGCTCCAAGGCCACTGAAAGCAAGAGCAGATGCCATCCATCCTGCTCACTTCCAGCCAGGCTGCAGGGCAGCAGATCCGATGCTTGGTTCCTTCTGTAGCTCTTTCCCAACTCTGCTCTCACCCAAAGGTGTTTGCACAGCGACAGATGAGCTGCCTCACCTCTGGGTGCTCAGCTGGTACCGAGCTGCCCGGGCACCGACATTGCGCACCAGCCGAGTCTGCTGGGTGCTGACCTTGACTGGACACTTGGAAAAGTCCAGCTGGGCAGGGAAGTCCAGCACAGCTCGGGCACCAATGGCCCGAATTGGCACAACGATCCTTTCCCTTGCAGTGAGGCACACCAGCTCGTGGCAATAATCCTGCAGGAAAAGAGACTGGCTCAGCACAGGACATTTAGTGCCATCCCCATGGCAGAAGAAAAACCATTTCCTAAACCCCTTCAAGGGCATCCATTTACCTATTGCACCCTCAAATGAACACTAAGTTCTACTACTATGTCACATTTTAAAGGCACCAGTGCACTTTGCAAAATCTGTCTCAGTGGCATTCAGCTCTTGTGTCACTTGGCTCATAGAGAGAACAGCCCTAGGCCACCATCATTCCTACTCTAAACTTTAATGATGTTAAAGAATTCCTAAGCCCCTTCTAAGCAACATGGAGCTGGGGAACACAGGACATTGCTCTTTAGGCTTCTATATTCCCACTGTCTGAGAATAGGACAAAGTGTTCAACTGACTCTAAGCAGCAAAAGGAAGAGGAGAAAACAGCTGCACCCAAAGACATCCTGCACCTCTGGCCTGGTGCAGAAACATCAGTTGGCTCACAACTCCCCTCTAACTTTGCCTGTCCAACCAAGTCAGGAGAAGAACAGTGCTAAGAGGTAGCAGGATGCTGTTGGAAAGGGCCTCTCTTTGTTTCCCTGCCAGGCTTCCTCCCTTCCATGCCATGCCCTCAACCCTTCTGTATGAACAAGCCTCCAGATCAGAACATGAACCCTCCAGATCCCAGCACTGAGATCAGACTTGCCAGGGCCTCAGCACTGCTGTTCAAACCTCCCCACAAAAGCACCTTTGGCACGGAATGGGTGCCAGCTGACAGAGCAAGCACAGCGACACGCATGAAGACAGAGCCCCAGCAGTGTCACTGCCACGGGCTCTGGCCCCACAGCTCTGCCTGCAGCTTGTACCTGCCCTACACCAGCTCCTTCAGGCAGGTGTCCAAGTCCCCTGCAGCTCAGCAATCTCCTGCTGACCAAGGGCACCCAGAGCCCAGTGTGCCTGTGCCAGGCCGGGCTCACAGGCACAGCACATCCTCTGCCCTGGCCCTGCAGCTGTGCCATGCTCACTTGTGCTCTGGGACAGCACAGCTGCAAGGCTGCACAACAGAGGGAGTGAAAAAGCACCGGCTTTGCTCCAGCCCAGGGGCAGGCAGGGAAGCTGTTGGCAGTCCAGGAAGGAGGAAAGCTCTCTGACCTCTTTGTTCCTCTGGTGTTTTCCATCAGAATGAAACCCCTTCCACTGCACCTAGAGATGGCCCAACATCTATCAGCAGCCCTCTGTCATTTTCATCCTGTTTCCTGTGCATCTTCCCTTGGCAATGCTCAGCAATGTGCACGGAGGGGAAGCAGAGCCTCTCAGGCCTGGCTGCAGTGCCTGCCAGCAGTGCCAAGGTGTGACTGGCTGCAGGCTGCCTGCCCACGCCTGGAGCCCAGCTCACAGCATGCAATGGGCTGGAGCCAGAGTGCAGGGAAAACAATGGCTGTGGAGATCATTGTGTGCTTTGGCTCCTCCAGCCTCACCTGGTTCTTGCTGGGGGTGAAGCGGATGCGCACAGGGGCAGAGGCGCCCGGCGGCACGGCACGGTACGCATCGCTGGAGCTCACCAGCTGGAAGTAAGGTGAGCTCTCCATGGAGACCTTCACCACGTGAAGAAACTGCAGCAAAGACATGAAATTTGATTTTGCCACTTGTGGAAACAGGACGAGAGGAGACCTGTCCATGGCCTGCTACCATCCCTCCCTTGCCCCTTTTCCAAAGCACTTTCAGCTGAGCAGGCACAGGCACATCATTCACAAGACTGAACTTGAATCCCTTCTCTCTGGCTCCCGCATTTTGGCCAGGGGCAGTAGGGCAGTGCCTGCTGGGAAGGAAGGGCCGAGCAGGTCAGCACCAGCAGGATGGAGACACAGCATCTGAACCAAGTCACCTGCGTATTCAACAAGGCCAAAAAACCTGCTGGCTTCTGCCTGCACACAGCCATGAAGTTGTCATGTTCCAGAGGGGGAATGTGCTACCTAAAAGCAAACCAGCACATTACTGTGGGGCAAGGAAGAAATTCCCTTCCAGCAGATCAGGTTTGGGTAGGGACCTTCTGGGGATACAGTCAGGCAGGCAGAGCAGCAAGACAGGAGACCAAACACTGGGGTCTTACTGGGAATAAAAGCAAACCTGAAAAGCAAAAGAAGGAATGAACACAGCAAGACAATCCCTAAAACAAGGAGATGGCAAAGAGAACTTAAATGGGCAGTAAAGCAGCAAGGAAGAATCATAAAACCATGAGAGCAACCAGCTTGCCAAAAGTAACAGAAACACAGACAGGCGGTGTCTATTGACCATGGGGCTTCAGAGGCATTTTCTGCCTGGAGAAACAGGACCAGCACTGACTGACAGTGTGGTTCCAGTATGCAAAGCCAATCTTGGCTCTCCAGGGCTTCCTGCTGCCTGTGCAGGCAAGCTGGGCTGCTGGGCATTCCTGCCTGCAGCCAGCAGGCCAGGTTCTGCCCTCTGGGGTACCCATGCACAGCACACATGCATTTTCTAACACACTGATATCATCAACCCCTGAGCACCAAAATGCTCTCCAAAAGTCTAAACCAGATGATTTGGACTCCCTCCTGTCTCCTCCCACCAGCCCACTTTTGGCACAAGCCTCACTTGAGAAAATGCTTCCCTGACTGAAATTCAAATGGTCTCAAGTTTTCCTCTTTACAGTGGAACACAACTGACATTTTTCAACTTTTCCCCTCTCAGCTCTCTTGGGAAACTGCAAAACAATCCCAATTTCTTCAGGTGAAGGTGGAAACCTCCAGGAGCACATGGCTTTGGATGTGCTGTGCTTCTGCAAAGGGAAAGCAGGGCACCGTGCTGCTTTTGGAAAAGCTGAGCAGAGCTGGATGAAGCTGAGCAGGAGCTTCAAGTGGCACCTAAAGGCCTCTCACTGCTTCTGCTCCATCACTCTGATTGCAGGGCTCTTGCAGAACACGGTTCCTGCAGGGCCAATGCTATTAATGAGAAGTGATTCCAGTATAAGGTGCAGAAGGCTCAGCCCCTGAGCTTTGGCTGTGAGCTGCACAAAGGGAGCCAAACTGGTTGAGAGAGGCAGAGATTCCTACCAGGAGCCAAGATTAACCAAGGACACACAGGGTGTGCTATAGACCCAAGGCAAAGCATGAGAGAAGGTAAGAACTGTACAGCCCTCAACATTCCTGTCAATCCACAGCTTTCAAGAAAAGGAAAGTCCTTTGGAATAGACACCATCAACGCCTGGCCAAAATCTGGGGACAATTCCCAGCACAGGAAGATTTCCACCATCTTGCAGAAGAAGGTGCTGAGACATTTTCTTCTGCATGTGCTGCAGCAGATAACTTGCTTTGCTGTCCACTGAGGGAATGACAGCACTCTCCTCTTCCAGCACAGTGTTAAAGCTTCACATGCCAGCACTTACCTTGTCCTTATTCATGAGAGACAGCACCATTTCAGAGACCTCCCGAGCGACGAAGTTCTGAAATACCAGCTCTGGTGGGGAAACCCCAAACCAGCTCTGTTTCGGAGCAGCTGACGGCAGCTGGAGAGGAGAGAGAGCAGGGAGAGCTTCAGCTGCTGGGAGGAAGGTTCATGCAGGAGAATCTTCCACTGATCCCCAGTGAAGTACAGACTCTGGGGGAGCACGTCTGCCCAGCCCACACTGGGCAAACAGTGGCTCCCCCACCTCTGCTCTGAGCTGATCCACAGCTGCTGGGCCACACAGAGCAGGCTCAAGCCAAGCTGCTCTTCTGGCATGGATTTCTCCAGGTTTCTTTCTCCAGAATGCCAGGCAGCACTTTGTTAAAACACAGCCCTGTGCCCATGCGGTCACAGAGCTCTGGGGCACTGACTGAGCACTCATGGAGTAAGTAAAACCCATGAATTTACAGGAGACTCCATGGGAAAGGATTTGGGATGTCTTTTACTCTGAGACAGGGAAACCGAGGCCCACACAACTGCAAATATCTTTTTTGCTCTAGAACTTAGAAATCAGTAAGAAGAGCACAGGACCAGAGGAGGTGTGAGAGATGAGGTGACACTTGGCTGAAGCCAAAAGGTTATTAAGTAAAAGAATGGAATTTGTTGGTTCTGTGTGTTATTTGTGGTTTGCATTTGTTCAGGTTGGTTTGTTGAGTGTCACAGTGAGAGGGACAGGGTTGAAGACCTGACCAAAAGGAAGGAGGACGAGAAGGGAGGGCACAGAAAAGTTGGTGCTCAGTAGAGAATGGAAGCTCCTGAGTACCCATCCAATGGCAAAGGGCACAGGGACCGCCCCAGCCGGGTACAAAGGGGATACAAAGATGGCCATTTTCTCAGAGGGTGTGTGTGCGCTTGGCTCTCAGGTAGGGAGACATCCCCGGCTCAGCTGAATCCTTACTAAGGTGCACTTTTCTTTTGCTTTGATGATTTTGTTCCTTTTCATTGTATTTAAAAGTTAGTGTGTTCCAAAAAGAGGAAAAGGCAAAAATAAAAAGACAAATGAGCTGAAAATAAAAAGACAAGTGAGGTGAATGCTGAATGAGGATAAGTTTCAGTTATTTTCTCAGCAACTTGGGTAAAAGTAGAGTTGGTATCTCCTTTTTCAATGGCCTTTAAATGGGTGCTTTCTTGTCATTACTGAGATCTTATTTCATGCCATTGCAGAGGAACATCTGGAACGACACAACAACAGCAAATGCTTCTGGAGCAGAGACATTGCTTGGAGAAAACTCTGCCCTGCTTTGTCTGCCTTCTCCAGCCACACTGCTGTCACTGCAGAGACACAAGCAGGTCTCCTCTGTGACTTCACAGCAGACACATTCTGCTGAAGGGAGTGGCTGCAGTACACTGTCCCTTAGCTGTGCCCTTCCCTGAGGTGTTCCCAAGGCTCCTCTCCAGGACAATCCTTTACCTGGATTGTGTTCCATGTGTCTTGCTGCCAATTTCCTACTCAACAGCCCACCTCAGTCACCTACCCGTTTGGACTGTGCTTTATACCAAGCTAGTCCTGCCAGAAAAGCAGCTTTAAACACACCTCTGAGAAGGCACTGATCCAGACAAAGCACATCCATTCCCCTCTGCCCAGGGCCAGTCCCCTGTACATCTGGCAGACTGCAAAATCTAACACCCCGTCAGGGTCCAACACATTGTTCCAGCCCAAAGCAGTAATACAATTTGTTTTGTTCAATCTGAAGTAATTCCTGCAGATCCTTGGCCTTCAAAGGCCAACACTGGCACTCTGCAGCGAATCCTGTGACCCCAAGCATTTGATGGTGACCACACCAAAGCAAGAGGTGGCTCCTTCAGCAGGAGAATGGCAAAGGGCAATTTTGGGCCTCTGTGTCCCCAGCCTTCCTCCCATTGTTTTAGCAATGGCAGCTGCGCTCCAGCACACCCCAGCAGCTTCAGCAGAGGGTATTTGTGTTGGCTTAGTGCAGATCAGGACTCCCAGTCCACCACTCCCAGCACTTTGCAATGACAGCACGACCTGGACACTGAGGTATTTTGCTGGAGGCAAGCCTGTCACAAACACACACCCTCTTCAAACTTCATGTGAAACAGAAAGGAAAAGAGCAGGAAAAGGCTACCTTTGGGCGAGTCTCACTCCTGTCTAGAAATGGGCCAATTCTGGGCAGAATACTCCCCCCAGTGCTGGCCTCCTTCTTCCTGCTGAGAAACTTCTCCCTCTGGAACTTAGAGGGAAGCAGCTGAAAGGCAAAAGTAAACCAGCTAGAGCCTCAGAGTTGTGCTTGTTCAGAAAGGCTTTTCTTGAACAAGTGGCACTGCTGAATAACTTGTGATCACAGCCACTAGGACATTCCTGGAAGCCCTGGGGGTTTCCTGCTGAAATACTTAGCATCAGTGAATTAATACAATTAATAATACAGAGTGGAACACACATACTCCAGCCATATGGCTCTGTCCCATTGCCTTCTCCATGATTGGATGGGACATGGTTGGGGATTTCTGCTCTTTGGGCATTTGTTTCCTCTTACGTGCCATTGGACTGAGGCAGTGACCTTTCCAGAGAATGGGGAGGAGCTCTCAGAACTGCCTGAACTCCATCCCTGCACAACGCTCAGAACTCACAGCAAGGAGATATCGCTGCTGGATGAGTCCAAGAGATGCAAGAAGGGAACACTGTACCAAGAGTGAGGTGCACAGGAATGTGTCCAGGTTTTAGTTCTCCCTGTTGATTGTTTTCTCTGTCTGGGCTGACAGAGCCCTCCACAGAAGAAAACAGAGGCATCTCCTTGACAGAGCCTCAGCAGTGGGGCATCTTCAGCCAAGTGAGCTTTGTGGCCCTGGCTCCAGCGCTGCCTGCAGGGTGCATCTGTGCCCACACAGGAGCTGGGAGAGAACAGCTGCTTTGGAAGCTCTTCCAGCTGGGACCAGCCGTGGCTCTCAAGGCTTTGGGCAGAGTTTGAGCTTCCCCCCCTGACATGCCCAGGTGCCCAAGGGCAGGATGGTCAGAGCAGCACAGGTGAGTGCCCAGCCTGACAGAAGGAATTCCTGTGGCAAAGGGAAAGGGACAGAACACATGCTCAGGCCTTCAGCTGTGCATTGGTTTCACTCGGCTCTGCTGGCACAGACAGGCAAGACACAGCTGAAGCATCCCACAGTGTTCCCTATTGCACCAGGACAGCCCCAGCAAAAGCAGCACAGCACAAAGGGCTGGGGAGGGGCTCTGCAGCTTCACAGCACTGCTGGACAACAGGGGCAGGGAGAGCAGGGACACCAGGGCAGTGCCAGCCTTAACACAGCCACAGTGGGTACTCACAGTATGAGGCTTCAGCCCTTCCCTGGACAAAAGACGAGGTGTTGGTGTCTTCTTTGGCAATCCAGACGCCATTTCCAAGGGACGATGTCGCAGGTGAGCGACAATGCCTCAACAAAACTGGAAGGAGCAACAATGGAACTCTGAAAATCCACAACCCAATTCATGGCAGATCCAAGGCATATTCTGGTGCTAAAAATGTTACATTACGGGAAAGTAGCTAAGTGCTTGTTTGGTGTAAGTAGCTAGTATAGTTAGGCTGTTAGTTGAACTTTATTTGAACTATATGGCTACCTTGTGCAATTCAAAGTTAGATCATACTGAAACCTGGAGCTAAAAATCTGAACATTAATAACAGTTTGAACAGACAAAGCTGTAGCCTAAATATTACTCAAAAATAGCTAGAGTGGGCCTCCTCTTCTTTAGGCTAAAGCACCCTTGCTCTATCAGCTGCTCCTCACAGCTGAGAGACTAATGAGAGACTGGAATGTTATGGCTAATGGCTTAAATATCATTATAAAGGACTTTCTGTCCATTGTGACAAAACTGTATAAAGAAGCTGCGACCACCCAAGCCCACCCCTCCTGACTGGAACTTGGCACTGTGAGTTAAGCTGCCTAAGGGAACTTGAGACAAGATCAAGGTGACACTATTGTCCCATTACCTCAGGTCTGGGGAGAAGTAAACAAGGCTGAGGAGAAAAACCTATCCACAACAAAGCCAAACCCAGCAGCTGTCCTGAAAATCAGCTCTGTCTGGGTTCAGGCTGGGGAAGTCATAGCCACAGACTCTTCTGCTGAGGCCAGGTTTGCACACAAACCTCCCAGCTAAGACCTCCACAGTGCCTCCAGACCCATTCCTGAGGCCTGCACCTGACCACTGCAGGGCATGCAAAGCAACACAACAAATCAGAAAATCCAGAACCCAACTCATGGCAGACTCAAAGGATATATGGGTGCTAAAGATTTTATATTATTTGAAAGTAGCAAGAGACAGAGTCCAACTTGCCCCACCCCTGGGAGGTACCTGGGCAAGGTATCACCTTGCCCAAATCTGCATTAACCCAGTGGAGTCTTACATTTTGCCAGACCTCACCACAGAGAAGACCAGAAGAGGATTTAATGGTAGGCCAATGGGATCCATGGAATGGTGATATTTTCTACTAAATCTCTCTCTGTCACCCTCTTTCTCCTCCCCCCCTTCCCAACCTCCATCCCACTCCCACTTTTTCTTTTCTTTCTCTCTCTTTCTCCCTCACATTTACTGTTCCATAAAATCCAGACCATTGGCTTTGGCATATGGTCTCGTCTGCACCTCAATACAGAGGCATCTCCCTAAAAATTTTAAAACCCAGATGATAAAAACCCACTGAAACTTGAACAGAGCTCATTCACCTTTAAGCAGTTTAAGCAGTTACTATAGGGAAAAAATGTATAGACTACTGTCTTTAGAAAATGTTGCACTTCTTCAGTAAAAAAAGCACAATCAGTAGTCCATTTATTGTTCATCCTCTCAGGTGTACTACTCTCAGGTGTAATCCTCTCACTGAACTACTGCGCCAGAAGACTGGCATGATCATATCCTCTATTTCCCTTTGGCATTCTCTTTCAGAGCACAGATGAAACAAAACCAAAAAGTTCAACTTTAGTCGGTCTTTACCTTCAAATGAAATTCAGGACTCCCTAGCAGACACCAGTGTTCTGCAGGCTGCGGAGCTTTTCGCAGAGGCCAATGCTCTGCACCTTCAGCAATTCTCTACGCCGATAGTTCCCCTGGCGAAAGGCCCGGTGCAGCCGCCTGCAGGAGCCCAGGCTGCGCACACCCAGCCAGGGCCGCGCTCTCAGGCAACTGAGGCCGCGCCGCTGTCACAGACGCTGAGGGCCCGGGCGCGGTTACCGGGCAACCGCGGCACCGAGTGCGGGGCCGGGCGGGGCCGCAGGGATTTGCAAAGGAGATTGGCACTGCAGCGACTGACTGCAGTTTGGGGCTTCCCAAGAGTCTTTCTGTAACTAATGAAAGGTTAAAATGTGGTGACGAAGGCACCTATGCCAGGTCTGTACATTGCTCTTTGCAGCACTAGTAACCGACTCTGGCTGGAACAGCAGGAGGGGCTGAGGCAGCAGGGAAGGGGGCTCAGCCTGGAGGAAAGGAGGCTCAGGGGGAACCTTCTGGCTCTGCGCAACTCCCTGACAGGAGGGGACAAGAGGCTGCTGCAAGTTCAGGCAGCGCCGGAGCCGCCTGACTCCCCCTCTCCTCCCCCGCTCCGCCTCTTCCTCCCTCCCTCCTCCTCCTCCTCCTCTCCCGCAGCCCTCGCAGCCCCCGGGAGGGGCGGGGATGGAGCCGGGACAGGTCGGAACGCAGAGAGGCCTGGGGGAATGCCAGGACTGGGAGTGACTGGGCTGTACTGGGATCATCCTGGGAGCAGCTCCTGGGTGACTGAGTTCTACTGGGATCATCCTGGGATCACACTGGCAGTGAGGAGGAGCAGGGCGATGGCTCCAGCGCTGGGGCTGAGGGCGCTCCTGGGGGGAGTATTTTCTTGTTGGGAAAATTAATCCAGAAACACCAGAGGTTTATGTTCACAAAGGAGACAGAGGAGTCCTTTCTGGCTTTATTCCAATAAAGGGAGAGGCCATGGGGCATTCCCCTGGGATCTCTTGAATTTTTGGAGGATGCAACCTTCTTTTTATCCTAATTTCCTGGCCACATTTCCCTTCTCTCTTTCCCCTTGGCTGAGGTGCTTGAGAGGTACAGATGCCCTTATACGCCTGACACCGAAGATTTCCCAAAGATTTCCCTCTAATGTATAACCCTCCCTTTTAGTTTTTAATTCTTACGGAGTTTAGGGGTTTTTCTTCCCCATTGTTTCTTTCATTTCTCAATGGCTTATTTTGTTTATCTGCAAACCTAAAGTGTATTTGTAAAAGCAAATATCTTTTTCCAATCATCAATCAGTGGAATCCTTCCCATTGTTTCTTTTATCTTCCAGAGCTGGTTTTATCTACGAGCAGACCCACAGATTGTTAATAAAAACAAATCCACTATTCCTCTCCTTTACAGCTTACAAGAAGATTTCAGCTCTAAAAACAAAGCATCTTCTCAGCCCTCTCATCTAAGACTTAACTTCTTCTTTATTGACTTTAGTGTCTTCATGTTGTTTTTTATATACTTGCATTTTGTTCTTTTCTCTCACTCAGAAGAAGACTGAAGTACTGAAAAACTTAACATCACGCATGAGGCCTACCTAACCCACCAATTACTACTAACAGAAAGCTGTGGCTCAGTTGTGTTCAGATCAGCTTTATAGTTAGTGTTTCATTTTCTACACCAGCCACAGAAGTCTCTGGTCTCAGCCACGCTAAGAAGAAGAAGCAGCAGCCTGACAGCGAGATCTTCACAGCCACAGCCAGCCCTGCTCTGGCTAAAGCTCCGCAGCCTCCCCTGTCTCCTTGCCCAGCAGCTGCTGAGGCCCAGCGCGGCCAAACCAGAGCCCATGGAGAGAGAAGCCAGCAAGCAGCCCAGAAAATAGAAAAGAAGCCCAGCCTGCAGCAAGACTGCCCAGCCCAGCCCAGACACAGAGCAGAAGCCAAAACCCAGCAGCTCCCTGCTGACCAACAAAGAAAAAAAGTTTCTGAATTTTTTCATCTTTACCATGTGTGTTTCACAAAAGCGTGTCTAGCTTTCAGTAGCTCAACAGACTGTCAGATACACAAAAAACTTTGCATCACTTCCCTAAATTTCCTCCCACTCCAAAGCATAACACAGGGCCGCTGGGAGCAACTGGGATCGGACTGGGAGCAACTGGGAGCAACCAGGACCATACTAGGAGCAACTGGGATCATCATGGCATCAGAGAAGGATCATATTGAGAGGGACTGGGTCTGTGCTAGAGGCAACTGGGATCACACTGGGAGGAAATGGGGACATGCTGGGGACCAATGGGATCATACTGGGAGCAACTGGCACCACACTGAGGGTGACTGGGATCCTTCTGGAATCATACTGGAAGTGATTGGGAACAGGCTGAGGGCAACTGGGACCATGCTGGGGCAACTGGGATATACAGGAAGTGACAGGAATCATGTTGGAGGTTACTGGGAGTGGTTATGAGCAATTGGAATAATGCTAGAAACTACTGGGAGCAACTGGGAGTGAGTGGAAACACATTAAGGACAACTGGGATATACTGGGGGAGACCAGGAGTGACTGGGATCACAGAGGAAGCTTAAAGTTACTGGAATAATACTGGGAGTATCTGGGAGTGACTGGAATCATACTGGGGGCAAATGGCACTGTACTGAGAGTGACTGGGTTCATATTGGAATCATACTGGGAAGGACTGGAACCATACTGGGAGTGCCTGGAACTATGGTAGGGGTGAATGGGAACAGCTGGGACTGTGCTGGGACCATGCTGGGATCATACTGGGATCATACTGGGAGTGACTGGGATGATACTGGGATCACACTGGGTGTAACTGGAAGTGACTGGGAGCCACAGGGCCCATGCTGGGAGTGACCTGGGGGGAACTGGGGGAACTGGCCCAGCTGGGGCTGAGGGTTGTTCTCCCCCTGGGCTGCCCTGCGTCCTGCTGCTGTCCCTGGCCTCACAGAGCCGAGGGACAGGGGACAGCTGAGGGACAGGAGACAGGGGCAGGGACGTGGAGAGGTAGAAGGGAATTCCAGGGGGTTCTTGAGCCCAGGAAATGGGAGTCCAGGGTTTCCCAAAAAGGGGGGACCAGGGTGGGAACACTCGGGATGGGATGTTCGGGAGGGGGAGTTTAGAGGGTCTCTGTTTTTGCAGAAAGGTGGGGCTGGGGGCTGGGAAAGGCAGGAATGGGGATCCAAGGTGCTCCAGGGCATCCTAGGGTGACGCCCATGGCAAGTCTGGAGGCTGGGAGCCATGGGATGGCCAGGAAAAGGGGAGCAGGGGGTCCTGATGTCCAGAATGGGGGATTCAGGGGGTCCCTGTGCAGGATAAGAGGAGCAGGGGGGTCCCGGTGCCGGGGGTCCCACTCCCCCCTGGGGCCCAAGGAGCGCCCCCAGCCCCAGCGCTGGAGCCATCGCGCTGCTCCTCCTCACTCCCAGGATGATCCCAGTAGAACTCAGTCACCCAGAAGCTGCTCCTAGTATGATCCCAGTTGCTCCCAGTCATTCTTTATTATGATGCAATTTGCCCCTGGCACAGTTCCAGTTGGTCTCAGTTGCTCCCTCTTTGATCCAGTGTGTTCCCAGTTCTCCCAGTTGCCCCTAGTGTAGCCCCAAGTAACTCCCAGTATGATGCCAGTCTCTCCCAGCAGGGCCGCAGTCATTCACACTTGCCCCCAGTTGCCCCCAGCATGGTCCCAGTTCCCCGCAGCACGCTCCCAGTGGCTCCCAGTCGCTCCTAGTCCAGTCCCAGTCATTGCCTGCATGGTCTCAGGCACTCCCAGTATATCCCAGCTGCCCTGAACATTCTCGTAGTCATTGCCAGGCACTCCCAGTTACCTCAGCATGGTTCAGCTGCCCCCAGTTTTATCCCAGTCACTGCCAGGACATCCCAGTTGTCACTAGCATGCATCCTGTCATTCCCAGTTGCTCCCAGTTCCTCCCACTGTGTGCACAGAGAGCTCCCAGCATGGGCCTGGTAGCTCCCAGTAACCCCAGTGTCACAATCCATCCTTATGAACGGGTTTCGTGATCGTTCATGGATTGATCTCAGGGTGCGAAAAGCCGACACAGTACAGGGGGATTTGCAGTAATAATCAAAACAAATGCACCTTTATTGAATGACCACAGCAAAATGCGATAGAGGGATTAAGGGAGAGAAAAATACAGAGAAAGAGAGAGAAAAGAGAGAGAGAGAGAGGGATATAGCTACCAAACGTAAAGATGAAGTCCTTTGGTCCAGTCCAGTTGAGGATCCGCCTGTTACGTCGGGGAGATCTCAGAGGCACAGTTCATCTGGACCCCAATTATACTCTTTTTCAATGGGGGAAGGGAGAATGAATTTTGCAACTGAATCAAAGGTAGTTTTGGGGAAAGAATGGTGTTTCGAAAGGGTACACACAGTCCATGTTCGGCAGTGGGCATGAGCCATTGTTTTTGTGGTCCAATGCTCACACCAGCAACATCCATCTTGCTTTGGTCAGCTTGCCTCTCCCCACACACCTCCCACGGGTTGGGGGTCTCAGTCCCAGTCCTTGGAAAGTATAAGAGGGGGCTTTCTCACATGGGGGTTTGATGTCTCGGTCTCTTGATGAAGAGGCTTCCTATATCTCAGTCTGTGTGTCACGGTGGTTGCAAACGAGTGAGAGGGGTCTTCTGTAGGGTTCCAGCACTCAGGAGAAGTCCAGCCAGACCAAGAGGTGGGGCAGCTTCCAAGGCTGTTGTTGCAAAAAGGGCACGGTGCCCCCTTCTTCTCATTGGGCTCAGTGTAGCATACAGCAAACAACACCTGTGGAAACAGTAGCTTAGCAATGCTCTCAGGTCTCAGGGCCTTGTGGCATATGACTTTCTCCTACAGAGGAGACGGGGGGATCTTCTCTTCAGTGGTCCTCAAATGACGATCGTGAGGCAGATGAGGGAAAATTTGGACAGACTCTTACACCTGCTCAAGGGGAGGTCTCTGTCCCTGTCACTCCCTTGCTCTCCTCCCCTTTTCTCTTTCTTTCCATCTCTCTCTCTACCTCACATTTACTGTTCAATGAAATCCACTTTGGATTTGGTCTCATTAGCGCCTTAATTGGGGCTGAGGCATCTCTCTAACAATTTTCTTAACCAGATTGCGACATGATTTTGACACAGTGAGTTCAGGGCACTGTTGTCTGTCCCCAAGTGCCTTTGACAACAGCATGGTTCCCGTCCTCTGAGGAGTTTGTGGTTCTCTCTGGAGGAACTCTTGGAAACTTGGATGCAGCTTCCTCTGAGCAACTTACGGGAGAACTGATGAGGAAAATGGCTGTTGTGGGTGGCCAGTGAAAAGAAAATATTTTGTTGTCCTTCCTTGAAAAGTGTGTTAAAATCATTGGAGGAAAGGGAGCAAGTGTTACCAGCGAGACTGACAAGTTTCGTTCACCCCATGGTGAGGAACATAAGGCTGCTGAAAGTCCTACAAGAAGCCCAGCTCAAGTACCTAAATTCCCGAATATCTCCTGAATTCCCAGGCTTGGGTTCTTTGCCAAATGTGAGAATCATTTTTCTCTTGATCCCTGTTACCTTTGTGGCAGCTACACAGAACTTCCCCTTCCTTTTAATAATCTATATTGGGCCAAGTTTTCTCTTTTCTTCTATCAGAACCTGCCAGCAGCTGAGCTGGAGCTGTCCAGGAACCAATGAAACTTGGAATTGCCACATCAATGCTTGGATTGTCGGTTTATTCGTATTTGGGATTTGTTTGCATTTCCATCACAAGTTACTTGTGGGAAGAGCAAATATTCTTCAAAGTGATTTATGCAGAGTTAAGTTTGATTTCTGCCAAGTTTATTTTGTCCAGTTCCCAGGAGATGCTCAAGGGGTCTCTGTGCCTCTCGCCCTCGGGGATGCTTGGGAGGGGCTTGGGAGGGTTGTCCCTGTCCCTGTCACCCCAGGCCATTCCCCAGGGGACAATGAAACCTCACTGAAACTGTAGCAAATTTTGCAAAAGTGGCAGTTAATGGAACAGTCAGTGCTACCTTGAGAGCTCAGTAACAAATCAAGGCGGCCCAAGGTAATTATGGGGCTCTGTGGACACCTGAAGTAGAACATATAGTAAATGGCAGGTATTGAAGGGAAGAACTTGATCTGTCTTCCCCAACAGTCTTGGGGACATTGGCAGGAGCAATTATGTCATTGTCTTCTTTATGGACTGTCAAGCTGACATAAAACCTGACTTGGAGGAAAATGTCCAAAGGCTTCACCCACAGAGACTTTTTGCCCTGAACTCCTGAGAAGAAAGGATTCTGTGCCCCAAAAACCCCCCCCATAGCTCAGCCAGGGGCTCATGCACAGGCCCCCTGGCAAAGGCTGATCCCAATGGATGCTCCAAACCAGGCTGAGGGTTTGCAGCAGTGGGGGAACTGGCTCAGATGTGACGCACATCTTAAACTGATCAAAAGAAAAACAGTGAGGCTGTACTCTCCTGGGAGAACTTTGAGCACTTTATGGGAATTAAAAGGACTATAAAAGGGCTGGAGGTGGACTTTGTACAAGGGCTTGGAATGGAAATGGTGTCACAATGACAGAGGGGAAAGATAGGTGGGATATTGGGAAGAAATTCTTCCCTGTGAGCATGGTGATGCCTTAACAGAGCCTGCCCCATTCCTGGAAGTGTCAAAGAGCAGCTTAGATGGGATTTTGCCGCAACCAGGTCGAGTGGAAAATGTTCCTTTACCTGTCCCTGACAGGGGGTGAAACGAGATGATCTTTTAGGTCCCTTCCAGCCCATACCATCCCAAGACTCCATTATCTATGACTTCATGGGACCCACTGGCTCCCAGGAGTGGAGTGGGGTGCGTTGCCTGGCAACAGGAGTTGTGTTGAGGAGGGCCTCAGTCCTGCAAGGGATTTGGAAGGAGAAGGAGCCTGCTAGCTGCTCGTCCTTTTTATCATTGCTTTGCTTATTGCTTCTATCAACCCTTTTGTTGACCCTGTTTGTCGTCCATTTTGCTCGTCTCTGACAGACCCAACTGGGCAGAAGGCTTGTGACAAATCAGGGACAGAGTGTGTGCAGACAGGGGGAGAGGAGTGTGCTCCTACATCCTGGGGTGTGCCCCAGCCTTGCTGTGGTGTCATGGGTTCCTTTCTGTGCTGAAAGATGCTGTCCCAGTCTCTGGAGAAGCTGCAGAAGGAGAAAGCAGATCAGCAGGACATGATGGCTGCAATGGACATGGTACAGTCTAAGGGGCCTCTGTGCCAGCCCAGGGCTTCCCAGGCAGGGTGACAAATGCCCCTTGTCCCTTGGGGGCTGGGTGGCAGAAATTGTATCCTTGGGAGGGGGAATTTCCTGAGCTCATGGGGTCCCTCACCCTTCACATGGTGGGACCAAGCTCACCAGGGTGATGGGGCAAATGGGGCCACAGCAGCCTGAAAGGGGCATGATGGCCTGGAGGAAGCACTCCTCCCTCTGCCCCTCACACGCTGGCCCTGCCTGGCATTCCTCATCCCTTTCCCCGCCGCTCTCCTGCCGTTCCCCTCTGCTAGAAGGCGGACAAAGCTGCCTTGGACAGCAAAGTCGATTGCAGCCAGTTTGAAGAGAACATGGAGGAGCTGGATGAGAGAATGCAGGAGTTGCAGAGCCAGATTTCAGGCCAGGAGCAGCACTGGAACAATATGCAGCAGCAGTTCAGCAATGCAATTGAAGACAAGGTGAGGGGTATTTCGTCTCCACCATGAGGAACTGGCACCTTTGGGACTTGTCAGCCTGTGGCAGCATCCCTCTGAGGATCCCCCTCCAGGCTTTTCCCTGGAGAGCTCCATGTCACATCCTGGAGCAGCTGGCTGAGGCTGTGCACCTGTTCACAGCTGGATCGCCTGGAGCTGAAGACTTTCCGTAAACACCTGGAAGACTCCTGGAACAGGAGCATGGAGGAACTCGAGGATAGGCTGTTGCGTGAAAACGCCGCTGGGATTAAGAAGTGAGTGCAATGGAGATTCTGAGGGCTTTGGGAATGGAGATGGGAACTGCTCCCCTCAGGCAGGGCTGTCACACACTATGCCCCTGAGCTGGGCCATGCCCTGCCCTCCTGGCCATGCACACGGGGGGACTTTGGTGCCAGAGAGGGGCTGAAAGCGCTGCAGGGGCTGCTTGAGATGGTGGCATGGGTGCTTGTGCCCTTCACCTGGCATCAGCCAGCACCTTGGGGATGGGGAGAAACAGGCTCAACAGCCCACGGTTCACCTTGCAATGGCTGTGACCCTGTGCAGTGACCTGCCCAGCAGCTGGCTGCTGCAGGGAGCTGCTGCCTGTGTGCTGCAGGCCTGTGGCCTCAGGAGCTCAGCCAGCCCTCTTCCCTCACCCTCCTTAGGCAGCTGCCAGTCCCTTTCACGTGTCTGTCCTGTGACCGCATGCTCAGCGTGCAGGTTCCTGGCCAGTGAGTAGCACCAGTGCATCAGGGGCAGCAGGGCTGGCATTGGGGGGGGGGGGGAGATGGGTGCCAGCAGTGACCCGCTGTGCTGGGCACAGGGGTGACAGTGTCTGCTTGGGAGGGGCTGATGTGGGGAGCCCCTGTGCAGCCTCGCCCATCAGCAGGGCCTGTGGGGCTCATCCCAAGGGCTACAGGCAGCGAGATGCCATGGGCTACAATCCCATGGCCTTGGGGGTGCTGCCTCCAACAGGAACAGGTTCGTTGTCCCCTGCCACACACCTGTGACTCCTGCCCTCCCCAGGTACCCCGAAAAACTCCCGTATTTGCAGCCGATGCCCCCTAGCAAGGAGCCACTGCCCAGCCAAAGGTAAGGGCTCTGAGGACACATTCCCCGCACCTGGGGTGCAGGGTAGCCCTGACACAGCAAAAAGAGCTCTGCACCTGGGCTGGGGCAGAGGAGCCTGGGGGGACGGGGCAGCGTAGGGGAGCAGAAGGCAGCTGTGGAGGGCCAGTGCTTGCCCCAGGGCTGGGGGCTTTTGCATTCCTTGCCTTGCACTGCCCTGTCCGGCCCACCTCTCTGTCCCAAGGTTGCTGAAAGCACATCTGATGAGCTGTGTCTGTTTTCAGTCTGAGCTCAGGCTTGGTGGGGAGTTGTGTGCCTCCTGTGAAAGGAGTTCCCAAAACCAATCCCTGCAGCTGGGACAGCGCAGCTCCTGCCAGCTGGTGTCCTGTGCACAGGGACCTGCCATGGCCATGGCCAGCACACCTTGTTGTGGGGACATAGCCAGCAGATCAAGCCTGGTGGGATGGGCTTGGGGCTCCTGCAGCAGGTGGACAGGAGCTGGCAGGGACATGCCCCTGCAAGCAGCACTGCTAGTGCCCTCCCTGGCACAGCAGGGTGATGCCCTGCATGCCACAGGGCTGGGCACTGAGCCTCCTCTGTCCCATCCCACAGGAGGCCGCTGGTCTGTGCCAGTGTCCCCTGTATGCCTCAGATCTCTGGGGACCATCAAAGCAGCAGTTTCACGATGCAGAACATCAAGACTTCCCCACATACAAGTGCACAGCTGCAGCGTCTCCTGGTACACCACAACAAGGTAGGTGTGATGAAGGTAGAGACACAGAATGGTGACTGAGGCTTTAAGCATTGCTGACTATCCAGGAGGAATCTGTGCCTTCAGTCCCCAGGGAGACCTGGGTTGGGAGGATTATTGGGGGGTGCTGGATTGGGCCCTGCATTGCAGCCAGCTGCCCTCTCCTCCTCAGCCTAGTGTGACCCTGCTGCACGGTGATGGACACATCTCGAGGGGCCGTAATGACCAGCATCGCACAGTGATCAGGACACAGGATGCGTCAGATACAGCCCTGTCAGGGCGAGGGGGTCAGTGACGACAGGGGGCTGATTATCTGCAGGGTGCTAGCTGGAGGATGAGTGGGGCTCTGTGTAGTGAGCTGGGTAATGTGGCATGGGTATTTTGCGTCTGGGGTAAGAAGGAAGGGGCAGAATGGAGCAGGAGGACTGGCACATGGGGCAACTGAGCTTGGAGCTGGAGTTACGTGGGAGAATGGCCATGCCAGTGTGGGACAAGACCTTGAGTCCTAGTGCGCTGGGGCCAGCACCTGTGGCGGCTCACCCTTGTCCTTCACCACCCAGGCCCTGCCGCCTCAGGAGAGCACCGGCCAGGCACAGCTCCTCGACAGGTCTCATGGGCCCCAGGGCTCGAACAACCTCTCCAGCCCCGCCAGACATCAACAGCCCCCAGCAAGCTGGAAAGGACTCAGCGCCCAATGCTCGGTCTGGGACATCTTGTCCGAAGCGAGAAACACCTGTGACAACTGTCATAAGGAACTTGACTTTTTACTTGTATATAATTACTAAGCTAGTTGTATATAGTTATTAGGTTAATAAAAACTGTTAAAATTACGGGTAGAGCCTTGTCTCACAGCCTGTCTCTCCCCGGGCTCCCTGGTGCTCCTTCAGCTCCTTCCCTCCTGCTGTGGTTCTGCCCCCGGGCTGAGCAGATCGAGCCCCGGGCCAGGCCCTGAGGCCGCTGCTGCTCCCGCGCCGCCTGCGGGGCAGCCCTGAGGCTCCAGGCCGGCTGTGGGAGCAGGAGCCGCGCTGCAGAGCCCGCGGCCCTCACGGGCTGCGAAGGCACGGGCAGATGGCCATGGGGCCCTGCTGGCACTGCCGGCGCTGCTGCTCTCGGCTGCCGCCTGCAATCCTTACAGGCAGCCCTCATGCCGGCTCAGGAGACGCTCAGAGCCGTGCCCGAGGGCTGGCCCCGACCCGCGGCCCCCAAGGGCACTTGTCCCTTCATCTCTGCACTGCCACATTCCGAGCTCATTGTCAGCTCCCTCCTCCCTTTCCTTTCTGCGGGGCAGAGTTAGGGGCCAGCCCAGCGGCTTTCCTCCCGCACAGCCGGCAGCCCCTTGCCCACAGCTCCCTGGCGGGAGGCAGAGCTGCTTTCCAGCTGGGCAGCCCTGCCATGTCCCGCAGCCCGGGCCGGCTCCTGCCTGCCGCTGGCGAGGCCCGGCGGCTGGGCCCGGCCATCCCAGGCCAGAGCAGCTACCTGGCCGGGGGAACACAGCCGGACATGGGGGGACATAAAGCAACACAAAGGGGACACACGACGGGCACCGTTTCCCGTGTCCCCATTGCCGCAGAGCAGCGCCGTGTGTGGGGCTGGCACGGACCCGGGCACAAAGGAATGTCTGTGCTGTCACCGGAGAAGGGACACGGCAGGGGTGCTGCTCACGGATGAGGGTGCTTGGGGCTGGGGGGGCTCTCCGACCTTCTCACACCTGCGGAGGTCGGGGCAGTCTCTGTCCCTCTCAGCCCTGGTGTGACCCCACCCAAACATCATCGGGATCAGAGGGACAGAGACACCCGCAAACCCCCAGAAAGGCAGAACCTGGGATTGGGTTTGGGGCTGAGGATTTAGGAAGGGGCTGGAATTGGGTCTGGGTTGGAGTTGGAGCTGAGATTTGGATTAGAGCTGGGATTGGGGTTAAGGCTAGACATGGGATTGGCTTTGGGCTGGGGTTGGGTTGTGGTCTGGGGCTAGACAAGTTTGGAATTGGGATGTGATTAAATACAGAACTGTGAGTGTGTCTAAACGTGGAGTGAGATTGAGACCAGGATCAGGTTTGGGACTGAGCTCATCCAGAGCAGGACAGAGGGGATGTCACTGCAGGATGTCCCTGGCATCATCCCAGCCCTCCTCAGGCACCTCCAAACATGAGGGGCAGCTTGGGTGCTCCATGATCCAGGTGCTCGCACACTGCCCCTCCATACCAGGCAAGCATTCCCTGAGGGCAGCCCTGACTGTGACCCTTAGGGCTCTGGGATCAGCCCTCATATCCCTGTGGGAGAAGATGCAGACAGGATGAGAGATTTTCCCCTCCTCTTCCCTGTGGAAAGATGAAGCCCAGCTGCCCTTTCCTTCTGGTGACTCCTCCTCTCCTCAGCTGAGGATGTCAAACTTCCCAGGAGCAGGAAAATCCCCATTCCCTGTTTCCTTGTGGCTGCAGCTTGGAACACCCACTCAGAATTAAGGACTTTCTGACAGCCCTGCTGAATGACACTGGGAGGAGATTTGTGAGAAAGGGAGGAAATTGTATTTCAATAGTAAATAAAAGATGCAAAATTATTTCTTTGTGTCACATTTGTTTTCAGTCAGTTGCACTTCTGGTCCCAGGCCAGAGAAAAGGGTGGGGCTGGGGGCTGGGAGAGGTGGGGGGGCTAGGAAAAGGTTGCGTTGGTGCTCGATGAAGAGATGCAGTGGGGTCTGGGTTCTCAGGAATGGGGGTGCCAGGGGGATCTCAGGGTCATGGGAATGGGGGGGTGGGCAGGGACGTGGAGAGGTAGAAGGGAGTTCCAGGGGGTCCTTGAGCCCAGGAAAGGGGAGTCCAGGGTTTCCCAAAAAGTGGGGACCAGAGTGAGGACACCCGGGATGTTCGGAAAGGGGGAGTTCAGGGGGTCTCTGGTTTTGCAGAAAGGTGTGCCTGGGAAAGGCAGGAATGGGAGACCAAGGCGCTCCAGGTTGTCCCAGAGTCAAGCCCACGCCAAGTCTGGAGCCTGGGAGCCCTGGGATGCCCGGGAAAAGGGGAGCAGAGGGTCCTGATGTCCACAACAGGGGGATTCAGGGGGCCCCTGTGCAGGCTAAGGGGAGCAGGCGGTCCCGGTGCTGGGAGTGGCGGTTCAGGGTCCCGGTGCCGGGGGTCCCACTCGCCCCTGGCCCCCCACGAGCGCCCTCAGCCCCAGCGCTGGAGTCATCGCGCTGCTCCTCCTCACTGCCAGTGCGATCCCAGGATGATCCCAGTACAGCCCAGTCACTCCCAGTCCTGGCATCCCCCCAGGCCTCTCTACGTTCCGACCTGTCCCGGCTCCATCCCCGCCCCTCCCGGGGGCTGCGAGGGCTGCGGGAGAGGAGGAGGAGGAGGAGGGAGGGAGGAAGAGGCGGAGCGGGGGAGGAGAGGGGGAGTCAGGCGGCTCCGGCGCTGCCTGAACTTGCAGCAGCCTCTTGTCCCCTCCTGTCAGGGAGTTGCGCAGAGCCAGAAGGTCCCCCCTGAGCCTCCTTTCCTCCAGGCTGAGCCCCCTTCCCTGCTGCCTCAGCCCCTCCTGCTGTTCCAGCCAGGGTCGGATACTAGTGCTGCAAAGAGCAATGTACAGACCTGGCATAGGTGCCTTCGTCACCACATTTTAACCTTTCATTAGTTACAGAAAGACTCTTGGGAAGCCCCAAACTGCAGTCAGTCGCTGCAGTGCCAATCTCCTTTGCAAATCCCTGCGGCCCCGGCCCGGCCCCGCCCGGCCCCGCACTCGGTGCCGCGGTTGCCCGGTAACCGCGCCCGGGCCCTCAGCGTCTGTGACAGCGGCGCGGCCTCAGTTGCCTGAGAGCGCGGCCCTGGCTGGGTGTGCGCAGCCTGGGCTCCTGCAGGCGGCTGCACCGGGCCTTTCGCCAGGGGAACTATCGGCGTAGAGAATTGCTGAAGGTGCAGAGCATTGGCCTCTGCGAAAAGCTCCGCAGCCTGCAGAACACTGGTGTCTGCTAGGGAGTCCTGAATTTCATTTGAAGGTAAAGACCGACTAAAGTTGAACTTTTTGGTTTTGTTTCATCTGTGCTCTGAAAGAGAATGCCAAAGGGAAATAGAGGATATGATCATGCCAGTCTTCTGGCGCAGTAGTTCAGTGACATGTACACCTGAGAGGATGAACAATAAATGGACTACTGATTGTGCTTTTTTTACTGAAGAAGTGCAACATTTTCTAAAGACAGTAGTCTATACATTTTTTCCCTATAGTAACTGCTTAAACTGCTTAAAGGTGAATGAGCTCTGTTCAAGTTTCAGTGGGTTTTTATCATCTGGGTTTTAAAATTTTTAGGGAGATGCCTCTGTATTGAGGTGCAGACGAGACCATATGCCAAAGCCAATGGTCTGGATTTTATGGAACAGTAAATGTGAGGGAGAAAGAGAGAGAAAGAAAAGAAAAAGTGGGAGTGGGATGGAGGTTGGGAAGGGGGGGAGGAGAAAGAGGGTGACAGAGAGAGATTTAGTAGAAAATATCACCATTCCATGGATCCCATTGGCCTACCATTAAATCCTCTTCTGGTCTTCTCTGTGGTGAGGTCTGGCAAAATGTAAGACTCCACTGGGTTAATGCAGATTTGGGCAAGGTGATACCTTGCCCAGGTACCTCCCAGGGGTGGGGCAAGTTGGACTCTGTCTCTTGCTACTTTCAAATAATATAAAATCTTTAGCACCCATATATCCTTTGAGTCTGCCATGAGTTGGGTTCTGGATTTTCTGATTTGTTGTGTTGCTTTGCATGCCCTGCAGTGGTCAGGTGCAGGCCTCAGGAATGGGTCTGGAGGCACTGTGGAGGTCTTAGCTGGGAGGTTTGTGTGCAAACCTGGCCTCAGCAGAAGAGTCTGTGGCTATGACTTCCCCAGCCTGAACCCAGACAGAGCTGATTTTCAGGACAGCTGCTGGGTTTGGCTTTGTTGTGGATAGGTTTTTCTCCTCAGCCTTGTTTACTTCTCCCCAGACCTGAGGTAATGGGACAATAGTGTCACCTTGATCTTGTCTCAAGTTCCCTTAGGCAGCTTAACTCACAGTGCCAAGTTCCAGTCAGGAGGGGTGGGCTTGGGTGGTCGCAGCTTCTTTATACAGTTTTGTCACAATGGACAGAAAGTCCTTTATAATGATATTTAAGCCATTAGCCATAACATTCCAGTCTCTCATTAGTCTCTCAGCTGTGAGGAGCAGCTGATAGAGCAAGGGTGCTTTAGCCTAAAGAAGAGGAGGCCCACTCTAGCTATTTTTGAGTAATATTTAGGCTACAGCTTTGTCTGTTCAAACTGTTATTAATGTTCAGATTTTTAGCTCCAGGTTTCAGTATGATCTAACTTTGAATTGCACAAGGTAGCCATATAGTTCAAATAAAGTTCAACTAACAGCCTAACTATACTAGCTACTTACACCAAACAAGCACTTAGCTACTTTCCCGTAATGTAACATTTTTAGCACCAGAATATGCCTTGGATCTGCCATGAATTGGGTTGTGGATTTTCAGAGTTCCATTGTTGCTCCTTCCAGTTTTGTTGAGGCATTGTCGCTCACCTGCGACATCGTCCCTTGGAAATGGCGTCTGGATTGCCAAAGAAGACACCAACACCTCGTCTTTTGTCCAGGGAAGGGCTGAAGCCTCATACTGTGAGTACCCACTGTGGCTGTGTTAAGGCTGGCACTGCCCTGGTGTCCCTGCTCTCCCTGCCCCTGTTGTCCAGCAGTGCTGTGAAGCTGCAGAGCCCCTCCCCAGCCCTTTGTGCTGTGCTGCTTTTGCTGGGGCTGTCCTGGTGCAATAGGGAACACTGTGGGATGCTTCAGCTGTGTCTTGCCTGTCTGTGCCAGCAGAGCCGAGTGAAACCAATGCACAGCTGAAGGCCTGAGCATGTGTTCTGTCCCTTTCCCTTTGCCACAGGAATTCCTTCTGTCAGGCTGGGCACTCACCTGTGCTGCTCTGACCATCCTGCCCTTGGGCACCTGGGCATGTCAGGGGGGGAAGCTCAAACTCTGCCCAAAGCCTTGAGAGCCACGGCTGGTCCCAGCTGGAAGAGCTTCCAAAGCAGCTGTTCTCTCCCAGCTCCTGTGTGGGCACAGATGCACCCTGCAGGCAGCGCTGGAGCCAGGGCCACAAAGCTCACTTGGCTGAAGATGCCCCACTGCTGAGGCTCTGTCAAGGAGATGCCTCTGTTTTCTTCTGTGGAGGGCTCTGTCAGCCCAGACAGAGAAAACAATCAACAGGGAGAACTAAAACCTGGACACATTCCTGTGCACCTCACTCTTGGTACAGTGTTCCCTTCTTGCATCTCTTGGACTCATCCAGCAGCGATATCTCCTTGCTGTGAGTTCTGAGCGTTGTGCAGGGATGGAGTTCAGGCAGTTCTGAGAGCTCCTCCCCATTCTCTGGAAAGGTCACTGCCTCAGTCCAATGGCACGTAAGAGGAAACAAATGCCCAAAGAGCAGAAATCCCCAACCATGTCCCATCCAATCATGGAGAAGGCAATGGGACAGAGCCATATGGCTGGAGTATGTGTGTTCCACTCTGTATTATTAATTGTATTAATTCACTGATGCTAAGTATTTCAGCAGGAAACCCCCAGGGCTTCCAGGAATGTCCTAGTGGCTGTGATCACAAGTTATTCAGCAGTGCCACTTGTTCAAGAAAAGCCTTTCTGAACAAGCACAACTCTGAGGCTCTAGCTGGTTTACTTTTGCCTTTCAGCTGCTTCCCTCTAAGTTCCAGAGGGAGAAGTTTCTCAGCAGGAAGAAGGAGGCCAGCACTGGGGGGAGTATTCTGCCCAGAATTGGCCCATTTCTAGACAGGAGTGAGACTCGCCCAAAGGTAGCCTTTTCCTGCTCTTTTCCTTTCTGTTTCACATGAAGTTTGAAGAGGGTGTGTGTTTGTGACAGGCTTGCCTCCAGCAAAATACCTCAGTGTCCAGGTCGTGCTGTCATTGCAAAGTGCTGGGAGTGGTGGACTGGGAGTCCTGATCTGCACTAAGCCAACACAAATACCCTCTGCTGAAGCTGCTGGGGTGTGCTGGAGCGCAGCTGCCATTGCTAAAACAATGGGAGGAAGGCTGGGGACACAGAGGCCCAAAATTGCCCTTTGCCATTCTCCTGCTGAAGGAGCCACCTCTTGCTTTGGTGTGGTCACCATCAAATGCTTGGGGTCACAGGATTCGCTGCAGAGTGCCAGCGTTGGCCTTTGAAGGCCAAGGATCTGCAGGAATTACTTCAGATTGAACAAAACAAATTGCATTTCTGCTTTGGGCTGGAACAATGTGTTGGACCCTGACGGGGTGTTAGATTTTGCAGGCTGCCAGATGTACAGGGGACTGGCTCTGGGCAGAAGGGAATGGATGTGCTTTGTCTGGATCAGTGCCTTCTCAGAGGTGTGTTTAAAGCTGCTTTTCTGGCAGGACTAGCTTGGTATAAAGCACAGTCCAAACGGGTAGGTGACTGAGGTGGGCTGTTGAGCAGGAAATTGGCAGCAAGAGACCCGGAACACAATCCAGGTAAAGGATTGTCCTGGAGAGGGGCCTTGGGAACACCTCAGGGAAGGGCACAGCTAAGGGACAGTGTACTGCAGCCACTCCCTTCAGCAGAATGTGTCTGCTGTGAAGTCACAGAGGAGACCTGCTTGTGTCTCTGCAGTGACAGCAGTGTGGCTGGAGAAGGCAGACAAAGCAGGGCAGAGTTTTCTCCAAGCAATGTCTCTGCTCCAGAAGCATTTGCTGTTGTTGTGTCATTCCAGACGTGCCTCTGCAATGGCATGAAATAAGATCTCAGTAATGACAAGAAAGCACCCATTTAAAGGCCACTGAAAAAGGAGATACCAACTCTACTTTTACCCAAGTTGCTGAGAAAATAACTGAAACTTATCCTCATTCAGCATTCACCTCACTTGTCTTTTTATTTTCAGCTCATTTGTCTTTTTATTTTTGCCTTTTCCTCTCTTTGGAACACACTAATTTTTAAATACAATGAAAAGGAACAAAATCATCAAAGCAAAGGAAAAGTGTTTCTTAGTAAGGATTCAGCTGAGCTGGGGATGTCTCCCTCCCTGAGAGCCAAGCGCACACACACCCCCTCTGAGAAAATGGCAATCTTTGTATCCCCTTTGTACCCGGCTGGGGCGGTCCCTGTGCCCTTTGCCATTGGATGGGTACTCAGGAGCTTCCATTCTCTACTGAGCACCAACTTTTCTGTCCCCTCCCTTCTCATCCTCCTTCCTTTTGGTCAGGTCTTCAACCCTGTCCCTCTCACTGTGACACTCAACAAACCAACCTGAACAAATGCAAACCAGAAATAACACACAGAACCAACAAATTCCATTCTTTTGCTTAATAACCTTTTGGCTTCAGCCAAGTGTCACCTCATCTCTCAAACCTCCTCTGGTCCTGTGCTCTTCTTACTGATGTCTAAGTTGCAGAGCAGAAAAGATATTTGCAGTTGTGTGGGCCTTGGTTTCCCTGTCTCAGAGTAAAAGACATCCCAAATTCTTTCCCATGGGGTCTCCTGTAAATTAATGGGTTTTACTTACTCCACGAGTGCTCAGTCAGTGAGCTCTCTGCCAGAGCTCTGTGACGACGTGGGCACAGGGCTGTGTTTTAACAAAGTGCTGCCTGGCATTCTGGAGAAAGAAACCTGGAGAAATCCATGCCAGAAGAGCAGCTTGGCTTGAGCCTGCTCTGTGTGGCCCAGCAGCTGTGGATCAGCTCAGAGCAGAGGTGGGGGAGCCACTGTTTGCCCAGTGTGGGCTGGGCAGACGTGCTCCCCCAGAGTCTGTACTTCACTGGGGATCAGTGGAAGATTCTCCTGCATGAACCTTCCTCCCAGCAGCTGAAGCTCTCCCTGCTCTCTCTCCTCTCCAGCTGCCGTCAGCTGCTCCGAAACAGAGCTGGTTTGGGGTTTCCCCACCAGAGCTGGTATTTCAGAACTTCGTCGCTCGGGAGGTCTCTGAAATGGTGCTGTCTCTCATGAATAAGGACAAGGTAAGTGCTGGCACCCAGAGCTTTAACACTGTGCTGGAAGAGGAGAGTGCTGTCATTCCCTCAGTGGACAGCAAAGCAAGTTATCTGCTGCAGCACATGCAGAAGAAAATGTCTCAGCACCTTCTTCTGCAAGATGGTGGAAATCTTCCTGTGCTGGGAATTGTCCCCAGATTTTGGCCAGGCGTTGATGGTGTCTATCCCAAAGGAGTTTCCTTCTCTCGAAAGCTCTGGATTGACAGGAATGTTGAGGGCTGTACAGTTCTTACCTGCTCTCATGCTTTGCCTTGGGTCTATAGCACACCCTGTGTGTCTTTGGTTAATCTTGGCTCCTGGTAGGAATCTCTGCCTCTCTCAGCCAGTTTGGCTCCCTTTATGCAGCTCACAGCCAAAGCTCAGGGGCTGAGCCTCCTGCACTTTATGCTGGAATCACTTCTCATTAATAGCATTGGCCCTGCAGGAACCGTGTTCTGCAAGAGCCCTGCAATCAGAGTGATGGAGCAGAAGCAGTGAGAGGCCTTTAGGTGCCACTTGAGGCTTCTGCTCAACTTCATCCAGCTCTGCTCAGCTTTTCCAAAAGCAACACGGTGCTCTGCTTTCCCTTTGCAGAAGCACAGCACATCCAAAGCCATGTGCTCCTGGAGGTTTCCACCTTCACCTGAAGAAATTGGGATTGTTTTGCAGTTTCCCAAGAGAGCTGAGAGGGGAAAAGTTGAAAAATGTCAGTTGTGTTCCACTGTAAAGAGGAAAACTTGAGACCATTTGAATTTCAGTCAGGGAAGCATTTTCTCAAGTGAGGCTTGTGCCAAAAGTGGGCTGGTGGGAGGAGACAGGAGGGAGTCCAAATCATCTGGTTTAGACTTTTGGAGAGCATTTTGGTGCTCAGGGGTTGATGATATCAGTGTGCTAGAAAATGCATGTTTGCTGTGCATGGGTACCCCAGAGGGCAGAACCTGGCCTGCTGGCTGCAGGCAGGAATGCCCAGCAGCCCAGCTTGCCTGTACAGGCAGCAGGAAGCCCTGGAGAGCCAAGATTGGCTTTGCATACTGGAACCACACTGTCAGTCAGTGCTGGTCCTGTTTCTCCAGGCAGAAAATGCCTCTGAAGCCCCATGGTCAATAGACACCGCCTGTCTGTGTTTCTGTTACTTTTGGCAAGCTGGTTGCTCTCATGGTTTTATGATTCTTCCTTGCTGCTTTACTGCCCATTTAAGTTCTCTTTGCCATCTCCTTGTTTTAGGGATTGTCTTGCTGTGTTCATTCCTTCTTTTGCTTTTCAGGTTTGCTTTTATTCCCAGTAAGACCCCAGTGTTTGGTCTCCTGTCTTGCTGCTCTGCCTGCCTGACTGTATCCCCAGAAGGTCCCTACCCAAACCTGATCTGCTGGAAGGGAATTTCTTCCTTGCCCCACAGTAATGTGCTGGTTTGCTTTTAGGTAGCACATTCCCCCTCTGGAACATGACAACTTCATGGCTGTGTGCAGGCAGAAGCCAGCAGGTTTTTTGGCCTTGTTGAATACGCAGGTGACTTGGTTCAGATGCTGTGTCTCCATCCTGCTGGTGCTGACCTGCTCGGCCCTTCCTTCCCAGCAGGCACTGCCCTACTGCCCCTGGCCAAAATGCGGGAGCCAGAGAGAAGGGATTCAAGTTCAGCCTTGTGAATGATGTGCCTGTGCCTGCTCAGCTGAAAGTGCTTTGGAAAAGGGGCAAGGGAGGGATGGTAGCAGGCCATGGACAGGTCTCCTCTCGTCCTGTTTCCACAAGTGGCAAAATCAAATTTCATGTCTTTGCTGCAGTTTCTTCACGTGGTGAAGGTCTCCATGGAGAGCTCACCTTACTTCCAGCTGGTGAGCTCCAGCGATGCGTACCGTGCCGTGCCGCCGGGCGCCTCTGCCCCTGTGCGCATCCGCTTCACCCCCAGCAAGAACCAGGTGAGGCTGGAGGAGCCAAAGCACACAATGATCTCCACAGCCATTGTTTTCCCTGCACTCTGGCTCCAGCCCATTGCATGCTGTGAGCTGGGCTCCAGGCGTGGGCAGGCAGCCTGCAGCCAGTCACACCTTGGCACTGCTGGCAGGCACTGCAGCCAGGCCTGAGAGGCTCTGCTTCCCCTCCGTGCACATTGCTGAGCATTGCCAAGGGAAGATGCACAGGAAACAGGATGAAAATGACAGAGGGCTGTTGATAGATGTTGGGCCATCTCTAGGTGCAGTGGAAGGGGTTTCATTCTGATGGAAAACACCAGAGGAACAAAGAGGTCAGAGAGCTTTCCTCCTTCCTGGACTGCCAACAGCTTCCCTGCCTGCCCCTGGGCTGGAGCAAAGCCGGTGCTTTTTCACTCCCTCTGTTGTGCAGCCTTGCAGCTGTGCTGTCCCAGAGCACAAGTGAGCATGGCACAGCTGCAGGGCCAGGGCAGAGGATGTGCTGTGCCTGTGAGCCCGGCCTGGCACAGGCACACTGGGCTCTGGGTGCCCTTGGTCAGCAGGAGATTGCTGAGCTGCAGGGGACTTGGACACCTGCCTGAAGGAGCTGGTGTAGGGCAGGTACAAGCTGCAGGCAGAGCTGTGGGGCCAGAGCCCGTGGCAGTGACACTGCTGGGGCTCTGTCTTCATGCGTGTCGCTGTGCTTGCTCTGTCAGCTGGCACCCATTCCGTGCCAAAGGTGCTTTTGTGGGGAGGTTTGAACAGCAGTGCTGAGGCCCTGGCAAGTCTGATCTCAGTGCTGGGATCTGGAGGGTTCATGTTCTGATCTGGAGGCTTGTTCATACAGAAGGGTTGAGGGCATGGCATGGAAGGGAGGAAGCCTGGCAGGGAAACAAAGAGAGGCCCTTTCCAACAGCATCCTGCTACCTCTTAGCACTGTTCTTCTCCTGACTTGGTTGGACAGGCAAAGTTAGAGGGGAGTTGTGAGCCAACTGATGTTTCTGCACCACGCCAGAGGTGCAGGATGTCTTTGGGTGCAGCTGTTTTCTCCTCTTCCTTTTGCTGCTTAGAGTCAGTTGAACACTTTGTCCTATTCTCAGACAGTGGGAATATAGAAGCCTAAAGAGCAATGTCCTGTGTTCCCCAGCTCCATGTTGCTTAGAAGGGGCTTAGGAATTCTTTAACATCATTAAAGTTTAGAGTAGGAATGATGGTGGCCTAGGGCTGTTCTCTCTATGAGCCAAGTGACACAAGAGCTGAATGCCACTGAGACAGATTTTGCAAAGTGCACTGGTGCCTTTAAAATGTGACATAGTAGTAGAACTTAGTGTTCATTTGAGGGTGCAATAGGTAAATGGATGCACTTGAAGGGGTATAGGAAATGGTTTTTCTTCTGCCATGGGGATGGCACTAAATGTCCTGTGCTGAGCCAGTTTCTTTTCCTGCAGGATTATTGCCACGAGCTGGTGTGCCTCACTGCAAGGGAAAGGATCGTTGTGCCAATTCGGGCCATTGGTGCCCGAGCTGTGCTGGACTTCCCTGCCCAGCTGGACTACTCCAAGTGTCCAGTCAAGGTCAGCACCCAGCAGACTCGGCTGGTGCGCAATGTCGGTGCCCGGGCAGCTCGGTACCAGCTGAGCACCCAGAGGTGAGGCAGCTCATCTGTCCCTGTGGAAACACCTTTGGGTGAGAGCAGAGTTGGGAAAGAGCTACAGAATGAGCCAAGCGTCGCATCTGCTGCCCTGCAGCCTGGCTGGAAGTGAGCAGGATGGAAGGCATCTGCTCTTGCTTTCAGTGGCCTTGGAGCTTTCTATGTCCCAGATTCCCTGGAGGCTGCTGGAACATGTTGGGAGCTGGCTTGCACCCTGCTGAGCACAAGCAGCTTCTGAAATGCTTCCTCAGCACTGTCAGCCAAACAGAGCCATTCTCTGGGAGGCCACAGGCACGTGGCTTTGCAGTGGTCCTGGAGGGGACCTCTGGAAATCATCTGAGCAAACACACTGCTCAAAGCAAGAGCAGTGTCTGGGGGTTGCAAGGTGCCATTGGGAGACATGGACCTGTCTTTAGATGCCATACAAGAAAACAAACATGTCAATGGACCTAGTTATAAAAGCAGAAGAAAACAACCTTTTAAAACCCCTCCATACCTTATCTTTTCTGCCTGTCAGGTGCAGCAGTGATTCATTGAGAGGATGGATCTAACAGGATGAGAAGTGTCTTAAGGAGCAGCTCACAATTAACAGAGAAAAGCCCAAAATTTAGCTTTCCAGGCCTATCTCTTGGCAGTGATTTTCATTTGGTTCTTACAGTGTCAGGGATGTCTCCTTCACAGCTCTTCTAGCTGTGGGCTCAGGGAACAATTTAGTGGTGTTGGCTGAAGTTCAGAGGAGTTACGTTTAGCTGTAGACTTGTAGAGCTTGTGTCTTCGGGTCTTGGGGAGCCAGGTGTGTGTGAGAGATGACTGCTACAGCAGGAACAGAGGAGTCTGGTGGGTACCGCCCAGGGATTGAAGAGATGTGCGGGCTGATTTGCACTCAGTTTTTCAGTGCTGACAGCTGAGTCCTGAACTTGGCTGGATCCTCTTCTCCTGATAATTTGAAAAGAAGAAGACACCCTCTTTCTCAGGCAAGCCCTGAAGTCGTCCCTGGAATGTTATTCCCATCCTGCCACCTGAAGGCAGGAGCATGTAACATGGGACAGGAGTGGGAAGGGAATGGAATGGAAGGTAGTGCTGAAGCTTGGCCAGGGATTCCCCTAACTGGCAGCTTCTCTATTGTGGTGAAATTTCTGGCCAAAGACTAAGAACAGAATGCTGTGCCTTGCCCCCAGCAGGCCCTGATCCCCCCAGCCCCAGCAGAGCTGCAGCCGTGCTGGCATCAGCCCCGGGGCAGATGCAGGAGCACGAGCACTGATCTGGCTGTGGGGCTGCTGGGGCCTTGTCTTTCCTCCCCTCCCTCCAAAGTCTCACGTCCAGCACATGAACATTGCTGGCCCAAGGCTTCTCCATCAGCCAGCAGTGATGTTCTCACCAGTGGCAATGGGAACAGGTCAGCCCATAATTACAGCAAGAGGTCCTTAATGAGCAGAACCTGAAGCGAGTTCATCAGCTGTTACTACTGACATGAACAAAGTTCAGCTTGGCAGATGTTCTCTTTGTTTTTGTGTGTGATGCATTCATCAGCAAAGTCCCCAGAACACATTTGAAGTGACAGATTGACCAGCAACAAAGCACCAGGGCCAGGAACTTTTGTTTCCTCACTGGGGCTGTAGAAGGGCACAAAGCCCAGCAGCTGCTGGGCAGAAGCACATTTCCCATGAGCTGTCCCTGAGCATCAAAGCACAGAGTCTTGTGCCTTTAACCGAGCCATTGCCTGCTCTGTCCTCGGCCTCCAGGGGCAGCGTCACTGCACCGAGTTTACACTTCGACCTCGCTGAGCTCGACTTCGGGGACATCTCCTTTGGTGAGTGTTCCCTGGGCTGGGACACAGCCTCAGGGATGTGTGCCTTCCAACAGAAAAGCATCCCTCACTCCTGCCCTGCCCCAGCAGCCTCTTCAGGCTGTGAACTGCAGGGCTGCTGCTGCTGCTGCCTCAGGGGGCATTTTGCCATTGTGAGATCCAATGGAAGCAAGGAATAGAAAGGCAGTATTTTCTGGGGTCTCTGTGCTGCTTTAAAAGACAGATGTCTGCCAAGGAAGGTGGGAATCTTGCTGCAATGGAAAGATGAGCCCCTCCCCCCAAATGATTATCCCTTTGAAATGACAGGGCTCCCAGGCAAAACTGTGGGAAAAGGAATAACAGTTCTTTGCTAGACTATCTCAGGAGAGCACAGACAAGACAAGAACAGACATTTCCCAGATGCCAAGTCCTGTTTTTCCCCTTTGGTGGAGTTCTGGTCACAGCAGGAGGAGCTGTGGGCTCTGGCAGGGCAGTGATCCCCCCCAGCCGGTGCGGGAAGGGAAGGGAAGGGAAGGAGGAAATGCTCCTTTTGCACAGCCCCAGAGGGCAGGGGGATGTGGGCAGTGCCCAGCAGCAGCAGTAGCAGCGGGGCAGGCAGGCAGGGTCGGTGCCAGCGCTGAGCTGCAGCCAGGGCAGCCCCGGGCCAAGCACAAACCTCCCGCAGCAGCAGCGGCCGAGCTGCGACCCCGGAGCGGGAGGGAGGGAAGCTCCGCTCCCTGCCCAGCCTCAGCTCCCACTGCACAGCCGCCCACGGCATCACGCCACAACTCCCAAAAAACCCCAAGGGAAAAGCCCAGCCCAGGGCCAAACCCCCCCAGAACCCCCCAGAACCCCTATCCCCCTTCCCAGACCAAGGGCAACATTCACGGCCAAGCCTAAACCCAGAACAATGAAGTTCATGAACTTCTGAAGGAAACTCATTGCCTTTTTTGAGCTGCTTCTTCCCCAGCCTGCATCACCACGGAGGCGCTTGTCAAGTTGCCTTTGGAAGGAATGAAACACGAAAGGCAAGAGATGGAAATATGGTTCTGAAGCAGGAGATTCAGATCCTGCTGAATCCAATTTCATTCCTAAGGGCTCTTGGGCTGAAGGCAGCTGTTGTATCTTTGCTTCTTTGTAACTGTTGACTGTTGTCTGCATGTGCTGGCCTCAGTCTCCTTGGAGGTTTTGACATCTGGGTTTGTCCTTTTTGTGCCTCTCTTGCCTCCCTGCTGGAGTCCCTGCTGGAGCTGGCAGTGGTCACTTGGATGGGCACAGAGAAGCTCTGGGCTGCAGCTGCAGTTGTTTTTTCTCCCCATCTGTGTCCCAGATGCACTTGGTGAGCAGGCCTGGGGAGAAGTATCCCCCCCACAGAGCTGGCTTGCCCAGCCAGATGTGCAGTGCAGAGCAGGCTGTGGCTGCTCTGCGCGCTCTGCAGGACATCCCCACCATGAGTGGCTGTATCTCTGGCTTTGCAGGATGGAAAGCAAATCTCAGAGCCAAGGTGGGGTAAACCCTTGCAGGGAGCACTCTCAGTGAGCATCATGGCTGTGATGTCCCTGTTTGTGGGCTGAGGTGGGACCTGGTTCCTAATTGCTAATCTCAAAGCAAGGCTTGTCTGTGCCCCCAGTTGAGTGGGCTCTGAGCTGTCACGTGCTCAGTCTGTTTGGCCCAAAGCAAGAGATGCCTTAAGGGTCCTGCAGAGAGAAGCTGCATTAGGGTGCTTTGCATCACGTTCTAGTTCCTGATTCCATCCTCATTTTCTTTCGCTGTAGCTTCTTCTCACTGACAACTCACTGTTTATATGTCTTGAAAAAGGTGGGAGTGTTGGCAGGCTGAGCAGGGAATTGGACAGCTTGAATTCTCAGAGTAAATGCTGGGTCTGGGTGCACACTCATCACTGAGAGAGAACTGGTGCTGGTTTGGGGCAGGTGAGGGAGCTCGTCCCCATCCCAAAGAGAGAAGCTTGCAGTGTTCAGCAGGGCTAGGAGTGGGCATTTTCAAGGCTGCAGTCTGGAATCTGTGTCAAAGGGAACTAAGTGACGATTAATTCCTCATGCAGCTTCTAGGTGAGCTGTAGTTCAGATAATAAAGAGCTCAGCTCCAATCCCACTTTGATCCTGCCAGGATCTTGCCCCCAGGATCATGCCCTGCTCGGTGCCTGAATGGATATTTGTGTCCTTGCCCAGGCTTTCCCTACACGCAGCGCTGCCGCCTCACCAACAGCTCCGCGGTGCCCCTGACGTTCCAGCTCCGCATGTCGGACGATGGCACGCAGCCGGCTGTGGACAGCGTGGATCAGATCCGCAGGGACACCGACCCGGCCTGGAGCAAGGGAATCCATTTCCATGTGGAGCCCAGGGAGTTCACCATGAATCCCAGCCAAGGCACCATCCTCCCCCAGGGACACCAGGACATCGAGGTACGGCAAGAGCCCAGCCACAGCCGCTGCAGCACCAGGGCTGGAGCTGCACTGCAGGGTGGGAGGGCTTTAGCTCTGGTGCCAGCTTGGAGCATCCTGGCACTGAGAGATCTGCACTGCTGGGGGCCTCTGCTAGCTGGCTTACTCGGGATGTTCCTCAAAGAGCACTGTTTGCTTTCCAGAATCATATACTGAGCTCACAGACCTTATGGTCAAGACCTGAAGCCATTCTTGTGTTTTTGAGAGCGATTGATTTGATTGCAACGGGGCAGAGCAAGGATGAGGGCAGAAGGTGGCTGTTAGAGAGATGTCATTGTATCAAGCAGTGAGCTTTTCTTCTGGTGTCATTTCCCCCCTCCTGGGGAGCAGAAAGATTTGTGTTCACTGCAGGAAGCTCCAGTGGAGACAAAAAAATCTGCAGCCATGTGTAGCGGTTCAAATTTATTGTATTGATTCCTTGTTAAGTGGTTTGTTCTGTTGTACCCCGTGTTCTCCCCGAGTGGGTTTACCCCTGGGTTTTACCCTCCCACAAAGCTGTCCCTCATGCCATTCCCTGCCCCTTGTTCCAGCTCTTTCCCTGCCTGTCAAACCCAGCCCCTTTTGTTCCCCAACCTTCTTTGCCAATTTAACCTGGAGCCAATCCCTGTCTGCAATGCCCCTTTGGAATTCCCCTATTCCTGGAGGCCCCATTGGCCCATGTGAGCCATCCTCCCCACCCTCCTACCCAAAGTGGCCCCAGACACTTGATGTAATCCCCTCAGTGCTCCCCTGAGGATTCTCTTTTGGCTTGCTGTTTGTATTCACCCCCTGATTTGTATCTGTACAAAATTCCTTGTGCAGGAGTGTGCAGGGCTCTTTTGGCTTTGATCCTTTTGCTTGGAATAAACCCTTTCTTGTGGAACTTCAAGACAGAGATCCTCCTCCTTTCTCCTCTGCCCGGTCCCGTTGGTGGCTTGTCTCTTGAGGTGTTGAGCAAGAGGCTCTGAGGGTTCTGCCTGTGGTCAATGCCCAGCCTGGGGCAGTTCTGAGGGTTCTGCCTCTGGTCAATGCTCACCCTGGGGAAGTTCTGGCTCTGAGGGTTCTGCCTCTGGTCAATGCCCACCCTGACGCAGTTCCCCACTCCTGGCGTGGGGCTGGAGTTCTCAGAGCCAGCCCAGGCTCGGGGTCCCAGGGCAGCCATGAACTGCCCAGCACCTGTTAGGCCACACTTTGCCCTCAGCCTCCTGCTGCTAAGCTGAACTCATTGTGGTCAAGTCAGATTTCCTCTGCATAGATGTCTTTGTAGTCAGATGAGAAATTGGCCCCATAATTTGAATGCAGTGGTGCATGCAGCTGTAGTCTAATGTTTTAATGTAGCTGACCTGTGCCCTGATAGCACGGTGTGTTTAACAAATCTGGTATTGCCAGAAGGCTTTTGTTACTCTGAGACTGTGCTCTACACATGGAGAAGCAGAAGAATTAAGGGCAAATCCTCCCTCAGGAACTGGAGGATATCACCCGTGGGTAATGAGCTTTTGGAAGGAAGCATTGACAGTTCTTCTCTTCCACCAGGTGACCCTGTGCTCCAACACGGTGATGGAGTTCTACCGGAGATTGCTGGTGGACCTGGAGGGTATTGGCAAGGGAGTGGCAGCCCTGATCATCACAGCCAGGTACCAGCCCTTGCCTGGCCTCCCGCAGGCACTGCCTTGCCCAGGCTGTGCTGGCTGCAGCTGCCAAAGAGAAGTGCTGCTGAATGCCCTCATGTTGTGCCAGCTGGACACGAGAACAGCAGTGCTTGGGCAGCAGCCCGTGGTGAAAAGCACGTTTGCTCACAGCCCAGCACGGTCCTGGCCCTCTTCTAAAGGCACCAGGAATGATATCATTGATTGGCCTTGTTTTTGGTGCTTGAGGTGGAACAAATTTCCTGAGGGCCTCCTCTCCTTCAGGCTGCAAGAGGTGGAGTTGTGCTGGTTGTGAGCACCGTGCACTGGTTTGGGCCACAGCAAGCAGCTGCTGAGAGTCGGGCTCTGGCTCTGTCCATGAGGGCACATGGCAGGGGGGAAGTGGCTCCCAGCAAGAGTGGGGAGGGCAAGGTCTGACAAGGGGAAAGCAGCCCTTGATGTGGCAGGTCAGCTCCAGTTTTTGTCCTTCCCTCTGCTTCCCGTTTTGAGCTTTAATGTCGTCAGAGTTGAGAGCAAAAGTCGTTGTTGCTGCAGCAGAATTCCATGCTGCTGTGCTGCTGTGGGTGTCAGTGTGATGCCCAGAGGGATGCAGCTCCCTGGTGCTGTTCCCTGTGCCAGGCAGAGCCATCCAGGCAGTGCCTGGGCTGCCATTGTGTACAGCAGGTGGAGCTGGGGCCAGGCAGTGCCTGGAGCTGTGCAGTGAAGGAGCCAGGGAGCTGCAGGGCCTGGCAGGGGCTGATCAGCCCCTCTGTGGGGCAGCTGCTGTCTCGTGCCCTCCAGGGCTGGGGCAAAGAGCTGAGTTCTCAGGCAGGGCAACAGCACCATGGCAGAGAAGGGAGTCATTTTTACTGAGACCCTGGAGCTGTGTGTTCCTTGAGCCTTAGGGAGCACTGATCCTTGTTGGCAAGGCTCCCCCAGAGCTCGCAGGTCTCTGGGACTGTTCCAGGAGTCCTTGCAAGCCTTCTTGGGTAAAGGAGGGGCTGAGGCAGCTGTGGGGCAAAGTGCTCTGCCTGGGGCACTTGGCAGCCTCTGGGTGCTGCCTCTCAGGGTTTGCCCCTCCTTGGCAAGACATGTTGGAGTGGGAAGAGGTAGAAGGCAATTTATCCCTGTAGGGCTCTTCAATGTGCGTTTGACAGTGACCAATGTGTTCTGCTCCATTTCACAATCTTTGGGGGTAGGCATTCTCCATTCTCTCAGTATCTCTGATTGTCCTGGGGTCATCTCTTTGCCCAGATGTCTCGTTCCTGAGCTCCAAGTGTCCCCCCAAGTGCTGCTGTGTGATGAGTGCCACCTGAAGGTGCCCTATGAGAGGAAGATCCTCATTAGGAATCCCAGCCACCTTCCTGGCTGCTACGGGCTTATTCCCCAGGTTTGGCATCACATCCACCTCCTCCTATCAAATATTCCTGAGGAGATTATTGGGGGAAAAAAGGGTTTGGATAAGACCTTGCTGGTTTCTAATCAGTCCTAAAGATCTGCTGAGAACAGGATCCTACCCAACTGTAAACTTGAGGAGGCAGTTTAAGCTCCTGAGGAAACAGTTGATGTTCCAGTCCTCAGGACGTTTTCCTGTGGGAGATCTTAGAGGGTTGTGAAAAGCTGCTGCACCCACAGACACCAGTGCCTGTGCTGGCAGCCTCCTTGCAGGATGCCCTGGGAGTGCTTACCCTACAATTCTGGCATCTTGTTTGTGCCTTTGACCTTTGTCCTGGGGAGTTTTAAAGGTGTGTGTAAGTTGCTGTTGTGGTGGATGTTAAGGAGCCTAAAGTTTCTTGAGAGGTCCCTCTGAATCTGCGTTTCATTGTGTCCCTTCCAGAAACGCAAGGAGGACTCTGCTGTGCTCTACTCCAGCCCCAAGCCCTGTGGGATTGTGCAGCCCCAGAGCACAGCAGAGATCCCAGTTGTGGTGGCAGTGCAGGCCCTGGGCACTCATCGCACCAACGTTCTCATTGGCGTGTTCGGGGATGAGAGAAACCCCCTGGTGAGGGCAAGGGGAGATGTGAGCCTGTGTGCAGCTGCTCCTGGCAGGGTGCACAGGGACAGGGATTGTGCCGGGGAAAACAGGCACAGGCTGCTGGGGAGAAGGACAGGAGGGATGGGGGCACAAACAGCTCCTGCCTTAGAGGTGGGAATCTCAGTGTCTGACACAGAATGGAGTTGGGCTAAGCTGGAATCCAGGGGCATTTGAGTTCATTATTCTTTCAAATGCTGTTAACTTTGGAAACATCTGTTTGAAAATGTCATCTCTCTGAGCACAAAAGAGGATGTCAAAAGTCTTCTAGGAACCTTGAGCTTTCTGTAAAAGAAAGGAAAGCTGGCATTTGAAGACTGGTTGAAAGGATTGAAACTTCGATTAAAACATATGGAAATGGCAATGCCAAATTCCTTGGATGGCACCAAACATCTGAACCTGGGCCATTGTGGCACTGCCTGTAAATCAGTGAACAGGAAGGAAAGGCAATGCAGGTTGTGCCAGGGAGCCTGAAGTTTGACCAAACAGTTGCTTTTAACTATCAGGCTGCTTCTCTTAAAGAGGAGGGTTTCTCCCCACCAGAAGAACCAGTTGTTTAACTGTCAGGCTGGTCTTACCTAGAGATTTTTTGCAAAGATTAAAGCTTTGGGCCAATAATTTTTAGTTTGAAAGGTTCTCTTACCTTAATTCTTTTTGATTTGGAGGTGAACATGTAATTTTCTTTTTCCCCAAAAGCCCAGCATTTCAGCTGGAGAGTGGTAGCTGTCCCTAAAGAAATAACTTGAGCAGGGTTGAGCTGTTGAAGGTTTTTTAGGTTTGTCTGTTGTGGTTTGTTTTGGTTTTTTTAAAATCTTTCTTGCTTGCTTCCTGGAACAGAGAGCACAATTACGGAGTTCAGGACGGCTGGCAGAAATCTCCCCAAGCCCAAGGCTGGCAGAGCTTGGCAGGATCCCAGCACCACAGCCTGTGTATGTATGGATGGAAGGATGGATGGATGGGGAATGCGACCTGAGTCACCTCGGAGTGTTGGAAAATGTCAGCCAACCCCCCAGCAGTGTCAGCGGCATATTCCTGATAAATCCCTGGTGGAGCTGCCGAGTTTCTGGCCTTGGGCACTGGGGGGGCTGTGCTGGCTGGGCACTGGCTGGGTCTGCCCCTCGGTGTCTCAAATCTCACCTTTTTGCTGCCTTCTCTGTCTTTTCCTCTCCCACTGTGCTTTTTGCATCCCCACCAGGTGTTAATGCCTGTCCTCTGTAGTTGCTCAATGCAAGCAGTTGCAGCTGCTGCAGCACCTCAGTGCCATCCCTGGGCTGCCTTTAGAACAGACCTGCCCCAGCCTGGATTGGGAAGGGCTGGATCAAACCATTTCTCAGTTCAACGTGCGAGCCCTCAGCCAGGGGCTGCATCCTGGCCAGGAGCTGCTCGTGCAGGTGTCCCTCCCTCCCTCCCACTGCAGGTCCCTGTTCATAGTTATTTATTTTCCAGAGATGAGCTCCACCCACCTAAATTCAAACCCCAGCCACCGAAGGAGAGAAGAACCAGTCTGGATTGTGCAGCAACTCGATGGAGGCACTTCAGGACTGGACAGGAGGAGGCAGCCAGAGCCCTGAAAGAAGTGCAGGATTTTAGCCAATCTTCAGGAGCAGAGGTAGATTTTCTTGTACACCTACTGCTTGCTTTGCCTCCCCAGCCTGCCAGCACCAAGTCCTGCTCATGCTGAGCTCCCTTTTTGCTGCCCTGCTGTGCTGTGCCCTGACAGTGGGCTGGGCAGCAGGGCCAGTGGCTGGACATGGGCTGAGGGGGAGGGAGAAATAGGAGAGTTTTCCTTGGAGAAGCTGGCTCAGATCCTACAGGCCTGTGCTGAGTGTGGGATTTTTTGCCTTGTTTCCTTCCCAATGTAAGATGAGGCTTTTCTCTGCATTATAATGGTAACACCTCCAGCTTCCCTCCCAGAGCAAGCTGGGGTGATCCTGATCTCCATGGTGCCTCTTCCCAAGGCAGCCAGACTCCCTGTTTGCAGGGCTCTGCTTTCACCCAGAGCTGCTATTGCACTGCTGGCCCTGGAGCTGTCTGACAAAGGGAGACTTTGCAGGGGGGCTGTCTCTTCCTCCCAGCATAGAAAATGGCTTGTTTTTTGGGTGCCAGCACCAACTCCTTAGCACCCTCACCTCCCTCAAGGCTTGGAGGGATTCAGGTGCTCCCTGGACGTGGCACACACTGCCCTGGGAGCAGAGAAGGCAAGAGGGAATCTGTCTCCCTTGCCCATTGTCAGTGTGGCAAGCAGGGCTGGAGCTGCCAGTGCCACTGGGGGCCCTCAGCATTGGCCACAGAGGGGCCTCCCATCCCTGCAGGCCCATCACAAAGTGCTGCCGGAGCAGCTGCTTGTTGGAGAGGCCGTGCAGGGATGTCTAGGACGCTGTGCGGCACCTGTGGAGGGCACTGCTCCCCCTGGAACTCCTCAGGTGCTCCACAGGAAATTTTTGCAGGAGCTTTTGCTGTAGCACCTTTAGAAAGAAGCATTTAAATCAGAGAGAGAGGGGAAGAGCCTCAGGAGTCAGATGAGCTGGGCTGGACTCCTTCCCTCAGCTCCAAGAGCTCTCACTCTGAGTCTCCTCCTTTTCTAAAAGCAGGAAGTTTTGAAACTTTTTAAAGGCAAGTTGGGCATCAGAGAGAATTTCTACTGCCAGGAGCCATCCCAGTTCACTTTCATGTCATGTACTAATTAATGCATTGACCCGTGAGTATGGGAGAAGATTTTCCCCATGGTCCCTGCACTGGTCAGTGGCATGGATGCAGGATGAGGTGAGGGTGATTCTGGCAGTGTTTGGGAATAGGCCCCTCTGGCTACAGCTGCACTTTGCTCCAAGATGCTCTTCTGCCTCCATTTCCATGCTCAACACCTCAATCTCTCCTGTCTTCCATCCAGGCTTTCAATATCCTGCCACTGGCAGGTGTGCTGCAGCCAGGAGAGAGCCAGCAGGTCTCCTCCACCTTCTCTGGCCAGCTCAACACCACCTGCAATGTCCCGGAGCTGTGCCACATGGAGGGAGGCTCCACCTCCGAGGTGCTGGTGCCCAGGGCGGCCTCACGTGTCAGCTCCTCCCTGAGCCCCCAGGAGGTCAGCTCTGGCTCTCAGGCCCCTCTCAGGGACAGGTGAGTCAGCCTTCCGTGGGTTCCTGCTCTGCCATGGGTTATTGTCCCTGCAGGGCTTCCCTGCTCCAAGGCCTCTGAGCTCAGAGGAGCTGAAGAGCAAAGGCCAGCAGCAACACAGGGATGGCCACTCTGAGCTCCCTGACTGCCAAGAGAGGAAGGACCTTCTTCTGTTGAGACAGAACATCTTCTTCTGTATTTGAGTTCTGAGCCCTGCTGGCTTAGCTGCTGTCTGCAGAGAGCTGGGCTCTGGGCTTGCCTTGGCACCACCTCTAGAGGTGTCTTGAAGTCCATGGTGTTGAGTGGCATCTTCTTCATCATCTGCCTTCTTCACCAGAACAGTGGGATTGTGGTATGGGCAGGCGTGGGGCACAGAGCAAACCTTGCTTTGGGTTCTGCTCCTGCCACAGATGAAGTCCTTGCACTGCTGATCTGCCAGGGTTCTCCTTATGGTGGCGCAGCAGCCAGAAAAGCTCCTGTCCTTTGGGCTCCCCTGCAGCTGCAGCTGTAGGCAAGCACAGGAGAAGCTCAGCTCCAGCAAGGCAGCCCAGCTCAGGACACGCAGGCACAAGTGCAGAGCTGGGAGTGGAGGCTGCTTAAAGCAAGCCTGTGCATCAGGACTTCTTCAGGCCAGGCTGAAGTTGGTTTCATGGGGAGGAGACGGACGAGGCTGCTTCCAATGGTTTCCATGGCAGCCAGCACTGGTTTGCTTGGTCCCAGCTGGGTTCCAGCAGGAAATCTGCCTAACACGAGCCTGTCTTGCAGGAGAGGGGTTCCTGCAGCCTTTGCTTTCTGACTGATAGGATTGTTCTCATGAAGGAGCAGGCTAGGAGTCGTTAAAACCGAAGATCACGGACAGAGACTCTAACTAATTAAAGTTAGATTGTGGGATGTTTAATAACACCGGCGGGCGGCACCAGAGCCGTCCCTAAAAGGCATGACCACGCTGTCCAAGGTTCTTTGCCCTCTCTTTATTTCCCAAGATCTTACATACAATACATCTGCACAACCCCAGCACCTCCCATCCCTGCTCTGTATTCAAATGAGGTCATTGGTCCTTCACTCCTCTGCAATTCTTCCCTTGAATTGGGTCAATGGTCTCGAATTGGGTCAGTGGTCTTAAGGGATGAAGTCAGGAATATCTTCATCAGATCTCTGTGACCCTCTGGCACTATCCAAGGTCCCCAACTTAGTGATTGATTGACATCAAGCCCAGGTGCTAACCATTGTACTCCTGGTTTCAAGATGTTCTTATAACAGTTCACTTCCTCCACTTCCTTCTAGAAAGAAGCTCCTAATGGTATACAATAGCACAATCAGCTCCAGCTTAAGCATCTCATAATCATTAACCTATGGTCTGCCTATCTAACCTACATCCTGATCAATGGGAATTGCTTCTAACCCTCAGCTGAAATCTGAGCTCTTTAAAATCGTGCTTCAGCTATGCCCAGGGAGAAGGGAGCTGAATGAGCTCAGTATGAACTGTAGGAGAGCTAAGCAGATGTCAGCAATCTGTGCTCTGCTTTAAACTGGGAAGCCAAGAGACAAAGGGCGTTTCCAGGCACCAGTGCAGAGAGCTGCTGGATCCGCCTTTGGCAGGGGCTGGAGGGGTCTGGCTGTGCCTTCAGAGGGAGCTTGCACAGCCAACACCTTATGATGGCAAAGCTCAGGTTTGGCTGGTCCTGGAGGTCCCCTTCCACCCATGCCCTCACTTGGGATGTTCCCAACCTCTGTGGGTTGAGGAGAATTCACGGAAATGGCCTCAGGGTCAAGGAATGAAGTGCAGGGCCAGTCAGGACTAGGGAGCCCAAGTTTCTGGTGGGACTCGCAGCCATGTTTTCTGTTTTGTCTGCAGAAGGGAGCTGAAGGAGCCAGCTCAAAAGGTCGAGGAGGAGGCAAAAGCCTTAGAGGAGGAAGACAGGGGGAAGGAGCAAGAGAGGCAGAAGAAGGAAAAGAAGAGTGTCTCTGTTGGGAAGCAAGCTCCAAAACCAGCGAAGGGGAAAACCAAGACCCGGGAGAAGAAAGAAGCCCATGCGAAAGCATCACAGAGGAAGGAAAGCAGAATCCCAGAGAAGAAGGAAAGCAAAATCCCAGAAAAGAAGGAAACCAAATTCCCAGAGAGGAAGGAAACCAAAATCCCAGAGAAGGAAACCAGAGCGCCAGAAAAGAAGGAAACCAAAGCCCTAAAGAAGAAGGAACCCAAAGCTCCAGAGAAGAGCGAAACCAAAGCCCTAAGAAGTGCGAAAGCAAAGCCCTAAAGAAGGGGGGAGCTGCAATCCCAGAAGACCCAGCTGAGCTGGAGAACTCTTTACTCTTTATTCACAAAATTCGTTTTACACAGTTTGACAGACCTCGTGTGCAACATTAGTTAGTTCATAGATTTCTTAGCAGTTCTTCTGTTATTGATTAATAAATTAGATTTTACTTGTGCATCAAATCTCTCTATTGTATTGTTTACCTGTTCTCTTCACCGAGTCTCATGGGACTAATCCCTTGTTGTTGCAGGTGCATTTTTGCAGTTTTTCACCCTCAGAATAGATTGTTCACAAAGTCTCATTCTCCAAATAGCTTCACATGGGAACTTGTAACTGCTTAGCTGCACTCAGAAGAGATGACAGGCCAGCTATTAATATGGCAGAAGAAGGCCTGATTTCAAAAGGCCTTTCTTTTATCATTATTCTACTGGTCTATGACATCTCCCCCTTTTCGTTCATTTAAAAAAGGCTCCTATGTTCTGATGTTGAAACAGCTCACTCTTGTGAGGGTATTATCTCATCACAGTTGTCACTGGTTATCTATTAGATATGGGATAAGATAGATAAATGACCAATTACAATCAACAAAACTTACCAAATTCTATCAAGTCATTGACACAGGGTTTTGCAGCATGAGAAAACAAAAGAAAAATGTCCAATGTCTCTTAGGGAAATGAAAAGAAATGACCATTGTTTCCAATTAGTTGAGAAGGATGAGAAAGTCTGTGAGCTGGAAATGCTGATCTTTGACATCACTGAATGTCCTCCTGGGCACTGGAACAGGGAATAACTGCAGAAGGTTCGTAGGAGCACTGTACCATGAGGATGCCATGAGGCTTTTGTTGGCAAATTGCCTCTGTCAGTTTCCAGCCACAGCCATGTCTTGGCAGTGCTCCTTCTGCTCCTGCTCTGGCCACAAAGGCTGCAAGGTGATGAGGTTATTTCTCCTTTCACTGGGCCTCATTTTTTCAGAACTGATCAGTATCTGATGGAATGAACAGGTGACTGCTTTGAACTGCTGATGATAAAACACAGGCACATCTTCTCCTGAAGTTAATGAATTAATTAGGCTTCACTGTGATAGAGCCTATTGGGATTTAGATGTGATGATCTTTTTTCCAAATTTCTCATGTAAATATTGCATTGTTCAAAATGATTAGTTGTCCAAATTTCTCATGTACATATTGCATTACTTGAATGTTCATAAGGCGTTCATTCCTCTTCTTTTTTGTTTTTTAAGAATGAGATGCATGTCTTTTTTTATAAGTATGATGAAACATCATAGCAAAATAATACATGCAGTGAACAAGAAACTTACAGCAATTAGGAATAATTTGGATCCAACAATCAGGAATATTTCAAATAGCAGAAAAAGCTAACAACATAGGTTTCTTTCACCCACCAGAACCAAAAGAAAGTTTTCTTGGCAGTTCTCTGCTTTTAACCCCCTGTGTTCTCAGAGGCGTATCCATGTCCTCAGTGGCCATACCACGTGCCAATATTCAAATCTGGGCACCTATTGGTTTAACTACAGCATCCCAAAAACTCACTTGCTTTTCAAACCAGGACAGAGGGTCTCTTTCCCTTCTGGCTGGCAAAGAGGTAACAAGGCCGACCCAGCCCCCATCTCAGCCAGGCCGGGCTGGGCGGCTCCTGCCGTGGGGCCGGGCCCATTCCCAGGGACCCCGCCAGGCCCCATCGGCTGCTGGGCAGGGCAGGGGAGGCCGCGGGGCCGAGGCCCGGCCGGGCCATGGCTGCAGTTGTGACCATCTGGGCTCTGCTGAGCCCTGCCCCGCCGCCAGCCCAGGCTGAGCCATGATCCACTGGGCCCCAGGAGCAGCCCCGGGCCGGGCCGGCTCGGCCAAGATTCTGCCACTGTTGGGGTTCAGCCGCAAGCCCCAGGCAGGGGGAGGAGAAGCCATCGGCCCCGGCCATGCTGCTGCTGCTGTGTTCTGGCCTGGCTGCTGAGATCCTGGCCCTGCCCCAGCGCGGCCCATCCTGACACAGCCCCAGTGCAGCTGCTGCAGAAACCTCCATCATAAAACAGCTCCGGCCACAAGCACCGAGCCCGGCTGGGGTCACAGAACCATCTGCAGGCCCCAGGTGAGATATGAACTCTTTCAGTGCTTCCATCCTCCCTCAAGGGAGAGAAAAGGACAAAGTGCAGATACATACATGAGCAGCACAAAGACATGGAGGTCAGTGAAGTGGAAGCTGAGTCCCAGATAGGAGGGATGAGGAGATGTCTTGATCTTGGAGCTGAAATCCTCTTGTAAAGCAATGGAGAAGGATGTCATTGATACATCAGACTCTCTTTTTCCCTATAAGGCATTGAAAAGCATGGGAAGATGACTTGTTCAGCAAAAACCTCCATGCTAAAGTAAGCAAACCTTGAAGTAGCTATGATCCCATGAGAAATTTGAACAGAGAAAGAGAGACAAGTGATGAGACCCTGTGCCTCATGAAGAGAAGAAGACCTCTGTTTGTAGACATGAAGATGATTTCAGAAATAGATGAAGAGAACCTTTGTTCCTAAGCAGCTCATCTTTAAACTAATACCCCATAAACTAACATGCCCATAAACACAGATGTGGCAAAAGATGTGAAAAAATGGGAGGGACTTCATGATTGCAGATTTTCTGGGAGGCTGATGTTCATGGGAATTGAGAGCCACGAGAAATATGTTTTCTTGTAAAGCTTCCATAGCATGGAAGAGAGACTCCTTTCCCTACGTGAATTGAAGAAAAACTATTCTAGAGGTGGCAAAGTGACTGAAAATTTTAGGTTTTGTCTCTTTCATTGTCAGTAAGAAAGAAAAGCTTGCAGGGAGAGGAGAAGTGTTCCAAAAGTTTTTTTCGCATTCACATTACTCTTTCTTCTAGTTACTGGTAATAAACTTTTCTTTATACCCTTTTAAAGTTTTGAGGCTACTTTGCCTTTCTCCTAATCCTACCTCACAGCAGGAAATAAGTACGTATAATCTAGTGAGTGTACTGGTATATAGCCAACACTGAACCCATCACAATCATTGCTGTATTCTCCAAGAAATCTCAAATTAGTGAACAAAAACCACTACAGACAGCTTCCTGATGAGCTCCATGAGAGCAGAGGGAAATCAAGGCAGAGCCATGATTTGTCAGGATTTGCTTGATCCTCATGTGCCTCACTGTGCATTTGGAGCTGAGCCCTTGAACCTTAGGGCCTGAGAGGAGATTGCACAAACCTTTCCAGGAGTCAAAGTCAGAAGAAAACCGCAAAGTGTCTTAAGGCATTCATGGCTCCCACTGAGGTCCATCCCCAACACAGGCTCCTCATGGACTCCTTGGAGGACAGAATTGAAGGCCAGAATGGCACAAAAACCTCTCAGAGACTCAGCGTGGAAAGGAAATTCCAAAGTACCTTAAAAACCTTGAGTATCTCAAAGTATTAATGAGCCCCACTGAGTGTCAGTACAAAGCTCCCAAGGGACTTGTTAAAGTAGATAATTGGGGTCATGATTGCACAAACCTCTCACAGAGTCTGTATCAAAACAGAAACACCAAGTAGCTTAAAAGAACTGAAGTACCTTGAAGCATTAATGAGCCCCACTGAGTGTTGTTACTGACAAAGCCTCTCCAGGGACTAATTACAGCAGATAATTGGAGGCCATCATTGCACAAAGCTCTCAGAGACTCCAAGGCAAAAGCCAAACCCAAAGTCCTTTGAAAAACCTGCAATCCCTGCAGGGAGCATTCAGGAGTCCCCATTCCTGAGCAAGGCTCCCCAGGGACTCCTTCCAGCAGATCCTTGAGGCCACTGGGATGTGGGCTAGGGGGGGATGCTGAGGGCAGGACAAGGGGGTGACAGTGCCCAGCCTGGCTGGGGCTGCGCCAGGAGGCCCCAGGGCCTCAGGACAAGGTGTCTCCTCCCAGGCCTTGGTGGTACAGACCCTGCTGTGCCCCAGGGCACCAAGACTTGGCTTCTCTTTGTCCCCACCTGTCATCACTGCCTCCAGTTCTCTGCTCTGCCTGGGGTCTGGGGACACTTTTTCAGTCGTGTCCCTCAGTGGGACCCATTACAAGTCCAAGAAACTTTGGAGTTGGATTCTGACTTGGAGTTCTGGAGAGGTTTCTTCAGCTCCTTCTCAGGGACTGATGTTCAGGGCCTGAGCACAAAGCCCCAGAGGCTCATTACAGTCCTAGTCCTGTATCTGTGCTGCTGAGCTGAGCTGGGCTCCTGGCACAGAGACAGCTCCTGGTAACCAAGAAGAGCTTCAAAAGCACATTTCTCCTGATGAGCAGCTCTTCTGCCAGCCCAGCAGGGCTGAGGCACTGCCTGCAGCCAGCCCAGGCACAGCACAGAGGCACAGAGAGCTTCAATCAGTCACGGCTGGGAAGGTGCTGAGAAGTGCCTGGGGCAGAATCACTGCCAGCCCTTGGCACAGGAACCTCTGGCTGCAGGACAATGCAGCTGCAGCTCCTGGAGCCATCTCCTGCTGCTGGACCATTCCAATGCCTATAGACTCTGTGAGTACAACTCTGGGTATTTCTGGTGCAGGGGAGGTGAAATGCTCATGAAGCTCTGATGTACTGAGGGGTTCTGATCAGTCACAGAATATTTCCAAGACAAGGATTTTGATAAAAATGAGGAAAATTCCTAAGACTGTATTCAGTTTCCTACTATTGGAGGATGACGGGGAGGGGGTATAAATATTAAAGGATGATTATGAATTTTGACAAGTACCTGAGAAATCTGAACTGTTACTTTTAGTGATCAATAGGTTCACAGGAGATTCCTAATGTACTTTCAGCCCCTCCTCTGCCCATGGACAGCACCGGCATCACCTTTGCTGGAGCCATCAGGCTCAGTCTGAGCTGTCCTTTCTCCAAGCTGCAAACAGAACCTGCCCCATCCAGTGCCCTGCAAACAGGCAGGGTTCTGTAGGACCAAGGAGAGTGCACAGAGATTTTTTGGGGTCTGTGAGTGCTGGCACAGAGAGATCAGGCACAGGGAAACACCTGCAGCAGGGAAATCTGCAGGAAGCAGAGAGAAGATCAGGGAATGAAAGAAAACAAAACCCAGCAATGCTGTGGCAGGGAGAGTTTAGAGATGCCCACAGGATCCCCTCCAGTGCAGCCCCTCCCTCTGAACAAGCCCCCTCCCTCCTGTGCCCCAGCCAAGCCTTTGCCCTCAGGGCCGGGGCTCCAAGGTGTGCAGCCCCTCCTGTGCAGGCAGAACTGCAGCAGAGCCGTGGGGCAGCTCTGCAGCCCCGGGCCCAGTTCCCTCCGCAGAGCACAGGGCTGGGAGCATCTGCCCGGCCCTGGGGGCTCTGGCAGGGGGCACCGCTGGCTCAGGGTGATGCTGTCCCCAGTGCCCAGCTCTGGGCAATGCTGTCAGTGCAGCCAGGGAAGGAGCTGCATCTCCCTTCATCCAATGCCAGCATAAGGACACTTGGAAGTGTCCCTGAGATTTCAGTCCAAGCTGGGAGCTTCAATCCAGGGCACAAACCTGTCCTGAAGTATCTCTGAGATATAAGATTGGTGGGGAAAGGCAGCGGTGTTGTTACACTGAAAATGCTGCTGGGTTGGTGAAATGAGCAAAGAGAGCCCTTGGCCACAAATGTGGAGCTGGCCTGTGGTGGATCCATCTGCTCTCAGCAGTACATAAGGCATTTTTGGGAATAAACATGGGAAGTTGATCACCCTCCACCTGCTAAAGTTTAAACCCCTGACAAAATCTGAACAGATCAGAATGAAAGAACACCTCCCCTTAGTCTCCACTCATCACTTTGTCTCAGAGAAATCACTCTATTCTCCCGGGGGGCAGCAAAAATGCTGAGGGCTTATGATATCCAAGAATACCAAGACAGACATGGAGGGAGCTTAAAAAGAAAACTGCAGAACACTTGAACACAAAAGGAGGTCTGTGTCACTTACAGGGCACAGCGTATGGGAAATTGCTTTGATTTTGCTTACGGGTGTCTCCTCTATCTCTACACTGTCTTTTTCTCCATGAACAGGTCCACATGCCAAGGATCAGCAAATGTCCAACAGCACCTCCATCAGGCACTTCCTCCTGCTGGCATTGGCAGACACGCGGCAGCTGCAGCTCCTGCACTTCTGCCTCTTGCTGGGCATCTCCCTGGCTGCCCTCCTGGGCAACAGCCTCATCATCAGCGCCGTAGCCTGCAGCCACCACCTGCACACGCCCATGTTCTTCTTCCTGCTCAACCTGGCCCTCACTGACCTGGGCTTCATCTGCACCACTGTCCCCAAAGCCATGCACAATTCCCTCTGGGACACCAGGGACATCTCCTACACAGGATGTGCTGCTCAGCTCTTTTTCTTTCTCTTCTTTATCATAGCAGAGTTTTCTCTCCTGACCATCATGTGCTACGACCGCTACATGTCCATCTGCAAACCTCTGCACTACGGGACCCTCCTGGGCAGCAGAGCTTGTGCCCACATGGCAGCAGCTGCCTGGGCCAGTGCCTTTCTAACTGCTCTCATGCACATGGCCAATACATTTTCCCTGCCCCTGTGCCATGGCAATGCCCTGGGCCAGTTCTTCTGTGAAATCCCCCAGATCCTCAAGCTCTCCTGCTCCAAACCCTACATCAGGGAACTTGGAGTTTCTGTTTTCACTGCCTCCTTAGCTTTTGGTTGTTTTGTGTTCATTATTTTCTCCTATGTGCAGATCTTGAGGGCTGTGCTGAGGATCCCCTCTGAGCAGGGACGGCATAAAGCCTTTTCCACCTGTCTCCCTCACCTGGTTGTGGTCTCCCTGTTTATCAGCACTGGTATATTTTCCTATCTAAAGCCCCCCTCCATGTCCTCTCCATCCCTGGATCTGACCCTGTCAGTTCTGTACTCGGTAGTGACTCCAGCCCTGAACCCGCTCATCTACAGCCTGAGGAACCAGGAGCTCAAGGCTGCCGTGTGGAGACTGATGGCTGGATGCATTCAGAAAGACTAAATTAGATGACAGTTTTTGCAAATCACTTGTAATAAAAGTCATCTTAGATAGCTCTTGTTGGTTTTCTTGCTGGTGGTTTTTTTTCCCTTGATTGTAGTTTTTCCATATTTTCCAAAAGAAAAGCCACAGTTCATTCCATTTCACATTTTGTGTATCTCAAGAGTTCCTGTGGCCACAGACTGTGTCAAGGAGGGGCTGCAGTCTTGGTGGCTTTAAAGGAACTAAAGGATCTCCCAGCCAAGTTTTCTGCAGAGATGCCCTTTTGTTGCCTTCTCTGGAGGTGCAGCACCAATGTCTGTGTGCAGAGCTGGGGGCAGATCAGGGCTGGCCCAGCAGCTGTGCCCAGCAGCAGCAGCACTTGGTGTTGCCAGTGCTGCTGCCGTGGCCCTGCCCCGCTGCCCTGGTGGCCCTGGTGTTGCCGTAGGGCCTGAGTGCTCTCGGGGCCGGGCACAGTCCTGGGGGTGGCAGTGCCGGGGCTGCAGCAGGGACAGGCCATGGGCACTGCTGGGGCGGCACTGACGCCTCAGCCCAGGGCCTGGGGGCTCCAGGCTCCTTGCCCAGGCTCTCTCAAGAACACACCCAGGCCAATGCTCTGCACAGAAACCCCCGTGAGCAGCCTCAGGCTGGCCGTGGGCAGGCTGGGGGCAAACAGCATGGCTGGGGCTCTGCAAGGGCCCTGGGGCAGAGGGGAAGGAGCAGCAGAGCAGGGGCTGATCCATCCCCAGTGCGCTGCACAGCTCAGGGCAGCGTCCCAGAGCATGCTCATGGAGCTGCCAATGACATCCCCCCTCTGCAGCCCTGGCCTCTCCCCCAGCTCACACAGGTGCCCCATCCTTGCAGGCACAGACACGGCAGCACTGGCTCAGCAGCCCCTGTTTGCATTGCACACAGCAGAGGGAGCACCCCCATGCTGTTGGTGTGGGGACATGAACCTGAGGGAGCACAAATGCCATCAGCCCCTGGGGCCAGCAAGGGCTGGGGGACACCGGGGAAACCACTCAGTTTTTTCTTGGCTTCTGCAGTCAGGCAGAAAGTTTGTTCCCATCAGCTGGGAGTTCCCTGTCCCAGTGCAGACGCTGTTGCTCAGAGCCAGGGCTGCCTAGCAGCCACCCCCAAAATGCCTTCAGCATTTCCTTGACTTCACCTTTGCTTTTTTCACTCTTCCTGCCGCAAGTTTCTTCCTATTGCCCAGCCCTGTCCCCTCCCCTGCAAACAGCCCATCCCTTTTTGCCCTTTCCTCTCTGGCCCCACTCCCCATTGCAGTTCCTGACTTGGCACCATGGGAACGTCCCTTGGGCAGCAGGATCATCCTACAAGTGCTGCAGGAATTGTCTGCAGGCTCCTGCAGTGCCTGGTGCTGCTCCCTTGCCAGAGGCACCCCAGGCCAGGGGGGCACATCTGGGCTGCTGTGTCTGGCTCTGGGACTCCGTGTTCTGGGCAGTGAGGAGGAACTGCAGAGGCTCTGCAGGACTGACAGGATGGGCTTTGGGGCTGGCAGGAGAAGCTGAGGGACCTGGGCTGCTGGAGCTTCTGAAGAGGAGGCCCAGGGCTCCTCCTGCAACTGCTCCAAGGGTGGTTCCAGAGAATCCCAGAATCAGCAAGGGTGGAAAAGACCTTGGAGATCATCAAGTCCACCCTGTGCCCTGACACTGCCCTGTCTCCCTTGATCCTCCTCTTCTGCAGGATAAACAACCTCAGCTCCCTCAGCAACTCCTCAAAGCTCTTGTGCTCCAGACCCATCCTCAGCCTTGTTGTCCTTCTCTGGACACACTCCAGCCCCTCTATGTCCTTCTTAATTGGGGGCTCCAGAACTGAACACAGCACTCAAGGTGCTGCCCAAGCAGTGCTGAGCACAGGGGAAGAATCCCTGCCCTGCTCCTGCTGGCCACACCATTCCTGAGCCAGGCCAGGAGCCATTGGCCTTCTTGCCCACCTGGGCACACTGCTGGCTCATGTCCAGCCTGCTGTCCATCAGTCCCTGCAGGTCCCTTTCTGCCTGGCTGCTGTCCAGCCCCTCTGACACCTTGTGGAAGGGAAGGGAAGGGAAGGGAAAGGAAGGGAAGGGAAGGGAAGGGAAGGGAAGGGAAGGGAAGGGAAGGGAAGGGAAGGGAAGGGAAGGGAAGGGAAGGGAAGGGAAGGGAAGGGAAGGGAAGGGAAGGGAAAGGAAGGGAAGGGAAGGGAAGGGAAGGGAAGGGAAGGGAAGGGAAGGGAAGGGAAGGGTCCAGATCCAATCCTTCCTGAAATGTGGGGTTTGCTGGCACTGCCAGTGCCTTGATCTGAAAATTTCCCTATTCTGGCACAGCCCAAGTGCAGCAATTTGCTGGCACAGAAATCCAAAACCCGGCAACTTTCTGCTACTGGGTCTGGCACCGCCCATGTCTTGTGTTTGCTGACCCAGTACCCAGATTTGGAAATTTCCTGGTGCCCGCACAGCCCAAGTCCAGTGATTTGCTGGCACAGAAATCTAAAATTTGGAAATTTCAAGGTTCTGACTCCAGCACCATCCAGATCTAGTGTTTGCTGAGACCGCCAGTGCACAGATTTGGAAATTTCCCAATGCCTTCACAGCCCAGGTCCAGCAATTTGGTTTTAGCTAGCTTAGGAAGAGAAGTTCCTCGGACTGTGACTTTCCTTTTTCTTGGAACTGTTTAAACCTGCTCTGGACTGAAAACCCAGACAAACACCGGCAGCTCACACCTGTGGCCCCCTGAGCTCTGGGACGCTGCATTCCAGCACCAGAGGGACTTAGAAGAGACCGAGTGAGCCAACTACAACCCACAAAAAGGACTTTGTGAATTTGCCATCTCTTCAGCACTGTCCGAGGTTTTATTTAATATTATTCATTTTTCATGCTTGTGAATACTTTACTTGTTTAATAAACTGGGGTTTTTTTCACTTTTCTCGAGGGAAGTCTTTTCCTGAACTAGTAGGGAGAGGGGCTGCTTGAACTTGCTTTCTAGATGGATTCCTTTTGGAGGTTTCCTCCCAAAATTTGCCCTAAGCCAGCACTAACAGTCACAATGAAAACTTCACCAGTGGCATAATTTCCTGGTGGCAAATCTTGTGACAGAAGCTTGACCTTGTTCTCCATGAGAAATTCTTGGGAAGAGCAGACAGGACAAGATTCCTGGAAAACTGAAACAGCTTTCCAGAAGTGAAATGAAAATGGAAGAAACAATCCAAGATGTTTTCCTCTATTTATTTCTATGCTCCCCTTTTCCATGTTGCATCCCAGTAATTCCAGATGTACCTCACCTCTAAGATCAGTGACTTAGGGATTTTTAGGCCTTCTAAAATACCATGAGCCACACACAGTTTTCCTTCTCCTGTTTTTACTGGAAAGCAACACTGGACATGTAAGTGCAGTGCTGGGCTCAGGTAGGAATCCTACCCCAAGGGAAGGTGCCCCGAAAGTGTTTGACCCTCAGCAAGGACAATGCACAGCAGCAGGCGAGGGGATCGCTGTGCCAGTGCGCAGGAGTCAGGGCTCTGCATCCGGGCTCAAGGCTGCAAAGTTCCCGTGTTTGGGCAGACGGAGGGGCTGTCCCCGGGGCGCGCGGGGCTCAAACGTGGGGCTCGTGGGGCGAGCGGGGAACGGACACGGGGACGAACGGCCCCGGTGCCTCAGTTGCAGCAGCGGCAGCAGCAGCGGCAGCAGCAGCGGCGACAGCAGCAGCAGCAAACAGATAGTTTTCAACACTCTTTCCATTTCTCTTTTTCTTTCTCTTTCTCACCCTTTCCCGCTGTCGGGCACCCTTCTCTCGGGGTCCCTTGTCCGGCGTCCCTCTCCTCTCCCCGCCTCCCTCTCCCCTGCCGGGCCAGGCCATGCCCCCGGCCCGCCCCCGGCCCCGGGCGGGGCTGCCCCGTGCCCGGCCCCGGCCGTCCCGCCGCGGTCTCGCCTCCGTCCGGCTCTGGCCGTACTGGCGGTGGCGCTGCTGGGCGGGCATCAGTGCCTGGTGCGGGGGCGGCATCGCCGCCCTTCGGCTCCGCCTGGCCGGAGCCCGGCTCCGGACCCGACGCAGGGTCCAGTCCCGGCCCCGGCCCCGGCCCCGGCTCCGGCTCCTCCCGGGGCCCGCGGAGGACACAGGCGGCGCGGCCGCTCCCGCCACCTCCGCTGCGGCTTCCCCGGCCCGAGCTCCGCCACTCGGCAGCGCGGCCGCCAGCCCCAAGCCGCCGCGGCCCGGGGCGGGTGGGGATGCCGGGCCTGGGGCGGGTGAGGGGCGCTCGGGGGTCGTTGCTGGCCCCGAGCCGAGCGCTGACAGCCGCGTCTCGCCCGCAGGTGAGGCGCACGAGGCCCTGCAGGAGCGGTACCGGCTGGGATCGCTGCTGGGGCGCGGCGGCTTCGGCAGCGTCTTCGCGGCCACGCGGCTCTCGGACGGCGCCCCGGTGAGCGGCGGGGCCGGCGGCGGGCGCGGGAGGAGGGGGCGGAGGAGGAGGGAGGAGGAGGAGAAGGTCGGGGCGCGGCGGGACGGGTGGCCAGCTCAGCCCGCTGCTCTCCCTCGCTCACAGGTGGCAATCAAACGCGTGCCGCGGGATCGCATCCGGCACTGGGGCGAGCTGGTGAGTGAGCGGGGCCAGCGGCAGCAGCCGGGCCGTGCCAGGCGGCGAGGAGCCGGGGCCCGGCAGGGTGGGAGCCGCCGGGAGCCCTGCGGGGAGAGCGGGCGTGGGGTGAGCGGGGCGTGCAGAGCATCCCGGGCTGGCTGAGGGCTCCCAGAGCCCCGGCACGGCCTCGGCCCCACTGACGGCACCGCGCTCCTCCCGCAGCCCGACGGCACCAGCGCCCCGCTGGAGATCGTGCTGCTGGCCAAGGTGTCCCGTGGCTGTGGTGGTGTTATTCAGCTCCTGGAGTGGCTTGAGCTCCCCGACAGCTTCCTGCTGGTGCTGGAGCGTCCGGAGCGGTGCCAGGAACTCTCGGGTTTCCTGGCGGAGCGGGGGTTCCTGCCGGAGGAGGAGGCGCGGGGGCTGTTCCGCCAGGTGCTGGAGGCCGTGCGGCACTGCACCAGCTGCGGGGTCCTGCACCGGGACATGAAGCCCGAGAATGTCCTGCTCGACCTGGCCAGCGGGCAGCTGAAACTGATCGACTTTGGCTGTGGCGCCTTCCTCCAAGACACAGCCTACACCCAGTTTGCAGGTGAGCCCTCGCAGGGGATGCTCCTGGGCATCTTGTGGCCCAGCCTGGGTGCAGCACTGGGGCTTCCCCCTATTGCAGCCGTGATGGGATTGATGCTGGAGCCGAGTTGTTCTGGGTGGGGTGTGAGGGCGGCCAGCTCCCAGCCCTGCTGACAGCCTTCAGCACTCACTGTGGCCTGGGCTGGGGCTGGAGCTGGGGCAGCCAGCCCAACACAAACCCCCATGGGGGTAGCAGAGAGGGGGGTCTGACCGCGTGCCCCGGATGGTTTGGTGTGCAGGTGAGGAAGGGCTGGACTGCTCTGCTCTCCTTGTTTGCCTTGGCTTATTAACATTTTTGGGGGCCATGGAGGTGGGGAGGAGAGTGAGTTTTCTCTACTACTGGGTGGGTTTCTTCTTTGTGTGTCATGGTTTGGCCTTCCCAGGGATTGTACTGCCCTCTTCCAGCACCGGTGGCTTCTTTTCCAGCCCCGAGTTTGTGCACAAGTCCCAGGTGCTGGTGAGAGGGCAGCTCTCACTCCATGTGCCTCTGGGGCAGCCCCCACATGCCCAGGGATGCTGGGGCCAGGCTCTGGGAGCAGCAGCATCCCCCTGCTGATCTCTGTCTGTGTTCCACAGGAACCCTGTCCTATAGCCCACCAGAGTGGATCCAGCACCAACGCTACCACGGCGAGGCAGCCACGATCTGGTCCCTGGGCCTCCTGCTGTGCCACCTGGTCATGGGGAAGCACCCGTTCAGGAGGGGCCAGGAGATCATCCGGGGGCGGATCTTGTTCCCACGATGGCTCTCTCAAGGTGGATCCTCATCTCTGGGCACGGGGGCAGTACCATTGCTGGGAGACAGGAGCAGGCTCATGGGCATCCCGCTCTGGCAGCTGCTGAGGAGGTGGCACATGTCCTGCTCTCCTGCTGTCCTCCAAACAGAACATCCATGGGGAAGTTTAGGCCCAGCTCTGAGCACACCCAGCATGGTCTGGGCATGGGAACAGGGGGGCAACTTCTCCAATTGACTGATGATTTCTGGTTTCTCTCCCCAGACTGCCAGGATATCATTAAGAGGTGTTTGTCCATGCAGCCCTCAGAGAGGCCATCCTTAGAAGATCTTTTCTGTCATCCTTGGGTGAAGGGTGTTCCTCTGCCCTAGAAGATGGGAGAGATCCACGTGCACATTTGGATCCAGGGGCCTGGCAGGTACCAGCTCCACGCATCTCTTGGCAATCAGTGGCAAAGCAAACCAGGCTGGTTTTGTCCTGCCTGTAGCTTTGAGCAGGGGTCAGCAGAAGGGAATATGCAGCTCTTGGGCTGGAGCTGAGCTGCAGACCTGGTGTGGCAAGCACTGGTGACCACCATCCCCCTGGTTTTGTTTGTCCTGTTCATGGATGGCTGGGGCCCTGGGCAGAGCCCTGACAGCCTGGTCTGGCCCCAGGGCAGGAGAAGGAGCCTCTGGAGAAGCTGTTCCAGGTGGGGCTGCTGCTGGAGACACCAAGGACAACCTCAAGGATGACAATCTCTTCCCAGCCTGGCCAGCTGAAGATGATGGACTTGGATTCTGGCACCTTCTTCAAAGCCAGGCTCCAGGCCCAATTCGCAGGTGAGTCCACAGGCAGGGGGATGCTCCCTGATCTGGGCATGGCACGGCCTGGCTGGGCACCAAAGGTTCCCCCTTTGCTGGGGCAGATGTAATGAATTCTTCAGTCAGCTGCCCAGCTGCTTTTTGACTCTAGGAAGCTACTGAGGGCTGCATGTGCCGTGGCTGGCTGCAGGCTGGGCACATGTGCTGCCCTCCTGCTCTGCTGCCAAAGGCAGCAGGGATGGGCAGCTCTGGGCACAGCTCTGGGCACAGCCAGCATGGCCTGGTCATCACAGGCCTTGGCACAAGGGCACAGGAGCCCTCAGCTGACGGGCGGTTTCTGCTTTCTCTCCTTGCAGCCGGGCTCTGCGGGTGCTGAGGCTGCTCTGGGCTCTGCCAGGGCTCTGCTGGGCTCAGCCCTGGGCCCAGCTGGGCTGGTTCTGCCCTCACATTGCTCTGACAGCTCTGCATCAGACCAGCCCGTTGCGAGCACAGCGCCTGAGCTTTCTGCTTTGGCAGGTGAGTGAGACTCTGCTGCAGGCCCAGAGATTGCAGCTGGGGACACACATCCAATTGGCAAGGACCCAAACTCTCCACAGTCCCAGCTGAATGCCTGGATCTCTTTTGTCTGTCCCATTCTTCCTTCTTTATTGGCTGGAATTATGCAATTGCACGTTCTTCCTCCTCTAGAAGTGCCACGAGTGGGCCAAAGCTGGCGAGTGGGCCGTGCTCCTGAGGCAGTGGAGTCTGGAGCTGGTGGATGGAGAATTGCCCTTCTGCACTGCCAAACCAGAGCAAAAAGCTGTAAGTGGGACTTTGTCAGGAATTTCTTAGAGACACAGTTTCAAAGGGAATGTGCAGCTCATTTCCAGGCTGAGAAGGAAGGTCATCTTCTAAAGGATTTGGGGTTTGACAGAGTTTCCACTCCCAGTCCTGCTTGGAGCTGGAAGGGCACAAAGCAATTTCCTTGTGCTTCAACCACAATTTCAAGTACCAATGTTGGAAACAAAGCCCAAAATCTTTTAAAAGGCTGCTGAGGTCAGTAAGATGGATGCATGCCATCAGCACATTTACAATGTAAATAACTGAGTTATCTTTTTAAAAAGATCATTTACCTTATAATGCACAGAATTTAACTTTGCCTTTATATTTTGTTTTTTTTCACTAACATTATGTTTTTTTCACTAACACTTGGATTTTACTCTTATCTTTTACCATTTACCTATTTTTCCCTTTGTCCTTTTTTTTCCTTTCAATAGAAAACATGTCCTACAAAAGGAACATCCTTTGCTCCTGGTTCCTGTGTGGAGCAGCTCCCTTCCTGCTGGCTGAGCTGGTCAGGCAGAGCCCGGCTTTTCCCCGTTGCTGGGCACAGACTGATGGAGCAGCACTGCTGAACATGGGCACACAGAGGGACCAGCAGCAGCTGCCTTTGGCCACCTGAGGCTCCAAGGCCCAAACTCTGAGCAGCCAGGGCTGGAAGAGACTGGCAGGATCTGATCCCTGACTCTAGGCCAGGGCTGCACAAATGACCCCACAGAAGCAGCAGCAGCAGCAGCAGCAGCAGCAGCAGCAGCAGATGGAGCTGACTTTGAGCACAGCCCCTGCCCCTCTTCCCTCCCGTGTGCAGCGGTGTCACAGCAGCCTGAGGCACCTGGGAGCCCCCAGTGCCAGCAGGGACTGGAGATGGCAGCCCGGGGCTCCTGGAGGCTTTGCAGGGAACGGAGCTGGGCACTCCCTGTCCATGGGGAGCTTCCAGATGGAAAAGGCTGCTGTGCCCAGGCAGCTGCAAGGGCACAGAAAGGAGGCTCTGGAGCACTGGATCTGTGCCAGTGCCACAGTCCTGAGCAGCAGCCACTGAGCCCTGGGGGAACAGAGGGCACAGCACGAGGGACAGAACCAGGCAAGGGCAGAGACTGGAGAGAGCCAGGCCCGGGAGCAGGAACAGCTGCTCCATTGCACTCTTGGAGAAAGCTCTTGGCTGGTTCAAAGCACTGAAAGGCATGAAGGGCAGAGAGGAGGCCACAGCAAACAATGCTCCTGTTTGCACAGCCTCCCCTCTCCGTGTCCCAGAAGGAATTGCATGGACTGTGTTCTTCTCTCCGAGGCGTCTCGTTCAGCATGAGCAGCTCAGCACCAGGAGCTGAAGGAGCTGAAGCCTCAGGCCACAGGAGCTGGGCAAGAGGGAACTTTTGGAGCAAAGTAATGCTGCTAAAATAGCCCCAGCTGGATGCAGTGGATATAATCATGGAATCACAGAATCCTTTCTGTTGGAAAATCCCTCTGAGCTCAGCCAGTGCAGCCGCTCACCCAGCAGTGCGAAGCCCAGCACTAAACCACGTCCCTGCAGTGCCAAGGCCTGGACACCAGCCCTGAGTGAGGCCTGGACAGCATGCCCTGAGCCAAAGGTGGCCTCTGGATGAACCTTCCAAGCAAAGGTTATCTTTGTATCTGCTCCCTGATGAAATATGCATGGTCATTAGCAGTGAGATAGATGCAGCCACTCGTTAGTGAAACATGTGTTGGAGATGAGGGGGAGACGACCATCCTTTAATGCATTGAACTCCGATTTTATTGATCAATCAATCACCTTAAATAACAAAGTTAACGAACTTCATGCATATTCTGTAATCCAATGTCATGATAGGCTAACAGAGAAATTTCTAACCACTCCCTTTGTTTTAGAATACCTACAATTGTTTATTAAAAACAGAAACCAAAACAGAAACCAAAAACTAAAACAGAAACCAGTGTTCCCAAAACGTTTACATCTGTTCTCAGGATGGCAGGCCTTCCCAGAGACGGTGTTCTACTTGTTATGGGAAGACAATCTGAGAACTCCATTGTTTATAGAATGATGCCTGAGAGAGTCTAATTGTTTATACAAATCAGAAGGCTGAGAGCTGTTAGAAACTGCTTTTACTTTTCCCCTATACTTTTCTCTCAATCGTATGTCTCATGGCCTTTTCTTTAAGTCATTCTTGAAAAACTCTCCAACAAACATGTATTGACCTTTGTGTATTTAGAAGCCAGACAAGGCCATGAAATCTGACATCTGGCCTTGTTTGGGGCTGTATGGTCAAAGTCAGCTCCCTTGGTTCCTCCTTGAGCCCTGGCCAGGCTTTGGGAGGGACCCAAGAGGTGGATGAAAGCAGATGTTGCCACACTAGCAGTGCTGTCAGTTTGTTCCTTCAGCACTGTCAGAGCTGGGCCCTCTCCCAGCGGGGTTGGAGCCTCACCTGGGGCTGGAGGCACCTGCAGGAATTCCCAGTGCCCAGGAGTGGCTCTGCAGCCCTTGGCTGTGACAGCTTCCCCAGCTGCTGTGTGGGTCTGGGGGATGGTAAAGCCTGAGGGTAAATGCTGCTGGATCTTTGTTAATCTCTGCAGGCAATCTTTGTTGGGGATGGTTGGGTGCATTGCTGAGCTGCTCCTTTTGTGATTCTTTGCTGCTCTGAACTGCAGGAAATGACACTGATTCCTTCAGTTGGAGTCTGTGCCTTTGGTGCTGCCCTGCCCACTGGTAAAACAAAACTGGCACAGTCTGGCCAGATCCCAACAAAATGTCACTTGTTCAGTGTAAATGTGAGGAATCAGTGCCATCAGAAATTCCCAGCTGGGAAGCCCTTCCCTGGAGGTCCCTGGCTCTGGAGTGGGCTGAGGTCGGAGCCCCGTGGGAGCAGTGGGGCAGTCGGGTAAAAGAAGCTGCACCCCTGGATGTCTTCAAATGCATCCAAAAATTGTATATGGAAAAGGAAAAGACCTTGTGGATTTGGGCAGACAAAGATGAATTTGTTGAGAGTACATAGGAAACAGCACCTTCAGAAGGAACAATGATTGTTGGAATGCTCCAACAAGGAGCAACAGAAGAAGGTTTTCAGCTTGAGCTCAGATGCCCTTGTGCAAGTGAAATATCAATATAACAAATAACTATATACATATTTATAGTATAATAAGACCTTCATGTTTGTATTTATAGCTTTTAATGTATATATGTCTATATCTACATGTCTATATCTGTATTTATATATAAATATGTACATATAATAATAATGTGAAATAGTGCTGACAATACTAATTTGGTATCTTTGGCTGCTCAGGGATGTAACACAAAATACCCTACAGAACAGGATTGGCCAGGACCCTAATGTCAGTGGTCAACTTTGTGAGATTGTATACAATGGAAAAAGGAGGAAGGGAGGAAATTGGCTATTTTTACAGGGTGTGCTGATACTGTGATGCAGAGTGCTTTGTCTGTTCCTGTGAAAAATACAGCGATTTTGTCTGCAGGGTTTTTCATGTACCAGAGTATGCACAAGCTGCAGGATTGGTTGAAAGGGTGAAGGGGTTGTTAAAAGAGCAGTTGGAAAGATGAGGAGATGGGAACCTTTGCCCATGGAGAACCCATCTCCCAGATGTGCTCCATGCCCTTAACAATGGCCCACGGGGGAAATGGAAACCCCCTGGCTGTGCACGGCTGCCCCCAATTTGCAAATCCAGCCATGGGCAGTGAGACTTGGGCTGCCTGGGAAATTGTTCTGGCTGTGATGGCCCCTGGCAGGGCCGGCCCAGAGGCTACAGGGCTGGGCCTTCATGCATTGGAGTTCATTAGGAGAAATTCAAAGCAAATGAGAGCTGTCAATACTGAAACAGGAATTCAGATTCCTCCAGGACACTTTGCTTTGGTAACTGCTCCCTTGGAGCTTGGCCTTGCAAAGTGTTCCTGTCATGGCAGGAGGAATTGATGCAGAATATCAAGGAGAAATTACAGTAATTCTGTAAACAATAATGAACAAGATTGGATTATTCAACCCTGTGACAGGGTAGCACAATTATTGATATTGCAACTCTAAGAGCAATTGATAAAAAAGGAGATCCAGCTCCAGTCACCACCATTTGTGGAGATAAAGGGTTTGGATCCAGCAGCCCTAATAATGGAGCCAGAGTGTGGGTCGGAGGCCAAATGGCCCTCCCGAGGCAGCTGAAGGAGCAGCTCCTAGGAAAGACAACTCTGAGTCCTGAAACCTGGGCAGGAACAATGGGAATGTGTCCCTGCAGCCAAGGATTCTGTGTGAGAACAAGTAAATCTGACAGGATATTGTTTTACACATCCTGCCAGACCAGATCTCCCTGTTTGCCCCAAGGGCCCCTGTGGAAAATGCTCTGATCCACGGGGCTCCATGTGAAGGCTGCTGTGACACTGAGGGACTTGCACAGGAATTCCATCCAGGAGGCTGGGTGCCCCTCAGGGACTGGGACCCGGCCCCTTCCAGCCAGAGGGGAAAGGGCCCCCCAAGCCTTGTTAGCCACAGACAGCATGGTAAAGCTGAACAGCAAAGGGCCCTGGGGGCATTATTCTGGAATTAAAAAGGTGCCAGCTCCATGCACAACAGAATTCTTGTTCCTAATTTGAATGATTGAGAAAAAAGAATGAAGAATGGTGTCACTAAAGTACTACTGATGTCTGTAAGGTGTACCTTGATAGTCAGCCAGAATCTTTGTCTGCCACAAACACCTCTAGTGTTTCACCAAGGGATTGGTCATCAAAATGTAATGATGGGTTTTGATGGATTGCTGAGCTTCTTTTGTAATTCTCTGCTAATGATGATGTGCTTTGCTGAGCTTATCCTTTTGTAAATCTTTGCAGCTGTGCATGATATAAATGACACAATTCCTTCAGTTGGTGTCTGTGTCTTTGGTAGTGACCCTGCCCACTGGTGAAACAGGGCGCCCTCTTGCCTAGGTGTTCTCTGGGAAGGCAAAAGCCCTCCCTCCAAAATTCCCCCCTTTCTCCCTGTTCCCCCCTTCATACCCTGAGCATGATGTGCTCTGGTCTGGGCTATGCCCGGGTCAGTTGGGGTCCCCTGTCCTGGCTGTGTCCCCTGCCCAGCTCCCCCACAGCCGCAGCCCCTCCCCAGCGTGGCTGGACGAGGGGCAGGACAGGCCTTGGCTGTGCTGCAGCTCAGCAAGAACAAAACCATCTCTGCGTGCTCAGCCCTGTGCTCAGCACCGGGCCCAGCAGTGTCTCAGTGCCAGGGCTGTGCCCTCAGTCCCTGCCAGGGGTTTCCATGGCAACTGCCAGGACGGGTGACCCAGGTGTGCCCCCAGTGCCCATTGCCATGGAAACAGTGCCCAGCCCTGCCCCTTTCTGTCTGGCTGACCTGGCCTTTGGCCCTGGCAGTGCTGTTGGCTGCTGGTTCCTGGTGCCTGAGCGGCCAGCGCAGCACAGGGCATGTGGCCATGGCACAGCCCCCAGCAAGGGATCCCCTCTGGCTCGGGGCACTGACACCAGCCCTGAGCAAGGGGCCAGGGCAGCTTTCTATGGCCACTAACCATCACAACGGGGCTGGGCATTGGTTGCCATGGCACCAAACCAAGGACCGGGCCCCATGGCCATTGCCATGGCACCTGGTGGCACCAACAAGTGTCACTGCAATTGTACCTGGAACAGCCCTGGCACCGCTTTGTCCTGAGGGTTGCAATGGCAGCTGAGGGCAGCAACAGCTGGGGCTCTGCAAGGGCCCTGGGGGAGATGGGAAGGAGCAGCAGAGCAGGGGCTGATCCATCCCCAGTGCGCTGCACAGCCCAGGGCAGTGTCCCAGAGCGTCCACATGGAGCTGCCAACAACATCCCCCCTCTGCAGCCCTGGCCTCTCCCCAGCTCACACAGGTGCCCCATCCTTGCAGGCACAGACACGGCAGCACTGGCTCAGCAGCCCCTGTTTGCATTGCACACAGCAGCGGGAGCACCCCCATGCTGTTGGTGTGGGCACATGTACCTGAGGGAGCACAAATGCCATCAGCCCCTGGGGCCAGCAAGGGCTGGGGAACACCAGGGAAACCACTCAGCTTTGTCCTGGCCTCTGCAGTCAGCCAGAAAGTTTGTTCCCATCAGCTGGGAGTTTCCTGTCCCACTGCAGACGCTGTTGCTCAGAGCCAGGGCTGCCTAGCAGCCACCCCCAAACTGCCCTCAGCATTTCCTCTGCTTCACCTTTGCTTTCTTTACTCTTCCTGATACAAATTTCTTCTAATTACCCTCCTCAGGGGACCCAGAACTGGACACAGCACTCGAGGTGCTGCCCAAGCAGTGCTGAGCACAGGGGAAGAATCCCTGCCCTGCTCCTGCTGGCCACACCATTCCTGAGCCAGGCCAGGAGCCATTGGCCTTCTTGGCCACCTGGGCACACCGCTGCCTCATGTCCAGCCTGCTGTCCATCAGTCCCTGCAGGTCCCTTTCTGCCTGGCTGCTCTCCAGCCGCTCTGTCCCCAGGCTGTATTGCTGCAGGGGTTGTTGTGGCCAAAGTGCAGGACCCGGCACTTGGACTTGTTAAACCTCACCTTGTTGGATTTGGGTCCTGGATCCAGCCTGTCCAGGGCCCTGTGCAGAGCCTTCCTACCTCCATCCTCCATCAGATCCACACTCACACCCAGTTTGGTGTCATCTGCAGATTTGCTGATGTTGGAGACAATCCCGTCATCCAGACCATTCCATGCAGACATTGAAATCCACGCTGGCTGGCTCTGACCCCTCAGCCATCCTGTGGGTGCCCTGGGATGGCACTCAAGGTGATCTGTTCCATAACTTTGCTGAGCACCCAGGTCAGGCTGACCGGCCTGGAGTTCCCCAGCTCCTCCTTCCAGCCCTTCTTGAGGATGGGCTCACACTGGCACCTCCAGTCCTCTGGGACCTCCATGGTGAGCCAGCACTGATGGTAAATGATGGAGAGCAGCTTGGGGAGCTCATCCACCAGCTCCCTCATCCCCCTGAGATGGATCCCATCCAATCCCATTCACCTGTGAGCATCTGAGTGGCTCAACAGGTCACCAGCTGCTTCCTCCTGGATTCCAGGGGGGCTGTTCTTCTCCCTGTGCCCATCTACCAGCTCAGGAGAGCACTTGTCCTGAGGACAGCCTGTCCTAATATTGAAAATTGAGAGAAACAAGATGTTAAGTAGCTCTGCCTTCTCCTTATCTTTAGTTACTATATTCCCCACTGCATCCAATAAAGAGTAGAGGTTCTCCTTATCCCATGTTTTGCTATTAATTTAATTGTGGAAACATTGTCTATTTTTTTTCACAGAAGTGGTCAGGTTAAACTCTAATTGAGTTTTCACCTCTTGACTTTTTTTCTGCACGACTTTACAACATCCTTAAACATTTCCTAAGCTGCTTGACCTTCTGTCCAAAGTTGATGCACCTCTTGTTACCCTTGAGTTCCCACAAAATCTCCACGGCCAGCCAGGCCAGTCATTTTCCTCACTAGCTCATCTTTTGCCACACTGGGACAGGCTGCTCCTTCCCCCTTAAGATTACTTTCTTGAAATGTGTCCATCCTTCCTGGACCCTTTTGTTTGTAAGGGATATTTTCCTTAAAAAGAAATCAGTGCCTGATTCATTACTCCCCAAATCTGCATCCTAAATAAGCCAAAGTCTGCCCTTCATAATTGTTAATAAATTGTTTCCTGTTCAACTGTGGTCTGTTGGCCATGAAGGGAAAATTTCTGTGCCTCTGAGTCTCACCAGTTCCTGACCCCCAAAGGACACAAACCCGATGAGTTGTGTTTCCCACTCCAGTGGCTGCACTTGCACTTCCTTCCATAGCCAGAGCAGAGCTCCCTTGTCCCAGAAAGTTCTTGGCAATGCAGGGATGAAGGAAACAGGACAGGCTCTGGGGATCAGGGGCAGGGCACAGCCAGGGATTTGGAGGCTGTTGTGAGCCGAGGGCAGGACTCAGACCTTGGCCTTGGTGAACCTCATCCAATTGTCCTGGGCCCATGGCTCCAGCCTGGCCAGATCCCTCTGCAGAGCTTCCTGCCCCCCCAGCACAGCCACACTCCCACCCAGCTTGGGCTCACCTGGGAACTGACTGAGGGTACCCTCAATGGCCTCATCCAGATCAGCAATAAAGAGATTTCGCTGACCTGGCCCCAATCCTGAGCCCTGGGGACACCCCTGGATGTGACCCCATTCCTCAGCTGCTCTGACTGCCAGGGGTTGGATGAGAGAAATGGTGGTGTTGGGGTAGGAACAAAGTGTGATTGACTGTCAGCCATGAAGGGTCTTGATTTTCATATCTGCTCAAACTGCATTAGGAGGTGCTGGGGATCAATATCAACTGGGGATTGCTGATATCAATCTATAAAGAAGAAAATAAAACAGGACAAAAGAGTTCTCTCTGCATTGTTTTCAATATGGTATATTCACATTGAATAGCCTTCTGAAATCTGTCTAATTAACCACAGAAGATCTGAAAACTTAGATTATTCCCATGGGATTTTCTTGTTTTGGGTGTTTTGAACAAATGTTTGAGCTTTTCTTACTTAATTCCTGAAGTCAAGAGGTGCTGGGGATCCATATCAACTGGATACCAATCTATAAACAAGATACCAATCTATAAACAAGAAAAGAAAACTGGACAAAACCAGTTCTCTCTGTTTAGTTTTCAATATACCATATTCACTTTAAATACACCTCTGAAATCTGACTAATTAACCACAGAAATATTGAAAACTTCAATATTTCCCACGGGGTTTTCTTGTTGAAATGTTTTAAACAAATGTTTAATAGCCTTTTTCACTGAATTCCTCAACTGAGTAGCTCAAGAAAGAAGAGGCCTCTGGAGTAGTAAAATTCATCAGCACCCTCCAAGTGGCTGAGGATCCATCTCCATCAGAGCAGCAATGAACAGAAATGGGCACAGCTTTGTGGCTGCCCCAGCTTTGGCATGGGCCCTGGGCCTGGAGCAAGAGCAGCTCTTGAGGTCCCCAAGGCTGGGGCTTTTGTGCTGCCCTGGGTAGATGGGATGGCAGCAGGGGCTGCAGAGCTCTCAGCACCTCAGGCCGAGGGGAGCAGGGCAGCCAGGGAGCCTCCTTTGGCCTTGGCCAAGCACCTTCCCTCATGGCTGGAGCCGAGTCCTGTGGCTGCTGCTGTGCCCTTGCCAGGGGCTGAGGCCGTGGGGCAGTGCCCAGAGCAGCCTGGCTTGAGCAGAGCTGTGGGGCCAGAGCCAGCTGGGCTGGGCTGGGGAGAGGCCCTTGGTGCTGCCCAGAGCTCAGGGCAGCTGGCAGAGCTTGCAGGGAGATGGGCTGGGCTCAGACAGCCTGGCCTAGAAAACATCAGTGTCCATCTCAGCCTGACTGAGCGTGCAGGGGCAGAACTCAGGCCAGGCCTTGTGAGGTAGGGCCAGCGCCTGTGCAAGGCATTGCAAACAGGCAAGTGGCCCAGAGAGGAGGCTGCTCTGTGCCCTTGGTGGCAGGGATGGAGGAGGGAGGGGGTCCAGGACATTTGTCAGCACCAGCCTCTGTGCCCAGGCCTTTGCAGCCCTGGCTGCTGAGCCCAGCTTCTGCCTGGGCTGAGTTTGGCTGTGGCCCAGCTCCATCCTCCTGCAGGGTCAGGGCCTGTTCCCAGTCATGGCCAGCCCTGGCTGCCTCTCTGCTGGCGCAGAGGCCGGCAGAGCCCAGCGCAGGGCTGTCTGTGCAGTCCCACAGGTGCCAGGGGCTCTGCAGGAGCTGGCAGAGGCTGCCCAGCAGGGAGGCCATGGGGCACAGAGCCCCAAGGCTGCTGTGGGCACCACGGCACAGGGGCCGTTCCCAGCCGCAATGCTCCTGGCCTGGGCTGGGCCTGCACAGGGGCTGGGCCACCATGGCTGGGCCAGCACAGGCCCAGCCGCTGCTGGGGCTGACAGCAAGGCCAGGCTCACACAAGACATTGCTGAGCATGGCCTGTGCTGGCCAGGCCTGACTGTGCCAAAGGCAGAGCTCAGCTGCCCTTGGGGGCTGCAGGAACAGTCCAGAGCCCAAAGAGCCTCCATGGCTGTGCTGGAGACCAAGGCTGCAGGAGGGAAATGCAGGGCTGCTGCAGGATGGGGAGGGCATTGAATTCCAGCACACACCTCAGCTCTCTGATGATCCCAGCACCATGCTGGGCCCTGTTTCAGACTGGAGCAGAGCAGATGTTGATGGGACAGGAGCCCTGCGGGGCTGTCAGGGACCTGCAGCTTGCAAGGTGCTCTGCTCTCCCTCAGGTGCTTTCGGAGAGATCCAATCCTAGCTGGGCACCTCAGGGCACAAGTGGCACTGCCTGGTCCCCCCCCCCCCCCCCCCCCGGCAGTCTTGCCTGGCAGGGCGGGGAGGGAGGAGTGAGTGGGGCTGGGGCACTTTCGCTTTTGGCTTGCTGGCCTGCTTGCTTGCCTGCTTGCTTGCTTGCTTCTGCCTTAGCCCTAGCTGATAGCTGCCTTTTTTTTTTCCCCTTTGCTGCTTTCTGCGCTGTTTTTTTTCTTTTCTTTCGTCCTCTCTTTCTTACCCGCCCCTGAAGATACTGGACCGGCTCCGGACCTGACCTGGGACGTCCGGCGGGATCTCCGGAGTCAGCGAGAGAAGCTCAGAGCCCTGCACAACACTGACTGGTTTCTTTTCTTTTCTTGTGTTGGGGAGTGTTCTTTTGTTACTTGTCAATAAAGAGGTTTTGTTTTCCACTTTGCTCCTCCGAGAAATTCCTTCCCGAACCCGGTATTGGGGGAGGGGTGGTCGGAGGTTTGTCTTTTGGGGGGGCTCCCTTTTGGAGATTTCCCCTAATTTGTCCTAACCAGGACAATCTTTTTGGTGCGTTGGCCAGGAAACAGAGGCCAAAGCCAGTGGAAAAAAACCTATAACAATAATATTTTGGTTTTGGTTGTTTTGTGGGCATATTGGTAATTCATAATGTCATTTGGGGTGAAAGCTTGCCGGTATTTCTGGTCCCTTGGGGTTTTTGAAGCTTTAATACCTTTGTGGTCCCTAGGGTTATTTCCTTACCCAGAAATAGCTCTGGTGTTGTCCCTAATAAGTAACCTTTGTAAGCGGGGAGCACTAACCAGAATAGTCATTGGGCTGGTCGTATGTTTGCTGATTTGTCGGAGGTAGAGAGACTCCTGATTCAGGAGTAAAACAAAGCAGGAAAAATCTTGACTGGAGTGGGAAATGGGAGGATATGGGCCAGACTTTAAAGGAATTTTCTGATCCTATAGACTGGGACTTTCCATCTGATCAAATTCAGAACCCAGTCGAGGTGGCAAAGTATTTGAGGGAGAAGTGCCATGGTAATACTAAGGAGGAAAGGATTACTGCAGCGAGCTGGGTCTTGGCGCTTGTTTACCGTACTCTGCTAGATACTGTGGAGCAGCAGATAGCAGAAAGGGAACAGGGAGATAAGTTAGTTACTATCCCAGTGACCCAGGCTGCAGCTAACATCCCAGGCTCCAGGCTAGCAGCTGAATCAGACAATAGGCCTCAACCCATGGCTGTCGCAGCTAATACAAGAGGTGGAAAGTGTAAAGGCAAGACCGATCGAAAGGTGGAAGATGATGATGATGATGCAGGAGAAGGACCCTCACCAAAATCAGAGGCCACATCAAAGGGCACAGATTCTGGAGCTAATATTGACTCCTTTTCTCTGAAGGACCTCAGAGGCCTAAGAAAGGATTACAGACGACAACCTGACGAATCTATAATTAGTTGGTTAGTCCGCCTTTGGGATGCTGCAGGGGAGGTTACGATTTTGGATGGTATTGAAGCGAGGCATTTGGGATCCCTGTCACATGATCCTGTCATCGATCAAGGTATGATGAGCAGGGCTAGCCCTCACAGCCTCTGGGAACGGGTCCTGGATAGTGTAGCACAAAGATACTTATGTGCAGATGATCTCTATATACAGCAGACACGGTGGAAGACCATAGAACAGGGGATCCAACGCCTGAGAGAGATGGTGGTGGCAGAGCTCATTTTCTCAGATGATATAACAACTAGGAATCCGGACCTGGTACCATGCACACCCGTAATGTGGAGGAAACTTGTGCGACTTGGGCCACCTGAATACGCTTCTGTCCTAGCAATAATGAAGCGGGATGATACATATGAGACTGTGCTCGATATGGCAAAGAAGCTTCGAGTGTATGCAGATGCTGTGCATGGACCAACTCATGCCAGAATTGCAGCAGTGGAAACCCGACTGCAGAAACTAGAGGACAAAATAGAGGAGAATCATAAGAAACTCTGGGAAGAGATTAAGGAGGACCTTATTCAAATCTCAGCTGTGCAAATTAGAGGCCCTGGTATCCAACGCTGGCGCTCCTTTGATGGGGAGAGAAGGTACACCCCATGGGCTGAGTTATGGGTCTTTCTGCGTGAGTCTGGAGAAGACATGAGGAGATGGGATGGAAAACCCACTGCTGCTTTGGCACAACAGGTGCGTGATTTGAAGAAAAGAGGAAGTATCACCAAAAAGAGAGCAGCTCTGGTTGCTCGTAGCTGAGATGTTGAGTATGACGATGACATGTCCGATCCCCTTGAAGGAACTTCTAAGGCATACGCCCAAGGAAAGAAGGACAGTCTGGCTTAGAGGGGCCCTGCCTCTAGCCAGGAAGAGGCACGGGAAAACCGGGTTTTTTGGAAGGTGTGGATCAGATGGCCTGGCACATCAGAGCCACAAGACTATGAAGCATTGGTTGACAATGGATCACAGTGTACCTTAATGCCATCGGAACACGTGGGGACAGAACCTGTTTCCATTGCTGGAGTGACGGGGGGATCACAACAGTTGACTTTATTGGAAGCTGAGGTGAGCTTGACTGGGAAGGAGTGGCAGGAACATCCGATTGTGACTGGTCCAGAGGCTCGGTGTATTTTGGGCATAGACTTCCTCCGGAATGGCTATTACAAAGATCCTAAGGGATTCAGGTGGGCTTTTGGAATAGCTGCAGTGGAGATAGAGGGTATTAAACAATTGAATACCTTGTCTGGACTATCAGAGAACCCATCTGCAGTAGGACTCTTGAAGGTAGAGGAGCAACGAGTACCAATTGCCACCTCAACAGTGCACCGCAGGCAATACCGGATGAATCGAGATGCCGTGATCCCCATCCACAAGATGATCCGAGAGCTGGAGAGCCAAGGGGTGGTCAGTAAAACCCACTCACCCTTTAACAGCCCTATCTGGCCCATGCGAAAATCTGACGGAGAATGGAGATTGACTGTGGGCTATCGTGCCTTGAATGAAGTGACTCCACCACTGAGTGCGGCTGTACCGGACATACTGGAACATGGCATCGAGTGGGTATACCATATCCCCTATCATGCACCAGCTGCAGGGAAAGTGGAAAGGTATAATGGATTGTTAAAAACCACCTTAAAAGCATTGGGTGGGGGGTCTTTAAAAAACTGGGAGCAGCATTTGACAAAGGCTACCTGGTTAGTTAACACTCGAGGTTCCACCAACCGAGCGGGTCCTGCTCAGTCTGAGCTCCTTAATATAGTAGATGGGGATAAAGCCCCAGTGGCCCATGTCAGAGGTTTGTTGGGAAAGACAGTATGGATCAACCCTGCCTCGAGTACAGACAAACCCATCCGTGGGGTGTGTTGTTTTTCCTCAAGGACCAGGTTATACATGGTGGATAATGCAGAAAGATGGAACAACATGGTGTGTACCTCAGGGAGACCCGATTGTGGGGTGAGACTCATATATGAATGTCATTGTTTGTTGAATGTGAGACAGAAGGAAACTGTAAGTGTCAAAGGTCTGAGCAAGTAAGATGAGAGGAATGCGTAAGTGTCAAAGGTGTGAGTAAGTAAAATGAAAGTTTTTTATTGTATGTTCACGATATGGGATAAGGGGTGGAGTGTCATGGGGTGACAGCCTTTATCCCAGTATCGTGTATTGGTCTGGCAGCTGTGTTTTTTCTCTCTCTCTCTCTCTCTCTCTCCCCCCCACCCCCTGGCCGTCTTGCCGCGGTGGGGCGGGGAGGGAGGAGTGAGGGGGACTGGGGCACATTCGCTTTCGGCTGTTTGGCTTTGCTTGCTGCTTGCTTGCTGGCTGGCCTGCTTGCTTGGCTTGACGCTTTGCTTGCTTGCTACTGCCTTAGGCCTAGCTGATAGCTGCCTTTTTTCCCTTTGCTGCTTTCTGCTTTCTGCGCTGTTTTTTTCCCTTCTCTTTCGTCCTCTCTTTCTTACCCTACCCTGAAGATACTGGACCGGCTCCGGACCTGACCTGGGACGTCCGGGATCCCCGGAGTCTGCGAGAGAAGCTCGGCGCCCTCCACAACACTGACTGGTTTCTCTCCTTTTCTTGTGTTGGGGAGTGTTCTTTTGTTATTTGTCAATAAACAGGTTTTGTTTTCCACTTTGCTCCTCCAAGAAATTCCTTCCCGAACCCGGTATTGGGGGGAGGGGTGGTTGGAGGTTTATTTTTTTGGGGGGACTCCCTTTTGGAGATTTCCCCTAATTTGTCCTAAACCAGGACAAGCACATAATTCCTGCCTCTTCCTGAGATTTCATTGCTGGGTGAGGAGCTCAGCAGTGCTGAAAGCTGAGGCCTATCCTTTGTGATCCCTTTGGGACGGCAGTAGAAGTGCCCTGAGTGCACATTCAGAGGCGCCTTCATGGCTTCTCATGCCACGACACCAAAACTAAATGTGCAAGGTGGCTTCCTAGAATGACATGTAGTCCTTTGAAATATCTGCAGGCAGTGGTCTGAAACTGCTTTCTGAGCCTGCTCCTTGGGATCATCAGTGAGGGGCTGAGGGCTGGCCTGAGCCCGGTGCTGTGTCCCAGTGGGAGCAGCCCCACAGCCTCACGTGCAGAGCAGGCATTGCCAGAGGCCCTGGAGATCTCATCTGCCCTGCATCCACCATTGTCAAGGGGCTGTAAGCATCAGCTGGTGCTGACTTTCCTCTTGGACCCCTTGGTTTAGGCACTATGGGGAATTTCTTTCCTGAAGCCCGTGGGATTTGCCCCTGGCAGCTGTGATGGGGATGCTTGGGGAGTGTGGGGCTTTGGGGGAATGCTGCCCGGGCAGGGGCTGAGCTCGGGCCCCTGTTGGGCCCATGGCCCCCAGAAGCAGCAGCAGCAGCAGCAGCAGCAGCATCCCCAGGGCCCAAAGCCCCGTGCCCCCTGCCCAGCACAGGCTGCCCTGCAGCTGTCACCCGAGCGGGGCCCAGGGGCCACTGGCTGCTGGCAGCAGCAGGAATGCGGGCAGGGTGAGGATGCCCTAACCTGGCTTTTGTCTCTGGAACAAAGCGGGCTCAGGGCAGTGCAGAGCAGGCTGGGAAGAAGAGCCCAGGGCCTTTGGAGGCTGCAAGGCTTAAAGATCAGCCCCTGCAGCAGCCCAGATGTAGCTGGCCCAGTTGCCAAGGCTGTGGGGGCCTTGAGAGCGTGCAGGTGGATTTTGCATGGCTGTGGCCTGCTGGTGGCTCTGGGCCCAGGAGTCCCTGTGGCGTCAGCAGGAAGGGTGGCTGAAGATATGCTGCCTGCTTTGGTGGCCTGGCTGCAGAGGCCAATGCTGTGAGAGCCCCCTGTGTGTGAGCTGGTGAGAGCTGAGCTCTTGGGGACAGCGCTGTGCCCCAGGCCAGGAAGAGCAGCAGTGCCCAGTGCCAGGAGTGGTGTCAGTGGGAGCCCCTGTGCACAGGGACCCCCAGCCCCAGGGTGGCCGTGCCAGCACCCCCAGGGACCTCCAGCCCCAGGAACGTGGAACAAGTGGAACTCACAATTGTTCAAAGGCTGCCTGTTCCCAAAGGAATGGCCAAGAGAAGTCAGGTTTTAAAATGAAACAGTATTTATTTGCCGAAGATTGGCAAATCTAGGATTTACAGAACATGTGTCATTATACAATTGTTATAACAACAACAACAACAATATACAGAACATATTTACATGGGATCCGAGGGGCTAACAATCTTCAAAACGTATTTACAGGAAACTTCTAATGTAGTCAACATATTTACAGGAACTTCACAACTTTCAAACGTATTTACAAAGGTATCAGATCTGCGCCATCATGTGCATGAGTCCTGGAAGAAAGGAAGAAGCAGAGCTGGACTCAGCTGGCAGCACTGGGCCCAGCAGGGCTGGGAGCTGGGCCCCAGGGGCTGGGCTGGGGCTGGCAGGGCTGGCGTGGCCCCAGGCAAGCGCAGGGCAGGCCGGGGCTGGTGCTTGTGGCAGCACAATCCAGGCCCTCTGTGGTCACCATGTCCCTGAGCGGGGCCATCCAGCCCAGCCCCAGCCTGGCGTCAGGGGACCCAGCGTGTATGTGGGCAGGGCGTGGGAAGCATCTGCCTGTCTTACCTGTGGGGCTGCATCTTCATCCAAGGACCATGGGCTCCTCCTCATCCTTTACGTCAACTTCCATCTCCTCGGTGTTATCCTCCTCATCCACCTCCATCTCTTCTATGTTGTCCTCCTCGTCTACTTCCATGTCTTCAACAGTGGAGGACATGGAAGTAGAGGAGGAGTCCACCTCCATCATCTCTTCCTCATCCAGGCCCAGGTCCACTTCCATCTCCTCCACAGAGTCTCTGTCAGTCTTCAAGGGACAGCACAATCTCCCAGTGGGCTTCCTGTCCCACACCATCCATTCCCACATGGCTGCAGCCTGCCCAGGCCGGGTGCCCCCTGCCTGGAATTGCACTGTACCTCCATTGGCACATCAGAGCACATCCTGCTGTGATTGGCGCTCCAGAGCAGGCGGCAGGAAAAGCCCAGGCAGCAGCAGCAGCAGGTCTGTGCTGCGGTTCAGAGCACAGGGTGAGCAGCAACTGACCCTTGGCAGCCGGTGAAGTGTCTGCTGTGCTCGTTTCCAGGTCCTGGATGTTCCACCTGGAACCCTCTGGGAGCTATGATGTCACTGAAGTTTCAGGGCCACTCCGCCGTGGGAGATGGGGGTGGCAGATTGATCAAATCCTTGAATGGTTTGGCTTGGAAGGGACCCTCAAGATGATCTGGTTCCAAGCTGAGCAAGCTCCTAGCACAGCAGGTTGCTGCAGCCCCTGTCCCACCTGGCCTTGGATGTTGCTGGGGATGGGGCATCCACAGCCTCTCTGCACTGGTCCCTGTGTCAGGGTCAAGCACCCTGAGAGTAAAGAACTTCTTCCCATCATCAAATATCTTCCACCTCTTGCAGTTTGATCCCATTTTTCCTTATCCTTTCTCTAAAGTTCCTGACGAATTGTGGTCCTCCACTTCCCTTTGGGTCAGGCGGTTCCTGCAGGGTCATACCTGTGGCTGGACCTGCAGAAAAGAGAGAGAGAAGCCAAGTTCCGAGTCAGGAAAAATGCGGAATGTGCCTTGAGAACTGAGAGAATAAGGAAAAAGAAAAGACATGCAAGGCTTTTTGTTGCATGGGCTGTGGAATTCATGCCTTTTATTAGAGGGCCGTTCCCTGGTGCACTCGGTTCCTGTGTTGCAGCCTGCCCACAGAAACCTCTGTGAGGGACCTGCACTAGCAGAGGTGGGAGCTGGCTTGCTTGGATGGCTGATGGATGAGGCAAGAGAGGGATCGTTGTGTGGAAATCCAAATAGTGTGGATTGCGCTGAAGAGGGTCCAGGAATGGAGACAAAATGGGACTGGGCACACAATATGGGGGTGAACAGCGCAGAATCATTACAGTAAGCCAGGACCAAATTGATACAAGAGAGTTGGAACATTCCGAGCCAGTACATATAAGAAAAGTGCAGCAGTTGAACTGGGTGATGCCATCAAAATGTGCTGCATCAACATGAGCCTTCAAATGCCCATGGGCGATAACATTGCATTCAGAGCGGTGACTTTTTTTACCTTGGTCACTTTGCCCTGAGGTATTACAGTTCCAGTGGAAGGCCCCTGGGCCCTCACATCTCCCCCTTTTTGTTATCTATAAAGAAGGCTTCTGCCATGGACTTTTGGAGATATTTAGCAAAAAAGGATAAAATAACCAACACAATGAATACAAAATACAAAGCCCACAAAACGGTCTTAACTAAAGATGAAAGCCATCCTCGCAAACCCCTGTGTTTGGAAAGTCCAGTGAACCAGTCGTTGTTGCCTTCCATCTGGATCTTGTTTCCTTGATCTTTTAGCAGCTGGATGCCCTGGTATACTGACTCGCTATGTGACAACAGGTAGAAAAAACACATGCCTTCAAATGCCTGACAGGCATGGTTATGGACAAGAAATTGTGGCTTGTCTGTGCAAGCAACCAGTTGAAAGCATGCGGCTCAGTGAGGAGCATCCAGATTCCTGCTGCAGCAGCAACCAATGGCAGCATCCTCTGACTTTGATAATTTGTTATCTGGAGGCTTTGATGGCCTAAAAGTAAACAGATAAAGCGAGTTGAAAGTGAAACGTAAGTTGTGTTCCCACTAAACTTTCTCTTCTGTAAGGCAAGGGTGTGAACACAGCTTATTACAACAATCATAGAGCAATGCTAAAATATAATTTTTACAAATGTTAAGACATATATCCTGGTAAGTGGTGTCTGAGCTATCTTGGTCTTGGTGTGTGTGGTCAACGCTGCGTAGGAGATCTTCTGTCCTTCTCCTTCTTCTTTTCCAGGCTGCTGCTGTCTCTCTTAGGCTTTCATTCTGTTCTTCTGATGGTGGCTCTGGTGTTTGCCTCACTGTTCCCAGAAAGAGTTTTTATGTATTTTGCTGGGATCCATCTTAGGAATGTTGCTGTAGAGACAAGGGCATCTTTTCTTTCCCAAGCAATTAATGGAAAAGGGCCCATAATTTGTTTAGATTCAGGTTCTTTGCTCAACACAGGTGGCTGATGTTGGAATTGGGCTGCAGTTGAATTAGTAAACTGCCTGATGACTGGGGGAGTTGTCTCCATAAATGGGTTGCTCAAAAAGTTGAATACGTAAAAGGCCTTGGCCAGTCTCTCAATGGAAGATAATATCTGGATTACCCCTCTCAGTTGATCAAGGATCCTTTTGATTGATCAGTGGGCCCTCTCCGCTGTGGACTTTCCAGTGGTGGAGTGTGGTATGCCAGTGATATGTTTTATACCCCAGTGGTCAGAAACTTGTTGGAATCAGTGCAAGGTATAAGCAAGAGCACTATCAAACTTAATTTCCTGTAGAACTGCGAAGGTGGAAAAAAACTAAAAAGTAATGTTTTGTAGCATCTTCTGATTTTTCACCAGCATGGGCAGAGATGAAAATCGCACTGTAAAAGGTGTCGATTGAGACGTGGATGTACTTTAGTCTGCCAAAAGGGGCCTAGTGTGTGATGTGTGATTGCCAGATGTGGAGACTCTCTAGTCCTCTTGGATTGACTCCAGCTCTGACAGAAGCAAATTCCTGACAATTGGGGCAGGTGGCTACAAGGGATCTTGACAGGTCTTGGGTGTTTTTGAACATCCTGAGCAGGGCAGGAATATTTTGGTGGTAGAATTTTTGGCTGATCCTAGCCTGTGTAAAAATGATCTAAGGCGTATTGCAGTGGTTCAGATGTTTGAAGTAGGCAATTGAGGTGCTCTTGAGTGAGAAGTAAGTATATATTCACAAGGTCTGTACCTGCAAGGGAGCACAGATGCTCTCTAGCTTTCCTGATTAGTTGTGCAATAACTTTCTGTTTGATTGTTATCATTTTACTAGGTTGGTGTTCTCTGAAAACGCATTCAATTTCTTTGAGGGGATCTGAGATAGTTGAGTCCCCCTGAAAGAATAATGCATGGAATTTTGGACTTAGACCAAAGATTGCCAGGGAGAAAGGAAAATTAGGGTGGTATCTGTGTGCCTGTTTAGTTTGAATCACCCAGGATGCCTTATGTACAGTTGCTTAAGCCTCCGGTGTCAGTGATCACTGGAATCGAGTCCTTCACTGCCTTTAAGGAGCAGGAGCAGCGGCCTGAGGTCTTCTGTGGTGATTCCCAGCAGTGAATGTACCCAACTGATGCTTCCACAGAGCATTTGGGGTTCTGGCAGAGTCTTTGGGTTGTCCTTGATGTGCAGTGCTTGTGGTGTGATGGTTCTCTCTGCAGTTTTTAGGCCAAGACACTTCGAAGGGGCTGTCCTTCAAACTTTATCTGCTGCAATCTTAAAACCTTTCTCCTGTACCACAGTGATGACATCTTGTACTGCAACATCCAAAATGATTTGAGCTCCTGCACAAATGACTGTGTCGTCCATGTAATGAAAAATGATAGCATTAGGATGTTCATTTAATGGTCCATATAATGAAAAGCGATTACCATTAGGGCGAGAGAATTTGGACATCAAGCAATTGACAAATATTTGGTCTACTCTTCAGTCGTTGAGTCAATACAGTCCACTGGTACCTCTGTAAAGGTGCTTGTCGATTTAGTGATGGAAAAGGCAACCCAGGAGGGTGTCATTGGGCTGCATGGGGGTGTCAAAAAAGTAGTCATTAAGATCTATATCAACCATCTGCCAATAACAGTGTAATCATAGGTACAATTGGATTAAACCTCCCTGAACTAGCCTTCCTTCAGATCTTACCCATGCAATCTTCAAAGCAATGCTCTTCCTATGCTCAGGCTCCATCAATCACAGCCTAAATTTCAAACAAGATATCCGAAAAATAGGAGGACTACAAAAACTGCTACCCACAACTACAGCTTGGTGCACCATCGGCAATCTCAAGGTAACATGGAGGCTGAGGGCAGGCTGGACTGGAGGGAACCACTGTCCTCGATGACCTCATTGATTTTCCTGAGGTCCTGCAGGAGCCGCCTCTTGTCCTTGCCAGGCTTTCATATGATAATGACAGGCACATTGCAGGGGCTAGTAGATGGTACAATGTGGCCCACAGACAGCTGCTTCTGCAAGAGGGACTGCAGGGCCTTTAACTTTCTGCCTGGGAGGGGCCACTTATCCACCCATATGGGGTCGTTGGTCTTCCAGGTTGACTGAAGGGTGGCACGCAGCTGAGTGGCCCTGTCTAGAAATCCTGAGGTGTTGATAGGATCTCTAGCCTTGTCCCCCTTTGGGACAAGAGGTCTCTTTTTCTCAAATTGTTATTGGTGCCCGGGTGACAAAAGATATTACTGTAGAAACTGTGCCCTCAGGACCTTCCCTGCAGAGGTTACTGTGACTCCAGAAGCTGGTAGTGACTCCCTGGTAGCTAATAATTACCCCAGCAGCTGGAACCAGGAGCCATTGTTTTAGCCTATCAGAGCAGGAAATTACGGTGACATCAGCTCTTGTACCTAATAGTCCTGAAAGACACCTCTTTCTCCCATTACATGATAAAGCACACTTTAGAATGGGTCTGTTTCTGCCTGTTGTCTGTGCCCACATCACAATTGGATCAGCTGGTGTGGTGATCATGTCCTGTAGGAGGATGGCTCTGACTGTAACTGTTCCTTTTGGAATGAAAAGGGGAGGGTCTAAGCATAGAGCCTGGACAGTTATCTCCTGCAAAGACATCAAGGTGACTACCTCAGGTAGTAGAGTGAGTGTCTCCATCCCTTCCCTGGTGTTGGTTAAAATCAAAATGTCTCTGGCCTGTTCTTCAGGCCTGTATTTGCCTGTTGGAATATGGTGAACATAAATATCGAGGATTGGAATTGAAAAGGCTCTTACCAGCTGCCTTTGGGTTCCAGGGCAGAGCTCTCTTCTGTCGAGTTTTCCGCAGTGATCGAGCTGTCCCACTGGATCTGAGGAGGTTGCTGTGCTGGTTCTCCACGATGTTGGGGAGAGTGGGGTGGAACGGCCACGCGTTTGGTGTCATTGCGCAGGGCCTTTCTCTGTCTGTGTGGGGTTTCCCGCAGGCCACCGGTTTTGCTGGTGTTTGAAAGCATGTAGACGAGGGGGGCAGTGAGGACAGTAGCTGTGACAGCTAGAAGGTCCCTGGTAATAGCCTTTATTTATAAATTTTGTTGAAAATGCCCCATCTCCCTACACTTAAAGCCAGGTCCTTTTTCATGTGTATGTCAGCGAATAACTTGGGAGGGTACTAGCACCTCAACTATAGCCTGACTGGTAGCCTTAGCTAGGCTGGCATCACAGTGTAAGGATGCCCTAAGTGTGCATGCCTCTACCATTTGTGCAGTGGTAGGCTTTGGGTTAAGGGGTAGAGAAGGTAAAATGTCTTTACAGGTGTTTTTGGCATTTGTTTCAGCAAGTTTAGTAAGAAGCACCTTCCTGGCTTTTGGATGTTCACCTTGCTTCTCTATTGCTTGTGGAAGGTGGTCAATAAATTTTAGAAAGGATTGCCCAGGTCCCTGCAGAATGTCTGTGAAATCTAGAGTAAGTGTTGTTCCATTGGGTGTCTGCTTGAGAGCTGTGTTTGCAGCACTTATATCTCTTCTAACAGAGCTCTGGGAAGGTCTATTGAATGAGGTTTAGTGAAATCTTCCTCCCTGGCTAGATGGACTAGTGTTAGGTGTGCCCACCTGTCTTCCCTAGCATAGTCTTTTAATAATTGTTTTATTGGTTTTTTCCCCATTCCTTCCCACAGAATAATTTCAGTGGGAGAAAGTAGGATGTTCATAAAATGGAGCAGATCGTGAGGCACCATAACATGTGCAGTGAAGGTGGCATTTAACAAATTATAAAAATACAGTGACCCCCTCCCATGGTCTTTCGCTTCTTTACAAGGGTGTTTCATCTCCTCGTGTGTGACAGCTTCCCATTGGGGGTTAGCCCCACTCTGGTACTGCACCGGTGCTGCTTGTATTTCAGCTACCAATTCCCAGTCCCCCTCTTCAGCCGCCAGCTTCCTCATCCTCTGCCAAGAATCCTCAGGCTCATGCTGAACGTCAGATGAACCTTCCCTCTCCTCTCCAGAAGAGGGAACTTGTTCTTTGGCAGAGGAGCGGGGCCTTGGTGTGACTGGCCAGGCCCGGTGTTGTGGGCCTTTGGTAGCCAAGATGGCGGCCTTCCGGTTACGGCCCCTCACACTTCCGGCTCTGACAGTGTGGGATCCACAAGGGGCTGAGTTGGAGGGGGTAGGGCAGCGGGAGTAGGCAAGGAAGCGCTGGATCCCAATGCAGGGGTGGTTCCTGACACAGAGCTGGGACCCAACACAGGGGCATGACACGATGAGAGAGCTGGGGGTGGGAGGGAGTTTGACATTGACGACCCCCTCCAGAGGAGGGACTCCATTTTATGGGCTATCTGAGGGGGATCCAGTGAGGAGAGGTACTTGAGAATGGGTTAGGGTAAAATCCAGGCCTGTGTGACCTGGGCAGGGGGTAGAGAAGGAAGGAAGATGTCAGACAGCAGGTGGCTTGTCTGTGCTTTACAGCAGTTCCTGTCTCTCACCCTTATCTTGGTATCAGTGGGTTCAGGAATGCCAGGGGCAGAACTCAAAATATGATTTGAGTATTAGAACATTGAACCCTTGAGAAAACTGTATAAATCATGTGAAAAATTAGGTAAAATTTTGCGACTCTTATCCCTCCCTGAGTTTTCAAAAGAAAGAGCCTTTCCCGAACTTAGTCCCAAAAAGCTACATGACGAATTGAATCAACAGCAATATCTGGGAACTCCTTTAAAAGCCAATGAACAAATGACTTCCAAGTTCCCTTAATAAAACTCTTGCCCCATGAAAGGAGAACCTCCCTAACTGGAACATATATGTCCCTCTCAACTTTGGATTATTTGTTACCCAGAGCTGCCCCTGATGTAAAGGCTGGCCCACTCACAGGACTAAAAAATTAACCAAGGATCCTGAAGTGCAGGCTGCCATCCCCCAGCTCACTGCTCTGGTTGCTCTGGATGCAGGTGTTAAAAATGTCCCTGGGCTTCAGCAGCTGAGCCAGCCCTCATCCCTCATGCTGCCATAGGGTGCCGACGCTGCAATCAGCAAGCCCTGATAAAACTGATAAAACATTGCATTCAAAGGGATGCCTCACTTTAATTTATCATTTTTGTCATGAGGTATTATAGTTCCAGAAAGAGGCCCCTGGGCCTGCAAAACCCTGCATCCTCCTGAGATATCATTGCTAATGAGGAGCTAAGCAGTGCTGAAAGCTGAGGCCTATCCTTTGTGATCCCTTTGGGACGGCAGTGGAAGTGCCCTGAGTGCACATTCAGAGGCGCCTTCATGGCTTCTCATGCCACGACACCAAAACTAAATGTGCAAGGTGGCTTCCTAGAATGACATGTAGTCCTTTGAAATATCTGCAGGCAGTGGTCTGAAACTGCTTTGTGAGCCTGCTCCTTGGGATCATCAGTGAGGGGCTCAGGGCTGGCCTGAGCCCGGTGCTGTGTCCCAGTGGGAGCAGCCCCACAGCCTCACGTGCAGAGCAGGCACTGCCAGAGGCGCTGGAGATCTCACCTGCCCTGCAGCCATCATTGTAAAGGAGCTGTAAACCTAAGATGGTGCTGACTTTCCCCTTGGACCCCTTGGTTTAGTCACTAGGGGGAATTTCTTTCCTGAAGCCTCTGGTATTTCCTCCTGGCAGCTGTGATGGGGATGCTTGGGGAGTGTGGGGCTTTGGGGGCAGCTGCCCAGGAAGGGGCTGAGCTCGGGGCCCTGTTGGGCCCATGGCCCCCAGCAGCAGCAGCAGCCCCAGGGCCCAAAGCCCCGTGCCCCCTGCCCAGCACAGGCTGCCCTGTCCCTGCAGCTGTCACCGAAGTGGGGCCCTGGGGCCAGTGGCCGCTGGAAGCAGCAGGAATGCGGGCAGGGTGAGGATGCCCTTCCTTGGCTTTTGGTTCTGGAACAAAGCGGGCTCAGAGCAGTGCAGGGCAGGCTGGGAAGCAGAGCCCAGGGCCTTTGGAGGCTGCAAGGCTTAAAGATCAGCCCCTGCAGCAGCCCAGATGTAGCTGGCCCAGTTGCCAAGGCTGTGGTGGCCTTGCGAGTGTGCAGGTGGATTTTGCATGGCTGTGGCCTGCTGGCGGCTCTGGGCCCAGGAGTCCCTGTGGCGTCAGCAGGAAGGGTGGCTGAAGGTTTGCTGCCTGCTTTGGTGGCATGGCTGCCGGGACCAGTGCTGGGAGAGCCCCCTGTGTGAGAGGTGGTGAGAGCTGAGCTCTTGGGGACAGCGCTGTGCCCCAGGCCAGGAAGAGCAGCAGTGCCCAGTGCCAGGAGTGGTGTCAGTGGGAGCCCCTGTGCACAGGGACCCCCAGCCCCAGGGTGGCCGTGCCAGCACCCCCAGGGACCCCCAGCCCCGAGAACGTTGAACACATGGAACCCACAAGTGTGCAAAGGCTGCCTTTGCCCAAAGGAATGACCAAGAAAAGTCAGGTTTTAAAAAGGAACAGGATATATTTGCCGAAGATTGGCAAATCTAGGATTTACAGAACATGTGTCATTATAACAATTGTTATAACAACAAAAACAACAAGGTACAGAACATATTTACATGGGATCCGATGGGCTAACAATCCTCAAAATGTATTTATAGAGAACTTCAAAAGTAGTGAACGTATTTACAGAAATCTTCTAAAGTTTCAAACGTGTTTACAGAAATCTTCAAAACTTTCAAATGTATTTACAAAGGCGTGGCATCAGTGCCATCATGTGCATGAGTCCTGGAAGAAAGGAAGCAGCAGAGCTGGACTCAGCTGGCAGCACTGGGCCCAGCAGGGCTGGGAGCTGGGCCCCAGGGGCTGGGCCGGGGCTGGCAGGGCTGGCGTGGCCCCAGGCAAGCGCAGGGCAGGCCGGGGCTGGTGCTTGTGGCAGCACAATCCAGGCCCCCTGTGGGCACCGTGTCCCTGAGCGGGGCCATCCAGCCCAGCCCCAGCCTGGCGTCAGGGGACCCAGTGTGTGTGTGGGCAGGGCGTGGGAAGCATCTGCCTGTCTTACCTGTGGGGCTGCATCTTCATCCAAGGACCATGGGCTCCTCCTCATCCTTTACGTCAACTTCCATCTCCTCGGTGTTATCCTCCGCATCCACCTCCATCTCTTCTATGTTGTCCTCCTCGTCTACTTCCACGTCCTCCACAGTGGAGGACATGGAAGTAGAGGAGGAGTCCACCTCCATCATTTTTTCCTCATCCAGGCCCAGGTCAACTTCTATGTCCTCCACTGTTTCTCTGTCAGTCTGCAAGGGGCAGCACAATCTCCCAGTGGGCTTCCTGTCCCACACCATCCATTCCCACATGGCTGCAGCCTGCCCAAGCCGGGTGCCCCCTGCCTGGCATGGCACTGTACCTCCACGGGCACAGCAGAGCACATTGTGCTGTGATTGGTGCTCCAGAGCAGGTGGCAGGAAAAGCCCAGGCAGCAGCAGCACCTCAGCGCTGAGGGTCAGAGCGCAGAGTGAGCAGCAACTGACCCTCGGCAGCCGGTGAAGTGTCTGCTGTGCTCGTTTCCAGGTCCTGGATGTTCCACCTGGAACCCTCTGGGAGCTATGATGTCACTGATGTTGCAGGGCGCTGTGCATTGGGAGATGGGGATGGCAGAATGATCAAATCCTGGAATGGTTTGGCTTGGAAGGAACCCTGAAGATGATCTGGTTCCAAGCTGAGCAAGCTCCCAGCACAGCAGGTTGCTGCAGCCCCTGTCCCACCTGGCCTTGGATGTTGCTGGGGATGGGGCATCCACAGCCTCTCTGCACTGGTCCCTGTGTCAGGGACAAGCACCCTGAGAGTAAAGAACTTCTTCCCATCATCAAATCTCTTCCAACTCTTGCAGTTTGATCCCATTCTCCCTTGTCCTGTCTCTACAGTTCTTGACCAAGTGTCCTCTCCCACTCCCCTTTGGGTCAGGCTGTTCCTGCAGGGTCACACGTGTGGCCTAACCTGCAGACAGGAGAGAGAGAAGCCAATTCCCAGTAAGAGAAAATGGGGAAAGTGACATGAGAGATGAGAGAAGACGGAAAATGTAGAGACATGCAAGGCATTGGTTTGGATGGGCTGTTGGATTCATGCCTTTTATTAGAGGCCAGGTTCCCCGGTGCACTCAGTTCCTGCCTGTCCTGAGACTTTATTGCTAGTGAGGAGCTCTGCAGTCCTGAAAGCTGAGACCTGTCCTTTGTGTTCCCTGTGTTGGGATGGCAGTGGAAGTGCCCTAAGTGCACATTGATAGGCACTTTCATGGCTTCTCATGCCACGACACCAAAACTAAATGTGCAAGGTGGCTTCCTAGAATGACATGTAGTCCTTTGAAATATCTGCAGGCAGTGGTCTGAAACTGCTTTGTGAGCCTGCTCCTTGGGATCATCAGTGAGAGGCTCAGGGCTGGCCTGAGCCCGGTGCTGTGTCCCAGTGGGAGCAGCCCCACAGCCTCATGTGCAGAGCAGGCGCTGCCAGAGGCGCTGGAGATCTCACCTGCCCTGCAGCCACCATTGTAAAGGAGCTGTAAACCTAAGATGGTGCTGACTTTCCCCTTGGACCCCTTGGTTTAGTCACTAGGGGGAATTTCTTTCCTGAAGCCTGTGGTATTTCCTCCTGGCAGCTGTGATGGGGATGCTCGGGGAGTGTGGGGCTTTGGGGGCAGCTGCCTGGGCAGGGGCTGAGCTCGGGGCCCTGTTGGGCCCATGGTCCCCAGCAGCAGCAGCAGCAGCAGCATCCCCAGGGCCCAAAGCCCCGTGCCCCCTGCCCAGCACAGGCTGCCCTGTCCCTGCAGCTGTCACCGAAGTGGGGCCCGGGGGCCAGTGGCCGCTGGAAGCAGCAGGAATGCGGGCAGGGTGAGGATGCCCTGGCTTGGCTTTTGGTTCTGGAACAAAGTGGGCTCAGGGCAGTGCAGGGCAGGCTGGGAAGCAGAGCCCAGGGCCTTTGGAGGCTGCAAGGCTTAAAGATCAGCCCCTGCAGCAGCCCAGATGTAGCTGGCCCAGTTGCCAAGGCTGTGGTGGCCTTGCGAGTGTGCAGGTGGATTTTGCATGGCTGTGGCCGGCTGGCGGCTCTGGGCCCAGGAGTCCCTGTGGCGTCAGCAGGAAGGGTGGCTGAAGGTTTGCTGCCCGCTTTGGTGGCCTGGCTGCCGGGGCCAGTGCTGGGAGAGCCCCCTGTGTGAGAGCTGGTGAGAGCTGAGCTCTTGGGGACAGCACTGTGCCCCAGGCCAGGAAGAGCAGCAGTGCCCAGTGCCAGGAGTGGTGTCAGTGGGAGCCCCTGTGCACAGGGACCCCCAGCCCCGGGGTGGCTGTGCCAGCATCCCCAGGCACCCCCAGCCCCGGGAACGCGGAACAAGTGGAACCTACAATTGCGCAAAGGCTGCCTGTGCCCAAAGGAATGACCAAGAGAAGTGAGGTTTTAAAAAGAAACAGTATTTATTTGCCAAAGATCAGCAAATCTAGGATTTACAGAACATGTGTCATAACAATTGTTATAACAACAACAATGACAATGTACAGAACATATTTACATGGGATCTGGGGGGCTAACAATCTTCAAAACGTATTTACAGGAAACTTCTAACGTAGTCAACGTATTTACAGGAACTTCACAACTTTCAAACGTATTTACAAAGGTATCAGATCTGCGCCATCATGTGCATGAGTCCTGGAAGAAAGGAAGAAGCAGAGCTGGACTCAGCTGGCAGCACAGGGCCCAGCAGGGCTGGGAGCTGGGCCCCAGGGGCTGGGCCGGGGCTGGCAGGGCTGGCGTGGCCCCAGGCAAGCGCAGGGCAGGCCGGGGCTGGTGCTTGTGGCAGCACAATCCAGGCCCCCTGCGGGCACCGTGTCCCTGAGCGGGGCCATCCAGCCCAGCCCCAGCCTGGCGTCAGGAGACCCAGTGTGTGTGTGGGCAGGATGTGGGAAGCATCTGCCTGTCTTACCTGTGGGGCTGCATCTTCATCCAAGGACCATGGGCTCCTCCTCATCTTTCTCATCAACTTCCATATCCTCGATGTTGCCCTCCACATCTACGTCCATCACCTCAATGGTCTCCTCCTCGTCTACTTCCATGTCCTCCACAGTGGAGGACATGGAAGTATAGGAGGAGTCCACCTCCATCATCTCTTCCTCATCCAGGCCCAGGTCCACTTCCATCTCCTCCACAGAGTCTCTGTCAGTCTGTAAGGGGCAGCACAATCTCCCAGTGGGCTTCCTCTCCCACACCATCCATTCCTACATGGCTGCAGCCTGCCCAAGCCGGATGCCCTCTGCCTGGAATTGCACTGTACCTCCACGGGCACAGCAGAGCACATTGTGCTGTGATTGGCGCTCCAGATCTGGCTGCAGGAAAAGCCCAGGCAGCAGCAGCACCTCAGCGCTGAGGGTCAGAGTGCAGGGTGAGCAGCAACTGACCCTTGGCAGCCGCTGAAGTGTCTGCTGTGCTCGTTTCCAGGTCCTGGATATTCCACCTGGAACCCTCTGGGTGCTGTGATGTCACTGAAGTTTCAGGGCCACACCACCGTGGGAGATGGGCATGGCAGAATGATCAAATCCGTGAATGGTTTGGCTTGGAAGGGACCCTCAAGATGATCTGGTTCCAAGCTGAGCAACGTCTCAGGTTGCTGCGGCCCCTGTCCCACCTGGCCTTGGATGTTGCTGGGGATGGGGCATCCACAGCCTCTCTGCACTGGTCCCTGTGTCAGGGACAAGCACCCTGAGAGTAAAGAACTTCCCATCATTAAATCTGATCCACTTCCTTCAGTTTGATCCCATTCCTCCGTTTCCTCCCCCTGCATATCCTGACAAAGTATCCTCTCCCACTTCCCTGAGGGTCAGGTTGTTCCTGCCAGGTTACACATGTAGCTTAACTTGCAGACAGGAGAGAGATAAGCCACGTACCCAGTCAGAGAAAATGGGGAAAGTGGCTTGAGAACTGAGCGAAGACGGAAAAAGTAGAGACATGCAAGCATTGGTTTGGGTTGTGTGGTATGTGGGATTCGTGCCTTTCATTAGAGGCCACGTTCCCTTGTGCACTCAGTTCTTGTGTTGCAGCCTGTCCACAGCCAGCCTGTGTGAGGGACCTGCACTCCCAGAGCTGGGAGCACGCTTGTTTAACTGCTTGTTAACAAGGTGAGTGTGGGATTTTTGTGGAACTCTAACCAATGTGGATTGCAATTAGGAGGGTCCTGGGAGGGAGACCAAAATGGGGCTGGGCACACAATATGGGGGTGAACAGTGCAGGATCATTACAGTAAGCCAGGAGCAAAACGGTAAAGAGAGTTGGAACAGTCTAGGGGAACACATATATGGAAAATACAGCAGTTGAACTGGGTGATATGGAGAAAACATGCTGCATCAACATGAACCTGCAAATGCCCATGGGCGACACCATTGCATTCAGAGCCGTGTCTCTCTTTTACCATGGTCACTTTGCCCTGAGGTATTACAGCTCCAATGGTAGGCCCCGGGGCCCTCACAACTCCCCCCTTTTTGTTGCCTATAAACAAGGCTTCTACCATAGAATTTTGCAGGCATTTAGCAAAAAAGGATAAAATAACCAACACAATGAATACAATAAACCAAGTCCACAAAACAGTCTTAACTAAAGATGGAAGCCAGCCTTTCATCCCCCAATATTTGAAAAGTCCAGTGAACCAGTCGTTGTTGCCTTCCATCTGGATCTTTTTTCCTTGATCTTTTAGCAGCTGGATGCCCTGGTATACTGACTCCCTATATGATAGCAGGTAGAAAAAACACATGCCATCAAAAGCCTGACAGGCATGGTCATGGACAAGAAATTGTGGCTTGTCTGTGCAAGCAACCAGCTGAAAGCATGCGGCTCATTGAAGAGCATCCAGATTCCTGCTGCAGCAGCAACCAATGGCAGCATCCTCTGACTTTGATAATTTGTTATCTGGAGGCTTTGATGGCCTAAAAGTAAACAGATAAAGCGAGTTGAAAGTGAAACGTAAGTTGTGTTCCCACTAAACTTTCTCTTCTGTAAGGCAAGGGTGTGAACACAGCTTATTACAACAATCATAGAGCAATGCTAAAATATAGTTTTTACAAATGTTAAGACATAGATCCTAGTTAGTGGTGTCTGACCTATCTTGGTCTTGGTGTGTGTGGTCAACGCTGCTTAGGAGATCTTCTTCTGTCCTTCTCCTTCTTCTTTTCCAGGCTGCTGCTGTCTCTCTTAGGCTTTCATTCTGTTCTTCTGATGGTAGCTTTGGTGTTTGCCTCACAGTTCCCAGAAAGAGTTTTTACATATTTTGCTGGGATCCATCTTAGGAGTGTTACTGTAAAGACAAGGGCATCTTCGCTTCCCCAAGTAATTAATGGAAAAGGGCCCATAATTTGTTTAGATTCAGGGTCTTTGCTCAGCACAGGTTGCTGGTGTTGTAATTGGGCTGCAGTTGAATTAGTAAACTGCCTGATGACTGGGGGAGTTGTCTCCATAAATGGGTTGTTCAAAAAGTTGAATACGTAAAAGGCCTTGGCCAGTCTCTCAATGGAAGATAATATCTGGACTCCCCAGCTCAGCTGATCAAGGATCCTTTTGATGGATCAGTGGGCCCTCTCGGCTATGGACTGTCCTGTGGCAGAGTGTGGTATGCCTGTGACATGTTTTATACCCCAGTGGTCAGAAGCTTGTTGGAATCAGTGCAAGGTATAAGCAAGAGCATTAGCAGTTTTAATTTCCTGTGGGATTGCTAAGGTGGAAAAAACGAAAAAGTAATGTTTTATAGCATCTTCTGATTTTTTAACAGCATGGGCAGAGGCAAAAATCACACTGGAAAAGACATTGATTTAGAAGTGGATGAATTTTAGTGTGCCCAAAGGGGCTTAGTGTGTGGTGTCTGATTGCCAGATGTGGAGACTCTCTAATCCTCTTGGACTGACTCCTGCTCTGACAGAAGCAAGGCCATGTTCCTGACAATTTGGGCAGGTGGCTACAATGGACCTTGCCTGGTCTCAGGTAATTTTGAACATCCTGAGCAGCGCAGGAATATTTTGGTGGTAGAATTTTTGGCTGATCCTAGTCTGTGTAAATTTGATTTGAGGCGTATTGCACTGGCTCAGATGTTTGAAGTAGGCAATTGAGGTGCTCTGGAGTGAGAAGTAAGTAAATATTCACAAGGTCTATTCCTGCAAGAGTGCACAGACGCACTCCAGGTTTCCTGCAATAGTTCTGCAATAACTTTCTGTTGGATTGTAATCGTTTTAGTAGGTTGGTGTGCTCTGAAAATGCATTCAAATATTATCAGGATCTGAGATAGTATAGTCCCACTGAAAGAATAATGCATGGAATTTTGGACTTACACCAAGGATTGCCAGGGAGAAAGGAAAATTAGGGTGGTATCTGTGTACCTGTTTAGTTTGAATCACCCAGGATACCTTTTGTACAGCTGCTTCGGCCTCTGGTGTCAGTGATCACAGGAATCGAATCCTTCACGGCCTTTAAGGAGAAGCAGGAATAGTGGCGTGAGATCTTCTGTGGTGATTCCCAGCAGTGAATGTACACAACTGATGCTTCCACAGAGCTGGTGGAGTCTCTGCAGAGTCTTTGGCTTGTCCTTGATGTGCAGTGTTTGGGGTGTGATGGTTTTCTCTGTGCTTTTTAGGCCTTGCTACTTCCAGGGCGCTGTCTTTGGACTTTATCTGCTGTAATCTTAAAACTTTTCTGCTGTACAACCGTGATGACATCTTGTACTGCAACTTCCAAAACTATTTGAGCTTCTGCACAAACAACTGTATTGTCCATGTAATGAAAAATTATAGCATTAGACTGTCTTTTCCAGTGGGGCAAGAGAATTTGGGCTCCAAGGTATTGATCAGTATTTGAGTTCTTCTTCATTCTTTGAGGCAATACGGTCTACTCGTACCTCTGTAAAAGGTGCTTGTCCACTTATGGATTAAAAGGCGAGCAAGGGGTTTTCATTGGGGTGCAAGGGGGTGTCAAAAAAGCAGTAATTTAGATGTATAACAACCATCTGCCAAACTTGATGTAACATGGAGGCTGAGGGCTGGCTGGACTGGAGGGCACCAATGTCCTCAATGACCTCGTTGATTTTCCTGAGGACCTCAGGAGCTGCCACTTTTCTTTGCCAGGCTTTCGTATTTCAAGCAAAGGCGCATTGCAGGGGCTAGTAGATGGTACAAAAAAAAATGTGTCCCACAGACAGCTGTTCCTGTACGAGGGATTGCAGGGCCTTTAACTTTCTGCCTGGGAGGGGCCACTGATCCACCCATATAGGGTTGTGGAACTTCCAGGTTGACTGAAGGGTGGCATGCAGCTCAGTGGCCCTGTCTAGAAATCCTGAGGTGTTGATAGGATCTCTAGCCTTGTCCCCCTTTGGGACAAGAAATCTTTTCCTCAAATTGTTATTGGTGCCCGGGTGTACCACTGTGCCCTCAGGACCTTCCATGCAGATGGTACCTTGACTCCAGAAGCTGGTAGTGGCTCCCCTGGTACCTAATAACTACCCCAGCAGCTGGAACCAGGGGCCATTGTTTTAGCCAATCAGAGTGGGAAATTATGGTGATGTCATCTCCTGTATCTAATAGTCCTGAAAGACATCTCTTTCTCCCTTTAAATGACCAAGCACACTTTAGAACAGGTCTATTTCTGCATGTTGTCTGTGCCCACATCACCATTGGATGAGATGGTGTGGTGATCATGTCCCGTAGGAGGATGGGTCTGGCTGTAACTGTTCCTTTTGGAATGAAAAGGGGAGAGTCTAAGCATAACTCCTGCACAGTTATCTCCTGCAAAGATATCAAGGTGACTACCTCAGGTAGTATACTGAGTGTCTCCATCCCTTCCCTGGTGTTGGTTAAAATCAAAATGTCTCTGGGCCGTTCTTCAGGCCTGTGTTTGCCTGTTGGAATATGATGAACATAAATATCATGGATTAGAAATGAAAAGGCCCCTACCAGCTGTCTTTCGGCTTCAGGGCAGAACAGTCTTTTGTCGCATTTTCTGCAGTGATCGAGGTGTCCTGCTGGATCTGAGAAGGTCGCTTTGCTGATTCTCCACAGTGTTGGGGAGAGTAGGGCGGAACAGCCTCGCGTTTGGTGTCATTGCACAGGCCCTTTCTGTGTCTGTGTGGGTTTTCCCGCAGGCCACCGGTTTTGCCGGTGTTTGAAAGCATGTAGACGAGGGGGGCAGTGAGGACAGTGGCTGTAACAGCTAGAAGGTCCCTGGTAATAGCCTTTATTTTTATAATTCTGTTGAAAATGCCCCATCTCCCTAGACTTAAAGCCAGGTCCTTTTTCATGTGTATGCCAGAGAATAACTTGGGAGGGTACTAGCAACTCTACCACACCCTGACTGGTAGCCTTAGCTAGGCTGGCGTGACAGAGTAAGGATGCCCTAAGTGTGCATGCCTCGACCATTTGCGCAATGCTAGGCTTTGTGGTGACTGGTAGAGAAGGTAAAATGTCTTTACAAGTCTTGTTAGCATTTGTTTCAGCAAGTTTAGTAAGGAGTACCTTCCTGGCTTTTGGATTTTCACCTTGCTTCTCTATTGCTTGTGGAAGGTGGTCAATAAATTTTAGAAAGGTTTGCCCAGGTCCCTGCAGAATGTCTGTGAAATCTAGAGTAGGTGTTGTTCCATTGTGTGTCTGCATGAGAGCTGTCTTTGAAGCACTTCTATCTCTTCTAACAGAGCTCTGGGAAGGTCTATTGAATGAGGTTTTGTGAAATCTTCCTCACTGGCTAGATGGACTAGTGTTAGGTGTGCCCACCTGTCTTCCCTAGTATAGTCTTTTAATAATTGTTTTATTGGTTTTTTCCCCATTCCTTCCCACAGAATAATTTCAGTGGGAGAAAGTAGGATGTTCATAAAATGGAGCAGATCGTGAGGCACCATAACATGTGCAGTGAAGGTGGCGTTTAACAAATTATTAAAATATGGTGACCCCCTCCCATGGTCTTTCGCTGCTTTACAAAGGTCTTTCATCTCCCCGTGTGTGACAGCTTCCCATTGGGGGTTAGCCCCACTCTGGTACTGCACCGGTGCTGCTTGTATTTCAGCTACCAATTCCCAGTCCCCCTCTTCAGCCGCCAGCTTCCTCATCCTCTGCCAAGAATCCTCAGGCTCATGCTGAACGTCAGATGAACCTTCCCTCTCCTCTCCAGAAGAGGGAACTTGTTCTTTGGCAGAGGAGCTGGGCCTTGGTGTGACTGGCCAGGCCCGGTGTTGTGGGCCTTTGGTAGCCAAGATGGCGGCTTTCCGGTAACGGCCCCTCACACTTCCAGCTCCAACAGTGTGGGATCCACAAGGGGCTGAGTTGGAGGGGGTAGGGCAGCAGGAGTAGGCAAGGAAGCGCTGGATCCCAATGCAGGGGTGGTTCCTGACACAGAGCTGGGACCCAACACGGGGGCATGACACGATGAGAGAGCTGGGGGTGGGAGGGAGTTTGACATTGACGACCCCCTCCAGAGGAGGGACTCCATTTTGTGAGCTATCTGAGGGGGATCCAGGGAGGAGAGGTACTGGAGAATAGGTTAGGGTAGAATCCAGTCCTGTGTGATCACTACAGAGGTGGGAAGGGCGTAGAGAAGGAGGGGAGATGTCATTCAGAAGGTGGCTTGTCTGTGCTTTACAGCAGTTTCCATCTCTCATCCTAATGGTGTCAGACGGTTCAGGAATGCGGTGGGAAGAACTGGAAGACTGGATTGAATATTAGAACTTTGAACCCTTGAGAAAACTCCATATATCATATGAAAAGTTGGGAAAAAATTTTGTGACTCTTATCACTCCCTGAATTTTCTAAAAATAGAGACTTTCTCTGACTCAGTCCCAGAATGCTATAAGACAAAAAGAATACACAGAAATGTCTGGGAACTCCGTAAACAGCCAATGAACAAATGACTTCCAACTTCCTGTAGTAAAAGTCTTCCACTCTGCAAGGAGAGACTACCTAACTGGAACATATATGTCCCTCTCAGCTTTGGATAATTTGTTACTCAGAGCTGCCCCTGATGTAAAGGGTGGCCCACCCACAGGACTAAAAAATCACCCAAGGATCCTGCACTGCAGGTGCCTGTCCCCACATACCCTGCTCTGGTGGTGCTGGATGCAGATGTTTCAAAATATCCCCTGGGCTTCACCAGCTGAGAGGGCCCTGTTGCTGCTTCAGGGTGTCAACGCTGCATTTAGTATACCCAGGTAAAACTGATAAAACATTGCATTAAAAGGGCTGCCTCACTTTATTGTAATTTATCATTTTTGTCGTGCGGTATTATAATTCCTGTAATAGGCCCCTGGGCCTCCAAAACCTTGCGTCCTACTGAGATATCATTGTAGTGAGGAGCTCAGCAGTGCTGAAAGCAGAGGCCTGTCCTTTGTGTTCCCTTTGGGATGGCAGTGAAAGTGCCCTGAGTGCACATTCAGAGGCGCCTTCATGGCTTCTCATGCCACGACACCAAAACTAAATATGCAAGGTGGCTTCCTTCAATGACATGTGGTCCTTTGAAATATCTGACGGAAGTGGTCTGGAAATGCTTTCTGAGCCTGCTCCTTGGGATCAGCTGTGAGGGGCTGAGGGCTGGCCTAATCCTGGTGCTGTGTCCCAGTGGGAGCAGCCCCACAGGCTCCCGTGAAGAGCAGGCACTGCCAGAGGTGCTGGAGATCTCACCTGCCCTGCAGCTACCTTTGTCAAGGTGCTGTAAACCTCAGCTGGTGCTGACTTTCCCCTTGGACCCTGTGGTGTAGTCACTATGGGAAATTGCGTTCCTGAATCCCGTGGGATTTCCCCTGGCAGCTGTGATGGGGATGCTCGGGGAGTGTGGGGCTTTGGGGGCAGCTGCCCGGGCAGGGGCTGAGCTCAGGGCCCTGTTAGGCCCATGGCCCCCAGCGGCAGCAGCAGCAGCCCCAGGGCCCGAAGACCCGTGCCCCCTGCCCAGCACAGGCTGCCCTGTCTCTGCAGCTGTCACCCGAGTGGGGCCCAGGGAGACGAGTGGCCGCTGGAAGCAGCAGGAATGCGGGCAGGGTGAGGATGCCCTGGCTTGGCTTGTGTCTCTGGAACAATGTGGGCTCAGGGCAGTGCAGAGCAGGCTGGGAAGAAGAGCCCAAAGCCTTTGGAGGCTGCAAGGCTTAAAGATCAGCCCCTGCAGCAGCCCAGATGTAGCTGGCCCAGTTGCCAAGGCTGTGGTGGCCTTGCGAGTGTGCAGGTGAATTTTGCATGGCTGTGGCCTGCTGGCGGCTCTGGGCCCAGGAGTCCCTGTGGCGTCAGCAGGAAGGGTGGCTGAAGATTTGCTGCCTGCTTTGGTGGCATGGCTGCAGGGGCCAGTGCTGTGAGAGCCCCCTGTGTGAGAGCTGGTGAGAGCTGAGCTCTTGGGGACAGCGCTGTGCCCCAGGCCAGGAAAAGCAGCAGTGCCCAGTGCCAGGAGTGGTGTCAGTGGGAGCCCCTGTGCACAGGGACCCCCAGCCCCAGGGTGGCCGTTCCAGCACCCCCAGGGACCTCCAGCCCAGGGAACGTGGAACAAGTGGAACCCACAAGTGTGCATAGGCTGCCTGTGCTCAAAGGAATGGCCAAGAGAAGTCAGGTTTTAAAAAGAAACAGTATTTATTTGCCGAAGATTGGCAAATCTAGGATTTACAGAACATGCGTCGTTATAACAATTGTTATAACAACAAGAACAACAATGTACAGAACATATTGACATGGGATCCGATGGACTAACAATCTTCAAAACGTATTTACAGAAAACTTCGAACGTAGTGAACATATTTACAGGAAACTCGGAACGTAGTGAACATATTTACAAGGAACTTTAAAACTTTCAAACGTATTTACATATGCATCGGATCTGTGCCATCATGTGCATGAGCCTTGGAAGAAAGGAAGAAGCAGAGCTGGACTCAGCTGGCAGCACAGGGCCCAGCAGGGCTGGGAGCTGGGCCCCAGGGGCTGGGCCGGGGCTGGCAGGGCTGGCGTGGCCCCAGGCAAGCGCAGGGCAGGCCGGGGCTGGTGCTTGTGGCAGCACAAGCCAGGCCCCCTGCGGGCACCGTGTCCCTGAGCGGGGCCATCCAGCCCAGCCCCAGCCTGGCGTCAGGGGACCCAGTGTGTGTGTGGGCAGGATGTGGGAAGCATCTGCCTGTCTTACCTGTGGGTCTGCATCTTCATCCAAGGACCATGGGCTCGTTTTCATCCTCCTCATCTACTTCCATGTCCTTGATGTTATCCTCCTCATCGACCTCCATCTTGTCGATGTTGTCATCCTCCTCTACTTCCATGTCCTCAACCAGGTTGGACATGGAAGTAGAGGAGGAGTCCACCTCCATCATTTCTTCCTTATCCAGCCCCTGGTCCACTTCCATTTCCTTCACAGTGTCTCTGTCATTCTGCAAGGGGCAGCACAATCTCCCAATGGGCTTTCTGTCCCACACCATCCATTCCCACATGGCTGCAGCCTGCCCAAGCCGGGTGCCCCCTGCCTGGCATGGCACTGTACCTCCATGGGCACAGCAGAGCACATCCTGCTGGGATTAGCGCTCCAGAGCAGGCGGCAGGAAAAGCCCAGGCAGCAGCAGCACCTCAGCGCTGAGGGTCAGAGCGCAGGGCGGGCAGCAACTGACCCTTGGCAACCGGTGAAGTGTCTGCTGTGCTCGTTTCCAGGTCCTGGACGTTCCACCTGGAACCCTCTGGGAGCTGTGATGTCACTGAAGTTTCAGGGCCGCTGCTCAGTGGGAGATGGGGACGTCAGATTGATCAAATCCTGGAATGGTTTGGCTTGGAAGGGACCCTCAAGATGATCTGGTTCCAAGTTGAGCAAGTTCCTAGCACAGCAGGTTGCTGCAGCCCCTGTCACACCTGGCCTTGGATGTTGCTGGGGATGGGGCATCCACAGCCTCTCTGCACTGGTCCCTGTGTCGGGGACAAGCACCCTGAGAGTAAAGAACTTCTTCCCATCATCAAATCTCTTCCATCTCTTGCAGTTTGATCCCATTCCTCCTTGTCCTGTCACTAAAGTTCCTGACCAAGAGTCCTCTCCCACTTCTCTGTAGTCCCTTCCCTCACTGGAAAGGTGCTGAGGTCTCCTGTGATTCTCTGTACAATGTTCATAAGCTGAAATCTGCAAGTTGAAGCTTGTAGGCCCTCTGCAGTTATATAGTGGCGCTGGGGTGGTTCCTCAATGGCAACACGAAATTCTGAGGTATCAATTCATCAGCTGTTTTTATTGTGGTGGGATCTGAGAATTTGGGTCAGCAGAGCCCTTTATTGTCAGGGGGTGGTGTCTGTGAGCCTGACACAGAATCCAGCACTCAGACTAATCTTTTCTTGAGTATGGTAGGTTTTTTCATTCCTTTCCTCCTGCCCTTAGCCATTGCTAGAATGTCACAGTGAAAATAGAATTGAGGCCGTTTTTCACTCATTACATGTTCTTGTTTGTTTTGTTTCTTCTGCAAGGCTGGGCAAGGTTGATCTCGATGCAAATTCATTCACATCTGAGGAGCTTAAAAAGGCCTTGGCTAAAATGAAGGAAAGTGAGAAGGCAGAAAGGAAGGTGAGTTTCCCATTTCTAAAGCAATGCACATTGCAGGGATCTGAAAACACCCTGTTACACTCTGCTGAAACACAATGGTTAAAATGATTGCTTGGAAAACACTATGCAAACTAATTTTGTAGTGAATATGGACCTAAAATACCTTTATTAACCTGTTAGTGATATTGTTCCCTGACTTTTCTGTATGACTCGAAGATTCTGTGAGTGGTTTGGGTTGGATACGACCTTAAAGGTGATCCAGTCCCACCCCTGCCATGGGCAGGGACACCTTCCACTATCTCAGGTTGCTCCAAGCCCCATTCAAGCTGGCCTTCGACATTTCCAGGGATCCAGGGGCAGCCACAGCTGCTCTGAACAATGTAATTTATCTGTTTCACTGCAGCTCAATTCACAAAAATGTCTGCAGACCCCAAAGGGAACTGGATTGCAGCTGATGGTATTTACAGAGGGTATTTCTCTTTACTCTCCTTGCTTTGGCTTTCCAACCTTGTGCTCTGGATAGCAAAACCCAAGTGGCCATGGGGAAGCAGGGGCTGACATTTCCTTACACAAGCTCCAAGTTGTCCATTTAGTTACAAAACAACCCACTACCTGAAGTAAATAGGTGGGAAGATGTGTGACTCATCAGGTACATCAGAGCCTCTTTCCCTTCTCCCCCTCAGCAGTATTTCTTTAACCCTCGCTCCTCCTGCTGCCTTGGTCTTGGCTCACTCAAACAAAAACTGAAAGAGGAGTCAAGGCTCTAAAGTTCTGGTGTCACAGAAAGGCTTTTTCTTCCCTTATGTGGCAGCACGGCATGATTTCATTTGCTGGAGATTATTTCCATAGTAGCATTGCTGATTGATTGCAGGGCTGCTGAAAAGGGCTGCTGGAAATGAGGGTCATTGAAATGCAAAAATTAGTGATACTCTATTAGGTGAAAATAAGCCATATTTTAAAACCCCCTGTTAGAATAGCTTTTGTCCCAGCAACTAGGCTAAAAGCAGCTACATCTAATGAACCTAAAGTATTCCATTTGCAGTCACTCCCGCAGAGAGCAAATCCATCCCTGAAGGCTCAGTGTCAGAGGAAATGGAGTTACACCGAGCCTCTCTGTGCTCTGGCAGAGGCAGCTCGGGGAGGGATGCGTTGGGTGTGGTACCTCTGGTAATTTACCATTCCATTGACACAGCTTTCACCTCCATTGCTCACTTGGTTTTCCTCCAGCCCTCTCTGATCCCTCATGGGGAGCAGGACAGTGCAAACCCTCCAGCTGAGGCTCACTCCGCATACAAACACATCTGGGCATTTGTGACAAATGCCTTCCAAAAGGGGCTTTCTGCCTTTCTCCTGTCCTTGGAGCAGCCCAGCTCCAGCATGGCCTCTCTGCTGCGTCTGTCCCCTGCAGCAGCAGGCTCTGTCCCCAGTGCCACCAGTGCTGATGTTCCTGCACCTCTGGGGCTCTCTGAGATCTCTGACAGAGCCTTTCCTCCTCACCACATGTTTTGTGTCAGCTCTCTGTTCAGGGCAGCCCTTGGGGTGCTGTTACTGCGAGGGAGATGAGCTCAGGACAGGCTGTGTGCTGGCCAAGCCCCATGGCACAGCACGTCAGCTGCCCCCAGCTTATCACTGCTCCTTCTGCCTCCCTTTCTGACAGCTTCTGTCCTCACACCTCTCCCTAGGAGATAGACCCTTCCAGGAATTTGCTCAACACTTGGAAAGGCAAAAGCATCTTTGTCTGTGTCTGAGAACTCATTGGAGTCACTGGGCACTTTGGGCTGGATGGGACCTCTGGAGCTCTCCAGCCTCATGTCCAGTTCCAGAGAGGTTCAGCTGTAAGATCAGGGAGGTGCCTCAGGGCTTTTTGCAGCCAGGTTTTGAGAAGATCCACTTGCAGTCAAGCAGAGAACAGCAGTACTGCTGCCTGTGGGCTTGATGTTGAATTGGATGGAAATGGGATGTAGAAATAGTGCACAAATGCTGTAGAGATGTAGAAGTGGTGCACAGAGCTCTACTGTTCTCTCATGTTGTGGGTATATCACAGCTAACTGGGTTCCTGGGCTTCTCAGAAGGACCCTGCCCCTGCACCTCTGATGTAGAGCAATAAATCCATTGGCACAGACAGCCAGGTTCCCTTTGTGAATTTTGGGGCTGGCATTCCTTTCTGTGTCTGTCTTGTCTCTCTTCATCTCCTATCTTGTTATCTCACATCTGGTTTTACCTCCTTTTGTTTCCAAGGCCCGAGAGGAAGAGGTGAGGAAGAAGTTCTGGCCCATAGATCAGCTGAAGGAGGAGTTTGAAAAGCTGAACATGAAGATAGAAACAGATTATGAAATTATGGTTAAATTAATCAGAAAATTGAACAGCTCTGCCTCCACGCTGGATGAGAAAGTCGCGGCGCTTTATGTTCTCGAATATTATGTTCACCAGGTAACAAGAATGCCTCAGTAACTACCGTGTAAAATCCAGGGGATACGGTGTCATAAACGGGGCTTTATTTTTCTTATCAGTATCAGGTTATACAAATTGCTTAATTGCCATAATCCTGGGACAATAACAGACAGCAGAGGACTAGTGCAGGCTTATTTTATATCCAGGCTGGAATTAATCATCGCTTGGGCCAGGAGCCGGCAGTATCCTGGTGGTTGCCTGATTTGTTGTCTGTTCTCAGGCTGGTTTTCTTATCTTCTCTTTTTCCTTTTTTATCTCCTTAATGTTTCAAAATGGTGTTTTAGCTGCCATTTTTGGGTAAGTAGAGTGGTGGTTGCTCCGAAAATAATTATTTTCTCTCTGCTTCCATGGAAAGCTGCCGTGGTTGATGGTAGGTGCCTTTATATCAGTTCACAGAGAACGTCTTTGTACCAGGAAAGGTGACAGCCACCCAAAACCCCCTGTTTTGCATTGGTGTGAGTAAGCAGTGGCAAGCAGAGCCTCGCTGTGCTAATTAGCTCTGTGTGAGGGTGAACATATTTCCTGGCATCTCGCTTCCTGGGGTTTGTGCTCACACTTTTCCCCCCTCTCTCTGATCTCTCTTGCTCTGCTTTCAGCTCACACATTCCTACCTCCCCTTGGATGCAGCTGCAGGCACAGAACTCTGCTCCCCTGGGCTTGGTGCCTGCCTTGGTGCCACCCCTGGGAGGGTGTCTGGGCATCCAGCCTCTGCTCTGCCGTGTGGGAAGGGACTTGGCTTCTCCCTCCCCAGTGACTGGGGAGAGTCTGGAGTGGACTGGGCGAGTTTCCAGTGGCACTTTGTCATTTCAGAGGGTGAATAGGACAACTCCTGGGAGGTGCCAGTGCAAGCCCTTTCACTGGAACAGCACTTGTTGAACCAAATGTGGTATTTGGAGGCAGGTAGCTGAAGTGTTGCTGCTGTGAGAGAGAGAGTCCATGTGCCAGCTGATACAAGTGTTATTTCCAGGGCTCTTTGTCTTGAATTTCCACTCTGAATTGTCATTGTGGGCATGCAGAGGCTTCCTTGCTGTTTGTTCTCCCTGCTTTTGTGTCACTGACGGCATCTCTGTGACTCAGAGAATAACTGTGAACAATGGGCACCCAAAGAGCTTCATATTTGTACTCAGGGCTAATCTTGCCTGATTAAGGGTGCCAGAGCATCAGGCCATTGTGCTAAAAAGCAACCCCCAAATGCCCTGGCATGCCTTGAATTCCAGCATAGCGATCTGGACTATTCCAGCAGAAAATCCCTGCAGCACAGGATGGGGCAAACAATTTCAGAATGGCAGAGGAGCAGGGACTGGAGCATCAAAGGGAAACACATGCAGCATCAAAGGGGTCAGAGAGGGGGAATGGCAGGAGGCTGGCAGGAGCACAGGGGCTCCTTTGTGCGCCGATCACAGCGCTGCTCTGTGCCCGCGCTGCCGGGGCAGATGGCTGGGCAGCACCTTCTCGTCAGGCAGGAAGCTGAGAAGAAATATGACTTGTCTCTAAGCCAGCATGGCTTTTCCTCCTCTTTCTTCTTCCAGTCAGTTGAATGCATCCAGAGCATTATCTCTGCTTGGGACTGACTTTAGCAGCAGTGGCTTAATGTAATTACTGAACAGCAGCCAAAGGACGCTGATGCAGCCTGGAAGGGCTGAACTGCCAGGACTCCTCTGCAGCGAGTCACAGCCCTGCTGTGGGAGCAGGGGATCCTTGCAGATGTGGGTGGCCAAGGACTTGTGTAGGGCCACTTTGCAAGTCCCACCTTCCCCAGCCTCCATCAGAGCAGTACCATGCCGTGCCGTGGCTTTTCAGAACTGTTCAGCTCCCAGCCATCCTGCTGCTGTCTCCGGGACACAGGATGCCCTGTGGAGTGGAAAATGCCATGCCCTGGAGGGCGTGCAAGCAAAGGCTGCTCCCTGCTCTGTGCCGTGGTCACCCTGGAGCAGTGGGTGCGGGGCAGCTCGTGCCTCGGAGCGTGCCGTGGGAGCCATGGCTGGTGCCCAGCCCGGGGAGATGCTCTCTCCTGCCTTTGAAGAGTCAGCCCAAGGGCTCTGCCTTTGCTCAGCTTTTGGTTGCCAGCTCTAGTTTGCTTCTCCTCAGCCACGATTCAGCTTGGCATGTTCGGGAGCCCGTCTTGGAGAAGGAGTAGGAAGGTTTGGCTTGCTGGGTTATCTGTAACGCATAAAACCCAAATGCAAATGTGAAGAGGGCAGAGCGTAACTCATAAACAGCATTCACGGTGCTTGCACAGCAGTGTGTGGATCCAAGACCCGTTCTCAGGCATTGCAGGCTCTTTCTCTCAATTATTTACTCTGCTTATCTTCCCCTCTCCTCTGCTCTGACATGCTACACCATCTCTCTCTGCTAATTTCCTCTCCATCGTGTGCAGTTGACATGCTGCTTTCCCTCGCTCTTGTTTTCTAACATTTTCTCTCTCACCTTCCCTCCCTATTTTCTTTCTCCTCCAATTCAAACCTGCTCCCTGAATAACTGCTGTCATATTTGTTCTTCTCCCATCCCTCCCCTCGCCTGCTTTGCCCGTGTACTTTACTCAAGAGCTCTTTTGATCTTTGGTTTTTCTTCTGTGCTGATTTCAGTGGACTGAAGTGAGGTAGAAGCTGCTGCCTTGCAGCATACACTGCTCCCCAGAGAGGTTAATACCTTCAAGTTGTTAAGTTTGGGGATTTTGTTAGTTTTAGAACTGGAGCTCTCACAACAGACTCTGGTTAAAAATGATAAGCACATCTTCAGAATAAGCTTTACAGCACAACAGCACACTTTACATTCTGCTGTTGTGGTGTCTCACTGACGCTGGGGCAGCACAAAGGACTCTGGTGCTGCTGAGGTTACAACAGGGGATGGTTTTACCACTCCAGCTGCTGGATGCAAATTCCTGCCTGTCCATATATTCCCTCTCATGCAGAAGTCAATGTCTGATTCCAGCACTAAACCAGTTTTTACAGAGGCTGAGTAATAAAAGGACCCACTGGCAGCTGAAATTGGGTTGCTGCATAGATTTCGTTGTAGATAAAGATGGGTCTGCAGAAAAGTGAGAGCTCTGGCAGGCCTGGTTTATAGGGACAGTTAAAAGAACAGCATCTGAAAGGATACAAAAGCTGCTGCAAATCCTGAATCAGCCCCAGCAGACCTGCAGAGAGCAGCTTTGCAGAGGGACAGGTGGGTATTGTCCCACTGGGGAGCAGAGATGAGCTGGAGCTCCCCAGGTCCTGCTTTGGTTGGTAACGACAGACCTGTAGGACACAAAGCTTCTTCTTCTCCTGGGTACCTGAAATATCTGACTTAGGGCCAATTTTGATGAAGGTACATGGTTGAGATACATATAACACTGAGCATGAAGTCATTGACTAGAAGAGGGTCCCACATGCCCTGCATGGCTTGTGGTCCTGTTCCACCTCATCAGGGGGTCGGCTTGCCCTGCTGATAACTCATTTTTATATTCTGTTTCCATCAGCCAACGATTGCTGTTGTGTCCCTGTCTTTCAGAGAGATATGTTGAATTTCTAAACCTGATTTTTCTGTGCAGGCAGAAACTGATTTTTCTGTGCAGGCAGTTCTGAGCATTCATCAGATCCTCTTTTAAACTGAAAAAAAAAAATCATTGAATACCAAAATGCATTGATTTGACTTTGGACTGAATTTTGTACTTGAAGTAGTTTGTGCTGTTTCTCTAAATTTTTTCTGTGAGCACTCAGAGCCTTTTCTGATCTCCTCTCCAAGAGCAGATGCCCGCTGGGACTGTGCCTGGCTAGCCCCTGATCCACTTAGAGCCAGAGGCTGATGAATTCCCACTAATGTGCAAACTTTTCCCTACTGGCAGTTAATCCATTATTGTTTGCTTAGAAAAGTCATTGTGGGGCTGCTCCCTGGAGAAGCTCCTGGATGACCCCTCCAAGCTGGGACTGGCTTTTTCCTTCCTTGTCCATGGGAAGTTGTTGATGGAACTCATGGAGAACTCCCAGAACTGCCCATGCTACTCGCTCCCATGCCCCCTTTGCACCCTGTTGGTGCTGACAGGCTCCTAAACATCCCTGACTCCTGGTGCTACAATTACAGCATCAATTAATTAACTTCATTTGCAAAACATGCAATTCCCTGGATCCCTAGTAAAGCCTTGCTCAGGGGAGAGCAAAGAACTGGAGTTTTTTGACATCAGCAGATATATCGAGTTTTTGACACCACCTGAATTGCCAAAATACATGTCAAGAGCAGTTTTGATAGCTATAATCAAAGTATTTGAGTTTCCAGTGATGCCTTCTGAGTGTGATAATGTCCTCCCACAAGGACACTGTGCCTGGGCAGCTGTGACATCTCTGCTCGTGGGCAGGGCTGTGCTAAGCTCAGCCACAGCCATTCCCTCAGAATTTTTAATCCCTTGTAAAACTCCCTGCTGGTCAGAGCAGGAGGGAAGGGATGCTGTGGGTGTGAAGGGAGGTGTTCTCCAGGGGCTGGGGCTTTGTGCTGATGGAAGCTGCTCTCTCCCAGGTGGACAATGCCAAGGATTTCCTGTCCATGGGTGGGCTCCAGCTGGTGATCGAGGGGCTGAACAGCAGCGAGGCCTCGCTGAAGGAACACGCTGCCTTTGTCCTGGGAGCTGCCCTGTCCAGGTGAGACCTGCCCTCACCTGGGCTCTGTGCCTCTCTCCACCTCCCTTGGTTTATTTCTGATAGCAGAGACCAAAAGCTGTGTTGTGACACACCACAAAACTGTCTTGTCCCCTTCCTCGCCCTTGCAACATCTGTTTCCCCTTCTCCTCAGTGTGTCCTTATCTTGCTCATTGGACACATCCAGAAGTAATGTGGTGTCAAATCTATGATTGTTTCTTGGTTTCCCTGGGCTCCCTGTTTCTACAAAGTCCAAGGAAGGAATAATTCTCCTTCTGTCCCACTGACAGCTCTCTCTGGGGGAAGATGTTACAGAGGGTACAGTTACAAGCACCCCAGTGAGCACCTTTGTCCTTCCTCATCCTTGCTCCTGGGCTGCCTCAGGATGGCAAAGTGCTGATTTGAGCAGCTCCCGTGGTCTTTAGAGAGAGATTTGGGCCCCATGAACACGTGCCTCTGACATCAAAGGCGTGTTGATTAGATGTGGGGTCAGGAATAAGGGTCAGCAGCCAGAATCCAGAGGAGACTGACCTGCAGAATGTTTGAGGTTCAGGGGAAGGAGCCTGCTCTTCCTTATGCTGGGGCATCCTGTGTAGCGCTGGCTACAGGAGGTATCCTGTGGGCTCCATGGGTTTTCCTGGTGCCCCTTTTTTGATTTATGGGTTTTGGGGCTTTGCAGGGGATGTGTTGCTCATTCAGAGGTGCAGAGGCTTTAGAAATTCATTGGATAGACTCAAATTCAGGATCAGAAGTGCAGAGTGAAAATTGAAGGTCAGGACTGTTTTATCTGCATATTTCTACACCTAAAAATACAGTCACCTTCTCCAGCATCATAAATTATTTATGGCCTAGTCTAACACATGGTGCATGCACAGACCTGCATTTACTTGGCAATCTCATATGCAATGCAGTTGGCCCTCAGCGTGTGTGGAGTGATGGGCCTCGTGGACAGGAGCAGGTACCCAGGTTTATACCAGGGAAGGATCCAGCTTCTAGTCTGAAACAGAGCCTGATTTAGGGATGACAGGAAGATACACGAGAAACAAAACCTGCTCTTCATATTCTGGTGTATCTTTGTCTCTGAAACAATACCAGAGTGGTTTGCTCAGGTTCTTTATGTAGACTCTTTCTGCATACAGAGAAGATCATGCAGAGGATCTGGAAACATTTGCAGGTAACTTATGAAATGACAGGGGCTGCTAAAGAGCTTCTTTCCAGATGTACCTGCCATGACATGGCCAGGACTCCAAAAATTCATTGTCTCATGGTACCTGACAGTGTAGCAGTGGCCACGAGAGTCACACTTTTGTGTAGTGTTTCTTACTCAAGTGCAAAAATCTTCTTTGGAGAGAGCCTCTCATCTGATAGGACAACATTAAACTGCTGCTTTGCAAACTTGTGGACCTTTTTTCTTTGAAGGACATTCTGGCAGATGGTAATTTGGAGTGGTTTGGATGATACATGGTCTGAGAGCTCTGCTCCAAAATGTGAGGGATATTATGCCTTGGTTTGAGTTTGCTTTTTCTCCCCTTGCTGTGCTTAAGCTTTCTCAGTAGACACCTACATGCCAACTTGTCTGCTGTGTGCTCACTTGTTTAATTCGTTTGTTCATACATTTTCTCAGCTTACTCCATGCTCTAGTTAAACTGTTGGGGGCATTTCAGGTACTTCACACAGCATTTTGTGTTTTTCTGAGGGCTTGTTTTTTATTTCCTTCCCTCATGGTTGTTCCTGAGAGCCTTAGAGAGGTGGTAGGGCTTTCCAGTAAATTCCCAGAGGTGTCACAGCTCGCTGGGCTGCAGGGACACGATCTGCTCTGTGCTTGTGTGCCTGGGGCTGGTGTCAGATCCTCTGCTGGATGCTGAGCCTGGGAAGAGGCAATGGTCTGCTGCTCACCAAATGGATCTGTGGCCACCTCCCAGGTCTCTTCAGCCAGGCTGGCTCAGGCCAGTGGTTTCAAGCCAGGCAAACATTCCCAGAGGGAAATCTGGGCATGATGAGAGCAGCTCCAGAACCTGGCACAGGAGGTCAGTAACTCCTGGCACAGCTCAGTCTGGAAGGGGGAGTTTGGCCTTGACTGTAGACAAGTGTTTAACACAGGAGGAAACCACTGGAGACAGAGTGATTCCAGACATGCCTGGGACACATCCAGAACTTTTCAGCTCTCAGAAATACCCAGATCTTCTCCAGATTTGCACTGTCCTTAACTCTGCTCAGGTAGTCAAGCAGGTAAGGGATGGAACAAACAGCTGCAGCCCCCAGGTCCTGCCTGCACATGGCCCTGCCAGGACCTGGCTCAGAGCTCTGGCTGTGTTGGAAGCCCATTGGAACAAAAAGGTTTTCCAGGGGATCAGCATCTTGAGCCAACAGGCCAGGGGGCTGGCCAAGACTTGGATCAGCAAAGGCAGCAGGAGGAGAAGGCACAACAGGGCCAGCTCAGAATTTCCCCTTCCTGATATTATCGCTCTTATTTATTTGGCTCAAAGCAGACTTGAAAAGCAGCCATAGCACAGCATGACTGGGACATGAACATGCACTGCATGTGCAGCCAGGGTTGTCCTGCAGAGCAGCTCCTGCAGCCCTAAGGGCTCTTGGCCAGCCCACGGCATGTGCCACCTGCCAGGGGCAGCTCTCAGCCTGCCTGGCAGCTTCCCATGGACGCTGCTGGGGAGAAGTCGGAGGTGGAAGGAGCCACCCCCATCAGAGCAGATTCCTCCTGCTGTGGAGATGGTGCTGCATGGCCAGGGCTGCTCTCAGCTTTCTCCTGAAGGGAAGGGAAAGGGGCTGTCAGCTTTGGCTGTGTCACTGAGACTCCTGCACTGTCAGCCTGGGCATCAGCAGATGGGCCTCAGATCTCCCTCAGACAGGTCCTCCTCAGCCTCCTCTCCCTACAGACAGCAGCAGCAGCACCTTGGATTGCAGCATCTCTGTCTGGCCTGCCCTTAAGGCCCTGCTGCCACGGAGATGCCCCTGGGAAGTGCCCTGTGCTGGGAGGTGTCTGCAGGGCACAGCTGAGCCCCCAGGGCTTGGCTGGGCTCTGGCAGCACTGGCAGGGACAAGGCTTGGATAGAGAGGAACAGTTCCTAGTAGGCAAAGTTACAGGCAGCAGAGAGCCAGACCCATCCTTGGTATCCCTTTCTGTTCAGGTGCACTGGGAAAGAGAGACGGGCTTAGAGAAATTGACTTTGAAACTGGAGTCTTTAGAAACTCCACTTTTGTTTTTAAACATGTTTAAAATTTCATCACCCTGAAATAAGAGGAGATGTAATAGGCATAGGGCACCTTTGTGGGAACAGCAGGTCTGACTGCACTGGGGCACAGGGAGCCCTGTTTTCCCTTTTGGGCTTCCCTGGGGTTCAGGCTGAGAGCAAAGCTGAAGATGAGGAAGGGACTCAAAAGCATAAACCCAATCAAAAATAAAAAAAGCTTAGTGAAATTCCCCCACAGATAGAAAAGTAGTTTTGAGGGAATTCCTAAAATAACCTCATAGGATTGACTCAAAGCGCTTGTCAATGTCTTCTTTCAACAGTCCACCATGGCCAGAGTGAAAAAATGTCCAACAGCAGCTCCATCAGGCACTTCCTCCTGCTGGCATTGGCAGACACGCGGCAGCTGCAGCTCCTGCACTTCTGCCTCTTGCGGGGCACCTCCCTGGCTGCCCTCCTGGGCAACGGCCTCATCATCAGCACCATAGCCTGCAGCCACCACCTGCACACGCCCATGTTTTGCTTCCTGCTAAACCTGGCCCTTAGCGACCTGGGCTCCATCTGCACCACTGTCCCCAAAGCCATGCACAATTCCCTGTGGAACACCAGCACCATCTCCTACTCAGGATGTGCTGCACAGCTCTTTTTCATAATGTTCTTCCTCTCAGCACAGTATTTCCTCCTGACCATCAGGTGCTACGACCGCTACGTGTCCATCTGCAAACCCCTGCACTATGGGACCCTCCTGGGCAGCAGAGCTTGTGCCCACATGGCAGCAGCTGCCTGGGCCAGTGCCTTTCTCAGTGCTGTCATGCACACAGCCAATACATTTTCCCTGCCCCTGTGCCATGGCAATGCCCTGGGCCAGTTCTTCTGTGAAATGCCTCAGATCCTCAAGCTCTCCTGCTCCAAATCCTACTTCAGGGAAATTGAGGTTTCTCTTTTCTCTATCTCTATAGCTTTTGGTTGTTTTGTTTTCATTGCTTTCTCCTATGTGCAGATCTTCAGGGCTGTGCTGAGGATCCCCTCTGAGCAGGGACGGCACAAAGCCTTTTCCACCTGCCTCCCTCACCTGGCTGTGGTCTCCCTGTTCATCAGCACTGGCTTTTTTGCCTACTTGAAGCCCCCCTCCATGTCCTCCCCATCCCTGGATCTGGTGGTTTCAGTTCTGTACTTGGTGGTTCCTCCAGCCCTGAACCCCCTCATCTACAGCCTGAGGAACCAGGAGCTCAAGGCTACAGTGTGGAGACTGACAACTGGATGGTTTCAGAAACATTAAACGGCTGGCCAGTTTCTGCAAATAATCTATAATAAAAGTCATCTTGGATAGTTCTGTTGATTTGGGGTTTTTTCCCCTCTGTTTTAGTTTGTATTGTTGTCTCTAAATCTAGGCTTTTCTTTATTCCATTTCTCATTTTCTTTCTCTTAAATTGTCCTGTGGCCCCAGACTTGTCAAGGAGGAGCTGTGCTTTTAGTGGCTGTAAATGAACTAAAGGCTCTCCCAGCAAAGTTTTAACTACAGATGCCCCTTCTGTTGCCTTGTCTGGAGGTGCAGCAGCAATGTCTGTGTGCAGAGCTGGGGGCAGATCAGTGCTGGCCCAGCAGCTGTGCCCAGCAGCAGCAGCACTTGGTGTTGCCAGTGCTGCTGCCATGGCCCTGCCCCGCTGCCCTGGTGGCCCTGGTGTTGCTGCAGGGCCTGAGTGCTCTCGGGGCCAGGCACAGCCCTGGGGGTGGCAGTGCCGGGGCTGCAGCAGGGACAGGCCATGGGCACTGCTGGGGCAGCGCTGACGCCTCAGCCCAGGGCCTGGGGGCTCCAGGCTCCTTGCCCAGGCTCTCTCAAGAACACGCCCAGGCCAATGCTCAGCACAGAAAAGCCCCTTGAGTGGCCCCAGGCTGGCCGTGGGCAGGCTAGGGGCAAACAGCGTGGCTGGGGCTCTGCAAGGGCCCTGGGGCAGATGGGAAGGAGCAGCAGAGCAGGGGCTGATCCATCCCCAGTGCGCTGCACAGCCCAGGGCAGCGTCCCAGAGCATGCTCATGGAGCTGCCAACAACATCCCCCCTCTGCAGCCCTGGCCTCTCCCCCAGCTCACACAGGTGCCCCATCCTTGCAGGCACAGACACGGCAGCACTGGCTCAGCAGCCCCTCTTTGCATTGCACACAGCAGCGGGAGCACCCCCATGCTGATGCTGTGGGGACAGGACCCTGAGGGAGCACAAATGCCATCAGCCCCTGGGGCCAGCAAGGGCTGGGGGACACCAGGGAAACCACTCAGCTTTGTCCTGGTGTCTGCAGTCAGCCAGAAAGTCCTTTCCCATCAGCTGGGAGTTCCCTGTCCCACTGCAAATGCTGTTGCTCAGAGCCAGGGCTGCCTGACAGCCACCTCCAAACTGCCCTCAGCATTTCCTTGGCTTCACCTTTGCTTTCTTTATTCTTCCTGCTACAAATTTCTTCCTATTGCCCACTCCAGTGGGCCCAGAACTGGACATAGCCTTTAAGGTGCTGCCCAACCAGTGCCCAGTACAGGGGAAGAATCCCTGCCCTGCTCCTGCTGGCCACACCATTCCTGATCCATGCCAGGAGTCATTGGCCTTCTTGCCCACCTGGGCACACTGCTGGCTCATGTCCAGCCTGCTGTCCATCAGTGCCCCCAGGTCCCTTTCTGCCTGGCTGCTGTGCAGCCACTCTGTCCCCAGGCTGTAGAGCTGCAGGGCTTGTTGTGGCCAAAGTGCAGGACCCGGCACTTGGACTTGTTCAACCTCACCTTGTTGGATTTGTGTCCTGGATCCAGCCTGTCCAGGGCCCTTTGCAGAGCCCTCCCTACCTTCCAGCGGATCCACACTCACACCCACCTTGGCGTCATCTGCAAATTTGCTCGTGATGGATTCAATCCCCTCATGCAGATCATCAATGCAGATATTGAGGTCCACGCTGGCTGGCTCTGATCCCTGGGCCATCCTGTGGGTGCCCTGGGATGGCACTCAAGGTGATCTGTTCCATAACCTTTCCTGGCACCCAGGTCAGGCTGACAGGCCTGGAGTTCCCCAGATCCTCCTTCCAGCCCTTCTTGGGGATGGGCTCACACTGGCACCTCCACTCCTCTGGAACCTCCCTGCTGAGCCAGCACTGATGGTAAAGCAGATGGGGGAGCTCATCCACCAATGATGGAGAGCAGATTGGGGAGCTCATCCACCAGCTCCCTCATCCCCCTAGGATGGATCCCATCTGATCCCATACACCTGTGAGCATCTAAGTGGCTCAGCAGGTCACCAGCTGCTTCCTCCTGCATTCCAGGGGGCTGTTCTGCTCCCTGTGCCCATCTACCAGCTCAGGAGAACTCTTGTTCTGAGGGCAGCCTGTTCTATTATTGAAAGTTGAGACAGACACTGTGTTAAGTAACTTAGCCATTTCCTTATCTTTGGTTACTATATTTCCTTTTCCTTACTTTGGTTTCTATATTCTCCACTGCATCCAAAAAAGAGTAGAGGTTCTCCTTCTCCCTACTTTTGCTACAATTTTTTTTTAATTAAAACAATTTAATATTATTATTTTTACAGAGGTGGCCAGGTTAAGCTCTAATTGAGCTTTCCCCTCTCAACTTTTCTTTCTGCATAATGTAAGGACATCCTTAAACACTTCCTGAGTTGCTGGTCCTTTTTACCCTGAGTTCCCACAAAAGTTCCATGGGCAGCCAGGCCATATTGCCGGCCAGGGACTATTTACAATTCACAAATAGGACGGGACTGCTAGGGACTTTCCTTAAGCTGTTTTATTTTTCAGCATCAGTCTCATTCATGGTTATGGCAATGGGAAGATGCCATCAGTTCACAGCCCAGAAAGCAGACAGAGAACTTAATGTTACAACTTATTTTAAAAGTGTTTTGACCAATCACACAAAGCAAAAGCATATTGACAGTAGTTCTATACAATCACTTTAAGCCCATGTACCTTTGGTTAAAAAAATGCTTGCTTATTTCAAATACAATACCTGCATGTAAGCCTTAAAACACAATGCATACAGCTCCATTATTAAGCTTCAAACTTCCTAATATCTTGCTAGATAAACTTCTCTTAGCTTAGGGATTTATTCTAGACAAGCGTTAATACACAGACCATTGTTCTATTTGTCTTTAGTTTTCTACTTTTTAGATAATTTTCCTGCTGACCTATCTCACGGCAACTGCTTAGCTCAAATCACAATTCCACTGTCTCAGTGGCCTGCCTTTTGCAATTTTCAAAAAACCCTCTGATTTTATGGATTCCCACATGGTCAGTAATTTTCCTTACCAGCTCATCTTTTGCCACACTGGAACAGGCTGCTCTTTCCCCCTTAAGATTACTTTCTTGAAATGTGTCCATCCTTTTTGGACCCCTTTGTTTTTAAGGGCTGTTTCCCTTCAATAAATCAGGACCTGATTTGGTACTCCCCAAATCTGCATCCTAAACAGGCCAAAGTCTGCCCTTCCTAATTCCAGTGTAGAAGTTTTGTTGCTGCCCCTCCTTCTTTCACAGAACATTGAAAACTTGATTATTTCCTGGTCACTGTGCTCCAGGCAACCTCCGAGCCCCACATCTGCCACCAGCCCTTCTCTGTTTGTGAACAGCAGCAGACAGAGCTTTCCTTGGCAGTGGGAGTGCTACCATAAATTTGGTAAAACAGAAAACTCCTCAACACCAATGTAGCATTAAGAAGCATCATTCTTTATTCAGCTGGATGCACGGGGGATATCTCCTCCCAAAGCCGTGCATGCTGAGAACAGGAAAGTTTTTGTTAATTTTCTATATTTTTCACACATATTCATTGATTTTCCCAGACTAAACATAAATATGATAATGGTTTCCCCAAAATCATTAACATATTTCTCCTCCCCTTTACCCATGCATTCTTCTGTCCTGGAGGTCTCTCTGGTGGTCCCTGGTGCTCATGGACCCCAATGTTCCAGTGGGCCTGGCTGTGACGTTGGTCACAAGGGTTGCAGGAGAAGAGAGAGGCGAGAATGTTGATCCATGATCAGAAGGCTTGATTTATTATTTTATGATATATATACTACATTATAACTGTACTAAAAGAAATAGAAGAGAAAGGTTCTCAGAAGGCTAGCTAAGCTAAGAATAGAAAAAAAAACAATGAATAACAAAGATCTGTGTCTCAGAGAGAGAGCGAGACCCAGCTCTACCATGACTGGTCAGTACATTCAAACACCCACAGGAGACCAATCACGGATCCACCTGTTGCATTCCACAGCAGCAGATAACCATTGTTTACATTTGTTGCTGAAACATCTCAGCTTCAGCTGGAAAAATCCTAACAAAAGGATTTTAATGAAAAAATGTCTGCGACACCTGGCTGAGCTGCCAGGACACTGAGGCTGGTGAACTTCCAGTTCCCCTTGTCACACAATGGGCATTGTGTGGTTTCCGTAGATCTGGGGTTTTGGAGAAAAAGCTCCAGGTGTCTGCTCACCTGGTGTACACAATTGATCATCTCATAACATGAGGTCACAGAGTGGGTTATGTGAGGTCATCGAGAACTATGACATCACAGAACTGCATCTGTGACATCACATGGAAGAGGTCTGACATCACAGAGCCGGCTGTGACATCACAGAGTTGGCTGCGACATCAGAGACCAACTGTGTGACATTAGAAAATGGGCTGTGACATCACAGAGCAGGCTGTGACATCCCGGAGGGGCTGTGTCACATCCCAGCAGGGCTGTGTCAGGTCACTGGGTTGGTCACTCTGCCCCAGCTCCCCCTCACAGTTTCTCCCAACAAGTCCAATGCTGTTCATGCCTAGCAGGATCCCTGTTCCCCGGGATCCCCCTGGCCCACCTGGAGCCACAGCCTCCACCAAAGGATGTTCCACAGGATCCACCCCAGAGCCTGACATGGGGACAAGGGGCCAGGGCTGTGTGACCAGGACATCAAGGATGGGGATTATCCAGGTCACTGTGGCCTGGGTTGGGTTGCCCAGGGCAGGAAAGATGTCTGACAGCTGGAGCAGGGTCTGGGAAGGGCCTCCAAGGTGGGGCTGGAGCCCTTGGGCTGTGAGCAGAGGCTGAGGGAGTTGGGCTTGTGCAGCCTGGAGCAGGGAAGGCTGAGGGGCTCCTCATGCCAGCCTGGCAGTGCCAGCCAGGAGGGGATGGAGAACAGAGCCAGGCTCTTAACCAGGGGGCCTGGTGGGAGACAATGGGCATAAGGGTTGGATGAGGGAAATGTTGGGGAGGGGATAGGGACAAAGTGTGATTGATTGTCAGCGATGAGGAGTTTTGATTTTCATATCTGTTCAAAATGCATTAGAAGGTGTTGGGGGCCAATATAAATTGGACATTGCTGATATCAACCTAAACTGGAAAAGACAACTGAACAGGACAAAACAGTTCTCTCTGCATTGTTTTCAATATAGTATATTCATTTTGAATACACTTCTGCAATGTGACTAATTAACCACAGAAGAATTCAAAACTTGAATGATTCCCAGAGACGTGTCTTGTTTTGGTATTCTGAACAAATATTTATGAGCTTTTCTACCTGAATTCCTGAACCAAAAAGCTGAAGAAAGAAGAGGCCCCTGGAGCAGTAAAATTCATCATCAGCCTCCAAGTGGCTGAGGATCCATCCCCATCAGAGCAGCAATGAACAGAAATGGGCACAGCTTGGTGGCTGCCCCAGCTCTGGCATGGGCCCTGGGCCTGGAGCAGGAGCAGCTCTTGAGGTCCCCAAGGCCGGGGCTCTTGTGCTGCCCTGGGTAGATGGGATGGCAGCAGGGGCTGCAGAGCTCTCAGCACCTCAGGCAGAGGGGAGCACGGCAGCCAGGGAGCCTCCTTTGGCCTTGGCCCAGCACCTTCCCCCATGGCTGGGGCTGAGTCCTGTGGCAGCTTCAGCTGCTGCTGTGCCCTTGCCAGGGGCTGAGGCCGTGGGGCAGTGCCCAGAGCAGCCTGGCTTGAGCAGAGCTGTGGGGCCAGAGCCAGCTGGGCTGGGCTGGGGAGAGGCCCTTGGTGCTGCCCAGAGCTCAGGGCAGCTGGCAGAGCTTGCAGGGAGCTGGGATGGGCTCAGAGAGCCTGGCCCAGAAACCATCAGTGTCCATCTCAGCCTGGCTGAGCGTGCAGGGGCAGGACTCAGGCCAGGTCTTGTGGGGCAGGGCCAGCGCCTGTGCAAGGCATTGCAAACAGGCAAGTGGCCCAGAGAGGAGGCTGCTCTGTGCCCTTGGTGACATGGGCAGAGCAGGGAGGGGGCCCAGGACATTTGTCAGTTCCAGCCTCTGTGCCCAGCTGTTGGCAGCCCTGGCTGCTGAGCCCAGCTTTGGCCTGGGCTGGGTTTGGCTGTGGCCCAGCTCCATCCTCCTGCGGGGCTCAGGGCCTGTTCCCGGCCATGGCCAGCCCTGGCTGCCTCTCTGCCGGCCCAGAGGTCGGCAGAGCCCGGGGCAGGGCTGTCTGTGCAGCCCCACAGGTGCCAGGGCCTCTACAGGAGCTGGCAGAGGCTGCCCAGCAGGGAGGCCATGGGGCACACCTCAGGGCACAAGTGGCACTGCCTGTTCATGGGCACACAACTGATGTCTGCCTGGAAAGGGGCACAGGTTTTAACACCATTGGTTTCATAATATACAAGCATATTTTTATTATCTAGGTCATTTAAATACATTTAAGAAATGGCAAATTTTTCCTGCCAGGAACAGGAATTTCCTGGATCTACTGGATCCTTTTAGTGATGGCAGGAGAAGAAATATTGATCTTCACCTCTGCCTTTGCCTTCAATATTCAGTCTAATATTTCATGACACTCCTTCAGATGTTTCCAGGTCTCCTGGATAAATGGCCATGTCGAAGGACATCTCTTCACTTGACCAGCTGGATCTATTTCCCTTTCATTTCTCCCAGATTTCCTCCTCCAGATGCTTTCTGGTCATTTGAGTGCCTCCCAACTGACTGGCTTCAGGCTTTGAACTTCAGGAAGTTGCCCAATCTTTCTAAAATTTCAATTAATATCACATTATTCAACATCCTAATTACATTTATATCTATCCTCGAACTACTTTTTTATGTCTTTGTCTAAAACTCTTCCTGTACGGAAATCCCTGAGGGATGGGGGACATGTCATACGCTGCTGGGACATCCCAGGGGGCTGAGGGTAGAGCTGTGATGGTTATTAAACTGTTCAAATATTCAATTTGTGTTTGTGTGCAAGAAACCTTTCTGTGCCTCTGAGTGTCACCAGTCCCTGAGCCCAAAGGACACAAACCTGATGAGTTGTGGTTCCCACTGCAGGGGCACTTGAACCTTGGCTGTGAACAGGAGAGCTCTTCATCCCCTTTCTCTCTGTTCCTCCCTCTGGGCATGGAGGGAGCTCCTGACTTCAGCGTGTGATTTGTGTGTGCAAAGTGCAAATCTGGGCAGAATTGGGGCAGGAAGGGTTTGGGGGGACCTTGGGATCGGTGCTGGGCACAGAAGGTGTTTTCCATTGCTCTGAGACTGTCTGCTGTGGAAAGTGAATTCAATATCCAGCAGAGGAATGACTTTTGCATTTGATGGAGCTGTGTCTTCCCTTGGCTTTGTTGGCTGACAAGAAATGAACATCCGTCTGTGTCTCAGGCAGCTCCTTCTCCAAGAGAGGCAGGTGGGAGTTGGAGCCAAGGAGCTGAAAGCTGCAGGTGCAGCCTGGGCTGGAGGGAGCTCAGATTTGCACAAGGCTGCTCTGAGTGCCAGGGCTTGGATGGGGGAAGAGGGGGGGTGGGGGTAGGGACAGAGTCTGATTGATTGTCAGCCATAAAGGGTCTTGATTTTCATATCTATTCCAACTGCTTGAGGAGCTACTTGGATTCTGTGTCAGCTGGAGATTGCACATATCAATTTATTAACCGGAAAACAAAAATAAACAGGACCTAAAATAATCTTTTCTCACTGTCTTTTTAAATATCATGTTCACTTTGAATCACTACTGAGATCTACCTAACCACAAACTATTTGAAAATTAAAATCAAATTATTCCCAGAGGCTTGGCTTGTTAAAGTGTTCTCAATGTTAATGAGCCCTGGGACACTGAATTCCTGCACTGAAGATCTGCAGGCTGAACAAGCCTCTGGAGCAGGAAAATTCAGCAGCAGCCTCCAAGTTGCTGAGGATGTCAGCAGCCCCCACTGAGGCCATCCCTGCCCAGAGACCGTGGGGGAATGGGCAGACAAGGAGAGCATCCCTGGGGCTGGGGCAGCACAACTCAGAGGCATCAGCGGCTCCAGCTGGGCAATGGAGTGTGGAATGTGGCTGGGAAAGCCCTGCCTGGGCTGTGCCAAGCAGGACTGACAAGCCCTGACTCTCATCCCCCAAACAACTCTGTCAAGGAGACATTTAAAAGAAGTTACAATTCGTTGTGTGCTCTGAGTTGGATGTACTGGAGAAATACCAACAGGAGATTCTCAGAAGCTCAAAACAACAAACCAGGAACTTGACTGGCAACTTTAGAAAATCAAAGAAACTTTGGCAACATGTTTAATATGACATTCAGTCAACAAAACCACTTCGCAAAGTAATAACTTGGCCCATTCAACTTCACAAATTCTAAGCCTACTCAATTTTAAGTTAATATTTGCAAGAGGACAAAAATAGAAAAAGTATTTTTCTGTCTCTCTCAGACATGGAGAAAGAAAAATAAGATTTGGAGAAGCGCACACACACAGCTACCAACTCCTGGATTCCAGCAGTGTTCAGATGGAAATTCCAAGAGGAGGCAGGGTCAAGATGTGTGCTTGCCTTGTGGTCAGCCTTAAATACCCCTTTGGTCTTCCTGGATCCTTCCCCCAGCTGGGACTTGGACTCATTTGGTCACTCAGGAGCTGGACTGGGGGCTCCAGAGGTGGCTGTGGAGCATTGCCTGTTCTGTGCCAGAGACTGGCAGACACTGCTGGGCTGGGATAGAGGCTCTGGGGTGATTGGGGTTCCAGGGCAGGGCAGGGCTGGACCTGCCCCTTCCTCCCCCACACACAAAATGTTTTGAGCCAAAAATCTCCTCCAGTCTGTCACAATAGGGAAGGATGGAGGTGAAATCCCAATTCTGGCCATGGGCACCTGGATAAGAAGGACAGTTCTTTTCCATAGGAGGGAAAGCATGGAGCCTCAGTGTTTCAGGAGCAGATGAGAAGAGACCCTCACCATGCCAAGGTAAGCTGGCCCAGTCAGGCAGTCCATGGGAGGCCAAACCAGCCAGATCTATTCTGTGTTCTCGTGGTTTTATGGGGACCCACAGTGTCACAATGGACCCTTGGTTCAATGGGGTCCCAGAGTGTCTCAATAGCTCCTATGTTCCAGAAGGCCCCAAAGTGTCACAGGGGTCTTAAATCATTCCATAAGCCCTTGCAGTGTTACAATGGTCTCCATGGTTCCCCAGGCCTCACAATGTCATGGGACTCCTCTGTTCCATGAGCCCTGCAATGTCACAATGGACTTTTGGACCCTGGGGGTTTGCAGTGTAAGAATGGTCTCCTTTGGCTCCACAGTGTCACAATGGACCATTGATGACAGGAGGCCCCTCTGTGTCACCCTGGAGCTTTGGTTCCATGCAGCCCTGCAGTGCCACAAAAGCCTCTTGGTTACATGATGCCCCAGAGTATCACAGTGGTCCTCTTGGTTCTGTAAGGAACCCCAGGGTCACAATTGTCTCACTGGTTCCATGAGGCCTCATAGTGTTATGATGCTTTGCTTATTCCCTGGGGCCTCATAGTGTCACAATGGTCTCCATGATCCCATGAGTCCCCTCCGTGTCACAATGGCCACTTCGTTCCATGAGGCTGTGAAAGTGTCTTGTTGGTGTCTTCATCGTTCCATGAGACCTTGCAGTGTCACAATGGACCTTTGGCCCATGAAGTCTTATAGTGCCACAATGGCCCCTTGGTTCCACATCACACCAAAGTGTCACAATGTTCTCCATAGTTCCATGAGGCCTCTCAGTGTCACAATGATCCCTACACTCCATGGAGCCACAGAGCGTCAGTACATTCCCCTTGGTTCCATGAGGCCCAGAAATGTCACAGGGCTCTCCATGATTCCATGAGGCCCCACAGTGTCACACTGTTCCCTCAGTCTCACAGGGCCCTACAGTGTGACAATGGTCCCTTGGTGTCACAGGGCCACACAGTGTCATAATGGTCCCTTAGTCTCACAAGACCCACAGTGTCACAATGGTCCCTTGGTCACAGGGCCCCACATTGTCACACTGGTCCCTTGGTCTCACAGGGCCCCACAGTGTCACAATGGTCCCTTGGTTCCATGGCCCTGTGCTGCTGCATTCCCCCCTCCCCTTCTCAGGCCGCCCTGCCAGCTGAGAAATGCTCCTTGGGGCTCGGCCTTGGCCAACAGCCCCTGGGCTCAGCTCCTCTGCAGCTCATCACAAACACTGTCTGCTCCAGGCACTGCTGCTGCCCAACCAGCTCCTGGTTTCTGTAGGAGCAGCGCTGGGAACTGTTGTTGTTCCCTCAGTGGCACAACATCCCCGTTCTCACACTGCCAAAGAAAGCTGCTGATGCCAAGGGCGGCCAGGATGAACCATTGCTGGGACTGAAGCCCCTCTCTTGGGGCCCTGCAAACAGCGCTCCAAAAGGAGACCTTGGAGCTCTCCTGGGCCAGCCACTCCCTCTGAGGGGGGCCTCTCCCAGCCAGGAACTCTCCCGTTCTCTGCACTCGGGGATCCTGAACAACGACAGAGCCTGGGCCTATCCCCTCACTCCTCAAGGCTCAACCCCTCACCTGCTGGGGAGATGCCAAAGGATCCACAGTGAGCATTTCTTGCCCTCAGGGGAATTTCTCACAGGTGCCTTGCACTGACTCTTTGTGTCTGTGTGCACACAGGAGTCTCTGTGCTGGGGAAATGTGGCAGAAATGCTGCTCTCTGAGGGGTTGGATTGCCTTGGATAGCTGAGTCAGTCAGCTATCCAGATATCAGTAAGTAAGATTAAGTCATGACGTATAAGCTGTTAAATGCTTCTGAGAGTTGTTCTTTTCGAAGTTGTTAAGTTTATTTAAGTTATGTGATAAGGACTGTAAAGTGTTATTCCTCTAGTAAATTGCTAAGTCATAGGTTTTAAGTTAGGTTAAATAGTGCAAAGTGCTGTTCTTTTGCTAAATTGTGAAGTTAAAGGTATCAGTTAAAGTTAAGGTATAAGTTAAGTCCTGTGAAGTTTGAGCTCTGTTAAGCTTAAGGCCATATTCCTTTTATCCTTACCCTCACTGTCCTTGTGTCACACACACACACACACACACACACACACACACACACACGTGGACAGTTCTCGCTTAATTTCTGGTTTGATTGACTGGATTTTGTTTGGTTTTGTGGTTGCTTTGTTTCCTTGGTGTGCCTGAAGTGTCCAGTCAGGAGCAGAGTGATTCTTGCCAAGGAACTTTGTGCTGCTGTCCCTTTATATTAAATCTGTTTTTTTCTGATCCCTTGCCAGAGATTTTTTCAACACTCTCAAGCCCTCATTGGCAGCAGGGTGAAGGAGCCCTGGCCCAGGCTCTGGCCCTGGGGGACACAGGGACGCTGCCGGGGGGTCCCTGTCCCCTGTGCCACCCCCGGGGCCCTGGCCCCCCGTCCCTGTGTCAGGCTCTGGGGTCGATCTCGTGGAACATCCTCTGGGGGAGGCTGCGGGGCCGGGGGTGGGGGGACCTGGGGGGACAGGGGACCCTGCTGTGCACGAGCAGGGTTGGACTGCTCTGGGGGGAGCTGTGAGGGGGGCGGGGCAGAGTGACCTCCCCAGTGACCTCACACAGCCCCTGTGATGTCACACAGATCCTGTGATGTCACAGAGCCCCCAGTGATGACACACAGCTTTTATGCGGTGTCACACAGCCACCTGTGATCTCACACAGCCAACTGTGATGTCACAGCCCACTCTAGCACGTCACACAGCACCCTTGTGATATTACACAGCAACCTCTGGGATGTCAGCCTGGAATGTCAGGCAGTTGCACTGTGATGTCACAAAAGACTCTGTGATGTCTGAAAGCCACAATGTGATGTCAGAATCTGTTCTGTGATGTCACCACCTGCTCTATGATGTTACACAGCCACCCAGTGATGCCACAACCCATTCTCTCACGTCACAGAGCCACCCTCTATGATGGCAGGATCTCCTCTATGGCCTCACACCCTACTCTATGATGTCGCAGAAGCTGTATGATGTCACAACTCTCTCAGTGATGTCACAAAACCCTCTCTGTGATGTCATACTGTGATAAGTAGAAAAGTTGCCCATTTTATTAAAAGGTTGCAGAGTTCACAGGTTGGGGCATTTCCTGCCAGGGAGGAGTTCTAACTGTTTGTTGTTGTAATCACCTGTTGTTAAGAGTTTTTTGTTTACTACTTGTTGTTGATGGTTGATGGTTGAGAATTCCCCTTTTTGTGGAGTGGCACCTTGCTGCTTCCAGGAGGATGGCACTCAGGACGCTGAAGAGGAGGGGACAACCAAGTTGGCATGCAAATGACATCGGGGTTGGCATGCAAATGAGGAAGCCCCTCATGAAACTTAGCCAAAAACCCCTAAAAAAAACAAACCAACATGGAATTGAGGGATCAAAGTGATGTCTAGACGTGAAGAACAGAATCCAGTGTCCACTAAGACCCTTTTTACCCCTCATCCTAACCTAAAACATGTTGGCTGAAAAGAGGACCTCGAATGTCAAACCAAAATACTGGGAATCTCCTGGTGCTGTGGTGACGAAGGAACCCCCAGCTTTTCCTGCAGACCAGTGGACAAATTGGACTCTTTCTCCTCCTCTGTGCCACTCCTGGGGACAGTGGCAGTGTGAGACCCATCGGATCACCCTACCTGAGCTGATTTTTAATGAAGACATTAAACAGGAGAAAGAACTCCTGCCCGATTTATTTAGTTTATATTAAAAAAGATACATTTTTAGGAACCAAAAACATTATTGGTTGTTGGTTCTAAGTAACATAATTGTCTTCATTGATTCCTTAATCTCCATTGGCTATTTATTTATTCCTCTTTATGGTAACTAGTAATATCTGAGTCTTTTTGTCATCTTTTTTATCATCTTTTTCTCAGAAAGGGTCAAGGGAGGCACTTTGGGGTCCCTGGTGACATTTCTGGGGCACATTTGGGGCAGTTTCGGGTCTGGGGAGAGAATTCAGAGAGAACTTGAGGGTCTGGAGGACACTTGGGGGAGCCAGGTGGGCACTTGGAGGGGAATTCAGGGATTCCGGGGGACAGTTCGGGGTCCGGGACAGCACTTGGAGGTCCAGGGGGGCCTTTGGAGGTCAGGGAGGGGAATTTGGGGCCCTTCGGGGTCCGGGCTGGCCCTTGGGGGGCCCTGACTGGCTTCTCTGGGATGCGGGGGGTGATGGGAGTTGTAGGCACGGGTCTAATACTGTTTAACGAGGCCGCGGAGCATCACGAGAGTTCGAGGCGCAGCTGCAATAGCTCTCGGTGGGAAGCGCGGGGCATGACCCAAGATGAAGTCCCGGCTAGAACGGCACAGGATGTGCGCCGCGGAGCATGATGGGAACCATAGTCCCGGAAGGGGCTCCAATGCTTTGTTTGGGGGTCCGGGAATGCTCCTGGGGGACACTCCTGCGTCCGAGCTGCGACTCGAGGTCCTCGGGGAAACGTAAACGGTTCGGGAGCATTTGCGGGGATCTCAGGGAGCTCTAACCGGGCTCTTTAGGGCGCGGGGCACGGCAGGAGTTTTAGGTGCCTGACTCTGTTCTGAGGGGCTCTGGGGCCGCAGGGGAGGAGATGAATTCCCAGAAGTGGCTGTACCGGGCATCTGTGGGGTCAGGAGCACTCAGGGGTCCGGGGACGCTTTTGGGGGTCCCGAATGGGCGCTGAGGAGGCACTGAGGGATCCTGGAGGGTCTGGGAGACAGTTAAGGGACAAAGAGGGGGCGGATCCCGGGGTTCTGTGGAGCGCAGGGCATGACGGGCGTTGTAGTCCCGGCTCCAATGGGGCTGAATCGGGCCGCGTGGCATGACGGGAGCTGTAGGCGAAAATATGTCACCCATCCTAGGCACTGCTCAGGAAGCCCCGATCCCGGCGCCGATTGGTTTTGGGCGGTGATGGGCAGAAGCCTTGGCAAATGGGATGCAGCAGAGGCGGGAACAGCCCATTGAACTTCTCCAGTCCCTCCCAATACCGCCCAGTTCATCCCCAGTACAGACCAGTACATCCCCAGTAAAAGGCAGTTCATCCCAAGTAGAAACCAGTAACAACCCAGTGCCCCTCCAACCCCTCCCAGTACAGCCCAGTCCCTCCCAATACACCTGAGTTTATTCCCAGTCCCTCCCAGTTCATCCCAATGTCATCCACAGGATGCCCCAGTGTCCCCAGTATGTCCCAGTATCCTCCAATGTTACTCCCAGTATGTCCCAGTGTCTCCCACAGCGTTCCAAGTCTCCCCAGTACGTCCCAGTCCTCCCCACTGTCACTCCCAGTATGTCCCAGTGTCTCCCACAGCATTCCAAGTATGTCCCAGTCCTCCCCAGTGTTTCCAATGACAGTTTCATTTCTCTCAGTGGCCGTGGCAGCCAAACCCAGCAGTGGGGTCAGTGCAGTGCCCATGGCCACAGCCCCTTGCAGGGGCCCAGTGCAGCTTGGGCTGATGATCCACCCTCACAGCTGGCCCAGGGCAGCTCTGCAGTGGCTTTGGTGGCACCTGGGGCTGGCACACACCTGAGCAGTGTGTCTGTTTGCACTGGGGAAACTCAGCAGTTTCAGATTGCTGCAAAAAGCACAAAAAGGGAAAACCCCTCTCAGGCTGGGTGCAGCCAGCTCTGCAAGCACAGCAGGGCCCAGGGCAGTGAGGACAGACAGGATGGGGCTGGGCAATGTGGAGCAAGGCTGTCCACGCTGGGTCAGAGCTCCAGGCACAGCTTCTGTGAGCAGGCCAGAGCTGCTGAGGAGAGACCCTGGGTCAATATCAATCACAGAATGCTGCAACCACCTCTACTCTAAAGAGAAATTTAATAAAAGACACCCTTTAAAATAGGAATGTATATTTTATTACTGGTCTTTGAAATCTTTCTCCTTAACTGGACTAGGAAAACTTTAATGACCCTCTCAGGGCTTTGCTGTTGTTTACATCAGACTCAGTCCTTGAGTCTTGAAAGAAGTTCTCAACAACTCAAATTTAAACTCCAAATTTTCTTGAAGTTTTAATGGCTCCCACTGAGGGACACGACTGCCTGCCTCTTCCTGCCCACGCAAAGGCTCCTGCTGGGGGACGTGCTGCACCAAAGCCCATCTCTGGCAGGGAAATTCCTTTCTGTTTGGGTCCTGTCTGGCTCTCCCTGTCTGCCCTTTGCATTAATTCTTTCTTTGTCTGGCTGTTCTCTATTGTGCCAAAAAGATCCACCATCTCTGAAACCTCCCTTCAGTCCCTCCCAGGTCTCCTCTGCTGTCCTCAGTCTCCACTCCACTGAGCACAGAGCTGCTTTGTCCCTGTACACTAATTTGCTATTTCAGAGGGTATCATTTATTCAGGCCTGAGCTCTAGCGAGGGATAACTCCCAACCTCACATGGACATGTAATTCTACCAGGGTGTTGCTTATATACAGTCACTAAATGTGAATTACAATTTACCCATATCCATAAAACACACCTCAAGTTCCCAGATTCAGTCCTTGTTTTCTCTATCCCTGCACCCTTGAGCCAGATGTCTTCATCTTCCCCTCCAATCATTCCTGCTGGGAAAGCAGTCCCTGCATGCCTTGTTCCTGTGCTGAAAGTTCACAGGCAGAGTAAAAATGGAAAGAACCCTTTTGGTATCAGGCCAAGGCTCTGTGTGGGCAGGCAGAGGCAGGCAGGAGGCAGAGCTGTCAGCAAAGGAAGGGCCCAGCCAGGTGGGGCAGGCAGGGGATGCCGACAGCCTGCAGGGACAGAGGCACAGGCCAGGGACACCGTGGGACAGCCTGGGCTGCACAGGGCACATGGACGGGCAGCAGCTGCAAGACAGCCCTGACAGAGCCAACTTGGGCAGCACTTTGGCCATGGCTGCTGCCCTGGACCTGAGGCAGGAGCAGGAGACAAGTGACCCTTGCAGGCCTGGGGCCTCATTGCCTCCTTGTCCCTGCTTAGTAGCCTGGCAGGGGCCGCCCCATGCTCCTGCCCTTGGCATTGCACATCCCCACATGCCATTGCCCATCCCGGGAAGAGCTCTGAGATATGACGGATGGACAGGATCTGCCTTGGCAGGGGCTGGGGCTCAGGCCTTGCCGCGTGGCATTCCTGAAACACATCCAGGTTTGCTCAGCACCAGAGACACTTTTGCCTCGTTTGTCCCCAGCTGTCATCACTGCCTCCAGTGATTTGCCCTACCTGGAACCTGGGGACACTTTGTCAGTCTTGTGCCTCACAGGGATCTATTTAAAGTACAAGAAACTTCAGTGTTTCAATGTAACTTTGAGTTCCTGAGAAATTTTTGAGCCCTCTCTGGAGGACTGAGTCTGATGCAAAGAGCACCAGACCCTGAGAGGGCACATGTGTGGCTGTGTCATAGAGGGACAGAGCAGCTGTGATGTCAGCAAGGGACTGTGTGACAGCACAGAGTGGGTTCTGTGAGGTGACAGAGTGGGCTATGACATCACAGAGTTTTTTGTGTAAGGTCACTGAGCAGCTACAGCATCCTAGAGGGGATTCTGTGAGTAGGCTGTGATGGCATGGCAGGGTTGTATGACATCATAGAGCCAGCTGTGAGGTCAAAGTGTATGCTGTGACATTACAGAGTGTCAATGTGACATCATTCAGGGATTGTGACATCACAGAATGATCTGTGACATCATAGAGTAAGGTATGTGGTCATAGAGCAGATTCTGCCATCATAGAGGATGGCTCTGTGACATCACTGCTGGTTGCAACATCAGTGGGTGGCCGTGAAACATCATAGAGCAGGCTTTGACATCAAAGAACAGATCATGACATCATAGAACAGACAGTGACATCAGATGGTGATTTTGTGACATCAGAGTCTTCTGTGACATCACAGAGCAACTGTATGATATGACATGGTGACATCACAGGGATGCTCTGTGATAGCATAGGGGGCTGTGTGACATCACAGGTAGGGCATCACAAGAGCTATGTGAGGTCACTGGGGAGGTCACTCTGCCCCGGCCCCCCTCATAGCTCCCCCCAGAGCAGTCCAACCCTGATCGTGCACAGCGGGGTCCCCTGTCCCCCCGGGTCCCCCCGCCCCCGGCCCCGCAGCCTCCCCCAGAGGATGTTCCACAAGATCGATGCCAGAGCCTGACACGGGGATGGGGGGCCGGGGCCCTGGGGGTGGCACAGGGGGACAGGGACCCCCCGGCAGCGTCCCCGTGTGCCCCAGGGCCAGAGCCTGGGCCAGGGCTCCTTCACCCTGTTACAAACAAGGCCTTGAGAACGCTGAAAAATCCCCAGCAGGGGATCAGCAAAAACCAGTTTTAATATTAAGGGACAGCAGCACAAAGTTCCTTGGCAAGAGTCACTCTGCTCCTGACTGGACACTTCAGACACACCAAGGAAAGAAAGCAACAACAAAACCAAAGAAAATCCTGGCAATCAAACCAGAAATTATTTGAGAACTTTACCTCTGTGTGTGTGTGTTTATGTGTGACACAAGGATAGTGAAGACAAGGATAAAAGGAATACGGCCCAAAAGCTTAATAGAGCTCAAATTTCACTGGACTAACTTGTACCTTAACCTTAACAGGTACCTTCAACTTCACAATTTAGCAAAAGAAGAGCACTTAACCGTACTTAGCCAACTTAAAACCTATGTCTGAGCAATTTAACAGAGGAATAACATTCAACAACCCTTAAAATAGCTAATAACCTAAATTAAACTTAATAACTTAGCAAAGTTTTGGGAGAGTAGCTAAGAATTGGAAAAGTACAAGGCTGTGGCTAATTCCAAGTCCTGCACCTGCAAGATAGCATGTTCTTGGGCCTAGCTGTAGTATGAAAACAAATAGTGAAAGAGACATGAGAAAAGAGAGATGTAACCCCTAAGGAATGGGGAAGAGCTGATGTTGTGGTGTGACCAGTGGACGGTGTAAATTACAGAATATTCATGAACTTATTGCTTGCTGTATAAGTGTCTCTCTTCAATAAACAGAGCTTGCTGAACGCTCGTATTGAGGGTCTCAAGCCTTCCCTGCACCGAGACAAATGGCCTTCTTCAACAGCAAAGGAACAACTTTTAGCGGGATTTAACTTCACTTAGACCTTGTGATGGTCTAAGGAGCTTTAACCTGACCTACAGGCCTGACTGACTCAGCTATCCAAGGCACTCAGGCCCCTCAGAGAGCAGCATTTCTGCCACATTTCCCCAGTGCAGGTACTCCTGTGTGCACACAGACACCAAGAGTCAGTGCAAGGCACCTGGGAGCAATTCCCCTGAGGAGAGGGAATACTCCCTGTGGATCCTTTGGCATCTCCCCAGTGGGTGAAGGGTGGAGCCTGGAGGAGTGGAGGGATCGGCCCAGGCTCCGTCATTGTTGGGGATCCCCGAGTGCAGCAAACGGGAGAGTTCCCGGCTGGGAGAGGCCCCACTCAGAGGGAGTGGCTGGCCCAGGAGAGCTCCAAGGGCTCCTTTTGGAGCGCTGTGTGCAGGGCCCCAAGAGAGGGGCTTCAGTCCCAGCAATGGTTCATCCTGGCCGCACTTGGCATCAACAGCTTTCTTTGGCAGTGTGAGAACAGGGATCTTGTGCCACTGAGGGAACAACAACAGTTCCCAGCGCTGCTCCTACAGAAACCAGGAGCTGGTTGGGCAGCAGCAGTGCCTGGAGCAGACAGTGTTTGTGATGAGCTGCAGAGGAGCTGAGCCCAGGGGCTGTTGGCCAAGGCCGAGGCCCAAGGAGCATTTCTCAGCTGGCAGGGCAGGCTGAGAAGGGGAGGGGGGAATGCAGCAGCACAGGGCCCATGGAACCAAGGGAGCATTGTGACACTGTGGAGCCCTGTGAGACCAAGGGACCATTGTGACACTGTGGGGCCCTGTGAGACCAAGGGACCCTGGTGACTTTGCTGAGCCTCATGGAACCAAGGGGCCTGTACTGACGCTGTTGGGCTCCATGAAATGTAGGGATCATTGTGACACTGAGAGGTCTCATTAAACCAAGGATCCATTTGTGACACCACATGGCCTCATGGAACCGTGAAGACTATTATTACACTTTGGGGTGTCATGGAACCAAGGGGGCAATGCGACACAGTGAGACCCCATGGAGCCAAAGGACCCTTGTGACATTGCAAGGCCTCATGGAATCCTGGAGAGACCATTAAGACACCTCACTGCCTCATGGAATCAAGGGGCCACTGTGATACTGTAAGGCCTCATGGAATAAGCAACGCATTGCGACACTGTGAGACCTCATGGAACCAGTGAGACCATTGTGACCCTGTTGGTCCCCACAGAACCAAGAGGACCATTGTGATACTGTGGGGCCTCGTGAAACTAAGAGGCCTTTGTGACACTGCAGGGCCAAAAGCCCATTGTGACATTGCAGGGCCTCATGTCATCAATGGTCCATTGTGACGCTGGGGAACAAAGGAGACCATTGTGACACCGCAAACCCCCAGGGTCCAAAGGTCCATTGTGACATTGTAGGGCTCATGGAACAGAGGAGTCACGTGACATTGTGGGGCCTGGGGAACCACGGAGACCACTGGGACACTGCAAGGCCTCATGGAATCATTGGGACCATTGTGACACATCAGGGCCTTCTGGAATCTGGTGGCCATTGTGACATTTCGGGACCCCATCAAACCAAGGGTCCATTGTGACACTGCATGTCTTGTAATCAAGGGGCCATTGTGACGCTGTGGGGCCCCATAAAACCAAGGGAACACAGAACAGATCTGGCTGGTTTGGCCTCCTGTGCACTGTTTGACTGGTCCAGCTGACCTTGGCATGTTGAGGGTCTCTTCTCATCTGCTGCTGAAACACTGGAGTTCCATGCTTTCCTTGCTATGGAAAAGAACTGTCTTTTTCCTCCAGGAACCCATGGGCAGAATTGGGATTTCACTTCCAAAGTTCCTTATATCCAAAGATTGTTCCCATAGGAATATTGACAGGACAAGTCTGGCTGGCAGTGGTTTCACGGAGGTCACTTCCCCTCTGTCCCCAAAACCCTGTGGAAGGCTCCTGCTTTCCTTCCTATGGGAAAGAACTCTCCTGCTTCTCCAGGTGTCCATGGCCGAGATTGTGTTTTCACTTCCAAAATTCCCTAAATCCAAAGACTGCTCCCAGAAAAAATCTGCCTTTGCTGACAAGTCTGGCTGGCCTTGGACTAGTGACGCTCTCACATGCCTTCCAAACACTGGGAATCTGTGCTTTCCTTCCTATGGAAAAGAACTGCCGTTCTCCTTCAGGTCCCCATGGCCAGAACTGGGGTTCCACCTCCAACATTTCCTATTGTGACAGACTGGAGGAGATTGTTGGCTCAAAACATTTTGTGTGTGAGGGAGGAAGGGGCAGGTCCAGCCTTGCCCTGCCCTGTGACCCCAGCCCTGCCCTGCCCTGCAACCCCAATCCCCCCAGAGCCTCTCTCCCAGCCCAGCAGTGGCTGCCAGTCCCTGGCACAGCACAGGCAATGCTCCACAGCCACCTCTGCAGCCCCCAGCCCAGCTCCTGAGCCCAAGTCCCAGCTGGGGGAAGGGCCCAGGGAGACCAAGGGGTATTGAAGGCTGACCACAAGGCAAGCACACATCTTGGCCCTACCTCCTCTTGGAATTTCCACCTGAACAGTGCTGGAATCCAGGAGTTGGTAGCTCTGTGTCTGCTTCTCTGTATCTTTTTGCCTTGCTCCTGCAAATTTTGATTAACATTAAATTGAACAGGCTTAGAATTTGTGAAGTTGAATGGCTCAAGTCAATGTTTTGAGAAGTGTTTTATGTTGACTGAATGTCTGTTGTAATTTGACATGAGAAGAATTTTAAAAAGTAAAACTTTTTTGTGTAAGTGAAAATCTGTTAAACCACTAAGATACGGAACACGCCTCTGTGAAACACATATGTTAAAGATGAAAAAACCCAGGAACCTCCTCTTTCTTTTCCAGTCAACAAAGAAGCAGCGGGCCCTGGCCCCAGCCCCTATCTCAACCAAACACAAACCAAAAACCTCCATACTGAACTAAAAAAATATATGGTTAAAATAACTGTAATTTCATCAAAAGTTTAAACAGGGAAAAAAAAAATCCACTATCCCCTAAGATAAGATCTCTATTCCATGAGTTAAAAATAATTTTAAAAGTAAATAATAAAAACTTTCACCTTTAAAGAACTCATCTTTAAAACAATATCCCATAAGTTGACATGGACCAATCAAAATCTGTAAAAAAGCTTGTAGCAATAAAAACAACTTCACAATAACCAAGTTCCCCAGACAACTGTTATCTATGACAAAATTAGGAACCACAAAAAACCTATTTTTTCCTCTTGGGAAAAAAATCTCCTTAAGCTTAACAAGAAAAACTTCTCTCCCAAAGAAATCTAAAAAAAAGATTTTTTTAGAAATAGTAAAGTAACTAGAAATTTTAAGTTTAGTTTTTCCATATTTTCAGTAAAAAGTTGTAAAGAAAAAAGCCAGTGTACTAAAGAGTTTATTTTACTTCTTACATCTTTTTTCTTTTTCTTTTAAAATTTACTTTTAATAACATTTTCTTTATACCCTTTTTGAATTTTGGGCCTACTTTAACTTTCTTGTAATCCTGTCTCACAACAAAATAAATACATAAATAATTAATTGGCACTAAAACCCACCACACTCTTCAATCCATTAATTAAGAAATCTCAACATTAGAAAAATCCTAAATTAACAAACCAAAACCACTACCATGTAATAATAAACCTTTTGCCAAAGTTTCTCTGCTTTTCTAAAGTTCCCAGTAAAGGCGGTTGTATTGTTTTGAGCCCCTGAGAATGTCTTGTTGGCATTTCTCCGGGAAGTCCAACTCAGACTACACAAAGAATTGCAATTTCTTTTAAATGTCTCCTTGAGAGAGTTGTTTGGGGAATCGAAGTCAGGGCTTGTCTGTCCTGCTTGGCATAGCCCAGGCAGGGCTTTCCCAGCCACATTCCACACTCCATTTCCCAGCTGGAGCCCCTGGTGCCTCTGAGTTGTGCTGCCCCAGCCCCAGGGACGCTCTCCTTGTCTGCCCATTCCCCCACGGTCTCTGGGCAGGGATGGCCTCAGTGGGGGCTGCTGACATCCTCAGCAACTTGCAGAGGCTGCTGCTAAATTTTCCTGCTCCAGAGGCTTGTTCAGCCTTAAGCTCTTCAGTGCAGGAATTCAGTAGTACAGGGTTCATTAACATTCAGAAAACCTTAACAACCAAAGCCTCTGGGGTTAATTTGATTTTAATTTTCAAATAATTTGTGGTTAGGTAGATCTCAGTAGTGTATTCAAAGTGGATACATGATGTTTAAAAAGACAGCGAGAAGAGATATTTTAGGTCCTGTTTAGGTTTTTTTCTGTTCATAAATTGATATGTGCAGTTTTCAATTGACATTGAATCCAAGTACCTCCTCATGCAGTCTGAATAGATATGAAAATCAAGACCCTTCCTGGCTGACAATCAATCAGACTCTGTCACTACACCCACACCAGCATTTCCCCCATCCAAGCCCTGGCACTCAGAGCAGCCTTGTGCAAATCTGAGCTCCCTCCAGCCCAGGCTGCACCTGCAGCTTTCAGCTCCTTGGCTCCAATTCCCACCTGCTTTCCTTGGAGAAGGAGCTGCCTGAGACACAGAGGGATGTTCATTTCTTGTCAGCCAACAAAGCCAAGGGAAGGCACAGCTCCATCAAATGCAAAAGTCATTCATCTCCCTGGCTCCGCCCTGCCCCTGATCCCCGCAGCCTGTCCTGTTTCCTTCATCCCTGCATTGCCAGGGACTTTCTGGGACAAGGGAGCTCTTCTCTGGGGATGGAGGAGATGCAAGGGCCACCACTGGGGTGGGAGCCACAACTCATCCAGTTTGTGTCGTTTGGGGGTCAGGAACTGATGAGACTCAGAGGCAAAGAAAGTCTCTCTTCATGGCCAAAAGACCATAATTGAACAGGACATAATTTAATAACAATCTCAGCTTTTCCCTGAGCAATGTGCAACATCCCAGCAGTGTCTGATGAGTCTGCCATCCACAGGTGATTTCCATACGAAAACTACTTTAAGACAAACATGGTTCTATGATAGATACAAACACAATTAGTTCTTGTATCAGGATTCTCGTCCTGGAGTGGGGGCAAAACAGCTCAAACAATTCCTGATTTGCAAAGCTGTCAGTCCTGGATGGAGAAGGGAGGTCAGGCTGCTTTTGCTGCTGAGGAAATGCTGAAACCAGCCTGACTCATTTCATCTCCTCCTGTCCTGGCTGATCTCCCCTCTTTCCCCTTCCACCCATTGGCTTTTTTTTCCCACCAGGCCCCCTGTGAAGAGCCTGGCTCTGTGTTCTCCATCCCCTCCTCGCTGGCACTGCCAGGCTGGCATGAGGAGCCCTCAGCCTTCCCTGCTCCAGGCTGGACCAGCCCACCTCCCTCAGCCTCTGCTCACAGCCCAGGGGCTCCAGCCTCGCCTTGGAGGTCCTTCCCAGACCTTGCTCCAGCTGCCAGACATCTTTCCTGCCCTGGGCAACCCAACCCAGGCCACAGTGACCTGGATAATCCCCGTCCTTCATGTCCTGGTCACACAGCCCTAGCCCCTTGTCTCCATGTCAGGCTGTGGGGTGTATCCTGTGGAGCATACTTTGGTGGAGGCTGTGGCTCCAGGTGGGCCAGGGGGATCCCAGGGGACAGGGACCTTGCTGGGCATGATTGGCATTGGACTTGTTGGGAGAAACTGTGAGGGGGGGAGCTGGGGTGGAGTAACTAACCCAGTGACCTGACACAGCCCTGCTGGGATATCACACAGCACCTCTCTGATGTCACAGCCTGCTCTGTGAGGTCACAGTCTATTCTCTAATGTCACACAGCTGGTCCCTGATGTCACAGGCAACTGTGTGATGTCATACTCTTCTCTGTGATGTCAGACCACTGCCCTGTGATGTCACAGATATGGCCTATGATGTCACAGCTCCTCCATGACCTCACATGCCCCACTTTGTGATGTCATAGCCCACTCTGTGACCTCATGTTACCAGATGATAAATTGTCTCCACCAGCTGAGCTGACACCTGGAGCTTGTTCTCCAAAACCCCAGGCCTATGGGAATCACACAATGCCCATTGTGTGAGAAGGAGAACTGGAAGTTCAGCAGCCTCAGTGTCCTGCCAGCTCAGCCAGGCCCACGGGAACATTGGGGTCCATGACCACCAGGGACCACCAGAGAGACCCCCAGGACAGAAGAGCACATGGGTAAAGGGGAGGAGAAATATGGTAATGATTTTGGGGAAATGATTATCATATGTTTGTTTAGTCCAGGGCAATCAATGAATATGTGTCCAAAATACAGAAAATAAAAACTTTCCTGTACTCAGCATGCACGGCTTTGAGAGGAGCTATTCCCCATGCATCCAGCTGAATAAAGAATGGTGTTTCTAAAGGCTGCACTAGGGTTAAGGACTTTTCTGTTTTACAGAATTTTTGGTAACACTTCCACTGCCAAGGAAAGCTCTGTCTGCTGCTGGTCACAAACAGAGAAGGGCTGGTGGCAGATGTGGTTTTTGGAGGTTGCCTGTGGCACAGTGATCATGAAATAATCAGGTTTTCGATGTTCTGTGAAAGAAGGAGGGGCAGCAACAAAACTTCTACACTGGAATTAGGAAGGGCAGACTTTGGCTTATTTAGGATGCTGATTTGGGGAGTACCAAATCAGGTACTGATTCTTTAAAGGGAAACAGCCCTTAAAAACTAAGGGCTCCAGGGAAGATGGACACACTTCAAGAAAGTAATCTTAAGGGGATGAAGCAGCCTCTGCCGGTGTGGCAAAATATGATCTAGTGAGGAAAATTACTGTCCTGGCTGCCCATGGAGCCTTTGTGGGAACTCAGGGGTAAAAAGAGAGTGCATCACTTTTGGAAAGAAGAACAGGCAACTCAGAATGTGTTTAAGAATGTTGTTAAGTTATGCAAAAAGAAAAGTTGAGATGTGAAAGCTCAACTAGAGCTTAACCTGGCCACTTCTGTGAAAAATAATAGGAAATGTTTCTATAAAAAAATTATAGCAAAACACCAGAAAAACAGAACCTCTACTATTTATTGGATGCAGTAGGAAATACAGTAACTAAAGATAAAGACAAGGCTGAGCTGCTTAACACCTTGTCTGTCTCAATTTTCAATATTAAGAAAGGCTGTCCTCAGGACAAGTGCTCTTGTGAGCTGGTAGATGGGCACAGGGGGCAGAACAGCCCTCCCTGTAATCCAGGAGGAAGAAGTTGCTGGCCTGCTGAGCCACTCAGATGATCACAGGTGTCTCTGAGAGCAGATGGGATCCATCCTAGGGGGATGAGGGAGCTGGGGGATGAGCTCCCCAAGCTGCTCTCCATCATTTACCATCAGTCCTGGCTCAGCAGGGAGGTCCCAGAGGACTGGAGGTGTCAGTGTGAGCCCATCCCCAAGAAGGGCTGGAAGGAGGGTCTGGGGAACTCCAGGCTTGTCATCCTGATCTGGGTGCCCGGCAAGGTCATGGAACAGATCACCTTGAGTGCTATCCCAGGGCACCCACAGGATGGCCGACGGATCAGAGCCAGCCAGCGTGGATTAAGGGGTGGCAGGTCCCGTCTGACCAACCCGGTCTCCTTTCATGACCCGGTGACCTGCCTGTGGATGCAGGAAAGGCTGTTGGTGTTGTGTGCCTGGACTTCAGCAAAGCCTTTGACACTGTCTCTGACAGCATTTCCTGGAAAAGCTACAGCCCACAGCTTGGGCAGTTTCCCTCCTCACTGGAAGATTTAAGAGCTGGCTGGAGGCTGGGCCCAGAGAGTGGTGGGATGATGGTGCTCCCAGCTGGTGTCCAGGCACTGGTGGTGTCTCCCAGGGATCTGTGCTGGGCCCAGTCCTGTTTAATATCTTCACTGATGATCTGACTGAGGGGATCGAGTCCAGCATTCACAAATTGCAGATGGCACCAAGCTGGGTGTGAGTGTGGATCTGCTGGAGGGCAGGACAAGAAGACACAGCCTTAAGCTGCACCAGGGGAGGTTTAGGCTGGACAATAGGAACAAGTTCTTCACAGAAAGGATGAGCGGGAACTGGAATGGGCTGGTCAGGGGGGAGGTGGCAGAGTCACTGTCCCTCTCCAGTGGCACTTAGTGGCATGGTCAGGGTGACAAGGCAGTACTAGGGCATTGGTTGGACTTGATGATCCCAAAGGTCTTTTCCAGCCTTTTAGATTCTGTCATTCTGTGATGACTGGGACACTCTGGGGCCATTGTGACACTGCTGGGCCTCATGGAACTAAGGGAACCATGGTGACACTGTGCAGCCCCACAGAACCAGGGGTCCATTGTGGTGCTGTGGGGCCAGATGGAACCAGGGAGTGCACCGTGACACTCTGGGTCCTTGTGGAACCACAGAGGCCATTGTGACACTGCAGGGCCTTGTGTAACCAAGGGGTTTCACCATTTTGACACTCAAAACCAAGGAGACCATTGGGAGACTCCAGGACCCAGTGGAACCAAGGGGCCATTCTGACACTGCAAGGCCTCATGGAACCAAGGGGACATTGTGACACTTCAGGATCCTGTGCAACCAAGGGACCACTGTGACACGATGGGGCCTCAAGGGATCTGGAAGAATATTGTGACACTGTGGGGCCTATGGAAACAAGGAGTCCATTGTGACACTGAGGGGACTTGTGGAACCACAGAGACCATTGTGACAGTGTGGGACCTCATGAGACCATGGGACCATTGTGACACTCTGGGACCCCATGGAACCAAGGGGCTACTGTGAAACTGCAGCACCAACGAGAACACTGTGACACTGTGAAGCCCCACAGAACCAAGGATTCTAATGTCACATTTTAGGGCCCCATGGAACAAAGGAGACCAGGGTGACAGTGCAGGGCCTGGTGTAACCAAGAGGCCATAGTGACACTGAGGGGCCCCAAAGAACCAAAGATATCTTTGCAGATGTCACCAAGCTGGATGTGAGTGTTGATCTGAGGGAACATTGGAGTGGTCTGCACAGGGACCTTGATAGGCTGGGTCCAGAGGATGAATCCAACAAGATGAGGTTTAACAAATGCAGGGCCATTCAGGCCCTGCTTTTTGGCTCCTGTACTACAGGGTGGGGAGAGAGTGGCTGGACAGCAGCCAGGCAGAAAGGGACCTGCAGGGACTGATGGACAGCAGGCTGGACATGAGCCAGCAGTGTGCCCAGGTGGCCAAGAAGGCCAATGGATCCTGGCCTTGCTCAGGAATGGTGTGGCCAGCAGAAGCAGGGCAGTGATTCTTCCCCTGTGCTTGGGGGATCTGGTTGGGCAGCACCTCGAATGCTGTGTCCAGTTCTGGGGTGGGCAATTAAAAGAAATTTGAAGCAGGAGGAGTAAAGAAAGCAAAGGTGAAGCAAAGGAATTGCTCAGGGCAGTTTAGGGGTGGCTGCCAGGCAGCTCTGTCTCTGAGCAACAGCGTCTGCAGTGGGACAGGAAAGTCCCAGCTGATGGGAAAAAAACTTTCTGGCTGACTGCAGAGGCCAGGACAAAGCTTGGTGATGTTATGTTTGCCCAATTATCCCATCAAAAAAACCCCAAACAATATTTAAGGTAGCAACAATTTTAATTGAATAGTTTAGAAGATATATAAATAAGGGATAATTTGGTTCAAATAATAGCGCATAAGCAAATGATACCACGGGGTACGGAGGGCAGGGTTCTGGGACCCTTGCCACCTCATGTACAAGCTTGCCAAGTAAAATTCACCCCTTATATGCCATGTCTCAATACCATCTCCTCCGATTTTCGGTTCGTCACTTTTCTGTCTCCGCCTTCACTACCACCCTTATCATAAATGCGCCACCACTGGGTTTGGTGGTTGCACAACTCTTTGGGGGTCGTCACTGATGAAGGCCCTGTAGTCTGCTTCGTTGTCCTTTAACTCACCTTTGGGTTACACATGCGCATCAAGCCAGTACTATGTAAGCCAAGACTAACATATCACTGCATCTACATATCAAGACAATAAATCCTATATAATTAGCATTTTCTTGGGACCCAACCGGGTTCTTACTCATTGTTAGCAACTGTATCTTCAGCTTCTTTCCTGTGGTCCTTGAAAACATATGCTGAGAAGGGGGGGTGGGTGGAGCCCTTCCTTTCCCTCTCTTCTTTGGCATTACAACTTTTAGCTATTAACTATTTTATTATTCTCAAATATTAATTACTGTATCAATATTGATTACTGTTTCAATTTTTATCAGCACGAATCATACCTATTTATCACAGTGGTTTCCCTGGTGTCCCCCAGCCCTTGCTGGCCCCAGGGGCTGATGGCATTTGTGCCCGCTTTAGATTCATGTCCCCACACCAACAGCATGGGGGTGCTGCCCCTGCTGTGTACATTGCAAACAGGGGCTGCTGAGCCAGTACTGCAGTGTCTGTGCCTGCAAGGATGGGGCACCTGTGTGAGCTGGGGGAGAGGCCAGGGCTGCAGAGGGGGGACACTGATGGCAGCTCCATGAGGATGCTCTGGGACGCTGCCCTGGGCTGTGCAGCGCACTGGGGATGGATCAGCCCCTGCTCTGCTGCTCCTTCCCATCTGCCCCAGGGCCCTTGCAGAGCACCAGCCATGCTGTTTGTCCCCAGCCTGTCCACGGCCAGCCTGGGGCTGCTCACGGGGGTTTTCTGTGCTGAGCATTGGCCTGGGTGTGTTCTTGAGAGAGCCTGGGCAAGGAGCCTGGAGCCCCCAGGCCCTGGGCTGAGGCGTCAGCGCTGCCCCAGCAGTGCCCATGGCCTGTCCCTGCTGCAGCCCCGGCACTGCCACCCCCAGGGCTGTGCCCGGCCCCGAGAGCACTCAGGCCCTACAGCAACACCAGGGCCACCAGGGCAGCGGGGCAGGGCCACGGCAGCAGCACTGGAAACACCAAGTGCTGCTGCTGCTGGGCACAGCTGCTGGGCCAGCACTGATCTGCCCCCAGCTCTGCACACAGACATTGCTGCTGCAGCTCCAGGGAAGGCTACAAAAAGGGGGATCTTCAGTGAAAACTTTTCTGGGAGATCCTTTAGTTCCTTTAAAGCCACAAGGAAACCAGCCTCTCATTGACACAGTCTGTGGGCACAGGGAAGGTGGAGAGAAACAAAATGAGAAATGGCACAAAGAATGAAATTTCTGTGTGGACAATATGAAAACAGTAAAAGAAAGGAAAAAACCCACAACCAAATGAACAAGAAGTATCAAAGGTGACTTGTTACAAATGATTGGCAGAAATTGGCTAGCAGTTTAATGTTTCTGAAACCATCCAGTCATCAGTTTCCACACTGCACCCTTGAGCTCCTGGTTCCTCAGGCTGTGGATGAAGGGGTTCAGGGCTGGAGGCACCACCGAGTACAGAACTGACAGGGCCAGATCCAGGGATGGGGAGGAGATGGAGGGGGGCTTCATGTGGGCAAACACTGCAGTGCTGATAAACAGGGAGACCACAGCCATGTGAGGGAGGCAGGTGGAAAAGGCTTTGTGCCGTCCCTGCTCAGAGGGGATCCTCAGCACGGCCCTGAAAATCTGCACATAAGAGAAAACAATGAACACAATACAGCCAAGTCCTAAACAGGAAGTAACTGCAATGAGCCCAAATTCCCTGAGGTTGGAGTGTGAGCAGGAGAGCTTGAGGATTTGTGGGATTTCACAGAAGAACTGGCCCTGGACATTGCCATAGCACAGCGGCAGGGAAAATGTATTGGCTGCGTGCATGACAGCATTGAGAAAGGCACTGGCCCAGGCAGCTGCTGCCATGTGGGCACAAGCTCTGCTGCCCAGGAGGGTCCCATAGTGCAGGGGTTTGCAGATGGACACGTAGCGGTCGTAGCACATGATGGTGAGGAGGGCAAGCTCTGCTGACAGGAAGAAGAAAACCAGAAAGAGCTGTTCTGCACATCCTGGGTAGGAAATGTCCCTGGTGTCCCAGAGGGAATTGTGCATGGCTTTGGGGACAGTGGTGCAGATGGAGCCCAGGTCACTGAGGGCCAGGTTGAGCAGGAAGAAGAACATGGGTGTGTGCAGGTGGTGGCTGCAGGCTACGGCGCTGATGATGAGGCCGTTGCCAAGGAGGGCAGACAGGGAGATGCCCAGCAAGAGGCAGAAGTGCAGGAGCTGCAGCTGCCGTGTGTCTGCCAATGCCAGCAGGAGGAAGTGCCTGATGGAGCTGCTGTTGGACATTTGCTGGGGCTGGACATGGAGACCTGTTCATGGAGAAAAGTCAGTGACAGGTTAGGAGAAACTTCTTCCAGCAAAATCAAAGCCTTTTCTCAGGGACCCTTCTCTTGTAACCCTCTGACACCCTTTAATGTTTTAGCAGATTTTCCTTCAGTTCCAAGTGTGGAGCCCTGGCTGCTACTGGCTGTGTGGGACATCAGGTTCAGGGCAACTACAGACAGGGTTTTTATGATTCAGCCTTGCTGTGCAGATGTGGGGGGAGGACAGGGACTTTTATTCCTGTTCCGCTCTGAGAGCTTCTTAATACAGAAGGCCCTGTCAGCATCTGCACACCCACTGCCAGAGAGCAGGAATGGTAAAGTCCATTTAAATATTCTAGAGTTTTTACAAATCCTCTTCCCTCCCTCCTGCTGACTATTTTTGGATGACAGAAACTCTCACCATTTCTGCTTCCCTCAGGGAGAACAGAGTGAGTTCTCTGAGGCAAGGTGGTGAGTGGAGAGTGAGGGGAGGAGGTCTGTCTCCTTGTCCTGGTCCAGGATTCTCTGGGCTTTCACCATTCTCAGACAGAGGATAATCCCCCTCCCATGTTTCCTTTAGAAACCATTCCAACACTGCTCAGAGCAGATGGATCCCCCACACTCAACCAAATGTCCATCCCCTTCTCAAGGTCTCAGCCCCACATTTGTACCCAAGCACACACAGCGCTCATTTCACCAACCCAACAACATTTTCCCATCCTAGAACTTCTATCTCTCACCCTGGGGATTTCAGATAAAACAGAGATGCTACAGGACAGGTTTGCATTCTGGAGGGAAGCTCAAAAAAAGGAAGGAAAATTGAGAGAGATTTCAAAGTGTCCTTATGATGGCATTGGATGAGGGAGATGCAGCTCCTTCCCTGGCTGCACTGACAACATTGCCCAGAGCCGGGCACTGGGGACAGCGTCACCCTGAGCCAGCTGTGCTCCCTCCAGAGCCCCCAGGGCCGGGCAGCTGCTCCCAGCCCTGTGCTCTGCAGAGGGAACTGGGCCCGGGGCTGCAGAGCTGCCCCATGGCTCTGCTGCAGCTCTGCCTGCACAGGAGGGGCTGCACGCCTTGGAGGCACGCCTGAGGGCAGAGGCTTGGCTGGGGCACAGGAGGGAGGAGGCTTGTTCAGAGTGAGGGGCCGCACAGGAGGGGATCCTGTGGACATCTCTAAACTCTCCCTGCCACAGCATTGCTGGGTTTTTGTTTTCTCTCATTGCCTGATCTTCTCTCTGCTTCCTGCAGATTTTCCCCCTGCAGGTATTTCCCTGTTCCTGATCTCTCCCTGCCAGCACTCATAGACCCCAATTCTCTGTGCACTCTCCCTGGCCCTACAGAACCCTGCCTGTTTGCAGGGCACTGCCTGGGGGCAGGTTGTGTTTGCAGCTTGTAGAAAGGACAGCTCAGGCTGAACCTGATGGCTCCAGCAAAGGTGATGCTGGTGTTGTCCATGGGGAGAGTGGCGGAAAGAACATTAGGGATCTCCTACTGATCACTAAATCTAACTGTTTGGATGTCTCAGGCACTTCTCAAAATTCATAATAAATAATTAATAATCAACCTTTAATATTTATCTCGTCTTCCCTGACATTCTCCAAAAGTAGGAAACTGAATATAAAATCTTGGGCAATTTCCTCATTTTTTATCAAAATCCTTATCTTGGAAATAGTCTATGACTGATCAGAACCCCTCATCTTGTCAGAGGTTCATGAGCATTTCACCTCCCCTACACAAGAAATACTCAGAGTTGTACTCACAGAGTCTATAGGCATTGGGATGTACCAGCTTCAGGAGATCACTCCAGGAGCTGCAGCTGCATTGTCCTGCAGCCAGAGGTTCCTGTGCCAAATGCTGGCAATGACTCTGCCCCAGGCACTTCTCAGCATCTTCCCAGCCCTGACTGATTGAAGCTCTCTGTGCCTCTGTGCTGTGCCCAGGGTGGCTGCAGGCAGTGCCCCAGCCCTGCTGGGCTGGCAGAAGAACTGCTCATCAAGAGAAATGTGCTTTTGAAGCTCTTCTTGGTTACCAGGAGCTGTCTCTGTGCCAGGAGCCCAGCCCAGCTCAGCAGCACAAATGCAGCACAAGGACTTTAATGAGCCTCTGGGGCTTTGTGCTCAGGCCCTGAACATCAGGCCCTGAGAGGGAGCTGAAGAAACCTCTCCAGAACTCCAAGTCAGAATCCAACTCCAAAGTTTCTTGGACTTTTAATGAGTCACACTGAGGGACACAACTGAGAAAGTGTCCCCAGGCCCCAGGCGGAGCAGAGAACTGCAGGCACTGATGGCAGCTGCGGACAAAGAGAAGCCAAGTCTTGGTGCCCTGGGGCACAGCAGCAGGGTCTGTGTCACCAAGGGCTGGGAGGAGACACCTTGTCCTGAGGCCCTGGGGCCTCCTGGCACAGCCCCAGCCAGGCTGGGCACTGTCAGCCCCTTGTCCTGCCCTCAGCATCCCTCCCTAGCCCACATCCCAGTGGCCTCAAGGATCTGCGGGAAGGAGTCCCTGGGGAGCCTTGCTCAGCAATGGCCCTGGGGACTCCTGAATGCTCCCAGGGACTGCAGGTTTTTCAAAGGACTTTGGGTTTGGCTTTTGCCTTGGAGTGTCTGAGAGGTTTGGGCAATCATGGCCTGAAATTATCTGCTTTAATGAGTCCCTTGAGAGCTTTTGTCAGTAACAATACTCAGTGGGCTCATTAATGCTTCAAGGTACTTCAGTTATTTTAAGGTACTTGGTGTTTCACTTTTCATACAAACTCTATGAGAAGTTTGTGCAATCATGGCCCAAATTATCTACTTTAATGAGTCCCTTGAGAGCTCTGTACTGACACTCAATGGGGCTCATTAATACTTGGAGATACTCAAGATTTTTAATGTACTTTGGATTTTCCTTTCCACACTGAGTCTCTGAGAGCATTTAGTGCCATCCTGGCCTCCAATTCCTTCCTCCAAGGAGTCCAGGGGTAGCCTGTGTTGGAAATGACCTCAGTGGGACCCATTTATGCCTCGAGGCACTTTGGGTGTTTCCTCTGACTTTGAGTCCTGGAAAGGTTTGTGCAGCCTCTTCTCAGGCCCTGAGGTTGCAGGGCTCAGCTCCAAATGCACCACAGGGCTCATTAGGATCAAGCAAGTCCTGACAAGCCATGGTTCTGCCTTGATTTCCCTCTGCTCTTCTGGAGTTCATGAGAAATGTTTCTGTAGTGGTTTTGGTTCACCATTTTAAGATTTCTCAAAATCAGTTTTGGTTCAGTGTTGGCAAATCACCAGTGCACTCACTAGAATACCCTTACTCATTTCCTGCTGCGAGATATGATTAGAAGAAAGGAAAAGCAGGCTCAAAGCTTTAAAAGGGAATAAATTAGAGCTTATAAGTAGTAATTAAAGAACGAGAAATAAGAATCAAAACAAAACTTTCAGAACACCTCGCCCCTCCATACAACCTTCTCTTTCTTACTGAGAATACAAAGAGACAAACCCCAAACTATTCGGTCACTTTACCACCTCTAGAATAGCCTTTTTTCAGTTCACTGAAGGAGAGAAGTTCCTCTTGTTAATGTTATGGAGACTTCCATATAAGAAAACAGTTCTCTTGTGGCTTTTTATTTCCACTAATAGCAGCCACCCAGAAAAATCTGTAATTGTGAAGTCCCTCCAACTTCTTCACAGCTTTTCCCACAGTTGTGTTTATGGGCCATGTCAACTAACAGGGTATTAGTTTAAAGATAAGCTGTTTAAGAGCAAAAGTTCTCTTCATCTATCTCTGAAATCCTCTTCATCTGACTATGACAGAGCTGTCAATCACACAGCAGGGGCAGTGCTAACCCAGGTCTTATTGAGTGAGCTGTCAATCACACAACAGGCACTCTTGGTACCTATGTGTGTGTCTTTCTACAGATCTTTGTCTTGCTGTTGTTCTCTATTTCTTCTTCTAATTCTACTTACCTGTAACATTTTTGAGTAAATTAACATCTTCAGAATTAAAGGTTTTAAGGTTAAATGGGCTAAGTTATTCAAGTTAATGTTATGATGAGAGGTTTATGTTGAAATAGATGTTGTAGTAAAACCTTTGCCAAATTTCCTGGATTGTCTATATTTTGTCAGTAAAATTTTGTGTCATTTTGACCTCTGAGCTCAGTTGGTTAGAGCATGGTGCTGGTATTACTGAGGTTGTAGGTTCAATCCCTGTGTGGGCCATTCACTTAAGAGCTGGACTTGATGATCCTTGTGGGTCCCTTGCTATTAAGAATATTCTTTGCATCTGCCCATGTTGAGAATATCTGGTTGGTGTTTCTCCTGTGCACCAAACTCAAGTCAAGGAACCTTTGGTTACCCCCAACATTTCAGTGTTCTGGGTGCACACTGCAAGCTTACAATGGCCTCTTGTTTTCATGAAGCTCCACAGTGTCACACTGGCCCCTTGCTTCCATGGGCTCCAACAGTGCCAAAATGATCTCCTTGGTTCCACAATTTCCCACAGTGTCCCATTGGCCCCTTGGTTCCATGAGGATCTGCAGCGTCACACAGGTTTATGACATTTGTCCTTGCTGCCCCTCACATCCCGCTGCCACACAAACAGCCTCGAGCCACCCGTGAGGGACAGGCCCTGCTGTCCCAGGCTGGGCTCAGGGCTTGGCCTTTCTGCTTCCCCCAAACAGCCCAGGCCTTGCTGCTCAGCATTGCAGTTCCCTGCTCAGAGCCTTTGACTCCCTGCAATCCTGGCCTCAAGGATCTGCTCTCACAGTCCCTGGGGAGCCTTTGGTACTCCCTGCCCTCAGTGGGGCCCAGTGATGCTCCAAGAGACTTGGAGTTTTGCTTCTGATTTCTTGAGCAGCTTCTTCAGCCTTCTGTCAGTGCCTGAGGATCCTGGACTCAGCCCTAAATCTACTATGTGGCTCAATAAAATACAGAAAGCCCTCAGGGTCTCTTTCTTTCTCCAGGTCGCCAGGGCTTGTGCAGCTGATTGGAGTCAGTTTGGAGTTCCATTAATAATGAAGATTTCAAAGTGCACCTCATGACTTGCTTTCTTTAATCAAGTGAGTATTTTTTATTTTCAGTTTAAAGAAGAGCTGATAGAAGCATTCCTCAGGTGATCCAAATGCTGAATGTCTCCTTAGGAGGTCTGGGCACAGAGAAAAATGAGCCCCTTGAGGGCTGACTCTGTTTGGACAAGTTGCTCCTCACCCCCAGCCTCGCCATGTCTGACATGGCCCACCTGGCACTGACATCCCTGTGCCCTGCAGCAGAACTTTGTCCCCTGAACTTGGCAGCTCCATGTCCCAGCCTATTGCACCACGTCCCACCTGCTCTCCTCAGGGCTCTACCTGCACACAGGCTCAGGAGAAGTTTTCCTGTTGGGAAGGATGGAATGGAAAAGCCTGAGCAGGTTTCCTGAACAACTAACCCCACTCAGGAACCACCTGCTCAGTCCAGGCTGCCTGGAATGGTGTCACCTTTCTAAAAGGGACAGTGTGAGCAGAAATGATCTCTGGAAGCAGAATTCTCTGAGTCTTGCAGCTGAATTCTCTGTCCTTGTCCTTTCCCTGGATCTCTGTTGCAGACGGAAGCTGCTGGTACCATCCTCACCTTTAACCTCTCTCTTGAATGCAAACAGATGTTCCCAGCTGTGTTAAGCAGGATTTGATGAATGTTTCCATAAAAATTTTGTGTTCCTCATGGAGTAAAGGGGCCATTTTGGCACTGAGAGTGTGACATAGAAGCAAGGAGTCAATTGTGACCCTGGGGTCCCATGGAACCAAGGGGCCATGGTGACCCAGCAGGGCCAGGTGGATCCAGTGGTCCATTGTGACACTGTGGATCCAAGGAGACCATGGAGACACCCCCAGGGCCTCATGGAACCAAGGAGTCCATGGTGACCCAGTGGGGCTGCTTGGACCCAATGGCCTATGGTGACACTGCCCATCCGAGGACACTGTGGAATCTCATGGAGCGAGGGAGGCCATTGTGACACTGAAGAACTTCATGGCACCAAATCTCCATGATGACACAGCAGGGCATCATGGGAACCAAGGAACCGCTGTTGGCAGTAGGGAAACTCATGGAACCAGGGGCCCCTGTGGAACTGCAGAACCAACAGAACTGCTGGACCTTCCCCCCTGGCCCTGCACAGCTCCTTGGGAGGGACAGCAGGAGCAGCACCCTGGGAGCCTTGGGAATGCCCCTCTGGGATCCACCGCACACACTCCCAGGGGCTGCAATTCCAGTTCCCAACCAGGAAAAGATGTTCCTGCCTCTGAAGGCAAAGCTCTTAAGAAGGAGCCAAAAGCCAAGTGGAGCAAGATCTTAGAGTGACATTTCACTGCCAGCCTTCATAACTTCACCCGTGGTTGTTTTAGCTAATGGATTGGGAATTAAATCAGGGCAGGGTCTTTTGTGGGAGCTGCCCTGAGTCAAGGGAGACACTGAGAGAGAAACAGAGCAGGGAAAGAAAGGCAGGAGAGAAAGGAGGGCACAAACACAATCAGCTGAGAAGGTGGCACTCTGAAAAAAAAAACTGAACTGATAAAAAAGAAATCAGACAGAAATCAATAATTCTTAAAAGGTTTATTTAATATTAAAATACATCCCACCCACCCCATCCCACACAATCCCAATCCCGCTTCTCCAAATTTGGATGCCACTTCTCCCAATCTCCTTCCAACCCCATCTCACCCTGGAGGCTGTGAAATTGAAATATCTTGACGTGGAACTGAGGTTTTTTTGAGGTTGGAACAGGCCATTTTGAGGTGGGATTGAGGCTTTTTGGGGTAATATTGAGGTGTTTTCAGTGGGACTGAGTCATTCTGAGGTGACAGATCAATCCATTATGACTTCTGGACTGTAAAGATACGGAGAACACTGTCTTAAATCCCCCAAGAACCCACAAATTCCCCAGAATATATCTTTAAACCATAAATTCCACCTCAAATAGCTGTGAAACGGTGAGATTTTAGGCATCTTTAATCAATTACTTTCTTTTTAGTCCTATTTCAGGTGTTTTTATCCAATAAACACAAATTCAGAGAAATTTAGAGCCAAACAAAAAAGATAACCAGCCCAATGTCTTCCCAACACTGATCACTGGGAATGTGGGTCACCAGGGCTCTGACCAACATGGGTTTTCCCATGGGGGCTGAAGCAGGAGCAGGGCACAAAGGTCTTCCCGCACTCGGGGCAGTCGCAGGGCTTCCCTTACCGGTGCCTCCGTCGGTGACTGGTCAAGGCAGAGCTCTGGGTAAAGCTCTTCCCACACTGGGGACACTTGTAGGGCCTCTCCCCAGCGGGGATGCACCGGTGGGTGACGAGATTGGAGTTGTGCTTGAAGCCCTTCCCGCATTCAGGGCAGCAGAAGGGCCTCTCCCCAGTGGGAATCTGCTGGTGGAGGAGGAGATCGGAGCTGATCCGAAACCTCTTCTGACACTCAGGACACTCGTAGGGCCTCTGCCCACTGTGGATGCATTGGTGGGTGATGAGGTTTGACTTGTGCTTGAAGCCCAACCCGCACTCAGGGCAGTGGAAGGGCCTCTCCTCAGTGTGCATCCGCTGGTGCTGGAAGAGATTGGAGCTTCTCTGAAACCTCTTCCCACACTGGGGACACTCGTAGGGCCTCTCCCCAGTGTGGATGTGTTGATTCCTGATGAGGGCGGAGCTGTCTCTGAAGCCCTTCCCATGTTCCCCACACTCGTAGGGCCATTGCCCGGTGTGGATCACCTGGTGCTGGATCAGGGTGCTGCTCTGTCTGAAGCTCTTCCCACACTCCGAGCACTTGTGGGGCTTCTCCCCATCATGAAGCTGCCCATGGACCACCAGCTCCAAGATCTGGCTGAAGCTCTGTCCACCTTCCTGGCTCAGGGTGAGTCCTTCCTCCTCAGAGCACCCTGGGCTGGCTTTGCAGACCCTCGTCCTGTGGGATCTCTGGGGATTTTCTTCCCCATTGGAATTCTGCACTATGGAGTCACTCAAAATGGCTTTTTCCATGAGGTTCTGCCATGCAGATTTTTCCTCCATGGTCTCCATCCTCAGCTCCTTCTCTGGGGGAGGAAGGACAAGGAGAGGATGGGATTTGTCTCCATGCGAGAGGGAAGGGGAAGGAAGTTCCCCCAGTGCACCCCCAGAATGGCGGCATTGGCACCAGGGTTGTCCTGCAGCCGGGGGCCGTGCTGGGCTGGGAGATGGAGCAGGAGAGAGGGGGAAAGGAGCACTGACTTCCTCCTCACCTGCCTGGGTATCCCAGGGCTCCTTCCTGTTCCTCGCAGCCTCCTCCTCTGTGCAATCAAGGTTTGGGAATAGGAAATCCTTGTTTGGGAAGGAGACAAGCAGTGAGTACATTGTCTTTTGAACTGGTTTGAAGGCAAACCTGGGGGAGAATCTAAGCGAGAATTACAATTTGGTAAGAAAATGAAGATCAAGGCAATGATAGAGAAAAACTGCCTTAAACTGACAGAGTCAGGATATAGCCTGACACCCTGTTGGTCAGGGTGATGGCTGCAGTCCCATTAAATGGTGGCTGCAGTCCTGTTGGAGTGATGAATGTGATTCTGTCAAAGCAGTGATACTGTAGAAGGGTCTTGTCTTCCTCTGAAGGTCCAGTGGTGGCTATGGAGCTCTTGTCCTCTGGGAATCCAGTAGGCAAGCTGCTCCTGGTGTTGCCAGCCTCAGTTTATATCCAGGTAGAAATGCTTGGTTCTTCCCCCTGGGCGGAGCATCCCACAATGGGTGGTACACTGGAAAGGGACCAGTAGGAAATGGAATTTTATCATTCCTGCAGTGACACTCAATGACCCATTCACAGAAGATGTCTTCCCTGGAGGGCGTTATCAGGGGTGAGTCATAGAAGAGATAAAGAACACTGCCCTGCCTGTTTATAGCAGTTTATGAGGATGGGGATTGGAAACATGCTTTTGGTTACATCTTACATTGTGTCATGGTTTGACTTGGAAACAGGATTTCTGGGATGCTGTGGATGGGGCCAATGAGTGCTCAGATTTGAATATTGCCATCTGGCCCAACCACTGGGCATTGGGATCCACCTCCGAGAACACAGGGTATAAGCAGGGCTCTCCCCCTGGCAGTCCCTCTTTGGATTTCCGGCGGGAAGCAGTTGGGTCTCCCCCCCGGCCCAGTTGCTGGCTGGGCGGGGGGAGGGGAAAAGCCATGCGGCCCGGCCCAGGAGAGGTAGGCCTACCCCCCCCCGCCCACCAAGGGTGGAAGGAAGAAGTAAAGAAATACCGGGAAGCAATGGGCAGCCTGTTCCCCCCCCCTTGGAGACAGAGAGAGAGAGAGAGAGAGTGCAGCCTGTGTTTGTGGCCATTACCTTGAAATTCAGTAAACATGTGCTGGCAGCAGGCAGCCCAGCTGAGGAGATGGAGAGGGGGGGGGTGCAGCCTAGAGTCCAGCCGCTTGGAGGAGTTTTTAACCCTTTTTGGACAATGAAAACTTCACAGAACATTAACCCTTCCTAGACGAGTGACGAAGGTCTGGACCAGAGAGAGAGAGAGTGAGAGATGTTGGAAAGATGGAGAAGATGGAGTGGCATTTTATGCTGGACTCTTTTGTGTAGCCATGGACAGAGCTATGTTTCCATGTAATGCAGAGACTGAGTCCAGGGGGAGAAATGTCCCAGAGCCAAAGAAGATTCAGTGTGGGTACCCCTCGGCCCCAGGGGGTATATAAAATATGGGGGAGACAGATGTCCCAAAGGTGAGATACTGTGCTTTTCTGGAACTGGACACAGTATCCTTAAAAAGACAACCCTGGAAGCAGCCCTGATTCTGGTTCGGTGGTGAGAGCACCGGAACAAGGACAGAAAAGGCCACCACGACACATGGAAGGACTCCCTCTCCTCTTGAGGAACTGAAAGTTGAGCATTCTAAAGGGTGGTGCTGGACCCAGAATTGATTTTGGATTGTATTGTATTGGGAATTTGGGGGGGGGGGGGGGGGAGGAGGAGGAGGAGGAGAGTGTTTTTGTGAGGTTCTCATTTTCCTTGTGGTTTTTTTTCTTTCTTTTGTGTGTAGTTTAGTAATTGTTTTTGTAGTTTGGTTAATAAACTTTTCTTTTTTCAAGTGAGAGCCTGCTTTGTTTATTCCTGGTCAAAATCTCACAGCAGACAGCAGAGAAGGTGTATTTTCATGGGGGCATTTGGCCTTGTGCCAGTGTCAAACCTTGACAGTGACATCACGGGGGCTGTGTGAGGTCACTGGGGAGGTCACTCTGCCCCAGCCCCCCTCACGGCTCCCCCCAGAGCAGTCCAACCCTGCTCGTGCACAGCAGGGTCCCCTGTCCCACCAGGTCTCCCCGCCCCCGGCCCCGCAGCTTCCCCCAGAGGATGTTCCACGAGATCGACCCCAGAGCCTGACATGGGGACGGGGGGCCGGGGCCCTGGAGGTGGCACAGGGGGACAGGGACCCCCTGGCAGCATCCCCATGTCCCCCAGGGCCAGAGCCTGGGCCAGGCCTCCTTCACCCTGTTACGAACGAGGGCTTGAGAGCACTGGAAAAATCCCCAGCAAGGGATCGGCAAAAACCAGATTGAATATTAAGGGACAGCAGCACAAAGTTCCTTGGCAAGAGTCACTCTGCTCTTGACTGGGCACTTCAGGCACACCAAGGAAACAAAGCAGCAACAAAACCAAACAGAATCCAGGCAATCAAACCAGAAATGAACCTAGAACTGTCCCTGTGTGTGTGTGTGACACAAGGACAGCAAGGGCAAGGATAAAAGGAACATGGCCTGAAAGCTTAACAGAGCTCAAACTTAACAGAACTTTACTAATACATTAACCTTAACTGATACTTTCAACCTCACAGTTTAGCAAAAGAGCAGAGTATAACAGCATGTAACCTAACTTAAACCTATGACTCCGCAATTTAACAGAGGAATAACACTTAACAATACTGATCTTAACATATAACTTATACTAAAGGTAACCGCTTAGCAAAAGAAAACCTCTCAGCAGCATTTAACTTCATTTAGGCCTTGTGATTTAACCTTCCCTACAGGCCTGACTGACTCAGCTATCCCAGGCACTCCAACCCCTCAGACAGCAGCATTTCTCCCACATTTCCCCAGCACAGGCGCTCCTGTGTGCACACAGACACCAAGAGTCAGTGCAAGGCACCTGGGAGCAATTCCCCTGAGGGCACGCAATGCTCACTGTGGATCCTTTGGCACCTCCCCAGTGGGCAAAGGGTTGAGCCTGGAGGAGTGGGGGGATCGGCCCAGGCTCCATCGTTGTTGGGGATCCCCGAGTGCAGCAAACGGGAGAGTTCCCGGCTGGGAGAGGCCCCACTCAGAGGGAGTCGCTGGCCCAGGAGAGCTCCAAGGGCTCCTTTTGGAGCGCTGTTTGCAGGGCCCCAAGAGAGGGGCTTCAGTCCCAGCAATGGTTCATCCTGGCCGCACTTGGCATCAACAGCTTTCTTTGGCAGTGTGAGAACAGGGATGTTGTGCCGCTGAGGGAACATAAACAGCTCCCAGGGCTGCTCCTAGAGAAAGCAGGAGCTGGTTGGGCAGCAGCAGTGGCTGGAGCAGACAGTGTTTGTACTGAGCTGCAGAGGAGCTGAGCCCAGGGGCTGTTGGCCAAGGCCCAAGCCCAAGGAGCATTTCTCAGCTGGCAGGGCGGCCTGAGAAGGGGAGGGGGAAATGCAGCAGTACAGGGCCCATGGAACCAAGGGACAACTGTGACACTGTGGGGCCTTGTGAGACCAAGGGACCACTGTGACACTGTGGGACCTCATGCAATCATGGAGACCACTGTGACATTGCTGAGCCTCATGGAACCAAGGGGACTGTCCTGACACTGTGTGGCTCCATGAAATGTAGGGATCATTGTGACAATGAGAGGCGCCATCAAACCAAGGGTGCATTGTGACACTGCCGGGAGTCCTCAAACTGTGGAGACCATTATGACACTTTGGGGTGTCATGGAACCAAGTGGCCATTGTGACACTGCAAGACTCCATGGAGCCAAGGGTCCAAACTGTGACATTGCAGGGCCTCATGGAACCATGGAGAGACCATTAGGACACTTCACAGCCTCATGGAATGAAGGAGACCATTGTGACACTGAGGGGCACCATGGAATCATGGAGACCATTGCGACATTACGAGGCCCCATGGAATAACCAAAGCATTGTGTCACTGTGAGGCCTCATGGAACCAGTGAGACCACTGGGACCCTGGAGGTCCCCACAGAAACCAAGAGGACCATTGTGATACTGTAAGGCCTCGTGAAACCAAGAGGCCTTTGTGACATTGCAGGGCTGCCTGGAACCAAAGGTCCAGTGTGACATTGCAGGCCCTCATGTCATCAATGGTCCATTGTACACTGTGGAGCCAAAGGAGACCATTGTGGCACGGCAAACCCTCAGGGTCCTAAGGTCCATTGTGACATTGCAGACCTCGTAGAACAGAGGAGTCACGTGACATTGTGGCGCCTGGGGAACTATGGAGACCACTGTGACACTGCAAGGCCTCATGGAATCAGTGGGACCATTGTGAGGCTTCAGGGCCTTGTGGAGCCGAGGGGGCATTGTGACACTGCTGGACCCCATGGAAACAAGACACCAATATGTCACTGATATTTTTTCATAAAAATCCTTTCTTTGGGATTTTTCCTCTTCTGGGAAGCTGAGGCCCCAGAAGAAGAATGTAAACAATTGTTATCTGCTGCTGTGGAATGTAGCAGGTGCACCTATGATTGGCCTATGTTCCATGTTTACAATTACGGGCCAATCAGGACCAAGCTCTCTGGGACAGGTTCACAGAGAGCTCTCTTGTTTATTGCTATTCCTACTCTTTTCTTAGCTTAGCAGCTTCTGAACTTTTCTCTCTATTCCTTTTAGTATAGTCATAATGTATTATATATAATGAATTAATAAATCCAGCCTTCTGATCGTGAAGCCAAGATTCTCATCTATCTCTTCACCCCTGAGGAACCCTTGCAAAGCCATGTAACACCATTATGGCACTGTGGGGCCTCATGGATCCAAGGTACCATTGTGACACCATGGGGCCCCACAAAACCAAGGGAAGATGGAACAGGTCTTGCTGGTTTGGCCTCCCAGGGGCCACCTGACTGGTCCAGCTGACCTTGGAACATTAAGACTCTCTTGTCATCTGCTTCTGAAACACTGGTACTCTGTGCTTTCCTTCCCAATGGAAAAGAACTGTTCTTTTCCGCCAGGCACCCATGGACAGAATTGGAATTTCACCTCCAAATTTCCCTATATCCAGAGATTGTTCCAGTAGGAATATTGCCAGGACAAGTCTAGTTGCCAGTGGTTTCATGAGGGTCACTTCCCATCTGCCCCCAAAATACTGGGGAAGGCTCCATGCTTTCCTTCCTGTGGAAAGAACTGTCCTACTTTTCCAGGTACCCATGGCCAAGACTGGCCTTCCACCTCCAAAATTCCTTCAGTTCAAAAATGCTCCCAGACAAAATCTGCCCTTATTGACAAGTCTGCCAGGCCTTGGCCTTGTGAGGCTCTCAGCTGCCTTCCAAACAGTGGAGCCCTGTGTTTTCCTTCCTGTGGAATAGAACTGTCCTTCTCCTCCAGGCACCCATGGACAGAATTGGGATTTCACCTCCAACATTCCCTGTTGTGAGAGACTGGAGGAGATTGTTGGCTCAAAACATTTTTGCACAGGGGAGGAAGGGGCAGGTCCAGCCTTGGCCTGCCCTGGAACTCCAATGCTGCTGTGCCCTGGAACCCCAGTCGCCCCAGAGCCTCTCTCCCAGCCCAGCAGTGTCTGCCAGTCCCTGGCACAGCGCAGGCAATGCTCCACAGCCACCTCTGCAGCCCCCAGCCCAGCTCCTGAGGGACCAAATGAGCCCAAGTCCCACCTGGGGGAAGGGCCCAGGGAAACCAAGCTGACCACAAGGCATGCACACATCTTGACCCTACCTCCACTTGGAATTTCCATCTGAACACTCCTGGAATCCAGGACTTGATAGCTGTGTGGATGCTTCTGTATATGTTTTTTGTTTTTCTCTTTCTGTGTATATTTCTTCCATTTCTCTTCTCTTGCAAATCTTGAGTAACTTAAAACTGCACAGGCTTAGAGTTTGTGAAGGTGAATGGTCCAATTTAAAGCTTTGATAAGTGTTTTGGTTTTTTTTTTCATTGAATGTCATATTAAACCATTTGCCAAGTTTCCATAATTTTCTAATATAACTAGTAAAAGCTGTCTTGTTCTTTTGAGCTCCTGATGATCTCTTGTCAGAATTTCTGCACTGCGTCAAACTCAGACGAAACAAACAATTGCAATTTCTTTTAAATCTCTCATTGAGAAAGTTTTTTAGTGGATGGGAGTCAGGGCTTGTCTGTCCTGCTGGGCACAGCCCAGGCAGGGCTTTCCCAGCCACATTCCACAATCCATTGCCCAGCTGGAGCCCCTGGTGCCTCTGAGTTGTGCTGCCCCAGCCCCAGGGACGCTCTCCTTGTCTGCCCATTCCCCCACGGTCTCTGGGCAGGGATGGCCTCAGTGGGGGCTGCTGACATCCTCAGCAACTTGGAGGCTGCTGCTGAATTTTCCTGCTCCAGAGGCTCGTTCAGCCTTCAGCTCTTGAGTGCAGGAATTCAGTGTCCCAGGGCTCATTGACATTGAGAACACCTCAACAAGCCAAGCCTCAGGGAATAATTTAATTTAATTTTCCAAATCACTTGTTCAGCCTGCAGATCTTCAGTGCAGGAATTCAGTGTCCCAGGGCTCATTAACATTCAGAACACCTAAACAAGCCAAGCCTCTGGGAATAATTTGATTTCAGTTTTCAAATCATCTGTGGTTAACTTGACCGATTTCAGTAGTGTGTTCAAACGGAATATATTCTATTTACAAAGATAATGAGAAAACTTTTTTAGGTCCTTTTTCAGTTTTTTTCCTGTTCATAAATCAGTATGTGTAGTCTCCAATTGACATTGAATCCAAGTACCTCCTCATGCAATTTGAACAAAGATGAAAATCAAGACCCTTCCTGGCTGACAATCAATCAGACTCTGTCACTACACCCACACCAGCATTTCCCCCATCCAAGCCCTGGCACTCAGAGCAGCCTTGTGCAAATCTGAGCTCCCTCCAGCCCAGGCTGCACCTGCAGCTTTCAGCTCCTTGGCTCCAACTCCCACCTGCCTCTCTTGGAGAAGGAGCTGCCCGAGACACAGACGGATGTTCATTTCTTGTCAGCCAACAAAGCCAAGGGAAGGCACAGCTCCATCAAATGCAAAAGTCATTCCTCTGCTGGATATTGAATTCACTTTCCACAGCAGACAGTCTCAGAGCAATGGAAAACACCTTCTGTGCCCAGCACAGATCCCAAGGTCCCTCCAAACACTCCCTGCCCCAATTCTGCCCAGATTTGCTCTTTGCACACACGAGTACATGCTGAAGTCAGGAGCTCCCTCCATTCCCAGAGGGAGGAAAAGAGAGAAAGGGGATGAAGAGCTCTCCTGTGCAGAGCCAAGGTTCAAGTGCAGCCCCTGCAGTGGGAACCACAACTCATCAGGTTTGTGTCCTTTGTGGTCAGGGACTGGTGGCATCCAGAGGCACAGAAAGGTTTCTTGCCAACAAACACAAGTTGAACATTTGAACAGTTTAAGAACCATCAGAGCTCTTCCCTCAGCTCTCTGGGATGTCCCAGCAGCATCTGACAAACCCCCGATCCCCAAGGGATTTCTGTACAGGAAGAGTTCTAAAAAAAGGACATAAGAAAACACAATACTGTGATAAATATAAACAGAAATGAGATGATGTTTAATTATATATTTATTTGAACTTCAGAAATATTGGGCAAATTCTTGCAGCTCAAAGTATGAAATCAGTCAGTTGAGAGGTACTTCAGTGACCAGAGAGGACCTAGAGGAGTAAATCTGGGGGCAGCAGGAAGTACATAGATCCACGTGCTTTAAAAGAAGAGATGTCCTTAGACATGGCCATTTAACCAGGAGGGCTGGAAACACCTGATGGGAAAGAAAGATTAAATCATAGAATGAATATTGCGGACACAAGCAGAGGGGAAGATCAGTATTTTTTCTCCTTCTGCCATCAGTATGCTTCCAGGAAATCCCTGTTTTTAATGGGAAAACTTTGCTATAACTTCAAAGTACTCAGATTACGCAGATAATAAAGATTTGTTTGTATATTAGAAACTAACAAGTATTTAAACCTGTGTCCCTTTCCAGGCAGACATCAGCTGTGTGCCCATGAACAGGCAGTGCCACTTTTGCCCTGAGGTGCCCAGCTGGAATTGGATCTCTCCAAGAGCACCTGAGGGAGAGTAGAGCACCTTGCAAGCTGCAGGTCCCTGACAGCCCCACAGGGCTCCTGGCCCATCAACATCTGCTCTGCTCCAGTCTGAAACAGGGCCCAGCATGGTGCCAGGATCATCAGAGAGCTGAGGTGTGTGCTGGAATTCAATGCCCTCCCCATCCCACAGCAGCCCTGCATTTCCCTCCTGCAGCCTTGGTCTCCAGCACAGCCATAAAGGCTCTTTGGGCTCTGGACTGTTCCTGCAGCCCCAAGAGCAGCTAAGCTCTGCCTTTGGCACAGTCAGGCCTGGCCAGCGCAGGCCATGCTCAGCAATGTCTTGTGTGTGCCTGGCCTTGCTGTCAGCCCCGGCAGCGGCTGCGTGGCCCCTTTGTGGCCCTGTGCCGGCCCAGCCATGGTGGCCCAGCCCCTGTGCAGGCCCAGCCCAGGCCAGGAGCACTGAAGCTGGGAACGGCCCCTGTGCCGTGATGCCCACAGCAGCCTTGGGGCTCTGTGCCCCATGGCCTTCCTGCTGGGCAACCTCTGCCAGCTCCTGCAGAGGCCCTGGCACCTGCGGGGCTGCACAGACAGCCCTGCCCCAGGCTCTGCCAGCCTCTGGGCCAGCAGAGAGGCAGCCAGGGCTGGCCATGGCCGGGAACAGGCCCTGAGCCCTGCAGGAGGATGGAGCTGGGCTACAGCCAAACTCAGCCCAGGCCAAAGCTGGGCTCAGCAGCCAGGGCTGCCAAGGGCTGGGCACAGAGGCTGGTGCTGACAAATGTCCTGGGCCCCCTCCCTGCTCTGTCCATGCCACCAAGGGCACAGAGCAGCCTCCTCTCTGGACCACTTGCCTGTTTGCAATGCCTTGCACAGGCGCTGGCCCTGCCCCACAAGACCTGGCCTGAGTCCTGCCCCTGCACGCTCAGCCAGGCTGAGATGGACACTGATGGTTTCTGGGCCAGGCTCTCTGAGCCCAGCCCATCTCCCTGCAAGCTCTGCCAGCTGCCCTGAGCTCTGGGCAGCACCAAGGGCCTCTCCCCAGCCCAGCCCAGCCGGCTCTGGCCCCACAGCTCTGCTCAGGCCAGGCTGCTCTGGGCACTGCCCCATGGACTCAGCCCCTGGCAAGCGCACAGCAGCAGCTGCAGCTGCCACAGGACTCAGCCCTAGCCATGGGGGAAGGAACTTGGCCAAGGCCAAAGGAGGCTCCCTGGCTGCCCTGCTCCCCTCTGCCTGAGGTGCTGAGAGCTCTGCAGCCCCTGCTGCCATCCCATCTGCCCAGGGCAGCACAAGAGCCCCAGCCTCGGGGCCCTCAAGAGCTGCTCCTGCTCCAGGCCCAGGGCCCATGCCAAAGCTGGGGCAGCCACAAAGCTGTGCCCATTTCTGTTCATTGCTGCTCTGATGGATCCTCAGCCGCTTGGAGGCTGATGATGAATTTTCCTACTCCAGGGCCTCTTCTTCCTTGAGCTCTTCACTTCAGGAATTGAGAAAAGATCATAAATATTTGTTCAAAAGACCCAAAACAAGAAAAGTCCATGGGAATAATCTAAGTTTTCAATTCTTCTGTGGTTATTTAGACAGATTTCATAAGTCTATTCAAAGTGAATATACCATATTGAAAACAATGCAGAGAGAACTGTTTTGTCCTGGTTTATTTTCTTCTTTATAGATTGATATCAGCAATCCCCAGTGGATATTGATCCCCAGCACCTCCTAATGCAGTTTGAAAAGATATGAAAATCAAGACCCTTTGTGGCTGACAATCAATCACACTTTTTCACTACCCCCTCCCCACCATTTTCCTCACCCAACCCCTGGCACTCAGAGCAGCTGAGGAATGGAGTCACATCCAGGGCTGTCCCCAGGGCTCAGGACTGGGGCCAGGTCAGTGAAATCTCTTTATTGCTGATCTGGATGAGGCCATCCAGGGCACCCTCAGTCAGTTCCCAGGTGAGCCCAAGCTGGGTGGGAGTGTGGCTGGAGGGCAGGAAGCTCTGCAGAGGGATCTGGACAGGCTGGAGCCATGGGCCCAGGACAACTGGATGAGGTTCACCAAGGCCAAGGGCCAGGTCCTGCCCTGGGCTCACAACGTGGTTCTGTGATAGATATAAACATAATTAAGTTCTTTTGTCAGGATGCTTAACCTGGAGTGGGGACAAAATAGCTCCAACAATTCCTGATTTGGAAAGCTGCCAGTGGTGGATGGAGAAGGGAGGTCAGGCTGCTTTTTGTGTTGAGGAAATGCTAAAACCAGCCTGACTCATTTCATCTCCTCCTGTTCTGGCTGATCTCCCCTCTTTCCCCTTCCACCCACTGGCTTTTGTCTCCCACCAGGCCCCCTGTGAAGAGCCTGGCTCTGTGTTCTCCATCCCCTCCTGGCTGGCACTGCCAGGCTGGGATGAGGAGCCCCTCAGCCTTCCCTGCTCCAGGCTGGACCAGCCCAGCTCCCTCAGCCTCTACTCACAGCCCAGGGGCTCCAGCCTCGCCTTGGAGGTCCTTCCCAGACCTTGCTCCAGCTGCCAGACATCTTTCCTGCCCTGGGCAACCCAACCCAGGCCACAGTGACCTGGATAATCCCCGTCCTTCATGTCCTGGTCACACAGCCCTAGCCCCTTGTCCCCATGTCAGGCTCTGGGGTGGATCCTGTGGAACATCCTTTGGTGGAGGGTGTGGCTCCAGATGGGCAGGGGGGATCCCGGGGAACAGGGACCCTGCTGGGCATGAACAGCATTGGACTTGTTGGGAGAAACTGTGAGGGGGAGCTGGGGCAGAGTGACCAACCCAGTGACCTGACACAGCCCTGCTGGGATGTCACACAGCCCCTCTGGGATGTCACAGACTGCTCTGTGATGTCACAGTCTATTCTCTAATGTCACACAACTGGTCTCTGATATCACAGCCAACTCTGTGATGTCATATTCTGCTCTGTGATGTCAGATCTCTGACCTGTGGTGTCACAGTCTGCTCTGTGATGATGTCTATGATGTCATACCTGCTCAATAACCTTACATACTGCACTCTGTGATGTCATAGCCCACTCTGTGACCTCATGCTACCAGATGATAAATTGTCTACACCAGGTGAGCTGACACCTGGAGCTTGTTCTCCAAAATTCTAGGCCTATGGAAGCCACACAATGCCCATTGAGTGAGAAGGGGAACTGGAAGTTCAGCAGCCTCAGTGTCCTGCCAGCTCAGCCAGGCCCACAGGAACATTGGCGTCCACGAGCACCAGGGACCATCAGAGAGACCCCCAAGACAGAAGAACGCATGCAAAAGGGGAGGGGAAATATGTTAATGATTTCAGGGAAATTATATCATATGTTTAGTCCAGGACAATCAATGAATATGTGTGCAAAATACAGAATATAAACAGAAACTTTCCTGTACTCAGTCTGCATAGCTTTGGGAGGAGCGCTCCCCCATGCATCCAGCTGAATAAAGAATGCTGCTTCTTAATGCTACATTGGGGTTAAGAAGTTTTCTTTTTTACCAAATTTTTGGTAACACTCCCACTCTGTCTCCTGCTGTTCACAAACAGAGAAGGGCTGGTGGCAGATGTGGGGCTCAGAGGTTGCCTGGAGCACAGTGACCATGAAATAATCAAGTTTTCAATGTTCTGTGAAAGAAGGAGGGGCAGCAACAAAACCTCTGCACTGGAATTAAGAAGGGCAGACTTTGGCCTATTTAAGATGCAGATTTGGGGAAGCAGGCACTGATTTTTTTTAAGGAAAACATCCCTTAAAAACAAAGGGGTCCAGGAAGGATGGACACATTTCAAGGAAGTAATCTTAAGGGGGAAGGAGCAGCCTGTCCCAGTGTGGCAAAAGATGAGCTAGTGAGGAAAATGACTGGCCTGGCTGGCCGTGGAGATTTTGTGGGAACTCAAGGGTAACAAGAGGTACATCAACTTTGGACAGAAGGTCAAGCAGCTTAGGAAATGTTTAAGGATGTTGTGAAGTCATGCAGAAAAAAAGTTAAGAGGTGAAAGCTCAATTAGAGTTTAACCTGACCACTTCCATGAAAAAAAATAGACAATGTTTCCACAATTAAATTAATAGCAAAACATGGGATAAGGAGAACCTCTACTCTTTATTGGCTGCAGTGGGGAATATAGTAACTAAAGATAAGGAGAAGGCAGAGCTACTTAACATCTTGTTTCTCTCAATTTTTGATATTAGGACAGGCTGTCCTCAGGACAAGTGCTCTGCTGAGCTGGTAGATGAGCACAGGGACCAGAACACTCCCTGTAATCCAGGAGGAAGGAGCTGGTGACCTGCTGAGCCACTCAGATGATCATAGGTGTATGGGATTGGATGGGATCCATCCCAGGGGGATGAGGGAGCTGTGGATGAGCTCTCCAAGCTGCTCTCCATCATTTACCATCAGTGCTGGCTCAGCAGGGAGGTCCCAGGGGACTGGAGGTGCCCATGTGAGCCTATCCCCAAGAAGGGCTGGAAGGAGGATCTGGGGACTTCCAGGCCTGTCAGCCTGACCTGGGTGCCCGGCAAGGTTATGGAACAGATCACTTTGAGTGCCGTCAACAGGGCGCCCAAAGGATGGCCGAGGGGTCAGAGCCAGCCAGCGTGGATTCCAATGTCTGCATGGAATGGTCTGGATGAGGGGATTGTGTCCAACATCAGCAAATCTGCAGATGACACCAAACTGGGTGTGAATTTGGATCTGATGGAGGATGGAGGTAGGAGGGCTGTGCACAGGGCCCTGGACAGGCTGGATCCAGTTGTGGTTTAACAAGGATGTGTGATCCAACAAGGTGAGGTTTAACAAGTCCAAGTGCCGGGTCCTGCACTTTGGCCGCAACAACACCTGCAGCAGTACAGGCTGGGGACAGAGTGGCTGGACAGCAAGCAGGCAGAAAGGGACCTGCAGGGACTGACGGACAGTAGGCTGGGCATGAGGCAGCAGTGTGCCCAGGTGGCCAAGAAGGCCAATGGCTCCTGGCCTGGCTCAGGAATGGTGTGGCCAGCAGGAGCAGGGCAGGGATTCTTCCTCTGTGCTGGGCACTCGTTGGGCAGCACCTCTAGTGATTTGTCTAGTTCTGGGTCCCCTGGGGTGGGGAATTAGAAGAAATTTGTATCAGGAAGAGTAAAGAAAGCAAAGGTGAAGCCAAGGAAATGCTCAGGGCAGTTTGGGGGTGGCTGCCACGCAGCCCTGGCTCTGAGCAACAGCGTCTGCAGTGGGACAGGAAACTCCCAGCTGATGGGAACAAACTTTCTGGCTGACTGCAGAGGCCAGGACAAAGCTGAGTGGTTTCCCTGGTGTCCCCCAGCCCTTGCTGGCCCCAGGGCTGATGGCATTTGTGCTCCCTCAGGTTCATGTTCCCACAGCAACAGCATGGGGGTGCTGCCCCTGCTGTGTGCAATGCAAACAGGGGCTGCTGAGCCAGTGCTGCCGTGTCTGTGCCTGCAAGGATGGGGCACCTGTGTGAGCTGGGGGAGAGGCCAGGGCTGCAGAGGGGGGATGTTGTTGGCAGCTCCATGAGGACGCTCTGGGACGCTGCTCTGGGCTGTGCAGCGCACTAGGGATGGATCAGCCCCTGCTCTGCTGCTCCTTCCCCTCTGCCCCAGGGCCCTTGCAGAGCCCCAGCTGTTGCTGTCCTCAGATGCCATGGCAACCCTCAGGACAAAGTGGTGACAGGGCTGTCCAAGGTACAATTGCAGTGACACTCGTTGGTGCCACCAGGTGCCATGGCAATGGCCATGGGGCCTGGTCCTTGGTTTAGTGCCATGGCAACCAATGCCCGGCCCCGTTGTGGTGGTTGGTGGCCATGGAAAGCTGCCCTGGCCCCTTGCTCAGGGCTGGTGTCAGTGCCCCGAGCCAGAGGGGATCCCTTGCTGGGGGCTGTGCCATGGCTACCTGCCCTGTGCCGCGCTGGCCGCTCAGGCACCAGGAACCAGCAGCCAACGGCACTGCCAGGGCCAAAGGCCAGGTCAGCCAGACAGAAAGGGGCAGGGCTGGGCACTGTTTCCATGGCAACTGGCACTGGGGGGACACCTGGGTCACCTGGCCTGGCAGTTGCCATGGAAACCCCTGGCAGGGACTGAGGGCACAGCCCCTGGCACTGAGACACTCTGGGCCAGGTGCTGAGCACAGGGCTGAGCACGCAGAGATGGTTTTGTTCTTGCTGAGCTGCAGCACAGCCAAGGCCTGTCCTGCCCCTTGTCCAGCCACGCTGGGGAGGGGCTGGGGCTGCGGGGGAGCTGGGCAGGGGACACAGCCAGGACAGGGGACCCCAACTGACCCGGGCATAGCCCAGACCAGAGCACATCATGCTCAGGGTATAAAGGGGGGAACAGGGAGGAAGGGGGGAATTTGGGAGTGAGGGTTTTTGCCTTCCCAGGTAAAAACTTGCCTTCCCTTTTGCTTAGGCAAGAGGGAGCCCTGTTTCACCAGTGGGCAGGGTCACTACCAAAGACACAGACACCAACTGAAGGAATTGTGTCATTTATATCATGCACAGCTGCAATGATTTACAAAAGGATAAGCTCAGCAAAGCACATCATCATTAGCAATGAATTACAAAAGAAGCTCAGCAATCCATCATAAGCCATCATTACATTTTGATGACCAATCTCTTGGTGAAACACCAGAGATGTTTGTGGCAGACAAAGATTCTGGCTGACTGTAAAGGTACACCTTACAGACATCAGCAGTACTTTAGTGACACCGTCCTTCATTCTTTTTTCTTAATCTCATTCCAATTAGGAACAAGAATTCTGTTGTGCATGGAGCTAGCACCTTTTTAATTCCAGAAGAATGTCCCCAGGCCCTTTGCTGTTCAGCTTTACCATGCTGTCTGTGGCTAACAAGGCTTGGGGGGGCCCTTTCCCCTCTGGCTGGAAGGGGCCGGGTCCCAGTGCCTGAGGGGCACCCAGGCTCCTGGATGGAATTCCTGTGCAAGTCCCTCAGTGTCACAGCAGCCTTCACATGGAGCCCTGTGGATCAGAGCATTTTCCAAAGGGGCCCAAATTACCATTGTCAGAACTATTTCACATTATTATTATTTTATATGTACATATTGATATAGAAATATAGATATAGATATGTAGATATAGACATATATATAAATATATAAACATATATTTAGGTCTTATCATACTATAAATCTGTATATAGTTATTTATTAAATTGGTATTTCACTTGCACAAGTCCATCTGAGCGTAAGATTAAAACCTTCTTCTGTTGCTCCATGTGGGAGCATTACAACAATGACTGTTCCTTCTGAAGGTGCTGTTTCCTATGTACTCTCAAAAAATTCATCTCTGTCTGCCCAAACCCACAAGGTCTTTTCCTTTTCCATGTGCAATTTTTGGATGCATTTGAAGACATCCAGGGGTTCAGCCACTTTTACCCGACTGCCCCACTGCTCACACAGGGCTCTGACCTCAGCCCACTCCAGAGCCAGGGAACTCCAGGGAAGGGCTTCCCAGCTGGGAATTTCTGATGGCACTGATTCCTCACATTGACATTCAACAAGTGACCTTTGGTTCGGATCTGGCCAGACTGTGCCAGTTTTGTTTTACCCGTGGGCAGGGTCAGCACCAAAGCCACAGACTCCAACTGAAGGAAGCAGTGTCATTCACTGCAGTTCAGAGCAGCAAAGAATCACAAAAGGAGCAGCTCAGCAATGCACCCAACCATCCCCACCAAAGACTACCTGCAGTGATTAACAAAGATCCAGCAGCATTTACCCTCAGGCTTTACCATCCCCCAGACCCACACAGCAGCTGGGGAAGCTGTCACAGCCAAGGGCTGCAGAGCCACTCCTGGGCACTGGGAATTCCTGCAGGTGCCTCCAACCCCAGGTGAGGCTCCAACTCCGCTGGGAGAGGGCCCAGCTCTGACAGTGCTGAAGGAACAAACTGACAGCACTGCTAGTGTGGCAACATCTGCTTTCATCCACCTCTTGGGTCCCTCCCAAAGCCTGGCCAGGGATCCAGGAGGAACCAAGGGAGCTGACTTTGACCATACAGCCCCAAACAAGGCCAGATGTCAGATTTCATGGCCTTGTCTGGCTTCTAAATACACAAAGGTCAATACATGTTTGTTGGAGAGTTTTTCAAGAATGACTTAAAGAAAAGGCCATGAGACATACGATTGAGAGAAAAGTATAGGGGAAAAGTAAAAGCAGTTTCTAACAGCTCTCAGCCTTCTGATTTGTATAAACAATTAGACTCTCTCAGGCATCATTCTATAAACAATGGAGTTCTCAGATTGTCTTCCCATAACAAGTAGAACACCGTCTCTGGGAAGGCCTGCCATCCTGAGAACAGATGTAAACGTTTTGGAAACACTGGTTTCTGTTTTAGTTTTTGGTTTCTGTTTTGGTTTCTGTTTTTAATAAACAATTGTAGGTATTCTAAAACAAAGGGAGTGGTTAGAAATTTCTCTGTTAGCCTATCATGACATTGGATTACAGAATATGCATGAAGTTCGTTAACTTTGTTATTTAAGGTGATTGATTGATCAATAAAATCGGAGTTCAATGCATTAAAGGATGGTCGTCTCCCCCTCATCTCCAACACATGTTTCACTAACGAGTGGCTGCATCTATCTCACTGCTAATGACCATGCATATTTCATCAGGGAGCAGATACAAAGATAACCTTTGCTTGGAAGGTTCATCCAGAGGCCACCTTTGGCTCAGGGCATGCTGTCCAGGCCTCACTCAGGGCTGGTGTCCAGGCCTTGGCACTGCAGGGACGTGTTTTAGTGCTGGGCTTCGCACTGCTGGGTGAGCGGCTGCACTGGCTGAGCTCAGAGGGCTTTTCCAACAGAAAGGATTCTGTGATTCCGTGATTGTATCCACTGCATTCAGCTGGATCTATTTTAGCAGCATTACTTTGTTCCAAAAGTTCTCTCTTGCCCAGCTCCTGTGGCCTGAGGCTTCAGCTCCTTCAACTCCTGGTGCTGAGCTGCTCATGCTGAACAAGACAGCTCAGAGAGAAGAACACAGTCCATGCAATTCCTTCTGGGACATGGAGAGGGGAGGCTGTACAAACAGGAGCATTGTTTGCTGTGGCCTCCTCTCTGCCCTTCACGCCTTTCAGCGCTTTGAACCAGCCAAGAGCTTTCTCCAAGACTGTAATGGAGCAGCTGTTCCTGCTCCCAGGCCTGGTTCTCTCCAGTCTCAGCCCTTGCCTGGTTCTGTCCCTCTTGCTGTGCCCTCTGTTTCCCCAGGGCTCGCTGGCTGCTGCCCAGGACTGTGGCACTGGCACAGATCCAGTGCTCCAGAGCCTCCTTTCTGTGCCCTTGGAGCTGCCTGGGCACAGCAGCCTTTTCCATCTGGAAGCTCCCCATGGACAGGGAGTGCCCAGCTCCGTTCCTTGCACAGCCTCCAGGAGCCCAGGGCTGCCATCTCCAGTCCCTGCTGGCACTGGGGGCTCCCAGGTGCCTCAGGCTGCTGTGACACCGCTGCACACGGGAGGGAAGAGGGGCAGGGGCTGTGCTCAAAGTCAGCTCCATGTGCTGCTGCGGCTGCTGCTGCTGCTGCTGCTGCTGCCGTGGGGTCATTTGTGCAGCCCCAGCCCAGAGTCAGGGATCAGATCCTGCCAGTCTCTTCCAGCCCTGGCTGATCAGAGTTTGGGCCTTGGAGCCTCAGGTGGCCAAAGGCAGCTGCTGCTGGTGCCTCTGTGTGCCCGTGTTCAGCAGTGCTGCTCCATCAGTCTGTGCCCAGCAACGGGGAAAAGCCTCAGCCCTGCAGGGCCAGGAGCTGCCAGGCTCTGCCTGAGCAGCTGTGCCAGCAGGAAGGGAGCTGCTCCACACAGAAACCAGGAGCAAAGGACATTCGTTTTGTAGAACATGTTTTCTACTAAAAGGGAAAAAAAAGAAAAAGAAAAAAAAAACTAGGTAAATTGTAAAAGATAAGAATAAAATCCAAGTGTTAGTGAAAAAACATGTCAGTGAAAAAAACAAAACATAAATGCAAAGTTACATTATTTGCATTAAGAGGCAAATGATCTTTTTAAAAAGAGAACTCAGTCATTTACATTGTAAATGTGCTGATGGCATGGATCCATCTTACTGATCTCAGCAGCCTCTTAAAAGATTTTGGGCTTTGTTTCCAACATTGGTATTTGAAATTGTGGTTGAAGCAAGAGGAAATTGCTTTGTGCCCTTCCAGCTCCAAGCAGGACTGGGAATGGAAACTCTGTCAAACCCCAAATCCTTTAGAAGATCACCTTCCTTCTCAGCCTGAAAATGAGCTGCACATTCCCTTTGAAACTGTCAGGGATTTCTTAGAGACACAAAGTCCCACTTACGGCTTTTTGCTCTGGTTTGGCAGTGCAGAAGGGCAATTCTCCATCCATCAGCTCCAGACTGCACTGCCTCAGGAACACGGCCCACTCGCCAGCTTTGGCCCACTCGTGGCACTTCTGGAGGAGGAAGAAAGTGCAATTGCACAATTCCAGCCAATCAAGAAGGAAGAATGGGACAGACAAAACACCCTGTACAGATCCAGGCATTCAGCTCGGACTGTGGAGAGTTTGGGTCCTTGCCAGTTGGATGCGTGTCCCCAGCTGCAATCTCTGGGCCTGCAGCAGAGTCTCACTCACCTACCAAACCAGAAAGCTCAGGCGCTGTGCTCGCAATGGGCTCGTCTGATGCAAAGCTGTCAGAGCAATGTGAGGGCAGAGCCAGCCCAGCTGGGCCCAGGGCTGAGCCCAGCAGAGCCCTGGCAGAGCCCAGAGCAGCCTCAGCACCCGCAGAGCCCGGCTGCAAGGAGAGAAAGCAGAAAGTGCCCATCAGCTGAGGGCTCCTGTGCCGTTGTGCCAAGGCCTGTGGTGCCCAGGCCATGCTGGCTGTGCCCAGAGCTGTGCCCAGAGCTGCCCATCCCTGCTGCCAAAGGCACAGAGCAGGAGGGCAGCACATGTGCCCAGCCTGCAGCCAGCCACGGCACATCCAGCCCTCAGCAGCTGCCCAGAGCAGGATGCTCCTGTGCTTGCTGCCAGCTCCCAAAAGCTCTGATCCCACCCTGCCAAGCACACAGGGACCCACCTCACGCCACCCATGGCTGGAAGAAAAGCTGCTCCCAAACCATGTCCTCAGCCTTCTCCAAGGGCACGGCCCATGCACGCCACAGCTGCTCCCAAGCACTTCCCCATCCAGACTGGATCACCTGGAACATTTCCTCTGCTAAAACAAACAACACATTATTGAAAAGAGATTAGACACAAAAAGGGAAAACAAGAAAAACGGTAAAAACTCCCATCTCTGTCAGGGCCTTGAGGAAGGCCAAACCCCTGCATGCCAGGGAAAAACCCAGCCATGGCTGAGGGAAGCCCACACTTTCTCTCTTCCCCCCTGCACTGCCCCCCAAAATCACAGTGACCCCAAAGCAAACAAGGGCAGTGGAGCAGCCCAAGCCCTTCCTTGCCTGCACAGCAAAGCAGCTCTGCACAGGTTCTGGAGTCCCACCTCTGCTCTCACCATGGGGCTTTGTTTGTGTCAGGCTGGCTGCCCCAGCCCCAGCCCCAGCCCGGGGCACGGTGGGTGCTTGGGGCTTTTGGCAGGGCCAGGAGTCCACTCCCATTTTGTACCCACCCCAGCCCATGCCCCAGCCCTGCCAAAAGCAGCTGGGCAGCCACTGAAGAATGAGTTGCATCTGCCCCAGCAAAGGGGGAGCCTTTGGTTCCCAGCCAGGCTGGGCCATGCCCAAATCTGGCAGAATTTCCCCGGCTGGGGACTCATCTGCAAATTCCCTGTGGACTTTGGCTTTGAAGAAGGTGCCAGAATCAAAGTCCATCACCTTCAGCCTCCCGTGGCCAGGCTGAGGAAGAGCTTGTCATCCTTGATGTCATCCTCGCTGTCTCCAGCAGCAGCAGCAGCAGCATCCCCACCCGGTACAGCTTCTCCAGGGGCTCCTTCTCCTTCCCTGGGGGCAGACCAGACTCTCAGGGCTCTAACAGGGCCCCAGCTGTCAGGGAACCAGGACAAGCAAAACCAGATGGGATGAATACTCCAGGGACCTGGAGAGCCATTCCCAGTAACTGGGAAAATCCTAGGTGCTCCATCCACCCATAGATGTGGTCTCCAAATTTGCCCCAAAATTGGGTCCAGCTTTTAGAGGCCATAACGAGCAAGTCCAAATGACTTGATGACATATTTAGCCCAGAAAGCCCTGCAGCTGATGGCACACTTCACAATCAGCAGGGGACACAGCTAGGCCAAAGCCCAGACCTCTGCTGGGAGCCTTTCTCCTCAAATAGCCTTCAAACAAACCTCCATGCAAGTCAGTTGGGGAAGTTTCTTCAAAAGATACATTTCTGGCACATGACTACACAGAGTTAAGTGAAAGATTCTAAAGCAACTGCTCTGGAGTCAAAGAGGCAGCACTAAGGGTCCATGTCATCTCTTTGTAGCTAAATCCCACTCTGCAGGAGTTGAAGGAGTTTGGAACGAGCTAGAGAGCGGACCTCTGAGCTTTTCACATGATGCCATTGAATTTTCTTCACTTCTACACAGACAGGAAGGGTGAGTTTGGCTCACATCTCCACCGCATGGCTCACAGGGCCGCAAGACTTGTAGTTACAAGAGCTTTGAAGGATTTCTTGGCCAAGAAGACACGGCCAACAAGGATATTTGGGGTTTGGAGCCAACCCTTCAATATTTCGTCTTAGGGACTCATGCTACAGTGTAAGCTTCCTTAACCAATCATGTTATGACACACAAACCTACAGCACTGCATCCTAAGCTTCTTGTTTTCCATTTTAACTACTTTTATTTTTTCTAGATCTTGGACTCTAAAACTCTAAACTTTCCTCCACTTCAACATTCCTCCCTGTGTCTCTGCTATAAACTAGAAATCTGCATTCTCGCTTCTAGCACCTAAGTTTGGAAGCCCTTTCCAAGGTCTCCGATCAAATCCTGTGCTTAATTCTAAGCTTTGCTGACAAGACCAAAGGTCTGAGATTTCTCTGCATTTGGGTTTCCCGCAACACCAATGATGTTAGTTACACAGTGCCCGGGATCCCTCTTGCAAGTCAACTCTGGCAGGATCAAGGCAGCTGCCAGGGGGCTGCTTGTGGCCTCTGACAGCCCATTGCTGAGGGCTTGCCAGCGCCCCAGCCCCTCAGGGGCTGCCCCAGCCTGGCCAAGCTGCCCGGCAGCAGCGCCGCAGCCCCACAGCAGCTCCAGAGCAGCCCCATCCAGAGGCACCTGGGAGCCCTCAGCGAGGCAGCCAGCAGCACACGGGCAGGAGGACACGGATGGCACTTCCTGCCTGGCACAGGGCTTGAGGCCATCTCCAGGCTCTGCTCTCACAGGGATCCCCGCCACTCCGGCCCCTGCCCAGCCGCTCTGTGGGCAGCACAAAGGCTTCAGCAGAGCCACCAAAGGCCAAGGGGCTTCTGGCCATTTCCCCTTGCCCGCTGCACGCCTGGGCACCTGGTTGAGCACAAGCACCCTTTTCCCCCTGCAGGGCCTCAGCACCCCTCCGCCTGCTGTGCTGCTGAGCACAAGCTCCCTTTTCACCCTTTCCTGCCTCTTGCCCTGCAGACCCTGGGCAGCAAAGAAAAGCTCCTGGCAGTCTGTGTATCATAATACATTCTATAATTATTTACAGTAATCTACAATCAATAATAATATATATAATTATATACACCCTATAATTTATTTATTTTCAATATAGATTAAACAATGAAAAGAAGAACAGAAAAATATTAAAGAAAAGGAAAATTACCCCTGGCTCAGGTTGCCCCAGCCTCCAGGATCAGCTCTTCTCCTAAGTCTTCCGGCAGCGCAGCCAGCCGAGCCCCGACAGGCGAGGCCGAGTCCTCCATGCCCTGTGCAGCTGATCTTGCAGCCTCTGGATGGTGGAATATCGCCCACGCTGTATTTCCTTCAGGACATGCGGTGTTTCAAGTGCCAGCTGCGACACGGCACTGCTCCTGTCCTCCGTCAGGCGTTCCAGGGCTGCAAGAGAGAGGAATAGAGGAACGGTCAGAGCCGGATCTGCGGGGAGTCAAGAAGAGCCCCCTGCAAGGGCCATCCCAGCCGGCTCTTGCCATGGCCAGGAGGGAGCAGGGAGCAAGGGGATCAGCCCGAAGCTGCTGGCCACGAATGGCCCACGGGGCCCTGAAAGCTCCTTGTGCTCTGCCCACAGGAGCAGAGCCCTCCGCAGCCGGGGCAGGGCTTGCAGCTCCCCTCGGCAGCCCGCGCTGTCAGCCCGCTGCCCTCACTCACCAGTGCAGATCAGCTGCAGCTCTTGCTGCTGCCCCCTCAGGCGCCGCCCTGCCATGCCTGTGAACACAGAGCCTGTCACAGCCCCAGCGGCACAGCTCCCTGCCAGCGGCACTGCCGGCACTGTGGCCACACGGGCTGCTGGCCCGGCAGGGCTCAGCCCGGCCCTTGCCGCACGCTGCCGCCCCAGGGCACGGCTGCCAGAGGGCGGCAGCAGCAATGCCCAGGCCAGGCGGGGCTCCACGGCGCCCCAGGGCCGGGGAGGGGAGGGGCAGCCTGGGCTCGGGACTCACCCATGAACCTGACGGCCGCCTCTCGCAGGGGCTACTGTGGGCTCTCCACGTAGCGCAGGGCCCGGCGCAGGTGCTCGGCCGCTCGGCTCCTGTCCTCTGCCAGCTGCAGAGAGTGGCAGGAAGGAAGGGTTGGAGCGGGCTCAGCCCCTGGGCCGGGTGCTGCCTGCGCCCAGCCCCTGCCTCCCCTGCCCGCACAGCCCTGAGGCGCGGTCAGCAGCCGCTGGCCAAGGGCTGCCGAGGGCAGGGGGCAGAGGGCCGGCTGCTGCCGGGGAACCACGGTGCCGCCCTGCAGCCCCGGCGGGCCGGGGCTCCATGGGCACCCGGCTCGGGCCCACGGGAGCCTGGAGAAGAGCCCGCGGCGCCTCTGGATGCAGCAGCGGGCAGGGGCACAGCTGCCAGCCCCGCACACTGAGCACCACCCTCAGGGGCCTTCTCCAGGCTGAGCCTGGGGCAGGCAGGCCCTCCTTACCAGGAGCTCAGTGAACTTCGAGAGTTTCTGTTTCTTCACAGTTTTTTCAAGATCTTTCCTTTTCAGGAACTTGACTGTACAAAGCAGCATTTCCCGAGAAGTCTGGAGAGCAGCAGAGATGCGGACATGGCCCCACAGCCCAGGGCACAGGAGCCGCAGCCTGGAGGAGGCTGCAGTCCAGCAGGTGCAGGGCAGGAAGCAGCCGAGCCCCCTGCCAGGGGGACAGCAGCAGCCCACGAGTCCTCACCTGTGCCACACGCAGATTCTCACCATGGCAGTGGAAGAGAAGTGGGAGCAGGCTCTGCCACACTTGTGTCATCAGGGGCTTTTTTCCTTCTTCTTCTACAGCAGAAATTAAGGTGTGAAAGACAATCATGGAGAGCTGCTGCACCTGGCTATCACCCTGTAGAACAGGAAGGCAGCAAGAGCTCAGCATCAGCTGGTTCTGGCCCACATTGGCACAGGCCTGCATCTGCACAGGGCACCAAGTGTCCGGGCAGCAGCCAGTGGCCGTGGCTGGGGTCACAGAGCCTTACGTGGTCAAAGAGTGGCAGGAACACCTTAGCCAAATGCAGGGCAATGGGACTGGGTATGCGGGCACCATTATCCAGGAACAGATAGCCCAGTAGCATGGTGGTCATCCTGACCCGCAGGAGCTCCACGAGCCTTTCGGTCAGGCTCCACATTCTTTCGGCCTGTGTGGAACACGACTTTGTGAAAGGCCACCCTGCTGCCGCAGGGCCCAGAGGACAAAGGCCTGTCCTGAAGCACTGGGGCAGCTGAAGCGGGAGGCAGGAGAGCTGGGAGCAGCTGCCCCAGCGCCCGAAGGCCAGGCAAGGCCAAGCGACTGCGTTACCCAGCCCCACGCTGCCTGCACGGCTTCAGCCACTGCCCCCTTCTCACCAGCAGGGAATGGTCCCTGAGCGGGAGGAGGGCCCTGAGCAGCTGGCTGCCAATGTCTGCGCGGTCCCTCTGCAGGTGCCACAACAAGACAAGATCCATGATGCTGTCCCTGCATTCCCTCAAGTCCAGGCACTCGAGGACCTGCAAGGCACAGGTCAGTGACGGGGGAGCCGGCCGGCAGGAGCCCGAAGCCGCACAGGGCTGGGCCCAGGCAGCAGCACAGGGCACGGGCACCGTCCCAGGCGGCTGCGGTGACAAGAGGGCAGAGAGCTGGGAGGCAGCTCAGCCAGGCAGCGCTGGCCATCAGGCTCACCTCCCCAAGGAATGCCAGGGCAGGGAAATCCCAGTATGGCATCTCTTTGCTGAGCATCTCAAGGAGGCAGCATAAGATCCTTTTACACAAGGGCCTGGATGCATGGCACATCTCCCTGGAAGGTGGAAAGTGTCACTAAGACCTTGAGCCGGGGGGGGGAGAAGCCTCTCCCAGCACTGACTCACATGGTTCTTGTCCTTCCCCACCACCCACTGCCAGGGGACCTGGGCCCTTTGAGATGTGGCCGCTCCTGGGCACCCCTTTTCCCAGCCTTTTCCAGTCTGCTTGGCTGTCGCTCGTCCCTTTGGCCCACAGCCACGGGGACTGTGTGGGACAGCCCAGGCACAGGGCACAAATGCCAGGAGCAATGGGGAGAAGGGGGTGTCTCACCTGGCTAGCAGAGCCACGGCAGAGTGATGGGTATCAACGCAGAGCAGCGTGTCCCAGCCACGCTTGCCTTCCATTGACACCACCACCTGCTCACACTGGAGAAGGCAGAGCAGGGACTTCAGGGTCTGCACTGCAAACCTGTGTGCACAGCAAAGCCCAGGTCACACTGGCAGCACTGGCTCCTTGGCAGGCCACGTGGCAGGGACAGGAGGAGTGGGATGGAGCACCTGTTGGGGCTGATGGCAAGGCCGTGCTCTTCCTGGCATCCCTTCCAGAAAGTATCAACCTCCTCTGGCATCTCTTCTGTGCTGAAGAACACTTGGAAGAGCAGATGCACAAACAGGTGGGGGAAATGCGGTGCCACTATACGTGGGACAGGGGCCTCCTGAAGGATCTTCCACATCACCATGGTTGCCTGCAAGGGACAAAGCCCCCCGAGACAGCACTCAGTGCCGAGGGATCAGTGTGGCAGGGCCCAAGCTTAGCAGGGAGAGGCCCCGAGAGACCTTGGCAGGAGGAGCATGGGGCCTGGTGGGCCTGAAGCTGCCCCTGGGGCAGGTTTCAGGCCAGCGCCTGAGGCAGGGAGATGCAGTGGGGGAAAGAGGAAGGAGAGCTGCTGGAGAGGGAGCCTTAGGGCCAGCAAAGGCCAGTGTCAGAAACTCACAGCCAGGCCAAAGACACCCGTTTTGTCCCTATCAGAGGTGCACATGCTGTGCTCTGGCCAGCTCCCCAGCACATCCAGGAGTATCAGCTGCACTGGCTCTGCAGTCCTGAGCGAGCACATGATGGTCTTCCACATGGTCAAAGCAGCTCTGTAGGGTTAGAGCTCTGTCTCAGGGGGGGTCTCAGACACGGCACCATGGCCTGGGCATCCCTAGGGGACCGGCTGACCACGGGCTCTGCCTCTGCCCACTGGCCCTGGCCAGCAGCAGCCAGGCAGCCCAGGCCTGTGGAGACAGGGCCCTTAGGGGCAGCAAGGCAGCATGGCAGCAGGCTCGGGGGCTGACGTACCAGGGCTGGGAAAGGCAGCAGCCAGAGGGCCCTGGAAGTCTCTGTTGCTCAGACACCTGGGACAGGTGGTACAGGCTGATGGGCTGGGAAGGCCTGAGCCTTCTGGGCAGGTGGGCCCCATACCTGTCACAGGACGGGGCCACACGCAGGAGCATCACGACTGCGTCACCCGGGTGTGCTGCGGTGAGATTCAGCAGGGCCTTGTCCAGCCTGTGCTCGGCAGAATCATTGGCCATGAGCCAGCGGTGAATGTACCTCACCATGGCGGGCACCTGGAGAAGGCATGGGGAGACTTGGAAAGCTGCCAGAGGGAACAATGTCCCCAGGGTCCCCAGAGAAGTCCTTCCCTTCCCAGCGCACTGCCACGGCCTCAAAGGCTCCCAGGGACCACCAGGCGTGGCTGGGGAAGGCACGGGACTCATGGGGGAATTGAAGCCTGGCCCCAGGCTGCTTACTTGTTCTGGCCTGGCAACACCCTTCTCCAGCAGCAAATCCAGCAGGGCGGCACTGGTCTCATGATTGAGGAGCTCTGAGTGTGCTCTGAGCCCAGTGCCCATGGTGCTGGTCTCTTCCTGCCAAATGCTCCTGATGAAGTCGCAAACAAGCTGTAGGAGAAGGGCAAGAAGCGAGGGATGTTGCATGGAATGCTGCACACACGGTGCTGGGCTGAGCAGGGACAGCAGGCCCAGCCCAGGTGGGGGTGGCTGCAGGTACCTGCACTGTTCTTCGGAAGTGGCCACGGCTGGACTCCTGCTCTTGTGTGCGCTCCAGGGCTGCATCTGGCAAAGAGCGAGCGCAGCCAGAGCTGAGGGGCTGCGGGAGAGGCCGGAGAACACAGCCCAGCCCTGTGCTCCCCAGGCAGGGAGAGCCCCGGGATGCCCCAGGGGATGGAGCACGGCCCCTGCGGGATGTCTGCCCGGCCCCTCTTCCATCCTGTCCGTGGGCATTTCCCCAGGGGATGGGATGGGATGGGATGGGATGGAGCCAAGTTGGCTGCAGGCTCCAGTCATGCAGCCCAGCTCTGCCACTCACCCTCCTGAGGTGGATGGAATGGCACCGCCTCTTCATTCTCCTGTGCTGGAGCAGCTCCAGGGCCTTCTTCCTCCCCCTCCTCCTCCTCCACAGTGGCCAGCTTGGGCACTGTCGAGGCTCTCTGGCGCCCCAGCACCGAACGCAGCCGGTGCCGCTCCCGCAGGGCCTCCTGCGCCGTCCCTGCGGGCGGGACGCGGCTGTCAGCGCTCGGCCCGGGGCCAGCAACGGCCCCCGAGCGCCCCTCACCCGCCCCGGGCCGGCCATGCCCAGGCGTTCGCTCCCGGGAACGCGGCACAGGAGGCTCGGGGCTGGCGGCCGCGCTGCCGAGCGGGGGAGCTCGGGCCGGGGAAGCCGCAGCGGAGGCGGCGGAAGCGGCCGCGCCGCGTGTGTCCTCCGCGGGCCCCGGGAGGAGCCGGGGCCGGGGCCGGGGTCGGGGCCGGGGCCGGGGTCGGGGTCGGGACTGGACCCGGGGTCGGGTCCGGGTCCGGAGCCGGGCTCGGGCCAGGCGGAGCCGAAGGGCGGCGATGCCGCCCCCGCACCAGGCACTGATGCCCGCCCAGCAGCGCCACCGCCAGTACGGCCAGAGCCAGGCAGAGGCGAGACCGCGGCGGGACGGCCGGGGCCGGGCAAGGGGCAGCCCCGCCCGGGGCCGGGGGCGGGCCGGGGGCATGGCCCGGCCCTGCAGGGGAGAGGGAGGCGGGGAGAGGAGAGGGACGCCGGGCAAGGGATCCCGAGAGAAGGGTGCCCGATAGCGGAAAGGGAGAGAAAGAGAAAGAAAAAGAGAAATAGAAAGAGTGTTGAAAACTATCTGTTTGCTGCTGCTGCTGCCGCCGCTGCTGCCGCTGCAACTGAAGCACCGGGGCCGTTCGTCCCCGTGTACGTTCCCCACGGTCCCCACGTTCGAGCCCCGCGCGGCCCGGGGACAGCCCCTCCGTCTGTCCAAACACGGGAACTTTGCAGCGCTGAGCCCGGATGCAGAGCCCTGACTCCTGCACACTGGCACAGCGATCCCCTCGCCTGCTGCTGTGCATTGTCCTTGCTGAGGGTCAAACACTGTCGGGGCACCTTCCCTTGGGGTAGGATTCCTACCTGAGCCCAGCACTGCACTTACACCTCCAGTGTTGCTTTCCAGTAAAAACAGGGGAAGGAAAACTGTGTGTGGCTCATGGGATTTTAGAGTGTCTAAAAATCACTAAGTCACCTATCTTAGAGATGAGGTGCATCTGGAATTACTGGGATGCAACATGAAAAAGGGGAGCATAGAAATAGATAGGGGAAAACATCTTGGATTGTTTCTTTCATTTTCATTTCACTTCTGGAAAGCTGTTTCAGTTTTCCAGGAATGTTCTCCTGTCTGCTCTTCCCAAGAATCTCTCATGGAGAGCAAGGTCAAGCTTCTGTTGCAAGATATTCCACCAGGAAATTACGCCACTGGTGAAGTTTTCATTGTGACTGTTTGTGCTGGTTTAGGGCAAATTTTGGGAGGAAATCTCCAAAAGGGGTCTGTCTAGAAAGCAAGTTCAAGCGTCCCCTCCCCCTACTAGTTCAGGAAAAGACTTCCCTTGAGAAAAGTGAAAAAACCCCAGTTTATTTAACAAGTAAAGTATTCACAAGCATGACAAATGAATAATATTAAATCAAACCTCTGACAGAGCTGAAGAGATGGCACATTCAGAAAGTCGTTTTTGTGGGTTGTAGTTGGCTCACTCGGTGTCTTCTAAGTCCCTCTGGTTCTGGAATGCAGCGTCGCAGAGCTCGGGGGGCCACAGGTGTGAGCTGCCGGTGTTTGTCTGGGTTTTCAGTCCAGAGCAGGTTTAAACAGTTCCAAGAAAAAGGAAAGTCACAGCCCGAGGAACTTCTCTGCCCCAGCTAGCTAAAAAACAATTGCTAGACCTGGGCTGTGAAGGCATCAGGAATTTTCCAAATCTGGGCACTGGCGGTCCCAGCAAACACCAGAGCTGGAGGGTGCTGGAGCCAGAACCTGCAAATTTCCAAACTTTGGCTTTCTGTGCCAGCAAATCACTGGACTTGGGCTGTGCAAGCACCAGGAAGTTTTCAGATCTGGGCGCTGGCACTGCCAGCAAACACCAGATCTGGGTGGTGTCATTGCCAGTGACAGAAATCTGCCAGATTTGGGCTCTGCTGGCACCGGGAAATTTCCAAATCTGGGTTCTGGTGCAGCAAACACAAGATGTGGGCAGTGCCAGACCCAGTAGCAGGAAGCTGCCACGGGCTTTGGATTTCTGTTCCAGCAAATTGCTGCACTTGGGCTCTGCCAGAACAGGGAAATGTCCAGATCTGGGCACTGGCAGTGCCAGCAAACAGCCCATTTCAGGCTCCAGGCTCCAGGAAGGACTGGATTTGGATGCCTTCCTCTTTTCTTTTCTTCTTTCCTTCCTTCTTTCTTGGGATCCTGCTGCCAGCAAACTCCAGATTGGGCAGTGCGGGCAAGGGGAAATTGCCAGGTTTTAGCTTTCTTTTCCAGTAAATTGCTGGACATGGGTGGTGCCAGAAGAGGGAAATTGCTGGATGTGGACACTGGCAGTGCCAGTGCACACCAGATCTGGGTGGGGAATGTGCTAGCACCAGGAAATTACCAAATGTAAACTTTCAGTGCCAGCATATTGCTGGAATTATGCTGTGCAGGAACCTGAGCAATTCTGGATCTGGGCACTTGTGGTGTCAGCAAACACAAGACTGGGTTGCTCTAGGTACCAGGTCTTTGCTTGGTTTTGACTTTCTTTTCCAGCAAATTTCTGCACTTGGGCTGTGCCAGAGACGAGAAATGTCAAGATCTGGGAACTGGCAGTGCCAGCAAACACCACATTTCAGGAAGGATTGGATCTGGACCCGTTCCCTCCCTGCCTCCTTCCCTCAGCAAGGTGCCAGAGGGGCTGGAGAGCAGCCAGGCAGAAAGGGACCTGCAGGGACTGATGGACAGCAGGCTGGACATGAGGCAGCAGTGTGCCCAGGTGGCCAAGGAGGCCAATGGCTCCTGGCCTGGCTAAGGAATGGTGTGGCCAGCAGGAGCAGGGCAGGGATTCTTCCCCTGTGCTCAACACTGCTTGGGCAGCACCTCGAGTGCTGTGTCCAGTTCTGGGGCCTCCAATTTAGGAATGACATGGAGGGGCTGGAGCATGTTCAGAGAAGGGCAACAAGGCTGGGGGGGTGGAATCTGGAACACAAGAGCTTTGAGGAGCAGCTGAGAGAGCTGAGGTTGTTTATCCTGGAGAAGAGGAGGCCCAGGGGAGACAAGACACTGTCACGGCACAGGGTGGACTTGATGATCTCCATGGCCTGTTCCACCCTTGCTGATTCTGGGATTCTCTGAAGCCACCCTTGGAGCAGTTGCAGGATGAGCCCTGGGCCTCCTCTTCAGGAGCTCCAGCAGCCCAGGCCCCTCAGCTTCTCCTGCCAGCCCCAAAGCCCATCCTGTCAGTCCTGCAGAGCCTCTGCAGCTCCTCCTCATTGCCCAGAACAGGGAGCCCCAGAGCCAGACACAGCAGCCCAGATGTGCCCCCCTGGCCTGGGGTGCCTCTGGCAAGGGAGCAGCTCCAGGCACTGCGGGAGCCTGCAGACAATTGATCTGAAGGCCAAACCTCCTTAGCTCCTTCTGAAAGAGCAGGAACAGTTCTTCATTGCAATGTGGTGGAATGCCGGGCACCACAGCTCCAGGTGAGGACTGGACACAAGTTTGCTCCCACTGAGTGCTGTGATGGGTTCTGCAGGAGCTCTGGGCTCCTGTGCTTGCCAGGCACAATGAGGAGAGAAAGAGCCAAGTGCACTGATGTGGGATATGGGTTTGTAGAAAGTTTTTAGGGCCTAATAGAAGGCCCAGAAAGTATGAATCTGTATATAAATCTTGAGACAAGAAATGCTAACTTAAAAATTTCCAGGAATAGGACAGATATTGTTGAGAGAGAAATGGAGCTGGAAAAGTTTCAAAAGATGGCCTTGCAAATAAGATTTTGGAAAAACAGAGCTATGAAAGATGCATTGTAGTGGGAACCACAATGAGTAGTTTTAAATAATTGGCTTTAAGGCATCTACAACATGGCATGGCAAAGGTCTGATAGACAAAGAAACGCTTATAATGTATTATAATTAGGAAGTAGTTGGCTTCTGATTGTGATGGCGTGAATTATAACATCTGTATTGTCTCATCCTTCTCATGAGACTGAAAATGGAATACAAGTTTTTAAAACACCTCTCAGTGTCCCCATCTCTAGGTCAAGAAAAGAGTATTATCCAACACACTGACACACCTTTGCCTCGAGCATAGCCCAGCCTGGACCAAACACACTGAAAGGTTTCCCCTGTGGTCCATGTCTCGAAACATCAGGTCTGCTGTTTGACAGCTCAGGTTGGTTTGGTGTCAAGGAGTTCCCTCAGAAATACTGGGTTTGTCTTCCTCTGTGCCTTCCCCTCAGCAGCCTTGGGGATGCTCCTGTCTGAAGCCATCTGTCTCACACAGTTTGAGACAACTTCAAACAGGATATTGTGCAATAGGTTGTCTCCTCTAAAGTGTTCCAACAACACCTTTCCAGCAATAGGAAATTATTACTGATAGATGACAGTGGAAAACCCCCAACAGTTTATTACCAAACAGAATCTCCCCATGACACGTGTTCCAAGAAGGCGCCGGGGTCTCTCTCGGAAGAACAGGAGCTGTCACGGAGCAGTTCCAGCAGCTGATGGAAGCTCGGGGGCTCGTCCGGCGTCGGCTTTCTCCCATGGCAGAGCTCCATGGAGCGGACAGGGCAGTGAAGCAGCTGGGCTGGAGCCCCTCGCTGCCTTTTCTCCCCGGCGTGGCTCAGCTCACAGACTCTTGGGCTGGGAGCGGGGCCGCTCCGCTCCTGCCGGCACTGTGTCCCTGGGCTTGGACAAACAGTTTCCTGCCAGGAGAGCCCTGCACACTGCTCCACAGATCTTTCATAAAGGCCCAAACCAACGCCAAACACTCTGTCTGAAGCAGCTTTTCACAAAGGGCTGCAGCAATCCAGGACAGCTGCAAGTGAGTGTCGGAAGGCTCTTGTCTTGTTCCTGACAGCAGAATTCTTGATGATCTTGTGCAATTTTATTCAGATGTAACATGAGAGCTGAGGTTTTTTTATTAAAATATTTCATGATGAGTAACAAGACTTGGGAGCATGAGGTGCAGGACTGACATGCGAAAGCATGAGCATATCCTCCAAAGTGGCCAGTTTAATTTTCCATTTTATTACTCTTCTATTTACTACACACTAATAAGGAAAATCAAGCTTTGCTTGAAGGCAAAATAGGCATGGGATACACTACAGTCCCTCGCAGGCTCACCAGGGCTGGCAGTGACCAAGCAGCCAGTCTGCTTCATTGTGAACCACTACAGAGCTACATCCCAATCTGGTTTAAGTAGCGTGGTATTATTTAGAGCTCCTTTTCTGCATGAGATACAAAAAGGAGATCCCAAATGATCTTCATGCAAGCATACAGAAAAGAACTGCTCCTGCTATCCCAACGAAGCGTTTCCTTCGGCAATTACACCCTTCCCATTCATCTTTTGATGCAGACACCTCAGGTTTTCCCCCACACCCCTGCAAGGCTGGCAGTTGCTGTTTCCCATTTCCTGTTCTTCCCTGGAGATGGTGCAGTGGCTGCTTTGAAACAAAAAGCCCTGGGATCTGGACAGCTTGAAGGAGCATGAAATGCTAATTATGTGCTCATATTGGTAACACCCAGGTCTGCACTGCCCAGTCCTCTGAAGCAGCAGCAGCAGCAGGACCATGCATCATTCCCGTTGGTGGATGTTCATGTTTCTGGTGTGCAAGAGCAATGACTTTGAGGAGGGACCAAAATGCCCCTCTTCAAACAGTGGGTGTGCAAGGAGATGTGAAGTTTCACGGCCTTTTCTAGGATATTTTAGAAAGATCTAAGTGAATATTGTGGCATGGAGCAGGTCCTTAAATTTGTCTCCAGAGGAATCCCCAAAGGGCACATTGACTCTGCTGCTGATGGCAACCCCATAAGTTCATAAACCAGTTTTCCCTGCAACGTTCCACCCTGCCTGGGCTTTACTAGGCCGGGACTAGACCCAGAGCTAAGCAAACACATGCAGCCAGGTGACATTGTGTAACATCAGAAGTTGGCAACCATGAGGACTTGGCTGTCAAAAGGTGACAGTTTGCACCGGACCCAGAAGTGTTTTACCCTAAGGCAAAGCAAATTGAAATGTGAAGTTTAAAAGTTTCAAATGACTATGAAAGGAAACTGCAGAATAATTTCTGGAAGGGCAGCATTGCCAATGATCATGCAGCCCACCAAGAGCTGGAGCTGAATCCAGAATTGCTTCTTCCAGCTGTGCAGGAATTCATTCCACTGGCAAGCAGTGGTCCATGGGAACAAATGATCCCCTAGCTCTGGGCTGAATGGCAGCCAGGCTGAAGTGCAGATTGGAGGAACCCTTGTCACTTGTTATTGGCCTTCCATTGCACTCATCCTTCTGCAAACGAGGTGCAAACAACACAGCTGCACTGCTGTCCCCGGTAAATATACATACAGGTGGCTTTTCCAAAGCAGTGCATCTTTTCCCAGTGTAATACATGACCTCTTCTTACCTATGGAATTGTGATTGAAGACACCTGTGAGCCAGATCTGTTGGAGATTACAAAGGAGCAAAGCTTTGGGATTTGGGCACACTTCTCTTGGTTTCTTTGCTCAGGCCTTTGGTGAGCACAGAACACACCTAGGTAGAAAACCTTTGACTAGACAGGATCTTTTGGATCCATTGTCCCCCACACAGGTCAATGTGTGGCCCTGTTACAATGACAAGTTGAAAACAGCAGCACAAATGACACAAAGAAAACATGGCCAAAGAGGAAGAGGAGAGGCCCAATGAGGAAAGGATGTGGTGAGACACTGGCACACTGAGTGAGCTGCACTCCCATAATCTCTAGGCTAGCAGGTCCTGGTCTCACATTCTCCTCTTGGTTTATTTAAATTTTATTTATTTATTTACTTTTTTTCATCATCAAAATAAAATATATACATGTAAAAATACGTCATCAAAACTTAAAGACAGAATCAAACCACATTAATTCAAAACTGCATCTAAAGATCAGAACATATGTACAGCTGTAACTATGAAGCCTAACGCATCAATCCTATTCTTCAAGCATTCTCCATACAGGCGGCAGCTTCTTCCTGAGCTTGGAGGAAAGAGAGCTCTTCTGGACGGGAGGCGAGGACTTTGTGGGTGAGGGAACATCTGAAGTGTCCAGAGAAAACTTCTCGGTAAGACTGTAACCAGTCAGATCTACAAAACGGAGACACAAAGTTTAACAGAGGCCACAATGCAAACCTAAAGCAGCTGAAGCTCCATATTTCATGGGACACATTTCCTGGAAATGTCTATACAGCTGCACTGGGAAACATGCTTCTGCTGGCAGACACTGAGGCAGGCCATGGCAAAACCCTGAGCCACTTGCCCAGAGCTGGCACAGGCACAGCCTGGCCCCTGGGCTGCCCTGGGACAGCAGGGAGCCCAGAGCCCTGTGCTCCCCAGGAATGGCTCAGCTGCACATGCACCCTCCTGCTCCTCTGCCTGCCCCACAGCTCAGCAGCCCTACAGCTCCAGGGGCACTGGCAGCAGCACAGCTCATTGCAGGGGCACGTGCAGGCACAGCTGTTCCCTGGCAATGTGCACAGCCTCTCTGGGCTGCCACAAGACCCTTCCTCCCAGCAGGGATTGGCCCAGCTCCCCCTTCACCTCTGTGTGAGGCTGAGCCATGATTGCCTTCACCTTGTCCTCAATCTGGAGTTGCTTCAGGCCCCCCATGCCATGACTAGGAAGGACAATGGAGAGAGCAGGGGCAGATGCACACCCTTCCTTAGGATTTCATCATTTTTGGCACAGCTCAAAAGGCAAATCCAGAGGTGTCTAACTCAGCACTTCCTCAGCTTTCTGGAGAACATCTCGCCTTCACCAGCCCAGCATTCTGGAGAGGTTTTCCCGCACATATGGAGGCTTGCTGGCAGCACATTTCTTCAGCTGGGTGCCCATCACCTTGCAGAGGGCAGAGGCGAGCTTGGTGGCCACGGTGCGGACGTTGGCGCTCTGCTCAGGCAGTGCCTTGTTCTCCAGGCAGGACCAGAGCACGGGCAGGGCGTCGCGCTGGACGACTTCAGGGCTCCTGGCATGAACCCCCTGCACAAGCACTGCCGGGACAGAGACACAGCTCCTTACCCACCAGCCTCACTGCAAACAAGGATCCACCTCTGCTTCTGCTTCTTGCCAGCCTCTCTGGCCAAGGGCAGCAAAATAGCACCAGAACCCCTTGATCCAGAAAGGGGCAAAGCAGCTGAGCATCCTGGAAACAGAACCACCCACCCCTCAGCACTAATTGCTCCAACCAGAGCCTTGTCCCTGTGGCAGACTTCCTACCTTTACTAAATTATTCCACAATCTCGGCATGAACAATGAATGAAATGTCCAATTGCCTTTGATTTACATTAAGAAGTTGTCTAAACCCACACTGAAGATTTGGAAATGCACCATGGAGAGGAAATTGAGAGATTTCTAATAAAGGATGATTCCATTCTTGTAACTGATGTCAAGTACCAAATGTCTAATCTGGCTGTTCCCTGTGCTCAGTGGCACACAGCAAGGGGCAGGGTTAGAGCACACCTCAAAACTCCAGCCCACCAGAGATGGCTGCTGCCTGACAGCTGGATGAGAAACATCAGTGACCAGCTGGTGTCTTTGGCAGAATGCTTTTGGGGCTTCCAAAAAAGAGCTGTTTCAAACCTCAGGGTGTCTTAGATAATTACCCAGACCCCATTGCCTTGGCATTTGAGCATCTCCACATTTTAATGCCATTTCCCCTCTCAATGTTAATGGCATTTTTTCTTATAATATCCACTCAAATAGGGGCATAGAGAAAGAAAAAGGCTTCACAGGGGACTGAAATGTAATCAAAACATGAGTGTTTTCTCATATTGTCTCTGAAATCTCTCTGCCCATTTTCTGAACTGAACTATATCAAACATAGAAAAATATTTATTACCAACAGGCTTCTTGCATGGCAGATTTGGCTGAGAGAACAAAATCTGAAATGCTCTGGAGACCATTCTTATTTTCTGATGAGACAAAAGGTTTTCTAGTAGGCATTTAATATTCTGTGGTGGAAGAGACTTCACTTTCTCTATGCTGTTAATCCATCAGCAGTCATCAACATTGAAAGAGTTCCTGCAAGTACCCAAAACCAATTCTGCTAAGCAGGAAAGGATTATGGTGCCCATTTTAAAATGGAAATTCATTTGAGTTTAAATGCAATTAAAGACATTGGTGACTACTGAATGTAAGGAACAGCTGTGTGTTCCTACTAAATCTCAGAAAGAACATCTGCTTTTTCTAAAGTAGTCCTAATTTATGGTTAATTCCATTATTTGAAAAAGAGATCAAAAGAACTGCTAAACTAAATGCCCTATTGCTGGAGATCTCCTTTATTCAAATGCTCTTTAAAAGGCCTTTGACATTCCCAATTGCTGAACATGCCCTTTTGAGATTCCTAATGAAGACACAAAGTGTATTAAACGTTGCATTCAAAGATGTTGGCATAATTAGCAGTGGATTTAGCCCCAGTTGAAGCAAGGCTATCAATCATCTTCTCTGCTATATATTGAGATTATCCTTTTTCCATTCCTTGGCTATTGCTGACAGAGCAAGCTCCTCTGAGGAATCAATTATCAGCTTCATTTGTAGCATTTTGGACAGCGCTGACCCAGGCAGACACTGTTTGCACACCCTGAAAGGCTCAGTCCAAGGCCACTCTGACAGCACAGGCAGGGAGCCTCAGCACTCTGCTTCTGTCCCTGTGCCCCAGAGGTGCCTTGCACTAAACCCGTGCCTCTGATACCTCTGTTGAGTTCTGGCCTAAGCTGTGACCCCCAGGCTCTGCACGGTTCAGCCTCAAAACTTTCCAAGAGAAAAACAAGAATTCGGTGAGGACAAAACAAACTGATGCCCTGAAAGAGCATTGGCCACCATTTCCCCTCAACGATCACAGATGTTCCTGAGCTTCCCAGAGAGGAGCCAGCTGGGGCATTTTTAGCCCTCCCTTTGCTGGAGGTGGTTCTGAGATGCCCCAGTGAGAGCTCAGCCCCAGGCCGAGCGCTGCCCCCATCTCAGGTGCTGCCCAGATCTGCAGCAGCCAGGGAAAACCTGCCAAACCCACCTGCCTTGGCTATGGGGCAGCAGGGACACGCTCAGCACCTCCTGGTTTGGAGGAGCCGCTCTGCTGTCTGCTCACAGGCATTCCCTGTAAATGCTCCCTGGGAAGAGCTCTTGGCTCAGAAGGTGAGGCCGTACCTGTGATACGCTCGGTGACATCCAGCAGGGCGTGGCCACTCAGGTGATTCCATTGGTAGCTGAACTCTTTCAGCAGTGACACTTACAAGGGAAACACACATTTCTGCTCACTTTTCTCAGGTCATAGGAGAAAGGGCAGGGCCAACCTCATTTTATAAAATAAAGTACATTTCTGCAGATGTATGAATCCTTTCCTTCTTTCCTTCCAGCCTACTTGGCAGGGTTTTAAATTCCAAAAGAAAAGCTCTCCCTTCACATTTGTAAATCCAAACTTGTCTGCTGTACCAGGAGCTGTGTTAAAACATTTCACATCAGGGACCTCAGGAGTTCAGTCACATGGAAGCAGTGAAAAGGTTTGGCAACCCAGAGCAAAAAGGAAGAGCCCTATACTTGGGTCACAAAAAGGCACAGAGTCAGGCAGTTCCTGAGTTCACAGAGCAGCTGGGGAGGAAAAAGGGGAAACTCCCCTTGAAGACCTGCCTCTTCAACACCTCTTTTTTTCAGGCATATTCCCCCAGTACGGAATTTTCAGAGCTGACATAAATGTGTGTGGCAAAGGAATTTACAGCAGCCCTTGCCTATGTAGATAATTGCTGTGGCCATCTTGCCCCATGCAAAACAACATGTGGAACAAGGCATCACTGACAGCTGGGTTTATACCTGTTTGTTCTAAACAAATGAACTTGGTGAATCATCAGTTCCCCTTTGAACAGAGAAGACAAAGAAGAAAAGTGGAAAATAGGCAGCTAATGCCTCTAATGTAGAGCCTTCCAGGTGGCTGCTCTGCAGAAGCTCTGATGGGTCAGTGTCCCTTCATGCCAACAGCAAAGCTGCTCATTTGGGAGTCAGACGGGGCCCAAGCAAACTCCAAACCCCCTTTGCCTCTGAACTGTAGCAGAGCTGTAGCCCAGGGCTTGCTCTTCAGACAAGCAGCACAGAGCCAAGGGCTCCTGGGACTGTTGGGAAATGCTGATCCCATTCCAGCCTGTTGGGGATGGTGCATAAGGACTGCACCTGCACAGCCTCTGGTGGGTGTCAGCTGGAGTGTTCCACAGACAAGAGCAGCTGTCAAGGCACTCAGCGCTCTCTTGTGCAGGAGAGACAGAGACGAAGCTGAGGAGAGTCCCTGCCAGGGCTCAGCCTGACCCAAATGAGCAATGGATTCTTCCAGTGCTTTCACAGCTGCCCCACAAACCCTAGGATCCTTTGAGTTCAGGTTCTTTGTTATTCCCTCCACCAAGCCAATGATCACCGGGTTCAAGGCAACTTTCAGGGCTCCTGTGATCTCAGCCAGCACATCCAGCGCCCTCTGCTTCACTTTCCGGTGGCTGTCAGATATTCTCAGGACAAAATAATCAAAAATCTGTGAAGAGAACAAGCAATGTGAAAGCTGGATTCAAATGTCCTTGTTTGAAGACTGGGTGTAGCAGTCAACAATGTCAAAGATGAAAGTGATCCTTTCTGTCAGGTCAGCACTCGCTTGCACAATTTCACTGTTTTCCTGTGGGCCACTCACTGGAATGGTGGCACAGCCTCATGCTGGTTGAAAGATTTTCTTCTGTTTTTAGGAGTTTTGGCTGGGGACAGGATAGTTCCTATGCTATTTCTCTCCATCTATAAATCATTAAATCAATTCCATTTATTAATGCTAAAGAGTACCTTTGCTTTGAATGGAAGCAGGTGTTTACAATGCCCGGTTTTCTATACAGTTTCCTCAAGTACTGAGGGCAGTTATGATTTTGCCAAAACTATGGCTGGAAGAGATCTAAGTTTTCTCTTGTTTTTCTCAGAGCCAGTGTCTGGAGAAGTGCAGGGCTCTGATCAACTCTTCCAGGATCCAGACCATTTCTCTAAGTAACAGGTAGACTTCTGAAATGTAATGTGCTGTACAGCTCTCATTAGAGCAGGGTCAGTCCCTTGACAGCCACATTATCAGGCACCTTTTCCTGGAAAAAGGGAAAAAGAAGCTACTGGGAGGAGAAGGCAGAGATGAGTCCTTAGCCGTTTTCCTCCTTTTCCAAAGAGAGAAAAAGACCCCCAAGAAGGGTGAGCACTGTCTTTACCAAGAGGAATAGGAACAAGGATGGAAACGAGTAGCCAGAGCTGTGACAAGATGGAGTATATAGAAGTATTCTTTTAAAAAAACAACTGGGTTTAAACCAACCCAGCCTGATACTTCTCTTCCCTATGCAAACCCGTTTTTGGTCTAGGGAACAATTGCCATGCTTTCAGGGGCTGGATTCCCTTCACTTCACCCAACTGGGAGTAGGAGAGAGCAGCAGTTACACCAGCAGAAAATTCTGCCATCCTCTGATGAACAGCATCAATAGGCACCTGCCAGACAAATGCAGCTGGACTGAAATAACTTGTCCTGAAGCCAGGACCTGAATTACATTTGTCTGGGTAAGAGGGACCAGCGTGTGACAAACAGCCAGGATGGAGTGCCAAGACACACTGAATTAACTTTGCTGCTACAGGCTCAGGAAAGGAGCTAAAGGAAAGGAGCAGTGAAGATACCCTACATACTTGGGCAATGTTAGTGGAGATGAGCTGGGGGCTGCTTTTGCACAGGTCTAGGAGGAGTTCCACTCCTTCCATCCTTGTCTGAAACCCCTTGGCTTCCAGGAGATGGTAAAGCTTCTGGAGCAGCTCCGTTTCTTCCACAGCTGGAGGTGATGTGACCTGGGCTTTTGCACTGGGTAGGAGGTGTCCATCAGAGGGAGATTTCACCCTGGAAAATAAAACCAAATGAGGACCTGGTGGTGATAATTATCGTGGCATGGCATCCCTATAGTGGAAATAATTAGCATTGACTCCATGATTCCAGAAGGCTGATCAATCACTATTATCCTATCCTATCCTATCCTATCCTATCCTATCCTATCCTATCCTGAAACTCATTGCCCTTACAGACAGTCTGATACAGACAGACCAGACTGGTCAATTGAATCCAAAACACCATCACCAGTGGCCAATGAAGAAATTACTCTTTGGTAAATAAATCTCCATAACACATTCCACGTGTTCACAACAGGTTCAGAAGTGAAGATAAGAATTGTTTCTAATTTTTTTCTCTGATCTTCTCACAGCCTTCCTCAGGACAATGCCTGGGAAAGTTGTGCCTGCTGCTCTCTATGGAGAGAGCTGCAGCCACAGACAATATCTTCACTTAAATGTGAGCAAAACATCTTGAGCAGCTTTCCTAATTATGTCATTTCAAGCTGGAAAGTCATGAGGCTCTGAAGAACAACGTGGAACTCATGACAATCATTACAGGAGACAATCTGCAAGTGACATTCTCACCACTGCTCACTCAGGAAAACCAAGGATGAGGTGCATCTGATCTATCTTCAGATGGCTGCCAGGGCACACAGGTCACATTGCTTTGTGGAGAAAGAGAGACACTACTGCCAAGTTTAAATGCCTCCTCATAAGGGACGTGTGTGTCTTAGAATAAGGAAACTCATCACTCTGGAGAAGTGTCTCTACAACCAGGCATGAGAATCTGGAAAAGTAGCTCAGATGCATCTGAAGAGATGAACAGGGCCATATTTGAAGGATTCAGAAAATCAGTAACAGAGATAAAAAGAAAATCCAGACATCCCAGAACTACACTCCCATTTCATTTACTTCCCTAGAGACCAGATGCACAGCTTAACAACCCCCCTGGGAACAATTCTCCTGGATCAACCTGTCTCTTCCATGAGCACGGGAAGATGCCAGCTGTGCTACTGAGGCATGTGGTCAGTTTCCTGCCACTGCTGAGCAGGACAGAGCTAAATAAATCCCCTCTGCTATCAGAGGGGAACAGGTACAACCAGCTCTGCAACAGCCATGAAGGGACAGCAAGGAGCAATTCCTGTCTTAAATGCTGATTGCAGCACAGGGGGAAATAAACCAAACATGCTGTCCACCAAGCAAATTACATGAAGGACAGGAATATCAAGACAAAAAGTCCACATTCAGACACCTGTTGACTGAAGTTGTTCAGGAATTGCCTTGCTACTTACTACTCAAACTTCATACTGTTTGAGAGTAAGAAAACCCTGATTCAGCCAGGCCAAACCACACGGATGAGAACTGCATCTTTGTGGAATAGCATCTTGCTTCCAGACTGAGATTTCTCATGAAAACACCCATCTAAAAAAGTTTCCACTCAGATGAAAAATAAGCCCTGTTTGAATTTACTTGTCCCAAATCAGGCAGCAGAAACTTGGCCCTCTCCCAGCCTCCACAACACTGCCCTTGCCACTGCACTGGATCGTCTGATCTGCAACCAATGGGTGTCTGTTTGTCTCTCCATTTTTGTGGAAACCCCTCCAGAGAAGTTGTGTTCAGCACAATGCACAAGTAGACATTTTTTATCCTAGAGCATTTGTAGGGAAAGGAAACAATCTGTGGCATTGGTCATCTCTGCCAGACAGTTTTTCCTGAGGAAGAGACAGGTAAAGCTTGCCATGTGCTTTGTCACATCTGACAAAAGTGCTCAGTACCTTTTGCTAGCAGACAATGTGGCCTGGGGCTCCTTTGAGCCATCGTTCCTCTCCTTCACCGGCTCCTTGACAGATGGGCCTTCAGCCTTCTGGTTTTCCATCCCCTACAAAGACATAGAGAAATCCCATCAGTCTTTACAATATAAACCAGGAAATTCCCTGTTGAAAACACAAGTTAGAACCAGGATCACTGCTACCAAGGCTTAGGGAAACATTTCCTAACTTACAGATGGAAACAGACCAGAGATTCAGTGATGCCAACTTTTTGTTTTCAATAGCCCAATACAGGTTATGGGTGCTGCCAGACTGAGCAGCAGTCTAAAATCCCAAATTCCTTAGTCATGAGCAGAAATGGGAATAATGCAAACTGGCAGGCAACGAGAGTTTGTGAAGGAAGCAGCAGAACAAACTGGACTCTTTGGGGGTTGGCCCATTGTGTTGGAAGTCCATTTGGTTCAACACTCACTCTCCCTGTGCCTGCACAAAGGCAGGCTCCCTTCTGTAATGTTGATAAAAAAAATAAAATCCTCCCCCAAACAAAGAAAGGATTTTCCACTGGATGCTGCTGAATTCACCAAACTTCTTCCAGCTCCACAGGGCTTGACAGCAGGGCAGTATTCCCAAAAGACAGACAGTAATTGTAGTAACTAGGATTGACTTGGACGTCTTTTGTAAATTTGAAAATTTTCTTGGCACTGCTACTTCCAGTGTCTTTTGCAAAGACTCTGTTATCTTCAGAAGCACAATTCTGACTTAATTGCTTTACAGGGGGCAGAGTAGGGAGAGCATGGTGGGGGCTTATGCTTAAATGTAAACCCATTTTCTCCTCTTTGCCTTTCCTCTTTGTGACCGATATTGAAAATATTCGAAACCTCACTTTTTCCCTAATAATATCAGTTCCTTTGTGGTCTGCAGATGAACAGGCTGAGGATTAACAGCTCATTCCCAGGAGCAAAATGATTCAGAAGAGGAATGAGCTGAAGACAGATTGGGTGTGTTTGCTCTCATATTAGCTGTGACAATACTTGCACAAAGGAGACATTTCTCCTGCCAGCACTTACTTTCTTCTTAATTCTTGTCAAAATATCTTCCAGGTCATGGGTGGGAAGAGATCGTTCCAAAAGCATTTTAAATTGTTGATGATTGAGCAACATCTTCACCATCTCCTGTCCATAATGCCTAAGGCAGGCAGGCAGGCAGGCAGGAAGGAGGGAAGGAAGGAAGGAAGGAAGGAAGGAAGGAAGGAAGGAAGGAAGGAAGGAAGGAAGGAAGGAAGGAAGGAAGGAAGGAAGGAAGGAAGGAAGGAAGTGAAAGAAAGGTGAACAAACACAGGAAGAGTGTTAACAGAAGAGGCTGATACCTTAAACTCATCAGGTGCAAGCCTTGCACGAGAAGGCATGACCTACTCAGCAAAGAGGGAGATTTATCTCACTGGACACTGCACAGTGCTGTCAGCTGAAAACAAGAGGCAAGAGGAGAATGTGGGGCAACAGAAAAACACCATTTCACTCTGAAACAGGGGGTGTGCTTCTGTGGCATCAAAGGATCCCAGGGAACAAGCAAAACACATCTGCTTTGTTGTCAAAGCCTATTACATGTCTTGCTGCCATTGCACAGTAATTTGCCTTTCTTTAACTGGCAGGGAAGCCAAGACAAAACACCTCATGCATCCTCTTGATTATTCTATACTATGTGTATGCAGAGGGGCAGCTAGTTGCTCTGGTGTTCTTGGCAGCTATTAACGGGAATTTCATCACAAAAAGAAGGGAATTTTGGCAGTTTGGGTTGATTTTGCCACTAGGAAACCAGAGTTTTTTTTCAAGAAGAAATGTGGAGCTCATGGAGCCAAAGATAACAGCATTCTAGAAATCTTCAGAACAAGTTTAGAAAGACTGAATATGTTGGCTAAAGAGCCCTGAACTATTTCTAGGAAAGTCTGAAGTTAATGAGAAATTGATGTTTGGGATCCTTCAGCGATAAACATTAGCCAACGCTTTGGCTTTGTGTTGTGCACCTAAGGCCAAACAGAAGTGTTAGACTGGCTGATCTGAGCTCTTTTGATCTCAGTAAAGAATCCTTCAAGCCACAGGAAAAAGTTGGCAATGTTCCTTTTTGCTGGCCAACCTCAGGTTTCCCAGTACAGACATTTGCCCAGGCAGCCCAGAGCAGTGGTCACAATGCCAAGGCTGACAGAGCTCAAGAAGAGTTTGGACAATGCTCTCAAGCACATGGAGTGACTCTTGGGGTGTCCTGCACATGGCCAGGAGATGGACTCGATGACCCTGATGGGTCCCTTCCAACTCAGCATATTCCATGATTCTATGACCCTTATTCACACTGTGAGGTAACTTCATATTCCCTTTAGTTTCCACTCTGTTGTGGTTTCACCTTCACAGCCAGACACAAAACGGCTTTCCTGTTTTGGGAGGTGAAATGAAGATCATTACCTTGTGTCCTTGTGACAGTCCTGAGCAAGCTTCCCTGCCACGTGTGGCAGCCTCTCAGCCCTGGCTGTGCCTGCGAGTTGGGTGACTCCAATTCTCTCCATCAGGGACAGGAGGAGTTGGGCCGCACACTCGCGCACCGGGGCGGGGCGGCTGCTGGGGAGGAGAGAGCAAACCCTGGGCACAGGGACAAGGAGCAGCAGCAGCGCCGGCCTTGGCCAGAGCTGCTCCCTGCCCTTGCTGGGGGAAGGAGCCTGGGCTCTCCCTGCACCTTCAGACACCTGCACAAGGTTCTGGCCTCAGGGAAACACAAAGGTAGCATTGCACACAAGGCCTGCCTGCACGGAAGAGGGAGGAATTCAGTCTCCCTGCACTGTCTGATACTCAGTTACTTTCACAGTATTTACTCTGAGAAAGATTAAAGAAATAGATGACATATGAATAATTTAGAAATTAAGGATAATTGATGCTGATCCATCAGAGGGCACCCAGTACACAGAGCTGCAGCAGGATTGAGGCTCTTTCCAGCCATTTATCCCCAAATCTGCAGAACTTTGGAAAACAACAAATGCAGGGAAAACACGTTGTGGGCCGTTAAGTTGCAGAATATCCAGCAATGCAGCCTGTTTCTTCTCTGGGGCTTGGCAATGGATCCATCTGAATGTTTCACCCTATTCCAAAGCTGAGGAAAGGGTGGCAGGCAGTTTAGCCAGGCTGTCCTGTTCTAGAGAGCCTCTCTTGGGAACTATCAGGCCCAGCACCAACATTTAAGGCAGCATTTGCTCCAACTGTCCCATGGCAGTCAGCCTGTGGAGGTGCCTGTAAAGTGATTCATCATGTCAAGGCTAACATGAAACATCAGTTTGAATAGAAAGTAGAGCTCTAAGGCCAGGACAGTCATACAAGGCTCCTTTAGCAGGAGCTGCACCTGCTGTGCAGGCTGTGCCACACCCAGCAGATTGTCCCCCATGTGCTCCACGCCCCAGCAAGGACCCTCCTCATTTCTCAAGTTAATGGCATCATGAGGAGACATGGTTTTCCCAGGGCCTCTGTGGTTAGAGCTGTGAAATACCAAACACTGCTCACAGCTGCAATTGCAATTGTCCCTCTGCCCACAAAAGCACAAGGCTCTATCCTTGGCCTTTGCAGGCACTTTCACTTCCCCATCAGTCACCACATCTAGGAAAATCTGACAGACTGGGAGAACTCCAGGAAGCAGCAGGAAGCTGAGTCAGAGGAGCTTTAGTTTGGACATCAGGAAAAAGGGTTTTTCACCCAGAGGGTGGCTGGGCACTGGAACAGGCTCCCCAGGGCAGAGGTCACAGCACCAAGCCTGACAGGGTTGAAGAAGCATTTGGACAACAATCTCAGGCACTTGGTGTGACCCTTGGGCTGCTCTGGGCAAGGCCAGGAGCTGGACTCGATGGTCCTGATGGGCCCATCACACTCCCCATATTCTACAATTCTGTGATTCTGAGAACTAATAGGCTGCAGGAGGGCAGAAATAGGTGACAAGAGGGAAGAAGTGAGGTTGGTCAGAGAATCAAGTCACTGAGTTCACAGAAGATGCAGGATACAGGACCCTTCCCTCCCACCATTCTCATTCTCTGTCTCATCCCTTCTCCCTCCCACGCACACGAAGGTGAAGAACATCACTAAAAGAAGAAGAACCTGCTTGACTCCCATGTCCATGAGAGCAGTCATTGCTCGTGCAGGAGTCGCATTCTCCACCATGATCCCCAGGCTCTGACTGGCTGCTTTCTGAACAAATTCTGGGGAGCTGGACACCATCTGGAGAAGGACCCGAGCAACCTCATCCACCTCAGAGTACATGTCCTTCTTCAAGGTCACAAAGAGCTCTCCCAGAGTGACAATGGCAGAGTAGGACACCTTGGAACAGACGTTGGTCACCTGGGGAAGCCATGAGGGGAAACATAGGAACCACCTTGGAAAGAAAACCAGTTGCCTTCAACAGAAGTCCCAGGAAAGGACAACACATCCCACTCTGTTGTGTCCAGAAAAACATACAAGTACAGGAAGAGCAGGAGAGCACAAGCACAGAAAGGCACTTACTCTGCCACCAATTTCTGGCTTCAGACCTGCTTACTGCAGGCCTAAAATAAAAATTTCATTAAGTGTTCTACTTAACCCTTCTAAAATGTCCACAGCTTTTATTTTAGGCCCTTTTACTAGAAAATTAAAACAAGAGCTGCTTTCAAATCATGAAGGCAAAAGTCATAAAGGTAAAAGAGTCAGGGGCTCCTGTTCCAAAAAGCAACACCAGCAGTTGAAGCACTCAGCCAGGAAACGGAAAACACAGGCTCTGGTCTACAGAATAATTTACAGTGTTGCATTACAGCTTGGGCAGAGACTGGGACTCTGGCAAATAACGTCATTAGTGTCTCAGTTTCTGCATTTGCACATTGCATTATAAAGGCTCCACACTCAAAGATGAGTGTCAGATACCCGACCTGCCAATAAATACAGCTGCATGTGCCCACAGATCCTACAGATAGCTGATAGACATTAGAAATCTCAGGTCTAAACCAGAAATGAAGGCAGACCCTGAGCTCACATGGAGATGAACAAGCACACACCTACTCTACACACTGTGTATGAAGTATGGGGGACAATTCAGAACAATGTTCTCACCTCGCTGGTAACTGTCAAGCAAACCTCACCAAGTCTGCAAAGCAGGACCTCTGAATGGGACCCAGCCAGGTGTTGGACGGTGAAGAGTCCCTTCTCCTTCAGCTCTCTGAAAGGCAGAAGATTGATTTTTCTCTCCACCAAGGCAGCACCCTCTGAAATGACCAGGCTGGCAGCTCAGTTGAACAATGGGAGGTGCTTTTCAAGGAGTGCTTAATGAAATCGTGGAACGCGTTGCCCCAGGATGCTGTGGCTGTCAAAAGCATTCACAAACCCAAGAGGCAAAGAGAGGGGTTTCAGAGTGGCCATTTGAGATGACAGCCTTTCTGAAATCTCTGGCACATGAGGCCCCTCTGTCACTGCTTCCTAGGAGCTGTGAGACCGGGCCATGCTGCTGTTTGTTGTCACTTCCCTGTACCTGTCTCTGAGACACAGTGCCACCGGGCTGTTATTGGGGCATTTTCCTTCTTTGCCAGCCCCAGCAGGCACTCAGCAGGGAGAGTCTGCACTGCCACTCTGGAGCTGAGTTTCCACTCTATGATCTCGGCCTCTCTGTCACCCCCTCCACTCCCCCTCACACATTCCCCAAAAATGCAGCAGGATGTCTGCTGGAACCACCTCAGCCTGCAGGAAGGCCAAGTGGGTCCTGGCCTCTCCTGACCCACAGCACAGCTTTCTTTCATCCCAGCATGGAAATATAAAAACTATATTATCACATCACCCAGAGGGCCAGGAGCTTTTTATTTTGGCTGCAAGTGTCCACAGGGCATTGGGGAAGAGGAGAAAAAGAGTGTTTTGCAGCAAGCAACCCGGCTACTCAGGCAGGATGGTAGGAAAAGTGTCTGGAAGCTGCTTTTTAGGACTTTGGTTGTTCTGCTGAAGCTTCTGACAGAGCTGATGGGCAGATCCCAGAGCTGTGGAGAGTTCCTGGGAAATTTGTCCTTGGATTTGTCTACGAATGCTCTCCCAGCTATGAACTGCCATCTGTGTCCTGTCCATATATTACTGCCTTGACTGTTGAGTGTCTGAGGTGCCTCTTGAGGCTGCTATGGACCTCCTTCACCAAGGAATGGATTGTGATACAACATCCCTTTCTGCTTCTATTTGGGCACTGACAGAGCCTGGACCACTCTGGCTCGAGCTTGGGCTCTGGCCAAGCAAGATTGCAAATGAGAGCAGCTCATGGTCCTCAGCTCTTCCCTGCTGCTGGGACAGACAGACATGGCCATGGGGACAGAATGGAGCTGCCCCATCTGCCAGGTCACTAAGAAGGATGTGAATTTTTCTCTGCCCTGTCACCACCAGTTCTGCCTGGGCTGCATCCTGCAGTAGGCAAAGAGAAATCCAGCGTGCCCACTCTGCAGAGGAATGATAGAAGCTGTCAGGTTTTCTGAGTAGGATGAACAGGACTACATACAATGTGCCATCGGCTCCCCCAAACAATTGCTAGAGTCCAGCAGGGAGAGAGCCTGGCCACCTTGCTGAAAACAGCCCCCCAGACCCTGTGATGGCTGCTCCATCTTCCCCACAGGGAACACTGTCCCCAGCTGAGCAGGGGCTGCAGGACCAGAGCCTGTGGATGGCCTCCTGCCCAAGGTGTGGGCCGAATTTTTCAAATAACAATGTCATCTGCTGGACCAAAGGTGGCCCTGGCTGCACCAGAAGCTGGAGGGAATATGCCAGCACCAGAGATGGCTGGTTAAGGAATTCATAGAGCAGCATCCTGCACGCCCTCTGTGCCTATGGTCAAGTTGCCAAAATCTTGGTGCCAGTGCTGCAGCTTCTCCTCTGTAGCAGTCTGAATTGCTGCTACCATAGTCCAGGGTAAAGAAGCAAAAAGGGCCTTTGCATAATCTCCACAGATGTTTTATTCAGCTGTGCAGGGAGATGTTCAGGTCCTAGTACCCACACACAGAGGGTCTCACTTTGTCTCCACGGGGCCTGGGGGCTGACCCTGATCTCGGGGCAGTACAAAGATAAGGGGGCCAATCAGGGAATAGGGAAGGTGTGGCTCAGGAGCACAGGAACAGGCACAGGAACAGGGGAAGTAGCAAATGGGGTCTAACAGCTTTTTGAGGGAAGCTTCTTGTGTCTCCCTAGACCAGGGAATGTCCCCCCCCCCCAGGGTCTCCACAATTCCCCATGTTTTATATTATTAGGAAAGCTTCTCTGAAGGATCAACTGAATCAACACAAAATGACAAAAACAATCAAAAGCACTTACAAGACAATTGTTCAAAATGCAAACAATTCTGAGTTCCCAATGTGCCCACAGATTTCTTGGAGTGTCTTAGATCTGGCAGGAGGGATGCAGGGTTTTCTTAGCGCAGTTTATCAGGAAACTGAGTCACACATACTGAACCTCTGGTCCATGGCCTCCTCACTGCCATCGTGCAGCAAGGAGGCCCAGAGGCTGCTGTGCTCTGGTCCTGTCAGGGATGAACACAGCGGCTCTGTGGCCAGTGCCAGCTCCAGCTCCAGCAGCTCACAAGAGGAGACTCCTTCCAGAAGCTCTGCTGGCTCCAGTGTGGCAGACCAGCAGAGCCCACTGGAAGCCACCTCCATTGCAGCCACCCCCAGCTGCGCCCATCATCACTGCAGAGCAGGAGCTGTCCCAGAGGAGCCATGGCAGGAGCTCATGGCAGTGGCAGGTCCCTGTGCCCAGGGCAGAGCCACAGAACCTCTGCTCCTGCCTGGGACAGGGGCTGCTCACCCTGGTGTCCCACCAAGAGGAGGGATCCTGGGCCCCAGACTCTGCCCAGCCCTGCAAAAGGCCACCCCGCCAGCAGTGCCAGCAAGGTTCCCGCAGCCATTCAGCCAAATCAGAGGAAACAAATGTCTCTTCAGCTGACACAGTCTCTGCACACAGCTTTCTCCCCCTTCTCCTGGTGCCTTTCCCTGACTGCAGGAAGAGCTGCAGGAAATGCTGTGTGAGCCATGATGAAGGAAGAGCTACTGATAAAAACACTGGGGTGATGCTTTCAGAGGAGTCATGAATGGAAGATTGACCAACCTTCCAGCCAATGGTATGCCAAAAGTTTCCATGCTTTAAATAATTGATTGTAATAAATTAGTTAAAAGAAAGATACAGAAACAAATTAAATCTCCCACAGCTTCTGGCTTTCCTCAGGCTCCATGGTCTATATATTGCTAGACTTACTTCATTTAGGCAGAATATTAACTGCCCTGACTTGTTGGAGACTGACCACAAGGTCTCATCTGTGGTGGGCAGTCACTAAAATTAGCTCAGCAGAGGTATCTTCAGCTGTCCAAGTGTAGCAGAAATACATATTCTCTGCTTCATGACTGTGTGGCAACAGCTGCTGGTGTGGATGTGTCAGCGTTGCTTCATGGATTACTCCTGAGAAGGAATTGTGTGCACAGGCACAGTATGATGGCTTCGATCTCCTCTAATTACTCCAATGGGATGATGGCCAGAACTTTTAGGCAAAAAGCATCATGACAGAATAATTTTCAATATTCTCCAAACTACTCCTGTGGTTTTGATTTTCTTACTGATTAGGTTCAGTGTCTGGCCTCAAGAAATCAGTCCAGAAAGAACAGACAAACCTCAGCTTGCAAGTTAGAGTGCAAGTCTTTAATCTGCCGTTTTTGCAGCATGGACAAACAACTTTTCAACATATTTGCAAAAAAAATCTCTTAGTTCTTGCTATACCTATCCAGAATCTGACTCTCTCCTCGTTTTATTTTGATTTGAGATCCAAGCATGATTTTTTTCTGGACAGGAAAGTAAGACCCAGCTGCAAATACAGACTACAAGTGTGAATCTATACTGCAGGAACTGAGCTGTAGCTTGCAATTAAAGGCAAGAAGTGATGCCATGGTAAATGTGAACGTTTAGTCCTGGCATAGGAGCCTTCTGCAATGCTCCACCAACCCATGGTTCACATTGCTACAAACTCTCTTTTTGATGTTACAAAGAGTGTTTAAGAGCTGGCTGTAAGTAAAAAAAAAAACCAGCCAGAAAGTTAATTTTTGTTAATATGGTGAACAATGACTATCTAATAATTCTGAGCTCACAGAAGTGAGTATTCAGATTTCCACTTAGTACCTGCAGGCAGTTTTCATTTGAAATCAACAGGTTTATCCAAATCAAGTTATCCATAGGAATTAATTTGCTCTATGATCTACCTAAAAATGCCTCATTGTCTGATAAGTTTAGTAGAAATTTGCTAAGTCAATAGTCCACAGATTTTCATTTCTTGTTTAGTGGCTATTCTGCAGGAAAGCTTTTACAGACTAATCAGTTTGGATGTAATTAAAATGCCAGTACATTTCATCTAGCCATCTTGGTATTAGAACAAAACCATATGACTGCACAGCCTTTTAAAATATATTTTCAAATAAATTTTCAAATCAACAGTCTGAGTAGGACTCAGAAAAAAAACTCTACCAAACTTCAACTCCATTGGAAGATTCCCTTGTCACCCTGTGAATCAACTCTACATTCAGAAGAATAAAATTCCCCATTATGGTGGTTTTGGTATGATTAGGAACTGGGGAAGGGTCTTCTTCCCTCTCAACTCCATGCTGCAGTGCCTTTGGGATGTGGCCTGCTGGCCATTGTATTTGCAGCCCTGGTATTTCTCCATGAGGCAGAAAGTGCAATTGCATTTCCAGCCCAAAGCCCATGAGGAGTGGGGCGTGCAGAGCTGTGCCAGACACAGGCCAGCAGCTGTGCCGCCAGAGGGTTTTGGTTCCTGCCCAGGGCAGCTGGTGCATCTCTGCCGTGAGTGCCTCCCCTTGCCAGGTGCCCATGGACAGCAGGTGCAGGGTTCTGCAAGGGGCATGGAACAGGGTGGGGATGTCTGCTGGCAACAGAGTGCAGCAGAGAGCAAACAGTCCAGGATGGTCCTGGAGTGTGTGACAGAGAACTCCTGACACAGCTGGTGACTGAGCCAGTGAGGGAAGGCACTGCTGGGCCTGCTGTTTGTGAGGAGAGAAGGGCTGCTGGGTGACAGGAGGGTTGGAGGCGGCCTTGGGCTCAGTGATCACAAAATGCTTGTGTTTGATTCCCAGAGAAGGAACGAGAGATGTTGGGGAAGTGTTGACCTGCAACAAATTGTGAATTTTTTAAGCTTTAACAGGCAGTGCTCAGTCGTACCTTCCCTCACACCAGTGGTTAATGTGTGCAAGTGGATGTCTTAGCCTTGAGAATAAAGACAGTGGGCCTGCTGAGGAGGTAGCTGGAATGCATTCAAGGAGAAGAAGGCTCTTAACCATGGGAGGAGAATTTGAGGAACGGGATGTTCACCACATGACCACCAGAGACCCTCAAGAGACCCCTACTCTAAATGTCAGTAATTTTGGGGAAGTGATTTAAACATGTCAAATACTTTGTGAGAATGTTTAGCCTGTGAGTTTGAGCAAAGTAATGAATAAAAGTAATGAAAGTAATGTCTTAGTTCCATGGATACTAACACATGGGTGTGCATGTTTCAGGGAAGTGATTCCTCACACACCCAGCACTGAAATAAAGTAATGCCTCTTTTCTCACACTGAGCTGGCAGTGTGGATCGGCCCTGCTTGGAAACTTTCATTTTGGTCATTCCTATTGAAGCATAAGGAATGGTTGAAATGAAATCTTTTCCAGCTGTTTCCCTTTGGTTTACCTGTTTGAGGGTTAAAATTCTGTGCTGCAGGTGTCCTGGGTGTGTGCAGAGCAGTGCAGCCCCAGAAACCCCTTGGCTTGCCCACAAGTTGTCATGCCTTGTTGCCAGGTGTGCCCAGCTATGGCAGGAGAAGGAGCCCGCAGCACAGTGGGCACCGTGCCCTGCCCAGCCGGGGCTCTCTGGCACAGAGCAGCAGCAGCGCCAGCGCCGTTCAGCCTGCTCCTGCCTTGGCTTCCCCTGGCACACAGAAGCCTCTGGAAATCAGCAGTGCCAGTGGCGTTCCCAGCTTGGAGCAGCTGCTGCTGGCAGGCAGATGCTGCCAGTTCGACTGCTGCCAAAGGGGAAGAAAGGCAGAGATGTACATGCACCGGAGCCCTGGGCATGTCCAATAAAGGTGCAAATATGTGGGGAGGTTTATTAGGAAGCATTTCAGCTGTGATGCCAACAGTGGCTTCTCTCCTGGTTCTGTGTGTTCTAGATGAGTAATGCAATGGTTGGTGTCTGTTCTCTCGGCTGTTTTATGGCCTGGAAAGGCTCGGAGATGGCCTTGGGCAGCCCGCACTTCAAAGGACGAGAAGAGGCTACAGGTCTTTCTCAGACTTCAGTATTTATTGGTTGTTTATCTAAAAGATTTTCGCTCTGCCCGACAGAGGTCCGCCCAGCAAGCCAGCCATGGGCACACTCCTCGCCCCCGGGGCGGTCACTTATCTTTCTACTCAAAATTACGTATACAATATTTACCTATTCTTTCCAATACCTTTTACCCTTATTGACCGGTGCACTTTTAGTAATAACCAATCCCAAAGTGCCACCATCACCACAGAACATGGAGGCCAAGAAGAAGAAGAAGAAGGACAGGACACGCCCCAATTCCTCCATCTTAATTCTCTAGACCCCCCTGTACAGAAATCCTAAACCCTGTGTTTTACACTCTAACTTATCCCTTCACCATTTACCCCGGTGAAATCCTCCCATCCTCATATAGGTGGCGTCTCCCATGTAGGATCAAAGTCCAGCCACCAGACACTTCTGGCAACATTCCAGGACTCCCGAGCCCCCCAAGGGTGGTCTCGGTCACTCTGCACCTCAGTCCTAAGGTGCTGAAATCCCACAGGTTGGCTCTGACAATTAAGAAGCAGATGTTATGTGGATGTTCAAATGTGTAGTGATGGTGTTGTAATATATCCTCACATAGTCCTCTTTCCCGTCCCCCTTGCAATAGCCTTGGTAGTCAGGGCATTTGGGGAGGGCTGGCTTGTGACCATCAGGCAGGGTGTAACAACACCTGACCTCCAGTCAGGATGCAAGAAAGTAATCTCCACCAATAGACAGCAGAGAAAGAGTTGACTGACAAAACTTTTGGAGGGGCTAAGGGTATAAAAGGCAGAGCATCCTTTTTGTAGATGAGCATATGGCTGCTAGTCACAGAGACTCCCAGTGTTGCAATTTTTCCTTATTCAGTCCTTTGTTAAGGTTTACTATACCTTTAAAATTTTAAAAGTGAGAGTCATTTCTCACATGTGCAATGCTGTGGGCCATTGTCTTGGTCTGGTTTCCTTTGCTTGGGTCCCATCTCAGTGATCAGCTGGGGTACAGGCTGTAGGTGCTTGGGGCACTCTTGGAGTTCCTCTTGGATCCCCTGAACAACAAGGTTTGGCCCATGAAGGGAATTTGTGCTGCTTTGTGACAGAGAAAAACTTCCCAGGCTCTTTTGTGTTTGCTGTAGGGAAGGTTGGTTATTGCTTTGCATAAACTCACAGACCAGCACGGAGCATTTGCTTTGTGAGGTCAGGGCATGGTTGCCACCTTGTCGAAGTGACATCAGAAGGTTGCCTTGGTGCACGGAAGGCCTGAGTGTCAGAGCAGCCCTAGTGCTTGCTCAGATCAGGAGAACCCTCCTGGTTGGGGAATTTGTCAGTGGGTAGCTGCCCACTGACAAGAGCCTTGTTTTGTCTATTATTTACAAAACTTTCAAAAATGACAATGTTTCACCATCTGGCCACGGCAGCTTTTGCTGCCTATGGCATTTCTTTTTCTGCATATTACGTGACACACTTTGCACGTAAGTAGAGGTTTCCCTTCTGCTTAGGTTAGGGTGCATCCTAACCTGACTTTTGCATGTCTCCCTTCTCTTTCTTGGTGGCTGACTTTCTGATTTTGAAAGAGAAAGAGCATTAGGATGCCACTGGTTTGGTAAAGCTCCTGTCATGACGTTCAGCTAAAAAGGGGGTGTCTGTAGCCACAGGGGCAGCATTTGCAGGGGAACCTGCAGGGCTTCTGTTCCCTCCATGGGAGAGTCTGTGGCAGCAGAGTCTGTCATTTCCTCAGGTTGCTGGGACAAGCAAGACACCTTTGAAAATGTAGACTGGCAGAGCATCTTGGAAGGCCATGTGAAAAATCTGCAGTTGTTCCCAGAATTCAGATAAAGCTTATTTCTTTTTTAATATTGTCATGAAAGGATTTGACTGTCTAACCTGACCTTTTGCCAAGTGCTAAAATAGTGATTCCCTTTGCAAGGAAATGCAAACTCTAAAGCAGTGAGTGTCTGCCACAGCTCAGGGGAATTTTGGGGAAGCTTTTCCGGGCAACTGTTTCCAGCAAGTAAATGAGAATTAGTGCATGCAAGTGATTTAAAAAAAAAAAAAAGTCCTCAAGAAGAGGATTTAAAAAGCAGATTTATGTGTTTGGTAGAACAGGAGCATTGAGTGTTAAAGAAGAATTTGCATTTTCTTGGTCCTGTTTGTAGCAATTTACTGGCAAAACAGGCCGAAGTGTAGGCACAGCCAAGAATATTGTCCTGATCTCTTGCTGACTGTGTGAATGAAATGTGTCTCCTGGAGGGATGTTGTGAAATGGGAAATCATCTCTGTTTGGGTTGACTTGTTCTGTGGGATTCAGCAGCCCAGGCAGTTTTATGAGATCATCTGGTTCATTTTCCCTTCCCACTACAGAACAACTGAAGCGTGTATTTAGCAGTGCTGAAGATCCTGAGGTGAGTGAGAAAGGAACATTTCATGTTCCTGGTGTTTAAGAATTGTAGAGGAAGATGTGAGCTTGGTCAGTAGCAGTAGACTGTACAGGGCCAGCTAGGAAGGCCGAAAGAAAAACCATATTCATGCCTGTAACAAAAATAATAAAGGCAGAGATAGGTATTTTTAAATTTCCTTCTCAGAGTTTGAAGAACTAAAAACCTAATTTTGAAAAGAGAACAATGCTTGCTGACAGCAGATAGGGAAAATTTAATTAAGAGCAATTTCCTGTACAGTTGAATTGGATCATTTTAATTTAAACAGAGGGACTTAGAATCCTATTCCTATCAAAATTGATGATATCTACTTGGAACATGAGGTGGTAGAACATGAAGGCCATCTTGAAACAGCACATGCAGTATCTGAAGTGCAATGGGCACCTTTGTGGCTGGGGAGCTGCGTGGGCCAAAAGGACGCAGGGCTGGCGGCCGTGAGCAGCTGAAGATGAGGCAGCGTGGGGCCAGGGGGCCAAGAAGGCCAAGGGCACGGTGGCTGTGCCAGCAGCAGTGGGGCAGCAGGAGCAGGGCAGTGAGCGTGGCCTGTGCTGGGCAGCGCTGCGGCCACAGCTGGAGTGCTGTGTGCAGCTGTGGGCCCTGGGAAGCAGAAAGTCATGGAGGGGCTGCAGCGTGTGCACAGAAGGACAGGGGAGCTGGGCAAAGGGGGGCAGCACAAGGCCAGGGAGGCGGTGCTGAGGGAGCTTTAGCCTGGACATTGGGAGTCTCCTGAGAATCTCCTCAGTGCATTCAAATATTTAGCCACTTTTGGACTTGACTTTCCCTCTCTTTTTTTAATTGTTATTTTTTGCTTTACTTGGAGGAGGAGGCTTATTAATTTTCTTTTTCTCCCAGCTAAGGTTCTTTTCGCAATTATTTCCTGCCCTTATACAGCACTGGGACTGGTTCTGCTCCAAGTTTCTATTCGAAGGTGTCATTTCTGGGGAATGCAGTATTTTTGCATGAGAACTCATCATTTGGTTCAGGGACATTGATGCGGAAGGAGCTTTTGTGGTTCTAGGCCAGCCCCTATGGCCTTACAGATCATTTTCAACTTAACAATGCCTGTGAGTTTCTGCAGCCCAGGGAACCAGTGTGTGTTGTGTTCGGGAATTGAGCAGGAAATCAATGCCCTTGCATTCCAGCTGGTGCTCAGAGATCACAGGAGCTGGGAGGGGCTGGGCTGCATTTCTGATTCCAGCCACTTTAGCACCATCAGTGTGGTCGAGTCCAAGAGAAGAACTTGCTGCACAGATGCACAAAGAGTGCAGTTCCCATTGCAATGCTCTGGGTCTGATCCCTTTCCATAAGGACCTACAATCTCCTCATTCCCCAAGAGTGTGCTCTTTTGAGGAACAGGAGAGCAATCTCAGGATTGCTGCTGATCGGCACACTGGCTATCATGTTTTGATGTGTGCAGCAACAGAGAGGGCAGTAACGGGAGATTATAGTAGTGAGATCTATCTGTCTATCTTCCTACCTATCTATCTATGTAACATTTACATAACTGAATCTTCCTGGCTCTGGTCCAAGGCAGTTGGAGGTACAAAGATCACCAAAACCATCCCTTCTGGAGAGGATTAGAGACATTTTCCCTCGACCAGTTCTGAGCAGGCATAGATGTTTCCCCCTCCAGATATGATGGTTTTTCCATTCAGAGTTTTTTTCCTCTTCTGGCCTCTTGTACCCTGATGTCTCCAGTTAATTCTTTCAATTACTGCCTGTCCTAGAGAGGTGGAACAATTCCATGTTTAGGTGGTCTTTGGTGACTCTGGTCATACATGCCATGCATTACATGACACATGGTTTCCTTCACTGGCTTCCTCAGGGCTGTGTAAGTGCATTCGCTAATGGGGCCTTAGGAGAGTGTCTGTTTCTGCTGGTCAGAATTCTCAGTTGACAAAAGAGGGAGAAGAAACACTTTGGTCCTCCTCCATATACTGAGATGGCCATAGAGGCTCTGTGACCTCCATCAGAGATCTTTGCATGCATCCTCATCTCCTGAATGACCAGGTTTTCCAACAAGAGAGTGGATGTCAGAAAGGCAGAAATGCTGGTGCAGGCCTGAAGAGAACGTGAACCCCAGAAGTGTCTCTCACAAAGGCTGAGCTCACCCAGGATGCCACCTGCAGAGCCAGGATGGAGCTGTGGGACAGGGTGGGGTGTCAGTCACTACTGAAAGACAAACAGGACATGGCAGAAGCAGAGGGAGGCCCTCACCAGACCCTTGAGAAATGCCACCCCTTCCCTGTCAGCTGCCTAAGAGGCTGTTGGAGCTTCAGTCCCAGATGGCCCTGACTGTAAGGCCAGGGTCACTTTGGAATCTGTGTCTCCCCTCGAGCAGAGAATGACCCAGGAGAGCAGCAGCACAGTGCTTTGGGAACGTGTGAGCCCAGCAGTCTTTGAGTCTCGGCCCACAAAGGGCATATGGGAAGTTGAAACCCATCTTCTCTTGCTTTCTGTGCAGGTGCTTCTAGAGAAAGAGCAGGAGCACACTGCCTTATCTGAGATGCCATGCCAGACTCAGGGAGAGCTGTTCCCTGCCCGAGGGCAGGAAGAGCAGCTCAGGCAGCAGGTGGAAGAGCCACAGGAGAATGACCAGGTGAGCCTGACTGGCCAGGGGACAGAGGGAAGGGCAGGAAGAGGGGCATAAACCAGAGCTCTTGGGACTGAGGAGGCCAGGAAGTCCCACAGGCACTGGAAGCACAGGGACTTGGAATTTGCAGAGATCAGCCCTGGAACAGGAGGTTTGCAATGGAAGCAGATGTGGGGAGGGAAGCAGAAAGAAGTGGCTGAATAAATGTGATTTTGAGGCTGCAAGAGGAAAAAGCTGAGCTTGATGGCAGCTCCCAGTCACTTGCTCTGCATTTGTGTGCACAGCAGATCAAGGCAGAGCCACAAGCAGAGCTGCCCGAAGCTCAGAATGCCATCATGGATATGAAGAGAAGGAACAAGGAAGACATGGGAAGAATTCAGGAGGAGAATCTCCATCAGCACAGGAGCGGTCAACAAAACCAGGTGAGTGAAAGAGTGGCAGCCACTCCACTCATGAAATGTCCTCTCCCTTCTCCTTTGCAGTCTATCAAGGGACACGTGCAGGCAGAGCTGCAGGACTCTGAGGCTAGCAACAGGGCAAGGGAGAAGAGGCTGAAAGAAGAAATGAAAATTGTCAGAGAGAAACTTAATCACCTCCCTCAGGCTCTAGAATGAGTGAAAGTGGGATGCAGCCACTGCAGTCACCAAACTGGTGGTTTCTGCCCTTCTTGCCTTTCCACTCAGAGCAGCAGGGAGTGGGGCCATGCCTCTGTGTGCCATCCTGCTCTAGTGTGTATCACAGTCACTCTGAAGGACATTTCCTGGTGTGCTGAATCTCCACTGCTTCTCTGTTCTTCTGGCCTATTTCTGCTCTCCTTTTTTCTTAAAGTGTTTCTACAGTGGAACGTAGTGACCCAGATGGAGGGCTGAAACAAGCTGTCTGTATCCCCTGTCAATCTGTTCTTTGCCTTTGCCTTTCCTCAGAGTTGATGACTCCTGGCTGACAGGGACAAGCTGTAGTGTCTGACTGCTTTGTTCTGTTTGACTTGAAGTGCAAGTGTTGACATCTCACCGGGCAGCCTGCGAAGACCTGCAGGGAATGTGTGGCAATGAAGGACCCCAAGTTAGAAGTGAGGCACAGGAACAGTGCCCACCAGAAATGCTCCAGGTCCAGCACATCATGGGCTCTGAACCTGCTGCCGCAGCAGCATCACCTCGAGGAAGCTCTTCTGTTAAACCTGGGAACTCAAGCTCAGGCAGTTCCTGGGAGCAGGAGATTGAGGAGGAGTACCTGGAGCTGCTGGGTACATCTGGGGTGTTTCTTGTCTGAGGGACAGTGTGTTGTGTGTGAGTGTCAGCAGAGGTGTACCAAATGCTCCTCCTGAGTTAGGTGTCACAGGGCCATTTAGGACTCCCCAGAGGAAGTGCTGTGCTCCGAGGCAGCAAGAGAGCGCTTTGGGTGTTCCTGCTGCCTCTGAGGGTACCTGGGACTGGCTTGGGTTTGCCTGAGCTTCCCTCTCTGCCAAAGGCTGAAGCAGGAATTGTTCTTGGATCTGCAGAAGGCTGTGACCTAGCAAATGATCTAGGCAAGTCCTGAGTGCTAGTGGCCAAACTGAACAGAATTTTTTGCTTCCTAAATTCTCCTTAGACTCCTGACTTCCAACTGGTCATCAGAGCAAAAACACTTCACAGAAATGGACTGTCTTTGGAGTTTTGTCTTTTTGGTTGGTTTTTTTTTTTTTTATTTGGGGGGGGGGGAATTGCTTTTGTATTGTTTATTTTTGGTGGGGGTTTTTTGTTATGTTTTCTCCATCCTGAAGGAGCCCTTTTACCCCACGTCTTACTGATGTCATTTTTATGACTCTTACTGTTACCACTACTACATCTGCAGTTTATTTTCATGAGAATGCTATATTTTTGTCAATAAGAGAATGCTATCTTTTTGCCAATAAGAACTACTTTGAAAGAACATCAGGTTACAGGACAAATAGAGAGCATGAGGTGTTTTCCACGTGCCCCCAAAGAAAAACCAGATACTTTGATAACAACCTTTATTTCATCTTCTAGTTTTATGCTTGTCAAGATGTGTCCAGGAGACACATCCAAGTGGCGTGATCAGATAAAAGTGTGCTTCAGGCATTTCTCAGGAGAGAGCCTCCACCCCAGCCATGGTATATTCCTCAGATCCATGGCACTTTTCCATACCTGATTCCCACTCTTTCCCATAACTGTTAGAATCCTATCCATTGGCCCAGGCCCTGCTCAGATCAGTCTCTAGGAGAACACATCAAGCCCTTTGTGATTCTGCAGCACAACCCAATGAATCTGCTTCTTGCCCATAACAGCTGCCAGTGCTGTGCTCCCAGATAAGAGACATGGTGGGGCTGAGATCAGAGCCCAGTGGATTCTGTGTCTGCATCACCTGTTGGGACAAAAAGGGCACTGATCTGTGCCTCAGTGTGGCTGATCTCAAAGCCCATCCTGTTGTGTCCTCAATGGGGACAACAGCTTGTCCAGGGCTCAGGCTCTCTCTGGCTTCTTCCCATCAGTGCCTGTCAGTGCTCATGCTTGGGCTTTGCCAGCCTTGTTGTGGTCGCTGCCCTGCCCCTGAGGGCTGGAGGGACTGCAGAGGCTGGAGCCTTCCTTAGCTGGGAGAGGGGCATCTTTGAGCTCAGCCTGCTCATAAACAGGTCAGGGTCCTGATGCTCAAAGCCCTGTCAGGATCGCTTACAGCTTGAGCTGCTCTGGTTTACAAATGGGAAGGCTTTCTTTTGGCAAACTGCTGAAAGGTGGGGAAGATGTCCTCCTCTCCTGGGATTGCACGTCCCTGTGCTTTGTTTCCTGTCAAGAGAACTCTTCAAAAGACTGTACAAAATCAGTCTCTGTGCTGGCCACCTGTGCTGCAGAGCTGTCTTCCTGGTTGTGGTCGTTGTTACCCAGCCGACCACAAAGGGCTCAGAGCTCCAGGCACTGGGGCTACCTTTTGTATCTCCTGGAAGCTGGGATCTCTGCTTTAAAGTCAGCATCTTGCATTTTGTTTCCCTCAGGGAGAATGGTGAACCCCACTGAAAATCCCCTGATGAAATACACGCATCTGAAATATATTGGCAGAGGGTGAGTCCAACTGCAGTTACTTCTGCACAACCATGGGCCAGGTGTTTTTCTGGTGGAATGTCTATCCAGCGTGAAGTCAGGCCAGCTGCAAAGATGTTCACACACTGGGGCTAGATTGTCTCATCTCTCAATGCTGCTCAGAATTTGTGAGTGGGCTCAGAAGGCATTGTCAGAGATGCCTTGCTACCAAGGTGTTGCCTGCATCAAGGAACGGGACCTGGAAGATCTCCTTGTCTGTCAAGTGTGGGACAGCTCTGTGTTAATTTCTTTAGCATTTTTTGTATGTCTCAAAATCATACTGGCACACTAATGAAAAGAGAAGAAACTTGCTTGCCTGAAAGAGCAACCTACACCCTATCAAATCTGTGAGATAACAGTTCCCAGGAACAATTCTTTCCCCCGGTTTGAAGAAGGAAACACTCTGTGGTCAGGATATGAACCACACTGTTTAGAAAGTGAAACCCAAGAGGAAAGACTAACCTCCCTTTAGAAGTTTAACCCCAGTTCTTCAGGAACAGGCCCAGTGCCCATGCACTTGAGAGGGAAATGCATCATCTCCCTTCTGGCAGAGCCCTCCTGCATCCTGCAGGTATTGACACTTCCAGCAGAGATCTCCTGTGTGGGCTGGCTTTCACTGCAAGATCTAAATGGCTTCTCCTTTCTCTGCTTCTGTTTTGTTTCTAGGAGTTTTGGAGATGTTAATAGAGCACTCGACACTGCCACAGGAGGAGAGGTAAATGTCAATAGCCCCTGCAGACTCTGCTGCACTCGAGGGCTTTCCCCTCTGCTGTGATCTGTGGCTGGAGCTTTGGGCAGAGCTGTGCTGAAAAGGCACAAGAAGCACAGACTGGTGCCAGCCCACAGAACACATCTGGGAATTTGTCCTCCTCAGCTGTCGGAAGGAAGGCACGGAGGGCAGTGGTTCCTTTCAGAGAAGGACGTGCTCACTCGCTCTCCATTGCTAAAACAAAGGTGGTGCCTTCGAGCACCTCACTGCTCTTTGGGGCTACAGCTTCAGAGTCCTGAATTCTCATTTCTGGCTGCCAGCAAATCCATCTGAAACTCACTGGTAGTTCCTTGGCCACCTGCAGTGCTGCACTTGGGAACTGCACGTAGGGAGAGATCTGCAAGGTGTCCCTGAAAGCCCTAAGCCCTGCCCATATCACAAGATGTATCCACAGAGTATTAAGGCATGGATTACTTCTTCTGAGTCCCAAACAAAGCAGCAGAGAGTGTGGTCAGAGGTTTGTGGGTGATAACTGAGACACTGCTGTTACCAAGTTGTCAAGGCAAAATGTCAGTGGCCCCACGTGTCCTGTAACTGGCTCCCAAGGGAGCACAGAAATGGGCGGTTGGAATGTCAGTTCCTAATTACTGCAGTGCCTAATCACAAGGCAGTTTGGCACAGCTCAGCTGTTTCATTGCAAAATCACTCCCTCCAGGTGCCTTGTGGTCTCGTGCCACCAACCTCTGAAGTTACTGATTTTCAATGTCATTTTAGGTGGCAATAAAAAAAATACATCTTCAAGGACTGAGGAGGAAGGAGCTAACCTTTAATGAAATAATGATCATGAAGAGGTATAGGAGTCCCAATGTTGTGAATTATTTAGACAGGTGAGAGGTCATGGTCTTACCCCATGAATGTGTGTTTACATAAAGCAAACATGAGAAGTTAAAAACTCACTTTGGTCAGTGGAGCAAGTAGAGCTATTAATTTTGATTTATTCATATTTCTCTACTCATCTGAAATGGATGAGAAGAGAGTGCATCTTGTCTGCATGAGTCTTCCCTGGCACACCTAGTTTGATAATTATTCCAAAATTATTCAAAACCTGGATCAGCTGTATCTTCCTAACTCAATAGCCTCAAAGTTCACTGCCTCCACATTTATTTGGGATTGATTTTTTAAAGTTTTTTAAGTGCAGATGAACCGTCCTAAAGTGGATTTCCCTTGGATTGTTACCCCTCTTTGCCATTGCTATGCATGCCAGGAAGACTAGGTGCTTATTTCCAGAAACACCATGCCTGACATGTTTTTTATCTGGGCTGTTTCTAAACTGCACTTTTCATTTGCTGCCCATCTAAGACATCTCTTTTTCACAGCTGCGCCTTTCTCCTTGAGACTGCACAGATTGCAAAAAATGCACAGCCAAGAGGGAATATCTATTCCTTTGATTCTGTCTTTGTCACAAAGGCATCTGGAAATAAGAAACCTGGAAGCAAAAATCAACATAACCATGCATGTTTATCTCCACGCCCTTGTTTCCTACTTTCAGCTACCTTCTGGGCGAGGAACTCTTGCTGGTTATAGAGTACATGGATGGAGGTGTCCTGAGCGATATCGTCAGCCAGACCTGCCTGTCTGAAGATGAGACGGCAGCCATCAGTCGGGAGGTCAGCAATCCCAGCTGTGTTTCCAAGGGCTTGGGCAGCATTGTCTGGGAAACAGGGGCTCAGAGCTGGAGTGATTTCCCGTGCCAAGCTTGTTTCTGTGTTGCTGGTATGCTATGGGCAAGTAAAAGCATCTCAAGTGAAAGGCCTGCCAGTGCCCCTGCACTCCCTGTACTCAGTGCCAGTACTCTTATCTCCTGCTGTTGTATTCTCGCTCTGTCTCTTGTTTGTATTTGCTGTTCTCCACCTTTCCTCTCTAAATGTTTGCCTGGAGTCTGTCTTCACTGCATTCCTTGCCTGTAAAAGCAAAGGTGCTGGTGGCAGGATTTGAAACAAACTGTGGAGAGTTAGGGACATGCGTGTGGAAGAAATCGGGCTGTACGGTCAGTCAGGACACACCCCCGCTCCCCTGCAGTCAGACCTTTGCTCCGTACCTGGCCGCACCCAGCCAGACGTGAACAGAAGGAAATGACACTGACTGCCCAAGCTATAAAAACCCTTGTGACCCCTCAATAAAGGCCATTTGCTGTCCACCACATTGGTGTCAGGAGCATATGGACCGAGTGACCCTGGGCTTTGGGCCACCGTGCCGGACTGAGAACAAGGTTGCCACGCCTTGAAGGCAACACAAACAGCAAAGAAAAAAGAGAGAGACTCATTTCTCTCAGTCCTCAGCTGAAAAGGATAGGAGTGCAGCCAAAATGCTCTTTGCTTCTGAGCACATGCACTGATGCAGGAGTCATCCTGGCTGGTTTGCAGGGGACAACCTACAACAGCAGGTGCTGTTGCTCTTTCAAAAGCTGACATTCCTTTCCTTAGAAAGGTCCTGCTCTGCAAGTGTTGGAGCAGCAAGCTCTTCCTCTCAGTGGCCATTACTGTTCTGTCATTACTCCCCATTCCCCTGGAGAGGAAATCTTTTAGATTCTTTGTTTCCTTTCTTGTGTGATGAAATCACATCACTCATTTTTGCCCTGCTGTTTCTGTTTTCTCCCTCAGTGCCTGCAAGGACTGGATTTTCTTCATTCAAACAATGTGATCCGAGACGTGAAGAGTGAAAACATCCTTCTCAGAACCAACGGTTCTGTCAAGCCGGGTCAGTATATTCTTGGTCAGGTGCAGCATTCTAGGGATGTGGGTGTGGGGCTGCTTGGCATGACTGCCAGCTCCCCAAAAATGGTGCTGGTGGCAGTGCAGGGACCCCTGCTGCGAACTGGGGGCACAGTTGGAACGTGCACAGAAGTATAAGGAACCACAAGCAGTCAAGAGTGGCCTTGCTCTGTGTGTGTCCCTTCCAGAGGGAGGGAGTTACAAATGTAAAGTTTCCAAAGAACAAAAGCCACTACCGGAGGCAGTGTAAAAAATGGGGGGATTTTTAAAGTTGCCAATGCCAGGAGATTCAACAGCACAATTTCAAACTTCTACTGGGGAATTCTTTTGCTTGCTTTCCTAATTGCATAGAATTCAAATAAAAGCAGTATTTTGCTTTCTCCTCAGCTGATTTTGGCCTCTCTACTCAGCTCACCCCTGAGCAGAGCAAACGGTGCTCGCGAACTGGGACTCCTTGGTGGATGGCGCCTGAAGTGGTGACAGGTCAACCATATGGCCCCAAAGTGAACATATGGTCTTTGGGAATTGTGGGAATTGAAATGATAGAACCAGAACCTCCTTACTTGAGTGAAGATTCTGGCACGGTAAGGAGCAAATACTCACTGATCCCACTGTCTTTCTCACCTGTCCCATGTTCTGTGTGCCATTGGACAAAATCCCATTGCCATCTGCTGGAACTACTTCCACCAAGGTCCCCTCCTACAAATGTCCCTGCAACACATCAGCATCTGCTGTAATTTTGGTGCATCAGTGGGGGAACTCAAGCCTTACCACATGCAAAAAAACTCCAAACAAACTCCATTCTCAGGCAACACTTTCCTTTGGGTTAGTGGTTCCAGTTCTTTTGTCAGTGTAGATGGCCTTAATAACAGGAAAAAAGCATCTTAAAACTGTTATCTTTCCATAAATGAAGGAAGGAAACCCAAACCCAAAAAAGTTTCTAGAACTGTGGTCTTAGGAGAGGAACCTAACCCTCTCTGCAGTTTCTTCTCACTGGGAAACATGCCTCAAACCTGGGCATGAGGGCGTAAAGGCTAGAGTCTCTTCTGCTTCTTGTGCAGTGCTGCTGAAACACTCAGTGACCGTGTTTCTCTCCCAGCCCAAGGCACATTCTGCCCGTCACCACGCCAGAGCCTGGTGATGGAGAGAGCCTGCCAAAACCTCCCAGTGATTCCTGGCACTTTCTGGAATGGGCCTACCATTCATGCATTGACTTGAGAAGCCAAATGAGCAGAGGGTGGCCGTAGGGATGGCATCTCTCCTTCTTCTGACCTAGACAATTTTTCTTTTGCTGTAAAAATGGGAAGCTGCAATTTTCAGACTGCTGAGAGACAGAGCTGCAAGTGGCTCCTGTGTGCCCAAGCAGGCATTTTCATCCCAATACATTTGTGCAGGCATCTTAATGTGTCTGTGTTGAAGAGGAGATTGTAAATGTTTGTTTTCCTACCTGGGTACTAACTGATGGATTTCCTTTCTTTTTTTCCAATTCCCATTGTTTTCAAGAACAAAGCAAAAAGCTTGATGAGTTTTGTTCTAGGGCACGTGCGCTTAAAGGACCAACAAGCACTGCAGAGATGCCTTTCATGTACTAACCCTTGAAATTAGTTAGTATAGCACAGTCCCTCTTCCAAAAACCCTCTCAAGCTGGTATGAATCCTCAGAGAAGCAAATGTCCTTTTGCTGATGTAGTTCTCACTAACTAGGTCAGGCAATGAAATCAGCTGCCAAGGCAAGATCTGCAGGATGGTGGAAAAGCTGTGGCTGCATCGGGGCTTGGGTTTTTGGTTGGTAAAGGAAAGTCATCTCTGGGTCTCTGCCAAGGCAGAAACTGCCACTGCAGAACAGAGGTTAAACAAAGGGATCTGGGAGAGCCTTAGAGATGTGAAGGCAGGAGATGGAGCCTGGTGTCTCCTTTTTCTCCAGGAAAAGAGACACACACCTGATAGCCACAGTAGGGACTCCACAGCTGCAGCAGCCCAAGCTCCTCTCAGCTTTGCTGCGTGACTTCCTGAGCTGCTGCCTGCAGACAGACGAGGAGCGGCGCTGGTCTGCCAAGGAGCTCCTGCAGGTAAAATGTGAAGGGGCTGCAGGTGAAACAGGCTCTGAGGGATGGGTTCCTCCTCCACTCAAGTCCAAGGCAGCAGATGAGCCCACTTCCTCGTCACCTCCACTCTTGCTGCTCTTCAAATGAAAACACTGAGGAATCCTAGACTGGGCTGGGCTAGCAGGGCCCTGTAAAGGTCCTCTGGTGGAAGTGTCCTGCAATGAGCAGGGACATCTTTAAAGAGATCAGGTTGCTCAGAGCCCTTTGCCACCAGAGCCGGAATGGTTGCAGGGATGGGGCTCCTAGAAGCTCTTGGGGCACGCTGTGCCAGGGTGGCACCATGCTCCGAGTAAGCAAGTTCTTCCTTAGACCTACTCTGATTAGATGCCCTTTGTGTTTAAAAATATTTGTCCATATCCTATTGTAACTGGTCCTGTTAAAAAAGGTGTCCCCCACTTTCTTCAAAGCCACTGCGAAGTCTTGGAAATTGGCAATAAAGTCTCCCCGGGGCCTGTTCTTCACAAAACTGAATAACTCCACCTCTCTTCGCATTTCCTGAGAGGAGAAGTCCTCTGTCCTCTGACTGTTTCTGTTGCCTTCTTCTGTGATTTGGTAGGGTGTTCGATTTTATCTAATGGCAAAAGAATTGAAGTAGAGCAATGCAGGGTACAGAGACATGAAATGGTGATGGAGGAACCCAAGGAAGCCAGTCCCAGCCTAGGGGTCAGAGATTTGGCTGTGGGCAGGAGGGGCTGTGGGGGGCTCACTGTGAGCCTCTGAGGGGCCCTGGTTTGTGCCCCCCAGCCCACCCTTTGAGGTTTCTGCCATGCAAACAGGGACAGTTGGGAGGGACTTGTCCCAGCCCCATCTGCTGCCTGGCACGCTCAAGCAGACAGGAACTGTGCCAGGGTTACTGCCAGGCTGTGTGGCAGAGAGGGAACTGCAGGGCCCAGTACCACTGGGCTGGCCCTGCTGGGAAGGAAGGTGCCATCCAGCACACGAGGGGCAGGGCATGGAACGGTAGACACTGCTTTCTGTCCCTGTGGGAATTAGCACAGTGCCTGTCTTTCAAAGGCAGGGGCCTATGTGAGTCATTGGAGTTTCCTGAAAGGAAGAAAACCCAGGGACAGAAAGCGCCATTTCTAGAGCACTGGCAGGGCAAAAATCCCAGCATGATGAAGACATCACAATAAACAGATGAGTGGGATTCTGGGCCAGGTTTGCCTGTGATGGCAAGGTCTTGCACATTGGGGATGACTGGGGAGCAGATGGTCCCATTGCTCCTCTTTCTGGGTCTTTCCAGGAACTTGATGTATCCTGATTGAGTCCCTGAAGCAATGAGCTTGGAAAGTAATGGTTCACTATTCTTTGTTGTATTTTTTTTTCCGGTGGACAGCACCTATTTCTAACTTCAGCCAAGCCACCATTCATCCTGGAACAACTCATCAACTCAGTGAAGAAGACGAATAACCCTAACCCTAAATCCTAACCCTAACCTTAAATGCTAACTCAAACCCAAACCCTAACCCTAACCCTATCCCTATCCCTAACCCTTACCCTAAGCCTAAGCCTAAGCCTAAACCGAAGCCTAAGCCTAAACCTAAACCTAAGCCTAAGCCTAAGCCTAAGCCTAAGCCTAACCCTAACCCTAGGAGACGAGAACATAGCAATCATGTCAAGATGTAATCTCTGTTACCAATTTAAAGTAGGATTGTAGAGTAGGGTTGCTGAAGAGATTTGTAGCATAGAATTATAGATTAGAGTTGTAATTAATGAAGTTTCTGAAACATCAATTCATTTGGAAGATTCTCCTCCTTCTGACCCCTTCAGAAAATTCAACATTTCCTTCTGAATTACCAATTGTTTTTTATTGGTGCTAAGTCACACATATGGCTTCTTTTGTATGGTTTCATAAGCGAGGAGGTCTCTTCTTCATTCATCCTCTCCAGACCACACTACCTTTGGAATATGACCCACTGGCTGGTTATGGCACAGCTGTGGTATTTCTAGTTGAGGCAGAAAGGGCAATGGCATTTGAAGGCAAAACCAAAGGAAGAATGAGGCAGCCCAAACATCTTGTGCAGATGCAGGCCTTCAGCTGTGACTGGAGAGCATTGGGGTTCCTGCCACTTGGATTTGTATCCCTAAATGCAATAATCTCTTTGGCTGGAGGAGAGCCTTGCTCAAGTGAGAAAGCAGAAAGATCAGAGAGGGTGCTCGGGAAGGTCTCCTGTGGTGCAGAGCTGTCAGCACCTGTGAGGTGAGAGCGGGCCCGGCCTTGCCTGGGCTGGAGCCCCAGCAGAGCCCCGGCAGAGGCCGGAGCAGCCTGAGCCCCGGCAGAGGCAGGCTGGAAGGAGGCCCTTGGAGCTGCAAGAGGCAGCAGCCGGGCCCTGGGTGCCTGTTCCTGGGACCGGGCGAATCCTCCGCTCTCAGAGCCCAGGTGGCAGCTGGCTGCTGCTGAGGGGAAGCGCAGCCGTGCTGGGCACAGCCCAGCCTGGAGGCATTGGCCGTCTGGAGTGTGCCCAGGAGCAGAGAAAGGCCAAGGGCAGCCACGGGCCACTGGGCTGGCTGAGGATTCCTCCTCTTCTGCCGGCTGCCCTGCAACTCCTGGCAAAGGCCAGCAGTGTGTGCAGCACTCTGGGCACCGTGGGAGGGAGCCGGGCTGCTCGGCAGGCTGGAGCACAGGGCAGCTCCTTCAGGGCCGGCACTTGTGCCAGGGGAAGCGAGGCCAGCGTGAGGCAGGGACAGCTTGGCAGGGCACATCTGCAGGATCCAGTGCCTCATGTAGCTCTGGGAGGAAGCGCCTGCAATCCTGCAGTTCTGCACTGAGCCAGAGCAAAGGTGTGAGATGCAGAGTGTTTGGCAGAAATATTCAGGCCCACCAGGCCAGCCTGCTTTGTGCTCTCTGGCGCACATCAAGCCCTGTGCAATGCAGCTCTGAGCTGCTGGGAGAGAGGGAATCGGGGATGTGCCTGAGGCTTGTGCTTGAGGAGTGAACTGATTTGGAAGGGGGCAGAAGGGTTTCAGTAGAGAATCTGTGTTTTCTTCATTAATTTCTGAAACAAAGTCATAATGTGTTGCACACAAGTAGGCGGATTAGGAAAGGAAGGCCTTATAAAATCAGGCCTTGCTATGGTAAATTCCCAGCTAGCCTGTTACCTCTTCTACATGCAGCCAGCTAACTTCCCATAGGAATAGTGATGAGTGCAGTTAGCACAACAGGCTATTGTGCTAAGAAAACTGTTTGCATCTCTAATAAACAAGAAATCTGTCCCATGAGCGTCCACGAAAGAAAAATGTAATCACCTGAGTAAGAGTGATTCTTAAAAAGAGTGAATCTTTGCATATTACACACTAATACACCTTCTAAGCAATAAATTGTGTGGCAAGGAAACTACCAGCCAGTGGGAGTTGAACACGAGGTCTGTGAAAACAGTATAAAAATGAGTCATGTGAATAAAGAATTGGTTTTTCCTGCATGAAGAAACTGAGTCCCAGCTGCTTTACTGACACAGCAATGTGGCTTCACTCAGCAAGGGCACCTGCAGGGTGTATTGATGAAACGCTTGTGTTTGATTCCCGGAATAGGAAGGAGAGGCATGTAACAAACAGGGCTTAGTCTTGTGAATTCCTTTAGCTTTAACAGGAGTGCTGAAGCCTGTATTCCCCCACTGCAGTGCTTACTGTGTGCAAGTGGCTATCTTGGCCTTGAGAATAAGGAGAGTGCTCCTGCTAAGAAGGTAGCTGGAATGCATTCAAAGGGAAGAAAGTGTTTTTAGGAGGCTCTTGACCACCAAAGGAGAATTTGAGGAATGGGAATATTGCCCAAATGACTGTGTCAGGAACCAGAGTTGTGCCCGAAGCCCTGCCGTATTTGATCCATGTTTGAGCAGGTTGACAAGACAGTGAAGGAAAGTGTCTTGTTTAACACGTGGGACCTTGACCCTTGAAAGAAAAACAATGTATTGGTCAATTGGTGGGCAGTCAAGCTTTGAAAGTGGAACGGTGCATAATGGAGCCCTCGGTGGCAGGGAGTCATGGAGTCATCCTGAGCCATCATCTCACAGCCAGCTATGTGTGAGCTGATGCTGTAACTGGGAAAATTCCACTCCTGAGCAGGAGATACAAGGCCTGGTTCTGAGCTGGAAGGGTGAGAAGGATGAGATGCACAGCGTTTTGATCCAGGGGATGTCCTGAAAGTGCACTGCCTACCTGCCCCTGCTGCCGAGCACCACGCTCCATCTCCTTCTCCTGCTCAGCGGATTTTTAGGAATCCAGGGGTTGGTATGTATTTTTTGCTACTGCAACTAATGGCATAAATTTGCAAGCCTAGTTGTGTCTTAGGTTCTTTTGTGCATGGATCTCCTCTTGAACCTGTGTCAACGACCAGCAGGGACCTACAGGACACTCCTATTCTGATGTCAGTAAATTCTGAGAAGTGATTGAAATATGTCAATAAATTTGAGGTAATGTTTAGCGTATGAGTTTCATCAAAGTATTGAATATGTCTTAGTTCCCTGGATACAAACTGGTAGGTGAGATTCCTGGGTGTGCAGGGCTTAGGGAAGTGATTCCCTATGCACCCAGCACTGAGATAAAGTAATGCCTCCTTTGTAACCCAGAGCTGGCAGGAGGGATCAGGCCCTGCTTTGTAACTTTCATTTTAGCAGCTTCTGTTAGCAGGTAAGAAAGGTCAAAATGAAACATTTTCCAGCTGGCTTATCCTTTTAGGCACCAAAGCTCTGTGCCACGGGTAGCCTGGGTGTGTGCAGAGCAATGCACCCCCCACAAAGCCCTTGGTTTCCCCACAAGTTGCCAGTTTGACTTCTTCCAAAGGGAAAGAAAGGCAGAGATGTACATTCACAGGAGTCCTGGCCATGTCCAATAAATGTGCAAATATGTGGGGAGATTTGTTAGGAAGGATTTCAGCTGTTATGCCAACAGTGCCTTCTCTCTTGGTTCTGTGCATTATAGGTGAGTAATGTAATAGTTGGTTCTCACAATTAAGAGATAGCTATTATGTGGATAGATATTATGTTCAAATGTAAAGTGCTGTTATTGTAATATGTCCTCCCATAGTCCTCTTTCCCGTCCCTCTTGTAACAGCCTTGGTAGTCAGGGCATTTGGGGAGGGCTGGCTTGTGACCAGCAGGCAGGGTGTAACAACACCTGACCTCCAGTCAGGATGCAAGAAAGTAATCTCCACCAATGGACAGCAGAGAAAGAGTTGACTGACAAAACATTGGGAGGGGCTAAGGGTAAAAAAGGCAGAGAATCCCTTTTGTAGATGAGCATGTGGCTGCTAGGCATGGAGACTCCCAGTGTTGCAATCTTTCCTTATTCAGTCCTTTCTAAGGGTTTACTAAATCTTTAAAATGTTAAAGGGTGGGTCATTTCTCAGGTGGGCAATGCTTTTGGCCATTTTCTTGGTCTGGTTTCCTTTGCTTTTGTCCCATCTGAGTGCTCAGCTGGGGTACAGGCTGTAGGTGCTTGGGGCACTCCTGGAGTTACTCTTGGATCCCTTGAAAAACAGGGTTTGGCCCATGAGGGGAATTTGTGCTACTTGTGACAGAGAAGAACTTCCCAGGCTCTTCTGTGTTTGCTGTAGGGAAGGTTGGTTATTGCTGTGCATAAACTCACAGACCAACATGGAGTGTTTGCTTTGTGATGTCAGGGCATGGTTGCCACCCTGTCGTAGTGACATCAGAAGATTGCCTTGGTGCATGGAAGGCCTGAGTGTCAGAGCAGCCCTAGGCCTTGCTCAGTGCAGGAGGATCCTCGAGCTTGAGACATTTTTCGGTGGGTAGCTGCACACTTACAAAGGCCTTGTTTTTTCTGGTGTTGCAGCACAGCCTGCAAACTTGCAGAGCAGTGCTATAATGATTCACCATCTTGCTCCTGCGCTTTTTGCTGTATATGGTGTTTCCTTCTCAATCTACTATTTGACTCCTTTTGCACATAGGTAGAGATTGGAGTCACATAGAATGCCATTGTTAACAATGTTGATGAACTCTCCTTAGAAGATGTGGCTGTAGATGTGAGGAGAAATGGGGTTATAAGCACTAGGTAACAGCCTGTCCCCCTGTGATTCTCTCTTGCCACAGGCGACAAGAGCAAGAGTCGTCTTTCCCCTGGTTCTCTCTGCTATTGCAGAAGAAGCCAGAGAGGAGGAAAACGATAAAGACGACCACCGCCTTTGTCCAGCCATGGTCGCACCATGGCCTGCTCATCATTCCAAGAGAGTAAATGCCCGTTGTGGGGGGTGCTGTCTTTAGTGCAAGGCAGAGGTGCAAGTTTCTGAGCAGCCAGCACTTGCTGTGTCTGGCCGAGGATGCTGAGTGCTGGAGTCCTGCAGGACGTAGCCATTTCCTGCAGGCAGTGACAGCTAGAAATTGGCCTTTGAGCTGTCCTGTTGGGGCAGTGTAGAGCTAGGGGCTTCGGCTGAGCTTCTGGCTGCTTGGTTCCATCTCTGGGCTTCTGCAGTGTGACGGCAAAGGGCACATGTGGTAGTGCTGGCGGGTCAAAAAGCTTTGTTGGTTTCTTTTCCCTTTTTGGAAAGGCGACTTTGGCTTGTGGAAGTGTTCTGCAGTTTTCTTGAGTCGTTCTTCACTTGTAGAGTCACTGTTGATCCACCTGCCTTTTGGCTTTTGAGAAGCTGCAAACAGCAGAAAGGGGCAAGTTTCTGCTGATCCATTTTGCGCTGAAGTCTGCAGCTTTGGCAAATGCATTGGAGAACAGAGTGGGGGTGAAGCTGCAAGTCCTTGACTGCTGTCTTGTGTTCCTCGGAAGAGGAAGGCCATCTTGCAATGGTGCCTGCAGTATCTGAAGGGAAATGGGCACCTTTGTGGCTGGGGAGCTGCATGGGCCAAAAGGACGCAGGGCTGGCGGCCTTGAGCAGCTGAAGATGAGGCAGCGTGGGGCCAGGGGGCCAAGAAGGCCAAGGGCACGGTGTGCCAGCAGCAGTGGGGCAGCAGGAGCGGGGCAGTGAGCGTGGCCTGTGCTGGGCAGCGCTGCGGCCACAGCTGGAGTGCTGTGTGCAGCTGTGGGCCCTGGGAAGCAGAAAGTCATGGAGGGGCTGCAGCGAGTGCACAGAAGGACAGGGGAGCTGGGCAAGGGGGTGCAGCAGAAGGCCAGGGAGGAGGTGCTGAGGGAGATTTAGCCTGGACAACAGAAGCCTTGTGAGGGACCTTCAGCATCTCCTCAATGCATCCAAATATTTGAGCCACTTTTGGAAACAACTTTACCCCCTTTTTTTCCTTGAGTTTTTTTTGGTTTGGTTGGAGGAAAAGGGTTATTTATTTACTTTTTCTCCCAACTAAGGCTCTTTTCATCATTATTTTCTGCCCTTTTATAGCACGGGGACTGGGTCTGCTAGAATTTTAATTTCCAAGGTGTCACTTCTGGAGAATACAGTTTTTGCATGAGAACACATCATACTGTGCAGGGACCTTGATGCAGAAGGAGCTGTTGTGGTTCCAGGCCAGCCAGTATGGCCTTAGAGATCACTTTGAGCTTATTAGTGCTCGTGTCTATTGCAGTCCAGGGAATCAGTGTGTGTTGTGTTTGGGAATTGAGCAGGAGGTCAATGCTTTGCATTCCAGCTGCTCCTCAGAGATCACAGGAGCTGCAAGGGGCTGGGCTGCATTTCTGATTCCAGCCACTTCAGCACCATCAGTGCGGTCAAGTCCAAGAGAAGAACTTGCCCGAGCACAGATGCACAAAGACTCCAGTTCCCAGCAATGCTCTGGGTGTCTGATTGCATAAGGACCTACATGCTCCAGATTCCCCAAGAGTGTGTTTTTTTGAGGCAACAGGAGAGCAATCTCGGGACTGTAGTTGAGCAGGGCACTGGCTACCAAGTTCTGATGTGTGTAGCAACAGAGAGGACAGTAAAGAGAGATTTCAGTAATGAGACCTGTCTATCTATCTATCTATCTATCTATCTATCTATCTATCTATCTATCTAACATTTACATAATTGCATCTTCCTGGTTCTGGTCCAAGGCCATTGGATGTGCAAAGCTCATCAAAAGTATCTCTTTCAGGAGAGGATTAGAGACATGCTCCCTCGACCAATTCTGAGCAGGCAGAGATGTTTTCCCCTCCAGATATGGTGGGGTTTTTTCCCCTCAGAGTTGTTTTCCTCCTCTGGCCTCTTCTGCCCTCAAGTCCCCAGTTAATTCTTTAAATTTCTGCCTGTCCTAGAGAGGTGCAACAATTCCATGTTTAGGTGGTGTTTGGAGACTCTGGTCACACATGCATTACGTGACACATGGTTTCCTTCACTGGCATCCCCAGGGCTGTGAAGTGCATTTGTTCATGGGGCCTTAGGAGAGTCTTCTCTTTCCCTCACCAGCAGCAGCAGCAGCAGCAGCAGCGGCAGCAGCAGGGAGCGGTGGCAGGGCCAGGACGAGGAGGAGGTGGCTGCCCTGGCCCTTTGCTCCCAGGCCCCAGGCCAGGAGGGCTCTGGCTGCAGCAGGGCGCTCTTCGGGCAGCCCCTGGCAGCCTCTGCATGGAGCACAGCACGCTGCACCGTCCTGCTGGTGCACTTTTCTTCAGCAATACCCTAGCTCCTCCTCACAAGGAAAAAACTCCAGCAATCTAAAAAGAGATCATTCAAGTACAGTTCTACCTGCCTTTGTATTGTAGTTCAGGGCATGTGTTTTTTATCTATAATTTCATGAATTTTATGAAAATATGCATTCATATCTGCACATTTTTGTGGTTTTAATTATTCATATATCTAAACACTGCATTTTAAACTCTTCATTTATTGCAATTGGTACTTTTCAGGTAGTATATTCTAAAGTGTCACAAAACAACACCTTTTGGGTAGTTTTTCTCACTCTTAAAAAAAACCCCCCATAAGCCATTTTAGTTTCTGTCTCTCCAAGTTTGTTCATATCGGCCTATTTTAAATCAGGGCTACAATACTTTTATAGGATTGAGAGAGGTCCAATGAAATGCACACCAGTGATTCCTCTTGTGGAATATCATGGCCCTACCATAAAGCCTCTATTTACTTTTTTTTGTCTGTCATTAGCTCAACTGCAAACACATGTTTAGTTGCAAACTTACACAAGATGAGCAAAATCAAAATGATGTGATGGGCCTTTGGGATCTCCTTGCTGATCCTTCTGCTTCTTCAGCTGAGCAAGGCTCTGATCCAAGTAAAGAGATTGCACTCAGTGCTACACAACCATTTAGCTGGAACTCTGCTCATTTCTAGGAACAGCTGGAGGCCTCTCTCTCCCCAGGATGTTTTGGCTGAGCCAAGCTTTACTGGGTTTTGGCTGCAAATACCATTGCCCTTGCTTTCTTATATCCACAAGTACCATGGCTGGGCAAAAACTGCCACGTGGGCCATCTTCCAAAGGCACTTTGGTCTGGAGTTTGTGAATGAACGAGAGCCTCATCCACTTCCAAACCACATGAAAAAAATAATGAAAGAGAACTTCCCATCCTTAACAAACAACTGACAATTCACAAGTGGATCTAGAGCTTCTTTATGGAATGAAAAGGAAGGCAATCTTCCAATGGAGTTTTGCTTTCGCGAGTTTTTCTTCTGACTCCCACTCCCAGCAGGCACTGGAAAAAGTCACGTCTCTGCAAGCGTCAGTGTCTTCTGTCTGCCATCACTTTTTTTGCTGCAACAATCAGAACAGGCATCAGCCTGGAGAGAGGCTCAGCTGATGCTAGCAACAGGAGCTGCCCCAAGGAGAAAAAAGACATGAACTTTTACCTCCCAAACCCATCTCCCCAGAGGCTCAAGCAGGATTCCTCTGGTTCCCAGAAATACAAAGAAATAGGGCTGAGAAGACCCTTTGCAGCTATGTGTTCATGCTCAAGACTTTGCTGATGCCATTTGGGTTTTGCCTTTTTTACTTTTCTATCTTTTCTGTATTCATTGCATATCAATTTAGAGCTCTACAGGCGACTCGATTTGTGATTACTTTTTCAAGTCCTTTTCCATGGCCTTTGCCTAAGCAGAAAGACAAACTTCCAGAGCTCCAAGCGCCAGGGGGTAGAAGGCCCCAGTGTTATCTTGATTCTTCCTGGGACAGACCCCTCCAGGGAGCTGGTGGACTCACCATCCCTGCAAGCCTTTAAAAGAAGACTGGAAGTGGCACTCGGTGCCGTGCTTTAGTTGAGGTATTAGGCCATAGGTTGGACTCGATCATCTTGAAAGTTTCCTCCAAGCCACTGATTCTGTGATTCTGTGACTGAGGCAGCTTTTCCTGCAGCCCTGGAAAGGGCTGCGGGGGCCCTTGGCCAAGGACGGGGATCAGGGCTCATGGAAAAGAAGCAAAGGGCTCAAGGCAAAGGCTGAGAGGGCAGAGCTGCCCCAGAGCGAGCCTCATGTCCTCCTACTCCACCTGCGCCCTGGACACAGGGCGCCTGAGGCTCTGGGCGCTCCGAGCCCGCCCAACCCCGAATCCCAGCCATGAGGGGCTTGGCGTCCCAATGCATCCCCTGGGGACAGCAGAGTCGGCCACTGAGCTCAGCCCATGGTGACAACACCAAGTGACCAATGGAAAATTCACCAAATCCTTATCAGAGACAAGAGAAAACTCCCATGGTGCCTGACAGCCGGAAGGAACTGCCTTTCCAGATCATTCCATCCATATAAGAAAAGAGACTTTTGCATTAAAGTAGAAAAGAGTTCTCGAAAAAGAGGGCAGGAACAAACAGCAAAGTTATTTGGACTCATGCTTCTTGTGTCTGTTAAAAAAGCCAAGAAAATGCATTCCTTGCTCTTCTGACACAGCTCTCTCTGTTCATGATGTGGGACAGCGAGTGCCGATGATGTGCAGGAGCTGATGCAAGGGACAGGGACGAGGATGCAGCAGGCACAGTGCCAAGCTGACAGAGGGATGATCTCTGGCAGTGGCACTGAAGGAGAAGAGTTTGCAGGCAGCACAGAAAATGGCTCTTTGTTTCACCTCTTCTTTCAGTGCTGCTAAGAATGTAGCCTGGAGCAAGCTGGGAACACCAGAGCCTGGAGCCCTTTTCAGGCAGGGCTGTATCAGACACAAACCAGCAGGGGACTGAGGAGCCCCTGGGGTGGCAGTGAGCAACCTCGGGCTCTGCTCACTGCTGGTGGCCTTTTCTATTGAACCATCTCCAAGGACTTCTGTTGTGCTCTGTATTTCTAAGGATTTTGCCCCCTGGTTTTTTTTGGTTGCCTCCTGCACCTTTTCTTCTCCAAATTTTCCTACCCTGACAGCAGCAGCCCCTGTCCAGAACTGGCTCTAAAATATCAGCAAAGCAGCTAGGAACAACAATGGGTGGAATCCTGCCGCTCAGGAATTCGTATGCCAGAGCCCTGCCTCTGCTTTATGCTTTGTCAGGACCTCCTTCTCAGTGCAAAAACTAGGGATTAGGGGAGTTTTTTTGCCGAAGAGCTCCAAAGAGAAGCAAATGTTGTGCTAGGTTTCTCAGGAGTGTATCTGTTAAGTTCATTGCTGGCAAAGAGAAAGTAAGGCCAGGGTAGCAGAGCAGCTGGGAGCTGGTCACTCCCTGCAAAGCGCTGGTGTATGATGTGAGAACACCACGTTCCAGGACAGGCAAGCAGGGTCAAGTGCTCAAGGTGCTGCCAATGAGGTTTGGGTTCACTTAGAGAGTAGTCAGGGCTGGGGAGCACTGAAGATCCAGCTGCAGTCCCCATGCATGTCCCTGTCAGTGATGGCTTTAGGGCGTCTGCAGCCTGGATCCAGAGCACCCTGGGGGGCTCCTGAGGCTGCCTTTGCACTCAGGGTGAGGATGCCCAGGAGCCGCTGAGGCCGGCAGTGGGGACCAGGGCTGGGGCTTGTGGCCTGGCAGGTGTGGCTCTGGGGGCTGTGACATGCCAGGGCATGGGTCACTGTCACTGCCCTCCGCAGCCCTGGCTAGCTCTGTGATGCTCCAGGGACAATTGCAAGAGTGGGGAACTGGCTAGGTTGGGGTTTTGCCTGAGCCAGAACCTCTAGGCCAAATACCTAGCAGTAGAGACCCCTGGAGGACCGAGTGAAGGAAGCAGAGGAGGCTCTTCTGTGGTGTAAAGTGCAGCAAATTCATCAGGACAGGCAGGGGGAAGGTTCACAGCAGAGAATTCCCAAAAAGAACAGATGTTCAGAGAGCCCCCAGCCGCCCTGGGCAGGGGTTTTTAAAATCTTTCAAGCCAGGGGGTGGACACCATAAAGTAACCAATAAGCGACTCTTGGGGTGTGGTTTTGAGGGCTACAACAAATCAGAACAAGGGGAGGAGAGAGCGTTGGGATAGGGATTGGATCTTAGGGTGAGGGACAGGGAACTTTCTGGAACAAAGGGTAGGGTTTGGGCTGATGGATGGGGCAAAGGGGCTGGGTTGTCTTGACAGACAGGGAAAAATCTGGTGAGGAGGGAGGGGATTCCTTGAGGGACACTCGGGTAGGAGGGCATAACACAGGGGAGAAGCTAACTGTAATAACTCGGGGAGCACTTGAGCATACCACTATATAACAGAACATTTGACTCAATAAACTAACACAGTGCAACACAGAAATTCAGGCTTTCGGCAGCTGAGAGGTGGCACTGTTAGAACCCGCAGCAGCTGGTGAAAGCCATCTCTGTCCTTCAGGTTCTTGCTCTGTGGGAAGGTGCTGCGAGTTGTGGTGGCTGCACTCCCCCTTTGCTGGGAGGATGATCTGTACCAGGGCAGAGCAGAAAGCTGCCATGGTGAGCAGAACATGCTCAGAGCATTGCAGTTCGGAGAATGGCACTGCCCCTGAAGGGCAAAAAGCTTGAAAGCATAGAATTCTGTGCAGAACCGTTGCACAAATTTTCTCTTCTAGAACATGCCCATTTTTGTATACTGTAGATGAATACTCTGGGTTTTATAGAATACATATATTTTTTTTCTTAAGGTTTTTGGGAGAACTCTCAAGTTTATTTCTTTTTGTATTTTACATCCAGCATGCATACAAGGTTTTTTTTTATTACTTATTTTTCCTTAGTAAATACTTAGGGAAAAAATACCTAAGCATTTTTTAATCCTTTGGGATATTGTGATTAATATTCTTAGAAAGAAAACCTTGTTGAACAAGTGTGAAAACACAGAGAGAGGGAAAATAGCATAAAAGTCTTTTAGAACAGGGTGTGTAATAAAGACTGCAGACCTGAGTAATTCCTCGAAGGGCAGAATTAGCAAGATATATCACCAAGAACACCTGCCAAGATACTTCCTTAAACCAAGGGAAATGTAACCTGCAGCCTTACGAAGTAAAGCCAAAGCAAATGAAAACCTTTGGAAAACAGGGAATTTTGCCAGTGGCATCAGTCTGTCTGCATAACTGAGGGATGCCCATCAATATTGCACTACATTCCTCAATATTTGCAATGTCTTTTCTCCCAATTTCTGTGAAATGAATAAGCTGCAGTTGTTTACCATTAACTTAAGCTCTTAGGGGAATTACCAAGCACCATGTATGTTTTTCTGTAGCTGAGCAGGTCTTGAGTTTCCCAAATCTTCTGCAAAGCAGAAGGGAATCACAGAGTTACTTGTGCTAATGTTAATGAAGGGTTTCATGAAAGCAGGTGAATGAGAGCATTGCATTGTAAAACTTCCACGTGCAAGAAAACAGGAGTCCACTTAGAATAAAACATATAAGGCTAGCATGACATCAGAACAGGATAAAATGAAATTGCTAGACAGGAACTGATGCATCAGAAATTAGATGTATCATTTCTGATACATCTGCATGCATTTGCAAGCTAAAACAGAAAAAGAAGGGCACAGATAATAAGGAACGAAGATTTTAAAATTGCACTGTGCAGAAGAGACACACGAACCACCAGTGTGAACACAGCTGGGAGATTCAGCTTGGAGATGGATTAGAGTGGAATCCATTCACTGAAGGTCTCTGGTGAACGAGTGACAAGGACTGAGGAAAAAAGGAAAATGTTGAATTCCTGAAAGCTATTTAGATTCCTGGAAACATTGTCTAGAGATCTAAAAATCTAAAGCCTCAGAGAATCTGAACCTAAACCATCCCCAAATGGATTGATAAGGAGATGTGCACATCTCTGCTGTTTTCAGAGTCAATGAAATTGTCAATGAGTGTCTGGAAATTAGGAATGCCCACCCAGATTTTATCTCCATTACTTTAAGAACACCTTAATAAGGCACTTCAGGAGCTGAACACTGACATTCTCACCCTGCTCTATTTACTTTACATTTGAATACAGGCTGGTAGAAGGAGAAATCGCGCTTTAATTTCTCCCCAAATGACCTGTTGCACTTTCAGGTTAGGAGTAGATGTAAAATTCAGCTAATCACTCTCTCTATCCATGGATATTCCACTAGTGAACTGACATACAGAACATCCTTTTTCTCTTTTGTACCTTCCTAAATGGTGCCCAATGAACAGGACACTTGCATAAATCTCACAGAAAATCACCAAAATTGCTGAAATTAACACTCAATTCCATGGTAAAAGCTTCTGAGAAAAGGCTTGAGAGGATCACTGAACAAACTGCAACTTGGAAGAGAAACACGCATTTCTGCACTGATCAAGGGGAAAGAAAAAGAAATGCTGGAAGTTAAGGAGAAGGTGGAAGTTAAGGAGAAACACAGGAAGCACAGAAAGAACAAGGCCCTGTCAGATGACCTGTGCAAGGTAACTTTGTGCCCCAGCACTGTTAGAGGACATTCCCTGTCATTGGGGCAAGCAGCTGGAGACATAAATGCTGATTGATTTGGGGGCCACAGTCTTGATAAGTGCAGAGGTGGTTCAATAACGTGACATGAGGGAGTTCCCCCAGAGCAACTGGGATGCCAGAAAGAAGTGAACAGCTCACCACAGCCCGGCCCACTCGGCTGCTTTTCCTTCTGACCCCCCTGGGGAGGCTCTGACATTTCCTCTTCCCTGATGGAAGCGCAGCTGCTGCCAAGGGAAACGTCCCCACACTCACTCAGTGTTCCCTGTGCTTGCCAGATGTCCCATCTGCTGTCCCCGTCCAGGAGAGCTGCTCTGCTCGGGAGGAGGAGCCTGAGCGAGAGCCTGGGAACATCAGCGGCTGCAATCCCTCCTGATCTAGCGCTGTTTATGGATGTGTAGTTAGATTTGGATAGTTACAAGTATAGGGATATTAACATACACTGACTGATATTTGTATAGGGATATTATGTATGTATATTGTTATATTGATGCGTGTATATTCATCTGTTTACATACTTGTACAGCTCTGTAGCTGTGCATTTCTATTGCTGGGGATGTATAGAATATTCTATTGGTCCATTGATATTTGTGTACTTATAGACAGGTTTGTTATGTTTGTATTATATTGTCATGTTATATGTCATGAAATATGCAATGCATGTTTACATCTCTATATTGTTATGCCTATATATGTATTTACTTCTATTTATTATGTATGGAGTTGTATAGTTCTAAAATTCTATTTATTTAGTTCTGGATCTGAGATTCTTTAGAGAGGGATATTGATGTTTCTGTATTTGTATATGGGCTGTACAGTTGTAGTAATATGTAATAAATTTAATTGTTGAACTTCAATTCAGTAACTTTAATATTTGTGTACAGTGAGTTGTTGCAGAGGGTTGCAATAAAGTAATTTTTTTTTCATTGAAGTTGATATCTCTATATATTTACATAGCAAAATTCTCAAAATAAATTAGATTTTAATCATAAATTGATGTTTCTGTGTTTCTATATTGGTAACACAGGTGTTGCAATTTAAAATAAATTTCATTTTTAAACATAAGTTAATGTTTGTGTATTTGTACATTAGTAGTGCGGGTGTAACCATCTGCAATAAATGCAATGTTTCAACTGCAGTAAGCGTAGATTTGTGCTACCCAAAGCCATGGGCAGATGTAAATGCTGGAGGATTTTGGCCATGCCAATCTCCGGCCATGCCCAGCACATGCCCCACCTGCACTCAGACTGGGCAGGGGAAGCACAGATTTGGGCTGGCAGCAGAGCCCCACGTTGGCTCAGAACTCGCTGCAGAGGCTGCTGAGAAAACTCCGGGGCTCCACTGAGCACAGAATCCAAGCAGGAGCCACCCAAGGAGGACAAACCTCTCATCCCACAGGCAGCTCTTTAGGAAAGTGCTCCAAGTGTCCCCCTGAAGCTCATCCCAGAGAGCAGAAGCCAGCAGGGATCCTGAGCCAGCTCTGCTGCCTTTGGCAGCACTTTGGCAAATGAGCTGCAGCAAGGGGGAGGCAGCAGCGACTGTGACTACTGCAGGCTGGGGATGAAGGAAGGGCCATGGACACAAGTGCTGAGATGCCCCCAAATCCAGAAGGAGGCTGGAGAGCTGGGAATCAACTTGGCACTTCAGTGCCAAGCTCTCACAGGCACTGAAATGATGGAATCCCTTTGTGTGAAGTTACCTGGAAGAACTGACAGGGAGTTGCTGCTAGGATCAGCAGTAGCAGAAAGCAAAAATGTACAAACACTAGGAGATCATCTAATATCCCCCACAAGCAATGGCTTAAAAAACGATCTCATATATTTATTATATTATATTATATTATATTATATTATATTATATGCATAAAAATTTAATGCACATGTATTTTTGGACAATTTTATTTTTTGATATATATTTTCATTGAAGATATCTATTTGAAATAGCCTTTCAGCTTGGGAGAGTGAAGATTTACAACAGTGCAAAACCATCTGCCCACAGAGCAGTCAGCCCCCGGGTGCGTGCATGCACACCCACCCACTGTGCTTGCTCTTCTCAGCATCTCGGGGCTGCTGTTTGCACAGAATTGGGATGAATTTAACTCAACAGAGCCACGAGTGAGGTGTCCAGCTTGTCATGAACACTCATGTGGCAACGAACAACACAGAGCTCTCAAATCCCATTATCACAGGTCATTTCATTCCTGCTGGGCACTGAGGAACTCTTAAAAGACACAGAAAAGGAGTGGAAAACACTGGCATCATGCTACTGCTGGTATCCTCTTGGAGGAAAATCTGTTGGGTTTCTTAAGGTGGTAGCTTTCCAAAACCTAGGAAAACTGCTGAGCACTGGTAGCCCAATTGTGAATGGTTTTCTTGACTTGGCAAAGGCTGGGGTGTTAATGGACTCTGTCTTTGGTTCAAATCACCTCCCCTTACCTGCAGACAAAAGCATCACCACCAGCAGCAGCTACATCTGTCAGTTTTCTCAAAAAGCTGTGTTAAATTTGGGAGAGGAAAGGAAAACCCATCAGACACTGTGGATTAATGACAAGACTCTGAGGAACAGTTCCAAAGCAAAGGGCAGCAGCTTCTCTCTGGGCCACTCCTTGTGCCCCAAGGCAGCCAGGCTGCCCTGGCTGCCCAGGACCCTGCGCCCCGCGGGCTCTGCAGAGCTGCACAGTGGGGAGGCAGCTTCGGGCACCTCAGCCCCTGGGCAGGAGGGGCTGCTTGCTCTGCAGGGCTGCCTGGGGGCAAAAGCAGGGTGCTGGCCTTCTGCTTTTGGCCCCAGCCTGGCCTTGCAGGGCTAATCCTGTTCCCTGTCTCAAATGTGCTAAGGACGGACTTGTTTGTTTGCAGCTCTGCACAGGTGTAATTTACACCACAAAATACTGAAGGACTAAGGCCTGAACAACAGACCCTGACTGAAGCCTCAACTACAGGACCTGAGCCAAAGCTGCCCTCTAGATGACCTTTCCAACCCCATGTTCTATGTATCTGCTCCTTAACTAAGTGTTATTATCAAAAGGATTGTTGCATCCATTCACTGGTGAAGCACGTTTTCACCTTTCTGCATGAGGAAAATGGACAAGGCCACACCTGGCCTTGGTTCCTCCTTGAGCCCTGGCCAGGCTCGGGGAGAAAACCAAGAGGAGAATGACACCAGCTTTGCCCCCAGCAGAAGCTCTGGCACATTGCTCGTCCAGCACTGTCAGAGCCGGGCTACTCTCACAGCGCTCTCGGGAGCCTTGTGGCCGCCAAAGGTGGAGGCACCGCAGGATTTCCCGGTTCCCGGGCATGGGTCTGCAGGGCTGGGCTGGGACAGCTTCCCCAAGGTGATGTGCAGCTCTGGATGAAGGGGAAACCATTGGGCTACCTGGTGATGGATCTTCCTAAATCACCAGAGACACCCTTTTGTAATAATGCTGAGGTGCATTGCTTAGCTTATCCTTTCCTGACTCTTTTTTGCACTTTTGCATTACAGTAAATTACACTGTTCCTTCAGCTGGTGTCTGTGTCTGCATCTCTGACCCTCTCCACCATCAAAACAAACACACAGCCAATTTAGCACGAGACCTGCCTCTCTGCCAGCCCATCTCTTGGCAAACACCTCTGGTGGCCATCTCCACAAATGAAATTCCTACTTTGCAACTTCCTTTTCTGCAGGCAGGTGAGAAAAGGAGCCACTCCCAGCTCTGGACACCTCCGGAAACCAGCTGCTTTCAGCAGTCACAACTCTGAAATATCAACTTCCTTCCTTAACTTGCCACAGAGAGCTCCCACCAAGAGGCCTTTTGTCCAAGGATACCCACAGAAGAGCTGGAGAAGGGAGCAGTTTGAAACACAACTGCTTCAGAGTTTAAACCTGCCTTTACCAAATGAGCACACACCAACCTGTCCCAAAGGGAAAGCAGGCAGGAGAGAGGAGCTCCTCTCCCACAACCGCAAACTCTCTGCTTCCTTCTGTTCCAGCTGGAGAGTGGAGGGCATGGGCTGCGCCTCACTTTGGGAAGGAGCCCTGGGAATTGGCCTGATCTGGGAGGGCAGCAAAAGGAATTGCCCAAAAAGTAGGAAAAGATTCTCTGGAAGGAATAGATGATGACAACATTTCCGCAGAAAAGGAAAAAAAGAAAAATTGAAGCATTTCAAGAAGTGCCCAGACTGAAATTTGTTTGCCAATATGACAACCCCAAAGTCTCTGTGGTGTGTCAGCAAGCTCAGGAATGAACCTGCAAGGCTTGGATAAACATCATTGGTGTCCATCCCCCAGAGCACAAGCAGCTCCCCAACAAGACTTCAAGACTAAGGGACAAAGCTTCCCCCTTCAGCTCTCCACAGCAGCTCTAGGGAGTCTTTCTCCATTGCAAGACCTCCTTTGTCAGTCTACAGTGACAGGAGCTGGCTGCAGGAGGCATTTGCCTGGGGGGGGGAAGAAAAAGAAGAGATGATTCCTGTGGAAATAAAACGGCAACGCCATTTGGGAAGACGCCAGTGTGAGTTTGCTACCACTCAAGGTCAGAAATCCCCTGAAGAAAGCAACATCCATCATGGTGCAGCACTTTGGCTTTGATATCAATGCTGACAAAATTGCTGCCCCTTCCTGCTGCCGTAGCTGACTCCGAATCACGAGAAATGTGCCAATTCTGCCAAAGACAGGCAGACATGGTGAGATAAAACCAGCTAGTCTGCTGAAAAGGAGTCCAAATGAATGTTTTCTAACTCCCCCTTTTCATCCTTTCCGCAGCCAAGACAGAGCAATGTCCTTCCTCTCTGTCCCTGATGGTTACCCAGGCATGGGGTGCAGCGTGGGGACACAGCCTGTCACTGCTCCCAGTGCCCTGCCCTGCCTTTCCCTGCCTGCCTTGCCCTTCCCTGTCCTGCTGGAACCTGCTGTGCTGTGCCGAGCCGAGCCGAGCCTGGTCAGCGGTCACGCATTTCGGGAATGACTTTCCCCTGTGCCGCCCACCAGTGTAATGAACATACCACTTTGTAACCTTGACTAGTTAGAGAGTCTTTGTTCCTGATTTTCAGTTTTAACAATTCAGGGAGCTTTTGTTTCCCCTGACAGTACAGCTGCTGCCAAGGGAAACACACCCAAAGACCAATAGTGACCCAGCCTTCCCTTTGCTTCCCTTTTCCTTCCCTCACTGCTACACAGCGCTCTCATACCAGGACCTCAGTGCTGCCTCACCTGAGGATTCAGAGCTGCCTCCAGGCCCTTCCAGGCTAAGTGCAGGTGCTCAGGACTCTGAGGTTTCCTAGCTGCTTGGGAGAAGGTGTTTGCTTCATCTGGACTTCTTGGGGTTTCCTCGGAGGAGCCAGACACAGGCAAATTTCATCTCCACTGTGAGCTCTTCATTCTGCTTGTTCCCATGAAGCTTAAATGCCAACCTGAGCTCATCGTGCCTCTGGTTCCCGTAGACCATCACAGCCCTTCCATGGCCTCTCCAGAGAGGATCAGCTGCTGCACATCTTCAGAGCAGCAGTTGCCAGCCCGCATCCCATCAGGGAGGGAAAGAGTTTCTACCCTTGCTTTCCAAGCAGGTCCTGGTTAATGATCCTTTAAAGTGTTTTCCTGCAGTGCTCTATCATGGATAGATCTCAAATGAGAATCAGGTAGAAAGGGTCAAGTCGCTTAGGAAGGGGGACCTTGAAAACAGAAAGATTCTCTGCCTGCTTTTCCTGTCCTTGCTGCAGATTTGGATGGTGTTCTGAGTATTTTGCAGACAGCCTCTCTGTAGGGGTACAAGGGCAAGGTGAAAGATATTGCCTAGCAAGTGGTCAGTGTTAGGTGCACTCTCCTCTTTCTTTGAATGACGCCAAACTAGGACTCTGATAGGATATTGCAGATGTTTAAGACTGCCTGCCCTGCAAATCAAGCTGTGCCATTGAAATGAGCTCTGTGTGCCCCACAACAGCTGCAGCTGCAGAATATATCCTCACCCACAAGGTTGTTTTTAGAATAAATTCACAGTACACGTTTAGCATGCATGTCTGCAATTCTTAGCTCTTCCTGGGTGAATCCATTTTCTGTGGTCTTTTGTGATGAGAAACCAAATGTAGCCAAATCCCAAAGCTGCTGGGAAGATGCAAAAGGCTGTGATTATAAGGTATTTGTGTTTGTCTTTGTGTGTGTCTGTCTATATCAGATTTCCAGTCCATGCTTTAATCTATTTACATGTCAATTCAGATTAATATTTTGAAGAGGAAGAACTCACTCCTCCAATCCCCTGAGAAGTCTGAATACATTTCTGGACCTGCGGTTGCTGTGTGCTTCCTGTGATGTTTGATCCAAGGCGGCACTAGAGCTCTGCGTCCCAAAGACACATCATGGAGCCTGACCAATGTATTTGGATTCTTGCAGCCACCCCAGACACTTCGGCCCCCAGCACTCCAGCTGGCAGTGCAGGTTCTGCAGCATGGACAGCCACAGCTGGATGTGGAATACTCCTGGGAAAGAGGAATTGCCACCCCTGGATCTGGACATGGTGCTTGAGACGCTGGAGGAGATGTTTTCTCCCTCTGCTCAGGTAACTACATTGGGCAGGGAAGAAAGGGGCTGAACTGAGAGCTTGTGAATGTTGTTGCATGGCTGAGAATGAAAAGCTTCTTGAGTTCAGCTGTGAATGGACAGGGAAGGCTTTGCTTGGTAAAACAAGACTTCCTAAAGAATAGGGAATGAAAATGTCATCCCTGGTAAGGATGAAAAGGTGTGAGCCTGTGTTGGCCAAGTTTGGGTGCTTGTTTTCCTGGGAAGAATCCCTCCTTCAGGGGCATTTGTGGTGAGGAAGTGGAAGCTTTGTAGGTTCTAAGAGGCTTTGTTTGATGGGAAAGAAGAGAAGAGTGTTTGGAGAAATGGCACTGAAGGCCAAGTGTCCCGTGCAGGGAGGGGCATACCAGAGGTGCCTCTGCTCCAGCTGCAGCAGATGTGGGCTGTGCCTCTTTTGGGTGGGAAGGCCAAGGCAAAGCAAGGGCTGGGCTGCAGCTGCTGCTGCTGTGTGAGCCCTGCCAAGTGTGTGGGCGCTCCCAGAGCCAGGGCTGGGGCTGGGCTGCAGCTGCAGCTTTCTTGTCCTCTCAGTAAGCTGCTGCCTGCAGTCCAGTTTCCATCTGGGAAATCCTCAGCTGGGCAAACTGGCTAGTCTTGCTGTGTAGTAAACCACAGGGACCTAGGCAAAGCTCAGTGGAGAATAGAACAATAGGAATTGCTGAGACAGCAACAGAAGTTCCTGTTGCTCTGGCCCCTCGCCCCATATCTTATCTCTGTAACCCTATAAGCTATGTTACACAATCCTTACCATTGGTCAAATCTGGATTCTCCTCAACCCTATAAAAGGGGCATACTTTAGCCCATTCGACAGAAGAAGAGCTGTCGCTGGGACCCTTCACAGACTCTCCCAATAAAGCCATCTCTGTGGAACCGCCAGCACTTCTCCTTCTCTCTTGCCGTCTGCTGCAGCCTCAGCCTAGGGTAACCTACCTAGCAAGCAAGAGCTGAAATTCTAAGAGACCCTGCAATCACTGTAAGAGCTGATAATCACCAAGCTTGCTATGGGGGTTGGCCCGCGGCATCGGCCTCGAGCTAGCCTAGCTTTGGGCACCCTGTCCCCTTGGCGACTGAGCTCCCGGGCTAACTCGCACTGCTTGATAGTAAGGCCAGATAAGAGGCTTTATTAGCCAAGGCCAAAGGAGGCTCCCTGGCTGCCCTGCTCCCCTCTGGCTGAGGTGCTGAGAGCTCTGCAGCCCCTGCTGCCATCCCATCTGCCCAGGGCAGCACAAGAGCCGCGGCCTTGGGGCCCTCAAGAGCTGCTTCTGCTCCAGGCTCAGGGCCCATGCCGAAGCTGGGGCAGCCACCAAGCTGTGCCCATTTCTGTTCATTGCTGCTCTGATGGGGATGGATCCTCAGCCACTTGGAGGTTGCTGATGAATTTTAATCCTCAAGAGGCCTCTTCTTTCCTGAGCTCTTCAGTTAAGGAATTCAGTGAGAAAAGCTCATAAAAATTTGTTCAAAACATCTGAACGAAAAAAGGCCCAGGGAGTAATCTAAGTTTTCAGTTCTTCTGTGGTTAATCAGACATATTTCAGAAGTGCCTTCATAGTGAATCTGCTATATTGAAAAAAAAAGCAGAGAGAACTGTTTTGTCCAGTACTCATCTCCTCTTTATATTTGGTACCAGCAATATCCAATTGTTACTGACCCTCAGCACCTTCTAATGCAGTCTGAACAGATAGGAAAAAAAAGACCCTTCACGGTTGATAATCAATAACACTTTGTCCCTCATCCAGCCCCTGGCACTCCTATGGATCAGGAATGGTGTGGCCAGCAGGAACAGGGCAGTGATTCTTCCCCTGTGCTCAGCAGTGCTTGAGCAGCACTTTGAGTGCTGTTTGCAGTTCTGGGCCGCAAATTTAGGAAGGACATGGAGGGGCTGGAGTGTGTCCAGAGAAGGGCAACAAGGCTGGAGAGGGATCTGGAGCACAAGTCCTGTGAGGAGTGGCTGAGGGAGCTGGGGTTGTTTATCAGGGAGAAGAGGAGGTCCAGGGGAGACAAGGCAGTGTCAGGGCACAAGGTTGGACTTGATGATCTCCAAGGTCTTTTCCAACATTGTAGATTCTGGGATTCTCTGAAACCACCCTTGGAGCAGTTGCAGGATGAGCCCTGGGCCTCCTCTTCAGAAGCTCCAGCAGCCCAGGTCCCTCGGCTTCTCCTGCCAGCCCCAAAGCCCATCCTGTCAGTCCTGCAGAGCCTCTGCAGTTCCTCCTCACTGCCCAGAACAGGGAGCCCCAGAGACAGACACAGCAGCCCAGATGTGCCCCCCTGGCCTGGGGTGACTCTGGCAAGGGAGCAGCACCAGGCACTGCAGGAGCCTGCAGACAATTCCTGCAGCACTTGTAGGATGATCCTGCTCCCCAAGGGACATTCCCATGGGGCCAAGTCAGGAACTGCAATGGGGAGTGGGGCCAGAGAGGAAAGGGCAAGCAGGGATAGGCTGTTTGCAGGGGAGGGGACAGGGGTGGGCAAGAGGAAGAAGTTTGTATCAGGAAGAGTAAAGAAAGCAAAGGTGAAGCCAAGGAAATGCTCAGGGCAGTTTGGGGGTGGCTGCCAGGCAGCCCTGGCTCTGAGCAACAGCATCTGCAGTGGGACAGGAAACTCCCAGCTGATGGGAACAAACTTTCTGGCTGACTGCAGAGGCCAGAACAAAGCTGAGTGGTTTCCCTGCTGTCCCCCAGCCCTTGCTGGCCCCAAGGGCTGATGGCATTTGTGCCCCCTCAGGTTCATGTCCCCACACCAACAGCATGGGGATGCTCCCGCCTGCTGTGTGCAATGCAAACAGGGGCTGCTGAGCCAGTGCTGCCGTGTCTGTGCCTGCAAGGATGGGGCACCTGTGTGAGCTGGGGGAGAGGCCAGGGCTGCATAGGGGGGATGTTGTTGGCAGCTGCATGAGGATGCTCTGGGATGCTGTCCTGGGCTGTGCAGCGCACTGGGGATGGATCAGTCTCTCCTCTGCTGCTCCTTCCCATCTGCCCCAGGGCCCTTGCAGAGCACCAGCCATGCTGTTTGCCCCCAGCCTGCTCACAGCCAGCCTGGGGCTGCTCACGGGGGTTTTCTGTGCTGAGTATTGGCCTGGGTGTGTTCTTGAGAGAGCCTGGGCAAGGAGCCTGGAGCCCCCAGGCCCTGGCTGGGGGCGCTGCCCCCAGTGGCGCAGCGCTGCCCCAGCAGTGCCCATGGCCTGTCCGTGCTGCAGCCTCGGCACTGCCACCCCCAGGGCTGTGCCCGGCCCCGAGAGCACTCAGGCCCTGCGGCAACACCAGGGCCACCAGGGCAGCGGGGCAGGGCCACAGCAGCAGCACGGGCAACACCAAGTGCTGCTGCTGCTGCTGGGCCAACCCTGATCTGCCCCCAGCTCTGCACACAGACATTGCTGCTGCAGCTCCAGAGAAGGCAACAAAAGGGCATCTCTGCAGAAAACTTTGCTGGGAGATCCTTTAGTTCCTTTAAAGCCATCAAGAGCGCAGCCCCTCATTGACACAGTCTGTGGCCACATGGAAGGCAGAGAGAAACAAAATTAGAAATGGTACAAACAGCTGCTTTTTTTTCTGGACAATAGGAGTAACTAATACAAAGGAAAAAATACCACTACAACCAAACCATAAAGAAAAATCAAGGATAACTTTTTTTACAAGTTATTTGCAGAAATTGACCACCATTTTAATGTCCCTGAAAGCATCCCGTCATCAGTCTCCTAACTGCAGCCTTGAGCTCCTGGTTCCTCAAACTGTAGATGAGGGGGTTCAGGGCTGGAGGCACCACCGAGTACAGCACTGACAGAGCCAGATCCAGGGATGGGGAGGACATGGAAGGGGGCTTCAATTGAGCAAATATACCAGTGCTGACAAACAGGGAGACCACAACCAGGTGAGGGAGGCAGGTGGAAAAGGCTTTGTGCCGTCCCTGCTCAGAGGGGATCCTCAGCACAGCCCTGAAGATCTGCACATAGGAGAAAAAAATGAACACAAAACAACCAAATACCAAGCAGGCACTAACTGTGATGAGTCCAACTTCCACGAGAGTGTTTGAGTGTGAGCAGGAGAGCTTCAGGATCTGTGGAACCTCACAGAAGAATTGGCCCAGGGCATTCCCATGGCACAGGGGCAGGGAAAATGTATTGGCCATGTGCATGACAGCATTTAGAAAGGCACTGGCCCAGGCAGCTGCTGCCATGTGGGCACAAGCTCTGCTGCCCAGGAGGGTCCCGTAGTGCAGGGGTTTGCAGATGGAAACATAGCGGTCGTAGCACATGATGGTCAGGAGTGAATACCCTGCTGTGATGAAGAACAGAAAGAAAAAGAGCTGAGCAACACATGCTTTGTAGGAGATGTTCCTGGTGTCCCAGAGGGAATTGTGCATGGCTTTGGGGACAGTGGTGCCGATGGAGCCCTGGTCGCTGAGGGCCAGGTTGAGCAGGAAGCAAAACATGGGCGTGTGCAGGTGGTGGCCGCAGGCTACGGCGCTGATGATGAGGCCGTTGCCCAGGAGGGCAGCCAGGGAGATGCCCAGCAAGAGGCAGAAGTGCAGGAGCTGCAGGTGCCGCATGTCTGCCAATGCCAGCAGGAGGAAGTGCCTGATGGAGCTGCTGTTGGACATTTCCTGTGGTGCCTTGGCATGGGGATCTGTAAAATAAGTAATCATGGAATAGTTGTGTTTGGAGAGGACTTTAAATATCCCAGCACAGCCTGGGGGCACTTTCCCCCCACTGCCTGCCCAGGGCTCTGCTGCCTGGAGCTGTCCCTGCCAGCAGCTTCTTCCCTGTGCCCAGGCCTGGGCCCTGCCAGTGCTGCCAGAGCCCAGCCCAGCCCTGGGGGCTCAGCTCTGCCCTGCAGACCCCTCCCAGCTCAGGCACTTCCCAGCGGCAGCTCTGGCTCTGCAGGCTCTGATGGCAACAGAGCAACTCTGAGGAGGCTGGAAAAGCAAAACTGATGCAGCTTCTAGAGGGCCCTGTGCTGATTTCTGTCACTTCCTGGTTTATTAACACCTGAGAGAAATTTCTTCTTATTTTTCTCGACCTCAACTGAGAGATAAATATCTATGTGCAATTTCCTATCCAGGCAACCCAGAGCAGTAGATTAAAAAGACAGAATTTTCCAGGAATTTCTCTTTTATGCAGTCCCTGCCTTCCTGTGCTCCCTGTATAATCAACTTGGAAATTATGTGGATTTAAATGTCCTGCTGGGACTGGTCCTGAACAATGCAGCATCCTCACCACAGAAGGAGAACACTTCCAAGCCTTACCAGCTGTCTCCTCTCACCCAGATCTTGTCCCCCAGTGCTGGGAGCAGCTGCCAGGGCTGGCTGAGAGCTGTCCCTGGCAGGCAGCAGAGTCCCTGCCCCAGCACAGCGCCCTGGGCTGCAGGACCCTGCTCTGCAGGACAGCCCTGGGCACCCCTGGCTGCTCTGCACAAGAGACAATCAGAGAATTTACTCACAGTCTGTAGGCATTGGGATGTTGCAGCTTTAGGAGATCACTCCAGGAGCTGCAGCTGCATTGTCCTGCAGCCAGAGGTTCCTGTGCCAAGGGCTGGCAGTGATTCTGTCCCAGGCACTTCTCAGCACCTTCCCAGCCCTGACTGATTGAAGCTCTCTGTGCCTCTGTGCTGTGCCCGGGCTGGCTGCAGGCAGTGCCCCAGCCCTGCTGGGCTGGCAGAAGAGCTGCTCATCAAGAGAAATGTGCTTTTGAAGCTCTTCTTGGTTACCAGGAGCTGCCTCTGGGCCAGGAGCCCAGCCCAGCTCAGCAGCACAGACACAGCACAAGGACTTTAATGAGCCTCTGGGGCTTTGTGCTCAGGCCCTGAACATCAGTCCCTGAGAGGGAGCTGAAGAAACCTCTCCAGAACTCCAAGTCAGAATCCAACTCCAAAGTTTCTTTAAGTTTTAATGGGTCCCACTGAGGGACACGACTGAGAAAGTGTCCCCAGGCCCTAGGCAGAGCAGAGAACTGGAGGCAGTGATGACAGGTGGGGACAAAGAGAATCCAAGTCTTGGTGCCCTGGGGCACAGCAGCAGGGTCTGTGTCACCAAGGGCTGTGAGGAGACACCTTGTCCTGAGGCCCTGGGGCCTCCTGGCACAGCCCCAGCCAGGCTGGGCACTGTCAGCCCCTTGTCCTGCCCTCAGCATCTCCCCCTAACCCACATCCCAGTGGCCTCACGGATCTGCTGGAAGGAGTCCCTGGGGAGTCTTTGTCAGGAATAGCCCTGGAGGCTCCATAATGCTCCCAGGGACTGCAGGTTTTTCAAAGGACTTTGGGTTTGGCTTTTGCCTTGGAGTCTCTGAGAGGTTTCTGCAATTATGGCCTCCAATTATGCACTTTAATTAGTCCCTGGAGAGGCTTTGTCAGTAACAACACTCAGTGGGGTCATTAATACTTCAAGGTACTTCAGTCATTTCAGGGTATTTGGTGTTTCCCTTTTGTTACAGACTCTGTGAGAGGTTTGTGCAATCATGACCCCAATCATCTGCTTTAATGAGTCCCTTGAGGACTTTGTACTGACACTCCGTGGTGCCCATTAATGCCTTGAGATACTCAAGGTTTTTAAGGTACTTTATGGATTTAAGAATACTTTTAGATACTTTTAAGGATTTTCCTTCCCATTCTGAGTTTCTACGAGGTTTTTGTGCTATCCAGGCCTCCAATTCTCTCCTCCAAGGAGTCCATGAGGATCCTGTGCTGGGTATCTTCCCCATTTCTGTTTTACAACAAAGATGGAATAGAAAGAATTTTGTAAGACTCTCTAAAAGCATCCAAACAAACATGGGACAATTAACAATCCAACAACAACCACTAAGAGAATTAAATGTCCTTTTTTAGCTAGTCATCATCCAACCCTTTAGTCCCTTGCATTGGAAGAGTTTATTTAGCCAGTCTTTGCTTTCCACTTGAACATTCTTGAACCCTTCCTTCAGTACCTGAATGCTCTTGTGGATTGACTCGTTGTGGCTGGAGAGGTTCATGCAACACATGCCCTCAGAGTCTACACAGCCATGCCCATGTTCCCAGAGTAAAAACTCTATCGCTGTTCTACAAAGTGGCATGTCTGATGGTCTCTATGTCTGAGAGCAGGCCACTCAATGTGGGGGAGGTAGCATTGGTTTGCTTACTTAACAGGCACCCAAGATGGTCTAATTGTCCTAAAGCTTTAGCTGCAGCCACCCAAGGTAGTCCAAATTGGGGGTGCTACCATTCGATACCTGGATTAAAGCTTTCAAAGCCATCTCTTTGATATCATCCAAAACTTTTCTGGGGATACCTGCTGCTTGATCATCTGCTAGGCTTTGTTGTCCTTCTCCAGCTAGATGGTTGATTGTCAATTTTGCCCTTGCCTCATTATTAGCATAGTCTGCTATTAATTGATTTAGTAAACACTTCCATCCCCCTTCCCACAGGGTGTATTCTGTAGGTGACAACAACATGGTCATAATATATTTTAAATCATAGGAGATTAAGACGTACTGTAGACATGGCCCTCATTAGGCCATTAAAACAAGTTAAGTCCGTCCTATGGTCTTTAGCTGCCCTACACAGATCCTTGATTTCCCCATGAACCATTGGCTGATACCTGAGATTCTGCCCTTTTCTTTCCTATGGGGCCAACGAGGAGTTTCGAGGCTATTTGCAAGTCTCCTGCCTTAGCTGCTTCTTTCTGGATCCTTTCCTAGAAATCTTCTGGGGTTGAGGGGCAAGGTGGATCTGGGGAATCCAAACTGTCTTCTGGGGAGGAAAAATAACTTGGAGCAGAAACATTTGGATTAGAAATAGTGTGACAATAGAACCCCATGATCAAAGATACTAAGCCCAAATATTTGGGCTTAGTATCTTTGATCATGGGGTTATATTGTTGCCAGAGGGTGAGGCAAAGGGCACGGCAATTTTGTCAGGTGTTGGGGAGGAATGGCCTTGATTTGGCATGGCAGACTTCTGGGGTGGAGTTCTGGAGGCATGGCCCAGGGTGAAGTTGGAATGATTGACAGTGGGGCATGACTCGCAGCTGTGGGGTTGGAGTCTGGAGGTTCATTCAGGGCAGCAGAGAAGGTTGTGGTAGCCCAGAAGTGGAGGAGCCAAGATGGAGGGAGGATGGTCAGGCTCTGGGGCATCTGGAAAATTTTTAATGATCCAGCTCATGATTGATTTTAATTTGTTCTTTGAATATATTTGGTCATGATCAGTGAGAATTAACTTAAAGCATCCATATACACACCTTTCTACTTTGGACATCCGGCTGCCCATTTTTCTTTTTCTTCCCCTTAGGTGGAACAGCCACCGAACACCCCAAATCTATTATGGGATGTGGGTTCATACTGTGAAAACACAGTGGCAAAATGGGCAATAAATGTCTTGCATTTCCCCAAAACCACCTGCAATCCTATGCAATCCATTGTTGTCCCTGCTGATCCTGGGCAAGGTCCCTTGAAGCAATGAAGAATCCGCCAGGCCTGGCACAATCCAAAATCCCAGGGAGCACTGGCCTATCCATCAGCTAACGCCAGCTGACATGATTCAATGTCAGGGTCCCTGTTTGGGCGCCAAAAGTCGCAATGAGGGTGGCTGTGACAAACCTTTCTGGTTCCCCAACATCAGGGCAAGGGTGGTGAAAATGAAAAGGAGCAGATGCTGGGAAAGATGAAACAGGAAAGCCTTATAAATATGATTGCCTGGCCAAAGATTTTGAGAATATGGAAACTATAGGTGAGATTAAAATGAAAGCAAGCTTTGAGACAACAAGCCTTAGTTACTGAACAAATGGAAAACAATGGTATGGTCAGCTGAAAGTAATCTTCTTTTGATGAAACAATACCCTCTGCTTGCAGACAGGTCCAAGGGTCAGAGCAGACCCTGCTAGCTCGGCAGAAGGGGTCCAAAGAGTAGCTTTTAGGGTTTAAAATGTAACACAGTATGGTAATGTAATGATTCTTATAGGCTGTATGTAAATGCTAAGAGATTTGTATCTTGTACTAGATTGGTTAGTGAAAATTAGAATATGCAGCACAGAAGAAGATTTATTGTATAGTAATGGGAACTCCCCTCGTCTCTTGGGGATCCATTTTGGGGACCTCTTTCAATCTCTTCTTCTGGACCTGCTCTGAGCTGTGGCTGGCAGCTCCAAACAAGGCTCCTGCACCCACACCCTTTGCAATAAACCGCAAGTTCCAAGACTTGGCTTCAGAGATCTCTCGTCTCCGTCCGTCGCAACTGTCCTATCCCCAGACGCTCCTACAAGCAGGATCAATGGAGTTGCCCAAAAAGAACTTTATTAACAGGGTGAAAAATAATAAACATGGAGAAGTTGAGCACAGTACGAGGGGTGGGATTCAAAGACCTGAGATAAAGGCGAAGCAACAATATATACACCTGAGAGTAGAACACTCTAGAACAATAACTATAGAGGAGAAATAAGTAACCAGTAGGGGAGGAGAACTTGGACAACTTAGCATAACAACACTACAGGCTTATGGGGGAAATCTTAAGCTCACCCTAAGTTAAATTAATGATTCCCAGGGCTTGAAACTCACACCCAGTTCTTCTGAGGTAAAATCTGACTGGCTCTGAGTTGCAGCTGGGCCAACTACCACAGCGCTGCTTTGTTCTGGTCCCTTGGGACTATGTGACCCAAAAGGGCCACAATGGTGTCCTTGATTTCATGAGGTTCCACAGTGTCACATTGGTCCTTTGGATCCATGGTGCTCTGCAGTGTCACAATGGCCCCTTCATTTCACAAGGCTCCCAATGTCACATTGGGCTCCATAGGAAGGAAACCACAGAGCCCCCATGTTTCAGGAGCTGATGAACAGCAACCACCAGAGGTCAGGGCAAGCCTGACCTGTCTGTCCTGGCAGATTTGCTTGGAGCAACCCTTGGATATTTGAAATTATGAATGTGGAGTCCTAATTTAAAACATTTGTGCCTGGAGAAGAGGGATGGGGTTTTTTTCATAAAAAGAAAAGCACAGAGCCCTTTCCAGTGTTTGGAAAACAGGTGAGTGCTGCCCCTCAGAAGTCAAAGACCAGCCAGACCTGTCTGTCCTGGCAGCTTTTGTCTGGCAGCAATCCTTGGATACACAGAAATTTTGAGGTGGAATCCTAATTTTAGCCATGGATGCCTGGAAAAAATGGACAGTTCTTTTCCATAAAAAGAAAAGCCCAGAGCCCCAGTGTTTCAGGGGCAGATGGGAGTGGCCTTCCGCATTCCAAGGTCAGCCAGACCTGTCAGGTGACCCCTGGGAGGCCAAGGCAGACACACCTCTTTCATGCTCCCTTGGTTCCACAGGGCCCTGCAGGGTCACAATGGCTCCTTGCTTCCATGAGGCCTTGCAGTGCCACAATGGTTCTCTTGCTTCCATGATGCCCTCAGGTGTCATAATGGCTCCTTGATAACACAAGTCCTTAAGGATCCTAATGGTCTCCATGGTTCCACATGGCCTCACAGTATCACAATGGTCTATTGGTTCCATGAAGCCTTGCTGTGTCCAATGCCCTCCCTCCCCGCCAATGGTTCCACAATTTCCCATAGTGTCACAATGGCCCCTTCCTTCCATGAGGCCTCACAGAGTCACAATGGTCTCCATGATTCCATGGGGCCTTGCAATGCTGCAATGCTCTCCATGGATCCACGGTGCCCTGCAGGATCACAACGGCCCTTTGGCTCCACGAGGTCCTGAAATGCAGCAATGGCCTCTTGGTTCCACAAATCCCTGCTGCTTCACACTGGCCCCTTGGGACCATGCAGCTCAACAGAGCCACAAAGACGTTCTTGGTTCCACCAGGCCCCACAGTGTTACAGTCGCCCCTTGGATCCATGGTACCCTGCAGGGTCTCACTGTTCCCCTTGGTTCCACAAGTTCCTACAGTGTAAAAGTTTCCTCAAGGGCCTGTAGTGTTACCATGCCCATTGGTTCCACAATGTTCCCCAGTGCCACAATGGTCTCCATAGGAAGGAAACAAGTGAGCCCCAGTTGTGCAGGGGCAGATGAGAGGCAGTCACCAGAAGCCAAGTCTAGCCAGGTTTGACTGTATGGGCAGATTTTGTCTGGGAGTAACCCCTGGATATAGGGAATTTTAGACATGGAATCCCAATTTTGGCCATGGGCGCCTAGACAAGAAAGACAGTTCTTTCCCATTGGAATAAAAGCTCAGAGCCCCAGTGCTTCACAGTCAGATGGGAAGTGGCCCTTGACATGTCAAATTCAGTGGGACCTGTCAGACAGCCTTCAGGAGGCCAAACCAGGCAGACCTGTTCCATGTTCCCTTGATTTCATGGAGCCCCATATGTCACAATGGTCTCATTATTCCACAAGGTCTCGCAATGTCAAAATGGCTTCTTTGTTTCATGAACCCCAACAGAGTCACAAGGGTGGTCCATTGGATCCATGTGGCCCCGCTGTGTCACAATGGCTCCTTTTATATATGAGTCCCACAGTTTCATCATTGACCCTTCTTTCCATAGGGCCCATGACTTGCACAACAGTACGCTTGATTCTTTGAGGTTCTGTAGTGTCACCGTGGTGTCCTTGGACCTGCATTGTCACAACTGACCCCTGGTTCCATGAGGTTCCGTAGTGTCTCCCTGGTCGCTGTCAGAGGCTGGAAGAGATTGATGTCCCGAGACACCTTGGGATGCTCGGAATGCCCGTGTGGGGCCAGAGCCAGGTCAGGCCTTGGTTTGTGGTGGGACAGAGCCCCGCCCCCAGTCCAGGCCTGGCAGAGCTGTCAATCACACAGCAGGGGCAGTGCTAACCTAGCTCTGATTGGTTAAGCTGTCAATCAATCACACACTAGCAGCTGGTGCTACCCTGACTCTGATTGGACAAGCAACTGGCAGTCCCATCCCAGGGGCGGGCCCATGAAGGCCCAGGGGGTTAAAAGCCAGAGCATGAGGCCAACCCATGGCCTGGATTCTGCTTTCTCTTGGGGTTCCTCTGTTAGTGATGCTGGAACCTGAGCAGATGGTACCTATGTGTGTGTCTTCCTATGGATCTTCTGTCTTTCCGTTGTTCTATATTTCTTCTTCTTCTAATACTACTTAACTGGAAAATTTTTGGGTAACTTAACATCTTAAGGGATAAAGGCTTTTAGATTTAATTTGCTAAGTAATTGAAGTTAATGCTGTGATAAGGGTTTCATATTGAGGTGGATGTTGTATTAAATCCTTTGCCAAAGTTCCTTGACTTTGTCCATATTTTGCCAGTAAAATTTTGTGTCATTTTGACCTCTTAGCTCACTTGGTTAGAGCATGGTGCTGGTATCACTGAGGCTGTGGGTTCAATCCCTGTGTAGGCCATTCACTTAAGAGCTGGACTTCATGATCCTTGTGGGTTCCTTCCTACCAAGAATATTCTTGGCATTTGGCCATGTTGAGAATAGCTGCCTCGTGTTTCTCCTATGCACCAAACTCAAGTGAAGGAACCTTTGATTACCCCCAGCATTTCAGTGTTGTGGAGTGCTCCTGCCCTGCAGGCTCACAACAGCTTCTTGTTCCCATGAGGCTCCACAAGTGCCACACTGGCCCCTTGGTTCCATGGGCCCCAACAGTGCCACAATGATCCCCTTGGTTCCACAACTTCCCACAGTGTCCCACTGGCCCCTTGGTTCCATGAGGATCTCGAGTGTCACACAGGTTTATGACATTTGTCCTTGCTGCCCCTCACATCCCAGTGCCCCACAAACAGCCTCGAGCCACCTGTGAGGGACAGGCCCTGCTGTCCCAGGCTAGGCTCAGGGCTTGGCCTTTCTGCTTCCCCCAGGCACCCCAGGCCTTGCTCAGCATTGTAGTTCTCTGCTCAAGCCTTTGGCTCCCTGCAATCCTGGCCTCAAGGATCCGCTCTCAGCAGTCCCTGGGGAGCCTTTGGCACTCCCTGCCCTCACTGGGGCCCAGCCATGCTCCAAGGGACTCCGAGTTTTGCTTCTGACTCCTTGAGCATCTTCTTCAACCTTCTCTCAGTGCCTGAGGGTCCTGGACTCAGCCCCAAATCCACCGTGGAGATCATTAACATAAAGAAAGCTTTGAGGGCTCTTTGTCTTCCTTCTGTGGCCTTCAAGTGCCCAGGGCTTGTGCAGCTGATTGGAGTCAGTTTGGGATTCTTGTAAGGAGGGAATTTAAAGTGCACCTCATGACTTCTCTTCTTTAATGAAGTGTGTATTCTTTAAATTTCCAGTCCAGAGAAGAGCTGACAGAAGCATTCCCCAGGTGACCTTGATGGTGAATGTCTCCTTAAGAGGTCTGGGCATGGAGAAGAATGAGCCCCTTGAGGGCTGACCCTGTTTGGACAAGCTGCTCCTCACCCCCAGCCTCACCATGTCTGACATGGCCCACCTGGCACTGACATCCCTGTGCCCTGCAACAGAACCTTGCCCCCTCAGGTCTGCAACTCCATGCCCCAGCCCATTGCACCATGTCCCACCTGCTCTCCTCAGGGCTCTACCTGCACACAGGCCCAGGACAAGTTTTCCTGTTGGGAAGGAAAGAATGGAAAAGCCTGAGCTGGTTTCCTAAACAACAAACCCCACTCAGGAACCACCTGCTCAGTCCAGGCTGCCAGGAATGGTGTCACCTTTCCCCAAGGGACAATGTGAGCAGAAATGATCTCTGGGAGCAGAATGCTCTGAGTCTTGTGGCTGAATTCTCTGTCCTTGTCCTTTCCCTGGATCTCTGTTGCAGATGGAAGCTGCTGGTACCATCCTCACCTTTAACCTCTCTCTTGAATGCAAACAGATGTTCCCAGCTGTATTAAGCAGGACTTGTCAAAGTTTCTACAAAACTTTTGTGTTCCTCTTGGAATGATAGGGCCATTTTGGCACTGAGGGGGCGATGTGGAAGCAAGGAGTCAGTTGTGATCCTGGGGTCCCATGGAACTAAGGGGCCATGGTGACACAGCAGGGCCACGTGAATCCAGTGGTCCATTGTGACATTGTGGATCCAAGGAGACAATGGAGACACCCCCAGAACCTCATGAACCAAGGAGTCCATGGTGACCCAGAGGGGCTGCATGGAGCTAATGGTCCATGGTGACACTGCCCATCCAAGGAGGCCATTGTGACACTGTGGAAGCTCATGGAGCGAGGGAGGCCATTGTGACACTGAAGAACTTCATGGCACCAAATATCCATGGTGACACAGCAGGGCATTATGGCAACCAAGGAATCGCTGTTGGCAGTAGGGAAACTCATGGACCCAGGGGTCCTTGTGGAACTGCAGAACCAACAGAACTGCTGGACCTTGTCCCCTGGCCCTGCACAGCTCCTTGGGAGGCACGGCAGGAGCAGCAGCCTGGGAGCCTCAGGAATGCCCCTCTGGGATCCATGGCACACACTGCCAGGGGCTGGAATTCCAGTTCCCAGCCAGGAAAAGATGTTCCTGCCCTGAAAGGAAAAGCTTTTAAGAAGGAGCCAAAAGCCAAGTGGAGCAAGATCTTAGAGTGACATTTCACTGCCCACTTTAATAACTTCACCCATGGTTGTTGTAGCTCCAGGATGGGGAATTAAATCAGGGCAAGGTCTTAGGTGGGAGCTGCCATGGTAATGGGAAACACTGAGAGAGAAACAGAGCAGGGAAAGAGAGGCAGGAGAGAAAGGAGGGCACAAACACAATCAGCTGCGAAGGTGGCACTCTGAAAAACAAACTGGAACTGACAGAAAATGAATGGGACAAAAATCAATATTCTGAAAGTTTTATTTACTATCAAAATACATCCCACCCACACAGCCCCAGACAATTCCCAAGCCACGCCCTTAAATTTGGATCCCACCTCTCCCAATCTCCTTCCAATCCCATCTCACCCTGGAGGCTGTGGAACTGAGTAATTTTGGCATTGGACTGAGTTTTTTATAAGGTGGGAACAAGCCAATTTGAGGTGGGACTGAGCCCTTTTGAGGTAAGATTGAGTTGTTTTCAGTGGGATTGAGACATTTTGACGTGACAGATCAATCCATTATGACTTTTGGAGTACAAAGAGGTGGAGAACACTTCCTGAAATCCTCCAAGAACCCACTAATCCCCCAGAATATGTCTTTAAACAATAAATTCCATCTGAAATACCTGTTATAGGGTGGGACTTCATACATCTTTAATAAATAACTTTCCTTTAATCCTATTTCAGGTCTTTTTAAGCAATAAAGACAAATCAGAAGAAAATTAGGGCCAAACCAAAAGGATTACCAGCCAGGTGTCCTCCCAACATGGATCACAGGTAATGTGGATCACCAGGGATCTGACCAACATGGATCCTTCTGTGGGACATGGAGCTGGGACAGTGCATAAAGCTCTTCCTGCAGTCGGATCATTTGCAGGGTTTCCCTTACTGGTGCCTCCGTTGGTGTCTGGTCGAGTGAGAGATGCCGGTGAAGTTCTTCCAACACTGGGGACACTCGTAGGGCCTCTCCCCAGTGTGGATGCACCAGTGGGTGATGAGGGTGGAGTTGTGCTTGAATCCCTTCCCGCAGTCAGGGCAGAGGAAGGGCCTCTCATCCGTGTGAATGCACTCATGCAGGAGGAGATTGGAGCTGGTCTGAAACCTCTTCCCACACTGGGGACACTCGAAGGGCCTCTCCCCAGTGTCGATGCGCCGGTGCCTGATAAGGTTGCACTGGAAGATCTTCCCACAGTCGGGGCAGTGGAAGGGCCTCTCCTCTGTGTGAATCCGGTGGTGCTGGAGGAGATCGGAGCTGGTCTGAAACCTCTTCTGACACTGGGGACACTTGTAGGGCTTCTCTTCAGTATGGACACGTTGGTGCGTGATGAGGTGGGTGCTGCAGCTGAAGCCCTTCCCACATTCTCCACACTCATAAGGACATTCACCAGTGTGGATCATCTGGTGGCTGATCAGGGTGCTGCTCCGTCTGAATTTCTTCCCACACTCCAAGCACTTCTGGGGCTTCTCCCCATTATGAACCTGCTCATGGACCACCAGCTCCAAGCTCTGGCTGAAGCTCTGTCCACCTTCCTGGCTCAGAGTGGGTCTTTCCTCCTCAGAGCTCCCTGGGCTGGGTTTGCAGCCCCTGCTCCTGCAGGATCTCTGGGAATTTTCCTCCCCAGTGGAATTCTGCACTGTGGAGTCACGCAAAACAGCCTCTTCCACGAGGTTCTTCCATGGAGATTTTTCCTCCCTGATCTCCATCCTCAGCTCCTTGTCTAGGGGAGGAAGGACAAGGAGAGGATGGGATTTGCCTCCGTGCCAGAGGGAAGGGGAAGGAGATTCCCTCAGATCATTCCTGGCAGGATGGGGTTGGCAGTAGGGCTGTCCTGCAACCGGGGGCTGTGCTGGGCTGGGAGATGGAGCAGGAGAGAGGGGGAAAGAGGCACTGACTTCCTCCTCACCTGCCTGGGTGTCCCAGGGATCCTTCCTGTTCCTCGCAGCCTCCTCTTGCATCTGATCAAGGTTTGGGAATGGGAAATCCTGTTTTGGGAGAATAACAAGGGATGAGCACATTGAGATTTATACTGGTTTGAAGGCAAACCTGGGGAAGGGTCTAAGCCAGAATTACAATTTAAGAGGAAAATGAAGATCAAGGCAATGATACAGAAAAACTGCCTTAAACTGACAGAGTCAGGATATAACCTGACACCCTGGTGGTCAGGGTGGTGGCAGCAGTCCTATTAAATGGTGGCTGCAGTCCTGTGGGAGAGGTGAACGTGGGTCTGTCAGAGCAGTGATCCTGCAGAAGGGTCTGGTCTTCCTCTGGAGGTCCAGTGGTGGTTATGGAGCTCTTGTCCTCTGGGAATCCAGTAGGCAAGCTGCTCCTGGTGTTAAAAGCCTCAGCTTATATCCAGGTAGGAATGCTTGGATCCTCCCCCTGGGTGGAGCATCCCACAATGGGAGGATGGAATTTTATCAGTCCTGCAGTGACACTCAATGGTCCATTAGCACAAGATATCTCCCCTGGAGGGCGTTATCAGGGGTGAGTCATGGAAGAGATAAAGAACACTGCCCCACCTGTTTATAGCAGTTGATGAAGATGGGGATTGAAAACATGCATTTGGTTACATCTTGCATGGCAACCTGAAACAGTGGGGTAATCCCTGCTCAGGGGGTGAACACCACCCCCCTTACCCAAACTGGCTCAGGTGTAAAACACCCACCCTGGGAAGGCCACACACACAGGGGACAATATCACACTTGCCCTGCCCAGGGGAGGTCTCTGTCCCTGTCATTCCCCTGCTCTCCCCCTTTTCTCTTTCTTTCCCTCTCTCTCTCTAACTCACATTTACTGTTCAATAAAATACACTTTGGATTTGGTCTCGTTAGCACCTTAATTGGGGCATAGGAATCTCTCTTAGGATTTTCTTAGCCAGACTGTGACATTATTTTGCCGCAGTGAGTTCAGGGCACTGTTCTCTGACCCCAAGTGCCTTTGACAGCATCATGGTTCCCTCCTCTGAGGAGGCTGTGGTTCTTTCTGAGGAACACTTGTAAACTTGGATGCAGCTTCCTCTGAGCAACTTATGGGAGAACTGATGAAGAAAATGGCTGTTGTGGGTGGCCAGTGAAAAAGAAAATATTTTATTGTCCTTCCTTGAAAAGTCTGTTTAAACCACGGGAGGAAAGGGAGCAAATGTTACCAGCAAGACTGATAAGGTTCATTCTCCCCACGATGAGGACCGCAAGGCTGCTGAAAGTCCTACAAGAAGCCCAGCTCAAGTAGCAAAATTCCCAAACAACTCCTGAATTCCCAGGCTTGGGTTCTGTGCCAAATGTGAGAATCATTTTTCTCTTCATCCCTGTCACCTTTGTGACAGCTACACAGAACTTGCCTTTCATTTTAATAATCTGTATTGGGCCAAATTTCCACTTTTCTTTAATCAGAACCTGCCAGCAGCTGAGCTGGAGTTGTGCAGGAACCAATGAAACTTGGAATTGCCACAGAGTTGCTTGGATTGTTAGTTTATTAATGTTTGGGATTTGTTTGCACTTTCATCACAAGTTATTTGTGGGAAGAGCAAATATTCTTAAAAGTGATTTATGCAGAGTTAGGTTTGATTTCAGCCAAGTTTACTTTGCCCAGCGCTCATGGAATACTCAAGGGGTCTCTATGCCTCTTGCCTTGGGGGATGCTTGGGAGGAGCTTGGGAGGGTTGTCCCTGTCACCCCAGGCCATTCCCCAGGGGGTCTCCATCATTCTCACCCCGGGGAATGCCAGGGGGGTCTCCCTCCCTCTCACCCCTCTGCCAGGGGGTGCTTGGGGCCGTCTCTGTCCCTCTCAGCCCAGGGGATGCTCGGGGGACTCGTGTCCCCTCACCCTGGGGGATACCTGGGGGGTCTCCGTCCCTCTGGCCCCAGGCAATGCCTGTGCAGGGCTGGGGACCAGGGGCTCTGTGACCCTCCCACCACTGAGGGTGCTCGGGGCTGGGGGGGCTCTCCAACCTTCTCACACCTGGGGAGGCCGGGGGGTGGTCTCTGTCCCTCTCAGCCCTGCTGTGACCCCACCCAAACATCATCGGGGTCAGAGGGACAGAGACACCCGCAAAGCCCCAGAAGGGCTGAACCTGGGATTTGGGTTGGGGCTGAGGATTTTTGAAGGGGCTGGAATTGGGGCTGGGGTTGGAGTTGGGGCTGAGATTGGATTAGAGCTTGGATGGGGGTTAAGGCTAGACATGGGATTACCTTTAGGGCTGGGGTTGGGATTGGGTCTGGGGATAGATGAGTTTGGGACTGGGATGAGAATAAATACAGAACTGTGAGTGTGTCTAAACATGGAGTGAGACTGAGACCAGGATTGGGGTCATGTTTGGGATTGAGCTCATCCAGGGCGGGACAGAGTCACAGAGGGAAGGTTTGGGGAAAATGCTGGTTTGGGGAAAAACAAGGTGTGAATGACTTGGGTTGGGAATTCCTCTGATCCACGTCCATTTCCAGAAGACACCTGATCTCCAAAAATCAAGAGTGAATAAAAAAAAGCCACCAGGAGTTTCCCATTTCCAGTCTCATCCCTCTTGGGTTATGGTTGGTCCCCCGTCTCAGGGCTGGTGAGGATTCCATGGGCCCTGGAGATCCCTCCTCTCCAGGGTCCTGCTTTTGGATTCTGGGAGGTTCTGGGGTCCCAAGGTCCCCCTCTCTAGCCTCCCCTCAATCCAGCCACTTAGGGTTCCCCCTTCTTTCCACCACCCTGTCCTGGTTTAGGGCAAATTTGGTTGAAACCCTCCAAATTTGGTTGAAATCCCCAAAACCTCTAGAATGCCGATTCAGCAGCCCCACCCTCAGCCAGTCTGGGAAAACATTTCCGGGGAGAAAAGTCTAAAAAAACTTTATTTTACAGGCAAAGCATTCACCAGCACAAAAATTGAACAATATTAAGCAATAAAACTTCCTGCTGCTCCAAAATAGATGACGAACTCCGAAAGTCCCTCCTTGGTTTGTAGCTCTGCGCACTCAGCGTCTTATCAGTGCCTTATCAGTGGCTTATCAGTCTCTTATCAGTTTATTATCAGTCTCTTATCAGTCTGTCCAGCGCTGGAAATGCCTAGGCCCAGGCTTATCCCGGTGGACCTCAGGGAAGAGCTGCTGGTGGTATTCTGGTTGTTCAGTCCAGAGCAGGTTTAAACAGCTCCAAAGAAAAAGAAAAATCAAAGTCCAGGGAACTTCTCTGCCTCAGAGACCTAAAAACTGATTAAAAGCAAAGGAGAGCTCTATCCTGCTGTCTGTCCATCCAGAAGCCAGAATGTGGAGAAGTGAGTGCAGTTTCTGAAAACAAACTGCAGCTTCTTCCTCCTCCTCCTCGCTCTCAGAACCAGCCTTAAAGGTGCAGAACTCATTTCTGGGGTAAACGGACCATTGGGGGTACGAGCATCATGAAGTCACCCCAGGACATGCCCCTCTCAGGGTCAGAGGGTCCCGTCCCCGCCTCATCTCCGGGATGCTGGGGATCCCCCAGCTCCGGTATCGCCCCTTCCCCTCTCCCCGCCCCGGGGATCCCCTGTTCCACAGCCCCGGCTCTCAAGGGGATCCCCAAAACCAATGTCCCGCCCTGTCAATACCGGGCCATCCCCACGTGGACCCCCCGGGACCCTCCTGAGGGGCGATCGCGGCTCCTCTGCCCCCGAAAAAGCTCCTCTTAGGGAGCCCGGAGATACCCGGGGCTCGAGTCCGGGATCTGCCGGCTCCGAACACTCTCCAAAACATCCTACTGGAGACCCCTGGCTGGAGTTATTTGGGAATTCAGCAACTTGAGCTGGGCTTCTTCTGGGACTTTCAGCAGCCTTGTGTTTTTCCCGTTGGAGTGAAGGAACCTTTTCAATCTCGCTGGTATCATTTGCTCCCTCTCCTCCAGTGATTTTAACAAACTTTTCAAGGAAGGACAACAAAATATTTTCTTTACAATCCACACCCACAACAGCCATTTTCCTCATCAGTTCTTCCATAACTCACTGCACCAAAATAATGTCTCAGTCTGGTTAAGAAAATTACTAGAGAGATGCCTCTGCCCCAATTAAGGTGCTAATGACACCAAATCCAAGGTGGATTTTATTGAACAGTAAATGTGAGGTAGAGAGAGTTAAAAGAAAGAGGAAAGCGGGGCATGGCAAGGGAGTGACAGGGACAGAGACCTCCTCTGGAGCAGACCAAGTGTGACATCATCCCCTCTGTGTGTGTGGCCTTCCCAGGGTGGGTGTTTTACACCTGAGCCAGTTTGGGTAAGGGGGGTGGTGTTCACCCCCTGAGCAGGGATTACCCCACTGTTTCAGGTTGCCATGCAAGATGTAACCAAATGCATGTTTTCAATCCCCATCTTCATCAACTGCTATAAACAGGTGGGGCAGTGTTCTTTATCTCTTCCATGACTCACCCCTGATAACGCCCTCCAGGGGAGATATCTTGTGCTAATGGACCATTGAGTGTCACTGCAGGACTGATAAAATTCCATCCTCCCATTGTGGGATGCTCCACCCAGGGGGAGGATCCAAGCATTCCTACCTGGATATAAGCTGAGGCTTTTAACACCAGGAGCAGCTTGCCTACTGGATTCCCAGAGGACAAGAGCTCCATAACCACCACTGGACCTCCAGAGGAAGACCAGACCCTTCTGCAGGATCACTGCTCTGACAGACCCACGTTCACCTCTCCCACAGGACTGCAGCCACCATTTAATAGGACTGCTGCCACCACCCTGACCACCAGGGTGTCAGGTTATATCCTGACTCTGTCAGTTTAAGGCAGTTTTTCTGTATCATTGCCTTGATCTTCATTTTCCTCTTAAATTGTAATTCTGGCTTAGACCCTTCCCCAGGTTTGCCTTCAAACCAGTACAAATCTCAATGTGCTCATCCCTTGGTATTCTCCCAAAACAGGATTTCCCTTTCCCAAACCTTTGCCAGATGGAAAAGGAGGCTGTGAGGAACAGGAAGGATCCCTGGGACACCCAGGCAGGTGAGGAGGAAGTCAGTGCCTCTTTCCCCCTCTCTCCTTCTCTGTCTCCCAGCCCTGCATGGCCCCTGGCTACAGGACAAACGCGGGATCAATGCCGTCCTGCTGGGGATGCACTGGAAGGATCTCCTTCCCCTTCCCTCTGGCACGGAGGCAAATCCCATCCTCAGCTCCTTGTCTTTCCTCCCCCAGACAAGGAGCTGAGGATGGAGACCAGGGAGGAAAAATCCCCACGGCAGAACCTCGTAGAAGAGACTGTTTTGAGCAGCTCCATTGCACAGGAATCAAACAGGCAGGAAAAGTCACAGAGATCCCACAGGAGGAGGGTCGGCAAACCCAGCCCAGGGTGCTCTGAGGAGGAAAGACCCTCCCTTAGCCAGGAATCTGGGCAGAGCTTCAGCCAGAGCTTGGAGCTGGTGGCCCATGGGCAGCTTCATGATAGGGAGAAGGCTTACAAATGCTTGGAGTGTGGGAAGATCTTCAGGGAGGGCAATACCCTGATCAGCCACCAGATGATCCACACTGGGAAATGGTCTTGTGATTGTGGGGAGTGTGGGAAGGGCTTCAGCTGCAGCTCTGCCCTTGTCAACCACCAGCAGATTCACACCAAGGAGAGGCCCTTCCGCTGCCCTGACTGTGGGAAGGGCTTCAACCACAACTCCACCCTCATCATCCACCAGCGCATCCACACTGGGGAGAGGCCCTATGAGTGTCCCCCGTGCATTAAGCGCTTCTCAGACCGCTCATTCTTTAACTGACACCAACGGAGGCACTGGTAAGGGAAGCCCTACAAGAGCCCTGACTGCAGGTGGAGCTTCATGAACTGCTCCATCTCCATCCCCATCCCCACTGGAGGACCCACAATGGTCAGAACCCTGGTGACCCACATTCCTTGTGATACACAGTGCGAAGTGATTTGTGTTCCTTTTTCTTGCCTCTTATTATCTTTTGATTTATCTCCCTCCCTTCAAAACACAAGTAATCAGGGTAAAAATTGACCCAATTCATCAAAGGCATCCAAAGCCTTGCATTTTACTTGTGTTTTGAGGGAAACTTGGATTCTTGGAGATATCTGGTAGGATATGGGGGGGGGGTTGGGGGGTATTTGGTTTGGTTTTCTTTATTTCCTGGCACTCCAAAAGATGAGAGGGATTGATCTGTCAGCTCAAAACCACTCAATGCCACTGAAAACTACTCAATCCCACCCCAAAATGCCTCGATTCCACAGCTCCTTGGGGTGAAATGGGGTTGGAAGGGGATGGGGTGAAGTGTAATGCAAATCAGGAGGGGTGAGATGGGCATTGGGTGTGGCAGAATGGGTGGAATGGTGTTTGGGAGGTGGGAAATGGGGGAAATACAGCTTGGGAAGGGGGTATTGATGTCCAGGAGTGGTGGGATGGGTTGAGGTTGGGACTGGGTTGGTGGATTGGGGTCTGGAATGAGGCAGCCAAAGTTTGGGGATAATGAAGGGAAGGGAAGCCCGTTACTGAGCGAGTTTTTGGATATTCCATGTTCATGAAGAGATGCTGGGGTATCTCACGTTTTGAGGTGGTTTTGGGACACTCCCCAGCTCTTGGGGGTTTCCTGAGAGCAGCTCCATGGAGCCCCATTTCCAGGGGTGGTTGCCATGGGCACAAGCTCAGGGATGTAGCCAGAGTCCGTAGACTCAGTGCTGAAGAGCAGAGAAATTATGAACGGCCTCAGACAACTCCAGTGTGTGTTTGGAGACCTGTGAGCTTACTGGGGAGAGGTCAACAGCAATCCCCTGGAGAGATGCACCTTAGGCGCCGGGCGTTCCTCAGAGCTCAGGGTGAGGAAAGAAGCTTCCCCCATGGTGCCTTGCAGCACTATATTAATTTGTCCCAATTCTTTCCTCCCTATTGGCCCATTGGCCTTTCCCACCCCTTTTACCGTTATATGTTCATGTTCTGGTGAGTTCTCCCTTCCCTGCAATCCCATTGATTTATGTCTCTTGCTATCCACTCTAGCATTTCCTATTGGTCCCTTCCCTGTGTACCACCCGTCAGCCCTCAGACCATTGGATCCCTGATGCTCTTCTCCGCCCTCTCTTTTCTTCATTTATAACCTAGACCCTCCTTTGGCTTTGTCTTTGGCCCTGGACCTCTTCAGCTTTGCCTGAAATAAAGCACATTGGAACTCCATGCCTGGAACCTCCCGTGTCTTCACTGCCGACCTGGTCTGTGTGTGTGTCTGTGCGTGCGTGTGTGTGTGTCTGTGTGTCTGTGTCTGTGTGTGTCTGTGTGTGTGTGTGTGAGTGTGTGCTGGGGCTCTCATGTCTCCTGCCTGTTGGTGCAAGATGCTCTCAGGGAAGTTGCATCTACCACCACTGCAGACCACAACAGTGGCACCCAAACAGGGACCTTTGTCTGGTACCCCTGGAGAGCATCTCCAGCATGGCTGCAATATAAGTCGCCTTTGGGTCAGCCACTAGCCTAAGACAACCTCTGAGTTTTATCTGGCCATGCTGAGGGGAGAGACCTGGAACCCTCCCAGAGTCGTGGGCTGGAAGATCGCTTTCCTTGACATACCCCCACGAGATCCTTTGTTGACTCACTGTTGGGTGAGTATGTTTCAGTCAGTCACCCTTTTCTTTTGTTTTCTCATTTTAACTTGTGGGTGGAAAGACTGCATAATGGGCACAAAACTCGTTCCACATCGGGAGATTTATATCCAAGTTACATTAGCCCTAGTTGCTAGGGAAATTCATTTTTCAAAAGGGAATTTGAAAGCTTTTGTTCATTTTCTTTTCAAATATTTTATGTTACAAGGGAATTAGTTTTATCACTTAAGATTTCAGATATGGCTGGGATCAAGTTATTTGTTTTATAAATGAGGGGAAAATTTAATTTGGGGAAGTTTTATCATCTTTTTTGTTCCCTTTATGGCAAAAATTTTATCTCCTTTTTTGTTTTATTTATGATTCAGTTAAAAAATTGGGAAAATTCAGGAAAAGTTTTGGGTCCCCAGTTCAAAACCCCTTCCCCTTCATCCTCTCCCCAAGCCCCCTCTTCCCTGCCTGAGGGGCAATTGGCAGGTGGATGTCACTATTCAGCACAGGGTTGCTGCCGTCTTCCTGATGCCTCCCGATCTCCTCTCTCTCCTTACGAGGACAGCACTGGCCATGCAGCTCTGGACCTTCTCCTCAACCTTCCTCCTATGCCTGCATACCCTCTTTCATCTCCCCAGTGGCCATTACCCCACAAAATGGTGCCGTCAATGTTGCCAGCTCTGCCATTTTGTCCCCTCCTGATCAAAGTTTTCCCACCCTCACACCCCAAAATGGCCACTTTCTAACCTCTCCTCCACCCTTTCACAGTCCTCCATCATTGGACTCCTCCCCTGTGACATGCTCCTCTCCACTCGTTGCGTCGATGGTCGCTCTTGTATTGGGATCCCCCTTTTGCATCAGTACCACCCTTTCAGGCCCTGCCTTTCCCCTCATGGTCTCCACCTTCTCCACCCCGAGCTCCACCCCTGGTGGCCATGACACTTCTGGCTTCCACATCACTGGAGCCGGAAGCCGGAAGTGGACATGATGGTGACTGGAAGGCAGCTACCTAGGCTGCCAGCAGCCCATGACCCAGGGCCGCACTGGTTATCCAGGAGCACCGCTCCTCTACCAGCAGGCCCTCCTCCTCAGTAGAAGACAGTGGTTCCCCAGACTCTAACACCGAGCCTGAGGATCACTGGGCAGGGGTGTGGGAACAAGCTTCTAGGGAAAGTGACTGGGAGGTGGCAGGGAGGCTGCAGACCCTGGCGGCCCCTGTCCAATCCAAAAGAGGGAGGAACCCAAAGCAGGAATCCATGCCTGATAAGAAGTGTTGTAAGGCATGCAGGGCCTGTGAGAGGGGGTCCCTGTCCTACAAGAATAACGAGCCTCACCAAAAGCTGTGACGACAAGTGTCACAGATATTTTTTCATAAAAAGCCTGTCGTTGGGATTTTTCCTCTTCTGGGAAGCTGAGGCCCCAGAAAGAGAATGTAAACAATAATATATGCTGATTTGGAATGCAATAGGTGCACCTGTGATTGGCTCATGTTCCATGTTTACAATTAAGGGCCAATCACAGGGCCAAGCTCTCTGGAACAGAGTCACAGAGAACTCTCTTGTTTGGAGATTCCTATTCTAGTCTTAGCTTAGCAGCTTCTGAACTTGTCTCTTCCTTTCTTTTAGTATAGTCATAATGTAATATATATCATAAAATAATAAATTCAGCCTTCTGATCATGAAGCAAGATTCTCATCTATCTCTCTCACCCTGAGGAACCCTCACAAGTCGTGTAACATCTGGTGACCCTCGACTGAAGAAGACTGAAAAACCCATCAATTTGATAAGACCAGAGGAGCAAATTGCTGCACTGGGTAAAATCCAGTATGTGTAGCATTTGATGGTTGCTTTACAAGTGACCACAGAAGTGGATTCAAGCCAGGAGCTGAAGAACTGAAGATCCTAATTTGGACAGAGTTCACAGCCAAGGCTGACCACAAGTGAACCTTCAAAAACCTCGGGAAGATGTTTGAAAAGAGCAGCAGAACCTTGGAGCTGGCCAAAGCATCCTGGACTCTTTCAAAAGGTACTGTTGGCTTTTCCCTTCCTGACGATTCAGCCACCCGTAGTTTGTGGCTGTTCATATGGGGGATGCCCCCTTTAGAAGATGAGGTTCGATTCACTCCTTCAGAGGATAAACTTATTGCCCTCTGGCAAAAATGGGCTGAAGAGGATAGACTTTTCCTGTCAGAAACAGATCTCTATGAGTTCTTTTGATGGGCAAAGCTTTTTGGATTCTTTACTGATGTGCTATACACCATCGATGTTTTCGTGTGGGAGTGTATGGACGCCATTTTCAGATTCGTTTGGGGCCAGGGTGCAACTTCCCTAGCATTTACCCAGCATTTAGAAAGCTCTTCCTGTTATGAACAAAATTTGGGTAATATTTTTTTGTGAGAAAAAGTTACAAAAAAGCAGCCAGACCACGGGTAGCTGCTGAAGTTCTTCGTGTTTTGTTATTGTAATCACGAGTCGTTGTAGCTAATCACTCCTTTTGTATCAGCAGAGCCTCGCCCGAGGCTAAGTTGTACCTTTCCCAGAAGGGTGGGAACCTTCCCGAACAGTAGAAGAGACCTGAGAAGGTGAGGGGGGCTATGCAAAGTGACTCCAAGACCACAATGCAGCATGGGTCCCCCGGTGTACAGAGAAGACCCCAAAACGACGAGCCACCTAAGAGTTGAGAGACTGGAGTGATGTCTGGACGTGAGGAGCCGAGTGCTGAGCCTGCAGAGATGCAGAACACCTTCGGACCCTCTCGCCCTGACCAAGAGAGACGACCCCGGCGGTGAGACCAGGCTGACTGAGCCGGCAAAAGTACCACCTGACGGGGAATCACGCCCTAAAGGCTCCCACGAGGACTGGATTCCCCCAGCTCTGCCCCTTGTGGACAGAGCTGTGCATATCCTCCTCCTCTGAGTCCCTTTGGGAGACGACGGGACCTGCAGACCCGCCGAGCCACCCAATCCTGAGCTGATCACTTTTAATAAAGGCATTAAAAAGGAGAAGAAGTCTCCTGGCCCTTGTTTATTTCAGCTGGGGGCGCTCGTCCGGAATAGCCACGCCGCAAGAAGACTCAGGACTGGCCATCTTGGATCTTCAGAGGACAGCTGGCTACCAGGACCAAGAGAGATCGGCTCAGGACAGCGATGCAGAGGAGCACCGGAGCACCGGACTGGTGAGGAACCCGGTGGCGGGAGTGGGAGACGTGCACATGTGTGTGTGAGTGAGACAAGAGCCGGCAGCCGGACCTTCGAAGCGAGTGGGACCCCTAAGTACTGCGTTTCCGGTTTTTCGCGAGAAACCCGGCCAGGAACAGGGGGAAGCGAGTGGACTTAGTGTGAGTGAAGTCGTCTCCCAAGGGGGAATAAAGGGCCCCCCCACTCCGGGCGTGCGGAGTGAATTACTGTGTATGAGTGGCACGCACCCAAAGTAAGTCCTGACAGAGGAAGGTCAGGCACTTTTGTAAGTCTCGAGAAGGATTGTAAGATTTGTCAGTCCCGAGAAGGATTCGGGTGTTTTCGCAAGCCCTGCAGGCAAAGTAAGTCCTGACAAAGGGAGTCAGGCACAAACCCCAGCGAAGGAGGCTGTGGTTTGCTTTTAAGTCCTGATACGGTGAAGCCTAAAAATTGGCGAGTTAGGCAAACTAAAAATCAGGCAGTTGTTTTTCCTGACTGAGGGAGTTAGGCACGACCCGGACTCTTCGGCCGAGGCTTCGTGTGTTCAAGTCCCGATAGATGTAAGACCTGACGCGTGGAAAGTTGGGCAATCAAGAGATTGGGCAGTTGTTTCAGTATAAAGTCCTGAGCATCCGGCAGAAATTTGAAGTTCAGTGGAGGAGGCTGAAGCTCCTCAAACAAGGTTTTTTGAAATTACCGGTCAGTTGAGGCACCTTTGAGACTTTGTTATTGAGACCTGAAAAATGGGATGTTGTAGTAGTAAAAAGACCGGCAAGAGACTGAGAGACATACCTCCCGGTAGTCCCTTAGGAGAACTGTTAGTGAAATGGGATTCTATAGAGGCCACGGAGGGATTAGATAAAGTGAAAATGATCCATTATTGTATGGAAGTCTGGCCAGAATTAGAGGTGCAAGGAGGATGGCCTTGGTGTGAGACAAAGGATAAGTGGATGTGCCAACAATTAAATAATTATCTGACAGCTCGAGGCGATACTGATCCTGAGCAATTACTGTATGTATCGTGCTGGTTACAGAGCGCTGTTGGGGATGAAGGGGTGCGAATTTGTAAGGTACAGAGGAAGAAAGAGGGGAATGAAGGAGGGGACGATAGAACTAGTAGAAGATGGGACCTCCTGGATTATTTGCCTCCTTCTGCCCCTCCACCTTATAATCCTCTTCTACAAGCATTTCAAATGGCAGGTCCGGTTCCTCCCCCGGCTGCCATCTCACTACCACCTGCTCAAATTCCTCCTTCTACCTCTTCAGCTTCCGCTATGATAAACCCAGTATCTCCTCCAACCACTCCCTCACCGCCCCCTTCAGCTCCTCCAGATCCTTCTGCATCACCATAAGCGCGTATTCCACCTGCTGCATTCTCCACCCCTTCTCCAGCTCCGCTGAATATTCACTCAGGCTCTTCTCCCCCTCCCATTGCTGTCCCTTTACCTCCTCCTAGTTGGGGCACACATGCCTCCTTGCCCGATGAACAGCTATCAGCAAATACACCCGCTGATGGGCAGGAAGTTCAGGGTAACCCAGATGCCCCTCAAAGTAGTTTGGCATCTGAAGATGGGCCATACTGCAGCACCAGATCCAAGACCTCCAAGGCGGAGAGACTCTTTCCCCTCAGAGAGGTTCCTATGGGAGGAGTAGCGGGAGGTGTTGGCTTTGTGAATGCTCCCCTAACTGCTTCTGAGGTGAGAGGATTCAAGAAAGAGTTGGGGCATTTAGTGGAGGACCCAGTGGGCATAGCCAACCAAGTGGAACAATTTCTAGGTCCAAATATCTACACTTGGGGGGAGATGAATTCCATCCTGAGTATATTATTTTCCCCAGAAGAGGTCCAGATGATAAGGGCAGCTGGCATAAGAATATGGGAGAAAGATAACAGTCCAGGACCCCAGGTGCCAACAGGTGAACAGAAATTGCCACTAACGGATCCCAGCTGGAACCCTAACCAGGAGGAGGGGAGGAAGGCCATGAGGGAATATAGGTCTTTGATGATACGGGGGATCAAAGAGTCAGTTCTCAAAGGAACTAATACCCAATTGGCATTTGAGGGTGCACAAGAGAAGGATAAAGCTCCTGCTGCTTGGCTAAATCGCCTAAGGCGGAACTTCCAGTTGTTCTCTAAAATAGACACAGACACCCCAGAAGGTCAAATGCTGTTAAAAGTCCAATTTTTTACCAAATCTTGGCCTGATATAAGGAGAAAACTGGAAAAGATGGAAGATTGGCAAGAGAAGGACATTAATGAGTTATTAGAAGAGGCATTGAAGGTGTATTTAAGGAGGGAGGAAGAAAAAGCAAAGGCCAAGGCTAAGATCATGGTTGCTGTAGCTAGAGAAAGTGCAGAGTGGGCGGGTCCACCACCAGGAGGAGGCAAGGATAGGTCAGTACTGTCAGGTGCAAGAGGGATGGAGACACCTCAAGGCTCTTTGAGAGAGCGACATTGCTATTACTGTGGAGAGCCAGGACACGTCAGGAGGTTTTGTAGAAAGCTTAGTCTCGATGCGGCAATAGCCAGGGAACAAGATAAATTAGGGAAGATCCTTAGAAGTGATGATTAGAAAGTCAGGGGCTTTACAAAAATCGGGGACCCAATACAACATCTAGAAGAGTCCTTGGTAAACTTTGAGGTGGGCCCCCTAAATGAAGAATTTGAATTTTTGAGTAGATACAGGAGCAGGTAAGTCCTGTCTCAACAAAGTACTAAGAAGTATAGTATAGAATAGTGAAAAACATCTGAAGTTAAACAAAAACCAGCTAGGTAGAAAGGATATCCAATAGCACCAAAACTGGCGAGTAATACTTAACGTGTAATAAATTATGTGAAAGTAAAAGGTACCTTATTGTTGTCTTGTGTGTGTGAGAGTGAGTCACGAAGTCAGCCTCAACTTCCCGGGCAGGTGGGAAGGGGGCAGTGCAAGTGTGTGTATGTGTGACCTGCAAACCAGGCTTGTGTCCCCCGGGCGGGTGGGGGCTGTGGCCAAAGAGTGTGTGTGACCTGCAAACCAGACTAGTGTTCCCCAGGTGTGTGAGGGAGCCGTAGCTGTAAGAGCGTGAGTGACACACAGACAGCCTCACAGGTGAATGTGCACCAGAGGCAACCAGAGTCAGGGCCCTTCCAAGAGGCCCAGGGATACTGAGACCTGTGGGCCAACCCCAGGGTGAGGGGGGGCTACAGGGACCCGTGATTTTCTAGCAATAATGATCCAGTTTGTGTCTTCAGGGTGTGAAGGAATGTGTGAGAGTGAATATAGACAAATTAGAATAGAGGTAATGTAGATTGTGCATTATAAGTTTTACCACATTTCCTTAGAGGGAAGTGTATTGTGTAGAAGAATGGTGTAAGAAAAAAACCCCAAAAATTTAAGTGTAAGGGGTTGAAAGAAATATCTAGGCTCTAAGTGAAAGTAAGAAACAGAAGCAAGAGATAAATAAGATCTTGAAAAATAGAACAGAAAACCAGTGAATTAAATACACAGAGATATAAGAGAATAAAAATACTTTGGGAGTTAAGTTAGCTGAGAAATACAACTCCTTGCAAAATACAGAGTATGCAGAAGTTGATGAGAGAAACATGCAAGCTATGGAAAAAGAAATTAACCAATAACATTAGACAGAGAAACTGAGTTTTGATAAAATCATTAAATAGCAGACCATTAATGCCTGTGTTTGAAAGCCCGTTTCAGGTACTCTTCATTACTAATTCGACGGTGCAGACCAAAAGAAAAAGGTTGGACTCACATCGCTCTCACCCCCTGGCATTGGACCAGGATTCAACATCAGGTTTTTTTTCACTCTGGCATTCTGGCATTGGACCGGACTCCACCACTTTCTCCTTCTGGCATTGGGCCAGACTCCCAGTTTTTCCCTCTGGCATTGGGCCAGAGTCCACATCACTCACCTCTGGGCACTGGATAAAGATTCATCTGCTTCACAAGCTAAATCACCTGAGTATACTGTGGTAAAAGGACCAAAAGATTTAAAGTTGACTCTCAGAAGGAAGAGTCAAATAGACTGAACTGTGTGGAAAAAATTGGTATCAGGAGTTCTAATATTGCTTAAAATGTTTTAAAACTGTTCTGTGTAAACTATGTTGGTAAAAAGTTTAAGACTGTAAATAAGTAATTCTGGTAAAGTTCCCCTATTTATTTCTAAAGACTCCTGGTTAATCCTCTACAAAGCACTCCTCTGGGAGGGGAAACCAAAATTGGTAGGGAACAGACCAAGAGGGGTTTAACCAGAGAAGCGGGTAAAAGGGACTCTAAAGAGCTTAGAAGCTTTTCCTCAGTAAAATTCCCCAAGACGCAAGGCCGGGTGGGCAAGCTCTGCAAGATGACCCATACCGGACTCTTGGGAAGGGTAGTACTGATGGCTCTGATGGCTAGTGGTGCTCTGAGAAGCCCAGCTGAGCGGCGCAATGAATGCTACCAACCCCTCTATGAGGAGGAAGTGAGCTCCTTGTCGAGAGTCCACATCAGTTCTGATCCTGATCGTGTTAACCTCTCCCAATTGGTCCTTTATCAGAAAAATAAGAGAGTGTATTAGAGAGCATACAATACTGCCACTTTTAGGCAGCCACTCCTAGGAGAGTGTACTATAGGGGAAGCCTGGTTGTGCTTTGAATGTGATGCTGCTGAAACAAGATCAGCAGAACTAGTAAAAAGCAAAGAAATGGTGAAAATGGTAAGAAAAATTGTTTGTTACAAGTGAAGTAAACAAAAGGGCCAGGAGACTTCTTCTCCTTTTTAATGCCTTTATTAAAAGTGATCAGCTCAGGATTGGGTGGCACAACGGGTCTGCAGTCTCCGTCGTCTTCCCAGGCGACTCAGAGGAGGAGGATATGCGCAGCTCTGTCCACAAGGGGCAGAGCTGGGGATCACGTCCTCGTGGGAGCCTTTAGGGCCTGCTGATCCCGTCAGATGGTACTTTTGCCGGCTCAGTCAGCCTGGTCTCACCGCCGGGGTCGTCTCTCTTGGTCAGGGCAAGAGGGTCCGAAGGTGTTCTGCATCTCTGCAGGCTCAGCACTCGGCTCCTCACGTCCAGACATCACTCCAGTCTCTCAACTCTTAGGTGGCTCGTCGTTTTGGGGTCTTCTCTGTACACCGGGGGACCCATGCTGCATTGTGGTCTTGGAGTCACTTTGCATAGCCCCCCTCACCTTCTCAGGTCTCTTCTACTGTTCGGGAAGGTTCCCACCCTTCTGGGAAAGGTACAACTTAGCCTCGGGCGAGGCTCTGCTGATACAAAAGGAGCAATTAGCCACAACGACTCGTGATTACAATAACAAAACATGAAGAACTTCAGCAGGTACCCGTGGTCTGGCTGCTTTTTTGTAACTTTTTCTCACAAAAAAATATTACCCGAATTTTGTTCATAACAGTCTCTTCTCTTTTTCTTTGATCGAGCTTAAATTCTAAGCTCGCATCAACTCACAATTTTTTGTTTTGAATCTACTATAAATCTCTTGTGCACTTTGGTAATCATGGTTACTTAACTTTGTTACTTTCTTTGGTTTCTTCAGGTTGGTCTGCCCGGCAAGTACTATTCTACTAAGACAGATAAATAAGCATAGTAAAAAAAGCAATCTTCTAAGTACACACACAGTGAGAAAAACTACCTTTTCTTATACATCTTTTTTGAAAATCTCCAGGTTCTCTCACTCACTGGAATCAAGTGTAGGAGTTTGTTCTTCATTATTTACACATGCTAATCTTTTTATTTCGTTTGAAATGTTCTTAATAATTGAATTCTTTATTTTTAATACTGCCTGGAGCTGGATTAATTTGTTTAACATAGATATTGGAATCCCAATTTGGCTTTTACAATTTTGGATTTTCTCAATTTCTATTTCACTTTCTCGGTTCTGTTTATTTTCTCTCAAATCATTATATATAGGAACTCCCAAACTTGATCTAGTTTCTTTGGGTAATAAGAGAATTGGTTTTATCACTCTAGCAATGCAGTTGCTAGATGAGATCAAACTTAGGGATTTTGGGCTCTCCTGAAATGTGTTCTAAAAGAGGTTGATCTCTTTTCTAGTACACTTATATAAATACTTGTAACAAACAATTTTTCTTACTATTTTCACTATTTCTTTACTTTTTACTAGATCTGCTGAGCTTGTTTCAGCAGCATCACATTCAAAGCACAACTAGGCTTCTCTTACAGTACACTCTCTTAGGAGTGGCTGCCTAAAAGTGGCAGTATTGTATGCTATCTAATACACTCTCTTATTTTTCTGATAAAGGACTAATTGGGAGGGGTTAACACGATCAGGGTCAGAACTGATGTGGACTCTCGACAAGGAGCTCACTTCTTATGCACAGAGAAGTTGGTAGCATTCACTGCACTGCTCAGCTGGGCTTCTCAGAGCACCACCAGCAATCAGAGCTATCAGTACTATCCTTCCCAAGAGTCCGGTATGGGTCATCTTGCAGAGCTTGCCCACCCGGCCTTGCCTCTTGGGGAATTTTACTGAGGAAAAGCTTCTAAGCTCTTTAGAGTCTCTTCTACTCGCTTCTCTGGTTAAACTCCTCTTGGTCTGTTCTTTACTAATTTTGGTTTCTCCTCCCAGGGGAGTGCTCTGTAGAGGATTATCTTGGAGTCTTTAGAAATAAATTGGGGAACTTAACTAGAATTACTTATTTACAGTCTTAAACTTTTTACTGACATAGTTTACACAGAACAGTTTTAAAACATTTTAAGCAATATTAGAACTCTTGATACTAATTTTTTCTCACACAGTTCAGTCTATTTGACTCTTCTTTCTGAGAGTCAACTTTAAATCTTTTGGTCTTTTTACTACAGTATACTCAGGTGATTTAACTTGTGAAGCAGATGAATCTTTATCCAGTGCCCAGAGGTGAGTGATGTGGACTCTGGCCCAATGCCAGAGGGAAAAACTGGGAATCTGGCTCAATGCCAGAAGGAGAAAGGGGTGGAGTCTGGTCTAATGCCAGAGGGAGAATGGAGTGCAGTCCGGTCTAATGCCAGAATGCCAGAGGAAAAAAAACTGATGTTGAATCTTGGTCTAATGCCAGGGGTGAGAGTGATGTGAGTCTAACTTTTTTCCTTTTGGTCTGCACAGTCGAATTAGTAATGAGGAATACCTGAAACATGCTTTTAAACACAGGCATTAATGGTCTGCTATTTAATGATTTTATCAAAACTCAGTTTTTCTGTTTAATGTTATTGGTTCTCTCATCAACTTCTACATACTCTGTATTTTGCAAGGAGTTGTATTTCTCAGCTAACTTAATTCTCAAAGTATTTTTATTCTCTTATATCTCTGTGTATTTAATTCACTGGTTTTCTGTTCTATTTTCAAGATCTTATTTATCTCTTGCTTCTGTTTCTTACTTTCACTTAGAGCTTAAATATTTCTTTCAACTCTTTACACTTAAATTTTTGGGGTTTTTTCTTACACTATTCTTTTATACACTACACTTCTTTCTAAGGAAATGTGGTAAAACTTATAATGCACAATCTACATTACTTCTATTCTAATTTGTCTATATTCACTCCCACACATTCCTTCACACCTTCAAGACACAAACTGGATCTTTATTGCTAGAAAATCACGGGTCCCTGTAGCCCCCCCTCACCTTGGGGTTGGCCCACAGGTCTCAGTATCCCTGGGCCTCTTGGAAGGGCCCTGACTCTGGTTGCTTCTGGTGCACATTCACTTGTGAGGCTGTCTGCGTGTCACTCACGCTCTTACAGCTACGGCTCCCTCACACACCTGGGGAACACTAGTCTGGTTTGCAGGTCACACACACTCTTTGGCCACAGCCCCCACCCGCCCGGGGGACACAAGCCTGATTTGCAGGTCACACATACACACACTTCCACTGCCCCCTTCCCACCTGCCCGGGAAGTTGAGGCTGACTTCGTGACTCACTCTCACACACACAAGACAACAATAAGGTACCTTTTACTTTCACATAATTTATTACACGTTAAGTATTACTGGCTAGTTTTGGTGCTATTGGATATCCTTTCTACCTAGCTGGTTTTTGTTTAACTTCAGATGTTTTTCACTATTCTATACTATACTTTTTAGTACTTCATTGAGACAGGACTTATCTGCTCTTGCATCTACTCAAAAATTCAAATTTTTCATTTAGGGGTCTCACTTGAATGTTTACTAAGGGCTCTTCTAGATGTTGCATCGGGTCCCCTATAGTGTAAAGCCCCTGACCCTCTAATCGTCACTTCTAAGGATCTTCTCTAAATTATCTTGTTCTCTGGCTACTGCTGCATTGAGACTAAGCTTTCTACAAACCCTCCTGATGTGTCCTGGCTCGCTACAGTAATAGCAATGTTGCTCTCTCAAAGGGCTTTGAGGTGTCTCTATCTCTCTTGCACCTGACAGTACTGGCCTATCTTTGCTTCCTCCTGGTGGTGGACCCGCCCACCCTGCACTTTCTCTAGCTACAGCAACTATTACCTTAGCTTTGGCCTTTGCTTTTTCTTCTTCTTTCTTTAAATACACTTTCAATGCCTCTTTTAACAATTCATTTATGTCTTTCTCTTGCCAATCTTCCATCTTCTCTAGTTTTTTCTTTATATCAGGCCAAGATTTGGTAACAAATTGGACTTTTAGCAGCATTTGACTTTCTGGGGTGCTTAGGTCTATTCTAGAGTACAACTGGAAGTTCTGCCTTAGGCGATTTAGCCAAGCAGCAGGAGCTTCATCTTTCTCCTGTGTACCCTCAAATGCCAATTGGGTATTAGTTCCTTTGGGAACTGACTCTTTGATCTCCCGTATTATCAAAGACCTATATTCCTTCATGGCCTTCCTCCCCTCCTCATGGTTAGGGTTCCAGCTGGGCTCCGTTAGTGGCAATTTCTGTTTACTTGTTGGCACCTGGGGTCCTGGACTGTTATCTTTCTCTCATATTCTTATGCCAGCCGCCCTTATCATCTGGACCTCTTCTGGGGAAAATAATATACTCAGGATGGAATTCATCTCTCCTCAAGTGTAGATATTTGGACCTAGAAATTGTTCTACTTGGTTGGCTATGCCCACTGGGTCTTCTACTAAATGCCCCAACTCTTTCTTGAATCCTCTCACCTCAGAAGCAGTTAGGGGAGCATTCACAAAGCCAACACCTCCCGCTACTCCTCCCATAGGAACTTCTCTGAGGGGAAAGAGTCTCTCCGCCTTGGAGGTCTTGGATCTGGTGCTACAGTACGGCTCATCTTCAGATGCTAAACTACTTTGAGGGATCTCTGGGTTACCGTGAACATACTGCCCATCAGCAGGTGTATTTGCTGATGGCTGTTTATGGGGCAAGGAGGCATTTGTGTCCCAACTAGGAGGAGGTAAAGGGACAGCAATAGGAGGGGGAGAAGAGCCTGAGTGAATATTCAGCAGAGCTGGAGAAGGGGTGGAGAATGCAGCAGGTGGAGTAGGCGCTCGTGGTGATGCAGAAGGAACTGGAGGAGATACTGGGTTTATCATAGCGGAAGCTGAAGAGGTAGAAGGAGGAGTTTGAGCAGGGGGTAATGAGATGGCAGCTGGGGGAGGAACCGGACCTGCCCTTTGAGGTGCTTGAAGATGAGGATTATAAGGTGGAGGGGCAGAAGGAGGCAAATAATCCAGGGGGTCCCATCTTTTACTAGTTCTATCATCCCCTCCTTCATTCCCTTCTTTCTTCTTCTGTACTTTACAAATTCGCACTCCTTCATCCCCAATAGCGCTCTTTACCCAGCAAGATATATACAGTAATTGCTCAGGATCAGTATCGCCTCGAGCTGTCAGATAATTATTTAATTGTTGGCACATCCACTTATCCTTTGTCTCACACCAAGACCATCCTCCTTGCACCTCTAATTCTGGCCAGACTTCTATACAATAATGGATCATTTTCACTTTATCTAATCCCTCCGTGGCCTCTATAGAATCTTATTTTTCTAACAGTTCTCCTAAGGGACTATTGGGATGTACATACTTCAGTTTTTTGCCGGTCTTTTTACCACTACAACATCTCATGTTTCAGGTCTCAATAACAAAGTCTCAAAGGTGCCTCAAGTGACCGGTAATTTCAAAAAACTTTGTTTGAGGAGTTTCAGCCTCCTCCACTGAACTTCAAATTTCTGCCTGATGCTCAGGACTTTATACTGAAACAACTGCCCAATCTCTTGATTGCCTAACTTTCGTCAGGTCTTACATCTATCGGGACTTGAACACACGATGCCTCGGCCAAGAATCTGGGTCGTGCCTGACTCTCTCAGTTAGGAAAAACAACTGCTTGATTTTTAGTTTGCCTAACTTGCCAATTTTTAGGCTTCACCGTATCAGGACTTAAAAGCAAACCACAGCCTCCTTCGCTGGGGTTTGTGCCCGACTCCCTTTGTCAGGATTTATTTTGCCTGCAGGGCTTGCGAAAACACCCGAATCCTTCTCGGGACTGACAAATCTTACGCGAATCTTTCTCGAGACTTACAAAAGTGCCTGACCTTCCTCTGTCAGGACTTACTTTGGGTGCGTGCCACTCATACACAGTAATTCACTCCGCACGCCCGGAGTGGGGGGCCCTTTATTCCCTCTTGGGAGACGACTTCACTCACAATAAGTCCACTCGCTTCCCCCTGTTCCTGGCCGGGTTTCTCGCGAAAAACCGGAAACGCAGTACTGAGGGGTCCCACTCGCTTCGAAGGTCCGGCTGCCGGCTCTTGTCTCACTCACACACACATGCGCACGTCTCCCACTCCCGCCACCGGAGTTCTCACCAGTCCGGTGCTCCTCTGCGTCGCTGTCCTGAGCCGATCCCTCTTGGTCCTGGTAGCCAGCTGTCCTCTGAAGATCCAAGATGGCCAGTCCTGAGTCCTCTTGCGGCGTGGCTATCCCAGACGAGCCCCCAGCTGAAGAAAACAAAAGGGCCAGGAGACTTCTTCTCCTTTTTAATGCCTTTATTAAAAGTGATCAGCTCAGGATTGGGTGGCGCAACGGGTCTGCAGTCTCCATCGTCTTCCCAGGCGACTCAGAGGAGGAGGATATGCGCAGCTCTGTCCACAAGGGGCAGAGCTGGGGATCACATCCTCGTGGGAGCCTTTAGGGCCTGCTGATCCCGTCAGATGGTACTTTTGCCGGCTCAGTCAGCCTGGTCTCACCGCCGGGGTCGTCTCTCTTGGTCAGGGCAAGAGGGTCCGAAGGTGTTCTGCATCTCTGCAGGCTCAGCACTCGGCTCCTCACGTCCAGACATCACTCCAGTCTCTCAACTCTTAGGTGGCTCGTCGTTTTGGGGTCTTCTCTGTACACCGGGGGACCCATGCTGCATTGTGGTCTTGGAGTCACTTTGCATAGCCCCCCTCACCTTCTCAGGTCTCTTCTACTGTTCGGGAAGGTTCCCACCCTTCTGGGAAAGGTACAACTTAGCCTCGGGCGAGGCTCTGCTGATACAAAAGGAGCGATTAGCTACAACGACTCGTGATTACAATAACAAAACACGAAGAACTTCAGCAGCTACCCGTGGTCTGGCTGCTTTTTTGTAACTTTTTCTCACAAAAAAATATTACCCGAATTTTGTTCATAACAACAAGTATTTATATGAGTGTACTGGAAAAGAGATGAACCCCTTTTGGAACACATTTCAGGGGAGCCCAAAACCCCTAGGTTTAATGTCGCCTGGCAGCTGCATTGCTAGAGTGATAAAACCAATTTTCTTATTACCCAATGAAACTGGATCAAGTTTGGGAGTTCCTATATATAATGATTTGAGAGAAAATAAACAGAACCGAGAAAGTGAAATAGAAATTGAGAAAATCCAAAATTGTAAAAGCCAAATTCGGATCCCAATATCTATGTTAAACAAATTAATCCGGCTCCAGGCAGTATTAAAAATAAAGAATTCAATTATTAGGAACATTTCAAACGAAATAAAAAGATTAGCATGTGTAAATAATGAAGAACAAACTCCTAAACTTGATCCCAGTGGGTGGAAGAACCTGGAGATTTTCAAAAAGTATGTGTGGGAAAAGGTAGTTTTTCTCACTGTGTGTGTACTTGGAGGATTGCTTTTTTTACTATGCTTATTTATCTGTTTTAGTAGAATAGTACTTGCCGTGCAGACCAACCTGAAGAAACCAAGGTAAGTAACAAGGTTAAGTAACCATGATTACCAAAGTGCACAAGAGATTTATAGTAGATTCAAAACAAAAAATTGTGAGTTGATGCGAGCTTTGAATTTAAGCTCGATCAAAGAAAAAGAGGGGGGACTTTTATGAACAAAATTTGGGTAATATTTTTTTGTGAGAAAAAGTTACAAAAAAGCAGCCAGACCACGGGTAGCTGCTGAAGTTCTTCGTGTTTTGTTATTGTAATCACGAGTCGTTGTAGCTAATCGCTCCTTTTGTATCAGCAGAGCCTCGCCCGAGGCTAAGTTGTACCTTTCCCAGAAGGGTGGGAACCTTCCCGAACAGTAGAAGAGACCTGAGAAGGTGAGGGGGGCTATGCAAAGTGACTCCAAGACCACAATGCAGCATGGGTCCCCCGGTGTACAGAGAAGACCCCAAAACGACGAGCCACCTAAGAGTTGAGAGACTGGAGTGATGTCTGGACGTGAGGAGCCGAGTGCTGAGCCTGCAGAGACGCAGAACACCTTCGGACCCTCTCGCCCTGACCAGAGAGACGACCCCGGCGGTGAGACCAGGCCGACTGAGCCGGCAAAAGTACCACCTGACGGGGAATCACGCCCTAAAGGCTCCCACGAGGACTGGATTCCCCCAGCTCTGCCCCTTGTGGACAGAGCTGTGCATATCCTCCTCCTCTGAGTCCCTTTGGGAGACGACGGGACCTGCAGACCCGCCGAGCCGCCCAATCCTGAGCTGATCACTTTTAATAAAGGCATTAAAAAGGAGAAGAAGTCTCCTGGCCCTTGTTTATTTCACTTCCCAGTTCTGAAATGGAGAGCAGCTGTTTTTCCCTGGATTTCTAACTCTAATGGGCTGGCTCCATTTCCACCGTCCCCAGCAGGAGAGCCTTTGGAGGGGGATGAAATGCTGCTTCCCAGCCCCCCCTGCTTCCCAGCGGGGGCGGGTGAAACTTCGCTGCGCGAAGTTTTTTTTTAACTCTTTCTCCGGAGCATGCTCAGATGGAGCGGTCCTTCTCCCCCCCTTCTTCCTCGCCGGGGGAATGGGAGTGGGCGGTCCCGCTCAAGCCAGCGCCGTGGGTGCTGCCCCTGGCAGCCCGGCAGGCCCCTCCCCAGCCAGCCCCTCAGGCCCCGCCCCGCTCAGAAATGGGGGTGGTACCGGTCCCCAAAGCCCCTCCGCCCCTTCCAGCGCCACGGCCGCCTTCAAGACCCGCCCCGCCGGTGTGGCCGCCTATCCGGGCGATCCCGCCTCCGCCTCCGCCGGCTTCCACGCCTGCACCGATGTTGCCAAGCAACAGCGATCCTCCACCGCCGACCCTCCCGGCTGTCCTGCCGCTTGCAGCTTCACCACCCGCTGAGCCACTGCTGCTGGGCGATGAAGACGCGTCTGCAGCTTCCGGCTCAGTGGAGGAGCAATCCTCTCCGGCTCCGGGCCCCCCGCCGCCTGCACCGGCCGTCCCAGCAGTTCTGCCGCTGTCGGAGACTTTGTCCTCTGTGTCTGCATCAGAGGCTGCCCTGGAACCGGTGGCTTGTTCAAGCTCGGATTGTCCTGGGCCGGTTGCCTTTGCAGCAGCAGCCCCGGTGGCTGGTCTCTCCTTCCGTGGAGCGGGGGGTGCTCGCCAGCTGATGGTGGGAGCAGTGCGTCTCCCTGCTTTTAAGATCAGCATTCTTGGCAGGTTGGGGGGTGTTTTTTCAGGGATTGCCCCGTGGAGGTTGTCATCTCTGCTGCCCCTCTTGTGCCCTAGTGGCAAGGGGCAGGTGCGTCCTGAGAGCTCTGCCTTTGGTCCACAGCCCAGAGGGGGTGGGGATGCTGCCGTGAGAGAGATGGGAGGCACACCTGATGCATTTGTATTGCAGAGGAAGAGGGCACAGCTGGAGGAGACCATGGCTTGTTTGCTGTGGGGAGCAAACATCTCCAGACCCCAGACGGGATTTCTGGGGAAGGCTTCTATTTCCCTGCTGCTGGCATGCCTCAGTGGTTTTGGGGAAAGGAAGCGTCTCACCAACCATGCTGCCATTGTACTGGCAGCAGAGTGCAGGCCTGTGGGAATGCAGAGCCTGGTTCTTGGGTTTAGCCTGGGCTGTTGGGCCCAAGTTTCTTGGCCAGGGCCACTGCCTGGCCTCCTGATGTCTCTGGAGGTTGTGGTTTCCCCTACTGGTCCTGGCCCCCCTTTTGTGGGCCAGCTTTGGGGTTCCTGGTCCCTCATGGGCCAGGGGCCCCAGGGCCTTTCCTTCTCTGGCTGTGCTCTGCTGCTGCTGCCCTTTTTGATTAAAAAAAAAAAAAAAAAAAATTAAATAAAAAAAGATTGAAATAGCTGGCAGCAGCTCTGAAGCATTGAAGCATTGAAGGCCAGAAAAGGACATTCCAAATTTGTTCAAATTGTTTGAAATTGTTTGAAATTGTTTTATGACTGTCAATGGTTTTTGATAACTATTGATGGGACTTTGCTGCAAGTCTGTTTCAGGAGCAAAAAAGGACTTTCATATATATTCAAGAGGAACACCTTCAGCCCATGGCCTGTTCCTGAAACTCAGCTGCTTGGACTTGAATTTTCTTTGTGTTGTTTTTTGCATTTTCTTAGATTGTAAGATTGTTTTAGTGATTTGTTAGTATTGTAAGTTCTGCAGGTGAAGAAATTTCCTGTTCATTTCACATCAGCATTTTTCTTTTTAATTTATTACAACTAAAAGGTTATGATGTCACAGACATTTATTCATAAAAATCCTGTCGTTGGGATTTTTCCTCTTCTGGGAAGCTGAGGCCCCAGAAAGAGAATGTAAACAATAATTATATGCTGATTTGGAATGCAATAGGTGCACCTGTGATTGGCTCATGTTCCATGTTTACAATTAAGGGCCAATCACAGGGCCAAGCTCTCTGGAACAGAGTCACAGAGAACTCTCTTGTTTGGAGATTCCTATTCTAGTCTTAGCTTAGCAGCTTCTGAACTTGTCTCTTTCTTTTGTTTATTATAGTCATAATGTAATATATATCATAAAATAATAAATTCAGCCTTCTGATCATGAAGCAAGATTCTCATCTATCTCTCTCACCCTGTGGAACCTCACAAGTCGTGTAACAGACAAGCACAAGTGGTGTGGAAAAGAAGAACAAAAGATTGGTGTATAAATGCAAGCAATAACCTTAAAAGAAACAACTCTACACTGCCTGAACAATACAACTTCCTATTGGTCTTGCATTCCACAAAAAAGACATTTAATTAGTTCCTACCCATGCAATTATTTCAGTTGTATCCTAATCTTATGTACTATTTCCTTTTTGAGTTATTACTTTAGTACTCTTATGAGTTTTAGTTATTGTTATGTTAGTTAGGTTCCCTTGTTTTATAAAGTACTTACAGAAATCCATAAGAGATGCCTTAATTAAAACAAAAAGTGAGAGTTGTAGAATTGTAGGCCTGTGAGCCTTCTGGGGGGAGGGCAACAGCAATGCCCTGGAGAGATGCACCTCAGGCTCAGGGTGTTCCTCAGAGCTCAGGGTGAGGAAAGGAACTTCCCCCATGGTGCTCTGCAACACTATGTTAATTTGTCCCAGTTCTGTCCTCCCCATTGGCCCATTGGCCTTTCCTACCCCTATTACCCTCATATCTTCATGTTGTAGAGAGTTCTCCCTTCCCTGTCTTCCCATTACTTGATGTCACCGCCTATCCACCCTGGCATTTACTATCAGTCCCTTTCCCTGTGTACCACCCCATAACCCCCAGTCCCTTTCCCTGTATACAACCCCTAACCCTCAGTCCCTTTTCTGTATACCACCCCCAAACCCTCAGTCCCTTTTCTGTACACCACCCCTAAACCCTTAGATTCCTGATGCTCTCCTCCACCACCTCTTTTCCTGTATTCCTACCCTAAACCCTCCTTTTTCTTTGTCTTTAACACCTGGATCCCAGGAGCATTTGACCGAAAAAAACCCTTGATAGAACTCCATGCCTGGATGCTCCCTTGTCTCAAATGGCGAGCTGCTCTGTGTGTTTGTGTGTGTGCCTGTGTGTGTGTCTGTGTGTGTGTGTCTGTGTGTGTGTGTGCCTGTGTGTGTGCCTGTGTGTGTGCCTCTGTGTGTGTGTCTGTGTGTGTCTCTGTGTGTGTGGGGGGGCTGGTGCTCTTGTGGCTCCTGCCCATTGGCGCAAAATGTTCTTGGGGGAGGTTGCGTCCACCACCACCACAGACCACAAGGTGGTTTCCAAGGAAACTTCAACTGATGATGGTTGCCATGGCACCCAAACCCAGCAGTGGGGTCAGTGCAGTGACCATGGCAACAGTCCCTTGCAATGGCCCAGTGCAGGTTGGGATGATGATCCACCCTCACAGATCGCCCAGGGCTGCTCTGGAGTGCTCTTGGTGACACCTTGGGCTGGCACACACCTGAGGAGGGTGTAAGTTTTCAACAGAGAAACTCTGGAGTGTTAGATTGTTTGGAAAAATAAAAGAAGAAAAGCCACTATTTGGCTGAGTGCATCCAGTTCTCTGGGCAAAGCAGGCCCCAGGTGAGTGAGGAGAGACAGGATGGGGTTGGGGAATGTGGAGCAAGGTTGTCTGCTGGAATTCATAAAGTTAGAGGGTTTTAAGGTTTTAATGAAATGGTAAAAAAAAAGTAGGCCTCAGACAGAAGTTTTGTTAGCATTGCAAATACAGCAAAAAAGTTTTCTAAGCTGTAGAGCGTACGTGACAAATAATAATAGAACCCTGTAGAACTGGTTTATGGATTGCAACAAGGTTATTTAATGTATATCTTTAGAAGGTTAGCATGAATGGAGCTCTGTTCTTTGTCTCTTCTGAACCATTCTTTGTTTTAACTACCATTACGTCTGTTTCATATGATTGGATAGAATTCTTGTCAATATGTGTTGCTCTATGTGTGATTGGCTGAAATCTAGGCTGAGATGGTTTTATGCTATGCTGTAATGCCCCACCTCCTCGGCATTCCCTGTGGATCAGCGAGCTGTTAACATCCTGTCTCCATTGTCTAACAATGTGCTGAGACTGATGTGCTGAAATAAAAAGCTCATGTCATTGGCCGGGTGTCCCGTACCTGTTCATGATTGTATATAGGTGCCGCGGCAAGTGGGTTCCTTGTTAAGCGTGGCAGTTGTCCACGCTGACTCAGACTTAAAGGCACAGCTTCTCTGACCAGGCTAGACTTCCTTAGGAGACACCCTGGGTCAATATCAGTCACTAAATCGCAATCACCTCTTGTGTAATAGGAATAGCAATAAAAGGCACTCTTTAAAATAGAAATGTGTATTTCCTAGAAGCTTTTTGAAATATTTCTTAATAACAGTAGCAAGAAAACTACCTAATAAAATGCACTTCAGCAGAGGTAAATCCAGTCAGTGCCATGGTTTGTCGGGACTTGGTTGATCCTAATGAGCCCCGTGGTGCATTTGGAGCTGAGCCCTTGAACCTCAAGGCCTGAGAGGAGAATGCACACACCTTTCCAGGAGTTAAAGTCACAAGAAAACTCCAAAGTGTCTTGATGCATGAATGGGTCCCACTGAGGTCCGTCCCCAACACAGGCTCCTCATGGACTCCTTGGAGGAGAGAAATGGAGGCCAGGATTGCACAAAAAACCTCTCAGAAGCCTCAGTGTAGAAAGGAAAATCCAAAGTACCTTAAAAAACCTTGAGTATCTCAAAGCCTTAATGAGCCCCATTGAGTGTCAGTACACAGCTCTCAAGGGACTCATTAAAGCAGATAATTGGGGTCATGATTGCACAAACCTCTCACAGAGTCTGTATCAAAACGAAAACACCAAGTACCTTAAAATAACTGAAGTACCTTGAAGCATTAATGAGCCCCACTGAGTGTTGTTACTGACAAAACCTCCCCAGGGACTAATTACAGCAGATAATTGGAGGCCATGATTGCACAAACCTCTCAGAGACTCCAAGGCAAAAGCCAAACCCAAAGTCCTTTGAAAAACCTGCAGTCCCTGCAGGGAGTATTAAGGAGCCCTCAGGGCCATTCCTGAGCAAGGCTCCCCAGGGACTCCTTCCAGCAGGTCCTTGAGGCCACTGGGATGTGAGCTAGGGGAGGATGCTGAGGGCAGGACAAGGGGCTGACAGTGCCCAGCCTGGCTGGGGCTGTTCCAGGAGGCCCCAGTCCCTCAGGACAAGGTGTCTCCTCACAGCCCTTGGTGGCACAGATCCTGCTGTGGCCCAGGGCACCAAGACTTGGCTTCTCTTTGTCCCCACCTGTCATCACTGCCTCCTGTTCTCTGCTCTGCCTGCGGCCTGGGGACACGTTCTCTGTTGTCTCACACGGTGGGAACCATTAAAAGTCCAAGAAACTTTGGAGTTGGATTCTGACTTGGAGTTCTGGAGAGGTTTCTTCAGCTCCCTCTCAGGGACTGATGTTCAGGGCCTGAGCACAAAGCCCCAGAGGCTCATGCATGTCCTTGTGCTGTGTCTGTGCTGCTGAGCTGGGCTGGGCTCCTGGCACAGAGACAGCTCCTGGTAACCAAGAAGAGCTTCAAAAGCACATTTCTCCTGATGAGCAGCTCTTCTGCCAGCCCAGCAGGGCTGGGGCACTGCCTGCAGCCAGCCCGGGCACAGCACAGCAGCACAGAGAGCTTCAATCAGTCAGGGCTGGGAAGGTGCTGAGAAGTGCCTGGGGCAGAATCACTGCCAGCCCTTGGCACAGGAACCTCTGGCTGCAGGACAATGCAACTGTAGCTCCTGGAGCCATCTCCTGAAGCTGGAACATCCCAATGCCTACAGACTCTCAGAGTACAACTCTGAATATTTCTGGTGTGGCGGGGGGGGGGAAATGCTCATGGAACTTCTACATGCTGAGGGGTTCTGATCAGTCATAGAATATTTACAAGGCAAGGATTTTAGTAGAAAAAAAGATATTTCTTAAGACTTTTATTCAGCTTCCTAGCGGTGAAGAATGTCAGGAAGGGAGGGTTAAATATTAAAGTTAGTATGAATTATTAGTTATTTTTTCGTCAAGTGTCTGAGACATCTGAACTCTTACTTTTAGTGATCAATAGGTTTACAGGAGATCCCTAATGTGCTTGCAGCCACTCTACCCATGGACAGCACCAGTATCCTCTTTGCTGGACCCATCAGGCTCAGTCTGAGCTGTCCTTTCTCCAAGCTGCAAACAGAACCTGCCCCCAGCCAGTGCTCTGCAAACAGGCAGGGTTCTATCGGACCAAGGAGAGTGCACAGAGATTTGGGGTCTGTGAGTGCTGGCAGGGAGAGATCAGACACAGGGAAACACCTGCAGGGGGAAAATCTACAGGAAGCAGAGAGAAGATCAGGCAATGAGAGAAAACAAAACCCAGCAATGCTGTGGCCAGGAGAGTTTAGAGATGCCCACAGGATTCCCTCCAGTGCAGCCCCCTCCCTCCTGAACAAGCCCCCTCCCTCCTGTCCCCCCAGCCAAGCCTCTGCCCTCAGGGCCGGGGCTCCAAGGCGTGCAGCCCCTCCTGTGCAGGCAGAACTGCAGCAGAGCCGTGGGGCAGCTCTGCAGCCCCGGGCCCAGTTCCCTCTGCAGAGCACAGGGCTGAGAGCAACTGCCCGGCACTGGGGGCGCTGGCAGGGGGCACAGCTGCCTCAGGGTGATGCTGTCCCCAGTGCCCAGCTCTGGACAATGCTGTCAGTGCAGGCAGGGATGGACCTGCATCTCCCTTCATCCAATGCCATCATAAGGACACTTGCAAGTCCCTCTGAGATTTCAGTCCAAGCTGGGCGCTTCAATCCAGGGTGCAAACCGGTTCTAGAGCATCTCTGAGTTGTAAGACTGATGGGGAAAGGCAGAGGTGTTCTGACACTGAAAACGCTGCTGGGTTGGTGAAATGAGCAACATGAGCCCTTGGCTACAAGTGTGGAGCTGGAGTGGTGGATCCATCTGCTCTCAGCAGTGTCTGGGGTTTTCTTACAGCAACATGGGAGTGTGCAAATCCTCCATTTGAGAAAAGGGAAAGCCAGAGAAACTCCAAACAGAATGAAGTGAGAGACCATCTCTCCTCAGTCTCCACTCTTAATCTTGCCTCAGGGAACTCACTCTGCTATTCCAGAGGGCTGGAGAAAAGCTGAGAGTTTCTCATACTTAAGAATAGCAGGAGAGACACGGGGGGAGCTTAAAAAGAAAACCACAGAACACATGAACACCAAAAGCTGTGTGTGTGTTCCAGAGAAGGGTGTATGAGAAATGGCTTTGATTTTGGTTACAGGTATCTCCTCTCACACTTCACTGTCCTTTTCTCCATGAACAGGACCCCATGTGCAGCTCCAGCAAATGTCCAACAGCAGCTCCATCAGGCATTTCTTCCTGCTGGCACTGGCAGACACGCGGCAGCTGCAGCTCCTGCACTTCTGCCTCTTGCTGGGCATCTCCCTGGCTGCCCTCCTGGGCAACGGCCTCATCATCAGCGCCGTAGCCTGCGGCCACCACCTGCACACGCCCATGTTCTTCTTCCTGCTCAACCTGGCCCTCAGCGACCAGGGCTCCATCTGCACCACTGTCCCCAAAGCCATGCACAATTCCCTCTGGGACACCACGAACATCTCCTACACAGCATGTGTTACTCAGCTCTTTTTCTTCATGTTCTTCATCTCAGCAGAGATTTCACTCCTGACCATCATGTGCTACGACCGCTACGTGTCCATCTGCAAACCCCTGCACTACGGGACCCTCCTGGGCAGCAGAGCTTGTGCCCACATGGCAGCAGCTGCCTGGGCCAGTGCCTTTCTCACTGCTCTGCTGCACATGGCCAATACATTTTCCCTGCCCCTGTGCCATGGCAATGCCCTGGGCCAATTCTTCTGTGAAATCCCACAGATCCTCAAGCTCTCTTGCTCAAAATCCCTCCTTAGGGAACTTGGGCTCATTACCGTCAGTGCCTGTTTAGCACTTGGTTGTTTTGTGTTCATTGTTTTCTCCTATGTGCAGATCTTCAGGGCCATGCTGAGGATCCCCTCTGAGCAGGGATGGCACAAAGCCTTTTCCACCTGCCTCCCTCACCTGGCTGTGGTTACCCTGCTCCTCACTACTGGCACATTTGCCTACTTGAAGCCCTCCTCCATGTCCTCCCCATCCCTGGATCTGGCCCTGTCAGTTCTGTACTCGGTGGTGCTTCCAGCCCTGAACCCCCTCATCTACAGCCTGAGGAATGAGGAGCTCAAGGCTGCAGTGTGGAGACTGATCACTGAATGCTTTCACAAACATTAAACTGCTGGCCAGTGTTTGCAAATTACTTTCAATAAAAGTCATCTTTGATAGTTTTTGTTAGTTTTATTTTGAAGGTTTTTTTCCTTTCTTATAATTTTTAAATCTTGTCCACAGAAAAATGTCATTGCTTGTGACATTCTCTCATTTTGTTTCTCTCCACATTCCCTGTGACCACAGACTGTGTCAGTGAGGGGCTGTGCTTTTGGTGACTTTAAAGGAGCTAAAGGATCTCCCAGCAAAGCTTTCTGCAGAGATGCCCTATTGTTGCCTTCTCTGGAGCTGCAGCAGCAATGTCTGTGTGCAGAGCTGGAGGCAGATCAGTTCTAGCCCAGCAGCTGTGCCCAGAAGCAGCAGCACTTGGTGTTGCCCCGCTGCCCTGGTGGCCCTGGTGTTGCTGCAGGGCCTGATTGCTCTCAGGGCCAGCCACAGTCCTGGGTGTCAGTGCCGGGGCTGCAGCAGGGACAGGCAATGGGCACTGCTGGGGCAGCGCTGATGCCTCAGGCCAGGGCCTGGGGGCTTATGGCTCCTTGCCCAGGCTATCTCAAGAACATGCCCAGGCCAATGCTCAGCACACAAAAGCCCCGTGAGCAGCCCCAGGCTGGCCGTGAGCAGGCTGGGGGCAAACAGGATGGCTGGGGCTCTGCAAGGGCTCTGGGGCAAACGGGAAGGAGCAGCAAAGAAGGGGGTGCTCCATCCCCAGTGCGCTGGACAGCCCAGGACAGCGTCCCACAGCGTCCTCATGGAGCTGCCAACAACATCCCCCCTCTGCAGCCCTGGCCTCACCCCCAGACCACACAGGTGCCCCATCCTTGCAGGCACAGACACGGCAGCACTGGCTCAGCAGCCCCTGTTTGCATTGCACACAGCAGGCGGGAGCACTCCCATGCTGTTGGTGTGGGGACATGAACCTGAGGGGGCACAAATGCCATCAGCCCCTGGGGCCAGCAAGGGCTGGGGGACACCAGGGAAACCACCCAGGTTTTTCCTGGCCTCTGCAGTCAGCCAGAAAGTTTGTTCCCATTAGCTGGGAGTTTCCTGTGCCACTGCAGATGCTGTTGCTCAGAGCCAAGGCTGCCTTGTAGCCACCCCCAAATTGCCCTGAGCCTTTCCACTGCTTCACCTTTGCTTTCTTTACTCTTCCCTTATACAAATTTCTTCCTCTTACCCATCCTTCTTCCCTCCCTTGCAAACATCCCATCCCTGTTTGTCCTTTCCACTCTGGCCCCACTCCCCATTGCAGTTTCTGACTTGGTTCCATGGGATTGTCCCTTGGGGAGCAGGATAATCCTACAAGTGCTGCAGGAATTGTCTTCAGGGTCTTTGCAGTGTCTGCTGCTGCTCCCTTGCCAAAGGCACCCCAGGCCAGGGGGCACATCTGGGCTGCTGTGTCTGGCTCTGGGGCTCCCTGTTCTGGGCAATGAGGAGGAGCTGCAGGGGCTCTGCAGGACTGACAGGATGGGCTTTGGGGCTGGCAGGAGAAGCTGAGGGACCTGGGCTGCTGGAGCTTCTGAAGAGGAGGCCCAGGGCTCATCCTGGAACTGCTCCAAGGGTGGTTCCAGAGAGTCACAGAATCAGCAAGGCTGGAACAGGCCATGGAGATCATCAAGTCCGACCTGTGCCCTGACACCACCTTGTCTCCCTGAGCCTCCTCTTCTTCAGGATAAACAACCCCAGCTCCCTCAGCCATTCCTCACAGCTCTTGTGTTCCAGACCCCTCCCCAACCTTCTTGCCCTTCTCTGGACACACTCCAGCCCCTCCATGTCCTTCCTAAATTGGTGGGCCCAGAACTGGACACAGCACTCGACATGCTGCCCAACCAGAGCTGAGCACAGGGGAAGAATCCCTGCCCTGCTCCTGCTGGCCACACCATTCCTAATCCAGGCCAGGAGCCATTGGCCTTCTTGGCCACCTGGGCACACTGCTGCCTCATGTCCAGCCTGCTGTCCATCAGTCCCTGCAGGTCCCTTTCTGCCTGGCTGCTATCCAGCCACTCTGTCCCCAGCCTGTAGTGCTGCAGGGGTTGTTGTGGCCAGAGTGCAGGACCTGGGACTTGGACTTGTTAAACCTCACCTTGTTGGATTTGGGCCCTGGATCCAGTCTGTCTCGGTCCCTGTGCAGAGCCCTCCTACCCACTAGCAGATCAACACTCTCAGACAACTTGGTGTCACCACGCTTCCATAAGGCCCCAGAGTGTCACAATGGTCTCCATGACTCCATGAGGCCTCCCAGTTTCACATTGTCTCTTTGGTTCCATGGGACTCCTTGGTGTCACAAAGTCCCTTGGATCCTTGGGCCCTGCAGGGTCACAATGGATCCTTGGTTCCATGAGGTCTGGCAGTGCAGCAATGCTCTCCTTGGTTCCACCATGTCACAATGGCCTCTTGGTCCCAAGGGCCACCACAGTGTCAAACATGTTTCCTTCATTCCAGGAGTCCCTGAGGAGCAGCACTGGCACCTTGGTTCCATGAGGCCCCGCAGTGTCACGATGGCCCCATCATGACACCAGGACCTGCTCTTTCACAATGCTGTGCATGGTTCCACAAGGCCCTCCAGGGTCACAGTGGCCTCTGTGGTTACACCAGGACCCAGACTCTCACCATGGACTCCTTGCTTCCATCCAGCCCCACAGTGTCACAATGGCCCCTTGCTTCCCCAGGGCCCTGCAGTGTTACAATCATCAGAGAATCAACCAGGTTGGCAAAGGCCTTGGAGAGCATCAAGTCCAACCTGGGACCCAACACCACCTTGTTACCCAGACCATGGCACTGAGTGCCACATACAGTCTTTCCTTAAACACTTCCAGGGATGGTGACTCACCCACCTCCCTGGGCAGCCCATTCCAATGCCCCATCATCCTTTGTGTCAAGAATATTTCCTAATGTCCAGCCTAAACATCCCGTAGTGCAGCATAAGGCTGTGTCCTCTTGTCCTGTCACTGTTCCCTGGGAAAAGAGCCTGATCCCCACCTGGCTGCACCCTCCTGTCAGGGAGTTGTAGAGAGTGATGAGATCTCCCCTGAGTCTCCTCTTCTTCAGGATAAACAACCCCAGCTCCCTCAGCCGCTCTTCCGGGACTCATGCTCCAGACCCCTCATCAGCCTTGTTGCCCTTCTCTGGACACGCTCCAGCCCCTCCATGTCCTTCCTAAACTGGGGGGCCCAGAACTGGACACAGCACTTGAGGTGCTGCCCAACCAGTGCTGAGCACAGGGAAAGAATCCCTGCCCTGCTCCTGCTGGCCACACCATTCCTGATCCATAGGAGTGCCAGGAGTTGGGTGAGGGAAAGGGTGGGGAGAGGATGGGGAAAAAGTGTTCTTGATTGTCAGCCATGGAGGATTTTGATTTTCATATCTGTTCAGACTGCATCAGAAGATGCTGAAGATAAATAGAGAGTGGACATTGATGATATCAGTCTATAAACAGGAGAAGACAACAAGATAAAACTGTTCCCTCTGCATTTTTTTTCCATTACAATATATTCACTTTGAATACATTTCCTGAATCTGTCTGAATAATCACAGAAGAATTGAAAACCTAAATTATTCTCAGGGGCTTGTCTTTTTCAAGTATTTTGAACAAATGTTTATGAGCTTTTCTCACTGAATTCCTGAACTGAAGACCTCAAGAAAGATGTGGCCTCTGGAGTAGGAAAATTCATCAGCAACATCCAAGTGGCTGAGGATCCATCCCCATCAGAGGAGCAATGAACAGAAATGGGCACAGCTTTGTGGCTGCCCCAGCTTTGGCATGGGCCCTGGGTCTGGAGCAGGAGCAGCTCCTGAGGGCCCCAAGGCCGCCGCTCTTGTGCTGCCCTGGGCAGATGGGATGGCAGCAGGGGCTGCAGAGCTCTCAGCATCTCCTGCAGAGGAGAGAAGGGCACCCAGGGGGCCTCCTTTCCTTGGCCAAGCACCTTACCCCATGGTGGGGCTGAGTCCTGTGGCAGCTGCAGCTGCTGCTGTGCCCTTGCCAGGGGCTGAAGCCATGGGGCAGTGCCCAGAGCAGCCTGGCCTGAGCAGAGCTGTGGGGCCAGAGCTGGCTGGGCTGGGCTGGGGTGAGGCCCTTGGTGCTGCCCAGAGCTCAGGGCAGCTGGCAGAGCTTGCAGGGAGCTGGGCTGGGCTCAGAGAGCCTGGCCCAGAAACCATCAGTGTCCATCTCAGCCCGGCTGAGCGTGCAGGGGCCAAGAAGAGCAGCCCAGAGTCCACAAGTTCTCTGTGTGGGAGCTGAGCTTGTGAGCCCCTGAGCCCTGCCAAGTGCTGGGGCTGCACCTCTAGCTCCAGAGATGTGATAGATGGGAGCAGGGACAAATAATTCCTGTTGGATTGTTTCTTGTGTTTGCTTATACAGGTTCCCTGGAATCATAAGTAGTTGAGCTGTTTTCTTTCAGATAACTTGGGTAAAATGATAAGAATAATATTTTAACCTGAAAATAATACTTCACACATAATACACAATAAGAAAGAAAAGGCACATTATCAGAAAAACATCTGAGTTTTTAAGAGCGTGAGACTCATTGATGTCCTAGCAGTCAAACCTGTTCAAATACTTTCCTCAGGGTTTCCTTGAGATGAGAGGTAACCACCAGAGGCCAAGGCCAGCCAGAGCTCTCTGTCCTGGCAGCTTTTGTCTGGGAGAACCCTTGCATACAGGGAATTTTCGAGGGGAGTATCAATTTTGGCTGTGAGCACCTGGAAGGACAAATGGTTCTTTTCCATAGGAAGGAAAGCACTGGGCTCCAGTTCTCCAGGGGCTGATGAGAGGCAGCCCTCAACATTCCAAGATCAGCTGGAACTCTCAAGTGGGCCCTGGGTGGCCAAGCCAGCAAGATCTGTTCCATGTTCCCTTGGTTTCATGGTGCTCTGCTGTATCACAATGTTCTCCTTGTTTCTGCACTGTAACAATGGCCCCGTGCTTCCAAGAGGCCCTGCAGGGTCACAGAGGCCCTTTGGTTCTGTGTGACCCCACAGTGTCACAACACTCTCCATGATTCCATGGGGCCTTGCAATGTCACAATGCTCCCCATGGATCCACGGTGCCCTGCAGGATCACAGCGGCCCTTTGGCTCCACAGGGTCCTGAAATGCAGCAATGGCCTCTTGGTTCCACAAATCCCTGCTGCTTCACACTGGGCCCTTGGGACCATGCAGCCCAATAGAGCCACAGTGATGTCCTTGGTTCCATGAGGCCACACAGTGTCACAATGGTCCCTTGGATTCATGAGACCCTGAAGTGTCATCATGGTTCCACAGGAAGGAAAGCAGGAAGGAAAGCAGGAAGGAAAGCATGGAGCCCCAGTCTTCCAAGAGCTGATAAACAGCAGCCACTAGAGGCCAAGGCCAGCCAAATCTGTCTGTCCTGGCAGCTTTCATCTGGGAGCAACAGAATAAATATCTTGTATCTCAGATATAAATATTCTGTATCCCAGATATATGGGATTTTGGGGGCAGAATCCCAATTTCAGCCCATGAGCACCTGGATGAGAAGGCCAGTTCTTTCCCTCAAGAAGGAAAGGACAGAGCCCCAGTGTTTCCAGGGCAGACTGGAGGTGACCCGCAGAGGCCTGATTGAGCCAGGCCTGTCTGTCCTTGCAGCTTTTGTCCCGGAGTAACCCTTGCATGTAGGGAATTTGGGAGAAGTACCAATAGGTACCAATTTTGTCCAGAGCTGTGAGCAGAGGCTGAGGGAACTGGGCTGGTCCAGCCTGGAGCAGGGAAGGCTGAGGGGCTCCTCATCCCAGCCTGGCAGTGCCAGCGAGGATGGGATGGAGAACACAGAGCCAGGCTCTTCATTGGGGGCTGGGGGGAGACAAAAGCCAGTGGGTGGAAGGGGAAAGAGGGGAGATCAGCCAGGACAGGAGGAGATGAAAGGAGTCAGGCTGGTTTCAGCATTTCCTCAACACCAAAAGCAGCCTCACCTCCCTTCTCCATCCACCACTGACAGCTTTGCAAATCAGGAATTGTTCAAGCTGTTCTGTCCTCACTCCAGGACGAGAATCCTGATACAAGAACATAATTGTGTTTATATCTATCACAGAACCACGTTTGTGTGAAATAAATTTTAGTATGGAAATCATTTGTGGAGGGTGGACTCATCAGACACTGCTGGGACGTTGCACTTGGCTCAGGGAAGAGTTTATAATTGTGTGATTGTTATTTTAATTGTGTGATTGTTATTAAATTATATCCTATTCAACTGTGGTCTGTTGGCTAGGTCCAGTGTGGGCTGGAGGCAGCTCAGATTTGCACAAGGCTGCTCTGAGTGGCAGGGCTTGGATGGGAGAAATGGTGGGGTGGGGGTAGGGACAGAGTTGGATTGATTGTCCGAAATGAAGGGTCTTGATTTTCATATCCATTCAAAGGGCATGAGGAGGAACTTGGATTCAGTGTCAATTGGAGATTGCACAAAGCAATGATTTACTAGTGAAAAAAAAACTACAAGACCTAAAAAAATATTTTCTTGCTGTCTTTTTAATCTCAGGGTATTCACATTGAATAGGCTTCTGAAATCTGACTAATCAACCACAAAAGATTTGAACATTTAAATCAAATTATTCCCAGGAGCTTGGCTTGTTAAGGTGTTCTCAATGTCAATGAGCCCTGGGACACTGAATTCCTGCATCGAAGAGCTGAAGGCTGAACAAGCCTCTGGAGCAGGAAAATTCAGCAGCAGCCTCCACGTTGCTGAGGATGTCAGCAGCCCCCACTGAGGCCATACCTGCCCAGAGACTGTGGGGGAATGGGCAGACAAGGAGAGCGTCCCTGGGGTTGGGGCAGCACAACTCAGAGGCACCAGTGGCTCCAGCTGGGAAATGGAGTTTGCAATGTGGCTGGGAAAGCCCTGCCTGGGCTGTGCCAAGCAGGACACACAAGCCCTGACTGCCATTCCCCAAAAAACTCCCTCAAGGAGACATTTAAAATGAATTAAAACTATTGTGTACTCCGAGTTGGACTTCCTGGAGAAATACCAACAAGAGATTCTTAAGAGCTCAAAACAACTAAACAGTCTTTATTGCAAACTTTAGAAATGCAGAAAAACTTTGGCAAAAGGTTTAATACAACATTCAATCAACAGAAAACCCTTCTCAAAGCATTGCCTTGGCCCATTCAACTTCATAAACTACAAGCCTGTTCAATGTAATGTTAATCAAAATTTGCAAGAAGAGGGAATTAGAAAGAGAGAAAGACATAAAAGGTACAGAGGAGCACACAGAGAGCTACCAACTCCTGGATTCCAGCACTGTTGAGATAGAAATTCCAAGAGGAGGTAGGGTCAAGATGTGTGCTTGCCTTGTGGTCAGCCTTCAATACCCCTTGGTCTTCCTGGGCCCTTCCCCCAGGTGGGACTTGGGCTCATCTGGTCCCTCAGGAGCTGGGCTGGGGCTGCAGAGGTGGCTGTGGAGCATTGCCTGTGCTGTGCCAGGGACTGGCAGACACTGCTGGGCTGGCATAGAGGCTCTGGGGGCATTGGGGTTCCAGGGCAGGGCAAGGCTGGACCTGCCCCTTCCTCCCCCACACATGAAATGTTTTGAGCCAACAATCTCCTGCAGTTTGTCACAATACGCAGTGTTGGAGATGGAACCCAAATTTGGCCATGGGCATCTGGCTGAGAAGGACAGTTCCTTTCCATAGGAAGGAAAGCACGGAGCCTTCCCCAGGGTTTTGGAGCCAGATGAAAGGTGACCCTTGTGAAACCACTGCCAGACAGACTTGTCCTGGAAATATTGCTGTGGGAACAATGCCTGGATATAAGGAAATTTGGTGGTGAAAGCCCAGTTCTGGCCATGGGTGCCTGGAGGAGAAGGACAGTTCTTTCCCATAGGAAGGAAAGCACAGAGCCCCAGTATTTCAGCAGCAGCTGAGAAGAGACCCTCAACATGCCAAGGTCATCTGGACCAGTCAGCTGACCCACAGGAGGCCAAACCAGCCAGACCTGTTCTGTGTTCCCTTGGTTTTGTGGGGCCCTGAGGTGTCACAAGGATGTCTTGGTTCCATGGGGTCCCACAGTGTCACATTGTCCCCCAGGTTCCTGAAGGTCCCGCAGTGTCTCAATGGTCCCAAGGATTCCACGAGGCCTTGCAGTGTCACAATGGTCTCTGTGGTTCCACAGGCCCCACAATGTCATATGATTCCTCTGTTCTGTGAGCCCTGCACTGTCACAATGGACCTTTGGGCCCTGGGGGGTTGTGGTGTAACAATGGTTTCCTTTGGCTCCACAGTGTCACAATGGACCATTGATGACAGGAGGCCACTCTGTGTCACCCTGGAGCTTTGGTTTCATGCAGCCCTGCCGTGTCACAATGGTCCTGCTTGGTTTCTTAGTGTCACAATGGACCACTGAGGACAGAAGGCCTTGCAATGTCACCAAGGCCTCTTGGTTCCATGCTGCCCAACAGTGTCACAATGCTTTCCTTATTCCATGAGGCCTCTTAGTGTCACAATGGTCTCCATGATTCCATGAGTCCCCTCAGTGTCACAATGGCTCCCTGGTTCCATGAGGCTGTGAAGTGAGTTAATGGTCTTTCCATGGTTCCATGAGGCCTTGCAATGGCACAATGGACCTTTGGTTCCATGGGATCTCACAGTGTCAAAATGGCCCCTGGGTTCCATGACACCTCAAAGTGCCATAATGGTCTCCAGGATTCCATGAGACCCAGCAATGTCACAATGGCCTCTTGGTTTGATGGGGCCTCTCAGTGTCACAATGACCCCTACATTCCATGGAGTCACACAGTGTCAGTACAGTCCCCGTGGTTCCATGAGGCCCAGCAACGTCACAGTGCTCTCCATGATTCCATGAGGCCCCACAGTGTTACAATGGTCCCTTGGTCTCACAAGGCCCCACCGCGTCACAATGGTCCCTTGGTGTCACAGGGCCCCACAGTGTCACAATGGTTCCTTGGTCTCACAGGACCACAGTGTCACAATGGTCCCTTGGTTCCATGGGCCCTGTGCTGCTGCATTCCCCTCTCCCCTTCTCAGGCTGCCCTGCCAGCTGAGAAATGCTCCTTGGGCCTTGGCCTTGGCCAACAGCCCCTGGGCTCAGCTCCTCTGCAGCTCATCACAAACACTGTCTGCTCCAGCCACTGCTGCTGCCCAACCAGCTCCTGCTTTCTGTAGGAGCAGCCCTGGGAGCTGTTTTTGTTCCCTCAGTGGCACAACATCCCTGTTCTCACACTGCCAAAGAAAGCTGCTGGTGCCAAGTGTGGCCAGGATGAGCCATTGCTGGGACTGAAGCCTCTCTCTTGGGGCCCTACAAACAGCGCTCCAAAAGGAGCCCTTGGAGCTCTCCTGGGCCAGCAATCCCTTCTGAGTGGGGCCTCTCCCAGCCGGGAACTCTCCCATTTGCTGCACTTGGGGATCCTGAACAATGACGGAGCCTGGGCCGATCCCCCGACTCCTCCAGGCTCAACCCTTCACCCGCTGGGGAGATGCCAAAGGATCCACAGTGAGCATTGCCTGCCCTCAGGGGAATTTCTCCCAGGTGCCTTGCACTGACTCTTGGTGTCTGTGTGCACACAGGAGTGCCTTTGCTGGGGAAATGTAGCAGAAATCCTGCTCTCTGAGGGGTTTGAGTGCCTTGGATAGCTGAGTCAGTCAGATATCCAGATATCAGTAAGTAAGGTGAAGTCATGAGGTCTAAGCAAAGTTAATTACTGCTAAGAGTTGTTATTTTGCTAAATTGTTACATTTTGTTTAAGTTATTGGTAAAGTTAAATATTGTTACGTGTTACTCCTCTGTTAAATTGCTAAGTCATAGGTTATAAGTTAGGTTAAATAGTGTTAAGTACTGTTGTTTTGCTAAACTTTGATGTTTAAGGTATTGGTCACATTTAAGGTGTAAGTTAAGTCCTGTTAAGTGTGAGGCCTGGTAAGCCTTTGGGCCGTATTCCTTTTAACCTTACCCTCACTGTCCTTGTGTCACACACACACACACACACACAGGGACAGTTCTCGTTCATTTCTGGTTTGATTGCCTGGATTTCGTTTGGTTTTATTGTTGCTTTGTTTCCTTGGTGTGCTTGAAGTGTCCAGTCAGGAGCAGAGTGACTCTTGCCAAGGAACTTTGTGCTGCTGTCCCTTAATATTAAATCTGGTTTTTGCTGATCCCTTTCCGGGGATTTTTTCATTGCTCTCAAGCCCTCGTTGGTAGCAGGGTGAAGGAGCACTGGCCCAGGCTCTGGCCCTGGCAGACATGGGGACGCTGCCGGGGGGTCCCTGTCCCCCTGTGCCATCCCCAGGGCCCCGGCCCCCGGTCCCCGTGTCAGGCTCTGGGGTCGATCTCGTGGAACATCCTCTGGGGGAGGCTGTGGGGCCGGGGGCGGGGGGACCCAGGGGGACAGGGGACCCTGCTGTGCACGAGCAGGGTTGGACTGCTCTGGGGGGAAGTGTGAGGGGAGCCGGGGCAGAGTGACCTCCCCTGTCACACAACCATCTGTGACCTCACACAGCCCCTGTGATGTCACACAGGCATCTGTGATGCCACACAGCCCCTGTGATGTCACAAATCCCCCTTGTGATGTCACAGAGCCAATGCTGGCATATGACTCTGTGATGTCATATAGCTGCCTCCTGGGATGTCTCAGAAGACACTGTGATGTCACAAATTCGCCCAGTGATGTCACTGCATGTTCTCTGATGTCACAGATTGTTCTGTGATGTTACTCAGACACCCAGTGATACCACAACCCACTCTCTGATGCCGCAGAGCCACCCTCCATGATGGCAGAGTCTGGTCTATGGCATCACATCCTAACCCATCATGTCACAGCCACCTCTGTGATGTCACAATCCCCTCAGTGATGTCACACAATCCTCTCTGTGATGTCAAACTGCCACTCTGTAATGTCACTGCACACATTTTGACCTCACAGACTGGTCTATGATGTCATCCAGCCATGCCATGATGCCACAGCCTGCTCTGTGATGTCACAAAATACCCTCTATGATGCTGTAGCTGCTCAATGACTTCAGACAATGAACTCTGTGATGTCATAGCCCATTCTGTGACCTCACACAGCCCACTCTGTGCTGTCACACAGCCGCTTCCTGACATCACAGCTGCTCTGTGCCTCTATGACACAGCCACAGAGGTGCTGCTGTGACACAGCCCCCTCTGGGACATCCCACAGCCCCTGCCAGTGCTGAGCCCCTGTGAGCTCTGTCTGTGCCCTGCTGGTGTCCCTGAGGTGCCCTGGCAGTGCCCCAGCCCTGCTGGGCTGTGCACAGGAGCTGCTCCTGGCCAGAGCTGTCTCTCTGCAGTGCTGCCCTTGCCAGGAGCTGCCTCTGGGCCAGGAGCCCGGCCCAGCTCAGCAGCACAGACACAGCACAGGGACTTTAATGACCCTCTGGGGCTTTGCTGCTATTTGCATCAGACCCAGTCCCTCAAAGTGTGCTCAAAGAACTTCTCAAGAACTCAAAATCAGAGTCCAAGTCCAAACTTTCTGTAACTTTTAATGGGTCTCACTGAGGGACACGACTGAGAAAGTGTCCCCAGGTTCCAGGTAGAGCAGAACACTGGTAGCAGTGATGACAGGCAGGGACAAGCAAGTGAAACGTGTCTCTGTGCTGAGCACACCTGGATGTGTTTGAGGATGTGTTTGAGCAAAGGGCCAAGGCCTGAGCCCCAGCCCCTGGCTAGGCAGAGCCTGTCCCTCCCTCCTTGCTCAGGGCTCTTCCCGGGATGGGCACTGGCATGTGGGGATGTGCAATGCCAAGGGCAGGAGCATGGGGCAGCCCCTGCCAGGCTGCTGAGCAGGGACAAGGAGGCAATGAGGCCCCAGCCCTGCAAGGGTCACTTGTCCCCTCGTGGCCTCAGGCCCAGGGCCAGCAGCCATGGCCAAAGTTGGCTCTGTCAGGGCTGTCTTGCAGCTGCTGCCCATCCCTGTGCCATGTGCAGCCCAGGCTGTCCCACGGTGTCCCTGCCCTGCGCCTCTGTCCCTGCAGGCTGTCGGCATCCCCCGGCTGCCCCACCTGGCTGGGCCCTTCCTTTGCTGACAGCTCTGCCTCCTGCCTGCCTCTGCCTGCCCACACAGAGCCTGGGCCTGCTCCAGGCTCCTGCTGGGGACGTGCTGCACCACAGCCCTGCTCTGCCAGGGAAATTCCTTTCTGCTGCTGCCCAGGCTGGGCCTGCCCAGCTGCCCTTGGTGCCATTATTTCCTTCTCATGCTTATATCCTCTAGGAAGAAAAGCTCCAGCCTCTCTGAAGCCCCTGCCATGCTACTCCTGTTCTGTCCTCAGTCTCCACACCGCTGAGCCCCGAACCTGCAGCCTCTACCTGCTGGTTATGTGATGAGGCCTCCAAACCCCATCTTTGGGGATTTTTGGGTCCTCTCCAAGGTCTGTGAGAATGGGAAAACAGTGGTCAAATGTATTTTCTCCCAAATTTGCAGTGGAAGAACAAGGGTCCATATGTCTAAAGTGAATGAGGCTGGATTTGCATTTTTTAGAAGGAGGAAATAATTTACAATTAGGAGAGTGGAACAAAACTGCAACTGTTTTTTTTTTCCAGAGAAGGGGATGTGCCATGCCAGGAATTGTCCAGGAGCAGGAGCTTTGTGCAACCTGACATAGGGAAAGCTCTTTCCCTCCCCAAGGATGGAATTCCTGTTGTGTGGGTTCTCTGATGTGTTCACAAGGCTTCTGGCCAGAATGTCAGCTGAAGGCAGCCAGGCTGCTGCAGCAATTCAGAGGCATCTCCCTAATAATTTTAATAAACAGATGATAACCACCCACTGAAATTTTAACAGAATTTGTTCACCTTTAAACAGCTTAGGCAATCACTATAGGAAAAAAATGTATAAACTAGTACATTTAGAAAATCTTGCATTTCTTCAGTGCAAAAAAAGGCACAATCAGTAGATCATATATTGTTCATCCACTCAGCTGGGCGTACCACTGAACTGCTGCACCAGAAGATGGGCACTATCCCATCCTGTATTTCCCTTTGGCATTCTCTCTCAGAGTGCAGATGAGACAAAACCAAAAAGTTCAACTTGAGTCAATCTTTACCTTCAAATGAAAATCGGGAACCCTTTGCAGAGGCCAATGCTCTGCACGTTGATGAACTTTTTGCAGAGGCCAATGCTCTGCAGGTGTAGGAATTCTCTGCGCAGACCAATGCTCCGCGATCAATTCCCTTGGCGAATCGCGCAGTGCAGCCGCCTGCAGGAGCCCAGGCTGCGCACACCCAGCCAGGGCCACGTTCTCAGGCAGCTGAGGCCGCGCCGCTGGCACAGACGCCGCCGCCGCGTTCGCGGTTCCCAGGCACCCGCGGCCCCCGGCAGCCGCCGCCCTTTCCTGGATCCTGCCCCTCCCGGCCCGGGACGCCCCCCCAAGATGCTGCCGGGGCTGGGGGGCTTCGTCTGCCCGGGCTGGGGCTCGGCCTCCCCTGCGGGACAAGGTGAGGGGGGTCCCCGGGGGTTGTGTCCCCCCGGGAGCGTGTGTGAGTCCCTCATTTCCCCACCAAGCCGGGGTCACCCCCTTTTCTCTGCCCAGAGCTCCTGAGCCAGCTCCTGCTGCCCCCTGGGAGGGGCTTTGGGAAGCCCCCCGGGGACCCCCTTGAATGCCCATTCCTGGGCACTGGGACCCCCCGCATCTCCTTCCCCAGCTGCAGGACCCCCTGCACCCCTTTATCCTGCCCCGACACCCCCTGCACCCCCTTTCCCGGGTATCCTCCTGTTACAGCCCCTGGATCCCCCGTTTCCATGAGCCCGGGGACCCGCGGACCCCATTCCCGGCCAGCCCGGGGTACCTCACCCCCAGGCCTCCCTTTGCCCGGCGACTGGTGACGTCACTGCAGACTCGGGGCACCATTGGCGGGCAGCAAAGAGCGGTGCCAATGGCGGGCCCGGAGGCGGCTCAGGGGGCGGGGCCGCAGAAGAGCAGCGCGAGGGCTCCAGCGCTGGGGTTGGGGGCGCTCCTGGGGCCCGGAGGGCGGCGAGAGCTGAGGGGGACCCCCGGCACCGGGACTCTGTGATCGCCCGTTCCGGAGCACCGGGGCGCCCCTGAACCCCCATTCCTTGGCACCGCCATCCCCCCGCACCCCCATTCCCGGGCATGGGTTCCACCCTGCCCCCCCTTACCCGGCTCCAACAACCCCCGCACCCCCTTCCCGGGCATCCCGCCTCTCCCAGCCCCCAGAGCCCCCTTTTCCTTGGGCCAGAGACCCCCTGGACCCCTATTCCTCCCTTTGGGAATGTGGAGCAGCGGGATGGGGGTTTCCCTCCCCGCCTCATCATGCCGTGCTTCCCAGAGCCGGAATCCAGCGGGAATCTCACCCTGGTGCTCCCTGTGTCTGTCAGCGCTGCCATCGGCGTTGTTCTCCTCCTCGGATTCGGCGTCTGGAGGCTCCAATACGGTTCCCCACAAACCCATCCTGGGGGTCACCCTGTTCTTCCCCCCTCCCAAGACTCCTGGGGATCCCCCATGGCCCACCCAGCCCCCCCAAACTCCTCCTGGGTCCCCCATAAGCCGCACATGGGATTCCTGGGAGTTCCCCTGCCTTCCCCCATTCCCAGGACTTTGGGGATCCCCCCCGATCTGTCCGTGCCCCCCCAGATTTCTTCCACGGCCCCCCTCTGATGGCGGGGGGTGGGGGCTGACTGCTGGTGCCCTCCTGCTTGGGCGCTGAGGGGAGTTCGGGGGTCCCTCAGCATTTGGAGTCCCCTGGGGGTTGGGGTGACCCCCTGGGCCCCCAGGATCCCCCTGAATACGCTGACGCTGCCTGTGCTCAGTGAGGGGGCTCATTCCCAGTACGGGGTCCCAGCTCTGTCACCGGCATTGCCAAGGTACCCCCAAAACCCCTAAAACCTCCGGGGAACCCCAAACCCTGTGGAACAAACCAACCTCCCTGGGACCCCAAAACCATCCCTTGGCTCTCCAAAAGCTCCCCAAGACTGCAAAACCCCATACTGACCACCCCAAACCCTCCCAGGACATCAAAATTCACACAGGATGTCCCAACACCCCTCCAGATCCCCTGAGAAGGTTCATACCTGGCACGGGATCCCCATTTCTGTCACTGGCAGGTATCCCAAAACAGCCTTGGGTTCCCCCTGGCATCGCCTAATCCCCTGTGTTGGGAGCCCAGAAAACCCCCCTTGGGAGCCCCCAAAAATCCACCATGACCCCCCAAAATCCCTGGTATAAACAAAACCCCTGCCAGGAACCACTCACAACAGTTTATACCCAGCACAGAGTCACCATCACCATCACCCAGATACCCCCAAACGCTCCCAGGACCCCCAACCCGCCCTGGGACCCCCAGTATTCCCAGGATCTCCAACTCCCCCTCCCGGGCTCCAGTGTCTGGAATCAACGGGAGTGGTGTTGCCCTTTTAAGGCGACTGATAGTGGGACCCGACCATAGTGGGGGCCCTTAAAGCGGTGATGGTAGAGAGAACCTCAAAAATCATCCTGGGAGGCAAAACATCCCCTACAGGGGCTTGGAGTGGGGGCCCCATAAAAATGTCACTTAAAGCCATCATGATCCCCCCTTGAAAGGGGCTTGTGTGGCTGCAGCCCCACAAACACCCTAAAATGGGAAGTAAAAAACACACTTGGAGTGGTGGGATCCCCCCAAAAAAACCCTCAAAAGAGAAAACCTTCACTTCAAAGGGACCTGAAGACCCTTAAAGGGCCTCGAGATGGGACAAGATCCCTTCCTCTGCTGGGGCCTCTCCCAGCCAGGAACTCTCCTGTTCGCTGCCCTTGGGGCAGCCCCTGAGTCTGTCCAAACACGGGAAATTCGCAGCCTTGAGCCCAGATCCAGAGTCCTGACTCCTGCACGGGGCACAGGAAATCCCTCGCTCGCTGCTGTGCATTGTCCCTGCTGAGGCTCAGACACTGGCAGGGCACATTCCCTGCCTGCAGGATTCGTACCCGACCCAAGCGCTGCACTGATGGCTCCAGCATTGATTTCCAACAAAACCAGGGCAAGGCAAACTGGGTGTAGCTCATGGTATTTTACAGTGGCTAAAACTCACTAAGTCACTGATCTTAGAGGTGAGATGCATTTGGAATTCATGGCATGGAGAAGCAGTGCAACATGGAAAAGGGGAGCACAGAAATAAATAGAGGAAAACATCTCAGATTGTTCCTTTCCATTTTAATTTCACTTCTGGAAAGCTGTTTCACTTCCCCAGGAATCTTCTCCACAGTCCTGTCTGCTCTTTTCAAGAACCTTTCCTGGAGAACGAGGTGCAGCTTCTGTCACAAGATGTGCCCCCAACTGCAGCTTCTCTTGGCTTTCCACACCATGAGTGCAGCATGACTTCTGCAGCAAAGCAAGACAAATGTTTGCATCACTTGACAACTTGTTCTTTCTTTTCCTTGTGGGCTGGGCACTTGTGCCATTGCTGAGTTTTTCATTGTGCCCATTCTAACCCAAGAAAACAGGAGGTTTTGTTGGGGACTTGCTGGGGAATGCAAGCCTGACCGAATACAGAGAGAATCTCCAGGACACTCTGGGAGCTCCCCGGGCTGGGCTCAGGTTCCCGCTGGGACTCTGCAGAGGGCAGGGCTCCAAGTAGGATCAGCAGCAGTGCAAAATACCTCTGGGCATCTCCATTTTCTGCTGCTCCGAGGAAGCAATGAAGCCAGCCAAGTTCTGTATTTTCGTTCTCCTGGTGGATTTTTTCATTTGATTTGCCACTCCTGTTGGGACCGGTGGGGAGAATGTGGCACGCAATATGAGTGATCAGCAAATCTCAAATCTTTATTGATAGGCACACATCTTTATGTCGGTGTTAATGAATCTCATACATATTGCAAAGGCGAGCTCACTATTGGTTAGTTACTTATCAGGCAACTATGCCTACTTCTGCATTCTTGTGGATATTTTATTGAAACTTTTCTTCGTATTTCTGCCAAAGATGCTCTCCCCTATCCTACTGTTGCACCAGGGGCACAATGTCCTTGCTTGTCATTGGACACTGACTACTGGCTTCTGTGCTTGTCCCCTTCAAGCTTAACCAGCGGCATTATGTCAACGGGACCTTTCTCAGCTAACCAACTGTCCACAAGGCTCTCCACACTTCCCCCGTTTTTCTGTTGGACAAGCATAGTCTGATTAAATGCAGCAGATATCATCCTTTGCACCATGTTCTGTAAGCGCATGCAAAAACACAGCAAAATTAACACTACTAACAGAGCTATAATGCCCACTATAATGCTAACTTTAACAACAGAACGTAACCATGATCCCAGGCCGAACGATGAGAGCTATCCATCAATACCGAAACCTCATTCTACCTGTAACTTTCCAGTCAACCTTCGCAATTCAGCGAGCTGGGCATGGATGGACTGGGAATGGTCAGAAAGATTCATGCAACACATGCCCTCAAATTCTTCACAGCCATGGCCTTGTGCAAGTAAAAGAAAGTCAGTCGCAGCTCTATTTTGAAGCGTTGCATGACAAATAGAATCAACATCAAGCAAAAGGCTAGAAAGTGCCAAAGAGGTGGCATTGGTTTGCTTTGCAAGCCAGCATCCCAACTTATTTAGGGCACCATGGGCACCTGCAGCTGCCACCCCTGGAGCCAGAAAGGATGCTGCAATTATGGCCCCTGGGGACCAAAATTTTACATCGTCCCTACAGTCAGCAGTAAATGCATGGATCATTCTCTTATGTTGACGACGGCGGCAGCTCATGTTTAATATCATGGACGTATTGGGTGTAAGCAGAGACAGCCGTCCAATTGTACATGGCCCCCCGCACAGCATTGATGGGACACCAGGCCAAGCATGGTCCCCACAGATTAAGAAGTAACCTGCTGGCAATTGAATAGCGTCATTTGATGAGATTGACACTTTCCTTGCGGTATAATTGCACCAAGCTGTTGCATTACGATACACAGCCATGGTGGAAGTTACAATAGTGGAATGGTTTTTTGCTGAAAGCTGGCTTTTATGGTTAAAATTAATACATGCATCTGTCATCACTGAACCTAACAGCTCCAATTCTTGGGGTTCCTGTGGTGCTGTGGGGAAGTGAGAAACCCATTGGTCCCAATTATCTACACTTGTCTTGGGATTGTCGGTTTTGCAGGTGGGTACACTTGAGGGACATGGCCAGGGATCTGCTGGCAGCCCAACCAAGCAAGTTGTAAATGGATTACCAGGTGAAGATAATGACAGGCAAATAGCCTCCTGGTTAGTTAAGTTTGCCAGGGCGACCCAAATGTTAGTCTTAGGCTGAGGTGGGGCCCATGCATGATGAGTTTTCACTTTTCCGGCAGCATCTGCACTGTCTGCTAAGAGGGTGAGGATTAGCAAGGTAACAGCATAAATTTGCCACATCACCCTGGTCTCCCCGGGCGCTGCTTTGAACCACCCAGACATTTGGGAGATAAACATGTTTCCCACAAATCGTTAAGAATGTCTCTTCTTTCTTTTCCCCTTCTTTCTCCTTGATCTGCCCAGATTTAACCTCTTTAGGTCTCTCAGACAATTGTCCCACGCTTGGTTGGGATCTTGATCTGCAGAAATTGGACCTATTATACTTGTCTGTGAAAGAGGAATACCCCTACCACACTTAGTCTGTAAAATATGTGACTTGGACTGTCCCAAAGCACATTTAACTAAATGCTGGGTTTCCCACCTAAACCATGCAATAATTTTCTGTTGTGGTGATTCATACAAGTGTAACCCTTGGAAGCCAGGTAATCCTGTAAAGGCCTGGAGTTCTGCTTGCCAGGAGCCCAACTGCCAATAAAATCCACAGTTCCTGCACCACAAGTCAGGTAATTGAGTCTGATGTAGCCACTTAGTTTGCTGACAACCCCCGCAAAAAAACAATACCCATGCAGCACACTGTCTATTATGACACTCAATACTAGCTAGGTTCCTAAGCCCTCTAAATTCAAACATAGAAAGCGCTTGAAGCAGGCTTAGTATATAATCTAAGGATTTACACCGATCAATCGTTCGGTCAATAGCCAAACTACACTGTCCTTTCAGCTTAAGAAGTATTGGTCGAAGGATGATCAACAGCTTCGTCTCTACTCGCTGATGGTCTTCTGCGCTCAGTTGATGGAGTTCTGGTGGTTCCATCTAACACAGCTGTTCGGGTCCATTTAGCAGGTACCCATAAGGATCCTGTAGGGGTAGAGACACAAAGATATCCGCGGCCCCAGTATAACACCTTAGCAGGACCTTGCCATTGTCCTGTTTTGGGATCTCTGTATTTTACCCTTACATCTTGCTTTACACTTTCTTTCTCCTGTACATAGTGGCGAATTACAGCAGGAACCTTGCTTTCCCCAAAAACACACTAGTGATTTAAAACAAATAAACACCTTAACAGTCTTTCTTGTGGCTCTCTAATATCCTTGTATTTTCCTAGATATCTTTTCAAGGTACCATTAGCTCTTTCTACGATTGCTTGCCCTGTCAGGGAATTAGGAATGCCTGTCACATGTTCTATCCCCTACATTTGCATGAACTGCTTTATTCTTTTTCTGCAGCAGGCAGGCCTGTTATCTGTCTTAATACACAGTCACACTCCCATTACAGCAAAGCAGCTGCTGAGATGCCTCTCCACTTGTCTGGCTTTCTCACCAGTCTGTGCTGTGGCCCACATAAAATGACTATAGGTGTCTATAGTAACATGCACATACTTCATGCTACCAAAATCAGCAACATGTGTGACATCAATTTGCCAGGTCTCATTTGTACTCAACCCTCTTGGGTTAACTCCCAGACCTAACCCGCAGCCCCCATTATGATGACTACATATGGGACAGGCTTTGACTATTGCCCGTGCCTCTTCCATAGATATCTGAAATTCTCTATGGAGGTCCTTTGCATTTTGGTGAAACATGGAATGTGCCTCTCTGGCCATAGTCTGCCTGGGAATTGGAGTCACTTGTGTAATTGAGACTAACTTATCTGCTCATGCATTACCTTCTCCCAGACCAATATCCCATTCGTGACTTCTGATATGGATAACAGAAAAGGGATGTTTTCTCAGCTTAATTGCCCTCTGTAACTGAATAAACAGCTCATGTAACCTCCTGTTTTGAACCTCTTTTATAGAGGCATCCTCTATCCGCTCACACACTCCTGCAACATACAAAGAATCTGTCACTATGTTGAGGGGCCCCGAAAAATACATCATGGCCCATACAACAGCCAATAGCTCCATCGTTTGTAAAGAATCCGACTCGGAAGCCTGGAGAATTTGATGGTGCCATTGTCCCTTTTCCTGCCAGGTCACTGCAGCAGTTCTTGATTTTCTTCCTGCATCCATGTAGGCTGTTATAGCATCCGACAGGGGCTTCTGTGATCTTTCTGGGCATTGAATCCAACCCCACTGCCCTACCCAGTTCAATGGTATATTGGGAATATCATCAGTGGCAATCACGCTTCCAGCTCCCAGCAGGGCCTCTTGTAATTCCATACTGTTTATCAGGTACCAGGTCAATGTATCTTTCTTCATTGGTATCTGTATCTGATCAGGCTCCTTTCCCGAAATCTGTAATGCCCGTTCATGACCCTTCTTTAGCAGGTCAGCCAAAATTTCAATTTTTTGAAGAAGGGTTTTATGCTGTTGAAGTGGAGGAGATATCCATTCTAAGGCCCACGCCTCCCCCATTTTACTGTCTTGCTGAATAAGTGCACCCAGTAAAAATTTAGTTCCACATCAAACTGTCAGCTGTATGGGGAGGTTAAGATCTCGTCTCCGGACACTGTCCTGTGTCACACAGTCCAATATCTGCTGAAGTGCTTTAACCTGCTCAGAGGTTATATGGACAGGTTGTGCTGGGTCAGTCCCTTTTAGTAAAGGTCAAAGTTCATCTAACAACTCATTTGGGATGCCCACAATAGGGCGCAGCCATTGCAGATCACCAAGTAACTTTTGAGCATCATGCAATGTATGTATTTTAATATTCAATTCCAACTTCTGGGGGGTAACAACCTGATCAGTAAGTGTCCATCCCAAATATTTCCAGGGTGCAGATAATTGAATTTTTTCAGGAGCTACAACTAAACCATGTAGCTCCAGGACCTTATGTATTTCTTGAATTTGTTGGCCTGTAAAAGGTTGCGGCTGCGCAAATAAAATATCGTCCATGTAATGATAAATGGTTGTTTTGGCCCAGGCCTGTCGCAAAGGTTATAAAGCATTGTCAACATACAGCTGACACAAGGGGGTGCTATTGCGCATGCCCTGTGGGAGAGTAAGCCATTCAAATCTCTTGTCTGGTTCTTCCCTGTTTAAAGCCGGTAAGGTAAATGCAAACCTCCGAGTGTCTCGAGGGTGAAGAGCAATAGTAAAAAAGCAGTCCTTCAGATCCACAATTAACAGTGGCCAGTCCTTTGGCAACATGGCTGGGTTAGGCAAACTTGGTTGTAAGGCTCCCATAGGCTCCATTTGTTCATTTACAGCCCGTAAATCTTGTAGCAAACGATACTTTCCCGACTTCTTTTTAATAACAAAAATAGGGATATTCCATGGGCTTACTGACAACTGTAGATGACCCTGGTCATATTGTTCTTGTACTAGTACATGTGCTTGTTCCAGACTTTCCCTTTTTAATGGCCATTGCTTAACCCACACTGGTGTGTCCATGGTCCAAATGAGTGGGATTGGGAAAGTCCACGCAATGGCCATTAGCCCAAAGGGTACTCATTTGTCAGCACAACCCCCATTTGAGCCAAAATATCCCGACCAATGAGGCACTGCACAGTAGGGGGCAAAGGCACAACTGAGAAAACACTCCGTAAAATTTTTCCGTTGATAGTTACTGATAACATGGGTGATTTCCTTGCAAGCGTTAAACCTCCAACCCCAGTAACTGCTACTGTGGTTGGCTGTAAAGGCCAGTTTTGGGGCCAGCAATCCGGGCTGATAATGCTGGAGTCTGCGCCAGTATCTAATAAACCTTCCAAAGTTTGCCTGTGACCCTGATACTCTATCAATACAGCACGTTTTGGCCGATCGTTTAAGTTCATTGTTAACAGAGTAAGTCCTCCAGTGGAGCCAAAGCCCCGTTCCCCCCTGGACTGTGACTGATGAGGGGGTAATGTTTTAGTAATTTGTTCCAATGGAACTAACTGAGCTATCCTCTGTCCTTTCTCGATTTGTATCGGTGGAAAAGGAGTATGTACCATAACACAAATTTCCCCAGTAAAATCAGCGTCTATTACCCCAGTTAAAACAAATAATCTCATCATGGTAGCTGACGATCGCCCCAGAAGCAAAGCTCCCATATGTTGTCCATCAATGATGATTGGTCCCTTTATTGCAGTCGGGACCTTTTCCGGTTGGGTGGTCATCAATGTTACCACTACTGAGGCTGCCACGTCCATCCCGAGGCTCCCGGCGGTGGCTGGTTGAAGGGGGGCTGGGCTGAGGTTTTGACAGCTGCTACTTGTATCTGGGCGCCGCGGCTGTTGGGCGTGCTGGGCCTCGCGTTTCCCGTCGACGTCGGCAGGCTCCGGTGTTGTGGGTATCCAAGCGACAACTGTGACACCAGACGCTAGCTGCTTGGCAGTCTCGTCGGGTATGTCCCATACCTCTGCACCGGTAACATTTAAATCAGCCAGTAGATGGAGATCGTGGACTATTTGTTGCTGCTGCCTGTAGGGGCGCAAGGGCAGCAAGGACTTGGCTCTGCGATGCTGCTGCCTGCTCCTTCAATCCTGTCCCTAGCTCTTTAATAGCTTCTACTAACATTGCCTGACTCCCTACGGGCACATTTGCCATGCGTTCTAAAGCTTCTTCTATAGTCCAATTAGCTCCTAGGGTATCTAACACATTTTTCGTAGCCTGGTTGCTATTTTGAAGTGTGCACTGCTTGAGTAAGGCCCCTTTCATGAAATCTGCTACTCCAGCTCGCTCGATAGCATCGGCCGCCTTATCGATAAAAGATCCAAACAATTCATCCCTTCCTTGTTTTATACCCATGTATGAGGGAACCCTGCCTGGTTCTTTTATCCTGTCTATAGCCAGTCTCACCAGTTGCATAGCCTCTCAACATTTATCAGGACCGATTAACGCTTGTGCTTCTGTTCGAGCAAAAACCCCTATACCCAATAATTCATCTAAGGCTACCCCATGTAAAGGGTCACCAGGTTGCCGAACCACTGCTACGTACTCCTGGTAGAGTGCTTGCCAATGTGCATTAAACAGAAGCTGCTGATGTTGAGTAAAAATAAGCTTCACTATTCCTCTACAATCAGCTGGCAATAACACCTGGGTCCCCCAAATATAGTCAAGCATTTGCTTTGTGGGCTCACCGGTCACCCCAAATTGACTAACTGTGGACTGTAACTGCGACAACAGTTTCCAATCTAGAGCAGTAATTGCTGCCTGTAATCCACCCCCATCCAGAGCAGTATACACCACCGGGCAAGCCACTTCCATAGCTGCTGCCATAGCCTCACAATCCCCCGAATCCATGATCTCTTTTGCTACCGCTGCCCATGCCTTCGTCCGCTCTTGTGCAATGGCCCCCGCTAGGTCACTCTCTGCCCCAGGGATCGGCTCATTGCTAGGAGGGGGAGAGGGAGGGTCTGGCCAGGGCACAGGTGGTGCGGATGGTGCTGTTATGGGGGGTGAGTTGCTGCTTGAAGCAGGAGCCGATGTTGGTGGAAAGATAACTGTGGATGTGGGAGGGGGTAATGGGCAATCTGACCAATCTCCATAACTTTTATTCTTACTATGAGCAGCAGTAGCTTGCTGTGCAGCCTTCTTTTCTACCTGATATTGTTCTAACTCATTATGCACCACTCGCCATAACTTTCCTAACTTCTTTGCAGTTTTATCATCATCTAAAACCGCCTCCCACAGCTTATCTCCAAACTTTCGCCACTCACTTAATTCATGGACTGTATGAGGATTTTGGAAGAAACCCTGTGCATACCCATAAGCTAATAACCCATGAAGCTCTTTCTGCAAATCTATGCCCTTAACCTGTAGCTTTTTTAAAAAGCAAGTAAATAAATCATATGCTGCTTGCCTTTCCATTTTAAAAACGTCAGCACTGTTGCAGCCCCACAAGGTCTCGGCAGCACGTATCGGCCGGGCTCTCCTTTGAAGTCACCCAGGGCGCAGCACCACCCCTGTTTTCAGCGGTGCTTTTTCGCTGTCCTTGCTGCAACAGGACCTGAACTCCTTCACCGATCCCCCGTGGTCGCCATTACCAGTATCACGTTGTTGGGGTCACCATGTTGTTGGGATCAGCGGGAGAAATGCGACACGCAATATGAATGATCAGCAAATCTCAAACTTTATTGATAGGTACACATCTTTATGTCAATGTTAATGAGGCTCATACATATTGCAAAGGCGAGCTCACTATTGGTTAGTTACTTATCAGGCAACTATGCCAACTTCTGCATTCTTGTTGGGGAAACTTCTTCTTTTTGTGATATACTACCTATCATTTCTTGCAAAGTAGAGCAAACAGGAGTGGTAATTCCATTCAGAGGTTGAGTATTTCTGACCCCAAAGAAGGTAGCAAGACGTGATGGTTTAGGAGATGTTGGGTTTTTTATCTCTCATTGCCGTTCACTAACATCGCCTCCTAAAGCTTCAGTGGCTGCAGCAGCCATGTTTTTCTTAGCTTTCATAGTTTCTAAACTGTTAATAATAGATTTACAGGTGGCTCCTAACTCTATTGCTTCTTTTCCATCTTTTCCTCCTTCTATTGTGCTATCCCAAAGATGGTTTTCTACCTCTTTCCACTCAGTTGTACTAAATAGCAGGGAAGGCTCAAGAAATTGTTTTCTTTTTCATGCCCATTTCACTAGGGCTTCTATTTCTGTTTCTTTTATGTCCTCGCCTCTCTTAGAGAGGATACTTGTGAACAATCTAATTGCTGCATCTAATTCCATTGCAGTCTTACCTTGGCAGGGGCTTGTTCGGCCACTTAAGCTCCGGACTCTGGTCTCTGTGTTTGCCCACCAGGTCTCTCCTGCCTCCGATTCTCTGGATCCCAAATCAGGTTCCTGCCTGATGCTTCAGAGTCTTCCACATTTAGGCAAACTGCATTCAAGCATCTCAGAGGGTCCCTGTTCGTGGTGCCAGTATGAAGAGGGTCCCATGGAGAGTCGGCTGAGTAATGACAATCACACCAATGTGGCTACATGTCCTCTTCCTTTATTTAGCAATTTTGTCATATTTATGCTTCTATACACTTGTCTCACACCACCACTGCTTAATGCTTATTGGTTAAGTGGCTGTATTCACACATACATGTTACTTGTTGATAGGTTGCCACACTGTAAGCGTTTTAGATAAGGTGAGCTAAATTAGCAGTTTTTTGGCATCCGGCTTCGTCCTTGCACAATGCTTATTCTTCCTTGTATCTATTCAAGGACAGGACATGGTCTCTCTTGTTCCGAGGATGGTACATGGTCTTCAAAGTAACTCTGCAATCTGCAGGCCAGGGTCATCCAATTCCTGTAGGAGTATAGCATGCCCTTGTTCTGCCAAGAATTCTTCTACAAGCCCACTTCCAAGTTTTTAAAACTAGGGCAGTCGCTTCCAACATGTCCAGTCCGTGGCTCTCACACCACGGACTTAGGACTAATAAAGACCAGTCATCATATTTTTCAAATATTTTCTTTAAAATAGGAGTCCATACCTGCAGAAGGGATCCACCAGTTTCAAAGCCCCTGCTCCCATGCTAGTGGTGTCTTCCACTTTGTGGTGGTTGGACCGGAAATGGGATTTCTGGGATGCTGTGGTCACTACTATCAGGCCAATGGATGCTCAGATTGTAGGACCGCCTCTGAGAAAAAACACAGGGGTTAAAACCCAGAGCTGCACGCCCCGGGAGCTTCTTGGGACATCTTTCGGGAAAGGCTTTGGATCTCTCCCCCTGTCCCAGCTGCCGGCGGGGTGGGGGGAGAGGAAAAGCCACGCAGCCATGAGGTATGGCCCAGCCCAAGGATGGAAGGGTGGAAGAGACCAAGAGACATCAGGCAGCCCCCCCCAGGGAAGAGAGAGAGAAAGAGAGAGAGAGAGAGAGAGAGAGAGAGAGAGACAGCGTCTGAATTCAATAGCGGTGCTGGCCCAGGAGGAGAAGGGGGGGAGTGCAAGGGCAGCGTGGGAGTTCCGGAGCTCTGGGACAGGCAGAGACTGAAAATTTTTACCCTTTTCCTGCATGATTGAGACCTTGCAAAATGCTGATCCTCCTGGAGCTGAATAAGAAGAGAGATAAGAGAAGAGATGAGATGAGATAACAAGGGATGGGCCCGAGGGAAGTGGAGAAGACTCTTGAGTGGGAGAGAGATGACGGAGTGGCCTTTTGGCTGGACTTTTCTTGTGTGGCCATAGACTGAACCAGTTTTTTTCCTGTGACACAGAGACTGCATTTAGGGGGAGGCAGTGCCTCAGAACCGGGAGGGTTCAGTGTGAGTACCCCTCGGCCCCAGGGGGTGAAAAAATGGGGGGGACAGATGTCCCGAAGGAGAGCCTGTGCCTTTCTTTTTGGAGTGAGACAAGGCATCCTTGAAAGACAACCCTAGAACAAGGTCTGCTCCATGCACAGTGGTGAGAGCACTGGGCATGGAAGGAAAGATGTCATGATGGCAAAGGACTTTCCCAGCGGTGCTGAGTGACATGGAAACACACGAGGTTTCAACTTGTTTCCAAGGGAAGCCTATGGTACAAGAAGGACTCCTCTCCTCTTCATGAACTGAAGATTGAGTATTCTAAAGGATGGTGCCGGACTGAGAGTTGGTGATTTGGGGGCATGTATTGCATTGGGAAATTTTGGTGGGGAGGAGGAGGAAAGTGCTTTTTGTAAGGTTTTCAATTTTTTTTCCCTTATAGTTTTTTCTTCTTTTCTTGTAGTTTAGTTAATAAAGTTTTCTTTATTTCTAAGCTGGAGCCTGCTTTGCTTATTCCTGGTCACATCTCACAGCAGACACCAGGGAGAGGGTATTCTCATGGGGGCACTGGCTCTGTGCCAGGCCTAAACCATGACACACTTACAAAAAGAAAACTAATAAGAAGGAAAAAAAAGAGGGTCCAGACCAATCACAGCTCTTTATGCCACTCTTTGCAGCTCAAAGGCTGAAGGAAACTCTTCCTGGTTGCCCTGCAGTGCTGGAGGCCGCCCTTCACAGCTCAAAGGCTGTGGGCAGCTCCTCTTTGCCGCCCCATCCATCTCTCCACTCTATCAGCAGCAGCTGTTGTGATCACGTCAGGGTCACCAATGGGGTCACAGTGTCTGAGTAATATCAGACAATATCAAAAACCTGAGGAAGCCTTTGCCTGGCGCGTTCCTGCTGGGAATGCCAGCGGAGCGCAGGCACTCCGCAGCTCTTCCCGAGACACAAAGTGAAGTGTGAGAACAGGCATTTCACTCCTCTCCCTTGCAGCAGCAGCTTGGCGCAGCTCTGTCCTATTTTAACCCTGCCATCTGCTCGCAGCTCCTCCCGTCCCCGGGCGGGCAGAGCAGCTCCATCGGAGCCTCCCTGCGCTCCCACCTGCCCAGCTGCAGCCGTGCCCCGGGTACCACGGCGGGAGGGAGGGATGCTCCTTAAACACCCATCCACTCATCGCTCCCGAGCCTTGGCAGGCCAGGGAAGATGCTGGATCCACCCACTGCCGTGTCACTCTGGCTCTTCCCGGTCCCAGTGGGTTTAATGGTACTATTAGAATCGTTTTAGTCGATAAAAGTAGATTTGTTTCACTGAGTTATGACTCAAAACCAAGACTTTGCTCCATTTACAAAAGCAAATCACCATCTTGCACATGCCAAGCACAGATTTCAGCTCCGAAAGTGAAGCCTGGGGAGTGTTTCCAGCCAGAGGGAGAAAGGAAAACTGCATCTGCAAAAGCTAGGAAACGTTTTTCTCATTTATCTTGTTTTGATAAACAGAGAGGATATCCTGTGGAATACCAGCTCCTGAAGAAACCTGATGAACTCATTCTACATCAAGCGACTTAATCATGGATTAATAGAGGGGAGAGCAACAGCAGGAGATGCCATGGGACCAGGGACTGCAACAAAACCCACGGATAATTCCAGCCAGTTCCTAGGTGGGAAGCCCTCGAGGAAAACTTGGGAGCCACAGAAAGCACCAGCAATTCTTTCTGCTTTCTGATTCATCCCTACTCACCCACCCACATGCCACGGCAGAGGAGGCTGTAACTGCTACATTTAGGATGACATTTAAAAATCAAAGTTGTGCTGCTGATGGTCATTAAAAATCCCACAGCGTTTTTCAGAAACAAGTGGGTACTCACATCAATGTCCCTGCCAAGTATCAGCACAGCAGTCATTTTTTTCTAGCAACTTCAGTTAAAAGAGAAAAGAAAATTGTGCCCACCTATAATTACTGTTATTACTGTTGCTGTTAGTTTTTAAACATTCACTATATACCTTTACATTTCCTAAATACAAATTAAGAAAACATTCCCCCAAACCTTTCCAAGTGTCAGATTCATCTCTGTTAACATCAGACAGCTACAATTAAGACTTCCAGCCCATAAGAGCTGCCTGGGCTCCCTCAGTAACATGTCCTGACCTGTGGTCTGCATGTCCCTAGAGACCCCATGTCTGTTTTTCCATGGGACTTGCCCTGGCTAACCCAGAGAGGCAAATCCACTGCCTAGAGCTTTAGGGTCACTCTAAAGGGGGCTGCATCTGTTCTGAAAAGCATCTGAGAAATTCAAGGTCAGCAGCAGCAAGCAGAAAAGATGATTTATCTAATGGGAGATGGGGCTGCCTTTGACTCCTGCCTTAGCTGGAATGATTTGCCTGTTGGAAGATTCCCTGTCCCTGGCTGGATAGCCAGCTCAGGTGGAAACTCGTGTAGGAGCACTGAAGCTGGGTGACACAGATCCCATTTTCAGAGAGAGGGTGAAGGAAACACTTATGAATGCCTGAATCAAGCTCTCAAAGAGCCAAGATGATCGAGGTGGTTAACAAAATACAGGAATAACTCAAAGGATTCATATGCAGGTGTAAGAAACAAGGCCATGGCAGGTACCAGAGCTGAACTGGGTGCTCAGGGAGAGTGGGAGCAGGGAGAGGAGCCCTTCCAGAAGGAAAGATTGTGCATAAAAGATGCAATGGAATAAGATAATTATGCAGGAAGAAGAGAATGTCAGCAATGTGCCCTACATCACTGATGGATGGAGAGAGCGGATACCTTGACAAAGAAAGCCAACGTACTAATTAAGATTTAATGACCCTGAAGGCGAAGACAAAAAGCCCTCCTTTGCCACAGTGGAGGAGGGAGTGGACAGAAAGCCTCAGCCTGGCAAGGGAAGGGTTAGGAAAAGCCCAAAAGATCATGAGATGAACACCACCTCTGCAACGGGGAGCATCCAGGCAGGTTCTGCCAGGCAGGAGAGAAGGGCTCCATCCCTAGGGCAGAAAAAGCTCTGAGAGCTGAGTGTGGCTGCGGAAGCTGAGCTGCCTGCATCCAGGAACAGCTTGAAGGTGAAGGAGGAAGCGGGTTCAATTCATTCCACACTCTGGAACTCTGGAAAGACATACGCCAGGCAAATGTGAGTTATGATGATCACTTCCCACTGCTAGACTCCGCTAGGAGGGGACAGGGAGGTAACACAACCAGGAGTTCACACATGTGCTGCGAAGGCGCAGGAGCAGCCAGGGCTTGCCAGTAATTGCTGGGGTGTAAAAGCCAGGCTGACTGCAGCCTCGTAAACAAACCTGGCTGTGCCTCCGCATGGCTCTGCTGCCCACGGGTCTGCCAGGGCCAGAGTGCACACCACGGGGCTACCAGGGGGGTGCGGGTGCTGTCTCTGCCTTCAGAAGCTTCAGGAAATCACTCCAGAAATCACTGGTCCTGCACCAATGCTTCTTGCCCAGCTGGATGGCAGCAGGAGCAGCCTTTGCTGAGGTGGGGCAGAGCATCTCCAAGCTGAGTCCATCAGCAGGACTCAGACTGAGCCTGGGCCATGCACACCAGGGAGGTGGCCACGGCCTCCAGCTGACCACACAAACCCTGCAGGAGGGGGCTGAGAAGCCATGTGCTGTGTGATGAGTGAGGATATGAGTGCAGCATGCTCCTCTGGCCAGCCCCTGGGCTGTGACACGCTGGCCTCTTCCCAAGCCGAGCCGCCGCTGCCTCCCGCTGACAACATCCACGACTGATTTGTGGCAATGACATCAGCGCCCACAAACATCCTGCCCTTCCTCACATCCTGCCCTTCCTGCTCTCCCAGCAGCAAGGACACCAGCCTGCCACCAGGCCAGGGTGGAGGAGCACAGCTGGGCTGGCTCCCACCTCACCCCATGGCTGGTGGCACCCAATGGCACCAGCACAGCACGGTGACACCTTCCCCATGCTGGGCAGTGCAGAATCCAGGTCACAGCACTTGTGGGTGATGTCTGGAAACCATCACCCCATGGAGAACAGCCATCACACTGACCTACCTCCTTTCCATTCTCTGCCCGTTGTGCAGAAGCAAGAAAAATCCTCTGCTTGATCTCAATCAGCCATTTTTAAGTTCCACAGTGGATAGCAGCTCTTCCATGGATTCACCTCCACTCTGGAGACAGGCTGAAAGAGGTGGAGGGGAGAATGGAATGCTCTGAGGAAACCTCAGAGCCCCTTCCACTGCCTAGAAGGCTCCAGGAGAGCTGGAGAGGGACTTTGGACTAAGGCCTGGAGTGACAGGACGAGGGGGAATGGCTTCACACTGATGGGGACAGGGTTAGATGGGATATTGGGAAGAAAATGAGAGCCTTGCACAAGGTTCCCAGAGCAGCTGTGGCTGCCCCTGGATCCCTGGCAGTGTCCCAGGCCAGGTTGGACACTGGGGCTTGGAGCTGCCTGGGACAGTGGAAGGTGTCCCTGTCCATGGCAGGGGGTGGAGAATGGGATTGGCTTTAAGGTCCCTTCCAACCCAAACCATTCTGGGATTCTGTGATTCTCCTCTCCCAAGAGGGCTGAGTGCCCAGAGGAACTGGAGACAGACCAGTTCTCATGTTGGGAAGCAGGACTTGGACAGGCTTGGTTTAAGTCCATCTTGCAGAACCATTATGTTCAGTTCCAGTTCTCTTTCTTTTCTGTGTGTTCACTGTGAATTCCCCAAATGCAGCACAATCTTTCAGCATTCCTGCCATGGGATGAATCTGGGCAGGTTCCCGGGCCTCACTCGCTGCTCCCTGTTTATGTCCTTCACGCTGTGCTGTGACAGCCCATGCCACAGGATGCCTTGGACAATCTGGGCCACACATTTATGGCCATGGACCTCTGTGGTTCACAGCACAAATTTGGGAACCCACAGCTGACCATGGACACATCACTCATTCTTGAAATGTAGGCCACAGAGCTACTTTAGTTCTGCTTTTGCTTGTAAATCAAGGGCTTACATATGTAATTGGCCCAACCTTAAGAGCAAACAACAGCAGTGGTAGCACCGTGCCAGCAATTATTCATGCCTGTGATAAACGGCTGTAAAATTGAAAGCCTGCCTTTAAAAATCTGGCTCCTCACTGCACAAACAACAAAAACTCATTTGCAAGGCTTGGCCAGGGGAGTTTTTAATTTGGGGAGAGAGATTGAGGTGGGTGAGGATTTATTTTTTTCTCTTTTCATTCTCTAAAAACACTATTCATGTCCACGTTTAGGTCACGGATTACCCTGGCTACATTTCAGCACTGTGGAATAAACCCAGTGAGAGGCACAGGGGACAAATCTGCCCTCTGCATTCCAAGAGCAGGGCCCTGGGAGCAGGCACAGCTGATCCCCTTCCCCTGGCATGTGGGAGCAGTGAATCCTTTGCAGCCCTTCCTGCCTCCTGCTGAGCCAGCAGCGAGCCCGCAGATGAGCCACCATCCCTGGGGATGGCACAGCCACAGCAAACCCCGTGCTGCTGTTCCACACCAGGACAGGGATGCTGAGCCTTGCACAGGCCCTGCCACTTAACAAGAGCATCCTGGCTGATAAATCACTCCTCAGGGTCAAGCAGCAAACATCCCTCTGTCTCTTGTGCCCTCTTTAACCAACCATGGCTGCCATGCAGCGCTCCTGGACTTGCAGAGGCAAAGGTGTGATGAGATCATTCCTTTTACTATGCACATTTCTCACCCACAACGCCAGAGCAACTCCTTCTCTTCTAGCAACTCTTCAGAGCAACTCTTCTAGCATGTGGCTGAAAATCTCCTTGGAGGTGCTGAGCAATGGCACCAGAGCTGATCCCTGCTCCCAGCATGAGTAGATTTTTCCCACTCCAGCAGCAAATGACAGTAGCAGGCACCTTCCACATGCTCTGGACAAGATTAGAAGGTCTGAGGCACTGACAGACTTCCTTACTAGGGAATCAGCCGTTTTACATCCTCCTTTGGCATTTCTGGTTGGCTTCCTCCTGCTTTAAGCAGTGGCAGAGCACGAATGGAAGAGCTCTGTGAGGACTGCCCTCCCTCTCTGCTGTGGAAAGCTTCCCTCGTCAGAAATCCCCTCTAACTACCAAGTTGCAGTTTCTTCTGAAGGAAGCCACATTCATCACAGTTCAGAAGGGACCTTTTGGCCTAATCCCCACTAGAAAAACTGCCAAACTGATCCTCCCATCACACAATTAGCAGCCACGGAGACTTTGCTACACCAGGCAATGTGGTGCTGCTATGACAACAGGAACGGGAGCCTCGTTAAGGGTCTCATCGAGAGGGATAACGAGCAATCACGGCTCCGAGAGGAGCAGGAATCAATGGGAGCTGTTGATAACAGCGCGTTTTGCTGCATCGGGCCAGGTACTCGGGAGCCCTGGAAGCCTGAGTCGCATTGTTACGGCACGGTCGCCATGAGTACAACTTGTGAGGACAGGCAGATTCCTGGGGAATAGAGATGAATATTCATGAAGGAGCTCAGTTTGGGAGAGGAAATGAATCAAGTGTGACAAATGCCGCCTATTAGGAAAAGAGGGTGGCGTCTATTTTTAGTGGAGTTAAGCAAACATTAAAGCTCACTCTCTAAGAACTCCAAATACCACTCCCTGCTCTGCCTCCCCATCGGCAGATAAGAATTTAGCAGCACGTTCCCGCCAGCTAAAACCCGCTCGCCTCAACAGAACTTTTCCAATTTAGCCCCTGTGAGTGTTTTATAAAAATACAAATTTTAATCTCTCATCTGCATAGGAAGATGTAACGGCTTCCACCAGGATATATTTTTTCCCCCCCTTCTCCAGCATCATAAGGCTTGAAGGAACCTTTTTAAGACAGAAGAAAATGCTGCATTGAAATCTCCTAAAAGAGCACTCACGTGGAGCTGTAATCACTTCAGATGCACAGAATTATCAGGAGGAGAAAATTCATCTCACTTAGAATCAAGCCCCAATTTGAAGCAGAAAGGAAGAGGCTTGGTTTGCCACCGTGCCAAGCACTCAGACTTTTCACTGAAGTCAAAGAAGCTACAGCTGCTCTGAGCCATTGAAAATCATGCCCAGAATCTCTAGCGAAACTTGTTTGCAGAGATGGCAGCAGGCTGATAAGGATGTTGACTATTCCAAATAGGCCCATGTTATTTTATATTTTTAGAGATACTTAGTCTGTCTATTATTATTATGAAGCAGAGGTGGAGTATTTACTGCCCTTTTCTAGAAATCTGTACAAATGCTGCTTTTCAGCAGGCTTCTCTGTTCTTCTGGTGAATGTTCCTTCTTTTACTTTTCAGGCTTATAAATGTCCAGTTAAGGAAGAAAACAATGAGAGGATAGTGCCTAACAAAAACACCACCATGCCCACAAAGCTACTTGAGAGGCCTTCATCCCATAAAATAAGCTGCTCCCCAGCCAAGATTATGACCAGAGCATTTGGGGAGCAGTAGGACATGGGTGGTCCTAACAGTGATCCCTAGAGGACCCCTGGGTGGGATGGTGGGGAGATGAGCCAGGGGTGAAGGACTCTTGGCACAAACTCTCCAGGCTCAGTCCAGGCTCTGCTGGCTCCTCCATGCACCAAGGGCCAACTCTTCAAGGCAAATGCCCAAACTTCCCCACGTGCAACACCACATGGCCTCTGTCACCCCTCCTGTAGAGCATCAAACACAGTCTCAGCATGTGTTTAAAAAGAAGTTGCTCTGAAATTAGACATGCCAAGTGTTTATTATCGATACCAGTCTCTGGCACCAACAGCAGAGAGACACAGCCTTTCCCAGAGCATCCAAACCCTGGGAAATCCTCTTTGGCTTTGGGATGACAGGTGGTGTCCCTCCCTGAGCTCCCCTCCTTGGCCCTTCCTTTCTGATTGAGCGTCCTCATGATTCCCCCTCAGCTTTCAGGTTACAAGCTCCCCTTCCATGTGGAGGGGAAGACACCCGTGGTTAACAAATGTGACTTGTAACTGGGTGCACTGGGGCAGCCTGCATGCCCAGCACATCTGGGACCCCACCAGGACAACAGAGCTGTCCATACATCACCTCCTGGTGCTCAGCAGGGCTATTTGTTAGGGCAGTTGGGCCCAGAGTCCTTTGGAGAGCACATCTCCGTCCCTCACCATGCCAGCCCTCAGCAACTGTTGCCATGGTTATTTTACTGGAGTGCTTTTCATCAAGGAGATGCTGCAACTGCTGAATTGTCTCTTGCAAGAGTTATATAGGAATAACTAGCTGATAAGTAGGAATAACAGGTTCAGACTGCCCACGGAAGCCAGCGATCCCAATTATTTTTTGTTTTGATCCTGCCTTTCTTTTGGTCTCTGCCAGGCTCAGGTTTAAAGCGGGGGTTAAAGATAAGCAGCAGAGAAGGAACGCTTCCTGATGGGAAACACACTTAGCTCTGCCAGGAGATTAAAGGTCTCTCGTCACACAAAGCCTCTGCTTTTCAATCAACCCTAAATAGGCTCTAACAAGGCACAGCAATCAACCAGGCAACATATATCCATCCTCACCTGTCGGCTTGGGGCGAGGAACAAGATGTATTTCCCAGTTCCATCATGCTAATTGTTAATCAAGATATTATCGGCACAGCCCCAGAGCCGTCCGTCAGTGGGGCAGTGAGGGATGGCCGGGCTGTGCTCCTGCCCGCAGCGGGACCGGCTCTGCCGCCGGCCCACGGCTCTGCTGGGGCTCGTGGTGAGGCGGCCGCTTGCAGACCCACTTTCAGCATCACAGAATGCAGGAATAAAGCCTGCTCTGGAGAGCCAGGGCCGTTTTGTTTAGTGCTCATTGAAAGCTCTGGGTAATGATGGATCTGCTCTTCCGCTGCTGATGGGGTCCCACAGCGCAGGCCGTTAGGCTTTGAGCGACAGAAATGCCTTTTTGTGCTCTCTGCTGTCCCTGGCACAGGGCTTGGGTAGGGAGGTGCTGCCTCAGCCCTGGAGAGGCTCATGGAGCCCACTGCAGCCTGCACAGCCACCAGCAGCACCCAAATCCCAGCCTGTGACAGTGGAGGGGCTGCCCAAGGAACAGGACTCTCCCCACAGATGGATGCAAAAGAGCAGGGGAAGATCTCAGCTTCCTTCACAGGAACGAGCCCAAGGGCAAACAAAATCTATTAGATTTTTCTTTCATCTTTTTTGGAGGCATCAGGCCCAGCATTGCCACACAGGCAAGGGAAGGGATTGTCCTGCTCTATTCTGCACTGGAGTGGCCTCACCTTGAGTTCTGAGACAGTTTTGGGTGCCACAACATCAGAGCCCCAAAGCTGTTCCAGATGCCCAAAGGAGAGGCCGGGCTGGGGAAGGCTCTGCAGGGGCCACCCGAGGAGGGCTGAGGGCACTGGGCTGATTCAGCTGCAGAGAGGAGCCCAAGGCAGAGCTCAGGGAAGGAGGGAACGGCTGCAGGGGAGCTTTGGGATGGACACCAGGGAAAGGTTCTGCCCCAGAGGGTGCTGGCACTGCCCAGGCTGCCCAGGGAATGGGCACGGCCCCGAGGCTGCCAGAGCTCCAGGAGCCTTTGGGCACCAGGGATGCACAGGGGGCACTGCTGGGGGGTCTGGGCAGGGACAGGGGCTGGATGGGGTGATCCTGGTGGGTCCCTTCAGCTCAGGATAGTCTGACTCCAGATGTAAGCCAAGCACACCTCACACCTGGAGCTGGACAAACACTCTGTGCTGTGCCATGGAGGCACTCAGCAGAGCCACGGGGTTGGACAGGGTGTCTGCCTGGTAGAGACACCTGAGCTGCTACCAGTGGGCTCAGACAGCCAAGCTGGAGCCCCCAGACCAGTGCCAGCCCCTCTCCCTCCCTGGCGCTGAGCTCCCCTCCTTGCACTGGCACAGGCAGATGTGGCTGCAGAGAGCCACAGCCCCTGGCAGCACCTGGACACTGCAACCACACATGAGGGATGGGCCCTTCCTGGAGAGCGCTCTGCACTTCTGGAACAGCTACAGGCTAAAGACAAAGAAATGAATGTGGATGATGTGACCCCAGGGAGATCAGGATTCAGCCATTCTCAGGGTACCAGAAGAGACAGAAGACGACTTTGCCAATTCCAGCTGAAATAGCTGGATTTAAAGAAATTAAATTTGTCAGTTCATTAGTGAGTAACATAAGAATGAAAAAGGCATTTCTAATTCCTGATCCGCTAATCCACAATCCACCGATCTGCAATCCTCAGAGTCCCCAGGGAAAGAAAAGAAAATCCACAGCAGCCTCATAGTGTCTCTCCACAACTTCTGGCCAGCTCCTGCAGAGAGAGCTCAGCTACAGAGCCTTCCTCCCTGTACAAAACCTACCTCAGCAAACCTGCTGCCACCCTAGGGGGCTCAGAGGTAACAAAAATCAAACTGCACTTGTTGGAATGAGCAAACACTGCATGTTTGGTGAGGTGCTGGGTATGATGTCCCAGGAGTTGGCTCAGCTCCCCACAGATCTGCAGGATCAGCTCATTTCCAGCTCATTTCCACTCATCAGGACAATTAACAAGGTCTCAATCACCTTCTTAACTGGGAGGGCTGATACTGCATCACAGGAAGGGGTGCTGGTGCCTGTTAAAACACTGTCCTGGCTGCATTTGGGAGATGCCCTCTGTACCTTGTTCCCAGCTGATGGCCCCATGGATGCTATTTGTTATCCAGTTTGCCCAGCAAGACCAGTTCAGTGCACACAGACCTGCTGAGCACACATAGCTGTGGGCCCCCAGCCACGTCCACACTTTAAACCATCATCTCCACAGCCAATTTCAACTTCCCACACCAAATCCTTCCTTAAATTATTGCCAACACTCAGCCCCATTCGGCTGCCTCAGGGGGAGGCACCCACAGGCCTCTCTTTGGCACATGGGCCATGGCAGCACAGCCTGTGCACAGAGGCCAGACCAGCAGTGAGCACCAGGTGGGAAACTGGGGACCCCCTGGGGCTGCCACCACTGCCCTTGACCATCCCCTTCATGCCATTTCCAAAAAGAAGTGCAGACATAGCTCCAGAATTTGCCCTTGCAAAGCAACTTTGCCTTCACTTGCTGCATCTCCCCAGCTCAAGAGCTGCTCAGGGCCTGCTGACCATGAAAGCACCACCATGAGCAGTAAAGCCAGTGAGGCCTGGCTCCCAAAACATGATGGAGAACTCTCCTTTCTGCAGCACCTTTTTCTCCTCCTATCCAGCAGAAAATGCTGTAAATGTCAGTGGCTACAAACCTCAGAAATATCCACTAATGCTAAAGCCACCACACATAACACCACGTGGTGTTTCTTCATTATTCCTTTCCCTCTCACAGGCAAGGATGGGAAACCTGAGGAAACTGTGCAGGTCACATATGGAGCAGGAACCCAGAGCAGAGCTCAAATCCCCATTGCTCCACATTGCTGAGTTTTTTGGAGTGTGCCTCACAACACTCCCCTGCTCCCTGCTGAGCTCCCTGGACACGGGAGCCATCGTGCCCAGCCACGGGAGGCTCGAGGCAGGAACAGCAGCTCATTACCCAAGCGCATCATCCGCACAAGGACCCCGACACACCACCATCCCTCCCTGCCCCCAGCCCACACCTGGGCCACCCTGCCCTCCTCCAGCCACAGGTCCCACCCACCAGGAGGGGACAGCTCGGGGCTGGCTCTGCCAGGTGACAGCTGTGTGTCTTCCCCTGAGCTCTTCATGCCTGCTGAATTGATCCCCAGGTGCTGCCAGGCCAGGACCAAGTCCTGATTCCACTGCACTCTTGAAGGTTTCAATTAATCATAAAGCCAATTCCATTTTGGGCTCCATCTGTCTTTATTCCTTCAGGGACTAATAATGCCACACCGTGTGTTTTCACACACTAGCTGAACTGAAATTAAGACAGATTTCAATATGAAGTACCTGAGAAGAAAATGCATTTTTTAAAAAGAAATCTCAGAGTCGTTACTGTTCTCAGCTTGGAAAAAACACCTTGTTAAGTAAAACCAGCAGGGTATTAATTTGGAAAACAACTAAGGTGAGTTCCTGCTCATTGCAAGATATGCAAACAAACAAAAATCATATTTAGGGGCTTTTATGACAAAGTATGTATGGAAATATAACACAACCTGCTTCCAGAAGGAAAGGAGGAACATGCAGAGGAGCTCACACAGGCTCCCATGTGCAGCCCTGAGCAGAGGGATGCTGGCAGCAGCATCCAGGCATGGCCCAGCACCCAGGAACCCTCTCCAATCCTCCCTGTTGCAGTGACAGAAATAGATAAAACCCAAGAACCCTTGTGGTTCATCGTATGGCAGGTTTAAGCTGCTAAAGGCTTCAGGAAACCTCCTTTACATGTCAGCACACTGTTGGCACCTGGGTTTTGTGTTCCTTCCTCTGCAATCCCCCCACGGGGCCTTTCCAGCCAGCCAGGCCTGCATGTCCACTTCAATAAGGCAATTCCCATGTGGATCTGGGGGGTTTTACAAAACAACAGCCCTAATTATTGATCTCAGCAGATGCAGCTACGGATTAATGATCTGTCCCTTGGAACTGCCACTGCAGGGCTGTGCCCATTGTCCCCTGGCTGTCAGTCTGGCAGCACCCTCCTCACCCACATGGAGGTGTTGTCCCACATGGTGACAGCTGAGGCTGGGATGCCCAAAGCCAGCTTCAGGATGATTAAGACAAGGGAACAGTTATGGTGAGCCCCAGGAGGGAATAACTGAGGGAGTCATGACCGTGGGGAGCAGCAGTGACAGGACATTTAGCATGACCCACATTTCGCCTGGGCTCCAGCTAACACCACCTCACTGCAGGAAGAGCCCTTCCTCTCTCTCATGCCCTGTGTTCAAGGCATTCAGGAAAAAAGGAGAGACAGTCTGGAAAGGATGTTTGCAAGAAATTATACGATGTGCTCTGCGTTGAATTCATAAGAGACATGTGAGATGTGAGAAGTGCAGAGCGCTGAGGGGCACGAGGATTCTGATGGAAGCCAAGATCCTTTGATGGCAGCCTTCTGGAACTGGCTGCAGTACCTTGGAAACTCATTAAATACAGCAGAAAGGACAAGTGACGTACATCTATTGATACTCTGAGCAGCAAATTAGTTTTCAAATCTATTCAGGGCTCCTGCAGTGGCACTGAGGGGCTGAGCCTCAGTGGGGAGCGGCTGTGAGAGCATTCCTCCAGCCCATGTGGGGACACAGCTGCCCTCAGGGAGGGGCTGCCACGGGCCCAGCTCCCCTGGGACATCAGGTGGCCACAGACAGCTGCCCTGAGCATCAGGGCCCAGAGGGCTGCACGGCTGCCAGGGAGTCATCCCCTCCCAAAACATGCCAGGCTGCTCTGAGGGCCTCTGCTGGACATCTCCTTTCAAGCAGAAAAAAAGATTATCTAAAACAAAGGGGCATCAAAACCCAGCTCAGAAGACACAGAATGTCAGCACCTGAGCGAAGAGCAAGTAGTTAACAGTGATGAGGAGTTTCTTCAGAAAGAGATAATTTCCAGTAAGTTGTTGTTTTCTCTCATCATCCCGTGCAAACACCTGGAGAGCCTCAAAGCAGCTGAGGTTGGCAGCAGTCTGGTGGAAGGCCTGAGGAGCTGTCTGCATGGATGAATAATCACCTGTTTCAAGGAATCTTTAAGCACATGAATAGACAGATGAGAGAAAACTTATCAAAGCACTGTATTAAGAGAACAGATAGGCTGGAAGATGCCAGCCTGGAAAAGAAGTTGATCCCTTTTCAGTCAGGACAGCCAAGGGCTGTTCTTGGATGCCATGGGAGCCTGCAGTTGCTGGTTTGTGTTATTTTGCCTCCTGTGAAAGATCTGCTGCCCTCTCCCTCAGCACAAGGAGAGGAATGGGAAAGAAAATATGGCTAAATCCAGAAGAGAGGCTACAAGAGGAATCGGCAGCTCCCCAACATCCCTCTGACAGCCCAGTTCTGCCAGTTGGCAATGAAATCCAACAAAAGCCACCATCAGAAAGAGCTAGGAGGGTGCAGGCAGCAGGACCTACAGAGGCAGAGATGGGATCTGCACCCTTCCATAGCAAAGAGCAAATGCAGGTGCCTCCTCTTGGTGAGTGCTCTACACCTATTGCTTGGAGGGGATGCAGAGAACATGCCAAGACCTGGGAAAGTCACAGCAGGTCAGGAAAATAATGTAGGTGGTTAGGGAGGAAAATCTCTGAAGCCTGTGAAGGCATTAGCAGAGTGTACAGGCTGTAGTAAAAAGGATAAACAGAAAACACAGGATCACAAAATCATTTAGGCTGGAAAAGACATCCAAGATCATCAAGGCCAACCATTAATCTCACACCCCCGTGTTCACTGCTAAGCTGTGTCCCTAAGTGCCAAATCTGTGCAGCTTTTCAACCCTTCCAGGGCTGCTCCAGTACTTCACAACCCTTTCAGTGAAAAAAATTTTCCCTAATCTAAACCTCCCCTGGCAGAACCTGAGGCTGTTTTCTCATGTCCTACTGCTTGTTACTTGAGGGAAGAGACTGACCCCTGCCTGGCTCCACCCTCCTGCTAGGGAATTGTAGAGAACAAGAAGGATGAATGAATAGTGGCTGAAGAGCCAGAGGAATACATGTTGTGACACTGATTGACCTCTGTGTCCTCTCACAGCACCAGCCCAAGTCAGAGAACTCACTGCAGAATTCCCCTGTTTTACAGAAAGGACAATGTCCTCAGCCTAAGCCCAGTCCCTCAGCTGAGGCCAAGGTGTCCATTCCCTCCCCAGCAGCCACAGGCACCTGGGAAAACACACCTGGCACAAGACAAGGGCCTGCCCCCACCCCCTGCCACTCCCAGCCATCAGCATTGCCCCAAATATTTCTCCCTAAAAACCCAGGAGCAAACCTAGGATTCTAGACTTTTCCCTCCTTGTCTTCCTGAGAGCGCAAGGATAGCAGTTTACTCTCTAATTGTTAATTACACTTCCTTGTTAGATTTCAGAGGCTGAAAAATGTTTAGGGATTTATTCTTCTGTGTAATTAGCCACAATGATGAAACACCCATTTATACTGCACTGCAGTTTTTGTTAAGGTTATTCATAATGGGAAAAGGCTAAATAGGTTGAGTTCATTATCATTACAGAAAAAAAATTGAGGTGACCCAATCAAATTAATTTGAAATTTAATGCAGTGAGGCTGATAACTTCACACAAGTCAGGAGTTAGAATGAAAATGAGGAGAAAATCTACAAAGCAAGAAATTATAAGCAGTCAAAGAGTGGAGCTGTAAATACTGCAACTGAGAGATGGCAAACACATGGTGTGGGCAAACAGGGGCACTGAAAAAATCAGGGAAAGTGGATAAAGAGACGGGCAAATACTGCAGGATGTAAAAGGAAAAGCTGGAGGAGGAAGGGATGAAGATGGATTGGAAATAAATGGGTAGGGACAGTGGTTGTTAAGCTAATCAGATTTATTTCTCTGCACAGAAATTCTTATGTCCTTACAAGACAGCATTGAAGCAAGGTCTTTAATTTTACTTTTCCTGGGTTTATTGCTTGGGCCTCTGTGTTATTTAAGCAAGCACAACCAGTTTCAGTGCACAGCTGGACCTAACTCAAACCCCTTAAATCTGGTGGAAGCTCTTTCCTCTTGTCAGAGGCATCCTGGAGGGGCTGCTGCTTCTCCAACAGAGCAGGGAAGTCTTGTGCTCTGGGAAAATGGGCACCACCAGGGGACTGCTGGACGGAGCAAGGAGACAGCATTGCCACATCCCTCTTCCCTCAGAAAAAACAATGGAAAAGCAGAAGCAAAACCAGGTGGACCCCATGATGCTGAGCTCTGTTGGACACCCCGGCACAACAGCAGGAATCAGAGCCCATCACTCTAGGAGCTTCTCTGAGGTTTCTCTTGAGAAGTAAGCACATGTTTTGTGCCTCTCTTGGCTTTACCAGAGTGGGGCAAGCTCTGAACGAGCCTCACAGTTGGTGATACAAATAATAGTAAATGGGGTATTCAGGATGCACATGATCATCCCTTAAGGGGTTTAATCTCTGGGAAACAGCTAAGACAATCCATGGAAAACTCTTGTGTGTGGCTACAGGATCACGCTTCAATTCTCACCAGTGATGGGTTTACTCCCAAGCCTTTACCAAGCCCTGTGACATTATTTTAGCACTCAGGGCCAAAAGGGAACATTGAGAGCCCAGCAGTGCTGGGCTTGTGGGCAGAGGCTGTGCTGGGACTGTCCTGTGCCCTTCTAGGACACATGGTAGATGTCAGCTTGGACCATCAGTGGGACATCCTTGTCCCTGGCCACCCCACAGGGTGGGCTTTGGAAGGTCTGGCCAAAATGCCACGAGTCTCTCACTGCAGCTGCAGAAGTGGCTGCCCTCCCAGTTCCCCACTCTGGCCAGGCCAAAATCTCACCTTCTGAGCCTTCTGCCTTGTCCCCATGAAATACAAACTGCTTCCCTTTGCCTTGAAGGTCCTACAGCTTAACTTCTCTCCATCCTCACCTCCAACTCATCCCTAAGTACACAGGGAGCGTTTGGGATAAAGCTTCAAGAAGTCATTCAACATAAATTATTATTCCCCTTCTAAACAGATTACAAAAATCCTTTTATTACAAAATACTAAAATGTTCAAATTATTGGTGTGGAAAAACGTTTCCTGTAGGTAAAATTTTCAAAAATGGAGGTTTTAATCGCACACATAATCCTTTCTGGCTAACATTTCCACTCTTGTGAAACATGGAGATACAGATTGCACAGAGGCCTGGCTGTGCCACGAACAAAGGGAGATGCTGCCTGTAAATAGCTCAGAGGACATCAGAAGACACTTCTCTCATCAGCAATCTTTTTTAGCTTAATATAGCTCCTCTTTGCATAAAACATTGACATTTTTGTAATGTTTGGACCCAATGGTGCGAATGCTGATTGTCATGCGAAGATACTGGAGTGTACCTTCAAAATATGCAGGAACATTTTACAGACAGTAGTTTCACTTGCCTCCAAAATGCTGGATCTTAATATTTCATACTTATATATATTTAAATGTTAGTACCACAGGATAAATTCTAACATGCTTTTATGCTAATGCAATCACTGGAAATCCAGATAATGCTGTGTATTGGCATATACTGTTAGTGAATTATGGATACCTAAATGCACAACCCCACATGCCTAGCAATTATTTTTGTTAGTGCATTTAACTTTTATTTGCAATCAGAGCACTTGAGGATTGTTCAAATGAAGTTTACTTTTGCAAACTGCTGAATGGAAAAACATTTTGTTAAAGGCTTAAAAACAGTAAGAGTGTGATGAGGTTTTAGACTTGCAATAAGGGCACTGCTCAGAGAACTCCACCAGATGGAATGATGTTTGATTTGGTCACAGACTCAGCAATTAAAACCCAAATGCCTGAAGTGAAGGACATATAAGAGAAACATGAGATGAAACCTTGATTTCCTCCTTGTCAAGTCAAGATATCTGCCTCTCCTATGGCAGAGGCTCCCAGAGGCAGATGGATGCCAGGAGGTCAGACCCTGGCAGCTGGACCTGGGACCCTGTGCCCCGAGGTCCCAGTCATGCTGTGCTATGGCTGCTTTTCAAGTCTGCTTTAAGCCAAATAAATAGGAGCGATAATATCAGGAAGGGGAAATCCTGACCTGGCCCTGTTGTGCCTTCTCCTCCTGCTGCCTTTGCTGATCCAAGTCTTGGCCAGCCCCCTGGCCTGTTGGCTCAAGATGCTGATCCCCTGGAAAACCTTTTTGTTCCAATGGGCTTCCAGCACAGCCAGAGCTTTGAGCCAGGTCCTGGCAGGGCCATGTGCAGGCAGGACCTGGGGGCTGCAGCTGTTTGTTCCATCCCTTACCTGCTTGACTACCTGAGCAGAGTTAAGGACAGTGCAAATCTGGAGAAGATCTGGGTATTTCTGAGAGCTGAAAAGTTCTGGATGTGTCCCAGGCATGTCTGGAATCACTCTGTCTCCAGTGGTTTCCTCCTGTGTTAAACACTTGTCTACAGACAAGGCCAAACTCCCTCTTCCAGACTGAGCTGTGCCAGGAGTTACTGACCTCCTGTGCCAGGTTCTGGAGCTGCTCTCATCATGCCCAGATTTCCCTCTGGGAATGTTTGCCTGGCTTGAAACCACTGGCCTGAGCCAGCCTGGCTGAAGAGACCTGGGAGGTGGCCACAGACCCATTTGGTGAGCAGCAGACCATTGCCTCTTCCCAGGCTCAGCATCCAGCAGAGGATCTGACACCAGCCCCAGGCACATAAGCACAGAGCAGATCACGTCCCTGCAGCCCAGCGAGCTGTGACACCTCTGGGAATTTACTGGAAAGCCCTACCACCTCTCTAAGGCTCTCAGGAACAACCATGAGGGAAGGAAATAAAAAACAAGCCCTCAGAAAAACACAAAATGCTGTGTAAAGTACCTGAAATGCCCCCAACAGTTTAACTAGAGCATGGAGTAAGCTGAGAAAATGTATGAACAAACGAATTAAACAAGCGAGCACACAGCAGACAAGTTGGCATGTAGGTGTCTACTGAGAAAGCTTAAGCACAGCAAGGGGAGAAAAAGCAAACTCAAACCAAGGCATAATATCCCTCACATTTTGGAGCAGAGCTCTCAGACCATGTATCATCCAAACCACTCCAAATTACCATCTGCCAGAATGTCCTTCAAAGAAAAAAGGTCCACAAGTTTGCAAAGCAGCAGTTTAATGTTGTCATATCAGATGAGAGGCTCTCTCCAAAGAAGATTTTTGCACTTGAGTAAGAAACACTACACAAAAGTGTGACTCTCGTGGCCACTGCTACACTGTCAGGTACCATGAGACAATGAATTTTTGGAGTCCTGGCCATGTCATGGCAGGTACATCTGGAAAGAAGCTCTTTAGCAGCCCCTGTCATTTCATAAGTTACCTGCAAATGTTTCCAGATCCTCTGCATGATCTTCTCTGTATGCAGAAAGAGTCTACATAAAGAACCTGAGCAAACCACTCTGGTATTGTTTCAGAGACAAAGATACACCAGAATATGAAGAGCAGGTTTTGTTTCTCATGTATCTTCCTGTCATCCCTAAATCAGGCTCTGTTTCAGACTAGAAGCTGGATCCTTCCCTGGTATAAATCTGGGTACCTGCTCCTGTCCACGAGGCCCATCACTACACACACGCTGAGGGCCAACTGCATTGCATATGAGATTGCCAAGTAAATGCAGGTCTGTGCATGCACCATGTGTTAGACTAGGCCATAAATAATTTATGATGCTGGAGAAGGTGACTGTATTTTTAGGTGTAGAAATATGCAGATAAAACAGTCCTGACCTTCAATTTTCACTCTGCACTTCTGATCCTGAATTTGAGTCCATCCAATGCATTTCTAAAGCCTCTGCACCACTGAATGAGCAACACATCCCCTGCAAAGCCCCAAAACCCATAAATCAGAAAAGGGGCACCAGGAAAACCCATGGAGCCCACAGGATACCTCCTGTAGCCAGCGCTACACAGGATGCCCCAGCATAAGGAAGAGCAGGCTCCTTCCCCTGAACCTCAAACATTCTGCAGGTCAGTCTCCTCTGGATTCTGGCTGCTGACCCTTATTCCTGACCCCACATCTAATCAACACGCCTTTGATGTCAGAGGCACGTGTTCATGGGGCCCAAATCTCTCTCTAAAGACCATGGGAGCTGCTCAAATCAGCCCCTTGCCATCCTGAGGCAGCCCAGGAGCAAGGATGAGGAAGGACAAAGGTGCTCACTGGGGTGCTTGTAACTGTACCCTCTGTTACATCTTCCCCCAGAGAGAGCTGTCAGTGGGACAGAAGGAGAATTATTCCTTCCTTGGACTTTGTAGAAACAGGGAGCCCAGGGAAACCAAGAAACAATCATAGATTTGACACCACATTACTTCTGGATGTGTCCAATGAGCAAGATAAGGACACACTGAGGAGAAGGGGAAACATGTTGCAAGGGCGAGGAAGGGGACAAGACAGTTTTGTGGTGTGTCACAACACAGCTTTTGGTCTCTGCTATCAGAAATAAACCAAGGGAGGTGGAGAGAGGCACAGAGCCCAGGTGAGGGCAGGTCTCACCTGGACAGGGCAGCTCCCAGGACAAAGGCAGCGTGTTCCTTCAGCGAGGCCTCGCTGCTGTTCAGCCCCTCGATCATCAGCCGGAGCCCACCCATGGACAGGAAATCCTTGGCATTGTCCACCTGGGAGAGAGCAGCTTCCATCAGCACAAAGCCCCAGCCCCTGGAGAACACCTCCCTTCACACCCACAGCATCCCTTCCCTCCTGCTCTGACCAGCAGGGAGTTTTACAAGGGATTAAAAATTCCGAGGGAATGGCTGTGGCTGAGCTTAGCACAGCCCTGCCCACGAGCAGAGATGTCACAGCTGCCCAGGCACAGTGTCCTTGTGGGAGGACATTGTCACACTCAGAAGGCATCGCTGGAAACTCAAATACTTTGATTATAGCTATCAAAACTGCTCTTGACATGTATTTTGGCAATTCAGGTGGTGTCAAAAACTCGATATATCTGCTGATGTCAAAAAACTCCAGTTCTTTGCTCTCCCCTGAGCAAGGCTTTACTAGGGATCCAGGGAATTGCATGTTTTGCAAATGAAGTTAATTAATTGATGCTGTAATTGTAGCACCAGGAGTCAGGGATGTTTAGGAGCCTGTCAGCACCAACAGGGTGCAAAGGGGGCATGGGAGCAAGTAGCATGGGCAGTTCTGGGAGTTCTCCATGAGTTCCATCAACAACTTCCCATGGACAAGGAAGGAAAAAGCCAGTCCCAGCTTGGAGGGGTCATCCAGGAGCTTCTCCAGGGAGCAGCCCCACAATGACTTTTCTAAGCAAACAATAATGGATTAACTGCCAGTAGGGAAAAGTTTGCACATTAGTGGGAATTCATCAGCCTCTGGCTCTAAGTGGATCAGGGGCTAGCCAGGCACAGTCCCAGTGGGCATCTGCTCTTGGAGAGGAGATCAGAAAAGGCTCTGAGTGCTCACAGACAAAATTTAGAGAAACAGCACAAACTACTTCAAGTACAAAATTCAGTCCAAAGTCAAATCAATGCATTTTGGTATTCAGTGATTTTTTTTTTTCAGTTTAAAAGAGGATCTGATGAATGCTCAGAACTGCCTGCACAGAAAAATCAGTTTCTGCCTGCACAGAAAAATCAGGTTTAGAAATTCAACATATCTCTCTGAAAGACAGGGACACAACAGCAATCGTTGGCTGATGGAAACAGAATATAAAAATGAGTTATCAGCAGGGCAAGCCGACCCCCTGATGAGGTGGAACAGGACCACAAGCCATGCAGGGCATGTGGGACCCTCTTCTAGTCAATGACTTCATGCTCAGTGTTATATGTATCTCAACCATGTACCTTCATCAAAATTGGCCCTAAGTCAGATATTTCAGGTACCCAGGAGAAGAAGAAGCTTTGTGTCCTACAGGTCTGTCATTACCAACCAAAGCAGGACCTGGGGAGCTCCAGCTCATCTCTGCTCCCCAGTGGGACAATACCCACCAAGCTGCTCTCTGCAGGTCTGCTGGGGCTGATTCAGGATTTGCAGCAGCTTTTGTATCCTTTCAGATGCTGTTCATTTAACTGTCCCTATAAACCAGGCCTGCCAGAGCTCTCACTTTTCTGCAGACCCATCTTTATCTACAAAGAAATCTATGCAGCAGCCCAGTTTCAGCTGCCAGTGGGTCCTTTTATTACTCAGCCTCTGTAAAAACTGGTTTAGTGCTGGAATCAGACATTGACTTCTGCATGAGAGGGAATATATGGACAGGCAGGAATTTGCATCCAGCAGCTGGAGTGGTAAAACCATCCCCTGCTGTAACCTCAGCAGCACCAGAGTCCTTTGTGCTGCCCCAGCGTCAGTGAGACACCACAACAGTAGAATGTAAAGTGTGCTGTTGTGCTGTAAAGCTTATTCTGAAGATGTGTTTATCTTTTTTAACCAGAGTCTGTTGTGAGAGCTCCAGTTCTAAAACTAACAAAATCCCCAAACTTAACAACTTGAAGGTATTAAGCTCTCTGGGGAGCAGTGGATGCTGCAAGGCAGCAGCTTCTACCTCACTTCAGTCCACTGAAATCAGCACAGAAGAAAAACCAAAGATCAAAAGAGCTCTTGAGTAAAGTACACGGGCAAAGCAGGTGAGGGGAGGGATGGGAGAAGAGCAAATATGACAGCAGTTATTCAGGGAGCAGGTTTGAATTGGAGGAGAAAGAAAATAGGGAGGGAAGGTGAGAGAGAAAATGTTAGAAAACAAGAGCGAGGGAAAGCAGCATGTCAACTGCACATGATGGAGAGGAAATTAGCAGAGAGAGATGGTGTAGCATGTCAGAGCAGAGGAGAGGGGAAGATAAGCAGAGTAAATAATTGAGAGAAAGAGCCTGCAATGCCTGAGAACGGGCCTTGGCTCCACACACTGCTGTGCAAGCACCGTGAATGCTGTTTATGAGTTACGCTCTGCCCTCTTCACATTTGCATTTGGGTTTTATGCGTTACAGATAACCCAGCAAGCCAAACCTCCCTACTCCTTCTCCAAGACGGGCTCCCAAACATGCCAAGCTGAATCGTGGCTGAGGAGAAGCAAACCAGAGCTGGCAACCAAAAGCTGAGCAAAGGCAGAGCCCTTGGGCTGACTCTTCAAAGGCAGGAGAGAGCATCTCCCCGGGCTAGGCACCAGCCATGGCTCCCACGGCACGCTCCGAGGCACGAGCTGCCCCGCACCCACTGCTCCAGGGTGACCACGGCACAGAGCAGGGAGCAGCCTTTGCTTGCACGCCCTCCAGGGCATGGCATTTTCCACTCCACAGGGCATCCTGTGTCCCAGAGACAGCAGCAGGATGGCCGGGAGCTGAACAGTTCTGAAAAGCCACGGCACGGCATGGTACTGCTCTGATGGAGGCTGGGGAAGGTGGGACTTGCAAAGTGGCCCTACACAAGTCCTTGGCCACCTACATCTGCAAGGATCCCCTGCTCCCACAGCAGGGCTGTGACTCACTGCAGAGAAGTCCTGGCAGTTCAGCCCTTCCAGAGTTATGCGGCACCAGTGTCCTTTGGCTGCTGCTCAGTAATTACATTAAGCCACTGCTGCTAAAGTCAGTCCCAAGCAGAGATAATGCTCTGGACGCATTCAACTGACTGGAAGAAGAAAGAGGAGGAAAAGCCATGCTGGCTTAGAGACAAGTCATATTTCTTCTCAGCTTCCTGCCTGACGAGAAGGTGCTGCCCAGCCATCTGCCCCGGCAGCGCGGGCACAGAGCAGCGCTGTGATCGGCACACAAAGGAGCCCCTGTGCTCCTGCCAGCCTCCTGCCATTCCCCCTCTCTGACCCCTTTGATGCTGCATGTGCTTCCGTTTGATGCTCCAGTCCCTGCTCCTCTGCCATTCTGAAATTGTTTGCCCCATCCTGTGCTGCAGGGATTTTCTGCTGGAATAGTCCAGATCGCTATGCTGGAATTCAAGTCATGCCAGGGCATTTGGGGGTTGCTTTTTAGCACAATGGCCTGATGCTCTGGCACCCTTAATCAGGCAAGATTAGCCCTGAGTACAAATATGAAGCTCTTTGGGTGCCCATTGTTCACAGTTATTCTCTGAGTCACAGAGATGCCGTCAGTGACACAAAAGCAGGGAGAACAAACAGCAAGGAAGCCTCTGCATGCCCACAATGACAATTCAGAGTGGAAATTCAAGACAAAGAGCCCTGGAAATAACACTTGTATCAGCTGGCACATGGACTCTCTCTCTCACAGCAGCAACACTTCAGCTACCTGCCTCCAAATACCACATTTGGTTCAACAAGTGCTGTTCCAGTGAAAGGGCTTGCACTGGCACCTCCCAAGAGTTGTCCTATTCACCCTCTGAAATGACAAAGTGCCATTGGAAACTCTCCCAGTGCACTCCAGACTCTCCCCAGTCACTGGGGAGGGAGAAGCCAAGTCCCTTCCCACACGGCAGAGCAGAGACTGGATGCCCAGACACCCTCCCAGGGGTGGCACCAAGGCAGGCACCAAGCCCAGGGCAGCAGAGCTCTGTGCCTGCAGCTGCATCCAAGGGGAGGTAGGAATGTGTGAGCTGAAAGCAGAGCAAGAGAGATCAGAGAGAGGGGGGAAAAGTGTGAGCACAAACCCCAGGAAGCGAGATGCCAGGAAATATGTTCACCCTCACACAGAGCTAATTAGCACAGCGAGGCTCTGCTTGCCACTGCTTACTCACACCAATGCAAAACAGGGGGTTTGGGGTGGCTGTCACCTTTCCTGGTACAAAGACGTTCTCTGTGAACTGATATAAAGGCACCTACCATCAACCACGGCAGCTTTCCATGGAAGCAGAGAGAAAATAATTATTTTCTGAGCAACCACCACTCTACTTACCCAAAAATGGCAGCTAAAACCCCATTTTGTAACATTAAGGAGATAAAAAAGGAAAAAGAGAGGATAAGAAAACCAGCCTGAGAACAGACAACAAATCAGGCAACCACCAGGATACTGCTGGCTCCTGGCACAAGCGATGATTAATTCCAACCTGGATATAAAATAAGCCTGCACTAGTCCTCTGCTGTCTGTTATTGTCCCAGGATTATGGTAATTAAGCAATTTGTATTACCTGATACTGATAAGAAAAATAAAGCCCCGTTTATGACACCGTATCCCCTGGATTTTACAAGGTAGTTACTGAGGCATTCTTGTTACCTGGTGAACATAATATTCGAGAACATAAAGCGCCGCGACTTTCTCATCCAGCGTGGAGGCAGAGCTGTTGAATTTGCTGATTAATTTAACCATAATTTCATAATCTGTTTCTATCTTCATGTTCAGTTTTTCAAACTCCTCCTTCAGCTGCTCTATGGGCCGGAACTTCTTCCTCACCTCTTCCTCTCGGGCCTTGGAAACAAAAGGAGGAAAAACCAGATGTGAGATAACAAGATAGGAGATGAAGAGAGACAAGACAGACACAGAAAGGAATGCCAGCCCCAAAATTCACAAAGGGTACCTGGCTGTCTGTGCCAATGGATTTATTGCTCTACATCAGAAGTGCAGGGGCAGGTTCCTTCTGAGAAGCCCAGGAACCCAGTTAGCTGTGATATACCCACAATATGAGTGAACAGTAGAGCTCTGTGCACCACTTCTACATCTCTACAGCATTTGTGCACTATTTCTACATCCCATTTCCATCCAATTCAACATCAAGCCCACAGGCAGCAGTACTGCTGTTCTCTGCTTGACTGCAAGTGGATCTTCTCAAAACCTGGCTGCAAAAAGCCCTGAGGCACCTCCCTGATCTTACAGCTGAACCTCTCTGGAACTGGACATGAGGCTGGAGAGCTCCAGAGGTCCCATCCAGCCCAAAGTGCCCAGTGACTCCAACGAGTTCTCAGACACAGACAAAGATGCTTTTGCCTTTCCAAGTGTTGAGCAAATTCCTGGAAGGGTCTATCTCCTAGGGAGAGGTGTGAGGACAGAAGCTGTCAGAAAGGGAGGCAGAAGGAGCAGTGATAAGCTGGGGGCAGCTGACGTGCTGTGCCATGGGGCTTGGCCAGCACACAGCCTGTCCTGAGCTCATCTCCCTCGCAGTAACAGCACCCCAAGGGCTGCCCTGAACAGACATGCTGGAGCTGGGCTGCCCCAAGGACAGGAGAAAGGCAGAAAGCCCCTTTTGGAAGGCATTTGTCACAAATGCCAAGATGTCTTTGTATGCGGAGTGAGCCTCAGCTGGAGGGTTTGCACTGTCCTGCTCCCCATGAGGGATCAGAGAGGGCTGGAGGAAAACCAAGTGAGCAATGGAGGTGAAAGCTGTGTCAATGGAATGATAAATTACCAGAGGTACCACACCCAACGCATCCCTCCCCGAGCTGCCTCTGCCAGAGCACAGAGAGGCTCGGTGTAACTCCATTTCCTCTGACACTGAGCCTTCAGGGATGGATTTGCTCTCTGCGGGAGTGACTGCAAATGGAATACTTTAGGTCCATTAGATGTAGCTGCTTTTAGCCCAGTTGCTGGGACAAAAGCTATTCTAACAGGGGGTTTTAAAATATGGCTTATTTTCACCTAATAGAGTATCACTAATTTTTGCATTTCAATGATCCTCATTTCCAGCAGCCCTTTTCAGCAGCCCTGCAATCAATCAGCAATGCTGCTATGGAAATAATCTCCAGCAAATGAAATCATGCCGTGCTGCCACATAAGGGAAGAAAAAGCCTTTCTGTGACGCCAGAACTTTAGAGCCTTGACTCCTCTCAGTTTTTGTTTGAGTGAGCCAAGACCAAGGCAGCAGGAGGAGCGAGGGTTAAAGAAATACTGCTGAGGGGGAGAAGGGAAAGAGGCTCTGATGTACCTGATGAGTCACACATCTTCCCACCTATTTACTTCGGGTTGTGGGTTGTTTTGTAACTAAATGGACAACTTGGAGCTTGTGTAAGGAAACGTCAGCCCCTGCTTCACCATGGCCACTTGGGTTTTGCTATCCAGAGCACAAGGTTGGAAAGCCAAAGCAAGGAGAGTAAAGGGAAATACCCTCTGTAAATACCGTCAGCTGCAATCCAGTTCCCTTTGGGGTCTGCAGACATTTTTGTGAATTGAGCTGCAGTGAAACAGATAAATTACATTGTTCAGAGCAGCTGTGGCTGCCCCTGGATCCCTGGAAATGTCGAAGGCCAGCTTGAATGGGGCTTGGAGCAACCTGAGATAGTGGAAGGTGTCCCTGCCCATGGCAGGGGCGGGACTGGATCAGCTTTAAGGTCCTATCCAACCCAAACCACTCACAGAATCTTCGAGTTGTACAGAAAAGTCAGGGAACAATATCACTAACAGGTTAATAAAGGTATTTCAGGTCCATATTCACCACAAAATTAGTTTGCACAGTGTTTTCCAAGCAATCATTTTAACCATTGTGTTTCAGCAGAGTGTAACAGGGTGTTTTCAGATCCCTGCAATGTGCATTGCTTTAGAAATGGGAAACTCACCTTCCTTTCTGCCTTCTCACTTTCCTTCATTTTAGCCAAGGCCTTTGTAAGCTCCTCAGATGTGAATGAATTTGCATCGAGATCAACCTTGCCCAGCCTTGCAGAAGAAACAAAACAAACAAGAACATGTAATGAGTGAAAAACGGCCTCAATTCTATTTTCACTGTGACATTCTAGCAATGGCTAAGGGCAGGAGGAAAGGAATGAAAAAACCTACCATACTCAAGAAAAGATTAGTCTGAGTGCTGGATTCTGTATCAGGCTCACAGACACCACCCCCTGGCAATATAGGGCTCTGCTGACCAAAATTTTCAGATCCCACCACAATAAAAACAGCTGATGAATTGATACCTCAGAATTTCGTGTTGCAATTGAGGAACCACCCCAGTGCCACTATATAACTGCAGAGGGCCTACAAGCTTCAACTTGCAGATTTCATCTTATGAGCATTGTACAGAGAGTCATAGGAGACCTCAGCAACTTTCCAATGAGGGAAGGGACTACAGAGAAGTGGGAGAGGACTCTTGGTCAGGAACTTTAGTGACGGGACAATGAGGAATGGGATCAAACTGCAAGAGGTGGAAGAGATTTGATGATGGGAAGAAGTTCTTTACTCTCAGGGTGCTTGTCCCTGACACAGGGACCAGTGCAGAGAGGCTGTGGATGCCCCATCCCCAGCAACATCTAAGGCCAGGTGGGACAGGGGCCACAGCAACCTAGCGTGCTGGGAGCTTGCTCAGCTTGGAACCACATCATCTTGAGGGTCCCTTCCAAGCCAAACCATTCAAGGATTTGATCATTCTGCCATCCCCATCTCCCACTGCACAGTGCCCCTGAAACTTCAGTGACATCACAGCTCCCAGAGGGTTCCAGGTGGAACGTTCAGGACCTGGAAACGAGCACAGCAGACACTTCAGCGGCTGCCAAGGGTCAGTTGCTGCTCACCCTGCACTCTGACCCTCAGCACAGACCTGCTGCTGCTGCCTGGGCTTTTCCTGCCGCCAGCTCTGGAGCGCCAATCTCAGCACAATGTGCTCACCTGTGCCAATGGAGGTACAGTGCGATGCCAGGCAGGGGGCACCCGGCTTGGGCAGGCTGCAGCCATGTGGGAATGGATGGTATGGGACAGGAAGCCCACTGGGAGATTGTGCTGCCCCTTGCAGACTGACAGAGATATTGAGGAGGCAATGGATGTGGACCTGGGCCTGGATGACGAAGAGATGATGGAGGTGGACTCCTCCTCTACTTCCATGTCCTCCCCTGTTGAGGACATGGAAGTAGAGGAGGAGGAGACCATCGAGGAGATGGAGGTGGATGAGGAGGACAACATCGAGGACACGGAAGTGGGCAAGAAGGATGAGGAGGAGCCCATGGTCCTTGGATGAAGATGGAGCCCCACAGGTAAGACGAGCAGATGCTTCCCACGCTCTGCCCACACACACACTGGGTCCCCTGATGCCAGGCTGGGGCTGGGCTGGATGGCCCCGCTCAGGGACACGGTGCCCGCAGGGGCCCTGGATTGTGCTGCCACAAGCACCAGCCCCAGCCTGCCCTGCGCTTGCCTGGGGCCACGCCAGCCCTGCCAGCCCCGACCCAGACCCAGGGGCCCAGCAGCCAGCCCTGCTGGGCCCAGTGCTGCCAGCTGAGTCCAGCTCTTCTGCTTCATTTCTTCCAGGGCTCATGCACATGATGGCACTGATGCCCACCTTTGTAAATACGTTTGAAGTTCAGAAGTTCCTTGTAAATATGTTTGCTACGTTGGAAGTTTTTTGTAAATACGTTTTGAAGATTGTTAGCCCATCGAATCCCATGTAAATATGTTCTGTACATTGTTGTTGTTGTTGTTATAACAATTGTTATAATGACACATGTTCTGTAAATCCTAGATTTGCCAATCTTCGGCAAATAAATACTGTTTCTCTTTAAAACCTGACTTCTCCTGGCCATTCCTTTGGGAACAGGCAGCCTTTGCACACTTGTGGGTTCCACTTGTTCCGCGTTCCCTGGACTGGAGGTCCCTGGGGGTGCTGGCACGGCCACCCCGGGGCTGGGGGTTCCTGTGCACAGGGGCTCCCACTGACACCACTCCTGGCACTGGGCACTGCTGCTCTTCCTGGCCTGGGGCACAGCGCTGTCCCCAAGAGCTCAGCTCTCACCACCTCTCACACAGGGGGCTCTCACAGCACTGGCCCCTGCAGCCATGCCACCAAAGCAGCCAGCAAACCTTCAGCCACCCTTCCTGCTGCAGCCATAGGCACTCCTGGGCCCAGAGCCGCCAACGGGCCACAGCCATGCAAAATCCACCTGCACACTCTCATGGCCACCACAGCCTTGGCAACTGGGCCACCTACATCTGGGCTACGGCAGGAGCTGATCTTTAACCTTGGCGCCTCCATAGGCCCTGGGCTCTGCTTCCCAGCCTGTTCTGCACTGCCCTGAGCCCGCATTGTTCCAGAGACAAAAGTCAAGCCAGGGCATCCTCACCCTGCCCGCATTCCTGCTGCTGCCAGTGGCCACTGGGCCCTGGGCCCCACTCGGGTGACAGCTGCAGGGACAGGGCAGCCTGTGCTGGGCAGGGGCCACGGGGCTTTGGGCCCCGGGGTGGCTGCTGCTGCTGCTGCAGATGCTGCTGCTGCTGCTGCCGCTGGGGGCCATGGGCCCAACAGGGCCCCGAGCTCAGCCCCTGCCCGGGCAGTTGCCCACAAAGCCCCACACTCCCCGAGCATCCCCATCACACCTGCCAGGGCGAAATCCCACGGGATTCAGGAAAGAAATTCCCATAGTGACTAAACCAAGGTGTCCAAGGGGAAAGTCAGCACCAGCTGACGTTTACAGCCACTTGACAAAGGTGGCTGCAGGGCAGGTGAGATCTCCAGGGCCTCTGGCAGTGCCTGCTCTGCACGTGAGCCTGTGCGGCTGCTCCCAGTGGGACACAGCACCGGGATCAGGCCAGCCCTCAGCCCCTTACAGCTGATCCCATCCAGCAGGCTCAGAAAGCATTTCCAGACCACTTCCTGTAGATATTTCGAAAGACTGAATGTCATTCAAAGAAGCCACTTTGCACATTTAGTTTTGGTGTCGCGGCATGAGAAGCCACGAAGGTGCCTCTGAAGGTGCACTCAGGGCGCTTCCACTGCCATCCCAAAGGGAACACAAAGGACAGGCCTCCGCTTTCAGCACTGCTGAGCTCCTCACTAGCAATGATATCTCAGGAGGACGCAGGGTTGTGCAGACCCAGGGGCCTAGTACTGGAACTATAATACCTCACAACAAAAATGACAAATTAAAGTAAAGTGTGGCAGCCCTCTAAATGCAATGTTTTATCAGTTTTATCAGGGCTTGCTGAATGCCGCGCCAGCACCCAGCAGCAGCATGAGGGATGAGGGCTGGCTCAGCGGGTGAAGCTCAGGGGATATTTTGAAACCTCTGCATCCAGAGCCACCAGAGCAATGAATGGGGAGACAGCCACCTGCAGTGCAGGATCCTTGGGTGATATTTTAGTCCTGTGGGTGGGCCACCCTTTACATCAGGGGCAGCTCTGGGTAGCAAATTATCCAGAGTTGTTAGGGACATATATGTTCCTACTAGGGAGGTTCTCCTTTCATGGGGGAAGACTTGTATTAAGGGAGGCTGGAAGTCATTTGTTCATTGGCTTTTAAAGGAGTTCCCAGATATTTCTGTTGATTCAATTTGTCATGTAGCATTTTGGGACTCAGTTCGGGAAAGATTCTTTCTTTTGAAAACTCAGAGAGGGATAAGAGTCGCAAAATTTTACCCAATTTTTCATATGATTTATGGAGTTTTCTCAAGGGTTCAATGCTCTAATACTCAAATCATTTTTTGAGTTCTGCCCCTGGCATTCCTGAACCCACTGATACCAAGATAAGGGTGAGAGACAGGAACTGCTGTAAAGCACAAACAAGCCACCTGCTGTCTGACATCTTCCCTCCTTCTCCACCCCCTGCCCAGGTAACACCGGCCTGGATTCTACCCTAACCCATTCTCCAGTACCTCTCCTCCCTGGATCCCCCTCAGATAGCTCACAAAATGGAGTCCCTCCTCTGGAGGGGGTTGTCAATGTCAAACTCCCTCCCACCCCCAGCTCTCTCATCGGGTCCAGCCCCTGTGTTGGGTCCCAGCTCTGTGTCAGGTACCACCCCTGCATTGGGATCCAGCGCTTCCTTGCCTACTCCCGCTGCCCTACCCCCTCCAACTCAGCCCCTTGTGGATCCCACACTGTCAGAGCCGGAAGTGTGAGGGGCGGTAACCGGAAGGCCGCCATCTTGGCTACCAAAGGCCCACAACACCGGGCCTGGCCAGTCACCCCAAGGCCCCGCTCCTCTGCCAAAGAACAAGTTCCCTCTTCTGGCGAGGAGAGGGAAGGTTCATCCCACCTTCAGCATGAGCCTGAGGATTCTTGGACAAGGATGTGGAAGCTGGTGGCAGAAGAGGGGGATTGGGAATTGGTGGCTAAAATACAAGCAGCACCGGTGCAGTACCAGTGTGGGGCTAACCCCTGATGAGAAGCTGTCACACATGGGAGATGAAAGACCTTTGTAAAGCAGTGAAAGACCATGGGAGGGGGTCACCGTATTTTAATAATTTGTTAAATGCCACCTTCACTGCACATGTTATGGTGCCTCACGATCTGCTCCATTTTATGCACATCCTACTTTCTCCCACTGAAATTATTCTGTGGGAAGGAATGGAGAAAAATCTAATAAAACAATTATTAGAAGACTATACTAGGGAAGACAGGTGGGCACACCTACCACTAGTCCATCTAGCCCGTGAGGAAGATTTCACAAAACCTCATTCAATAGACCTTCCCAGAGCTCTGTTAGAAGAGATAAAAGTGCTGCAAAGACAGCTCTCAAGCAGACACCCAATGGAACAACACCTACTCTAGATTTCCCAGACATTCTGCAGGGACCTGGGCAATCCTTTCTAAAATTTATTGACCACCTTCCACAAGCAATAGAGAAGCAAGGTGAACATCCAAAAGCCAGGAAGGAACTTCTTAATAAACTTGCTGAAACAAATGCTAACAACACCTTTAAAGACATTTTTCCTTCGCTACCAGTCAACACAAAGCCTAGCATTGCACAAATGGTCGAGGCATGCACACTTAGGGCATCCCAACACTGTCACGCCAGCCAAGCTAAGGCTACCAGTAAGGGTGTGGTAGAGGTGCTAGTAGCCTCCCAAGTTATTCCCTGACATACACATGAAAAAGGACCTGGCTTTAAGTGTAGGGAGATGGGGCATTTTCAACAGAATTCTAAAAATAAAGGCTATTACCAGGGACCTTCTAGCTGTCACAGCCACTGTCCTCACTTCCCCCCTCGTCCACACGCTTTCCAACACCAGAAAAACTGGTGGCCTGCGGGAAACCCCACACAGACACAGAAAGGCTCTGCGTGATGACACCAAACGCGAGGCCGTTCCGCCCCACTCTCCCCAACATCGTGGAGAAACAGCACAGAGACTTTCTCAATTCAATTCAATTCAATTCAATTCAATACTTTTTTGATGCCCTCATGCATCCAAATGACACCCCCCCAGTTTGCCTTTTCCGCCCCTAAACTGAAAAACACCTTCACAGAGGTACCAGTGGACTGCATTGCCTCAAAGAGAGAAGACTAGCTCAACTATTTGTCAATGGCTTTGAGCCCAAAATCTCTCGCCCAGACAGAAAAGACATCCTAATGCTATCATTTTTCATTACATGGACGATACAGTAATTTGTGCAGAAGGCCAAATCATTTTGGACGTTGCAGTACAAGATGACATCACTGTGGTACAACAGAAAGGTTTTTGAGATTGCAGCAGATAAAGTTCAAAAGACAGTCGCTTGGAAGTACCTTGGGCTAAAGAGCACAGATAAAACCATCACACCCCAAACACTGCACATCAAGGACAAACCAAAGACTCTGTCAGAACTGCAAACGCTCTGTGGAATGATCAGTGGGGTACGTTCATTGCTGGGAATCACCACAGAAGATCTCACGCCACTGTTTCCGCTCCTTAAAGGCAGAGAAGTACTCGATTCCCGTCATCACTGACACCGGAGGCTGAAGCAGCCGTACAAAAGGTCTCCTGGGGGATTCAAACTAAACAGGCACACAGATACCACACTACTTTTCCTTTCTCCCTGGCAATCCTTGGTGTAAGTCCAATATTCCATACATTATTTTTTTGGGGGCACTCAACTATTGCAGGTCCCCTCAAAGACATTGAATGTGTTTTCAGAGCACACCAACCTACTAAAATGATAACAACCCAACAGAAAGTTATTACACAACTAATCAGGAAAGCTAGAGAGCGTCTGTGCTCCCTTGCAGGAACAGACCTTGTGAATATATACTTACTTCTCACTCCAGAGCACCTCAATTGCCTACTTCAAACATCTGAAACACTGCAATATGCCTTAGACAGTCTTTATACAGGCAAATATCGGCCACCTATTCTAACACCAAAACATTCCTGTGCTCAGGATGTTCAACTCAGGATGTTCAAAATTACACCAGACCCGGAAGATCCATTGTAGCCACCTGCCCAAATTGTCAGGAACATGGCCTTGCTTCTCTCAGAGCTGCAGTCAGTCCAAGAGGAATAGAGAGTCTCCACATCTGGCAATCAGACATCACACACTAAGCTCCTTTGGACAGACTAAAATACATCCATGTCTCAATCGACACCTTTACAAGTGTGTTTTTTGGCTCTGTCCATGCTGGTGAAAAATCAGAAGATGCTATAAAACATTACGTTTTCGTTTTTTCCACCTTAGCAATTCCACTGGAAATTAAAACTGATAATGCTCTTGCTTATATCTTGCACTGATTCCAACAAGTTTCTGTCCACTGGGGTATAAAACATGTCACAGGCATACCACACTCCACCACAGGACAGTCCATAGCTGAGAGGCCCAATTGAGCCATCAAAAGGATCCTTGATCAACTGAGAGGGGGAAACCAGATATTATCTTCCATTGAGAGACAGGACAAGGCCTTTAATGTATTCAACTTTTTGAACAATTCATTTATGGAGGCAACTCCCCCAGTCATCAGGCATTTTACTAATTCAACTGCAGCCCAATTAAAAGAACAGCCACCTGTGTTGACCAAAGAACCTGAATCTAAACAATTTATGGGCACCTACCCATTAATTACTTGGAAAGCGAAGATGCCCATGTCTCTTGAGCAACACTCCTAAGATTGATCCCAGCAAAATACATTAAAACTCTTTCTGGGAACGGTGAGGCAAACACCAGAGCTACCACCAGAAGAACAGAATGGAAGCCTAAGAGGGACAGCAGCAGCCTGGAAAAGAAGAAGGAGAAGGACAGAAGAAGATCTAAGAAGATCTCCTAAGCAGCGTTGACCACACACACCAAGACCAAGGTAGCTCAGACACCACTAACCAGGATATATGTCTTAACATTTGTAAAAATTATATTAAAGCATTGATATATGATTCTTCTAATAAGCTGTGTTCACACCCTTGGCTTACAGAAGAGAAAGTTTAGTGGGAACACAACTTCAGTTTCATCTTCTAATCTCTTTATGTGTTTGCTTTTAGGCAACCCAAGCCTCAAGATACTAAATTAGCTAAAGTCACAGGATGTTGCCATTGGTTGCTACTGAACAGGAATCTGGATGCTCCTCACTGAGCCACATGCCTTCAGCTAGGCGCTTCCACAGACAAGCCACAATTTCTTGTCCATGGCCATGCCTGTCAGGCATTTGAAGGCAGGTGTTTTTTCTACCTGTTGTCACATAGAGAGTCAGTATACCAGGGCATCCAGCTGCTGAAAGATCAAGGAAACAAGATCCAGATGGAAGGCAACAACGACTGGTTCACTGGACTTTTCAAACACGGCGGGATGAAAGGCTGGTTTACATCTTTAGTTAAGACTGTTGTGTGGACAATGTTGATTGTATTCATTGTGTTGGTTATTTTATCCTATTTTACTAAATGCCTTCAAAAATCTAGGGCAGAAGCCTTCTTTAAAGGCAACAAAAAGGGGGAAGTTCTTGGGGCCCAGGGGCCGACCACTGGAACTGTAATACCTCAGGGCAAAGTGACCAAGGGAAAAAAAAGTCACCGCTCTGAATGCAATGGTGTCGCCCAAGGGCATTTGCAGGCTCATGGTGATGCAGCACGTTTTGCTGGCATCACCCAGTTCAACTGCTGTATTTTCCTATATGTACACCCCCTAGAAGGTTCTCCCCTTTGTTTTACCTTTTTGGCCCTGGCTCACTGCAATGCTACCCTGATTTTTCCCACCATTTTCCATCTGTGTGCCCAGCCCCATTTTGTCTCCCTTCCTGGACCCTCTTCAGTGCAATCCATAGTGTTTGGAGCTCCACACAAAGATCCCTCACTCGCCTCGTTCACCAGCAGTTAAAGCAAGTGTGCTCCCAGCTCTGGGAGTACAGGTCCCTCAAAGAGGCTGGCTGTGGGCAGGCTGCAACACAGGAACTGAGTGCAACAGGGAACCTAACCTCTAAGAAAACGCATGAATCCGGTTGCCCACCCAAACCAATGCCTTGCATGTCCTTGCATTTTCCTTATTCTCTCAGTTCTCATGCCACATTCTGCATTGTCTGTGACTGGGTACTTGGCTTCTGTATCTCCTGTCTGAAGGTCAGGCCACATGTGAGACCCTGCAGGAACAGCCTGACGCACAGGAAAGTGCGAGAGGGCCCTTGGTCAGGAACTGTAGTGACAAGACAAGGAGGAGTGGGATCAAACTGCAAGAGTTGGAAGAGATTTGATGATGGGAAGAAGTTCTTTACTCGCAGGGTGCTTGTCCCTGACACAGGGATCAGTGCAGAGAGGCTGTGGATGCCCCATCCCCAGCAACATCCAAGGCCAGGTGGGACAGGGGCCGCAGCAACCTGCTCTGCTAAGAGGTCGCTCAGCTTGGAACCAGATCATCTTTAGGAACTCTTCAAAGCCAAACCATTCAAGGATTTGATCATTCTGCCATCCCCATCTCCCACTGCACAGCACCCCTGAAACTTCAGTGACATCACAGCGCCCAGAGGGTTCCAGGTGGAACCTCCAGGACCTGGAAACGAGCACAGCAGACACTTCACCGGCTGCCGAGGGTCAGTTGCTGCTCACCCTGCACTCTGACCCTCAGCGCTGAGCTGCTGCTGCTGCCTGGGCTTTTCCTGCCGCCTGCTCTGGAGTGCCAATCCCAGCACAATGTGCTCTGCTGTGCCAATGGAGGTACAGTGCCATGCCAGGCAGGGGGCACCCGGCTTGGGCAGGGTGCAGCCATGTGGGAATGGATGGTGTGTGACAGGAAGCCCACTGGGAGATTGTGCTGCCCCTTGCAGACTGACAGAGACACTGTGGAGGACATGGAAGTGGACCTGGGCCTGGATGACGAAGAGATGATGGAGGTGGACTCCTCCTCTACTTCCATGTCCTCCCCTGTTGAGGACATGGAAGTAGACGAGGAGGACAACATCGAGGAGATGGAGGTGGATGCGGAGGATGACATCGAGGACATGGAGGTGGATGAGAATGAGGAGGAGCCCATGGTCCTTGGATGAAGACGGAGCCCCACAGGTAAGACAGGCAGATGCTTCCCATGCCCTGTCCACACACACACGGGGTACCCTGATGCCAGGCTGGGGCTGGGCTGGATGGCCCCGCTCAGGGACACGGTGCCCGCAGGGGGCCTGGATTGTGCTGCCACAAGCACCAGCCCCGGCCTGCCCTGCGCTTGCCTGGGGCCACGCCAGCCCTGCCAGCCCCGGCCCAGCCCCTGGGGCCCAGCATCCAGCCCCGCTGGGCCCAGTGCTGCCAGCTGAGTCCAGCTCTGCTGCTTTCTTTTCTTCCAGGACACATGCACATCATGGCACAGATGACACGCCGTTGTAAATACGTTTGAGAGTTTAGAAGTTTCTTGTAAATACGTTTCTTCTGTTCGAAGTTTTCTGTAAATATGTTTTGAAGATTGTTAGCCCATCGGATCCCATTTAAATATGTTCTGTACATCGTTGTTCTTGTTGTTATACCAATTGTTATGACAAATGTCCTGTAAATCCTAGATTTGCCAATCTTCGGCAAATAAATACTGTTTCTCTTTAAAACCTGACTTCTCCTGGCCATTCCTTTGGGAACAGGCAGCCTTTGCACATTTGTGGGTTCCACTTTTGCCACGTTCCCGGGGCTGGGGGTCCCTGTGCACAGGGGCTCCCACTGACACCACTCCTGCCACTGGGCACTGCTGCTCTTCCTGGCCTGGGGCACAGCGCTGTCCCCAAGAGCTCAGCTCTCACCACCTCTCACACAGGGGGCTCTCACAGCACTGGCCCCTGCAGCCATGCCACCAAAGCAGCCAGCAAACCTTCAGCCACCCTTCCTGCTGAAGCCACAGGCACTCCTGGGCCCAGAGCCGCCAGCAGGTCACAGCCATTCAAAATCAACCTGCACACTCTCAAGGCCACCACAGCCTTGGCAACTGGGCCACCTGCATCTGGGCTACTGCAGGGGCTGATCTTTAAGCCTTGCAGCCTCCAAAGGCCCTGGGCTCTGCTTCCCAGCCTTCTCTGAACTGCACTGAGCCCACTTTGTTCCAGAGACAAAAGCCAAGCCAGGGCATCCTCACCCTGCCCACATTCCTGCTACTGGCAGCGGCCACTGGCCCCTGGGCCCCACTCGGGTGACAGCTGCAGGGACAGGGCAGCCTGTGCTGGGCAGGGGGCACAGGGCTTTCGGCCCTGGGGCTGCTGCTGCTACTGCTGCTGCTGCTGCTGCTGGGGGCCATGGGCCCAACAGGGGCCCGAGCTCAGTCCCTGCCCGGGCAGCTGCCCCCAAAGCCCCACACTCCCCGAGCATCCCCATCACACCTGCCAGGGGGAAATACCACAGGATTCAGGAAAGAAATTCCCCATAGTGACTAAACCAAGGGGTCCAAGGGGAAAGTCAGCACCAGCTGAGGTTTACAGCACCTTGACAGTGGTGGCTGCAGGGCAAGTGAGATCTCCAGAGCCTCTGGCAGGGCCTGCTCTTCACGAGAGGCTGTCGGGCTGCTCCCAGTGGGACACAGCACCGGGCTCAGGCCAGCCCTCAGCCCCTCACAGCTGATCCCAACCAGCAGGCTCAGAAAGCAGTTTTAGACCACTGCCTGCAGATATTTCAAAGGACTAAATGTCATTCAAAGAAGCCACCTTGCACATTTAGTTTTGGTGTCGTGGCATGAGGAGCCATGAAGGTCCCTCTCAATGTGCACTCAGGGCACTTCCCCTGCCATCCCAAAGGGATCACAAAGGACAGGCCTCCGCTTTCAGCACTGCTCAACTCCTCACCCAGCAATGAAATCTCAGGAAGATGTAGGAATTACGTGCACCAGGGCACTTGGCCTCAAATAACAGTCATAAATCCCTCAGACCACTAAACCCAATGACTTGCATGTCTGTACTTTTTTTGTCCTTCTCTCATCCTTCATGTCACTTTTACCAAAACCTGCCCTTTCACAAATGGTCAAGGCATGCACCATTAGGTCATCTGTACACCATGATGCCAGCCTAGATAAGGCTACCAGTCAGGGTGTAGTAGAAGTGCTAATACCCTTTAAGTTTCTCACCCACAAACATATGAAAAAGGACCTTCCTTTTTATGTGGAGAGATGGGGCATTTTTAACAGAATTGCAAAACTAAAGGCTATTACTGGAGACCTTCTAGGCGTCACAACCACTGTCCTCACTGCCCCTCTCGTCCACATGCTTTCCAACACCAGCAAAACCGGTGGCCTGCGGGAAACCCCACACAGACACAGAAAGGCCCCGCACGATGACACAAAATGCGAGGCTGTTCCGCCATACTCTCCCCAACATCATGGAGAACCAGCACAGCGACCTTCTCAGATCCATCAGGACAGCTCGATCGCTGCAGAAAATAGAAGACAACTCTGCCCTGGAACCTAAAGGCAGCTAGTAGGGGCCTTTTCAATTCCAATCCATTAAATTTATGTTCACCATATTCCAACAGGCAAATACGGGCCTGAAGAATGGCCCAGAGGCATTTTGATTTTAACCAACACCAGGGAAGAGATGGAGACACTCACTACATTACCTGAGGTGCTCGCCTTGACATCTTTGCAGGAGATAACTGTCCAGGCTCTATGCTTAGACCCTCCCCTTTTCATTCCAAAAGGAACAGTTAGAGCCAGAGCCATCCTCCTACTGGACATGATCACCACACCAGTTGATCCAATGGTGATGTGGGCACAGACAACAGGCAGAAATAGACCCATTCTAAAGTGCGCTTTGTCATGTAAAGGGAGAAAGAGATGTCTTTCAGGACTATTAGATACAAGACCTGATGTCACTATAATTTACTGCTCTGATTGGCTAAAGAATGGCCCCTGGTTCCAACTGCTCTGGTAAGTATTAGCTACCAGGGGAGCCACTACCACCTTCTGGAGTAACAGTAACATCTGCAGGGAAGGTCCTGAGGGCACAGTTTCGACAGTAAGATCCTTTGTCACCCAGGCACCAATAACAATTTGAGGAAAACGACCTCTTGTCCCAAAGGGGGACAGGGCCAGAGACCCTATCAACACCTCAGGATTTCTAGATGGGGCCACAGAGCAGCGCGCCACACTTCAGTCAACCTGGAAGACCAACAACCCCGTATGGGTGGATCAGTGGCCCCTCCCAGGCAGAAAGTTAAAGGCCCTGCAGTCCCTCCTGCAGAGGCAGCTGACTGTGGGCCACATTGTACCATCTACTAGCCCCTGCAATGCACCTGTCATTATCATATGGAAGCCTGGCAAAGACAAGAGGCGGCTCCTGCAGGACCTCAGGAAAATCAACGAGGTCATCGACGACATGGGTGCCTTCCAGTCCAGACTGCCCTCAGCCTCCATGGTACCTCGAGATTGCCGATGGTGCACCATGCCGTAGTTGTGGGTAGCAGTTTTTGGAGTCCTCCTATTTTTCGGATATCTTGTTCGATATTTAGGCTGTGATTGATGGAGCCGGAACATAGGAAGAGCATTGCTTTGAACATTGCATGGGTTGAGAATTGAAGGAAGGCTAGTTCAGGGAGGTTTAGTGCAATTGTACCTATGATTACACTGTTATTGGCAGATGGTTGATATAGATCTTAATGAATACTTTTTGACACCCAAATGCAGCCAAATGACACCCTCCAGGGTTGCCTTTTCCGTCACTAAATCGACAAGCACCTTTAAAGAGGTACCAGTGGACTGTATTGCCTCAACGACTGAAGAGTAGACCAAATATTTGTCAATGGCTTGATGTTCAAATTCTCAAGCCCTAATGCTAATCGCTTTTCGTTATATGGACCAGTAAATGAACATCCTAATACTATCATTTTTCATTACATGGACGACACAGTCGTTTGTGGAGGGGCTCAAATCATTTTGGATGTTGCAGTACAAGATGTCATCGCTGTGGTACAGGAGAAAGGTTTTAAGATTGCAGCAGATAAAGTTCAAAGGACAGCCCCTTGGAAGTGTCTCGGCCTAAAAACTGCAGAGAGAACCATCACACCACAAACACTGCACATCAAGGACAACCCAAAGACTCTGCCAGAACCCCAAATTCTCTGTGGAAGCATCAGCTGGGTACATCCACTGCTGGGAATCACCACAGAAGATCTCACGCCACTGTTCCTGCTGCTCCTTAAAGGCAGTGAAGGACTCGATTCCCGTCATCACTGACACCGGAGGCTTAAGCAACTGTACAAAAGGCATCCTGGGGGATTCAAACTAAACAGGCACACAGATACCACACTACTTTTCCTTTCTCCCCTGCAATCCTTGGTGTAAGTCCAATATTCCATGCATTATTCTTTCAGGAGGACTCAACTATCTCAGATCCTATCATAGAAATTGAATGTGTTTTCAGAGCACACTAACCTACTAAAATGATAACAACCCAACAGAAAGTTATTGCACAACTTATCAGGAAAGCTAGAGAGCATCTGTGCTCCCTTGCAGGAACAGACCTTGTCAATATATACTTACTTCTCACTCAAGAGCCCCTCAATTGCCTACTTCAAACATCTGAAACACTGCAATATGCCTTAGATCGGTTTTACACAGGCTAGGATCAGCCACCAATTCTACCATCAAAACATTCCTGCGCTGCTCAGGATGTTCAAAAACACCCGAGACCCGGCAAGATCCCTTGTAGCCACCTGCCCAAATTGTCAGGAACATGGCCTTGCTTCTGTCAGAGCTGCAGTCCATCCAAGAGGAATAGAGAGTCTCCACATCTGGCAATCAGACATCCCACACTAAGTCCCTTTCAGCAGAATAAAATACATCCAGGTCTCAATCGATGCCTTTTCCACTGCGGTTTTCACCTCTGCCCATGCTGGTGAAAAATCAGAAGATGCTATAAAACATTACGTTTTCGTTTTTTCCACCTTAGCAGTTCTACAGGAAATTAAATTTAATAATGCTCTTGCTTATACCTTGCACTGATTCCAACAAGTTTCTGTCCACTGGGGTATAAAACATGTCACAGGCATACCACACTTCACCACAGGACAGTCCATAGCTGAGAGGGCCCACTGATCCACCAAAAGGATCCTTGATCAACTGAGAGGGGTAATCCAGATATTATCTTCCACTGACAGACTGGCCAAGGCCTTTAATGTATTCAACTTTTTGAACAATTCATTTATGGAGGCAACTCCCCCAGTCATCAGGCATTTTACTAATTCAACTGCAGCCCAATTAAAAAAACAGCCACCTGTGTTGACCAAAGAACCTGAATCTAAACAAATTATGGGCCCTTTTCCATTAAATACTTGGGGAAGAGAAGATGCCCTTGTCTTTACAGCAACACTCCTAAGATCGATCCCAGCAAAATACATAAAAACTCTTTCTGGGAATGGTGAGGCAAACACCAGAGCCACCATAGGAAGAACAGAATGAAAGCCTAAGAGGGGCAGCAACAGCCTGGAAAAGAAGAAGGAGAAGGACAGAAGAAGATCTCCTACGCAGCGTTGACCACACACACCAAGACCAAGGTAGCTCAGACACCACTAACCAGGATATATGTCTTAACATTTGTAAAAATTATATTAAAGCATTGATACATGATTCTTCGAATAAGCTGTGTTCACACCCTTGGCTTACAGAAGAGAAAGTTTAGTGGGAACACAACTTAAGCTTCATCTTCTAATCTCTTTATCTGTTTACTTTTAGGACACCCAAGCCTCCAGATAATAAATTAGCCTACGTCAGAGGATTCTGACGTTTGTAGCCGCTGCAGCAGACAACTGGATGTTCCTCACTGAGCCGCATGCCTTCAGCTGGGCGCTTCCACAGACAAGCCACAATTTCTTGTCCATGGCCATGCCTGTCAGGCACTACAAGGCATGTGTTTTTTCTACCTGCTGTCACATAGGGAGTCAGTATACCAGGGCATCCAGCTGCTGAAAGACCAAGGAAACAAGATCCAGATGGAAGGCAACAACGACTGGTTCACTGGACTTTCCAAACACAGGGGTTTGCGAGGCTGGCTTTCATCTTTAGTTAAGACTGTTGTGTGGGTTTTGTTTTTTGTATTCAATGTGTTGGTTATTTTATCCTTTTTTGCTAAATACCTCCCAAAGTCTATGGCAGAAACCTTCTTTATAGATAACAAAAAGGGGGAGATGTGAGGGCCCAGGGGCCGACCACTGGAACTGTAATACCTCAGGGCAAAGTGACCAAGGTAAAAAAAGTCACCGCTCTGAATGCAATGGTGTCGCCCATGGGCATTTGCAGGCTCATGGTGATGCAGCACGTTTTGCTGGCATCACCCAGTTCAACTGCTGCATTTTCCTTATATGTACTCCCTCGGAATGTTCCAACTCTCTTGTATCAATTTGGTCCTGGCTTACTGTAAGGATCCTGCGCTGTTCACCCCCATATTGTGTGCCCAGCCCCATTTTGTCTCCATTTCTGGACCCTCTTCAGCGCAATCCACACTATTTGGATTCCCACACAACGATCCCTCTCTTGCCTCATCCATCAGCCATCCAAGCAAGCCGGCTCCCACCACTGCGAGTGCAGGTCCATCGCAGAGGTTGCTGTGGGCAGGCTGCAACACAGGAACTGAGTGTACCAGGGACCGGGCCTCTAATAAAAGGCATGAATCCCACAGCCCACGCAACCCAAAGACTTCCATGTCTTTTCTTTTTCCTTATTCTCTCAGTTCTCAAGCCACATTCCGCATTTTTTCTGACTGGGAACTTGGCTTGTCTCTCTCCTGTCTGCAGGTTAAGTCACACGTGTAACCCTGTAGGAACAGCCTGAAACACAGGGAAGTGGGAGAGCACACTTTCTCAGGAACTGTAGTGACAGGACACGGAGGAATGGGATCAAACTGCAAGAGGTGGAAGAGATTTGATGATGGGAAGAAGTTCTTTACTCTCAGGGGGCTTGTCCCTGACACAGGGACCAGTGCAGAGAGGCTGTGGATGCCCCATCCCCAGCAACATCCAAGGCCAGGTGGGACAGGGGCCACATCCACCTGGTGTGCTGGGAGCTTGCTCAGCTTGGAACCACATCATCTTGAGGGTCCCTTCCAAGCCAAACCATTCAAGGATTTGATCATTCTGCCATCCCCATCTCCCACTGCACAGTGCCCCTGAAACTTCAGTGACATCACAGCGCCCAGAGGGTTCCAGGTGGAACCTCCAGGACCTGGAAACGAGCACAGCAGACACTTCACCGGCTGCCGAGGGTCAGTTGCTGCTCACCCTGCGCTCTGACCCTCAGCACAGACCTGCTGCTGCTGCTGCCTGGGCTTTTCCTGCCGCCTGCTCTGGAGTGCCAATCCCAGCACAATGTGCTCTGCTGTGCCAATGGAGGTACAGTGCCATGCCAGGCAGGGGGCACCCGGCCTGGGCAGGGTGCAGCCATGTGGGAATGGATGGTGTGTGACAGGAAGCCCACTGGGAGATTGTGCTGCCCCTTGCAGACTGACAGAGACACTGTGGAGGACATGGAAGTGGACCTGGGCATGGATGAGGAAGAGATGATGGAGGTGGACTCCTCCTCTACTTCCATGTCCTCCCCTGTTGAGGACATGGAAGTAGATGAGGAGGACAACTACGAAGAGATGGAGGTGGATGAGGAGGATAACATGGAAGATATGGAAGTGGACGAGAAGGATGAGGAGGAGCCCATGGTCCTTGGATGAAGATGGAGCCCCACAGGTAAGACGAGCAGATGCTTCCCACGCCCTGCCAACACACACGCTGGGTCCCCTGACGCCAGGCTGGGGCTGGACTGGATGGCCCCGCTCAGGGACACGGTGCCTGCAGGGGCCCTGGATTGTGCTGCCACAAGCACCAGCCCCGGCCTGCCCTGAGCTTGCCTGAGGCCACGCCAGCCCTGCCAGCCCCGGCCCAGACCCAGGGGCCCAGCTCCCAGCCCTGCTGGGCCCAGTGCTGCCAGCTGAGTCCTGCTCTGCTGCTCCCTTTCTTCCAGGACTCATGCTCAAGATGGCACAGATCCGATACTTTTGTAAATACGTTTGAAAGTTTAGAAGTTCCTGTAAATACGTTGACTACGTTAGAAGTTTTCTGTAAATACGTTTTGAAGATTGTTAGCCCATCGGATCCCATGTCAATATCTTCTGTACATTGTTGTTGTTGTTGTTATAACAATTGTTATAATGACACATGTTCTGTAAATCCTAGATTTGCCAATCTTCGGCAAATAAATACTGTTTCTCTTTAAAACCTGACTTCTCCTGGCCATTCCTTTGGGAACAGGCAGCCTTTGCACACTTGTGGGTTCCACTTGTTCCACGTTCCCTGGGCTGGAGGTCCCTGGGGGTGCTGGCACGGCCACCCCGGGGCTGGGGGTCCCTGTGCACAGGGGCTCCCACTGACACCACTCCTGCCACTGGGCACTGCTGCTCTTCCTGGCCTGGGGCACAGCGCTGTCCCCAAGAGCTCAGCTCTCACCACCTCTCACACAGGGGGCTCTCACAGCACTGGCCCCTGCAGCCATGCCACCAAAGCAGCCAGCAAACCTTCAGCCACCCTTCCTGCTGCAGCCACAGGCACTCCTGGGCCCAGAGCCGCCAGCAGGCCACAGCCATGCAAAATCCACCTGCACGCTCTCAAGGCCACCACAGCCTTGGCAACTGGGCCACCTGCATCTGGGCTGCGGAAGGGGCTGATCTTTAAGCCTTGCAGCCTCCAAAGGCCCTGGGCTCTGCTTCCCAGCCTGCTCAGCACTGCCCTGAGCCCGCTTTTTTCCAGAGACAAAAGTCAAGCCAGGGCGTCCTCATCCTGCCCGCATTCCTGCTGCTGCCAGCGGCCACTGGCCCTTGGGCCCCACTCGGGTGACAGCTGCAGGGACAGGGCAGCCTGTGCTGGGCAGGGGGCACGGGGCTTTTGGCCGGGGGCTGCTGCTGCTGCTGCTGCTGCTGCTGCTGCTGCTGCTGCTGGGGGCCATGGGCCCAACAGGGGCCCAAGCTCTGTCCCTGCCTGGGCAGGTGCCCCCAAAGCCCCACACTCCCCGAGCATCCCCATCACACCTGCCAGGGGGAAATACCACGGGATTCAGGAAAGAAATTCCCATAGTGACTAAACCAAGGGGTCCAAGAGGATAGTCAGCACCAGCTGATGTTTACAGCACCTTGACAGTGGTGGCTGCAGGGCAGGTGAGATCTCCAGAGCCTCTGGCAGTGCCTGCTCTGCACGTGAGCCTGTGCGGCTGCTCCCAGTGGGACACAGCACCGGGCTCAGGCCAGCCCTCAGCCCCTCACAGCTGATCCCAAGGAGCAGGCTCAGAAAGCAGTTTCAGACCACTGCCTGCAGATATTTCAGAGGACTAAATGTCATTCAAGGAAGCCACCTTGCACATTTGCTTTTGGTGTCATGGCATGAGAAGCCATGAAGGTGCCTCTGATTGTGCACTAAGGGCACTTCCACTGCCATCCCAAAGGGATCACAAAGGACAGGCCTCAGCTTTTAGCACTGCTGAGCTCCTCACCCAGCAATGAAATCTCAGGAAGAGGCAGGAATTATGTGCTCCAGAGATTCTGGACTCCAATCAATGGCATAAATTCCACAGGCTATTTAACCCAATGACCTGCATGTCTCTTTTTCCTCTTTCTCTCATCCCTCATGTCACTTTCCCCAAAACCTACCATTGCACAAATGGCCGAAGCATCAACCATTAGGATATCCTTACACCATGATGCCAGCCTAGCTAAGGCAACATTAGTTTGAGCAGAAGCTCAAATCATTTTGGATGTTGCAGTACAAGATGTCATCGCTTTGGTACAGGAGAAAGGTTTTAAGATTGCAGCAGATAAAGTTCAAAGGACAGCCCCTTGGAAGTGTCTCGGCCTAAAAACTGCAGAGAGAACCATCACACCACAAACACTGCACATCAAGGACAACCCAAAGACTCTGCCAGAACCCCAAATTCTCTGTGGAAGCATCAGTTGGGTACATCCACTGCTGGGAATCACCACAGAAGATCTCACGCCACTGTTCCTGCTGCTCCTTAAAGGCAGTGAAGGACTCGATTCCCGTCATCACTGACACCGGAGGCTTAAGCAACTGTACAAAAGGCATCCTGGGGGATTCAAACTAAACAGGCACACAGATACCACACTACTTTTCCTTTCTCCCCTGCAATCCTTGGTGTAAGTCCAATATTCCATGCATTATTCTTTCAGGAGGACTCAACTATCTCAGATCCTATCATAGAAATTGAATGTGTTTTCAGAGCACACTAACCTACTAAAATGATAACAACCCAACAGAAAGTTATTGCACAACTTATCAGGAAAGCTAGAGAGCATCTGTGCTCCCTTGCAGGAACAGACCTTGTCAATATATACTTACTTCTCACTCAAGAGCCCCTCAATTGCCTACTTCAAACATCTGAAACACTGCAATATGCCTTAGATCGGTTTTACACAGGCTAGGATCAGCCACCAATTCTACCATCAAAACATTCCTGCGCTGCTCAGGATGTTCAAAAACACCCGAGACCCGGCAAGATCCCTTGTAGCCACCTGCCCAAATTGTCAGGAACATGGCCTTGCTTCTGTCAGAGCTGCAGTCCATCCAAGAGGAATAGAGAGTCTCCACATCTGGCAATCAGACATCCCACACTAAGTCCCTTTCAGCAGAATAAAATACATCCAGGTCTCAATCGATGCCTTTTCCACTGCGGTTTTCACCTCTGCCCATGCTGGTGAAAAATCAGAAGATGCTATAAAACATTACGTTTTCGTTTTTTCCACCTTAGCAGTTCTACAGGAAATTAAATTTAATAATGCTCTTGCTTATACCTTGCACTGATTCCAACAAGTTTCTGTCCACTGGGGTATAAAACATGTCACAGGCATACCACACTTCACCACAGGACAGTCCATAGCTGAGAGGGCCCACTGATCCACCAAAAGGATCCTTGATCAACTGAGAGGGGTAATCCAGATATTATCTTCCACTGACAGACTGGCCAAGGCCTTTAATGTATTCAACTTTTTGAACAATTCATTTATGGAGGCAACTCCCCCAGTCATCAGGCATTTTACTAATTCAACTGCAGCCCAATTAAAAAAACAGCCACCTGTGTTGACCAAAGACCCTGAATCTAAACAAATTATGGGCCCTTTTCCATTAAATACTTGGGGAAGAGAAGATGCCCTTGTCTTTACAGCAACACTCCTAAGATCGATCCCAGCAAAATACATAAAAACTCTTTCTGGGAATGGTGAGGCAAACACCAGAGCCACCATAGGAAGAACAGAATGAAAGCCTAAGAGGGGCAGCAACAGCCTGGAAAAGAAGAAGGAGAAGGACAGAAGAAGATCTCCTACGCAGCGTTGACCACACACACCAAGACCAAGGTAGCTCAGACACCACTAACCAGGATATATGTCTTAACATTTGTAAAAATTATATTAAAGCATTGATACATGATTCTTCGAATAAGCTGTGTTCACACCCTTGGCTTACAGAAGAGAAAGTTTAGTGGGAACACAACTTAAGCTTCATCTTCTAATCTCTTTATCTGTTTACTTTTAGGACACCCAAGCCTCCAGATAATAAATTAGCCTACGTCAGAGGATTCTGACGTTTGTAGCCGCTGCAGCAGACAACTGGATGTTCCTCACTGAGCCGCATGCCTTCAGCTGGGCGCTTCCACAGACAAGCCACAATTTCTTGTCCATGGCCATGCCTGTCAGGCACTACAAGGCATGTGTTTTTTCTACCTGCTGTCACATAGGGAGTCAGTATACCAGGGCATCCAGCTGCTAAAAGATCAAGGAAACAAGATCCAGATGGAAGGCAACAACGACTGGTTCACTGGACTTTCCAAACACAGGGTTTTGCGAGGCTGGCTTTCATCTTTAGTTAAGACTGTTGTGTGGGTTTTGTTTTTTGTATTCATTGCGTTGGTTATTTTATCCTTTTTTGCTAAATACCTCCCAAAGTCTATGGCAGAAACCTTCTTTATAGATAACAAAAAGGGGGAGATGTGAGGGCCCAGGGGCCGACCACTGGAACTGTAATACCTCAGGGCAAAGTGACCAAGGTAAAAAAAGTCACCTCTCTGAATGCAATGGTGTCGCCCATGGGCATTTGCAGGCTCATGGTGATGCAGCACGTTTTGCTGGCATCACCCAGTTCAACTGCTGCATTTTCCTTATATGTACTCCCTCGGAATGTTCCAACTCTCTTGTATCAATTTGGTCCTGGCTTACTGTAAGGATCCTGCGCTGTTCACCCCCATATTGTGTGCCCAGCCCCATTTTGTCTCCATTTCTGGACCCTCTTCAGTGCAATCCACACTATTTGGATTCCCACACAACGATCCCTCTCTTGCCTCATCCATCAGCCATCCAAGCAAGCCGGCTCCCACCTCTGCGAGTGCAGGTCCATCGCAGAGGTTGCTGTGGGCAGGCTGCAACACAGGAACCGAGTGCACCAGGGACCGGGCCTCTAATAAAAGGCATGAATCCCAAAGCCCATGCAACCCAAAGACTTCCATGTCTTTTCTTTTTCCTTATTCTCTCAGTTCTCAAGCCACATTCCGCATTTTTTCTGACTGGGAACTTGGCTTGTCTCTCTCCTGTCTGCAGGTTAAGTCACACGTGTAACCCTGTAGGAACAGCCTGAAACACAGGGAAGTGGGAGAGCACACTTTCTCAGGAACTGTAGTGACAGGACACGGAGGAATGGGATCAAACTGCAAGAGGTGGAAGAGATTTGATGATGGGAAGAAGTTCTTTACTCTCAGGGGGCTTGTCCCTGACACAGGGACCAGTGCAGAGAGGCTGTGGATGCCCCATCCCCAGCAACATCCAAGGCCAGGTGGGACAGGGGCAACATCCACCTGGTGTGCTGGGAGCTTGCTCAGCTTGGAACCACATCATCTTGAGGGTCCCTTCCAAGCCAAACCATTCAAGGATTTGATCATTCTGCCATCCCCATCTCCCACTGCACAGCGCCCCTGAAACTTCAGTGACATCACAGCGCCCAGAGGGTTCCAGGTGGAACATCCAGGACCTGGAAACGAGCACAGCAGACACTTCACCGGCTGCCGAGGGTCAGTTGCTGCTCACCCTGCACTCTGACCCTCAGCGCTGAGCTGCTGCTGCTGCTGCCTGGGCTTTTCCTGCCGCCTGCTCTGGAGTGCCAATCCCAGCACAATGTGCTCTGCTGTGCCAATGGAGGTACAGTGCCATGCCAGGCAGGGGGCACCCGGCCTGGGCAGGGTGCAGCCATGTGGGAATGGATGGTGTGGGACAGGAAGCCCACTGGGAGATTGTGCTGCCCCTTGCAGACTGACAGAGACACTGTGGAGGACATGGAAGTGGACCTGGGCATGGATGAGGAAGAGATGATGGAGGTGGACTCCTCCTCTACTTCCATGTCCTCCCCTGTTGAGGACATGGAAGTAGATGAGGAGGACAACTACGAAGAAATGGAGGTGGATGAGGAGGATAACATGGAAGATATGGAAGTGGACGAGAAGGATGAGGAGGAGCCCATGGTCCTTGGATGAAGATGCAGCCCCACAGGTAAGACAGGCAGATGCTTCCCACGCCCTGCCAACACACACGCTGGGTCCCCTGATGCCAGGCTGGGGCTGGGCTGGATGGCCCTGCTCAGGGACACGGTGCCTGCAGGGGCCCTGGATTGTGCTGCCACAAGCACCAGCCCCGGCCTGCCCTGCGCTTGCCTGGGGCCACGCCAGCCCTGCCAGCCCCGGCCCAGACCCAGGGGCCCAGCTCCCATCCCTGCTGGGCCCAGTGTTGCCAGCTGAGTCCAGCTCTGCTGCTCCCTTTCTTCCAGGACTCATGCTCAAGATGGCACAGATCCGATACTTTTGTAAATACGTTTGAAAGTTTAGAAGTTCCTGTAAATACGTTGACTACGTTAGAAGTTTTCTGTAAATACGTTTTGAAGATTGTTAGCCCATCGGATCCCATGTCAATATCTTCTGTACATTGTTGTTGTTGTTGTTATAACAATTGTTATAATGACACATGTTCTGTAAATCCTAGATTTGCCAATCTTCGGCAAATAAATACTGTTTCTCTTTAAAACCTGACTTCTCCTGGCCATTCCTTTGGGAACAGGCAGCCTTTGCACACTTGTGGGTTCCACTTGTTCCACGTTCCCTGGGCTGGAGGTCCCTGGGGGTGCTGGCACGGCCACCCCGGGGCTGGGGGTCCCTGTGACACCACTCCTGCCACTGGGCACTGCTGCTCTTCCTGGCCTGGGGCACAGCGCTGTCCCCAAGAGCTCAGCTCTCACCACCTCTCACACAGGGGGCTCTCACAGCACTGGCCCCTGCAGCCATGCCACCAAAGCAGCCAGCAAACCTTCAGCCACCCTTCCTGCTGCAGCCACAGGCACTCCTGGGCCCAGAGCCGCCAGCAGGCCACAGCCATGCAAATTCCACCTGCACGCTCTCAAGGCCACCACAGCCTTGGCAACTGGGCCACCTGCATCTGGGCTGCGGAAGGGGCTGATCTTTAAGCCTTGCAGCCTCCAAAGGCCCTGGGCTCTGCTTCCCAGCCTCCTCAGCACTGCCCTGAGCCCGCATTGTTCCAGAGACAAAAGCCAAGCCACGGTATCCTCATCCTGCCCGCATTCCTGCTGCTGCCAGCGGCCACTGGCCCCTGGGCCCCACTCGGGTGACAGCTGCAGGGACAGGGCAGCCTGTGCTGGGCAGGGGGCACGGGGCTTTTGGCCGGGTGCTGCTGCGGCTGCTGCTGCTGCTGCTGCTGCTGGGGGCCATGGGCCCAACAGGGGCCCAAGCTCTGTCCCTGCCTGGGCAGCTGCCCCCAAAGCCCCACACTCCCCGAGCATCCCCATCACACCTGCCAGGGGGAAATACCACAGGATTCAGGAAAGAAATTCCCCATAGTGACTACACCACGGGGTCCAAGGGGAAAGTCAGCACCAGCTGATGTTTACAGCACCTTGACAGTGGTGGCTGCAGGGCAAGTGAGATCTCCAGGGCCTCTGGCAGTGCCTGCTCTGCACGTGAGCCTGTGCGGCTGCTCCCAGTGGGACACAGCACCGGGCTCAGGCCAGCCCTCAGCCCCTCACAGCTGATCCCAAGGAGCAGGCTCAGAAAGCAGTTTCAGACCACTGCCTGCAGATATTTCAGAGGACTACATGTCATTCTAGGAAGCCACTTTGCACATTTGCTTTTGGTGTCATGGCATGAGAAGCCATGAAGGTGCCTCTGATTGTGCACTAAGGGCACTTCCACTGCCATCCCAAAGGGATCACAAAGGACAGGCCTCTGCTTTCAGCACTGCTGAGCTCCTCACCCAGCAATGAAATTTTAGGAAGAGGCAGGAATTATGTGCTCCAGAGATTCTGGACGCCAATCAATGGCATAAATTCCACAGGCTATTTAACCCAATGACCTGCATGTCTCTTTTTCCTCTTTCTCTCATCCCTCATGTCACTTTCCCCAAAACCTACCATTGCACAAATGGCCAAAGCATCAACCATTAGGATATCCTTAAACCATGGTGCCAGCCTAGCTAAGGCAACATTAGTTTGAGCAGAAGCTCAAATCATTTTGCATGTTGCAGTACAAGATGTCATCACCGCAGTACGGGAGAAAGGTTTTAAGATTGCAGCAGATAAAAGTTCAAAGGACAGCCCCTTGCAAGTGTCTCGGCCTAAAAACTGCAGAGAGAACCATCACACCACAAACACTGCACATCAAGGACAACCCAAAGACTCTGCCAGAACCCCAAATTCTCTGTGGAAGCATCAGTTGGGTACATCCACTGCTGGGAATCACCACAGAAGATCTCACGCCACTGTTCCTGCTGCTCCTTAAAGGCAGTGAAGGACTCGATTCCCGTCATCACTGACACCGGAGGCTTAAGCAACTGTACAAAAGGCATCCTGGGGGATTCAAACTAAACAGGCACACAGAGACCACCCTGACTTTCCTTTCTCCCTGGCAATCCTTGGTGTAAGTCCAATATTCCGTGCATTATTCTTTCAGGGGGACTCAACTATCTCAGATCCCCTCATAGAAATTGAATGCGTTTTCAGAGCACACTAACCTACTAAAATGATAACAACCCAAAAGAAAATTATTGCACAACTTATCAGAAAAGCTAGAGAGCGTCTGTGCTCCCTTGCAGGAACAGACCTTGTGAATATATACTTACTTCTCACTCAAGAGCCCCTCAATTGCCTACTTCAAACATCTGAAACACTGCAATATGCCTTAGATCGTGTTTACACAGGCTAGGATCAGCCACCAATTCTACCATCAAAACATTCCTGCGCTGCTCAGGATGTTCAAAAACACCCGAGACCCGGCAAGATCCCTTGTAGCCACCTGCCCAAATTGTCAGGAACGTGGCCTTGCTTCTGCCAGAGCTGCAGTCAGTCCAAGATGACTAGAGAGTCTCCACATCTGGCAATCAGACATCCCACACTAAGTCCCTTTCAGCAGACTAAAATACATCCAGGTCTCAATCGATGCCTTTTCCACTGGGGTTTTCACCTCTGCCCATGCTGGTGAAAAATCAGAAGATGCTATAAAACATTACTTTTTCGTTTTTTCCACCTTAGCAATTCTACAGGAAATTAAAACTGATGATGCTCTTGTTTATACCTTGCACTGATTCCAACAAGTTTCTGTCCACTGGGGTATAAAACATGTCACAAGTATACCACACTCCGCCACTGGAAAGTCCATAGCTGAGAGGGCCCACTGATCCACCAAAAGGATCCTTGATCAACTGAGAGGGGTAATCCAGATATTATATTCCACTGACAGGCTGGCCAAGGCCTTTAATGTATTCAACTTTTTGAACAATTCATTTATGGAGACAACTCCCCCAGTCATCAGGCATTTTACTAATTCAACTGCAGCCCAATTAAAAAAACAGCCACCTGTGTTGACCAAAGACCCTGAATCTAAACAAATTATGGGCCCTTTTCCATTAATTACATGGGAGAAAAAAGATGCCCTTGTCTCTACAGACACATTCCTAAGATGAATCCCAGCAAAATACATAAAAACTCTTTCTGGAAACGGTGAGGCAAACACCAGAGCCACCATCAGAAGAACAGAATGAAAGCCTAAGAGGGACAGCAGCAGCCTGGAAAAGAAGAAGGAGAAGGACAGAAGAAGATCTCCTACGCAGCGTTGACCACACACACCAAGACCAAGATAGCTCAGACACCACTAACCAGGATATATGTCTTAACATTTGTAAAAATCATATTTTAGCATTGATACATGATTCTTCGAATAAGCTGTGTTCACACCCTTGGCTTACAGAAGAGAAAGTTTAGTGGGAACACAACTTAAGCTTCATCTTCTAATCTCTTTATCTGCTTTAAGGACACCCAAGCCTCCAGAGAATAAATTAGCCTAAGTCAGAGGATTCTGACGTTTGTAGCCGCTGCAGCAGACAACTGGATGCTCTTCACTGAGCCGCATGCTTTCAGCTTGTTGCTTGCACAGACAAGCCACAATTTCTTGTCCATGGCCATGCCTGTCAGGCACTACAAGGCATGTGTTTTTTCTACCTGCTGTCACATAGGGAGTCAGTATACCAGGGCATCCAGCTGCTAAAAGATCAAGGAAACAAGATCCAGATGGAAGGCAACAACGACTGGTTCACTGGACTTTCCAAACACAGGGGTTTGCAAGGCTGGCTTTCATCTTTAGTTAAGACTGTTGTGTGGGTTTTGTTTTTTGTATTCATTGTGTTGGTTATTTTATCCTTTTTTGCTAAATACCTCCCAAAGTCTATGGCAGAAGCCTTCTTTATAGATAACAAAAAGGGGGAGATGTGAGGGCCCAGGGGCCGACCACTGGAACTGTAATACCTCAGGGCAAAGTGACCAAGGTAAAAAAAGTCACCGCTCTGAATGCAATGGTGTCACCCATGGGCATTTGCAGGCTCATGGTGATGCAGCACGTTTTGCTGGCATCACCCAGTTCAACTGCTGCATTTTCCTTATATGTACTCCCTCGGAATGTTCCAACTCTCTTGTATCAATTTGGTCCTGGCTTACTGTAAGGATCCTGCGCTGTTCACCCCCATATTGTGTGCCCAGCCCCATTTTGTCTCCATTTCTGGACCCTCTTCAGCGCAATCCACACTATTTGGATTCCCACACAACGATCCCTCTCTTGCCTCATCCATCAGCCATCCAAGCAAGCCGGCTCCCACCACTGCGAGTGCAGGTCCATCGCAGAGGTTGCTGTGGGCAGGCTGCAACACAGGAACTGAGTGTACCAGGGACCGGGCCTCTAATAAAAGGCATGAATCCCACAGCCCACGCAACCCAAAGACTTCCATGTCTTTTCTTTTTCCTTATTCTCTCAGTTCTCAAGCCACATTCCGCATTTTTTCTGACTGGGAACTTGGCTTGTCTCTCTCCTGTCTGCAGGTTAAGTCACACGTGTAACCCTGTAGGAACAGCCTGAAACACAGGGAAGTGGGAGAGCACACTTTCTCAGGAACTGTAGTGACAGGACACGGAGGAATGGGATCAAACTGCAAGAGGTGGAAGAGATTTGATGATGGGAAGAAGTTCTTTACTCTCAGGGGGCTTGTCCCTGACACAGGGACCAGTGCAGAGAGGCTGTGGATGCCCCATCCCCAGCAACATCCAAGGCCAGGTGGGACAGGGGCCACATCCACCTGGTGTGCTGGGAGCTTGCTCAGCTTGGAACCACATCATCTTGAGGGTCCCTTCCAAGCCAAACCATTCAAAGATTTGATCATTCTGCCATCCCCATCTCCCACTGCACAGTGCCCCTGAAACTTCAGTGACATCACAGCGCCCAGAGGGTTCCAGGTGGAACCTCCAGGACCTGGAAACGAGCACAGCAGACACTTCACCGGCTGCCGAGGGTCAGTTGCTGCTCACCCTGCGCTCTGACCCTCAGCACAGACCTGCTGCTGCTGCTGCCTGGGATTTTCCCACTGCCGGCTCTGGAGCGCCAATCCCAGCAGGATGTGCACTGCTGTGCCAATGGAGGTACAGTGCCATGCCAGGCAGGGGGCACCCGGCTTGGGCAGGGTGCAGCCATGTGGGAATGGATGGTGGGAGACAGGAAGCCCACTGGAAGATTGTGCTGCCCCTTGCAGAATGACAGAGACACTGTGGAGGACATGGAAGTGGACCTGGGCATGGATGAGGAAGAGATGATGGAGGTGGACTCCTCCTCTACTTCCATGTCCTCCCCTGTTGAGGACATGGAAGTAGATGAGGAGGACAACTACGAAGAGATGGAGGTGGATGAGGAGGATAACATGGAAGATATGGAAGTGGACGAGAAGGATGAGGAGGAGCCCATGGTCCTTGGATGAAGATGCAGCCCCACAGGTAAGACAGGCAGATGCTTCCCATGCCCTGTCCACACACACACTGGGTCCCCTGACGCCAGGCTGGGGCTGGACTGGGTGGCCCTGCTCAGGGACACGGTGCCCGCAGGGGGCCTGGATTGTGCTGCCACAAGCACCAGCCCCGGCCTGCCCTGCGCTTGCCTGGGGCCACGCCAGCCCTGGCAGCCCCGGCCCAGACCCTGGGGCCCAGCTCCCAGCCCCGCTGGGCCCAGTGCTGCCAGCTGAGTCCAGCTCTGCTGCTTCCTTTCTTCCAGGACTCAGGCTCAAGATGGCACAGATACCATGCATTTGTAAATACGTTCAATGTTTAGAAGTTCCTTGTAAATATGTTTACAACGTTCGAAGATTTTTGTAAATACGTTTTGAAGATTGTTAGCCCATCGGATCCCATGTCAATATCTTCTGTACATTGTTGTTGTTATAACAATTGTTATAATGACACATGTTCTGTAAATCCTAGATTTGCCAATCTTCGGCAAATAAATGCTGTTTCTTTTTAAAACCTGACTTCTCTTGGTCATTCCTTTGGGAACAGGCAGCCTATGCACACTTGTGGGTTCCACTTGTTCCACGTTCCCGGGGCTGGAGGTCCCTAGGGGTGCTGGCACGGCCACCCTGGGGCTGGGGGTCCCTGTGCACAGGGGCTCCCACTGACACCACTCCTGCCACTGGGCACTGCTGCTCTTCCTGGCCTGGGGCACAGCGCTGTCCCCAAGAGCTCAGCTCTCACCACCTCTCACACAGGGGGCTCTCACAGCACTGGCCCCTGCAGCCATGCCACCAAAGCAGCCAGCAAACCTTCAGCCACCCTTCCTGCTGCAGCCACAGGGACTCCTGGGCCCAGAGCCGCCAGCAGGTCACAGCCATGCAAAATCCACCTGCACGCTCTCAAGGCCACCACAGCCTTGGCAACTGGGCCACCTGCATCTGGGCTACTGCAGGGGCTTATCTTTAAGCCTTCCAGCCTCCAAAGGCCCTGGGCTCTGCTTCCCAGCCTGCTCTGCACTGCCCTGAGCCCGCTTTGTTCCCGAGACAAAAGCCAAGCCAGGGCATCCTCACCCTGCCCGCATTCCTGCTGCTGCCAGCGGCCACTGGCCCTTGGGCCCCACTCGGGTGACGGCTGCAGGGACAGGGCAGCCTGTGCTGGGCAGGGGGCACGGGGCTTTGGGCCCTGGGGCGGCTGCTGCTGCTGCTGCTGGGGGCCATGGGCCCAACAGGGGCCCGAGCTCAGTCCCTGCCCGGGCAGCTGCCCCCAAAGCCCCACACTCCCCGAGCATCCCCATCACACCTGCCAGGGGGAAATACCACAGGATTCAGGAAAGAAATTCCCCATAGTGACTAAACCAAGGGGTCCAAGGGGAAAGTCAGCACCAGCTGATGTTTACAGCACCTTGACAGTGGTGGCTGCAGGGCAGGTGAGATCTCCAGAGCCTCTGGCAGTGCCTGCTCTGCACGTGAGCCTGTGCGGCTGCTCCCAGTGGGACACAGCACCGGGCTCAGGCCAGCCCTCAGCCCCTCACAGCTGATCTCAAGGAGCAGGCTCAGAAAGCAGTTTCAGACCACTGCCTGCAGATATTTCAGAGGACTACATGTCATTCTAGGAAGCCACTTTGCACATTTGCTTTTGGTGTCATGGCATGAGAAGCCATGAAGGTGCCTCTGATTGTGCACTAAGGGCACTTCCACTGCCATCCCAAAGGGATCACAAAGGACAGGCCTCTGCTTTCAGCACTGCTGAGCTCCTCACCCAGCAATGAAATTTTAGGAAGAGGCAGGAATTATGTGCTCCAGAGATTCTGGACGCCAATCAATGGCATAAATTCCACAGGCTATTTAACCCAATGACCTGCATGTCTCTTTTTCCTCTTTCTCTCATCCCTCATGTCACTTTCCCCAAAACCTACCATTGCACAAATGGCCAAAGCATCAACCATTAGGATATCCTTAAACCATGGTGCCAGCCTAGCTAAGGCAACATTAGTTTGAGCAGAAGCTCAAATCATTTTGCATGTTGCAGTACAAGATGTCATCACCGCAGTACTGGAGAAAGGTTTTAAGATTGCAGCACATAAATTCCAAAATACAGACTCCTGGAAGCGTCTCGGCCTAAAAAGCGCAGAGGGAAGCATCACACTCCAAACACAGCAAATCAAGGACAACCCAAAGTTTGCCAGAACTCCACAGGCTGTGTGGAAGCTGTTTTGATATCGTGGCATGAGAAGCCTCTGAAAGTGTACTCAGGGCACTTCCACTGCCATCCCAAATGGAACACAAAGGACAGGCCTCTGCTTTCAGCACTGCTGAGCTCCTCACCCAGCAATGAAGTCTCTGGAAGATGCAGGAATTGAGTGTACCAGGGAACCTGGCCTCTAATAAAAGGCATGAATCCCATAGCCCACCCAACCCAAAGCCTTGTATATCTGTACCTTTTTCTTCTCTCTTCTCTCGTGTCACCTTCCCCATATTCTCTGTCCAGGAGTATGGCTTCTCTCTCTCCTGTCTGCAGGTTCAGCCATACATGTGACCCTGCAGGAACAGCCTGACCTGCAAGCAAAGGTCACATTATTTCAGAGCACTGCACGGCTCCAGCTTGGGGAGGAACTGGGAACTGAAGACATGTGCTCCTCCTTGGGAGCAGCTCCTCCCCATCCCATACAGTGAGGAGTGGGATATCTACCATCGACCCCCCTCCCATCCAGCAGCACCCCTGAAGTGCTGCTTTTCCCTCCCAGAATTGCCACCCTGAGCCACCCAAGGTGTCCCTCCGCTGCCAGGCTGGCTCTGATCCACAGTGGAGGTGGAACCCTGAGCCCAGCAGACACTGATTCCTTCCCTTCTAGCCCAGGTCCTAGCAGAGCACTGAAACTCCACACCAGGAGTGGATTTGGAGGCTACATGGAGAAAGGGGAATTGCTGTTGATTGGGGCAGACAGAACAAAATGCAGCTGCCAAAGGGAAATCAAAGTATCCCACAGGGTACAGCCAGGTACACTGCACATCAAGGCTGTGCTGGTGTAGAAATACTGTATTAAAAGGATTTTATGATCACTACTATCTGCCAACAAAAATACACAGAATACATTAAGCTTCAGTTTTAAATGCAGAAAAGATAGGAAATTCAGAGTGATTTTCACCACAAACACATCTCAATGGCCAGCCCAGCACTGGGGTCAAGGGGAGGCAATATTTTGTTGCTACCTCTTGATGGCATTTCTTCTTCTCCTAATGCAGGAATTCTGCCTGCCCAGGACAGCAAGGATGCAGGTGAACAGCCACAGAGCTGCTCACAGATGGACAGACAGACCAAAGCTGCTCATCTTCCCCCTTCTGAGGAGGATTTCTTATTCAACCTTTCCTTTCTCTCTTCCTTTTACCCAAAAAGATACCTGGGATAGAGTGACAGCTTGCAGGAGACAGGGAGCATCTCCTACCAAAGGGAAGTGAAGGCAAGGGTGATTATTTTGTAGAATAAATACATGTACTCACAGACAAAAAGCTCTGGTCTTGGGAACAACTGGATTGAGCCCTCCCTATTCAAGACCAAAGAGACATTTCCCTGATCAAAGGACCTGGTCCCTCCTGTGTAAGACTGGGATGTTTGTCACAATTCAGACAGAAACATTTCAAAGCCTGTAGTCATCCAATAGGTATAAATGCTTTTAGAAAATGCAGGAAAATCCATCTTGGAGGATTTCCTATTAAAACAAGGTTTGTATTTCTGGTAGACTCTCTTTCTCTCCATCAGTCCTGTCCACTGAAAGCTGCATTGGATGCATGTGTGAGAGGACAGGTGTGATTATCTCCCCATTTTAAGGGAGGATAGGCTACATGTTCCTCCCCCACACTTGGAATGTTTTCCATGGACAGATCCCAACCTTCTCCTGCTCCTTAAATTTGTGATACACAGGACTTTTAATCTCTGTCTATCTATGGGAGCACCCTCCCACGCTGAGAAATCGGGCTCTGCAGGAATTTGGTGCCCTCACCAATGTGTGCCCCTTGCTGGCGGTGGAGTGCTGGTCAGAAAGGAGTTTGTAGGATCTCCATGAAAAGGCCAACATCACATCTCCTGTCCCTGGCTTTGGCAACACCAGGACAGGGCTCTGCCAGCAAGGAAAACACGGCCAATGCTAACCTGCTCTAGTGGGAGACGTCCCTGCCCACGGCAGGGAGGTGGAACAAGGTGAGCTGTGAGGTCCCTTCCAGGCCAGGCTCTGAAGGATGAAATGCCATCGCGTGCTGAACAGGAGGCAGGAGGACGATCCCCTCCTCTGCAGACACAGCCAGGGCCCGGCTGCTTCCCCGCAAAGCCCAAAGCGTTCCTGACCGTGCCACCAGCGCTGGGCAGGCCAGGTCACAGCCCCAGCAGTGGCTGTGGCAGCTCTGGGCTGTCACACAGCCGGGAATGGCCCCTGACAGGGAGCACAGCACAGCTCCAGCTGCATCCAGCCACAGCAGCCTGCCAGGGAGGGGAAGGAGGTGGATGGAATCCCATCGAGGGAATCACCCAAAGGGAAAGCACAGGAGCAGGCTCCAGAAGGGTGGGGGGCTGGGGGGCCTAGCCCTCCTGTTTCTGTTCTCAGTGTGAGAAATGCTACTCACTTCCAAAAAATTTAAAAGGTTTATTAAAACCTTATCAGAAATACAACAGCAGATGGAATAGAGAAAAGATTACAGCGCTGGGAGCAGAGGATTTCCCCACCATGTGCTCACCCACACCAGGGAGGTTTCATCTTTTAACCCTTTAGCCCCCCCAAAGTTCTGTCCATCGACTCCTCCTTCCCTGCCCAGGGGTGGAGATCCCTTCCTGACACCTTGAGTGGGGCTCAGGTGCTGCCACAGGAACGAGTGACCCTCCCAAATGTCCCAAACCCAGGGCATCCCTGATAACAACACAAGGGGGTAAAACATAACTATAAAACTTCTCTGAACATTTTCCTTTTAATTGTGAGAGTCAACCATGGCATTACTCATCTGTCTAATCAGCAAGCAGAAAACAAAACCAAACCCAGGCCTGGTGCTCATGAGCTGCACCCCCAGCACAGCCAAATCCCCAAGGTTGCATCAGCCAAGGCACAAACCCTTCCTGCTCCTCCTTTGCACACTAAATGGGATTTAACCAGGAGCATCCGAACCCCAGAGCAAAACTCACAGCCCTGATGTGTTTAAGCAGCTCTTGGTGCTCCAGAGATTTCCCCTCCCCACCCAGCACAGCAGCCCAGGTTCATGGCACAGCAGGACAAATGCGCTGCTTTAATAAATAAACCATGAAAAACATCTCTGTTTTCAACAAAAAGATTGACACTGACACATAAAAATGTTACAGCTGCTCAAGGAAGGTCTTCTGTCTTATTTAGTTTGGGGTATTTTGAAGTCAAAAGTGTGCTTGAGGGTGGGTTGGCTTGAATAATGTGATTAAAATTGCTGATTTAGACAAGTAAGCTGGAAATACTGAATTTTAATCATGTTTCAGTATGTAGCTTCTAGACATTTCCCTTAAAAATAGTTGATTCTCTTTGATTCCTATAATTTGATACTATTCAACAACTGGGAGCACACACTGGAGCAATACATGTGTAAGCAATTACACAGCTTCACATGCTGCTAAAACAGAACCATTCTGTTAATAGCTTTTTCCCAAGAGAAATTAATTTTTTACTTATTGTTTGCATTAAGTTGCATTTGGGAAATGAAACTCAATTTAAAAAATACAAAACCACGCTTTCATTTAAGCCATTTCGTAACATTTTTTCTCCTTGACACCTCAGACAAATAAAATATGTGTATTCACAGGTAGGCACTGCATAGATGTGTTACTGAATCGTCCCTCTTCCCTGAGAGCTGCAAATTCTACAGCTGCCAGACCTCATCCCTTGCTCCTCATAAAGGGAAAGAAGAGTTTCCATTCTAGTTAATTTCCCAGCTCTAAATCAACTACCCAGTGAGTAGAAATAGCTGTGAAATCCCCTCCACAAACCTGCCAGAAGGGTTCCAGCTGTGGAGAGGGAAGCAGAAAATTCCTGCTCCCGCAATTGGTTTGGAACCCTTACCAATTAAAAAATATCCCACTCTTGGGATTTTTTTAACCACAACTAAAATAAATTAAAATCAATTAAAAATAAGATCACAGAATCACAGAATGGCTTGGGTGGAAAGGAACCTTAAAGCTCATCCAGTGCCATCCCCTGCCATGGCAGGGACACCTCCCACTGTCCCAATGTCCAGCCTGGCCTTGGGCACTGCCAGGGATCCAGGGGCAGCCACAGCTGCTCTGGGCACCCTGCGCCAGGGCCTGCCCACCCTCACAGGGAAGAATTCCTCCCTAATATCCAATCTGAACCTGCTCTCAGTTTGAATAGGTGTTATTGCATTGCCTCGGGATGATGGATCAGGAGAAAGCCCCAGGGTGTGAGCAGAGCTCCCAATGCCACTGCTGGGGACGTGCCTCCCACCTGCTCCTCAGTCACTCAGCTGCCTCACAGCCAAAAAGACAGTGTCCAACAGGAAAAGTACTCCCAGAGGATGAAACCCTTGTCACTGCACAAATGACAAGGTCTTTATTGGGAATAAATGTCAAAGCAGAGCGACAACATTTATTTTCCAGGCAGGAGACACTGATCCTGTGGCGACACTGCAGGGATGGTGTTATTCCTGCACCTGATTTAATCCCTTTATCAGCTGCAGAAGCACCAGGACAGGCTTTGGTCTCCCATGCCAGCTCTGACGGACACTGCTGTCCCCACAAGCTGTCCCCACCCCTGGGTGCTGCCTCTGCAGCCCAAAGCACCTGGAGGTCCCTCTGAGCACTGGCACTCCTTCATTTGGATGCACACTGTCCATAAAGATGCTTAAAGAGACGCCGAGGAAGACTTTAATTTATAGCCCCATTCTTTTAATCTTGGTCAGCCAGATTTTTTCAGACATCTGTTTATATCTCCTTATAATATATTGGCTGGAGCAGCAGCACCAGGCAGCAGCTCCCTCGCAGGGGCTCTGCTGACATTTATAAACCAAAGCGATTTCTCTCGTGTGCTTTATGTTATCAGCTAAACCTCTCCACTTAAATTATTGCCTTGTAACCAAATCACAACTATCTGTTACTCTGCTCTGTGCACCTTTCCCAGGCTCTATACCAATATCAAGCTTTGCAGAGGCTAAAAACAATATGAGAAATTAATAAACAAATGGAAAACAGGACATGCTTCCACCAGGCTCACAACTGAGGGAGGATCAGGCACGTTGTGCACCACATTAGTAAAAGCAGAGGGCTGCTGGTGGAATATGCAGCACGCAGTGATAACCAAAGAACCCCATCTCTCTTCTTCTAGAGCAACCAAATGATCAGCTGTGTTTCCTCCCTAAAGGAGAAAGGTCTCATCCTGGGCTCCTTTCCAGCACATCATTCCACATTCCACAGGTGGGTTTGTGTTCCAGCATGGGGACAGGGCTGAGCCCCAACTCACTGCACAGCTACAGGCTGGCAAGTTGTACATCACACACTGACCTGCAAACCTCCCACCAAGGTTGTGCAGTAACTCACTGCACTCCTGGCAGTGGCTTCCCCATCCCGTCCCATCCCACCCCATCCCATCCCATCCCATCCCATCCCATCCCATCCCATCCCATCCCCACCGCTTGGACAAAGCTGACAGCCACTGACTGCCCATCAAGAGGAGCCCAAGAGGGACAGGAGTCTCTCCCCCTGTAGCACACCCTGCCCCCTTGGCACAGGAATGTCCCCTGGGAAGGCTGGAGCAAGCAGAACAAAGGTGATCCAGCTCACTAAGGCAGATCCCTGGCTCGTCCCCAAGTGAGCATCCTTGTTTGCCATTGTAAGAGAATTCAAAATCTATCAAGGGTTTGAAAACAAGTCCCAGTTATGAGTCAGTAAGTGGCTCTGCAGCTCTCAAAAATTACCTCAGTGTGTGAGCAAGCCTCAGATAACATCTACCTTCCTTTACTCTTTGTTTCTCTCCACGCAGGGAGTGAGGGAAAAGGGACTTTCTTTCTAGTACAGGCAACAAAGGAATCTGGAATCAATATGTGAATGTTCCAGCAAAACACACCGGCAGTGCTGCAGTACTGAAATAATCACACTGCCAGAGCATCCATAACAAGTTATCTGATGGCACCACACCTTCTCCCTTAATAAAATAATGATTAAAAACTACCAGGAAACAAATCCCAGCAAGCAGCGGAGCTCCCCACAGCTGCGTCCCCAGCTCCAGGAGCCACCAGTGCCAGGGCTGGGGACCTGGCTGAGGCTGGGGCATCCCGTGCTGGTGGCACATGGGGACACTGTGCCTGACTCCAGCTGTGCCTGGGTGGATGGGATGTCCCACACCAGCGTGCTCAGAGGAAAACAGAGGAGCCAGACCCAGTCTGGGGGCTCAGCTCACATCCTGACCCCAGACTCTGGTTAGAGCTGCTGAGCAAGGAAGCAGCAAAGCCTGCCTCCGTTTTTCTTTCCCTTCTTTCCTATAAAGGCAAATCTACCACTCTCCAGATTGTTTGTTACTTCAAAACAGAACATTTTTACACACAAAAGGAAGACATGTAACAGACACAGGTAAGGATGAGATGGATTACTGATGGGAAGAAGAGGCCCAGAGCCTGAATCTCATTTATATATTCTTTCTTTCTTTCTTTCTTTCTTTCTTTCTTTCTTTCTTTCTTTCTTTCTTTCTTTCTTTCTTTCTTTCTTTCTTTCTTTCTTTCTTTCTTTCTTTCTTTCTTTCTTTCTTTCTTTCTTTCTTTCTTTCTTTCTTTCTTTCTTTCTTTCTTTCTTTCCTTCTTTCCTTCTTTCTTTCTTTCTTTCTTTTTCTTTCTTTCTTTCTTTCTTTCTTTCTTTCTTTCTTTCTTTCTTTCTTTCTTTCTTTCTTTTTCTCTCTCTCTTTCTCTCTCTCTCTTTCTCTCTCTCTTTCTCTTTCTTCCTTTCTTCCCTTTTTTTCCTATCTTTTCTTTCTTTCCTTTCTTTTTCTTTCCCTTCTTCACTCAGCTATAGCCTTTTGCATTAGTTCACTGTCTGACACTCACTGCTCCTCCCAATTAAGTGCCACTGGAAAATGTCATTAATATGCTCTATATCACCTCCTCCTGATAGCTGGTGAAGAGGTTTCACAGCACCAGGCCTGGAAGCTCCCCCAGCAGCTGCCCCAGCCCCCCCAGCATTCCCCACCTCAGGCAGGGAGGAAGCTCAGACACCTGTGTGCACATCCCAAGTACAAACTCCTGTGACAAACTCCTCTTCCTGGGGAAGAAATGCTTTACAAATGCACTCCCTGGGCAGCTCCTCCTCCCATGGTATTGCTGGGGAGCCAGAGCTGCCTGCTGAGTGCAGCATCTCCTCAGAGCAGCACCAGCCTGGGCACTGCCTCTCCACTGCTCAGGTAACCAGGGATAGCAGGGGCTCTGCAGGGGATGGGATGCAGAAGGAACCCCTGGGGTGATGCACCATGCCCAGTGCCACGGTGCCACCTCTCCCAGGCACTGCCCAGCTTGGGCTGGATGAGCTGGGCTGCCTCTGCCTGCGAGTGACCGGCCCTGGTGCTGCCAGCCTGGTTTCATCACTGTTCTGTTTGATCATTGCCCAGAGGGCTGACAAGGACAGAGATGTCCTTCTCTTCCTGGGATTGCAGAGGAAACCCGCAGAGAGGATTTCTGTCCTTACAGCATGAGCAAACAATTGGCACTGCTGCTTCCTTCTGCCTCCCAGGGCACCCAGATGGAGCAATATAGGGGTTTAGATGGTGGGTGCTACTGCCTATTTCCCAATAAGCATCTCCTTGGAAAAGCTGCTTGGGTGAACATTCAGGGAGAGCAGCCAAGTCCACACACCACACTCACCATGGCCAGTTCAGCCACGAGAGGCAGAAGGGCCTTTTGTATGACAAATTCCTGCAAAGGTTTATTCCAGCACGCCAAAGGGGAATCAGAGACAAAAGAGCTGGCCATGTGGTGTGCACAGGGTTAATTAGGGGTCAGTGGCCAATGGTCCAAAGGCACTGGGGTGGCACCAAGGGCAGAGCAAAGGGCACTGCCCTACAGGGGAGACGCAGAGCCAGCCACCAGGGATACCACAACCAATGAGGGAACAGGGAAAGGAGAAACTACCAGAGTTTGGGACATATGGGGAAAGGAACTGGGGTGGTTCATAGTGTTGTGCAAGGCTCCATGGGGAAATTTTCCCTTTCAGCCTAGGTGGAGACTCTATAGCATATTCTTCCAGGGCACAGCCCTGGGGATTGCCCTGAGGGATTCAAAGGATTCCACACCCAGACACACAGGGAGCAGGCAGGGCCTGATCCCCCAGCCACAGACCTTGCAGAGGCTCTTCCAGAAAGGCCTGAAGGGAATGAATTGTTGAGAGATTGAATGAGGAGTTCAAAGCACCTCAACAAAACCAAGGAAGTCTCATGTAACAACTTCAGTTGGCTAGTTTATCAGACAAACCTTTCGGTGACATTCCAAGCTATGTTAATAAACATCCTGGAAATTGACCTGTCAGAATGGTGATGTCTAAGTATGACATCTTCTCCAACATCTGATTTTGTTCTGTGCTGCACTGGAGCAGGGACAGAAGCCATATGAAATGCTTTCAAGCTTGCCAAGGGTGAATCTGTCCCCTGTCCAACATCCAGCACAGCTGCCGGCAGCAAAGGCATTCCTGGGAAAGCCCCAAAGCCACCCTGTTCTGGTACATCCCAACAGCAGGTGTGCCCCTGCCCAGGCTCCTCACAGGTCCCAAAGCAGCAGCACTGCCTTCTGCTTGAACCCCACTTGGACAGGGACAGGGAAAGAATTGTGGAACGGTTTGGTTGGAAGGGACCCTAAAGATCATCCAGTTCCAGCCCTCCTGCCACAGTGATGCCACCCCAAAAGGGCTGATCCCATTGCAGTTTCTCATTTAGCAAGAGACAAGTGACCCACTGGTGCTTGCTGTGCTGCTGCTCTCCCGAGGCTGATGCCACAGAGCTCACTGGTGGACTCAGGGTGTTAAGGGCTGCTCACACCAGGATTACAGGGAGACAACCCCCACAGTAACCTTGGGAGAACTTTCTTGCACCCAGTGATTTTTAATGCCAACCTTGCTGCAGTAACCACATCTTTAAGCACCATCCATCAGGCCTTCAGCTCAAACACTTGTTTGGCTGAAAAGGGTTTTAGAGCCACTCTTTTGTCACAGTGCTGAGAGGTCTTCTCTGTAATTTGTTCCCCTCAGCAAATAGAATGAAAACATTTTTAAAATGATGCCAGAATCCAATCCCTCCTCCTGTGATTCAATCCACAGCTAGAAGAGAACAAAGCCTCACAAGGAAGGGGCTCTCCACTAAGTAACTCTTGATTAGAGATGTGAAAGCACCATTCCATTTGGACACTGGGCTGGACGTGCTCACAACTGGCCCTTTTCCCTGAGCCAGGGCTCTCCTGTGGCACTGGGATTTATGTTCTCCCAGCTGATCAGCCGGTGCTGAGTGCTCTGAACGCTGCTATTCAAACAGAGGCACCCTGTGGGGGAGGCTGGGCTGGGCTCTCTCCTCACACTGCCTGCCAAATCCACCTGGCTTCTCTTGCACCTCCTGCAGCAAGGGGGAAGGAGGGGCACGTGAGCCCCTGGGACAAGCAGGCCATGGTTGGCAGTGCCAGAGCAGGTCCCTGTGACTGCCACCCACCCTCCATGGCAGCCAAGGTGACGATGATGATGGTGGTGGCACACCAGGGGGCCCAGCCTCATGCCCAGAGCTGAGCCTGCTGAACACACACCAAACCTCATCCCTCCCGTGCAGGGGAGCCACAAGGACAGGAGGGGTGTCTGTCACACACAGGGCACAGCGTGGCCCTCCCTTGAGGTGCCTGGGTCCCCTGGGAAGTCTGGAAGTAATGGAATTGAAGGTGGAAGCCAGCGAGGAGCCTGGGGAGGAGGGATCTCAGGGAAGGAGGGGTGACAGGAGGGCTCCAGGGGGAAATACAGGGCCTCTGATGGGGGCACTGCTGCAGCATCTGCTGATGTACCTGCTGCTGCTGCTGCTGCTGCTGCTGCAGGAGGGAAATGCTTCCTGTGGCAAAGAGCTCATACAACAAGTGCTCCATTCTCCACCTCCCTGCTGGGAGGGCTGCTCTGCCTTCAGTGCAACAGCAGCAAACACACCAGGAAAAAATAACCACAGGGCAGGAAGAAGAAGGCATGTCCTTTTGTAGAGTGGGCACAACCTGTTTTCACTTTGCCAGCAAAGCCTTCTCCCCAGCTTCAAGGCAGGCACTGCAGTGAGTTAGGGTGCAGCAGGAGCCATGTGCTCAGGATTTAATACCAGGCATTTGATTTATTTTTTCTTTTGATACTGGGCTTGAAGTCTGTGAACTGCAGCAGTTTAGAGAGTTTAATCCCACAAAGGTCCGAGCAGAAGAAACAGAGAGACCAAAGGTATCCAGCCACACTGATATTTCATCTCTCAAATGGCACACCAGGCTGCAGAGACACTGCAGTGACCTTTGTCTCACCATGTCCCCAAGTCAACATCCATGAGAAGCTTACTTACAAATGCCAGGTTTAATCCCTTTCCAACTCCCTACAATATTTATCCCCAAGCCAATGCTACAATCCATTCAATAATTGTCATTCCTCAGGTCTAGTTGTTACTCCAGAAAGCCCATCTGGGATGCTGAAGGCTTGGCTACGTTCAGAGAAGATCAATACAGGATGTAGGCAGAGAAGAACAAGGCAGCTGACCGGGAGAATTGAGAACCTGACAAAAGGAACTGAGGATGATATTAATTTTGTGGGATTTTAGGCATTTAATACCTTTTGAGAGAGGCTTCTTTACTATGATGGAGGTTAGCACCTCCAGAACATCATCAACCATCATGTCTCCCACATGTGTCACTCTCAGCCTCTCCTCCTCTCTCAGCGACTCAGGAGAGGGCCACCAAAGAACCTGGCAATGTGGAGGCACAGAAAGGACACAATAGGGAGGGATAATCCATCAGGACCAACACCAGTGTGAGAATCAGGAGGTTTAAAACAGCCCTGGTTAATCTGTTGTTGGAAACAAGGAGTTAAAGGCTAAAAGGGCTCAACTTGAGGAGGGTAAAGGAGCTAAAAAGGAAACTATTTTCCAGGGGAGGGCTGAAGCTCAAGCAGGGAATTCATGACCAGGCCTCAGCACTCCCTGTTCCTGTCCTCAGCTTCTGAGTCTGTAACTCAGCGCTGAAATTGCAAGGATGAGACACGCACAACACAAACTCCCTTCTCCCAGCTCCAGCTCACAGTGGGAGTGTTTCAGGACACGCTGTGCCGCTGTCAGGGCGTGCAGCTGACTGCCTTGGATCCCCTCTGTGCTCGATGGGTGTCAGCTGCCTGCCCTCACCCAGGCCCCAGCCCCGTCCCAGCAGTGGTGCCTCCCAAGTCGGAGCATCCCGGGGCCGAGGGCTCCGCAGGGCTTGGCCAGCACTGCCCAGGCCAGCCTGGAGGTGCTGCTCCCACCCCCTGGCTGCCAGACCAGCAGGATGGATGGGCAGAGCTGCCTGCCAGCCCTGCTGCCAAGGCAGAGCGAGAACAAATTTGGATAATAAAAGCTGGAATAAGGAGATGCCTTGGAGAGCATGCTGGAATAGCGCTTTGCGAAGCTTCAATTTAAAGCCTTGTTTCTACAGCTAACGCAGCCGTAAGGGACATTAGCCTAATTTCTGTCAAGAGAACTTGCCAACACTGCAGTATTTAAGATACACACTAAAGATGTGTTTTATCTCACAGATAGATCACAGGGAAAGGAAGGAGCTGTGCCACACTTGGTTCACAGGAAAATAAATTGACGTTCTCCCTGGGTCTAATTGGTGGATGCTGTTTTATAACACCACATGCACGAGCAGCCTCCCATTTTATCAGTGTGCAGCTGAGGTTGGTGCCAAATCCACTAGAAAGTGGGGTTAGATACAGGAACCCACAGGGACATGCTTCAAATGGGCACCCAAGGACACAGAGCTGGGCATTTTCCAGCCACGGAGTATCTGAAACATTGGGCAATGTCCTGAAGGGTCAGGTCCTTCTACTGATGGTGCTCACCAGCTGAGCCATAGTTGGTGGGGGACTTTCAGGGCCAAGGGGAGAAAGCTGGGGATAGAAGAAAAGAACTGTCTTGGCTTCCTCAGGACCAGCAGCAGGAACTCACCTGGCCTGGCTTTTAGAGATGCTCCATTGTGAGTCAATAAAAAGCAAAGAAAAGAGAGGCTGTAGCCTGAAGCTTTAGGAGAAAAGTGTTGCAAGCTCCTGCTCCCATCATACCCCACTCTGAGGAACTAAAACATTCCCAGGAGTCCAAGTGTATTAAGGCTGGCATGGCTCCACAAGTCCCACGTGCCAGCCTTGGAGCTGGGTTTGAGACATGCCCAAGATAATGCTGGTGCCACGGCACAAAGGCTTGTCCCAGACTTGCAGCTTCTGCAGTGGAAAGTTGAAAATGCCCTTTTATTTGCAGTTGTTACACAGAAATAACAGCCATGTAACCTTGTCCCAGCCTTGGAACAGAAATCAGCTTGCAGAGGAAGCCTGAGGGAGCGCGACCCTGAGCTGCAGCCTCGAGGGCAGGAGGGTGGCTCTGCTCTGCCACGGATTCTGCCCTTGCAGGAGAACTAAATCACTACAACAGCCAGAAATGTCCCTCGGGAAGGAAATCCTCTCAAAGATAAATCAAAAACTCAGTGTAATTTTAGCATGCAGCCAGGAGAATTTACATTGCCAGGAAGGCTGAGAGCTCTGCCACAGAGACAGAGGCACAGCATCATCAAACAGCCCCGCAGCAGGCCCTGCACAGAGCACGGGCTCTGGGTGCTCACTGCCAAGCCACGAGGCTGGGCTCTGCATTTTGGAACCCCACAGACCCAAATCACAGGGACAGCAGCAGGGATGTGGTCCAGCCAAACTCCCTTGGGACAAACCCACCCTTCCCTTTTCTCCTCTGCAGCAGCAAGGCTGCAATCATGGCAGTGCTGGCAAACACTCCAGATCCTGCAGGGTGAGACACACAAAGCTCAGCTAAACCAGGCTCAGGAGCAGAGGGGGAGTGCTCCAGCCACAGCCCCCATCCCTGGCCAGGGGTTCCCACCAGCCAAGCCACCCACGAAACAGCACAATAAGGATGTGCCGCAGCCCCCGGTGATTAATGAGACTGCAATTTATGTACTTATATTAATGCTAAGTACACTCGGAGCAGTAAGTTCAAGGGAAGTGATGACACTGTAGAAGAGCACAGTTCAACACTGAGCAGTAACTCCAGCAAAAAGGGGGGAGAAAAAAAAAGCCCCTAATTATTCAGTAGCTCTTCTCCCAGATTCTCAGGGTCAGCTTGGAGGAGAAGGTGGCCTGAATTATATTTTCGTTTCCAGAACATCAACAGAATTGCTAACTGAGTTCCAGCGGCAAGATCAGAGCCTGCCCATTGTTATGCATGCCAGCCCCGTCCCCTCCCAAGCTCTGCCGTGTCTCCTGCCAGTGCTGCCACCAGCGAGCCCTGCCACCCCGGGGACACAGGACCAGCTCCTGTGCCAGTGCTTGTCCTGGTCCCCAGCACAGACAGACAAACTGCAACAACCAATTCCTCAGAAGCCAGGTGTAGCCTCCATGTGTGAAGGTGCAGGAGCCTGTCCAGGATAAGCCTGAGGAGCAAACAGCCCAGTCCAGCCAGCAGAGGTTTGTGCACAGCCAGCCCTCTCCAGAGTGCCTGTTGGCACAGCCACAGCCCCTGGCAGAGGTGGAGCCTGTGCCAGGGCACGCAGAGCTGGGAAGGACTGTGCCCACACACACACAGAGCTCTTCCCCTGTACACCCACCTGGAGCCACAGAAGCATTTTGGAGCACCCGTGCTGGCCACAGTCCTGTCACTCCTCACAGGTTCCTCTGGTGCCAACAAGCTCTCACACAGATTGTGCCATCAGTGCTGATGTGCTCCAAGAGCCTCAGTCTGCAAATCCAGCTTTACAGCAGTTACCAATGCACACTGGGCTTCTGCATTGCTTCATTGAGACTTGGACTTTTACAGGGGCCTGGAGTGCCAGGACACAGGGAATGGCTTCCACTGCCAGAGGGCAGGGATGGATGGGATATTGGGAATCAGGAATTGTTCCCTGGGAGGGTGGGCAGGCCCTGGCACAGGGTGCCCAGAGCAGCTGGGGCTGCCCCTGGATCCCTGGCAGTGCCCAAGGCCAGACTGGACACTGGGGCTGGAGCAGCCTGGGACAGTGGGAGGTGTCCCTGCCATGGCAGGGGATTGGAATTGGATGAGCTTCAAGGTTCCCTTCCAACCCAAACCATTCTGGGATCCAATGACTCTGCACCTCTGAAATGTTGAGATCTGCCTGCAGAGCTGTCCCAAGGGCCGAGGTCAGTGCTGGAAGCTAAAGGTGCATTATGACCACCCCACACAAAGCCAGGACAATGACTTGTTTTGCTCCTACAACACAGAACATGAAGCTGCCTGAAAAGCAAGGGCAGAAGAACTCTGCAAAGACAACACAAAAGAGGAGACCCCACAAGCCTCATGTGACCTCTGTGTCTGATTGAAAACCAAACTGAATTAAATGAGAAGTCACAAGTTTGGTGTCTCAGGATTGCACTCAGAGCTCTCCTGGTGCCTTCCACGCTCAGCAGCAGCATCCAGCAAGAGGGAACATGCAGAAGGCAACTCAGTGATGATTAGGAAGACATATAAAGTTATCCATCACAGAGCAACCTGTGTGCACCTACATGTCCTGCAATACAATCAGAAATCAATAGCAAGATGCAGAAATCCTCAACCACTCAGTAAAATATAAAGAACAATTGTAATATTGATTTTAAAAGCACCACTGTAAAGACAGTTGAGAAGAAGCCTGAGAAAGCAAAGCAAAATGCCTGAATTGAAACCTTTTTTTTCTTTTCCCTCAGAAAGACATTATTAATGGATTTTCAATGCAAGAAGAAAAACTGAAACCCACACCAGATTCTCCTGGTAATAACAGCTTTCTGCAAAGCCCAGCTATTAATGTAACAGGGACATCCATCAATCAAGCACACAGAAAGTACATTGAGAGCTAAAAGAAGAGCATGCAAACATCTGCTTTTGGCAACTTAAATTTTGCCCTTAAGCACAAGGAACATAATAAATTAACAGGAGGTTGGGCTTGAACTTGTTTTCCTCCATCCTGGACCTAAATGCTGAGGATAAGGATGAAGGTACACAAACATGCTGCTGCAGGGATATGTCATGACAAAAAGTGGGCGAAAGGAGCACAATTTCGTTTGTGTTTTCATTTGAGAACACTGGTGCAAGAGGACACCAAGCAGGGGTGTAGCATCTCCCTGTGTGCAGTTCAGGGAGCTCCTGTGAACCCTTTTCCACCTCCAGCATCCTCAGCACATCCAAGACTGCTGGAGTGGTCCCACAGTGGAGTGAGAATGTGCCAGTGTGCTCCAAGGTGCCCATGGCTCCCTCCTCGCCCAGCTGCTTCCCTGCTCCCTGTGGAGCTGTGGTGATTTTGGCAGCTCCTCAGTCCCTCAGTGTTCTCTTCAACCACCACATCACACCTGGGGTCCATCCACGCAGCCAAGCACAGCCTGGGGTGTCCCAGCAATCCCAGAAAAGCTGGATTGGCACCAGGGGAACGGCTGCAGAAAGCAGCTGGGTGTCCCCATGCCTCCAGTGTCTCCCCCCTTGTAAAACACAGCAGGTCAGAGCAAGTGCTGGAGATAATGAACACAATTTATGGATTCCAGCACAGGAGGCTGCAGGCATGGCTGCAACTAAGTCTTAATAAATTCTGAAGAGTGACACCATAAAATGGCATTATGGAAGGCTGTATTTATTGTCTCCCCATGCTTCCGTCTCCAAGGTGCCACGTTACACTTAATAACAGTTTTCTCCCCAGCTGCCAGTGTTGCAAACCCTGACAAGCTAATGGTCGGGCCAGCCCTCCCCGAACACACACATCTCACCCAGTACACAGCTTCCATGGCAGGAACAGGCAAAAAGGATTAAACCAGTGCTGCCCAGCTGCTGCCCAGCCTGCCCCCTCTGTGCTGGCTCTGCAGGGCTCCCTGCCACACAGCAGGACAGGAGTTCTGCCCCTGGAAGTGATGCAGAGGAGGAGCAGCTGCTGTGGGGTGGTACCTGCATGTCCAGTGTCCTGCTGGGACAGGAGCATCCCTGCCCTGCCCTGCTGGGAACACCAAGGCCCTGCCAGCAGAGCAGCCCCACCTGAAACTGCTGCCTGCTGACACAGTAAGCTCCGGGCATGGCACCAGCACAGCCCTGGGGAGAACCATGGGGAACCAGGGATCCTCATGGAGAACCAGAGATCCTCATGGAAGACCATGGAGAACCAGAGGTCCTCATGGAAGACCATGGAGAGCCAGAGATCCTCAAGGAGAACCATGGAGAACCAGAGGTCCTCATGGAGAACCATGGGGAACCAGAGATCCCCATTGAGAGCCAGAGGTCCTCATGGAAGACCATGGAGAACCAGAGGACCCCTGGTTCCTCGTGCCAGAAGGACAGGAAACCTCACCATTCAGCATTCCCAGCTCCACTTCCACTGCAGTGGAATATGGTTCCATATTTAGATTTTGGAACATGGATACAATTTTTCTGGAGCATAATCTCCACTGAGCTTCTTGTTCTCCCTGCTGGTGTAGTGTTCTAAGCCTGCAAGAAAATCACCTTGAGCTTCAGGCAGAGCCTTGGGTGTGGATGGAGACTTGACAAGTATAAAGATGCTGCTGTTCCATCCCTGCCTGTATCACCTGCACTGCTGAAGGCACAAAAAAAAAAAAAATCATGTGAACCATCTTTAGTTCTCTTCAGAATACAAAAAGGTAACAAAAATGCCCAAACTCACATCTATCAGTTTATCAAGTACAGCAAACAGTACAAACAGGAGTGCAGGTGTGTTTGGCCTGAGAACACTCGCAGCGGATGGAGATGAGTGTGAACATCTCCTCACCCAGTGTCCCCCCTCTGGCCTCCGTGTCCCTCCCCTCTTTCCAGCTGACAGCGACCACTCTCCTCAGCAGCCTGGCTCTGCTCCTCCTCCAGTGTTTTGCGGGGAAAAGAAGAAACCTCACAACTTTATAAAAGTTGTAAGGCCCGGTATGCTTTTATTATGATGCGCGCCAGACGCAAGCCTCCCCAAAAAGGCAAGCGTACCTCTGAAGACCTCGGGTCGTCTTTTATCCCCCTTCCAAATGCATATGCATACAGTTTCACAATAGGTTCATACATATTCATTCCGCGTGACATTTAGCACCAGTTCTTCTTTATCAAAGGAATTTCTAGGTCTGGGGCAAATTGACCTTGTGGTCATTTCTGTTTTTCTTTCTCTGTCTCCTTGTTGTCTCTGGAATGCAGCTTTTCCTTCAGCTTTGGCCCCACAGACCCCTCACCTCTTCCAGACACTTCACCTAATTCAGAATGGATCCCCACTCCGTCTCATTCCCCCCTTTCCTAGGAAATAAGTAAATTCTTTTACTTAAGGAAAACCTCCACGACAATAAGTGTCTTTTAATGCTTCACCATGTACGTTTGACAAAGAGGTTAGTACAGCTATTCATTGTAGCATTCTACAGTTCCAAATTAACAATGTAATAGATAATCCTAAACTTATCCCAACTAATATTGGTAAAACTACAATGGGGTGGCACAACTTATTAAAAATTCCATTCGCAGTTGGTGACCACCCAAAGATCACATCCCACCAGTGATGATCCATATTTTGTTTTTTTCTTTGTAGAACCCTGGTTATCTCCTTTGTATCGTGTTGGACAGTAATTAAGGTTTTCTTTCCACTTTCTTGGATTTCTTTCAAGCCTTCCAATAGGTCTTGGTGCTTAATTAATTGTTTTACCAATGTAAGGTTCATCCCACTAGGGGTAGGTGGTAGTCTGTGATACATTGTGTAATTGGCTTAAATCAGCTGGTGGGATGTTACTGGTACCAAATACGAAAAATCACACCCAATAATCTTAACAAAATTACAAATACAGAGATTAGAATGGTTTCTACTAGACAGAATAACATCATTGCTATCAATTTGTACAGCAGCACAAGCAGTTCTCAAGCATACACCCTTTTCCAGTATATATGAGGACAGTCTTCTGGTCAGTGACTGGATGAATTCCAAAGTGACAAATACTCTGTTCAGTGTCCAAACACACATCCTGAGCATTAATAGTATTGCTTTCACAAATGAATCCCATCTATTCTCTAGTAATGCAGGATTCCAAGTTTACTGTCTGCCACTTTCCATTCATCTTTCGTGCCCACACTCTATGTTCTGAAGGATAGAGTATTGTTTTTTCATGGTTTATTCCTAGGGCAACAATGGGATGGATAACATAAACAGTGGCATTACGTATGGTAAGCACAAAGGCAGTTGCCACATTAGAAACAGGATCATAGGTGAAATTCACCATAGTCCACCAGGATTGAAACTTCCTTTCAATATCAATTGCATTATCCCACACAATTTCTTGAATTTCAGCTGGAAAATTACCTTCATCCCTTTCCCATATGATCAGAGCTGCTGTTGCTTGTATCCGTAACTGCGCTTGTATACAACTGAAAGGTAAAGAGACATTATCTTGAACTATATTAAGTGCTTCTACTATCAACTTGTGGTCTTGGTCCCCAGCCTTTTCATACTTCCTTACTTTGGCAGTTCTTTTGAAATCTGTCACTGGCTAGTTCCTAATGCCAATAGAGATTACTATAAAGGCTGCTTCAATTTTGTTAGGCTACCTGCTGCAGTGGCCAGTTTATTCATCAGTATTTCTGAATCAATTCCATTTAAAACTCCTAATCCTGTCCCTAATATGCGAGTTAGATGTTTGTTATGGGGAACAGGAACTGCTTTCTGTCCATGACCATCCCTCCCTGCCAGAGGGATGTGCTGGGCTCACACTGCGAATTCAGACACACTTCACAAGCGTATCTGACAGAGGTTTAGGTCATACTTGAGGCAGATGTTTATTCTGAAATGTAGAGACCTCAGGGAATCTAACCTCTCCTTCCCCCTCCAACGCACCTGATTTCCCAGATGTGTGGCAAAGCAGGAATGTCTCTCCTGGTCTACAAAGCTTCACACACCTTGCCCCTAGCTAAGATCCAGCTGTGGACTGTGTTCAGGGCAGAAGATAACAGTATTTGTCAAACAGATGAGAATAAAACTGGCTGGAACATATGGGATTTGGGTAGAAAGATTTCAGGTCCAAGCCTCAAGTAAATAATGAAGGGGAAATCTGAGAGAAGAGCCTAAATTCATTGCAGAGCCTCAGAAGAAACTGGGATCAGGTTTCTGCTACTTGAAACACTCAGCACAAAAGTGATGCTCAAAATCCTACAGCCTGCTGCTGAGCTCTGAGGGGGGGTCTCTCTCTACCTCTTTTAAGCAGAATCCAACTGCCTCAGACTGGGACAATCACTGATCCAAATCTCAGTAGGAAAAGGGATAGCTATAAATAAAGAAAATCACCTTCCTTGCTTGGGTTAATTCACCACCTGCAGTTCAGCACCCTTTACCAGCCATTGCCTGGGTGTTCAGCCAACCAGCTTGGAAAATGACCTAAGGAAACTGATTAGGTTATCACAGACTTCCTGGTGTTCATATACACCAGGGGAGGTTCAGACACTAATTACATCTGGTCTCTCATAAGCTACCCTATTGATGACCTGGCACCCTACTTTGATTTCTTCTCCTCTGATTCCTTGAAGTGTCCACAGTTCCTGTTCCTGCCATTCTTGCTCCTCACATACCTGATTCTCGTGGATTACTACAGTAGATATGTTTAAATCATTTATCTCAGAAGGTTTTCCCATGGATCCAGTATACTGATTAAATGCCAGGGACCAAGGCCATTCAGCATTGCTTTGGATAGAGGTACCCTCTAGTTCTAAAACTTCAGTTATAATTCCATACAAAACAATCCTGTAAACTAAAGTATGAACTACTCCCGACTGCAATATACTCATTTTGCCCGAGTAAGTTTTAGTCTCAGTTCATTATCTCCTGGTGTCACTCATGAAGGGGCTTCTGGGCCTTCTTCACCCGAGAGTGATGGATCCAGGCGTTCTGCTCCTTGATTTTGATTGCAGTGAAGGTGGTGAGAAGTACTTGCAGTGGTCTCTCCCACTGTGGTTCCGAAGTCTTCTCTGTAAGAGACTTAACATATACATCATCCCCAGGCTATCTAACTCCCTGCTCCAGATGGCTACTAATCTGTTGCACTATTTTGGAAATGAAATGTGATTCTTTATCTGAGGATATTGTGGCTGGAACTCTGAAGCGTGGTATTATTTCTTGTAAAAATAATCTGGTCACTTCTTGAGCTTTGACAGTTCTGGTGGGGAATGTTTCTGGCCACCCTGAAAATGTATCTATCAATACCAGTAAATACTGATACCCTCCTTTCCTTGGGAGTTCTGAAAAGTTGATTTGCCACTGCTGTACAGGCCCATGGCCTCTCCCAGTCTGACCGAGTTTTGGCCAGGGGGTATTTTGGGGTTAGTCTGGAGGCAAGGATCACATTGTTGGCTCACCTGAGTGATAGTGGCATATAAATTCCTGACAACGATACAACGATTATTTCAATCAGATGTGTGTTCTAGAAAGCCTGTGGAAATTACTACTTCAAAGTCAACACTTCATTTCAATGCACTCTGTATCACTAGCAGCCTTGGTCATTTCGAGAAAGGAGCCACACTCTATAAAAGGCTTTTAAGTAGTTAGGCTCTAGTGTGTTTTCTAGTGCCCTTCCTTCACTAGTAACCACGAAAATGGGAAGGGATTGCTAGCTCTCTTTCAATGGTAGCCCACCCCTTGCAGTTGTACATCTCTTTTGATTAGTATTATTGTATTCTGGTTTACTTTCGAGGAAAATCTGTACCTCATCCTTTGCTGCTTTCTTTGCCTCTCCATCCGCCAGCTCATTTCTTTCCTCCAATTTTAAGCTCACTCTCTCGTGTGCCTTAATATGCTTTGCCAGGTAGCTGAACTGCTTCCAACAGCAGGATTGTCTCTTCTTTCCCTGTGAGGTCAGCAGTCCCCTCTCCTTCCAGATGGCTCCATGTGCATGTATGACTCCAAATGCATACCTCGAGTCTGTGTAGATGGTTATTCTCCTCCCTTTTGCCCTTTCCAGGGCACGGGTCAGGGCAATTATCTCAGCCTTCTGTGCAGAGGTCCCTGTTGGTAAGGGTCCAGACTCGATTACCATTTTGCAGGTGGTCACTGCATACCCAGCATGTCGCTTCCCATTGGCAACGTAGCTGCCCCTGTCAGTGGACCAGGCCTCTGCATCGTCCAGAGGAGTGTCCTTTAAGTCTGGGCGGCTGGAGTAGGTAGCTTCAATGGTCTCTAGGCAATCGTGGTGTACTGCTTCTCCTTGATTTCTGCTGAGAAAGGAAGCTTTCTTTTGGTTGTGGGTTGACAATATTAGTCCCAACTATCTCTACATCATCTTGCTCTACCATGATGGCCTGGTATTTCAGAAACCTCTGCGGTGAGAGCCAGTGGACACCCTTTACTTCTAGTACTGTGGACACTGTATGGGACACTATAACAGTCATTTTTTTGTCCCAGGGTAAACTTGCGTGCCTCTTGAATATTCAGCACAACTGCTGCTACAGCTCTGAGGCAACCTGGCCATCCTTTGGCTGTTGCATCTAGTTGCTTAGAGAAGTAAGCAACTACCCTCTGGTATAGTCCCAAGTCCTGAGCCAGTATTCCCAGGGCAATTCCTTGCGTGGAAAAATAGAAGGAATGGTTTACTTACATCTGGAAGTTTCAAAGCAGGAGCCGACATGAGGGAACTCTCTAGCTGGTGAAAGGCCCATGTGGCGTCTTTTGTCCACTGGAGATATCAGTTTCCATTGGCAATAAGAGCATAGAGGGGTCTGGCGAACAGTCCATAATTATAAATTCACAGCTAGCACCACCCTGCCACGCCTAAGAAGATTCAGAGTTCCTTCATTGTCTGGGGTTTCAAGGTTTGGCATAGGGCTTCCCTGCCTTAAAGTCTGCTGCTCCACACTCACTTCTTACCCCAGGTAGATTACCTTCTGTTTCACTACCTGTGCCTTTTTCTTTGAGATTCTGCATCCTTGGAGTCCTAGGAAATTCAAAAGGCTTACCGTCCAGGCTTCTCTCGCTTCCCTTGTCCGAGTGGCTACTAGAAGATGGTCCACGTACTGCAACAGCCTCCTTTCCTCTTGTGGAGCTTCCCGGGACTCTGGGTCTTTGCAAGCTGTTCTCCAATCAGAGTGGGGAATTTTGAAGCCTTCAGCCACATGGACTATGTGAGCTGTGTTTGAATGCAAAAATTTTCTGGCTGGCTTCGTGGACAGGGAGGCAAAAGAAGGCATCTCTTAGGCCTAAAACAATGAACCAGGTTAGCTCAGGTGCGAAACAAGTTAGTAAAGTATATAGATTTGCTACCACAGGGTATAAATTCTGTGTCATCTTATTAACAGCCCTTAATCCAGTACTACCAGTTATTGGGCTGATTCCTTCCTTATCTTCCTTTTGAGGGTACTACTCAGTTCTCACTAGTTGTGTTCTTTCCTTAAGCTTGATTACCATGGGGGGCATCTTTCATTCTCCCTGGTACAGCAGAGGCCCATACCCTTGAAAACACTTATTTACTTATTCTAATATCTCCTTCCTAATGTCTTTAATTTCAGTGTCTGTTAATGTTAAGTCTAACCTCTTTATATCATTTGCCTCCAGAGTAACCTTTCTCATTTGAGAATGTTTAGCAAATTGAGCGAATTGTACAAAAGCCTTTAGGTACACATAATACACATGTTACTTTAAAGGTTTGCAAAGTATGCCTTCTCAGACTGGCCAGTTGTTCAGTTATTCCCCACACTACAACATAAACATTCTCCACAGGTACTAAAGCTTTATTTAAAACTGAATATATGGCCCTTGTATCGACTAAAATTCTTCCCTTTCGGGGAGGTCATCTTTATCCTCCCTCCCTTACCTTGGGACCTTAACAAATCATATGTATTCATTTTGCGAACTGTGATTGCTTTGCATTTCAGCATGATAATCTTTGTTTGACTTCATACATTGCTATCTTATGCTGTATGCTGGACAAAACGTTTAATTTACTTTCTCTATGCCTTGTTCTCCTTTTCAAGGGCCAAGACCAGAGGGCGGTCTGATCTCACAGTCTCTTTGCCATTCTGGGTGATTTCTTAAAACAAAAAGACATTTCAGCATACAAAAACTCTATCCCATTTATCTTCCTATTTTAAAACAGTACTAACAGCAATGAAGTATTATAAATCTTTGTATTTTCTGAGCTGCTCTTACTGGCAATGTCCTCCCAGTGAGCCCTTCCTAAAAGGGGCTAATTTAGGAACCTCTTTGCTCTGGTCAGTTCTCATTATTTATTTCTCCTTGCCCTATCTCACTTCCACTCAAACCTTTTTACAGACCTTCACAGTAGTTTCTCAGTTTTCCTCCTATACACACACAGCTCCAGGTGGCAGGTATCAGATGTGATTCCCACACACAAACTCTAAGACCTTAGGTTCTGAATCCGCTTGACCAGAAACCTCTAATTTACAGTCGGGGCATGTGCCCTGACACTTATTAGAACAGCAAAACAGCAATACCAGCGTTTCTCATAAACACCGCACTGCAATAATACCTGCACATCCAGCTTTTGCCCACAGGCCATTCCCATGTTCCCTGGGGAGACGGGGCAGCCAGAGCTGTCCCTGTGCCCAGGGGACAGCCACTGTCACCTCACACAGCATGCTAGCCTCTTGATGCACCAAAGGCTTCCCGAAATTGCCCGCAAAGGCAGGCTATTCTGTTTGTTACAGAGAACTTTAAATCCCTGCAGCAGATTGTTTCCAGTCCAGACTTACTGCAGTACCAGCTGAAGTCCCATAAATCTCATAAGTCTCATTAACTAATTCATCTCATTCATCTCTTCTATATAAACTCTGTTTTACAAAATATCAGTCTTTTCTAGTTCTCTTCTTGCACAATCTAATTAAGCACTGTGTCTACTTACACTTGTTTTACTGCTTTGCAAAAAGGCTGTGCTTGTCACAGCCGAAACTCTGATATGCCCACAGACACAGACACACGCACCCCTCCCCCACCCTTTATCTCAAATTCACTAGAGCCAAGGCTTGAATTGCTGTGAGGGGGAGAATTCTTGAAATCCCTTTAATTCGCTTTATTGTAGTTAAGCATAAATCACCATACCAGAGTCCTTCTGTGTAAAATGCTACTCTTGTTGCAACAAAATCTTAAAATCTCCACAAACACCACTATACAATCTGAGAATCAAATTACCACAATGCAGCGGAAGAAAATCACCACACAAAGTCACTGGGAAAGGGCATAACTCTCAAAGTGCTCACTTTTCTCAACACAACACAGCATACCATAATTCGGCATTTACTCACATCAGTTTTTCCTGGACACAATCAAAATAACAGCACACAATCTAGAGATCAAGTACAAACATCCAGGGCAAAGGAACTCTCTGAGCTCATACTCATGGTGAAAATGTACCAAATCTGCACAAATCACTACATTTAAACACAATAAATACCATCACTGACGTTCCTCCACTCCGTTCTCTGCAGGGCACTTCTCTCCCTGCCCCCACAGGCTGCTGCAGCCTCAGGCCACACTCGGCTGCTTCAAACACGGGTAGTACTCACTCCCCTCGCACTGTAGAGCACTGTAGATCTACTCTCTTTCATACACCATACACTTATACACTTGCACAATTACAAACACAGTGCACTGACCACACAATGCATTAACCATACAGCAACACAGTGTCCGGACACCACACACATACACACAAACAAACAAAACGCATACGGGTTCAGCAGTTCTGCTCTATCAGAACAATGAACCCCGTCTCTAATACAGCTGCTCCATAAGCTGAACCCAGACATCTCTGAGTGATTTACTCCCTAGCTCTCCTTTCCCTCCCCAGGGGGCCCCTCAGTACATACCGCATCTTCCTCCACAGGCCAGCAGGTTGTTGTCTGTCCTAGCAGATGGCAAGTCGAGACAAGCGGAGCCCCACTAGGAAAAAATCTTAGGGCGCGCCTTGGAGGTCCGTCTATCCCCCCGGCCGCTGCAGGGACAGAGAACTCTCCTGTCTGGCTTGTCATAATGTTTTGCGGAGAAAAGAAGAAACATCACAACTTTATAAAAGTTGTAAAGCTCGGTATGTTTATTTACGATGCTGGACACATGCGGAGAAAACTCTCCTCAAAAGGCATGCGTACCTCTGAGAACTTCAGGTCTGTTTTCATCCCCCTCTCAAATACATATGCATACAGTTTCACAATAGATTCATACATATTCATTTTTATGGGTTTCCTCTGACTTTTACCACTAGTTCCTTTTTATCAGAAAGAATTCTGAGGTCAGGCTGACTTGCCCTTACAGCAGTCCCTGTCTCTCTCTATCATCATCTGTCTCCTCCCCTCTATCTCTGTCCTTCGCTGAAGTAACTTCACTGAGCTTAGGCCTGGCAGCCTGGCTAAAAAACTATGATTTCTAACCACACACTCAACTCAAAAATGTACATTCCACTTAAATTAAAATGGATTACTATCCTGCAAAATTTTCACTTTCCTTCACCATGGCACACTCTTTGTTCACAGGCATGGCCAGGCGGCACCTGAGGGGGTAGCAGCAAGAGCTGCAGCTGATCTGCACTGGTGAGTGAGTGAGGGCAGCAGGCTGCCAGCGTGGGCTGGAGGGGGCAGCTGCAAGCCCTGCTCCGGCTGCGGAGGGATCTGCACCCGTGGGCAGAGCACACAGAGATATCAGGGCTACGTGTGGCATTCGTGGCCAGAAACTTCGGGCTGATCCCCTTGCTCCCCGCTCCCTGCGGGCCATGGCAAGAGACGACCGGGATGGCCCTGGCATGGGGCTCACCTTGGCTCCCTGCGTATGCGGGATCTGACCTTGCCTCTGTTCCTCTCTCTTGCAGCCCTTGAAGAAATGGCATATGACAGCAGTCCTGCAATCAGAGATGCTGCAGTAGAATTTTGTTTAGTTCTCCGGGCTCTTGAGAGAGCTCCCTACTCCCCATGGCAGAAGCTGCAGGATCGATTCCGCAGCGCATGGAGGAAACGGCCTCGTCTTTGCTGCACTGCTTTGCTGTTCTGCTGGAGCTCCGCAGAGAGATGATCTGGGGCCATTTAAGCCAGCAGGAATTTTCTTTTTCTTCTTTAAAATTTTTGTGTTTGCATTTTCATTGTGGAGTATGTAAATATAAAATATCTTACAATACACAGAGTCCCAGCATCTCTCTTTTCCTGCGCAAGGTCTGTAGGGCATAAGAGAAGAGGGGGAAAAGGTTGCTTGTACTCAGCCAGCTGCCCAGGCGTGCAGTGTTGCAGGGAAAATGGCCAGAAGCCTTTTGGCCTTTGGTGGTTCTGCTGAAGCCTTTGTGCTGCCCACAGAGCGGCTGGGCAGGGGCCGGAGCTGCGGGGATCCCTGCCAGAGCGGTGCCTGGAGATGGCCACGAGCCCTGTGCCGGACAGGAAGGGCCATCCATGTCCTCCTGCCCGTCTGCTGCTGGCTGCAGTGCTGAGGGCTCCCAGGTGCCTCTGGATGGGCCTCCTCTGGAGCTGCTTTGGGGCTGCGGCGCTGCTGCTGGCACCCTTGGCCAGGCTGGGGGAGACCCTGAGGGGCTGAGGCACTGCTAAGCCCTGAGCAATTGGCTGGCAGAGGCCATAAGCAGCCCCCTGGCAGCCGCCTTGATCCCGACAGCCAGCTGCTCTGGCGCTTCCAGGTCGGTGGCTGGTTGGAGGGACGCCCTGGAATCAGGCGTGGAACCCTGGTCCTGGCCTTTCAGGGCTGTGAGGCCAGCTGTTGTGGGGCTGGGGGGGTGTCCTCCCTGTGCTCCAGACTGGAGCCCCCCGCCCCTCAGCCTTAGGCATTGAGCTCCACTGCCTGATATCCAAGTCTTGTTCCTCTTGCTGTGGGGGAGGCAGTGACTACTGCCCTAACTCTTGTCTGTAGCTCAATTTTCATAGGGTCTCCTGGTTTTGATTTTCCTGGGCTATCAGTATCCCATACTCTTGGGTACACCTGATTCAATACTTGCTCTAACTAGTTCTTCTTGTTTGTTGGTCTGGTGTCGATTGTCAGTCCTACTGCTAAAAGCGCTCATTTGTCTTCAGGTACCTTCCATTGAAGTTTTCTTTTTCTAAACGGAACTGTTGCTTCTAAATTTTCAAGCAAATCCCTGCATAGGACAGATTTGGGTGAGTTTGGGAAATACAGAAACTGACGTATTCCCATTTTCTTCTTGATTTTACATCAAAGTGGTTTCAGGAAGAATGCATTTTCTGGCTGCCCTGTAGTTGCTCCTATTGCTTGAAGATAGTTTTCACTTTTGGGTAGCAGTGCTTGATTCAAGAGTGAAAATGTGTCTCCACTATTTCTTAAAATTTCAACTTCTTCATCATTATTTAGCTGTATTTTAAACAGTGGCCTGCTAGGGTAAGAATTGCCAGTCTCGGTCATTTCTTATCATCTAGAGTGGCTGCAAGAGTTTAGTGTACTTTGTCTGCTAACTCTGGGCACTGGCCCTATTTCCAGTGTCCTGATTTCTTACAAGATGCACATTGATTTGGGCCCAGCTTGGTCTGTGGCTGCTTTGAACCTCCTCTGCCTCTGCTATTTTCGCCCCTGCCTCTGCTTTAACCACGCCTACATCAGTCCTCTCCCTGGTGCTGATCCAGAGCTGCCACCATGGCTGCAGGGAGCTCTTTTTCTTTTTCCCTCTCTTGACTATCGTACACTTTCTACTTTTGATGTAGTGTCTAAAAGCTTGCGTGACTGCTCAATGTTCTTCGAACACTTCTCAAACTCAGAGGGGCTTGGTGCTGTGACCATTTCCCAGGGGTGTTCCAGTTGGTGTTTATTTATCAGTTATCGTACAATGGTTTGTTTTCATGTACCCCGTATTTTCCCCAATTTGGTTTACCCCTAGGTTTTGCCCTCCCTCAAAGCTGTCCCTCATGCCATTCCCCGCTCTTTGTTCCAGCTCCTTCCCTGCCTCTCAAGATAATCCAGCTCTTTATTCCTGAACCTTCCCTGTCACTTTTGCCTTGGACCAATCCCTGACTGCACCACCCCTTTGGAATTCCTCTATTGCTGGAAGCCCCACTGGCCCATGTGACCTACCCTCTCCTCCCATCTGTCCTAATTAGTCCCAAGCAACTGATGGAATCCCCTCGCTCCTCCCCTGCAGATTCCTTATTGCTCAGTCGTTTGTATCCACCCCCTGAGTTGTACCCCGATAAAATCCCGTGCACAGAAGTGCTGGCGGCTCTTTGCTGCTGAATCCTTCCCTTGCAATAAACCTTGGCCTGTGGAACCTCACCATCGAGGAGCCTCCTCCTTCTCTTTGGCCTGCTCCGTGCTGCAGTTAGGAGATCCTGAACCACTGAGCAGTGGCTCACCAGGGTCAGCCGCGGGCAGGACCCACGCCTCGGCCGTTCCCCACTCCAGGCACAGCGCTGCAGTTTTCCCAAGAGCCAGCCCGGGCTCCGCTGGGCTGCGTCAATGGGGAACCCGTCCCAGTGCCTGACTGTGCTCTGGGTGAAAAACCTTGATCTGATACGGAAATGAAACTTGCCCTGTCCCAGCTCCCTGCCCTTTTCTCCAGTCCTGTCACTGGTCCCAACAGTGACGAGAGCTGCAGCAGCCCCTCTGATTCCTCTCAGGAGTATGTTGAAGACCACAATGACGCCCTTTACTCTCCTCCAGGCTGAACAAAGTGGCTGCAGCTGCATCTAGGGCTTCCCCCCCAGGCCACACTCCATCCTTGCAGTCCTCCTTTGCATTCTGCCTAATGGTTTCATATCTTTTGATATTGTGCTGCCCAAAACTGCGCCCGTCTGCTTCCAGCGCTTCTCTTGGCTGCTGCTTCAGGGTGTGGGCACCATCATCAGAGACACAGAAGAGCTTCTCCTCCCAGAGTTGTCCTTATCCTCTGCACTTCCACGTCTCTGCCTTGATGTTCACTGGGGAACCTGCCACTTTGTGGCAGCTCATTGCTGTGCTCAGCAGAGACACAGTTCTGTTTGGACATGAGCTGCCAGAGCAAGACATGCAGCAACTGAAGCTGAGAATAGCAGAGGCTGGGCAGATGCCGTTTGTTCCAGAATGTGGGAAAGAGAGTGAGAAAAGCACAAGGAAATTTCAGACTGTTAACTTTGCAATCTAATTGCCCTGGGAAACTCAGCAATGGATGGTGCTCTGGTGCTACTGCCAATGCCTTCCATGAGAAAAATGCATTTCAGGAAGGAGCAACATCATCTGACAGAGACCAAGTGTGCCAGCAGTGGCTCCAGGTGCTCCTGCCATCAGCCCCTGCAGGAAAGAGGCACAGCCCCCTAGGCACGTGGCCTTTGGCTCCTTCTGGCACAGAAGCCCCCCGGGGGCACAGGTCTCTGGGGCAGGAGACGGGCACCAGCGCTGCCAGGGCTCGGGGGGTGGCAGGTCTGCTTGGCCGGGGACTCTGCCACACCTGCTGATGTCAGCACTCCCCGGGCTCCAGGCCTCAGAGCAGCATTCGTGCCCGGGCCCACACGTTCCTTGTGCGTGTCACACCGGCAGCTTTAGGACGGCCACCAGCCGGGACGTGTCCCAAGGAGGCCGTGCCAGCTTCCCTGCAAGGCCCCGTGCCCTTCCCAGAACGGCTGCGTCTGCAGCCCTCAGTGCTCCTTCTGCTGCCCTGAGCCCACAGAGCATGGCAGCATTTGCTGATGCTCTGAGCCCTTCTTAAAGATCCTCTTGGCCTGGCTTAGACTCCTGGGGCCAGCCATTCCCTCCAAACTGGGCCACTTTGGGTGGGCTGGGCGTGGCCCCAGGGCAGGCGGCAGTGTCTGCAAGGGCCCTTGGTGACAGGTGCCGCACAGTCACTGTGACATGGAACGGCTGTCCAAGGGCCCTTTGTGACACGGGGTGACATAGGGGCTGGAGGTGACAAGGGCACGCCACAGTGCTCAGAGCACGCCACGGGACAGGACGGGACAGAGCGGTGCCGTGAGGAGCCCCCGCACAGCGCGCTCATTCCCGTCCCACCCGGAGCTTTTCTGAAGCCTGGTTCCTGCAGCTGAGCTCGAGGCCAGACCACAGGGCTTGCTGACCCGTGGTCTCCCTGAGGCTTCTCTTCTGCAGGTGCCCTTGAGGCCATATCATAGTCCTTGTCAGGAGTCCCCTGTCCTTGTGGCAGGAGCCCTTGAGACCGAGTGCAGGACTTGCTGTCCTGTAGCCTTCCTGAGGCTTCTTACTTGAAGGTGCCTTCCAGGCACCACTGCAGGACTTGGTGACTTGGAGCTTTTCCAAGGCAACTCTCCTGCAAATAGCCACAAATCCAGGCAGAGACATGGAGCAGAGACACCCGGCAGTGCCTGAGCTGGCCTGCGTGGAGGAGGAGGAAGGTGGCCCTGGAGCTGCCCCGGCACAGCAGATTGAGGAGGTGGTGCCGTTCCAGCCACCGCAGGAGGGTGAGTGGCAGAGCTGGGCCACAGGACTGGTGCCTGCTGCCAGCTTGGACCCCATGCCGTGCCGTGCCATGCTATCCTGTGGGGACATGCCCACGGACAGGACGGAAGAGGGGCCGGGCAGACACCCGCAGTGGCCATGCTCCATCCCCCTGGGGCATCCCGGGGCTCTCTCTGCCTGGGGATCGCAGGGCTGGGCCGTGTTGTCCGGCCTCTCCCGCAGCCCCTCATCTCTGGCTGCGCTCGCTCTTTGCCAGATGCAGCCCCGGAGCGCACACAAGAGCAGGAGTCCAGCCCTGGCCGCTTCCGCAGAACAGCGCAGGTACCTGCAGCCACCCCCACCTGGGCTGGGCCTGCTGTCCCTGCTCAGCCCAGCACCGTGTGTGCAGCACTCCATGCAACATCCTCAGCTTCTTGCCCTTCTCCTACAGTTTGTTTGCAACTTCCTCAAGAGAATTAAAGAGGAAGAGACCATCGCCACGGGCATAGGCCTCAGACCATACTCGCCCACCTTCCTCAGCAAGACCGGTGCTGCCCTGCTGCATATGCTTGTAGAGGAAGATTTTTACACTCCAAAGCAAGTAAGCAGCCTGGGCCAGGCTTTGATCCTCCCAGAAATCGCTTGGCCTCCCAATCCACGCATGCTGGTTGCTGTGAGCCTTTCAGGCCACATGGCAGTGGGGTGGGAAGGGAAGCACTCCTCTGGGGAAGCTGGGAACATTGCCCCCTCTGGCAGCTTTCCAAGTCTCCCCGTGCCTTCTCCAGGTGCCTGCCATGGTGAGCTACATCCACCAGTGGCTCATGGCCAATGATTCTGCTGAGCACAGGCTGGACAAGACCCTGCTGGATCTCACCGAAGCACAGCCAAATGACGCAGTGGTGACGCTCCTGCGTGTGGCCCCGTCCTGTGACAGGTATGGGGCCCACCTGCCCACAGGGCTCAGGCCTCCCCAGCCCATCACCCTGCACAGCCTGCCCCAGATGTCGGAGCAACAGAGACTTCCAGGGCCCTCTGGATGCTCCCTTTCCCAGCCCTGCCAGGCCAGCCCCTGAGCCTGCTGCCGTGCTCCCTTGCCGCCTCTCAGGGCTCTGTCCCCACAGGGCTGGGCTGTCTGCCTCCTGCTGGCAGGGGGGCAGTGGGCAGAGGCAGAAATGGCAGCCGGCTCAGCTGCCCCTGGTGCTTCCTCTGAGACCCTCCTGAGACACAGCTCTAACCCCACAGAGCTGCCATGGCCATGTGGAAGACCATCATGGGCTCAGCCAGGACTGCAGAGCAGGCGCAGCTGATCCTCCTGGATGTGCTGGGCAGCTGGCCAGAGTACAGCACCTGCACCTCCAATGGGGACGAAACGGCTGTCTTTGCCCTGACGGTGAGTTTCTGCAACTGGCCTTTGCAGGCCCCAAGGCTGTCTCTCCAGCAGCTCTCCATCCTCCTTCCCCCACTGCATCTCCCTGCCTCAGGCGCTGGCCTGAAACCTGGCCAAGGGGCAGCTTCAGGCCCACCAGGCCCCGTGCTCCCCCTGCCATGGTCTCTCCTGGCCTCTCCCTGCCACGCTCGGGCCCTGCCACACACACCTCGGCACTGAGCGCTGTCTCGGGGGGCTTTGTCCTTTGCAGGCAACTGTGGTGACGTGGAAGATCCTCCAGGTGCCATGTCTGCCACGGATATTGAAGGTGTATTTCCCCCGCCTATTTGTGCATCTGCTATTCCAAGTGTTCTTCAGCACTCTGGATATGCCAGAGGAGGTCGACACCTTCTGGAAGGGATGCCAGGAAGAGCACGGCCTTGCCACCAGCCCCAACAGGTGCTCCATGCCACTCCTCCTGTCCCTGCCACGTGGCCTGCCAAGGAGCCAGTGCTGCCAGTGTGACCTGGGCTTTGCTGTGCACACAGGTTTGCTGTGCGCACCCTGAAGTCCCTGCTCTGCCTTCTCCGCTGCGAGGATGTGGTGGTGGCAATGGAGCGCAGGTGTGCCTGGGACACGCTGCTCTCTCTTGACACTCACCACTTTGCCGTGGCTCTGCTTGCCAGGTGAGACCCCCTTCTCCCCACTGCCTCTGACATTGCTGCTCTGTGCCCAGGTGCCCCACAAAGTGTCCGTGGTGGCCATGGGTCAGAGGGCCTTGTCACTGAGGGACGGCCAAGCAGACTGGAATAGGCTGGCAGAGGAGGGTACCCATGAGCAACCAACTCCCAAACGGCCCACGTCCCCTTGCTGGAAGGGTGCTGGGGAAAGATGAGAACTGGGTGAGTCACGCCTGGGAGAGGTTTGCCCCACTGCATCAGGCTCTTGTTTCCTTTTTCCCCTCTTCAGAGAAATTCGCCGCTTAGCCATCCACTTTTGTTCCGTGGTGGCATTCTACCTGCTCGCCCTGCTCGGCAAAGAGATGCCATACTGGGATTTCCCTGCCCTGGCATTCCTTGTGGAGGTGAGCCTCAAGGCCAACGCTGCCTGGCTGAGCGGCCTCCCAGCCCTCTGGCCTCTCACAGCCACAGCTGCCAGGACAGTGCCCGTGCCCTGTGCTGTTGCCTGGGCCCGGCCCTGTGCGCTTCTGGGCTCCTGCCGGCCGGCTCCCCTGTCACTGCCCTGTGCCTTTCAGGTCCTCGAGTGCCTGGACTTGAGGGAATGCAGTGACAGTGTCCTGGAGATCCTGGCACAGAACCTGCAGAGCGAGCACATGGCCAGGCGTTACTTGGCACTCCGAGGCCTCGTAGTGCTGGGCAAGAATCCCTTGATGGTGAGAAGGGGGCGGTGGCCGAAGCCGTGCAGGCAGCGTGGGGCTGGGCAACGCAGTCGCTTGGCCTTGCCTGGGCTTCGGCCGCTGGGGCAGCTGTTCCCATCTCTCCTGCTTCCCGCTTCAGCTGCCCCAGTGCTTCGGGACAGGCCTTTGGCCTCTGGGCCCTGCGGCAGCAGGGCGGCCTTTCACAAAGTCGTCTTCCGCACAGGCTGAAAAAATGCAGAGCCTGACTGAAAGTCTTGTGGAGCTCCTGGAGGAAAATGACAGCGACATGGTCAGGATGAGCATTCTTCTACTCCGATATTTGCTCCTGGATAATGGTGCTCCAATAGCCACCCCCATCGCCCTGCAGCTGGCTGAGGCGCTCCTGCCACTCTTTGACAGCGTAAGGCTCTGTGCTCACAGCCACAGCCACTGGCTGCTGCCCGGACCCTTGGTGCCCTGTGCAGATGCACGCCTGTGCCCTGGGGGGCCTGAAGCAGCTGATGCTCAGGTCTTTTGCCCTTTCCTGTCATCCAGGATGACATCCAGGTGCAGCTGAGCTCCATGGCTCTCTTTCAAGAGATGCTGGACTTATTAACAGAAGAGGGAAGAAAGGCCCTCAAGTCCCACGTGCGCCAGAGCCTGCTCCCTCTCTACTTCCACTGCCATGATGAGAATCAGATGGTTGCTGAGGTGAGCACTTGTGGCCAGCTGCTGTCCCCCTGGCAGGGGCTTGGGCTGCCTCCTGCCCGGGCACCTTGTGGGCTGCAGCCTCCTCAGGCCTGTGCCACTGGCATGCTCCTGTGCCCTGGACTGTAGGGCCATCTGTGCATCTCTGTCCCTCTCCAGGCCTCCCGGGAAACGCTGCATTCCTCAGCCAGATTCCTGAAGAGGAGGGATATAGAACAAATGCTACACCTGGATCAGAGCTTTGCCGAGTGCCTGGTAAGAACAGCAGAGACCCCCCAGCCTCAGCATGGCCAAGGTCCCTGAGGGCGGTGCTCAGTGTGCGGGGCTAACAGCTGTGCCCGCTGCTGCAGCCAGAGGCCGCGCGGGCTCTGCTCCAGGCTCCCGTGGGCCTGAGTCGGGTTCCCATGGAGCCCCGGCCTGGCGGGGCTGCGGGGCGGCACCGCGGCTCCCCGGGCAGCAGCCAGCCCTCTGCCCCTCGCCTCGGGAGCCCTTGGCCAGCGGCTGCTGGCCGCACCTCAGGGCTGGGCGGGCAGCGAGGCTGGCGATGGGCGCAGGCAGCGTCCGGCCCAGGAGCTGAGCCCGCGCCAAGCCTTCCCTCCTGCCGCTCTCTGCAGCTGGCAGAGGACAGGAGCCGAGTGGCCGAGCACGTGCGCAGGGCACTGCACTACCTGCAGAGCCCACAGGAATCCCTGCAAGAGGCGGCCGTCAGGTTCCTGGGCGAGTCCCGAGCCCGGGCTCCTCCCCGGCCCGCCACAGCTCGGCCCCGGCCCTGCCTGCTGCCCTGGCAGCGCCAGCCCGGCCCGGCGCCGTGGAGCCCCGCCTGTCCTCTGCATTGCTGCTGCCGCCCTCTGGCAGCCGTGCCCTGGGGCGGCAGCGTGCGGCAAGGGCCCGGGCTGAGCTTTGCCTGGCCAGCAGCCCCTGTGGCCACAGCACCGGCAGCGCCGCTGGCAGGGAGCTGTGCTGCTGGGGCCGTGACAGGCTCTGTGTTCACAGGCATGGCCGGGCAGCACCTGAGGGGGCAGCAGCAAGAGCTGCAGCTGATCTGCACTGGTGAGTGCATGAGGGCAGCGGGCTGACCGCTCCAGGGGGCTGGAGGGGGCAGCTGCAAGCCCTGCCCCGGCTGCAGAGGGCTCTGCTCCTTGTGCAGATATGGGGCGGTGTGGGCAGAGCACACAGAGATTTCAGGGCCACCTTGGGGATTCGTGGCCAGCTGCTTCGAGCCAGTGCCCTTGGTCCCTGCTTCCTCCTGGCCATGACTAGAGCCGTCTGGGATGGCCCTGGTAGGGGGCTCTCCTCGGCTCCCCACAGATCCGGGATGTGACCATGGCTCTGTCCCTCTCTCTTGCAGCCCTTGAACCGCTGACAGAGGACATCAGTGGTGCCGTGTTGGACGTGGCACTAGAAACACTGTATGTCCTCTAGGCACTGCAGAGTGAGCGATATTCCCTCTTCCAGTGGCTGCAAGATCAGCTCCGCAGGGCATGGAGGACACGGCCTCGTCTGTCGGGGCTTGGCTGGCTGCGCTGCTGCAGCTCTGCAGAGACCTGATGCCAGAGGCTTTGTCTGCTGGGGCCACCTGAGCCAGCTGGAATTTTCCATTTCTTTAAGATTTTTCTTTTCTTCTTTTTGTTTTTTTTCTTTAGTATATGAATATAGAGTGTGTTATAATACACAGACTCCCAGGAGCTTTCTTTTGCTGCCCAGGGTCTGCAGGGCATAGGGGAAGAGGGGGAGAAGGGTACCCTGGCTCAGCCAGCTGCCCAGGCATGCAGTGGGCAAGGGAAAATGGCCAGAAGCCCCTTGTCCTGTGGTGGCTCTGCTGAAGCCTTTGTGCTGGTGACAGAGTGGGTGGGCAGGGGCCAGGGCTGCAGGGATCCCTGCCAGAGTGGTGCCTGGAGATGGCCACAAGCCCTGTGCCAGGAAGGAACCACCCTCTGTATCCTCCTGCCCGTGTGCTGCTGGCTGGATTGCTGAGGGCTCCCAGGTGCCTCTGGATGGGGCTGCTCTGCAGCTGCTGTGGGGCTGCAGCGCTGCTGCCGGGCAGCTTGGCCGGGCTGGGGCAGCCCATGAGGGGCTGGGGCACTGGCAAGCCCTGAGCAATGGGCTGGCAGAGACCACAAGCAACCCTCCGGCAGCTGCCCGCCTTGTTCCTGCCAGAGTTGACTTGCAAGAGGGACCCTGGGCACTCTGGAACTAACAGCATCAGTGTTGTTGGAAACCCAAATGCAGGGAAATCTCAGATCTTTGGTCTTGTCAGCAAAGCTTAGAATTAAACACAGGATTTGATCGGAGACCTTGGAAAGGGCTTCCAAACTTAGGTGCTAGAAGCGAGAATGTGGATTTCTAGTTTATTATAGCAGAGAGACGGGGAGGAAGGTTGAAGTGGAGGAAAGTTTAGAGTTTTAGGGCTGAAGATCTAGAAAAAATAAAAGTAGTTACAATGGTAAACAAGAAGCTTAGGATGCAGTGCTGTAGGTTTGCGTGTCATAACATGATTGGCTAAGGAAGCTTATACTGTAGCAAGAGCCCCTAAGACGAAATATTGAAGGATTGGCTGCAAAACATAAATATGCTTGTTGGCAGTGTCTTCTTGGCCAAGAAATCCTTCAAAGCTCTTGTAACTACAAGTGTTTTGGCCTTGTGAGCCATGTGGCGGAGATGTGAGCCAAACTCACCCTTCCTGTCTGTGTAGCAGAGAAGAAAAAGCAATGGCATCATCTAAAACACTCAGAGGTCTGCTCTCTAGCTTGTTCCAAACTCGCTCAAATCCCCCAAAGTGGGATTTAGCTACAAAGAGATGACAAGGGCTCTTAGTGCTGGCTCTTTGACTCCAGAGCAGCTGTTTTAGAATCTTTCCCATAACCCTTTGTAGTCATGTGCCAGAAATGGATCATTTGAAGAAACTTTCCCCAGTAACTTGGATGGAGGTTTGTCTGAAGGGTATTTGAGGAGAAAGGCTCCCAGCAGAGGTCTGGGCTTTGGCCGAGCTGTGTCCCCTGCTGATTGTGAAGTGTGCCATCAGCTGCAGGGCTTCCTGGGCCGAAAAATATCATCAAGTCACTTGGACTTGCTCTTTTAGGCCTCTAAGAGCCGGACCAAATTTCGGGGCACATTTGGAGACCTCATCAATGAGTGCGTGGACGACCTCGGATTTTCCCAATTGCTGGGAATGGTTCCCCAGGTCCTTGGTGTAAAATCAGGCTCCCCAGCAAGTGCAGATCTGCAAGATGATAAACAATTTAGGCAATTGGTGATGCATCTTTCTAAATTGCTCTCCTTTCTCTCCTTTTTTCAAATACAAAGCTGTATTTTGTGTCAGGTACATACAGGCAACGTGTGTATTTGTGATTTTGATATGTGTGGAAACCAACCACGGGACACTTATAAAGACGAATTCTAATATAACTGAGGAAAGCAAAGCATGGAAGAAGGCCTTTGAACCTATCCTTTGTTCCTAATTAGCTTTTATAAGTCTTAAGTTGATTTAGAAGCATTTGAATTAAAGCTTTGAGGATGTTGCTTTTTGACAGGAACTTTCTGCTTGTAGCTAAGCCTTAAAGAGTTTTGCAATAATAACTTTTTGAAGTATAATTTCAGAATATTGCTTGTAGTAAGGATCTCTGAAACTATAGCTTCAGAATATGTAAAAAGGAAATATGCCTATCTCACACCTTGACAAAACAGTGAAAAGCAGCTTGAGGAATGAATATGAATATCAACGCAAGGACTAACAATTTTGACCAAGGGAAGCTGGACATCACTGTTGTGAGATTTATAGTCCTTGCAATCAAAAGGTAAAGCCATGTCTGGAATCTGGACCCCAACAGCTGGGAGACTTCTTTCTTCGTTCAGAAGTTGGACCCCCCACCACCTGGGATATTCCTTTTCTGGGATACATCCTGAGAAAAATTAATCACAATACTGTATAGAATTGTGATGTAAAAAATGGGAAAAGAAACTACTGATGAGTAAAAATTTGGACTAGAAACTGCTGAGAAAGCTTAGGAGTGCCCCTATAAATACTGGTAAGTCTCAACTATCTGTGTGCAGTTGGATGTTGGATTTCTGGGCTGTTTAGATGGTCTGGGGAAAAGCCCAAAGATGGCCTTGGGCCCCCGGGTTCGAAAGGACGAGAGGAAGCTTCAGATTTGTTCTTGGTCTTGGTGTTTATTAATTGCTTATCTAAAAGATTTTCTCTTGGCCTGACAGAGTTCTGCTCAGCAGTCAGCCATGGGCACACACTGAAAGCCCCTGGGGCGGTCACCTGTCTTTATACCCGGAGTTACGTATACAATATTTATCATTTTTCTCCAATACCCTCTACCCATATTAACCAGTGTTCCCCTAGTAAGGTCCAATCCCAGAGTGCCAACATCACCACAGAAGATGGAGGCCTAGAGGAAGAAGAAGAAGGAGAAGGGCACGCCCCAATCCCTCCATCTTGCCTCTCTAGACCCCCCTGTACAGGGATCTTAAACCCTGTATCTCACATTCCAATTAACTTGTCCCTTCACCATTCACCCCAGTGAAATCCTCCCGTCCTCATACTGATGTCATCTCCCATGTGGGATCAAAGTCCAGCCACCAGACATTTCTGGCAGCATTCCAGGACTCCCGAGCCCCCCAGGGGGGGTCTGGTTCACCCTGCGCCCCAGTTCTGAGAGACTGAGATCCCACATCTCCCCCTTCTGTTTGCACCAAAAGACCTTTTTCGCTTTTATGTAAAAACCCCCCAAAGTCCTTAGTTTCTTTTCATTTCTCTTCTGGGTCGTTTTTCGCAGCCTGAGTCTCGACTTCTGTCTGAGTACTCGTCTCTTTGTTTCTCGGATCAGCATTCTCGTGTTCTCGCGTTCGGAATGGCTTCACGTGCCGCGCTGACACCCACTTCAGACCTCGATCTGTGGAGATACAAGCGAAACCCTTTCCCCAAGTGATTAGTCTGAAAGGACCCTCTATTTGTCCGGTCTCCGGGTTTCTGATCAAAACTAAAGGATTTTCCCTTAGCTTTGCCTGTGTGTTGTTTAGAAAATGTCTCACGATCGGTGGATCAGGTTCCGAGGATGAGCTATTTAGGAAATTCAGCACATACAATGCCTTATTTAATTTCATGTGAGGTGTTGCCTCTGGCTCACCCCTTCTCTGTCTGTCCAGAAGGGATTTTAGGGTGTGATGTGTTCTCTCAATGATTGCCTGACCTGTGGGTGAATGCGGAATACCAAACGTGTGTCTGACACCCCATCTTTTCAGGAATCTGTCGAGCACCCTGCCTGTGTATGTTGGACCATTATCTGTCTTTATCTCCTGAGGCACACCTAATGCTGCAAATGCCTGCAGAAAGTGTCGGCAAGCATGGTCTGCTGTTTCCCCAGCATGTGCTGAAGCAAAGACTGCACCTGAGAATGTATCTACAGAAACATGAACATTTTTGAGCTTCCCAAAAGATGGGTATTTTGTGACATCAGCTTGCCACAACTGAAGACTTTGCAGCCCCCGCGGATTGATGGCCCCAGTAGAAGAAGGTGGCTGCACAAGCTGACAGTCTGGACAAGCACTAATGATCTCCCTCGCCTGACTCTTTGTGAGACGAAAGGACTCCATCAGTGCTTGCGCATTCTGATGAAAGAACGCATGACTTAACCTTGCCTGCTCAAAAATGTCCGGCAGTGTTTGCAAAATGGGCATTGTCAACCTGTCCGCCCGAGCATTCCCTTCCGCTAAAAACCCTGGAAGTGTTGTGTGCGCTCTAATGTGTGTGATAAAATACTCTCTCTCCCTGCTCTCTAGCAGTGTTTTCAAGCTTGTCAGGTATGAGTATAAAACCTCATTACTGACTTCTTTCAAGAGCGAACCCTCCAATCTCTTGACCACACCCGCAACATATGCGGAATCTGTCACCAGATTGAGAGGCTGTTTGAACAACTGAAATGCTCGGACAACGGCTGCCAACTCCACAATTTGTGGAGAGCCCTGAACCATCCTCACGTCTGATTCCCAATCCCCTGTCGTTGAGTCTCTCCACGTGATTACTGACTTGTGTGTCTTCCCCGAGCCATCCGTGAACACGGTGATCCCGTCCAAAGGTTCTTCACTTATCTGTGGTTTTGCTCTATAGCATATTTGCGACTGCAGTATTCTGTGTTGGGGAAAGTGGATTGTGCAAGCTCCTGGGAACGCTAACAATGCGATTAACAGGTCTTTCGATTGTTGCATTGCCCAATCGAAGTAGTCTCGTTTCAGAGGTAACCTGATGACTGAGAATTCTCTTCCTGCCATTGTCAGCAGCCTTGTTCTCGCCTTTATGATGATTTGTGCTGCCATCTCCAGATCTGTGAGAATCGTTTTCGCGGGCCTGTGCGGTAGGAAAATCCACTCTATGATTATCAAAGAGTCCTTTTGCGATTCATCCCATTGGAAGATCAAACCATGGAACTGCGTTTTCTTCCCCAGCACTGCCAACTGAAAAGGCAACGATGGAACAAATCGATGTGCCTGCCTTTTCTGTATCGCATCCGAGATTTTCTCCAACTCTTTTCTTGCTTCTGGTGTGAGTGTCCTGGGAGAACGAATGTCTGTGTCTCCTCTCAAGAGATCAAGCAGTGCTGGAATGTCGCTATTTGTGATTCCCAAAACTGGTCTCATCCAGTTGATTTCTCCCAAAAGCTGTTGCAAATCATGCAAATTGTTGACCTTCGTGCTGATCTCCACCTTTTGAGGCTTTATTGTTTTCTCTGAGATTTTCCACCCTAGATATTTCCAAGGTGCAACCTCTTGAATCTTTGAAATGCTGATTTCCAGACCTGCCTTTTGCACCTCTGCGATCACACAGTCACGAGCTTCTTGCAGCTCCTGTCGTGTTGATGCTGCGATGAGCAAATCATCCATGTAATGAATGATCTTCGCCTTCGGAAATTTCTTTCGTGCTGGTGCCAAAGCTCGCGCCACGTACCATTGACAGATCGTCGGAGAATTTTTCAGGCCTTGTGGAAGGCAGACCCAATGGTACCGCTGCAGAGGCGTTTCCCTGTTGATACTCGGGACTGAAAAGGCAAATCTCGGAGCATCATCTGGATGGAGTGGGATACTGAAAAAGCAATCCTTGAGGTCAATGACCACAAGCTGCCAATCTCTGGGAATCATCGAGACAGATGGAAGTCCCAACTGAAGTGGCCCCATGTCTTCTATGACTTCGTTGATCTTCCTGAGGTCGTGTAACAACCTCCACTTGCCCGACAGCTTTTTCTTGATGACAAACACCGGAGAATTCCAAGGGCTGTCTGTTGGCTTGATGTGTCCCTTCTGCAATTGTTCTTGGACCAGGTCTTTCAAAGCACTCAATTTTTTCCGCTCAAGGGGCCACTGATCCACCCAAACTGGATCATCTGTTTTCCATGTCAGCTTCAGTGTGGCGAGTGCTGCAGTGACCCCTATTAAAAATCCATTTCGATCTTCGCGCCCCATTGTGCCAAAAGGTCCCGACCCCAGACTGTGATCGGCTTTTGGACGACAAAAGGACGAATGATCGCCGTCTTATCTCCTGGTCCCGTGACAACGACGGAATTCTCACTTTGCAGACACAGAGATGCTCCCCCGATGCCTGAGAGAGAGCCCAATGGCGCGACCAAGCTCCAATTGCGTGGCCAAAAGATGTACGATATTACTGTTACATCCGCCCCTGTGTTGAGCATACCTCTGATCGATATTGTCCTGTCCCCACACGTCAATTGGCACGTGAGCGTGGGTCGGTCTCGACCTATGTGCTTCACCCATGTTGTATGTACTTCAACATGCTCTTTCATAGGGAGACCTTCTTCGTCGAAGATTGACATGACCTCTCCAACTGCATGTGGTGGCAATGCAAAGGCTCTCGCAACCACAGTATTTTCTGGTACAGTCAATGGTGGACGAAGCGCTCTTGCCAAAACTGTTAACTCTGTATTTTTGTCTGCTGAGACAACTGTCGGATAGACAATGAGCCCAAGAATACTGCACTTATCTTGTCCAACTATCAAAAAATCTTGTTTCTTGTATGAGTCCCCGCGGATACCTGTTGGTATCTCCGCATGACTTTCATCTAGAAAGCATACTAGTTTTGAAGCTGCCAATGCACACTGTGCCCCTGGTGGGAGGAGGTCTGGGTCACTGTGGAATCGACTGAGGGTTTTGCTGAGGGCATCTGCTTGTCGCTCACTGATGACTGCCCTGTCTGTTCTTGTGACACCGCCAGTATTTGTGTCGGAGCGCGCCGGGGATTTCCCGTGCTCAATTTCCCGTTTCCTGGATGCGGCAACGGATTTCCTTCCACATCTGTCCGGGAATAACATTCTTTCACAGAGTGTCTTCCTCTTCCGCACCGTGCGCAAATTGGTCTTTCCGCTCTCTGGACTGGCGTTGGTATATGTGTCCGTGGGCAATTCCTTTTCATGTGCCCAGATTCCCCACATCCGTAACACTGTCCTCCTTGGGGTCTGTTCCTTTTCTGCATTGCCACAAGAACTTTGTTGATATTTTCGTCCTGTTGATGAAGTAATTTCTCGAACATCTTCTCCAATGTCTTGTCCTCTGATTGCCCTTCTGAGCGTCCCTTTAGCTGTTTCTCCCATTCCTCTTTTAATTCATCCTTTACAATCGCTGCGACGTGCTGAGGCGTCCCCACCTTGCTGCATGCCTCCACCATCTCTGCCAAGGATGGCCATCCTGGCATGGTGCTAATCACCCGTTGACAATCCGGGTTGGCATTGCCGAAAGCTAAATTTTCCAAGAGAGGCCTCTTCACTTCTTCTGTTGTCACCTGTCGATCCACGGCTTGCGTGAGTCGGTCGATGAATGACATGAATGGCTCTGTGGGACCTTGCCTGATGCAAGAGAACGGGACATCCGGAGCTCCTGTCGGCGTAATTTGCATGATTGCCAATCGCGCTGCTTCTTTGATGTCGCTTAACACTCTCCGTGGAAGCCGCGCTGCTTGTTCCCCTGGATTATCATCTGGAGGATCCCCTGCTAATTGCCCTTCTGTGAGGTTCGCATTCGGCCCACCTTGGTATCTGTTCCGCAACTCAGCAAGATATTTTCTCCACCTTTTTTCCCAGACAAGACTCTGTGTGTCAGTGAGGATCATTGCCACAATACTTCGAATGTCATATGGTGTGAGATCATACATAGAGAATGTCCCTCTTAATAGCTGTTTGAAGTATTGTGAGTTCAGCCCAAAAGTCTGAGCTGCCTTCCCTAAGTCTTTGAGTGTCTCATGACCCATCCTTTCCCACCTCGGATTCTGTCCCTGGGCATCATATGTCACTGGCATTGTCAAATCCCCTGATCCCGGGAATAAATGCTTTTCCTTTTCCAATGCTTCTCTGATTTGCCTCCAATCCATTGTCTTCACCGGCTCTTGAAACCCCTCTTCATCAGACTCCATTGGGATTTGCATGAATAATGGTGTTGTAGATGTCATCGGTGATTCATAGTGTCTCATTTTTCGCCTTGAGGTTTTTGGCCTTGCTCCTAAATCCGAAAAGGAAACTCGAGGATCCTGTTGATATTTCTTCTTTACTGCATCGAATGAATGCAAGAAGCTTTTTGCTGCTTCTGCTGCTGATAGCATCCATGTTGGGACACCTTCCGATGCTGTGATCCTTATGACATCTTCCCCTTGTAGCTGTTCTTCATCTGAGCTTTCATCATCTTCATGAAATCCCGAAGTGGATGGATAATCCCTTTGTCGTGTTAACATTGTTTTCTTCGAGGTGCTTTTCTTTTTATATATTGTTGGAAAAAATTGTTGCATTGTTGCAGTCTCGCCACGAGATGGCGCTGTGGCTCCGCCGAGCCGACTCGGCATGTCGTGCACTTCTGCCCTCCTGCCACTAGGTGGCGCTGTCACCGGCCTCCCTGGCTCGGATGACGGAGCGATCTCGACTGCCCCACTTCCTCTTCCGGCTCGGCGTCTCCCATGAAGGGAAGGGACTGGGACACCGAGGCTCTGGACCAAAGGCGCCAGATCTGGAGACGGTGTGGAGCCCTGGGACGTAGAATCCCTAGCACGGCCCCTCCTCACCCGCGACGTCACAGGGGACCGGGCTCGGGCCCGCCCGCGTCTTACTCTCTGCGCGTGCGTACTCTCTGAGCTACTTCCGGTGTCCCCCAAGGTGACGTCATCATCGTCTCCCCCCTGTCTCACCTCCGAGGTCCCAGCCCCTCGGTCTGTCCCAGAATCCGACCCCTCCTCCTCTGACGTTGTGTTCGCCTCTCCCGCCGGCACCCCGGCTCTACCCGCGATTCGAGCTGACCGTCGCACCGGCTCTGACGTCACAACCGCGCGCCTCCTGCGTCCCGCCGCGGCGGCCCTCTGAGGCTGCAAATTTTCCCTCAGCCCGCCTTCCGCGTTCGCGTGTGAGTCTACACCCCGGTTTTTGCGAGTTTCTCCCTCCGCGCGCGTCTCCTCATCTTCACCCGCGCTGCTCGCGTCCGCCGCCGCCGCCGCGTCGCCGCTTTCACCGCGAACAGGCCCCCCCCCCGATCCTTTATCTTCCTGCTCCCCCCCTTCTGCTCCTGACTCCTCCACACTCTCTGGAGTTTCAGGACGCCCTTGGGGTTTGTTGCATTTTTTGATCGGGGGTTTTAATATTTTTTCCCGCTCTCTTTTTTCGAGAGCCCTTTCCCCCTGGCCTTTCAAAGCCAGAGCAATTTCTTTCCCGGAGCTCTGCCGCTCCGCCCCCTTCTCTGAGGGTACCGCAGCTTCTCGCTGCTTTTCCAGTCTTTTAGACTGCACTGAAATACCTTGTAACATGATTCTTGCCGGCGAGAGTAGCTTTAACGCTGTCTCATCTTTTTTTGTTGCTAAAATATATAAATGCCTATTAATTTCTTGCCAAAACCCCACTTCGAACAGCAGATATGTCTCTGCAAGTGGATAATTGAGCCTTGCCCATAATAACAGCTGTTTTAATTCTTTCTTTGGGATCCCTTCTGTATATAATTCTGCTACACTTTGTAAGGTGGATAAGATTTCCCGTTGTTCTTGGGAGAGTGTTGCCCCCATGATTTTATTTTGGCCTTCTTACCGAATCTGTCGTCAGCGTGGTCTGGAAGCCCTTGTTCTCCGTCCAGCAGATCACGAGGGATGGATCAGAGGCGCCTTTCTGGTCCCAGTCCAGGCCGCTCTGCTACGAGCTGTCTTCAGCAGAAGCTGAGAGATGGGATTTCTCAGTGACTGCTGATTTTTGCAGCTTCTCCCGGCCGGTTTTTTCTTTTTCTTCTTTCTTTCTTCAGGCTTCCCTCCTCAGGAGTTATCAGTGCTGTTCTCTTGGCTCTTCAGCTCTTCAGGGCTTTCCCCCCCCCGAAAGGTTTGGTGGGAGATAGCCCGCACAGTGGACGCCAGTTGTTGGATTTCTGGGCTGTTTAGATGGTCTGGGGAAAAGCCCAAAGATGGCCTTGGGCCCCCGGGTTCGAAAGGACGAGAGGAAGCTTCAGATTTGTTCTTGGTCTTGGTGTTTATTAATTGCTTATCTAAAAGATTTTCTCTTGGCCTGACAGAGTTCTGCTCAGCAGTCAGCCATGGGCACACACTGAAAGCCCCTGGGGCGGTCACCTATCTTTATACCCGGAGTTACGTATACAATATTTATCATTTTTCTCCAATACCCTCTACCCATATTAACCAGTGTTCCCCTAGTAAGGTCCAATCCCGGAGTGCCAACATCACCACAGAAGATGGAGGCCTAGAGGAAGAAGAAGAAGGAGAAGGGCACGCCCCAATCCCTCCATCTTGCCTCTCTAGACCCCCCTGTACAGGGATCTTAAACCCTGTATCTCACATTCCAATTAACTTGTCCCTTCACCATTCACCCCAGTGAAATTCTCCTGTCCTCATACTGATGTCATCTCCCATGTGGGATCAAAGTCCAGCCACCAGACATTTCTGGCAGCATTCCAGGACTCCCAAGCCCCCCAGGGGGGGTCTGGTTCACCCTGCGCCCCAGTTCTGAGAGACTGAGATCCCACAGTTGGAGGGAAAATTTCCCCCACTGTACTCAGCACTGTATTGCTCATACTTTACCAAAATAATTAATAAATTGATTGCTGCTTGAATAATGACCTAGTCAAGCTTCTCATTTCTAACATTATAGTACTGTTTACTGTATAGTACTCTGCCCAGGGGCAGAGCCCGCGCCGAGCCTTCCCTGCCGGCGCTCCCCGCAGCTGCTGCAGGACGAGAGCCGAGCGGCCGAGCATCTGCGCTGGGCCCTGCCGCACCTGCAGAGCCCACAGAGGCCCCTACGAGAGGCGGCCGTCAGGCTCATGGGTGAGCCGGCAGCCCCATGCCCCTCCCTGCCCCCTGCCCGGCTGCTGCCCCGGCTACAGCGGGAGCCGCGCCCGGGCCGCTGCAGCCCCACCCGCCCTGGGCATTGCTGCCCCCGCCCTCCCACAGCCATGCCCTGGGGCGGCAGCGTGCGGCAGCGCCCGGCAGCAGCCCTGCCCGCCAGGAGGGCGTGCGGCCGCAGGGCTGGCAGAGCCCGTGTCGGGCAGCTGTGCCGCCTGGCGCCGCCACATGCTCTGTCTTGCCAGGGCTGGCCGGAGTGCTCGTGATGGGGCAGCAGGAGGAGCTCCAGGTCCTCACTGAGGGTGAGTCAGGGCAGCCGCGTGGCAGCGAGCACTGCCGGGGGTGTGGGGGCAGCTGCAAATCCCGGCTCCGCAGCTACAATCCGTGCCCGGGCTGCGGAGGGCTCTGCTGCCTGTGCGGACCAGGGGTGGTGGGGGCACAGCCCGGAGAGCTTTCAGGGACACATGGGGGATCCGTGGCCAGCACCTTCCAGCCGAAGTCCTTGTCTCCCGCTCCCTCCTGGCCATGGCAAGAGCTGGCTGGGATGGCCCTGGCAGGAGGCTTTCCTTGGATTCCCTCAATCTGGCCTCTGACCTTGGCTCTGTTCCACTCTTCCAGCTCTTCAAGCGCTGAAGGAAGATGAGAATCCATCATGCATGAGCAAACTGCTTTAGATGACCTTTGAAAGACGATGTGCACGACTTTGTTCATCTGCTGGATGAGATGTACCAGCGTCCATCGGCGATTTCCAGTGCCCATTGAAGATGGGAGCACCTGCAGAGCAGAAGTGACCAGCTGGAGCTCCACTTACGGCTCTGGCTGCTCACAGCTGAGCCTGTGCGAAGCTCCAGCAGCTCCTGCCATCTCTCTCCCTGTTGGCAGCTCCCTCCCTGCAGCCCTCAGGCCCTGCCCATCCCCTTTTCTGCCTCCCAGCTCACCCCTTACCTTCGCTTTCCCTTAATAAACTGTTTGTGTTTTGCACTTGACCCGCGTCTCCGTGGAGCTGAAGCGGTGCAAAACCTGAGCCCGGGGACACGCAGGGCCCTGCTGCCCTTCTCCTCCGCGCTGTGTTCCGGGCACGGACAGAGAGGAACAAGGGCAGCTCAGGCTGCAAAGGTGCCTGTCCCGCTGCTCCAGGGGCCGTTTCCAGCCAATCAGAGCATTTGTCGCTGATGACTCATCAGTTGCCAGGAGCGGAATTCGGGGCGGGGGGAGGTGACCCCGGGGATGGGGATGGGGCGTGCGGGGGCAGCCGGGGCAGCACTGGTGGCACTGGGGGTGCTCGGAGCCCCCCCGACTGGGGGGGAGGGGAGGGCGCGGTGAGAAGGGGGCAGGGCCCCAAATTAACCCAAAGTGGGGTCGGGACCCCCAAAGGGAGCAGGAGGCGCCTGGAACCCGCAAAACCAAGCACGGGGGAGGGGATTGGGGACTGGGAGAACGATGGGGAAGGGGCGGGAGAGCGGAGGGAAGAGGGGGATGGGACCCCCAAACAGGATATGGCCAACTTGATGTGGCTGCCTTCAGATGTGCATGGCAGCCAAAGGTAGCCTATGGTAGCCAAAGCTTTTTCCCAGTCCGTGTGATTCCAGTCTGTGCAATCCCAGTCTGTGCAATCCCAGTCCATATGGCCCAGTCCGTATAATCTCAACCCAGTTTATCCCAGTCTGTCTCAACCTGATCTCTATGGTCCCATTCCATATGGTCCCAGCCCATATTTGATCCCAGTCCAGTTTATCCCAAGCTGTGTGGTCCTGATCCCTATGGTCCCATTCTGTGCCGTCCTGACCCATAGGATCCCAGTCCATATTTGATCCCAGTCCATATTTGATTGCAGTGTATGTGGTCCGGCACACACTCCCAGGGTCTGGAATTCCAGTTCCCAGCCAGGAAAAAATGTTCCTGCCCTTGAACTTCCTTCCTATTCTCTCAGCAAATTATAATAAATTAAACATCAAGAAATTATAATTAAAATTAAACACATTAGAATAAAAATGAAATATAAAAATGAAATATAATTTCAACTCTTCCTTACAATACTCCAATAATGACTCAAGCCAAAACAACAGTAAACTATTAATATAACATTACCAAAGAAAAAAAAATTACATACAAAGAAATACCTTTTGTAAGTTTTAACTCAGTAACCAATACACTTTAGATAAAAAATATCTAAACAACTAACATAGAATCTAACACACCTTAGTAAAAAATTCCTGTTACAAATATACTAAACACAAAACCAAACACCACTGTAATTTCTCACACATTTGAACCAAACAATTAAACTTTATTAACATCCTTAAGTACTCTAAAAAAAATTTTTTTTTTCAAAATTCTAATTTCAGGTGCGTGGTTTTGTTTGGATATTGGTTTTTGAATTGTTTGGGTTAGATGATTTAAAAAATGAGATTTTTATAGGAATTGAAACAGCTGAGAAGGCAGTACTCTGCACACAGAACTGACTGAAAATGAATGGGACAGAAATCAGTAACTCTGAAAATTTTATTTGCTGTCAAATACATCCCACCCAGCCACCCCACACAATCCCCATCCCACTGCTCCAAATTGGGATCCCACTTCTACCAATCACCTCCCAACCCCAACTCACACTGGTGGCTGTGGAATGGAGCAAGTCTGGCACAGGACTGAGTTTTTGTGAGGCGGGAACAAGCAATTTGAGGTGAGATTGAGCCCTGATGGGTTAAAATGCAGTTGTTTTCATTGGGATTTGAGTGGTTTTGAGGTGACAGATTGATCCCTCTTGGCTTTTGGAGTGCAAAGACATGGAGAAGAGAAAAAAATTTAAGCCAAACCAAAAGGAGAAGCAGCCAGGTGTGTTCCCAACATGGATCACAGGGAATGTGAGTGACCAGGGCTGTGCCCAACGTGCCTCCTCCAGTGGGGGATGGAGCTGGAGCAGCGCACGAAGCTCTTCCCGCACTCGGGGCACTCGCAGGGCTTCCCTTACCGGTGCCTCCGTTTGTGTTGGGTCAAGTTAGAGCTGCTGGAGAAGCTCTTCCCACACTGGGGACACTCGTAGGGCCTCTCCCCTGAGTGGATGCGCCGGTGGGTGACGAGGGTGTAGTTGTGTAGTTGTGCTGGAATCCCTTCCCACAATCGGGGCATTGGAAAGGCCTCTCCTCTGTGTGGATCCAATTGTGCCGGAGGAGATCTGACTTGATCCGAAACCCCTTCCCACACTCCCCACACTCGTAGGGCCTCTCCCCCGTGTGGATCTTTTGGTGGCGGATCAGCTGGGAGCTCTGGCTGAAGCTCTTCCCACATTCCTCACACTCGTGGGGCCTCTCCCCAGTGTGGGTTTGTCGGTGCACAACAAGACAGGAGCTGTACCTGAAGCCCTGCCCGCAGTCGGGGCAGCGGAAGGGCCTCTCCTTTGTGTGCGTGTGCTGGTGATCGAGGAGATTGGAGCTGGTCTTAAACCTCTTCCTACATTGATCACACTCATAGGGCCATTCCCCAGTGTGGGTCCTCTGGTGCCTGATCAGGTTGCAGTTCCTCCTGAAGCTCTTCCCACACTCCAAGCAGGTGTGGGGCTTCTCCCCATCATGGAGCTGCTCGTGGAGCACCAGCTCCGAGCTCTGGCTCCATCTCCGGCCGCCTTCCCGGCCCAGGCTGGCTCTTTCCCCCTCAGATCCCCGCCAGCTGCGTTTGCAGCCCCTCCTCGTGCGGCATCTCTGGGCCTTTTCCTCCCCGTTGGCTTCCTGCACCATGGAGCTGGCAGCTGCAACCGGCACCCCCCGATGTCCCCCCAAGGGGCCTTTTCCGCTCAGCCTTGGACTGCTTCATTCTCCAAACATGCCCCCAGAAAGCCAACTGGGAGATACTGGGAGTGACTGGGAACATGCTGGAGGGAACTGGCATACACTGGGAGATACTGGGAGGGACAGGAACAAAAGTGAAGGTGAAAGAGAGCAACTGGAACCATGTGGAGCACAACTGGTTCATAGTGGCAGGGACTGGGAGCACACTGGACTCACCTTTGGATCATACTGGGAGGGACTGGACTAATACTGGGAGGATCTGAGAGCGACTGGGAACATACCCTGCACATCATCCCCCATACTGGGCCTGACTGGGAGCAAATGGCATCATACTGGGACTGACTGGGCTGATCTAGGAAGCAACTGGAACCGTGCTGGAGGCAGCTGGGACCATACTGGGAAAGATTGGAAGCAACTGGGATTATACTGGAACCACACTGGGAGGGCTGGCATGTGACTGGGATCAAACTGGAGCATACTGGGATCATACTGGGGCTGAAAGGGAAAGACTGGGATCACACTTTGGGCTACTGGGAGCAGCTGAGAGAAACTAGGATGATGCTGCAAGCAAACTGGAGGAACTGGGAAGGACTGGATGCATGCTGGAAGCAACTGGGATATACTGGGCATGACTGGGGGATCATACTGGGAGAACTAACACCTTACTGGGGCCACTGGCAGTGCCTGAAAATGACTATAGACATGCTGGGGGCAACTGGGATATACTGGGAGTGTCTAGAACCATACTGGAATGACTGGAACCACACTGGGAACAACTGGGACCATGCTGGGGAGAACTGGGACCACACTGGGAGTAACTGGGAGTGAGTGGGACCATACTGGGGGGACTGGGATCATCTGGGAAGTGACTGGGACTAGAGCAGGGGCAACTGGGTCCAACTGGAACCATACTGGGAGTGTCTGTAACCATAGGGGAGTGATGGCACCACACTGGGAACAGCTGGGCCCATGCTGGGAGCAACTGGGATCACACTGGGGGCACTGGCATCAGACTGGGAGTGACTGGGAGACACTGGGATTAGACTGCAGGTGACTGGGATCATACTGGAGTGGCTACACTCATACTGGGACTATACTGGGTGTGAATGGAACCTGACTGGGGCTTGCTGGGAGTTACTGGGCCATGTTGGGAGGAAAATGTGACACACTGGGAGCAACTGGGAACAGCTGGAAGGAACTGGAACCGTGCTGAGAGGACTGAGCCTGTAACTGGGGCAACTGGGATCATACTGGGAGCAACTGGGGCCACCCTTTGAGCAACAGATGGAAACTGGGATTATGCTAGAGGAAACTGGGAGTAACTGGGCAAGACTGGGATCATTCTGAGGTAACTAAAACAAACTGGGAGTGTCTCTAACCATACTGGGGGCACTGGAACCACACTGGGAACAGCTGGGATCATGCTGGGAGCAACTGGGACAATGCTGGGGGAAACTGAATCTACCCTGGAGGCAACTGGGCACACCTGGGACCCTGCTGGGAGGGACTGGGAGTATTCTTTGGGAAACTGGGATCATAATGGGAGGAACTGGGAACAACTGGAATTATTCTGGGAGCAACTGGGATCACACTGGGATCACAGTGAGAGCAGCTGAGTCCATACTGGGTTACACTGAGATCACATTGAGAGCAACTGGAATCATACTGGGATTGACTGGGAGTGGCTGGTTTTGTGGATTTTGGGGGGTTTAGATTTTGGGGGATTCTATTGGCAGTTTGAGGGGGAGTTTTTCTGGGGGTGTTTGGGGGTTTATTGAATTTTTTGTGGCTTTTTTTGAATTTTGGGGGTTTTACTGAGATTTTGTTGGGATTTTTGGCATTCTCAGAAATTCTGGGGGTTTTATAGGGATTTTTAGGAGATTTTGTGGGGATTTTATTGGAATTGTGGTGGCATTTAGCGGGATTCCTTGGGGATTTGAGAGTTTTTAGATTTTTGGTGGGTTTTGTGGGATGTTTTGGGTGTTGCCAGGATTTCTTTGGATTTGGGGCAGATTTTGTGGGACTTTTTATGGTTTTGAGATTTTTGGGGGATTTGTGGAGTTTAATTAGGATTTTTTGGGTTATTGGGATTTCAAAGGATTTTGTGGGCTGTTATTGGGATTCTAGGGTGTTTTAATGAGATTTTGAGAGATTTAATTGGGATTTAATGGGTTTTATTGGAACTTTCAGGGGTTTCAAGGAGATTTTGGTGCCTCTCAGCCCTTCCCCACACCTAGGGAATGCTACAAAGACCCCCTAAAATTCAACTAATACCTCACAAATTCCCCAAAAGTTACAAGAAAACCCTCAAAACCCCCAGAGAATCTCCGAAAATCCCAATGGAACTCACCAAAATTATAAAAAACTCCCAAAAATTTCAATAAATCCCCTCCCCATCCAAAAAACCCCCACAACCCCAACAAAACACCCAAAATCCCCCAAAATCCTCTAGTCATCCCAAAACCCAATAATTCTCCTCAAAAACCCAATAATTTCCCCCAAACTCCCCAAAAAATCCCACAAAGCCCAAAAAAGCAACTCTGAAATCCCCAAAAACCCACTCAAAACCCAAAAATCCCCCAGAAGCCCCCCAGACTCAGTGGGGCCGTCCTGGATCAGGGGGCACCGGCCGGTGGAACAGGAGCCACTTCAGGGGGCCCTCGGAGCTTTTTGGGGAGGGGGCACCATGGGAGACCCCCCAAAAACTGGGGAGGGGGGGAACCCCTGCTGTGCCCCCTCCCCTCGAAACCCCCAGACCCCAGTTCAGGGTGGGCCTGGGACCCCCCGGGACCCCCAAATCTTCCCCCGGGACCCCTCCAGGAACCCCAAACCCCCCAGAGCTCCCCCAGTGTTGGCCCAGAACCACCCTGGACCCCAAAAACCTCCCCAGGACTCTCAGACCCCCCCATTTCCCCCCAAAATTCACCCCAGACCCACCTGAGACCCCCCCCAAATCCATCAGGATGCCCCACATCCCCCTCAGACCCCTCAATCCCCCCCAAACCCTATGAAATCCCCTGCAGACTCCCCAAAATTACCCCTAGAGCCACCTCAGACCCCCCCAGATGCCCTCACAACACCCCAGTTCCTTTCACAATCCCCCCAAATCCCCTCAGACCCGCCCAATTGTCCTGAGATCCCCCTAAACCCACCTGAGAATGCTTCAAACCCTCTCAAGCTCCCCCCCAAGCTCCCTAAAGCTCCCTCTGACCAACCAAAGCTCCTTCAGACTCCCTCATTTACTCCAAACCCATCGCCCACCCCTGTGTTTCCCGTCGATGCCCCCAAAAATTCCCAATTTCCCCTCAGACCCGCCCCAAACCACCCCAGTTTCCCCCCGTCCCCACCTCAGCTCCATTCTCCCCTCACAATCTCCCGCCTCTGCCGTGCACGCGGACTCTCAAGAATGGCGGCGCGCCCCGCCCCGAACCAACCAATCACCGTGCTGCACGTCCCTAAAACAACCAATCACAGCACGACTCCCCTCAGCAATGCCCGCCTCCCCCGTGTCGCCCTAGCCAATCAGAGGAGAGCCGGAAGCGGCGCCCCCTTCCCCGCCGCCGCCGGGACCCGCCGGGCTCGGGACAGGAACGGGAGGGGCCTGCGAGGGGATCGGGGCGGGGGAGGGTCTGGGGGGGGCGGGGGAGGGTCTGGGGGGGGTCTGGGGAGGGGTCCGGGGGTTTGGGGGGGTCTGGGGAGGGGTCCTGGGGCATTGTGGGGGGACCTGGGGGGTGCAAATGGCTCCTAAGAGGGGTCTCGCGGGGGGGCAGAGGGGTCGTGGGAGGGTCTGGGGGGGTTTTGGGGAGGGGTCGTGGAAAGGTCTTGGGAGGGTCTGAGGGTGTTGGGATGGTCCTGGGCGGAGTTTGGGGAGAGCTCTGGGCGGTGCTGAGGGTGTCCTGGGAGGGTTTTGGAGGTTTTGGGCAGGGGCTCTGGAAGGGTTTGGGGAGAGGGTCTGGGGAGGGTCTCAGGGGACATCCAGGGCTGGGCCCGATTGGGGTCGGGGGGCAGGTTCCTTCCAGCCACAAGCATTCCAGCATTCTGTCAGGGACTCCCTGCCCTTCTTCCCTCTGCCCCCAGCTGCAGAATGTGCAGCAAAGCCGCCTTTGCTGTCTGGTCGGGGAGCCCAGCCAGCTGCTGCAGCCTGACCCTGCCCTGCACAGCTCCCCCGGCAGGCACGGCAGGAGCAGCGCCCTGGCAGCCTCAGCAATTGCCCTCTGACATCTCTGGCACACACTGCCATGGGCTGCAATTCCAGCTGCCAGCAAGGAAAAGATGCTCCTGCCCTTCAAGGCCAAATTCTGAAGGGGCCAAGACACAAGTGCAGCAAGATCTTCCACAGACATTTCACTGCCAGCCTCCAAAACTTCATCCAGGGCTGTTTGAGCACCTGGATGGGGAAGGAAAAAAAAAAATACAATCAGGGGAGGGTCTTTGGCTGGAAGCTGCCACAGGTAAAGACAGACCCTGTGGAAGGGAAAAGGAGCAGACAAAGGAAGGCAGGAGAGAAAGCAGGACACAAACGGCAACCAGCTGAGAAGGTGGCACTCTGAAAAGCAAACCTGAACTTATGGAACAGGAATGGGACAGAAAGGAAGAATTCTGAAACTTTATTTACTCGGCTTCTCTGAGCAATCTGTGAAGCCAGGACTTCACCATCCTGACAGGGAAGAAGCATTTTCTAGATCAAACCTGAATTTGATCCCTTTTACTCTGAGCCCAGTAAATCCCAATGAACTCATTTGTGGTCGTTTTCATCAAGGGCCCAAGCTCTTTGTGCCAGCACATCTAGCAAGCACCAGGCAGGACAGCACAGCAACCAACTCACAGCTGAGGGACTCAGAACATCTAAACACCAGCAGGGCACATTGCTCATTTTTGCAACAATAGACAGCACTGAAAAGGATAGGTAATGACAGCCTCTTCATCACCCCAATCCCTTCTCCCTTTTAAACTTTCTCTGAAATAACCAAAACCAGCTCTTAAAATTCCTTTATCTTTGTCAATCCCAGATCTTTTGGGAGCAGACTCAGGAAGAGAGCACAACATTAATCTGTTGTTATTCAGACATGGCTTGTTGTTCGTCTTTCCCTACTCAATGGCAGCAGTAGAGCTTGAGAATAACCAGGTATCCTGAGGAATTTTTCCTGCAGCAAGTTATTTTCCTATCATGGTCCATCTGTAATTTTATTGCTTATTAAAAGACCACTATAAATACAGTACAGCACCTTGCAATTACTCCCCCTTCTATTTGTAAGCCTCAAAGTCTTCCAGGTCTGAACAACAGGAAAAACCCTGTGTCACCCTTTGGGGATATGAACATCTTTAGGGTTTGGACACATGCCAGGATAGCCACTGTAAGAGCTGGATGGACTGGAAAACCAGCTGATGTAACAGTATTTTATGGTGAGAGGCAAATCCTGCTGCTGCTGCTGCTGCCCCAGGAATTTCTTTTCATTTGAGAAGCATCAAGAAAGGCCAAGAGCGTTGAAACACACAGAGCCTGGGGGAGGCATCAGGGTATTTCTTGTAGCAGCTTCTCCCTGTCAAGAACCCCCTGCCGGGCTCAACTTGAGAGAAATTCTCCAATAATATCCAACCATCAGCTTCTTTTGGGTGGGATGAGGAACAGCCGTCAGCCCACTCCAGCACTGGAAATGTTTCAATGCACCGGAGCAGCAGTGCCTGCAGGGGAGAGGCTCTTTGGCTCTGGGCTCTCTGGGCACTTTGTGCTGCAAGGCCATTCCCCTCTGGAGCCCAGCCCAGCAGCCACACACTGCCCACAGGGGCTGGGGGCACAGGCACAGCCTGGGGCTGCTCCCCTCTGGCCAGCCCTGCTGGAATGGGCATGGGCAGGGCCAAGAGCCAGCCAGGTGCTGCTTCTGGAGGTGCTGGGAGCAGCCAGGGAGGCAGCACCAAACGGACCCATCTGAAGGTCTCCTCTGGTCTCGCAATCCCCACCCTCAACCCATTTTCCCATCCAAATCCCCTTTTCCCACTGAAATCTCCTTTTTCCACCCCAAATCCTTCTTTGTACATCCCAAATCCTTCTTCTTTCACCCCAAACCCTCTTTTCCCACTCCAGATCCCTTTTCCCACCCCAAATCCTCCTTCTTTCACACCAAAAATCTCCTTTTTCCATCCTAGATCCTTCTTTTTCCACCCCAAATTTCCTCACTCCAAATCCTTCTTCTTTCACCCCAAATCCCCTTCTGCCACCCCAGATCCCCACTGCAAATCCCCTTTCCCAGCCCCCAGGGATTTTGGGGTTCCTGAGGGGTTTTTGGGGTTTTCCCCAACATTTTACCCAGGGTCTCTCTGCAGATATTGCACCTGGAGCTGCTCCAAACAAACCCCACTGTGCCCCCCAGGGTTGCAATGGGTTTGGGGGAATATGGAGACTGGGGGGGTCATGACCCCAAATTTTGGGGGTTAGGGGGTTTGATTCTAAAATTTGGGAGTTAAAGGGGGTTTGACACCTTGGGGTTTAGGATTTGGAGGTTTTTGACCCCAGACTTGGGGTTTGGGGATGTTTGGCCCCAGAATTTGGGATGTGGGAGTTTTTGACCCTAGGATTTGTCAGTCAGGGGGTTTGACCTCCAAATTTTGGGATAAGGGCAGTTGGACACCCCAGATGTTTCAAACCCCAGGATATGGGGTCAGGGGGTTTTCATGCCAAAGTTTGGTAATTGGGGGGATTCACCCCAGGATTTGGGGGGATTTAACCCCAAAGTTGGGGGATCAGGGGGATTTGACACCCCAGAGTTTGGGATCGAGGGCCTTTGACCCCAAAGTTTGGGGATTGGGGGGTTTCACTCCAGACTTTGGGAGTGAGGATGGTTGGACACGCTCGATATTTGAAACCCTAGGAATTGGGGATTGGGGGTTTTAACCCTAAACTTTGGGGGTTGGGGGCGTTTGACACTTCAGGATTTGGGATTTAGGGGATGTTTGACCCCAGACTTTGGGAATGGGGGGGTGTTGGACAGCCCAAATGTTTCAAACCCCAGGAGCTGGCTTTGGGGGGATTTAACCCCAACGTTTGGGAATTCGGGAGTGTTTGACACCCCAGGATCTGAGATTTGGGGGATTTGATCCTAAAATTTGGGGTTCGGGCTGGGAGGCGTGTGTTGAGATCCCAGAGTCTGGGTTTGGAGGTGTTTGATTCCCCCAGTGTTTCAACCTCCAGGATTTGGGGTCGCAGGGAGTTGACCCCAGGATTTGGGGTGCTTGATCCCAATGTTTGATTCCCTGGGCTTGGCGTCAGGGTTGAGATCAGAGCCATTCCCTGGAAACAGCGGCGGGATCGGGATTGGTAACGGGATCGGGAAGGAGATTGGGATCAGCATCGGGATCGGGAATAAGATTGGGATTAGGATTGGGATCAGCATTGGGATTGGGATTGGGAACAGGATCGGGGGGAGACCCTGACCCAATCCCGGACCCCAATCCAAGGTAGAGGCCCCGTCCCAGTCCCGGAATGGACCGATCCCCACAATCCCGGACCCCTCTCCAGTGCCAGCCCCTCCCCACTCGCTGAACGGACCCTCCCTCAATCCCAGCCCACCCCGATCCGGACCAGAGCCATCCCCAGAGCCTCCCCCATTCCCAGCCCAGACCCTTCAATCCCTTTTTGGGGCCGCTCCTACTGCTCCCCGCCCATTTCTGGGGGTTCCAAGGTGCCCCGCGGACCCTCCCCATTTTGGGGGTGTTGGGGTGGCCCCAGGGCCGCCCCGAGGGCCGAGGGGGGATTGAAAGCCCCAAACCTGAGGGGCTCCTGGGGGTGCCCAGTTCGTCTCGTCCCCACCCCAAAACAGATCCTGGCCAATCAGAGCGTGGGGGCCCCAAATTAAACCCAAGGGTGTTGGGACCCCCAGAGGGAGCAGGAGAGGCCTGGAACCCCCAAAACCAAGCATGGGGGAGGGGATAGGGGGCTGGGGGAACGATGGGGAAGGGGCGGGAGAGCAGAGGGAAGAGGGGGATGGGACCCCCAAACAGGATCAAGCCAACTTGATGTGGCTGCCTTCAGACGTGCATGGCAGCCAAAGGCAGCCAAAGCTTTTTCCCAGTGCGAGTGACCCCAGTCTGTGCAATCCCAGTCCATAAAATCTCAACCCAGTTTATCCCAGTCCTGATCTGCATGGTCCCATTCCATATGGTCTCAGCCCATATTTGATCCCAGACCACTTGATCAGTTTGTGTGGTCCCAGTCCACTGGATCTCAGTCCATACAGTCCCAGTCCATACTTGATCCCACTCCAGCCTATCCCAGTCTGGAGGTTTCTGATCCACAGGATCCCAGTGCACGTGATCCTCGGCCATGTGATCCCAGTCCATTTGATCCCAGTCTGTGTGGTCCTGATCCATATGGTCCCACTCTGTGCAGTCCAAACCCATAGGATCCCAGTCCATATTTGATCCCAGCCCATACTTGATCCCAGTCTGTGGTCCTGCACATACTCCCAGGGTCTGGAATTCCAGTTCCAAGCCAGGAAAAAATGTTCCTGCCCTTGAACTTACTTCCTATCCTCTCAACAAATTATAATAAATTAAAAATCAAGAAATTAAAATTAAAATGAAATACACTACAATAAAAATGAAATGTAAAAATGAAATCTAATTTCAACTCTTCCTTACAATACTCCAATAATGACTCAAGCCCAAACAACAGTAAACTATTAATATAACATTACCAAAGAAAAAAAATAAATTACATACAAAGAAATACCTTTTGTAAGTTTTAACTCAGTAACCAATATACTTTAGATAAAAAATATCTAAACAACTAACATAGAATCTAACACACCTTAGTAAAAAAAATTCCTATTACAAATATACTAAACACAAAACCAAACACCACTGTAATTTCTCAGAAATTTTAACCAACAATTAAACTTTAATAATTCCCTTAAGTACTCTAAAACAAATAAAATTACTTTTAAAAAATTTAATTATGGGTGAGTGGCTTTGTTTGGATATTGGTTTTTGTATTCTTTGGGTTAGATTTTAAAAAAGGATTTTAATAGTAATTAAATCAGCTGAGAAGGCGGCACTCTGCAAACAGAACTTACAGAAAATAGGACAGAATCAGTAACTCTGAAAGTTTTATTTGCAGTCAAATACATCCCACACACCCAACCCCACACAATCCCCATCCCACTGCTCCAAATTGGGGCCAAACCAAAAGGAGAAGCAGCCAGGTGTGTCCCCAACATGGATCACAGGGAATGTGAGTGACCAGGGCTGTGCCCAAAGTGCCTCCTCTAGTGGGGGATGGAGCTGGAGCAGCGCACGAAGCTCTTCCCGCACTCGGGGCACTCGCAGGGCTTCCCTTACCGGTGCCTCCGTTGGTGTTTGGCCAAGGTAGAGCTGCTGGAGAAGCTCTTCCCACACTGGGGACACTCGTAGGGCCTCTCCCCTGAGTGGATGCGCCGGTGGGTGACGAGGTCTGAGTTGTGCTTGAATCCCATCCCGTAGTCAGGGCAGCCGAAGGGCCTCTCATCCGTGTGAATCCGATAGTGCTTGAGGAGACTGGAGCTGGTCAGAAACTTCTTCCTGCATTTATCACACTTGTAGGGCCTCTCTTCTGTGTGGATGCACCAGTGGGTGAAGAGGGTGGAGTTGTCCTTGAATTCCTTCCCACAGTCAGGGCATTGGAAGGGCCTCTCCTCTCTGTGACTCTGATAGTGCTGGAGGAGATGGGAGCTGGTTGGAAACCCCTTCCCACACTCCCCACACTCATAGGGCCTCTCCGCAGTGTGGGTCCTCTGGTTACTGATCAGGCTGGAGCTCCAGCTGAAGCTCTTCCCACACTCCCCACACTCGTAGGGCCATTCCCCAGTGTGGATCACCTGATGCTGGATTAGGTGGCAGCTCTGCCTGAAGCTCTTCCCACACTCCCCACACTCATAGGGCCATTCCCCAGTGTGGGTCCTCTGGTGCCTGATCAGGTCACAGTTCCTCCTGAAGCTCTTCCCACACTCCACGCACGTGTGCAGCTTCACCCTATCATGGAGCTGCTCATGCAGCACCAGCTCCGAGCTCTGGCCCGATCTCCGGCCGCCTTCCCCGCCCAGGCTGGCTCTTTCCCCCTCAGATCCCCACCAGCTGCATTTGCAGCCCCTCCTTGTGCAGCATCTCCAGGGCTTTTCTCCCCGTTGGCTTCCTGCACTGTGGAGCCGCTCAAAACGGCCTCTTCCACCAGGTTCTGCTGCAGGCATTTGTCCTCCCTGCTCTCCATGCTCAGCTCCTGCTCTGGGGGAGGAAGGACAAGGACAAGATGGGATTTGCCTCCGTGCCACAGGCAAGGGCAAGGAGATCCCCCCAGGACTGTGCCGGAGCCGGGGCCGTGCTGGGCAGGGAGATGGAGCAGCACAGAGGGGAAAGAGGCACTGACTTCCTCCTCACCTGCATCAGTGTCCTGGAGCATCTTCCTCTTCCTCGCAGCCTTCCTCACAATGGGAAATCCTGGTTTGGGGAAAATAAGGGATGAGCACGTTTGTAGGAGCGTCGGGGGTAGGACGGTGGGGATGGACGGAGACAAGAGATCTCTGAAGTCAGGTCGTGGAACTTGCAGTTTATTTGAAAGGGCCTGGGTGCAGGGCCCTGCTTGCAGCTGCCAGCCACAGCTCAGAGGAGGCCAGAGAGAAGAGAGGGGCAGAGAGGATGAGAGGGTGAGAGAGTAAGAGGGTAAGAGCGTAAGAGAGTAAGTTTCCCCTTACAATACAATAAATCTTCTTCTGAGTTGAATATTCTTTTTCTCACTAACCAATCTAGTACAAGATACAAATCCTATAGCATTTACATACAGCCTATAAAAATCATTACATGACCATACTGTGTTACATTTTAAACCCTGAATACTACTCTTTGGACCCCTTCTGCTGAGATAGTAGGGTCTGCTCTGACCCTGGGACCTGTCTGCAAGCAGAGGGAATTGTTTCATCAAAAGGGGATTACCTTCAGTCAGGCCACACCATTGCTTTCCAACTGTTCACTAAGGTATCTAAAAGCTTGCTTCCATTCCAGTCTTGCTTCTCCTTTCTATATTCTCACAATCATTTGCCAGACAATCATATTTATAAGGCTTCCTTGTTTCATCTTCCCCAACACACGTTGAGTTTGAAGGTCCCTCTGCCTGTGTCCATCACTACAAGTCACAGGACACCTGAGCTCCAGAAAAAACTCTCAAACACCAAGATTAAGCCCTGAAAAAGCCTCTCAGGAGTTCCCCGTCCCTGCTCCCTCCCCTCGGGTGTTCGGGGGTTACCCCCTGTCCCAGCTGCTGGGGTCACGCTTGCATTGGGGGTCCCCCTTCTCCTCGGTGCCCGCCCTGCCCAGGCTGCTGGCACTCCCAGCAATGCCAAAAGCTCCCCCCTCTTCGCTCCCCCCATTCTGGGATGTCGCGGCTGTTTGGGCTCCCGGGCTCCCTTCTCCCCTCATTCTCTGCTCTGGGCTGCAGCGGCTCCAAGGAGTCCCCCCTGCCCCTCTCCAGGCTCTTGAGGCTCCCGCCCATGGTGGCGCTGCCCCCTCTCTGGGCTCCCCACTTTGGGCTCCTGGGGGACACAGGGCTCTGCTCCTCCAGGCTGCCTCTGCCGGCAGCCGCCACCAGCACCTCCCGATGTCCCCCCAAGGGGCCTTTTCCGCTCAGCCTTGGACTGCTTCATTCTCCAAACATCCCCCCAAAAACCCAACCCAGGGACCCCCCGGGATATCTGGGCCGAACTCCCCCTGCCCCCGCTCACCTGCGTGCGCGATGGGGGGGGGGCGATGATCCCACAGGTGGGGGCTGCGACTTCAGGCCCGGCTCGGAGTGACCGCGCGCTTCCCTCAGCTCAGTCTTGATCCGCCTTTGCTCCTCCTCTTCCATCCCCCCTCCCGCTCCTCTGTGTTATCTCCACCTCCTTCTCCTCTTCCGTCCTGCCCCTTCCAACCCCTTTCCCCGTCCTCCTCCCTTACCCCGCCTCCTCCTCCCCCTCCATCCCTGCCCTTCCCTCCCTCCTCCTCCTCCCCCAGCAGCAGCCACACCCTCGCTGCCCCGTTCCCGCAGCCCTCGAAGCCCGTGGCAGGAGCGGGGATGGAGCCGGGAAAGGTCGGGATGGGCAGCGCAGGGCTCTCGGCTGCTCCCAGCCGCTGCGGGCGGGGGGAGCCCGGCCCGGGCCAAAGGAGGGGCAAACTGGGCAAACTGGGGGCTGCACATCCAAACTGGGCCTTGCTGGGGACCCTGCCTGGCCACTGCCAGCCCTTGGGGCTCCTCTCGGCACATCCGCCGGGGGGGAACGCACACAGGGCTGGGGAATCCCAGCAGTGGCAGCACTGCCAGGGACTGGGCTGCACTGGGATCCTACTGGGAGTGACTGGGGCTGTACTGGCTTTGTACTGACATCATACTGGGATCGTACTGGGAGTGACTGGGATGGTACTGGGTTTGTATGGACATCGTATTGGAATCATACTGCCATACCAGGGCAGATTGTGATCACACTGATGGAGACTGGGATCATGCTGGGATCATACTGGGAGTGAGTAGGAGCCGGCGGTGAGCAATTGAGACCATGTTATGGGCAAATGGGATATATGGGAGTGACTGGGATTATGCTGAGGGTGACTGGGAGCAGCTGTGAGCAACTGGGAACACGCTAGGAGCAACTGGGAGGAACTGGGAGTGACTGGGTGCATGCTGGGGGGATTGGAAACTCCTGGGCTTATACTGGGATGAACTGGGATCATGCTGGAGGTGACTGGGATCATACTGGCAGTTAGCGCCACTACACTGAGGGTGACTGGGAGTGCTTGGGAGCAAATGGGATCATACTGGAAGGAACTGGAAAGATGCTGGAGGGAACTGAGGTACACTGGGACATGCTGGGAGTGACTGGAATGAAAGTGAGGGGGAGAGCAACGTGAACCATGTAGAACAAAACTGGTTTATTCTGGCAGGGACTGGGAGAACACTGGGGCCATATTTGCATCATACTGGGAGAGACTGGACTAATACTAGGAGGATCTGAGAGCGACTGGGAACACACCCTGCACATCATCCCCCATACTGGGCATGACTGGGAGCAACTGGGAGCAAATGGCATCATACTGGGACTGACTGGGCTGATCTAGGAAGCAACTGGAACCGTGCTGGAGGCAGCTGGGACCATACTGGGAAAGATTGGAAGCAACTGGGATTATACTGGGACCACACTGGGAGGGCTGGCATGTGACTGGGATCAAACTGGAGCTTACTGGGATCCTATTGGGGTTGAAAGGGAAAGACTGGGATCACACTTTGGGCTACTGGGAGCAACTGAGGGAAACTGGGATGATGCTGCAAGCAAACTGGAGGAACTGGGAAGGACTGGATGCATGCTGGAGGCAACTGGGATATACTGGGCATGACTGGGGGATCATACTGGGAGAACTAACACCTTACTGGGGCCACTGGCAGTGCCTGGAAATGACTACAGACATGCTGGGGGCAACTGGGATATACTGGGAGTGTCTGGAACCATACTGGGGGGACTAGAACCACACTGGGAACAACTGGGACCATGCTGGGGAGAACTGGGACCGCACTGGGGGCAACTGGGAGTGAGTGAGACCATGCTGGGTGGGACTGGGATCATCTGGGGAGTGACTGGGACTATATGAGGGACAACTGGGTACTACTGGCATCACACTGGGAGGAACGGGGAGCAACTGGAACCATGATGGAGTCAATTGGGATCCTACTGGGATCACAGTGGAAGCAGCTGGGCCCATGCTGGGGGAGAATGGGATCATACTGGATCACATTTTCAGCAACTGGGACTGCACTGAGGGTGACTGGGAGTGGCTGTGAGCAACTGGGATCAGGCTGGAAGCCACTCCAGCCAGCTGGGAGTGACTGGGAACATGCTGGGGCAGCTGGGTTTTACTGGGAAAGACTGAAACCATAGTGGGGGTAAATGGGAGCAACTGGAACCGTGCTGAGAGATAATGGGAGCAGCTGTGTCCATGCTGGGGTCATACTGGGATCACACTGGCACTGATGTGACCGGAAGAGTACTGGGAGTACCTGAGAGTGACTGGGATCCTACTGGAACCAGACTGGGAGTGACTGGACAGGTGCTGGCCATGACTGAAACCATACTGGAGGTGAATGGGAGCAACTGGGCCCACACTGGGAGTGACAGGGAGTCGCTCTGGCCATGACTGGAATAACACTGGGAGGATCTGAGAGTGACTGGGGTCATACTGGGGGTGACTGGGAGCAATTGGGATCATAGTGAAAGTGACTGGGATTGTAGCAGGAGTTACTGGGATCATTCTTGGAGCCACTGGGATTGCAATGGGTGTGAATGGATCCTGACTGGGGGTTACTGGGAGCTACTGAGCCCACGTTGGGAGGAAAATGTGGAAACATTGGTGTCGTGGTTTGACCGGAAATGGGACATCTGGGATATGTTGTTTTTGCTGTGGTTACCAATGGGTGGTCGGATTTTAAGATGAGCACCTGGTTTGACCAGTGGGCATTTGGATCCGCCTCTTGAGACTACAAAACCCAAGGAGTTAAAAGCAGGGCTCTTGTCCTTCAGAGCCCTCTTGGGATTTCCGGGCGCGAAGGAGTCAGGCCTCTCTCCCCCGGCCCAGTTGCTGGCTGGGCTGGGGGAGGGGAAAGCCACGTGGCCCATCTACGGTAGGCCAGACCCGGTGGAAGGGTGGGGGGAGCATTGAGCGACCTGTTAATCCCCCCTCCCCCCCCCCCCCCCCCCCCCCCCCCTTGGAGACGGAGAGAATGCAGCCAGTGCTTGGACTGCTTGGACTGTTACTTTGAAACTTGATATCATGTGCCGGCAGGCAGCACGGCTGGGAAGAGAAGAGGGGGGGGGACCGGCGAGCAGTGAGAGCTTTTAACCCTTGTGGATAGTGAGAACTTCACGGAACATTATCTTTCCTAGGAAAGGGGTAAGAGTGGAAGATGAAGGAAGAAACAGGCCAGCAAGGGGGTCTGGCAAAGGGAAAGAGAGATGTTTAAGGAATGGAGGAAGACGGAGTGGCAATCTTGCTGGACTCTTTTGTTGTATTTCCATGGACTGTTTCCTGGTGATACAGAGGCTGCATTGCAGGGGGAAGCGGAGGCTCGGAGTCAAGAGAGTTTGGTTTTGAGACCCCTCGGCCTCAGGGGGTATAGAAGAAATGGGGGGGACAAAGGTCCCAGAGATGAGACTGTGCTCTGCTTGGAACGAGACGAGGCATCCTTAAAAAGGTCCACCCGAAAAGCAGGCCTCTGCCTCATCCCATGCCTGGTGGTGAGAGCACCTTGGCATGGAGAGGAGATGTCACGAGATAGCAGGACTCCGAGCAGTTGCTGATTGTGACAAGAAGTCCGTGGGACAAGGAAGGACTCCGTCTACTCTTCATGAGCTGAAGATTTGATTTTCTAAAGGGTGGTGCCAGACCGAGTGTGGATAATTTTGGGAAGTGTAAATGTATTGGGGATCTGGAAAGGAGGAGGAGGGGGAAGTGGTTCTGTGTAGTTTTCATTTTCCTTGTGTTTTTTTTTCATTTTTCTTTTCTTTTGTAGTTTAGTTTTTGTAGTTTAGTTAATAAAGTTTTTTCCCTTTTTTTTTCCTTAAGCAGGAGCCTGTTTTGCTTATTCCTGGGTACTACCTCACAGCAGATGCCAGGGAGGGGGGAATTTTCATGGGGACACTGGCATTGTGCCAGTGTCAAACCAGAACAATTGGGAACAACTGGGATCACCTGGAAGGAACTGGAACCATGCAGAGGAGACTGAGACCACAACTGGGGGGGGAGCAACTGGGACTACACTTTGGGCAACTGACAGAAACTGGGATCATGCTGGAGGCAACTGGGAGTAATTGGGAAAGACTGGGATCATTCTCAGGTAACTAAAGCCTTACTGGGGCAAGTTGGATAAACTGGGAGTGTTTGTAACCACAGTGGGGGGACTGGAACCACACTGGGAACAGCCGAGACCATGCTGGGGACAACTGGGAGTGACTGCGACCATGCTGGGAGGGACTGGGACTATTCTAGGGACAACTGGGATCATGCTGGGATCATGCTGGGATCACAGTGAGAGCAGGTGGGTCCATGCTGGGTTAAACTGGGATCACACTGAGGGTGATTGGAATCATGCTGGGATTGACTGGGAATGGCTGTGAGCAACTGGAATTGTGCTGAAAGCAACTGGAAGAAAGTGGGAGTGACTGGGAGCATGCAGAGGGGGGGTGACTGGGAGAGACAGGGAGTCATTGGGATCACACTGGAGGCTACTGGGATTAGGCTGGCATTTACAGCGAGCAACTGGGATCACACTGGGGCACTGGTATCAGACTGGGAATGATGGGATCATACTGGGAGTGGCTACAATCATACTGGGAGCAGAGTGGGTGTGATTGGACCCTGACTGGGGGTTCCTGGGAGCTACCAGGCCCATGCTGGGAGCCAACTGGGGACATAATCAGAGGAACTGGGAGCAACTGGGATAAAACAGGGGGCAAGTGAACCACACTGAGGTAACGGGGAGTGCCTGGCAATGACTACGAGAATGTTCAGGGCAACTGGGATATACTGGGAGTGTCTGAGACCATACAGGTGGTGACTGGGACCAAATTGGGAGCGACAGGGAATGTGCTGGGGGAAACTGGGAACACACTGTGGGTAAGTGGGAGTGACTGGGGCCCTGCTGGGAGAGACTGAGATCATACTGAGAGTGACTGGGGTAACTGCGAGAACTGGGAACATGCAGGACAAAAGTGGCAGGAACTGGGAGCAACTGGGACCTTGCTGGGAGCAAATTGCAGCCTGTCTCCTCCTCCTGCCCCGTTCCCGAAGGCCGAACCGTGAGGGGAAAGGGGGCGAGGAAAGGGCGGGAACCGTGAGGGGAAAGGGGTGGGGCCAATGGGACGCGCAGTTCTGAAAGGGCCCAGCTTGGTTTAAAATCACCCGAAGTCGTCTACAATGCAGCTGAAATCCAGCAAGTTTGGCCTAAAATCAGCCCAATGGGATTAAAATTATCCAAAGGGGTCTAAAATCCAACCTAAGGGGCCTAAAATCGCCCAAACTGGTTTACACTTCCCTCAAAATGGCCTAAAATCTGCCTTAAATCTCCAAAATAGGCTTCAAATCCACCCTGAAAGTACCTGCTTTGGCTTAAAATCTCCCAAAGGAGCCTAAAATCCATCCGGTTTTTGCCAAAAATCACCTAAATTGACCTAAAATCACCCAAATGTGCCTGAAACCAACACAAGAGGACCTCAAATCATCCTAAATGACTTGGTTTGACCTAAAATTACAGAAAGGAGCAAAATCCTACTCAAATAAGCCCCAAATCACCAAAAAGTGCGACATAAAATCACTCACACAAAATTAAATTCACCCATATGGGCCTCAAATCAGCCAAAGGGGCCTAAAATCCCCCAGCAAGGCTGGGAATGGCTGCCAGGGATCTGAGCCCACCCTAAACCTGCCCAGGGTGGCCCAAAATGCCCCCGAGGGGCCGAGGCTGAGGCCGAGCCCGGGATGGGCTCCGCGCTCGCTCCGGGCCCTCCGCGTTCGCTCCGGGGGGTTTTGGCCGCGGCCCCGGACGGGCCTGGGCGGGACTGGGAGGGACCAGGGAGAACTGGGCAGGGCTGCGGCATTTGGGGCTTTGGGGCTGGGGGAGTTTGTTGGGAGTTCAGGGGCAATTATTGGGGTTTTGGAGAGAGTGATTTGGTTTGGGGCAGTTGGGGATTTTGGGGGATTTTGGGGGCTTTTATTGGCACTTTGGGGGGTGTTTTCCTGAGTGTGATTGGGGGTTCTTTGAAATTTTTTTGGTTTTTTTTTTTTTTTTAATTTGGGAGGGATTAATGGGATTTTATGGGGATTTTTTGGGATCTCTTAAATTTTGGGGTTTTATTTGAACTTCTGGAAGATTTTGGGTGGTTTTATTGGAATTATGGAGGCCTTTAGTAGGATTCTTTAGAGGTCTGGATTTTTTGAGGAAATGTTTGGGGTTTTTTGGGGATTTGGGTGTTTTTCTGGGGTTTTTTGAGTGTTGCTAAGATTTCTTTGCATCTTGGAGGGATTTTGTGGGGTTTCTTGTGGTTTTGGGGACATGTTTGGGGAATTTGTGGGGCTTAATTGGGGTTATGGGGGTGTTGTTGGGATTTCAAGAGATTTGTGGGAATTTATTGAGATTCTAGGATGTTCTAATTTTGTGGGATTTAATTGGGATTTTCTGGATTTTACTGGGACTTTCAGGGGTTTTAAGGAGATTTTGGTGCCTCTCAGCCCTTCCCCACACCTGGGGACAACTCAAAAGTCCCCTCAGACCACCCAAGGCCCCCCAGAATTCCACTAAAACTCCCAAAATCTCCTAAAAATTACAATAAGATCCTCCAAAACTCCAGAGAATCCCACAAAATTCCAGTGGAACCCACCAAAATTACCAAATACTCCCAAAATTTTCAATAAATCCCCGCCCCAAGAAACCAAATCACCTGTGTGAAAAATGCATGTATTTTATGATTGGCTTTTCACAACTATTAAAAAGAATATTATATGTGTTGTGTTAGCAAATAATGCTGTATCAATTCTCTTATGTAGTGTGTTAAATAGAGTTTTAGGTTATAAAAATCGTTAAAATACAAACTATGATATGTAGGATTCTTTTTTTAAAGAAAGGACTTGAAATGAGATAGCAGCCAGAGGACACCTAAATAGTTCAGAGAAAAAGAATTCATTGTCCTCTTATCAGAAGAAACTAACTTCTTCCCACCTCCAAGGCACTGTTAGGATTCAGAAGAAGAAGTTGACAATGACCAGACAGAATCCCGGTCACTTGTAGTGTAACTCCAGTCACTTCCAGTCACTCCCAGTATGATGCCAGTGGCCCCCAGTGTGATCCCGGTTGCTCCCTGTCAACGCCAGCATGACCCCAGGAGCCTCCAGTATGATCCTTATGGTTCCCAGTCCTCCCCAGGAGGCACCCAGTCACTCCCACTTCCCCCCAGTTGCTTTCAGCATGATTCCAGGTGCTGACAACGATTCCCAGTGAATCCCAGGATGATTCCAGTCACCCTCAGTGTGATCCCAGTCTCTCCCAGCATGGATCCAGCTGCTGTCACTGTCATCCCAGTATGATCCCAGTTGTCCCTAGAATAGTCCCAGTCCCTCTCAGCAAGGTCCCACTCACTCCCAGTTGCCTCCAGCATGATCCCAGTTTCTGGCAGTTGCCCAAAGTGTGATCCCAGCGGCTCCCAGGATTAGCCCAGCAGGATCCCAGTCACTCCCAGTATGGTTTCAGTCACTTCTAGGAGGATCCCAGTCACTCCCAGTACGATGCCAGGGGCCCCCGTGTGATCCCAGTTCCTCCCTGTCAATGCCAACATAACCCCAGGAGCCTCCAGTATGAGGCCCAAGGGTGCCCATCCCAACCTGTCCGGGCTCCATCCCCGCTCCTGCTGTGGGCTGCGAGGGCTGCGGGAACGGGGCACCGAGGGTGTGGCTCCTGCTGGGGGAGGAGGAGGAGGGAGGGAAGGGCAGGGATGAAGGAGGAGAGCCAGAAGAGATGGAAGAGGAGAAGGAGGTGAGCTGAGGGAGGAGGAGGAAGAGGAGGAGAAGGAGGGATGGAAGAGGAGGAGTGGGAGGAAGAGGAGGGACAAAGGCAGGTCGAGGAAAGCAGAAGGAAGCCCCAGGCCTGAAAGCCCCCCTGAGCCTGGACTGAGCCCCCGTGTGGGCAGCAGGGGAGGGGGGGATTCTGCTCCTCTGCCCCACTCAGGTGAGTCCCCACCTGCAGAGCTGCCCCAGCCCTGGGACCCAGCACAGGAAGGACCTGGAGCTGCTGGAACCAGACCAGAGGAGGCACCAGAGATGCTCCAAGAGCTGGAGCCCCTCTGATCTGGAGCCAGGCTGGGAGAGCTGGGGGTGCTCACCTGGAGAAGAGAAGGATTCAGGGATAGCTGAGATGTCCTGCAGCTCCCTCTGTGCTCTCAGCCAGGCAGAAGCAGGCTCTGGATTCAGCCCTGGAGCAGGGCAGGTGTTGGTGATGTGACATGGAGCTGCTCTCCTGTGGGATATCCCCTCCAGGCTGGAAACACCTTGGTGGAGAAGTGAATCCAGGAATGTGGCTGTAGTAGTCCTTCCTTGTGGCTTGTCCCCAGCCCTGCTGTTCCCTTGGCCATTCCTGGGGGATACAGTGCAGCTTTAGGTGCCTCAGCACCACCCTGAATTCGCAGCAACCACCCGTGGGATCATGACTGGGGAGGGGGAGCTCAGCTCAGGTATCCCAGGGGGTCCCTGCGTTGGGTTTTTTGGGGGGATATTTGGAGAATGAAGAAGCTGAGCAGAAAAGGCCTCTTGTGGGGACAGCAGAGCCCTGTGTCCCCCAGGAGCCCAAAGGGGGGAGCCCAGAGAGGGGGGAGCGCCGCCGTGGGCGGGAGCCTCAAGAGCCTGGAGAGGGGCAGGGGCGACTCCTTGGAGCTGCTGCAGCCCAGAGCAGAGAATGAGGGGAGAAGGGACCCCCAAAACCCCCAGCATGCCTAAAGGGGAGACAGAATAGAGAGGAGCTTTTGGGATTTCTAGGAGACCCAGCATCCTGGACAGGAAGGAACCCCAGAACCCCAAAACTGAGAGACCAGAGATGAGGAACTCCTGGGAGGCTTTTTTAGAGGGGATTTTTATGGACACATGATGTTGGCATCCATACACAGGCTTGGGCAGGGGGACCTCCAAACCCAATATGCTCATCCCTTGTTTTCCTTGCTAAGCCAGATTTCACATTCCCAACTCTTGGCCGGGTGGAGGAGGAGGCTGTGAGGAAGAGGAAGATGCCCTGGGACCCCCAGGCAGGTGAGGAGGAAGTCAGTGCCCTTTTCCCCCTCTGTGCTGCTCCATCTCCCAGCCCTGCACAGCCCCGGCTGCAGGACAATCCCGGTGGCAATGCCGTCTTGCTGGGGACTCATTGGGAGGATCTCCTTCCCTCTGGGATGGAGACAAATCCCATCCTCTTGTTGTCCTTCCTCCCCCAGAGCAGGAGCTGAGCATGGAGAGCAGGGAGGACAAATGCCCACGGCAGCAGAACCTTGTAGAAGAGGCTATTTCAAGTGACTCCACAGCACAAGAATCTGATGGGGAGGAAAATCCCCAGAGATCCCCCAGGTGGAGGGGCTGCAAACCCAGCCCAGGGTGTTCTGAGGAGGAAAGAGCAAACCTGAGCCGGGAAGACGGACAGAGCTTCAGCCAGAGTTCATGAGCAGCTCGATGGTGGGGAGAAGCCCCACAAGTGCTTGGAGTGTGGGAAGAGCTTCAGCTGCAGGTCCTGCCTGCTCCGCCACCGGATGATCCACACTGGGGAGAGGCCCTTCGAGTGTCCTGAGTGTGGGAAGGGCTTCAGAGACAGCCCCCAGCTCACCATCCACCATCGCATCCCCACCAGGGAGCGGCCCTACGAGTGTTGGGAGCGTGGCCAGAACTTCCTCCGGAGCTCCCACCTGACTTCCCACCAGAAGATCCACTCAGAGGAGAGGCCCTACGAGTGTTCCGAGTGTGGGAAATCATTTCAGAGCAGCTCCCTTCTCCTCACCCACCAGCGGATTCACACAGAGGAGAGGCCCTTCCGCTGCCCCGACTGCAGGAAGGGCTTCAAGCACAACTCCCACCTCACCAGGCACCGGCGCATCCACAGCGGGGAGAGGCCCTACGAGTGCCCCGAGTGTGGGAAGAGGTTCAGGACCAGCTCAGTCTTGAATCAACACCAGTGGAGGCACCGCTAAGGGAAGCCCTGCAAGTGCCCCAGCTGCAGGAGGAGCTTCGTGCACTGCTCCAACTTCCCCCTCCATCAGAGAACCCTTGTTGCAGAGAGCCCTGGTGTCCCACATTCCCAATAATCCAAGTTGGAAAAGCCCTGCTGATCCACATTCCCAATAATCGAAATTGGGAAGACGCCTGGCTGGTGGTCTCCACATCATCCTGGTTCCCTGTGGCCACCTGACTCAGCGCTGGGGCAGGAACATCCATTGGGTCTCAGCTCCATATTGGAAACCCCTTGGGAAGAGCTGATTTTTTACCTTGTCTTGGTTTGAAAGACAGGTGTCTGTAAGGCAGGAGCCCTCCTTGGAATGGAAAATGTAAACCTCCTCCCTCTGAACTATTAGAATCATGAAATTAAGGGGCTCTCAGGCAAAGATAGGGGAATAGGAATAACAGTTCTTTACTGGTGTGTATAATAAAGCAAACAAACAACAGCAACAACTACACCACTGACAGAGGCTCTGCTGCACAAACCCACAGGGGTGGGTTGGATGATCCCGGTGCCCCAGCAGGGCTTGGGGAGCACCAGGCTGGGCTGGCAAGATGTATCAGCAGGCAGGGGGTGTGGGCTGTGAAAAACACCTTCAGTCTCCTGTGAAAATAAAAAAAAATTAATAAAGGACAATAGGAAACGAGGACCACAGAGCAAAGGTAATTACAGCCAGGTGCATCTTGGCACTCATCTGGGGATACCCCTTAAATACTTTTTCCCTTACACCAACCCTTTGTATATTCATAGACCCTTATGCATAGTAAACATTTCCCCTAACCAGTTTACATGTTCCAAGAACTCCTTAGCCTATCTTGTCCTCAGATCTGCCTTTTTAGAGCATGAGTATTCCTGGCTTTTGGTTTTAGTCTTTTTTTTATCATCATCTTCAGTTTTGGGTCCGGACCACACTGCCTTCAGACAGTGGTTGCTGACAGTTGGCAGATCTGTAGAGAGGTCCTCATCCTGTGTTCATTGTGTTAGGAAAATTAATCCACAAACATCAGAGATTTGTGTCCAGAAAGGAGAGAGAAGAGTCCTTTGACTTTATTAAAATAAAGGCAGAGGCCATGGGGCATCCCCCTGGGGTCTCTCAAAATTTTGGAGTATGCAGCCTCCTTTTTATCCTAATTTCCCTGCCACATTTCCCTTCTCTCTTTCCCCATTGGCTGAGGTACTTGAGAAGCACAGGGTTCCTAAAACACTTGATACCAAAGATTTCCCTCTAATGAATAACCGTCCCTTTTAATTTTAAATTCTTACGGAATTTAGGGGTTTCCCCCATTGTTTCTTTCATCTTTCAATGTCCAATTTCATTTATCAGCAAACCTAATTTTTTTGTTATTTGTAAAGGCAAATATTTTTTCCATTAATCAGTGGAATCCTTCCCATTGTTTCTTTTATCTCTCAGTGCTAGTTTTATCTAGCAGCAGACCCACAGCTGGTTTGTGAAGACAAATCTGCTGTTCCTCTCAGCTGGATGTTATCCCAACCAAAGCAGGCATTTTAGCACAAGCATAATTATATCAGCTATTTAACTACTATGTCTAACTTTAACTGATAACAGAAATAGAAACTATATAGCAAAGTTATTTTAACACCACAGATATAAAATCCATTTTTACATTTGTGAAAAGCCAATGTTATAATATGTATCTATAACAGAGGCTGTAGGGCAGGGAGAGCTGAGCTCAGGGTCCCAGGCAGATGGGGATGGGTCCCTCTCTCAGTGGGATGGGTGTTAATAAGTGTAAAAAACACCAATCACTTGTTTTTGAAATTTTAAAAGTTTAATAGTAATAAAATGGTTATAAAATAGTAATATAATTAGAGTGATAACAATTTGGACCATTTGAATTAGGACAATATGAGACTAGAGACAAAGAGTTATGGATGTCTGGGTACCTTTTTCTGGGCAGCACTGAGCCCAAAAAAGGACACCCGTTAACAAAGGATTAACCATTAAAAGCAATGGCCTGTTGAATATTCATACACTTCATCCATGATGCATAAATTGCATTCAAACACAGGATTCTGCCTGGTCAGTGTCAGCTTCTTCCTCTGATTCCTAACAACACCTTCCAGGCAGGAAGAAGTTTCTTCTGATAAGCAGGCAATAAATCAATAAATTCTTTTTCTCTGAAAGATTTAGATGTCCTTTGGCTGCTATCTCGTTTCAAGTCCTTTCTTTAAAAAGAGTATCCTACATAGCATCGTTTCTATTTTAACATTTTTTATAACCTAAAACTATATTTAACACAATACTTAAGAGAATTAATACAGCATTACTTTCTAACACAACACATATAAAATTCATTTTAATATTTGCGAAAAGCCAATCATAAAATACATGCATTTTTCACAATAAGGTCCCAGTGTTGTCTCACAAGCAGAGGCTCACCCTGATTTGCAGAAAAAACCCACAATTTGTAGAAACTATAAAGCCAGTATGACTGATTTCAGTACTGCCCTAAGGACATGGGCACCCCGGAAATTCCCAAGTCTATTTTACCTCTTAACCTGTTGCATATGCATATGAGAGGAATGTGGGATTTGTCTTTACAAACCAGCTGTGGGTCTGCTGCTAGATAAAACCAGCACTGAGAGATAAAAGAAACAATGGGAAGGATTCCAATCATTGATGAATGGAAAAAGATATTTGCTTTTACAAATTAACTGTAGGTTTGCTGATAAATGAAATTGGACATTGAAAGATGAAAAAAACAATCCGGGAAACCCCTAAATTCTGTAAGATTTAAAAATTTAAAGGGGGGGTTATACTTTAGAGGGAAATCTTTGGTATCAGGCATTTTGGGAAGTCTGTACCTCTCAAGTACCTCAGAAATGGGGAAAGAGAGAAGGGAAATTGGGATAGAATGGAGGTTGCATCCTCCAAAATTTTGAGACACCCCAGGGGAATGCCCGATGGTCTCTCCTTTTATTCAAATAAAGTCAAAGGACTCATTTGTCTCCTTTTTGGACATAAACCTCTGATGTTTGTGGAGTCATTTTCCTGGCACACATGTAGTAAACTGTCTTATAAATTCTATGAGCCTGACAGATGTTTAGTCACATAGTTGTAACCCAGATCCAGTTTTTCCATCTGTTTCAGCCCCAGGGTGGATGCGGTGGCCCACTCTCCTTATCTCTCTACAGCTTGGATGTTTGTATTCCCCTCTAGGTAGCCTTGAATCTCCTTTGTTTTCTCTGCAGGCTTTTTTGGGAGCACACAAGTTAACAGACTACAGGAGATTAAACAGCAGACTTCAGCTAAATCTAAAATTGCTTTCTACCCCGAGTTAAATTTCTAACCCACAGCTGGAGAAGCAGCTCTGGGCTGGGCTCTGGAGAAACTCCCAGATAAGAGAAGTGCAGCCAGATGCCCTCCTCCCTGAGCTTGATCACATCTTTTGTTTTCTTAAGTATCCAGTTGTTAGTGTTTCCTAGCAATTCTCTAAGTAAAAAGGAACAAAAGGAACCCCCAACATACCTTTGCACCCTAAAATTTCTGCTCTATCCAATCATTTCTTCTGGTGGCATTGAGCAAATCTGGATGGTCCGTGGAGGTCTTTTCCAACTTAAATTATTTACACCTTTATCCCATCAAAACCCCCAGAATTGAGGTAAAAATAAAGAAACTAAACAAAGAGATCTAAAGCTGCACCACTTCACTGGGATTTGGAGGTGAATTTGGGGTTCAGAGGAATATCCAGGAGGATGTGTGTGTTGTAGGGCTGTGGGGCCACAATCTCGTAGCTGTGCTGGCAGAGTTTGTCCCCCTGAGCCCGTCTGTTCTCCAGGAATTCTGGTTCTGTCCCAGTCCCTGGCCTGGCTCTCCCCGTTTGGGGTGTCCCCACAAAGTGCCCAAATCACTGCTGCAGTGCCTGGGCTGCTCCTGGCTGGGGATGTTCCTGCCCACCAACCTCTCCTCGTCAGTGCCAGGGGGGTGGGAGGGGGTTTGGGGGGTCCTGGGGGAACGGAGAGAGGCTTCTGTGGCCCTTGGGGGTTTTGTGGTGCTGGGAGGGGGTTTGGGGGCTTTTGTGGCAGACTGTGAGGGGGGTTTGAGGTCCTGGCCGGGCTGTGTGGCTTGGAGAGGATTTGGGTGGGTTTTGGGGGAGATGGGAAGGGGCTTTGGTGGCTCTTAGTGTTGGAAAAGAAATGAAATTTAGCAAATTATTTAATTATAGTTTAGTTATGAGTTGTGTGTGAATTGGTTTGTTAAAAGCAGTTTTGTAGCCGTTGATAGTGTGTGTTGGGTTTGTGTGTAACCTAGCAGGTAGTCTTAGGAATTTAATAAATATTTAAACTAGCGCAGGAAAGTAAGAATGCTAACCTGTCTGGAGGCAGCATACAATGCTCTTAGAATAAGATAAGCAGAAGATTTATGATCTTGCTTGTGAACTAAGGAATGTATCACAAGGGGACTGTGACTAGGCAAGGGGAACTGTTTCTTGGAGACCCTGTTATGAATTGCATGTATAAAAGGGAAGCACCCATATGTGAAATTGGGGGCTCGGACTTGGGACGTTAGTCTACCAGCTCCCCGGGCCCTTAATAAAGCACCCACAAAACTTGTCCGAGTTTTGTGTCATTTATCAATCGGGCAACAGTTTTCTGGCGACCGCGGCAGGACTCCGAGGGCAGCCGGGGCGGTTCCGCGTCTCGATCCACTCCAAGCCGGCACCGAGCATTTCTCGGGGAGTCATCGGTTCGTAACCACCCCTGCGCCTGTCGGACAACTGCATTAAGGTAAGCCCGAAGGTGCTTTATATTGGAAAAAGGTGATAATTGGATTTGGATTTGGTGGTTGGTAGAAAAGCCTAGGCTCCGGCCATAAGACGTCTAAGGACGCAGGACCGGAACTCGCCTCCTGTTTCTTTTTGGGAAGGACGGCGAGAAGGTATATTGGTTTAAGGTATATTGGTTTATTGGGATTAAAGGTGGAATTAAAGGCTGTAATATGATGTCTTTTAAAATTTTTAAAACCTTAGTGCAAGCCAATGGTAAAATACCTGGAAATATGCCATTAGGTTGTATATTAAAATGATGGAAAAGTGAGGGGTATTATCAAGAATTGGATAAAAGTAAAATGATAGATTGTTGTAATCATTGGTGGCCTGAATATGAGATTGGGGAAGCGGGATGGCCGGTGAATGGTACACTGGAATTGGGGATAATGGAATCTCTGATGCAATTTTTAAGGAAAAATGAGAAATGGGATGAAATACCATATTTAGATTTGTTTTTTGTTTTATACCGGAAAGAGGAATGGCAAAAGGAGTGCGGTATCTTGGTTTTAGAAGTGAATGATGAGAGGGAGCGTGTGGGATGTAAAGAAAGAAAGGAGCGTAATTTGTATCCTTTAATTGAGGAAGATTTGTTTTATTGTATGGCACCCTCGAGGGTTCCGGTTTGCTCCTAATGTGTCCCCTGCTCCCTCTGCCGATATAGCTACAAAAACGGGATCTAGTGAGAGTGATAGTGATGGTGATGATGGTGAAAAGAATGAGAGTGTTAAAAGAACTCCATTAGCAGGGCGGACTCGCCAGGGGAGGAAGGGGCAGAAGGGACCACAGTTAATTGCGCCGTTAAGGGAAGCTGTGGGACCACAGGGAGAAAGGATACTTATAAAGGTGCCTTTCTCCCCCGGGGATTTGGTAATATGGAAGCAAACAGTGGGGAGTTATCAGGAGGATCCTGAAAGGGTGGAAAGGGTGGTTAAAATGGTAATAAAGACTCAGAATCCGGACTGGAATGATTTACAGGTATTATTAGATACTATAATGGATTCCACAGAAAAGGAAATGGTTATTAGAGCCACTAGAGAAAAGGCTCGTGAGGAGATTTGGTTGAGACAACTAAATGAAACAGTTGACGAATTGGTACCTAGTGAGGAATCCAGGTGGGACCCAAATTCTACGGGAGGAATAAGGGCTGTAAAACGATAACAGGAATTGTTGGTGGAAGGAATTAGGACAGGAATACCTAAAACTATGAATTGGTCTAAGTTGTATTCGGTCAAGCAGGACAAGAATGAGTCTCCGTCTGCTTTTTTTAGAATGATTAAAAGACATGGCTCGGAAGTTTACTAATTTAGATGTAGAGGATCAATCAGGAAAACTTCAATTGGCATTGTTGTTTATGGGGCAATCACAAGAGGATGTTAGGAAAAAGTTACAAAAGCTGGAAGGGGAGGACACTCGGAGTTTGGATAAAATGTTGGAGGTAGCGTGGAAGGTATACAACAACAGGGAAAAAGAAACTGCAAAAAGACAACAAGCTAGTATTCTGGCTGTAATGCAACAGACAGGGGCAGGAGGAAGACCCATTAGGGGTCGAGGTCGGGGAGGAGCTAACCGCGGACAGAGGGGGATGGCGAGAGGTCGGGGAGGATTTGGGTTTGCACCTAACACGGGGAGGTTGGATCCAAACCAGTGTGCGTTTTGCCGACAATTGGGACACTGGAAAAATGAATGCCCGGTTAGAGGAAGTATGGGCATGGGAAACATAGGATTAAGGACAGGTCCAATGGGGAATGCTCCTGTGGGAGGATTCACGGGAGGACCAGCAGAGGTCGCTCAAGCACTAGTTTTGGGAAACTATCAGAATCAAAGCTGACTAGACCAGGATTTGAGGGTAGTTTTAGAGATAGATGGAAAGGATCAAGAATTTATGGTAGATACTGGAGCCACATGTTCTGTACTCAATAGACGATTGGGACCTTTGAGTGACACAACGGTACAGGTGGTGGGGGCAACAGGGAAGCTAGAGGAACAATCATTTTTACAACCTTTAAATCTTAGGTTTGGAGGGAAGGAATTAGATCACCAATTTTTGTACATGCCAAACTGCCCCACACCCCTTCTTGGCAGAGACCTGTTTTCCCAACTTAATGTGAAAATAATATTTGAAGGGGGAAGGGTGAAATTGGAAATACCTGAGGAACAAATAGCAGGCATTTTTGTGATCAAGGAAGTGGATGCCTCTCCTATTCCAGAAGAAATTGAGCAGGCTGTAGTACCCTGGGTATGGGAGTCAGGGGTCCCTGGAAAATCTAAAGCTGCACAGCCAGTAAAGGTGGAACTAAATTAAGGGGCCCAACCAGTGAAGGTAAAGCAATACCCCTTGAAGCTTGAGGCAAGGAGGGGAGTAGCCCCGTTAATTAAACAATTTTTGGTTCAAGGAACATTACAGGAATGTGAATCGGAGTATAATACTCCAATTTTTCAAGTGAGGAAGCCTAATGGTAAGTACCGTTTGGTACAGGACTTGAGGGCTATTAATGAAATAGTGAAAGACATATATCCAGTTGTTGCTAATCCTTACACCTTGTTAACATCTGTATCGGAGGAGTTTAAATGGTTCTCATTGATTGACCTTAAAGATGCCTTCTTCTGCATCCCACTGGCAGTAGAGAGTAGGAAATATTTTGCCTTCGAGTGGGAGAGTCCTGATTTTGGGAGAAAGAAGCAGCTTACGTGGACGAGACTCCCACAGTGATTTAAAACAGCCCTATTATTTTTGGAAACCAACTGGCCAAGGAGCTGGAGGAATGGAAGATAACCCAGGTAACAATATCCCCATCCTTGTATGTAGTCCTGCAGTACGTGGACGACATTTTTCTGGCTACTAAGGAAAGGGAAATGTGTGTGGAATTAACAATTAAATTACTCAACATGCTTGGCCAAGCAGGGTATCGGGCTTCTAACGAAAAAGCTCAATTGGTCAAAAATAGCGTTATTTATCTCGGTTGTGAGATCACACAAGGGCAGAGATGTTTGGGAGTAAATCGAATAGAGGCAATATGTGCTATTCCTTTGCCTCGTAACCATCAGGAATTGAGATCTTTTCTAGGAATGGTGGGATGGTGTCGACTGTGGATCATGAATTTCGGTCTCCTAGCCAAGCCACTGTATGAGGCCTTGAAGCAGCATTGGTTGGAGTGGACGACACAGCAAAAGAAGGCCTTCCAGGAATTGAAGCAGGCACTAAAGGAGGCCCCAGCCCTAGGACTCCCTGACCTGACCAAGGAATTCCAGTTGTACGTGAATGAGAGGCAAAAACTGGCATTGGGGGTCCTCACCCAGAAGGTGGGATCCTGGAAGAGGCCAGTGGGATACTTCTCTAAACAACTGGATTCGGTAAGTTCCGGGTGGCCCTCGTGTTTACGAGCCATGGCGGCAACAATAATTCTTATTCAAGAGGCCCGGAAATTGACTTTGGGGGCAAAAATGGAAGTGTTTGTTCCCCATATGGTCATGGCCGTTTTGGAGCAAAAGGGGGGTCACTGGCTATCATCCAGTCGAATGTTGCAATACCAGGCTATCCTGAGAGAACAGGATGATATTGAAATAAAGACTACTAATCATGTTAATCCAGCAGAGTTTTTACGCAGTGACCAGGAGGCTGGGGGACTGGTGCACGATTGCGTAGAGGTAATTGAACAAGTATATGCCAGCAGACCCGACCTAAAGGATGAACCATTGGAAGACCCTGAATGGGAACTATACACTGATGGATCCAGTTTTGTCGAGAATGGGACTCGCTATGCCGGGTATGCAGTGGTAACATTGGATCAGGTAATAGAGGCAAAGGCTTTGTTACCTGGAACTTCGGCCCAGAAGGCAGAGGTGATTGGACTCACTAGAGCCCTGTATTTGAGCAAGGACAAAAGGGTTAATATCTGGATGGATTCTAAATATGCGTTTGGTGTAGTTCATGTACATGGGGCATTATGGAAGGAAAGGGGGCTTTTGAATTCACAGGGAACCAACATCAAGCACCGGGAAGAAGTGCTACAGCTACTGGATGCAGTACATAGTCCCAAAGCAGTTGCAGTAATGCATGTTAGAGGACATCAGACTGCGGAAGGAGACGTTTAGAGAGGAAACCGATTTGCTGATGTTACAGCACGGCAAGTGGCACGGGAAATATGGACTCAAATTGCATTGGTACCGGTAAGAACGAATCCGGCTACCCCATACCTGAATCAGGAGCCCAAATAGTCAATAGAAGATGGAAAACTAATAAACTTGCTAGGGGCACAGAGGAATCAGCTTGGGTGGTATGTTACACCAATGGGAAAATAGTGGTACCTACTCACATAATGAAATTTATTTTGGAATCAGAACATAATAAATGTCATTGGGGGGCAGAAGTATTGGTAAAATTTTTGAAGAATGGGATAATTTCTAATCAGATGTTAACAATGGCAAAAAGAGTTAATGCAATGTGCCCGGTATGTTTGAAAAATAATCCAGTAGTTAGGAGACAAATACAAATGGGAAAGCTGCAAGTCGGGCCACAACCGGGAGATTACTGGCAAGTTGATTTTTCGGAATTGCCTAGGGCACAGGGATACAGATACTTGTTAGTGTACGTATGTACGTTCTCAGGGTGGCCAGAAGCTTTTCCATGTAGAACTAATCAGGCTAAGGAGGTGGTAAAAACCCTGTTAAAAGAAATAATACCAAGATTTGGAGTACCTTTAGGATTGTCATCAGATAGGGGTCCGCATTTTATAGCCGGGGTAGTGCAGGAATTAGCACGACTGTTAGATATAATCTGGAATTTGCATACCCCCTGGAGACCTCAGTCTAGTTGGCAGGATGAATCAAACCCTGAAAGGACAAATCAAAAAGATTTGCCAGGAAGCTAAACTGCACTGGCCTCAAGCTTTGCCTTTGGCCCTACTCAGGATTCGAATTAAACCAAGGGAAAAGGTAGGCGTAAGTCCATATGAGATACTATATGGCAAACCATATCATGCAACTGTATTAAAGGGGGAGGTACATGTGAGTGGGGACCAGGCGATTGCAGAGTATGTTATGTCACTTAATAAGATCTTGAATTCTTTAAGAAATACATTGCAGTGGAATAGACCGCTCACGCTGGAGAATTCTGTCCACGACATTCAGCCTGGGGACCAGGTGTACGTCAAGAAGTGGATCACGGATCCGCTACGGGAATCATGGAGCGGACCCCACCAGGTGATGATGACGACCTACACGGCGGTGAAGGTCCAGGGGATGGATGCTTGGATCTATTACACCAGGGTAAAGAAGGCACCGTTCCAATGGGAAACCCAGATAGTGTCTCCAACCCGGATGATCTTCCGTGCAAAGCCACCTTCTTAATTATATTACTGCTAGTGATCATGAGACTATTACCCGTTCGAGGGTCTACTCTAGTACAGGTTGAAGAAACAAAGGTTACAGTCATGGAAGGGATGGATGTTCAATTAACTTGTGTTATATTTGACATCCAGAAAGTTGAGGCCAGTGAAGTTACTGCAATATGGCAACGGGGGGCTGAAAGAAGCCGAGGCAAGATCGGAGTCGGTTGGGATCTAGATAAACAACAAGGAAACACGGTACTGAATCTTACTAAGGTAACCACAAACGATACAGGAGAATATACATGTTTGGTCAAGATACGGGATAGTTTTGATTACAAAAGAGTGAGTATGAGGGTTTTGCCAGGGACAGGGGATCGTGCTGAAAACATAAAGGTTAATCCAGTATCAATGGCAGTGGACATGTGGGATGGGCCACCCCTTAGAATAAATTGTTCCTTCCTAGTAAGATCAAGATATCAAAGGAACCTACGGGTCAAATGGTGGAAGCAAAATAGGGAACTGACCTGGGACAGAATAGAGGACGGGACCAGTTGGTGGGAGAAGGAAGGAAAAGGTTGTGGGTGGTCGAATGTCACTAATCCTAGAATAGGAAATGCATGGTGGAGGCATGACAGAATGATGTTATCCTTACAGAGACGCGGTAGAAGGAGTAGATGGGAGGCTAATGATACAATAGAACAGAATACTGAGCAGGAAAACTTAGTGGTAGGATTAATTAGAGATTTTGGGATCATGCAGAACGTGACTAAAATAACAGCTTGCCTACCATTACCACAGGCTGCAGGTGAACCAATTCCCTGGGGAATAATACCGGTAACCAAAATGCCTGAAACATTCAAGAATGTTTCATGGTCCTGCCAGTCAGTTCCCAAACCAGTAGATGTATGGAGGGATTTGTGTATGACCATTCGGGCTATGACTAGAGAGGAATGTGAAAAGAAACCAAATCATTATGGTTGGATTAAAAATACCAGGAGGTGTTTAATTGCAACCCCAATAGATGAGCCATGCAATACAGTACGAATAAGAACGAAATCCCACCGAAATGAGATGAGTTGTCAGAATGTCACACAGAATTTTGACACCTGGAATAGTTGGAAGACATTATGGGGACCCAGTTTTTTGGAACACTATAATTACCTTGGGGAAGTACAATGGTGCATCCAATGGTCAGGAGTAAAGAATCAGTCACATTATAGGGCCCTCATCACGTCTACATCTTCCCGAGAGTTCAGACCGCAGAAAGAGGATTGGAATTGTACTGAGGTTTTTACATGTGATACACTGGAAGACCGAATTGGATTGGTACTGGTGAAAATGGCATGAAAGTGGGGATGCGAGTGTAGGGGGTATGATCACACGGTTAGCCGAGAGTCCATGGATGGACCTATAGATTGCAGATATACTACTGTGCATAGCCCTGGAAATCTAGTCTGGGTGTTGGGACATGGACAGTGGACCACACATTTACCTCTAGATGGATCAGTAACACAAATCACCCTAGGGGTTCCCACATTGTGTCCATACTGGAAACAGAATAGATTGATCCAAAGGAAAGGACTCAGAAAGAAGGAAGAATCCCTAGAGGAGCAGTGGCGTGAACCTGGCTCAGGAGTACAATTTGGATGGATATTAGAATCATTATTCCCTCTGGTAGCGACATATCGAAATAGGGAGATGGTCAACAATTTGTTAGGACAGGCAGAAAGGTTGGCAGCAGCTACTAAGAAGGGATTTAAAGATCTAAATTTGCAATTGCAAGCTACATCAAGAATGACCCTACAAAACAGAATGGCATTGGATTTGCTACTGTTAAAAGAGCATGGAGTTTGTGGTTACCTGAGTAGGAGAATAGATCATTGCTGTGTACACATTCCAAATGTTACACTTGAAGTTGAGAAAGATATTTCTCAACTGGCAGAAGTGGAAACAAAAACCAAGGAAATTGAAAAGGAAGCACAGCATAACTGGATAGGAGCAGTATTTGATTCTTTGGGGCTTCACCTGTCTGGCTGGATTACATCTGCTATACAGTATGTACTAATGTTTTTAGTATTTTTAGTGACTACATGGATTGTATATAGATGCCTCTTAGGTGTGATCGAAAAGGAAAAGAAGCGATCTCTCCGGTTGCTGAAGGCGATGACCCGCGGGCGGCAGAATGAAGAACACTCCCCACCTCATATGAAGATGTTATTGTCAATACTGTTGATTAAGCATCCTTGCAGCAGGACTGAAGGATGCTCAAAAGGGGGGAAATGTTGGAAAAGAAATGAAATTTAGCAAAATATTTAATTATAGTTTAGTTATGAGTTGTGTGTGAATTGGTTTGTTAAAAGCAGTTTTGCAGTTTTGTAGTTTTGTAGCCGTTGATAGTGTGTATGTTGGGTTTGTGTGTAACCTAGCAGGTAGTCTTAGGAATTTAATAAATAATTAAACTAGCGCAGGAAAGTAAGAATGCTAACCTGTCTGGAGGCAGCATACAATGCTCTTAGAATAAGATAAGCAGAAGATTTATGATCTTGCTTGTGAACTAAGGAATGTATTACAAGGGGACTGTGACTAGGCAAGGGGAACTGTTTCTTGGAGACCTTGTTATGAATCGCATGTAAAAAAAGGGAAGCACCCATATGTGAAATTGGGGGCTCGGACTTGGGACGTTAGTCCGCCGGCACCCCCGGGCCCTTAATAAAGCACCCACAAAACTTGTCCGAGTTTTGTGTCATTTATCAATCGGGCAACAGTGCCGGTTCGACTGCTGCCAAAGGGGAAGAGAGGCAGAGATGTACCTGCACTGGAGCCCTGGGCATGTCCAATAAAGGTGCAAGTATGTGGGGAGATTTGTTAGGAAATATTTCAGCTGTGATGCCAACAGTGGCTTCTCTCCTGGTTCTGTGGGTTCTGGACGAGTAATGCAATGGTTGGCTCTGACAATTATTAAGTAGATGTTATGTGGATGTTCAAATGTGTAGTGATGGTATTGTAATATATCCTCCCATAGTCCTCTTTCCCGTCCCCCTTGTAATAGCCTTGGTAGTCAGGGCATTTGGGGAGGACTGGTTTGTGACCAGCAGGCAGAGTGTAACAACACCTGACCTCCAGTCAGGATGCAAGAAAGTAATCTCCACCAATGGACAGAAGAGAAAGAGTTGACTGACAAAACTTTTAGAGAGGCTAAGGGTATAAAAGGCAGAGCATCCTTTTTGTAGATGAGAACGTGGCTGCTAGTCACAGAGACTCCCAATGCTGTAATTTTTCCTTATTCAGTCCTTTGTTAAGGATTACTAAACCTTTAAAATGTTAAAAGTGAGAGTCATTTCTCACATGTGCAATGCTGTGGGCGATTGTCTTGGTCTGGTTTCCTTTGCTTGTGTCCCATCTGAGTGCTCAGCTGGGGTACAGGCTGTAAGTGCTTGGGGCACCCTTGGAGTTCCTCTTGGATCCCTAAACAACAGGGTTTGGCCCATGAGGGGAATTTGTGCTGCTTTGTGACAGAGAAGAATTTCCCAGGCTCTTTTGTGTTTACTTTAGGGAAGGTTGGTTATTGCTTTGCATAAATTCAGAGACCAACATGGAGCATTTGCTTTGTGATGTCAGGGCATGGTTGCCACCTTGTCATAGTGACATCAGAAGGTTGCCTTGGTGCACGGAAGGTCTGAGTGTCAAAGCAGCCCTAGTGCTGGCTCACATCAGGAGAACTTTCCTGGCTGGGGAATTTGTCAGTGGGTAGCTGCCCACTGACAAGAGCATTGTTTCTTCTATTATTTATCTAACTTTCAAAAATGATAATGTTTCACCATCTGGCCACAGCAGCTTTTGCTGCTTATGGCATTTCTTTTTCTGTGTATTACGTGACACACTTCACCCGTAAGTAGAGGTTTCGCTTCTACTTAGGTTAGGATGTAACCTAACCTGGCTTTTGCATGTCTTCCTGCTCTTTCTTGGTGACTGAGTTTCTGATTTTGAAAGGGAAAGAGCATTAGGATGCCACTGGTTTGGTAAAGTTCCTGTCAAGAGGTTCAGCTAAAAAGGGGGTGTCTGTAGCCACAGGGGCAGCATTTGCAGGGGAACCTGCAGGGCTCCGTTCCCTCCACGGGAGAGTCTGTGGCAGCAGAGTCTGTCATTTCCTCAGGCTGCTGGGACAAGCAAGACACCTTTGAAATTGTAGACTGGCAGAGCTTCTTGGAATGCCTTCTAAAAACTCTGCAGTTTTTCCCAGAATTCAGAGAAAACTTATTTCTTTTTAACTTTTGTCATGAAAGGATTTGACTGTCTAACTTAATAACCTTTTACTGAGTGCTAAAATAGTTATTCCCTTTGAAAGGAAGTGCAAACTCTAAAGCAGTGAGTGTCTGCTCCTGAACCCTAGAGGTGCTGCTGTGCTCTTCCACAACAGAACTGCCACAGCTCAGGGGAATTTTGGGAAGCTTTTCTGGGCAACTGTTTCCTGCAAGTTAATCAGAATTAGTGTGTGTAACTGACCGGAAAAAAAAGAGTACCTGAAGGAGAGGATTTCAGAAGCTGTTTTATGTCTTTGGTAGAACAGGAGCATTGAGTGTTAAAGAACAATTTGCATTTTCTTGGTCATATTTGTATTCATTTACTGGCAAAACAGGCTGAAGTGTAGGCACAAGCAAGAATATCTCTGATCCCTTGCTGGATGTGTGAATGAAATGTGTCTGTTGAAGGGATGTTGTGAAACGGGAAATCATCTCTGTTTGGGTTGACTTGTTCTGTGGGATTCAGCAGCCCAGGCAGTTTTCTGACAGAAGCTGGTTCATTTTCCCTTCCCACTATAGGTCACCTGAAGCGTGTATTCAGCAGTGCTGAAGATCCTGAGGTGAGTGAGAAAGGAACATTTCAAGTTCCTGGTGTTTAAGAATTGTAGAGCAAGATGTGAGCTTGGCCACTAGCAGTAGAGTGTAGAGGGCCAGCTAGGAAGGCCAAAAGACAATCCATTTTCATGCCTGAAGAAAAATAACAAAGTGCGAAATGGATATTTTAAATTTCTATATCAGAGCTTTGAAGAACTACAAACCTAGTGTTGCAGAGAGAACCTTGCTTGCTGACGACAGATAGGGTGGAATATTTACATAGGAGCAATTTCCTGTACAGTTGAATTAGACCATTTTAATTTAGTCAAAGTCCCTTAGAATTCTATTCCTATCAAACTTTATGATATCTACTTAGAAGATGTTGTTGTAGAACAGGAAGGCCATCTTGCCATGGTGCCTGCAGTGTCTGAAGTGAAATGGGCACCTTTGTGGCTGGGGAGCTGCATGGGCCAAAAGGACGCAGGGCTGGCGGCCTTGAGCAGCTGAAGATGAGGCAGCGTGTGGCCAGGGGGCCAAGGAGGCCAAGGGCACGGTGGCTGTGCCAGCAGCAGTGGGGCAGCAGGAGCAGGGCAGTGAGCGTGGCCTGTGCTGGGCAGCGCTGCGGCCACAGCTGGAGTGCTGTGTGCAGCTGTGGGCCCTGGGAAGCAGAAAGTCATGGAGGGGCTGCAGCGAGTGCACAGAAGGACAGGGGAGCTGGGCAAGGGGTGCAGCACAAGGCCAGGGAGGCGGTGCTGAGGGAGCTTTAGCCTGGACAGTAGGAGACTCCTGAGAATCTCCTCAGTGCATTTAAATATTTAGCCACTTTTGGACTTGACTTTCCCTCTCTTTTTTTTATTGTTATTTTTGCTTTACTTGGAGGAGGAGGCTTATTAATTTTCTTTTTCTCCCAGGTAAGGTTCTTTTCGCAATTATTTCCTGCCCTTATACAGCACTGGGACTGGTTCTGCTCCAAGTTTCTATTCCAAGGTGTCACTTCTGGGGAATGCAGTATTTTTGCATGAGAACTCATCATTTGGTGCAGGGACATTGATGCAGAAGGAGCTTTTGTGGTTCTAGGCCAGCCCCTATGGTCTTACAGATCACCTAGAGCTTAACAATGCCAGTGAGTTTCTGCAGCCCAGGCAATCAGTGTGTGTTGTGTTTGGGAATTGAGCAGGAAATCAATGCCCTTGCATTCCAGCTGGTGCTCAGAGATCACAGGAGCTGGGAGGTGCTGGGCTGCATTTCTGATTCCAGCCACTTCAGCACCATCAGTGTGGTCGAGTCCAAGAGAAGAACTTGCCCGAGCAGATGCACAAAGAGTGCAGCTCCCAGTGTAATGCTCTGGGTGTCTGGTTGCATTCCATAAGGACCTACATGCTCCAGATTCCCCAAGAGTGTGCTTTTTTGAAGCAACAGGAGAGCAATCTCAGGACTGTAGTTGAGTGGGGCACTGGCTACCAAGTTCTGATGTGTGTAGCAATAGGGAGGACAGTAAAGAGAGATTTCAGTAATGAGATCTGTCTATGTATGCATGTATATATGTATGTATGTATCTATCTATCTATCTATCTATGTAACATTTACATAATTGAACCTTCCTGGCTCGGGTCCAAGGCAGCTGGAGATGCAAAGCTCACCTAAAGCATCCCTTTCAGGAGAGGATTAGAGACATGCTCCCTCGACCAATTCTGAGCAGGCAGAGATGTTTTCCCCTCCAGATATGGTGGTTTTTTTCCATCAGAGTTGTTTTCCTCCTCCGGCCTCTTCTGCCTTCAAGTCCCCACTTAATTCTATAAATTTCTGCCTGTCCTAGAGAGGTGCAACAATTCCATGTTTAGGTGGTGTTTGGTGACTCTGGTCACACATGCTTTATGTGACACATGGTTTCCTTCACTGGCATCCCCAGGGCTGCGTAAGTGCATTCGTTCATGGGGCCTTAGGAGAGTCTTCTCTTTCCCTCAGCAGCAGCAGCAGCAGCAGCAGCAGCAGCAGCAGCAGCAGGGAGCGGTGGCAGGGCCAGGACGAGGAGGAGGTGGCTGCCCTGGCCCTTTGCTCCCAGGCCCCAGGCCAGGAGGGCTCTGGCTGCAGCAGGGCACTCTTCGGGCAGCCCCTGGCAGCCTCTGCATGGAGCACAGCACGCTGCACCGTCCTGCTGGTGCACTTTTCTTCAGCAATACCCTAGCTCCTCCTCACAAGGAAAAAACTCCAGCAATCTAAAAAGAGATCATTCAAGTACAGTTCTACCTGCCTTTGCATTGTAGTTCAGGGCATGTATTTTTTGGTCTATAATTTCATGATTTTTATGAAAACATGCATTCATATCTGCACATTTTTGTGGTTTTAATTATTCATATACCTAAACACTCCATTTTAAACTCTTGATTTATTGCAGTTGGTAATTTTGAGGTAGTATATTTTAAAATGTCACAAAACAACACCTTTTGGGTAGTTTTTCTCACTCTTAAAAAAACCCCCATAGGCCATTTTAGTCTCTGTCTCTCCAAATTGGTTCACATCGGCCTATTTTAAATCAGGGCTACAATACTTTTATAGGATTGAGAGAGCTCCAATTAAATGCACACCGGTGATTCCTCTTGTGCAATGTCATGGCCCCACCGTAAAGCCTCTATTTACTTTTTTTTTCTCTCATTAGCTCAACTGCAAACACGTTTAGTTGCAAACTTACACAAGATGAGCAGAATCAAAATGATGTGAGGGGCCTTTGAGAGCTCCTTGCTGATCTTTCTGCTTCTTCGGCTGAGCAAAGCTCTGATCCAGGCAAAGAGATTGCACTTAGTGCTACACAACCATTTGGCTGGAACTCTGCTGATTTCTAGGAACAGCTGGAGGCCTCTCTCTCCCCAGGATTTTTTGGCTGAGCCAAGCTTTGCTGGGTTTTGGCTGCAAATACCATTGCCCTTGCTCTCTTCTATCCACAAGTACCATGGCTGGGCAAAAACTGCCACGTGGGCCATCTTCCAAAGGCACTTTGGTCTGGAGTTTGTGAATGAACGAGAGCCTCATCCACTCCCAAACCACATGAAAAAAATCAGGAAAGAAAACTTCCCATCCTTAACAAACAACTGACAATTCACAAGTGGATCTAGAGCTTCTTTACGCAATGAAAAGGAAGGCAATCTTCCAATGGAGTTGTGCTTTCGGGAGTTTTTCTTCTGATTCCCACTCCCAGCTGGCACTGGAAAAAGTCACATCTCTGCAAGTGTCAGTGTCTTCTGTCTGCCATGAGTTGTTTTGCTGCAACAATCAGAACAAGCATCAGGCTGAAGAGAGGCTCAGCTGACGCTAGGAACAGGAGCTGCCCCAAGGAGAAAAAAGACATGAACTTTTACCTCCCAAACCCATCTCCCCAGAGGCTCAAGCAGGATTCCTCTGGTTCCCAGAAATACAAAGAAATAGGGCTGAGAAGACCCTTTGCAGCTATGTGTTCATGCCCAAGACTTTGCTGATGCCATTTGGGTTTTGCCTTTTTTCTTTTCCGTCCTTTCTGTATTCCTTGCACATCAATTTAGAGCTCTGTAGGCTACTCGATTTGTGACTACTTTTCTCAGTCCTTTTCCATGGCCTTTGCCTAAGCAGAAAGACAAACTTCCAGAGCTCCAAGCGCCAGGGGGTAGAAGGCTCCAGTGTTATCTTGGTTCTTCCTGGGACAGACCCCTGCAGGGAGCTGGTGGACTCACCATCCCTGCAAGCCTTTGAAAGAAGGCTGGATGCGGCACTCGGTGCCGTGCTTTAGTTGAGGTATTAGGCCACAGATTGAACTCGATCATCTTGAAAGTGTCTGTCTTCCAAGCCAGGGATTCTGTGATTCTGTGACTGAGGCAGCTTTTACTGCAGCCCTGGAAAGGGCTGCGGGGGCCCTTGGCCAAGGATGGGGATCAAGGCTCATGGAAAAGAAGCAAAGGGCTCAAGGCGAAGGCTGACAGGGCACTGCTGCCACAGCCCGGCCCAGAGCGAGCCTCATGTCCTCGTCCTCAACCTACACCCTCTGCGCTGCCCTTTGCGGCGCCGGCGGCTCCTCTCGCTGCGGGGCTCCAGGGCGTGCTGGGGGCCGGGCCCCTCGTCTTCGGGAAGTGCTGGAGCCTCAGAGGCGAGCGGCCGCTGCTGTGGCCGGCAGGGGAGAGCTGCGGCTGCGGCCCCGGGCACGGCGAGCTGCCGCTATGGCCGGCTCCTGCCGCGGCTCCTGCCTCTGCTGCGGGCTCTGCTCCTGCCCTGTGCGCACAGACACGGCCGAGGGCTGCCCGGCAGCTCCGTGCCGCTCCGCAGCGGGCCCGGCCGGGCTGCTGCTCTCTGCGGCCTCTGCCCGCCGCTGCCGGCCCCGCCGCGCTCCCGCCTGCCTCTGCCGCAGCCGGGCCCACACGGGAGGCAGCACATTGCGGCCGGCTCGGAAAAGCCCTGCCCGCAAACCGCCCGCCACGGCCTCGGCCTCAGGGCACAGGCTGCCGGCGTCCTCGCAGCTGCGAGCCGGCCCGGGCCGCCTGCCGGCCTCGGCCACAGCTCCCGCCTGTGTCTCCATGGCCGCGGCTGCTCGGCACAGCGGGCTGAGCACAGCCAGCGCCAGCAGCAGCTCCTCACGGGCCCAGGCCCTGGGCGCTCCGAGCCCGCCCTCCCCCGAATCCCAGCCCTGACGGGCTTGGCGTCCCAATGCATCCCCTGGGGACAGCAGAGTCGGCCGCTGAGCTCAGCCCGTGGTGACACCACCAAGTGACCAATGGAAAATTCACCAAATCCTCATCAGAGACAAGAGAAAACTCCCATGGTGCCTGACAGCCTGAAGGAACTGCCAATTCCAGATCATTCCATCCATGTATGAAAAGAAGCTTTTGCATTAAAGCAGAAAAGACTTATCTAAAAGAAAGGCACGAACAAACAACAAAGTTATTTGGACTCATGCTTCTTGTGTCTGTTAAAAAGGCCAAGAAAATGCACTCCTTGCTCTTCTGACACAGCTCTCTCTGTTCATGATGTGGGACAGCGAGTGCTGATCATGTGCAGGAGCTGATGCAAGGGACAGGGACAAGGATGCAGTAGGCACAGTGCCAAGCTGACAGAGGGATGATCTCTGGCAGTGGCACTGAAGAAGAAGAGTTTGCAGGCAGCACAGAAAATGTCTCTTTGTTTCACCTCTTCTTTCAGTGCTGCTAAGAATGTAGCCTGGAGCAAGCTGGGAACACCAGAGCCTGGAGCCCTTTCCAGGCAGGGCTGCATCAGACACAAACCAGCAGGGGACTGAGGAGCCCCTGGGGTGGCAGTGAGCAACCTCGGGCTCTGCTCACTGCTGCTGGCATTTTCTATTGAACCATCTCCAAGGACTTCTGTTGTGCTCTGTATTTCTAAGGGTTTTCCCCCTTGGTTTTTTGTTTTTTTCTTTTTTTTTTTTTTTCTTTTTTTTTTTTTTTTTTTTTTTTTTTGTTGTTGTCTCCTGCACCTTTTTTTCTCCATATTTTCCTATCCTGTCAGCAGCAGCCCTTGTCCAGAACTGGCTCTAAAATATCAGCAAAGCAGCTAGGAACAACAATGGGTGGAATCCTGCGGCTCAGGAATTCGTATGCCAGAGCCCTGCCTGTGCCTCATGCTTTGTCAGGACCTCCTTCTCTGTGCAAAACTAGGGAATAGTGGAGATTTTTTGCCAAAGAGCTCCTGAGAAGCAAATGTTGTGCTAGGTTTCTCAGGAGTGTATCTGTTAAGTTCATTGCTGGCAAACAGAAAGTAAGGCCAGGGTAGCAGAGCAGCTGGGAGCTGGTCACTCCCTGCAAAGGGCTGGTGTAGGATGTGGGAACACCACGTTCCAGGAGGGGCGAGCAGGGTCAATGTGCTCAAGGTGCTGCCAATGAGGTTTGGGTTCACTTAGAGAGTAGTCAGGAGCAGTGAGCACTGCAAGATCCAGCTGCAGTCCCCATCCATGTCCCTTTCAGTGCTGGCTTTAGGGTGTCTGCAGCCTGCATCCAGAGCGCCCTGGGGTGCTCCTGAGGCTGCCTTTGCACTCAGGGTGAGGATGCCCAGGAGCCCCTGAGGCCGGCAGTGGGCACCAGGGCTGGGGTTTGTGGTCTGGCAGGTGTGGCTCTGGGGGCTGTGACATGCCAGGGCATGGGTCACTGTCACTGCCCTCCGCAGCCCTGGCTAGCTCTGTGATGCTCCAGGGACAATGGCAGGAGTGGGGATCTGGCTAGGTAAGGGTTTTGCCTGAGCCAGAACCTCTAGGCCAAATGCCAGCAGTAGAGACCCTGGAGGACCGAGTGAAGGAAGCAGAGGAGGCTCTTCTGCGGCATAAAGTGCAGCAAATTCATCAGGAGAGACAGGGGGAAGGTTCACAGCTGAGAATTCCCAAAGGAAACAGATGTTAAAAAAACCCCCAACATCCCTGTGGCCGGATTTTTAAAATCTTTCAAAACAGGGGGTGGACACCATATAGTAACCAATAAGTGACTCTTGGGGTGTGGTTTTGAGGGCTACAACAAAGCAGAACAAGGGGAAGAGAGAGCGTTGGGATAGGGATTGGATCTTAGGGTGAGGGACAGGGAACTTTCTGGAACAAAGGGTAGGGTTTGGGCTGATGGATGGGGCAAAGGGGCCGGGTTGTCTTGACAGACAGGGAAAAATCTGGTGAGGAGGGAGGGGATTCCTTGAGGGACACTTGGGTAGGAGGGCATAACACAGGGGAGAAACTAACTCTAATAACTCGGGGAACACTTGAACATACCACTATATAACAGAACATTTGGCTCAATAAACTACCACACTGCAACACAGAAATTCAGGCTTTCGGCAGCTGAGAGGTGGCACTGTTAGAACCCGCAGCAGCTAGTGAAAGCCATCTCTGTCCTTCAGGTTCTTGCTGTGTGGGAAGGTGCTGCGAGTTGTGGTGGCTGCACTCCCCCTTTGCTGGGAGGATGATCTGTACCAGGGGAGAGCAGAAAGCTGCCATGGTGAGCAGAACATGCTCAGAGCATTGCAGTTCAGAGAATGGCACTGCCCCTGAAGGGCAAAAAGCTTGAAAGCATAGAATTCTGTGCGGAACCATTGCACAAATTTTCTCTTCTAGAACATGCCCATTTTTGTATACTGTAGATGAATACTCCAGGTTTTATAGAATACATGGGGTTTTTTCTTAAGGTTTTTGGGAGAACTCTCAAGTTTATTTCTGTTTGTATTTTACATCCAGCATGCATACAGGGGTTTTTTTTATTGTTATTATTTTTCTTTAGTAAATACTTAGGGAACAAATACCAAAGCACTTTTTAATCCTTTGGGATATTGTGACTAATATTCTTAGAAAGAAAACCTTGTTGAACAAGTGTGAAAACACAGAGAGAGGGAAAACAATATAAAAGTCTTTTAGAACAGGGTGTGTAATAAGGACTGCAGAACTGAGTAATTCCTCCAAGGGCAGAATTAGCAAGATATATTACCAAGAGTAACTGCCAAGATACTTCCTTAAGCCAAAGGAAATGTGACCTGCAGCCATATGAAGTACAGCCAAAGCAAATGAAAACCTTTGGAATCCAATTCTGGATTCAGCTCCAGCTGTTGGTGGGCTGCATGATCATTGACAATGCTGCCCTTCCAGAAATTATTCTGTAGTTTCCTTTCATAGTCATTTGAAACTTTGAAAATTCACATTTTAATTTGCTTTGCTTTAGGGTAAAACGCTTCTGGGCCCAGTGCAAGCTGTAACCTTTTGACAGCAAAGTCCTCATGGTTGCCAGCTTCTGATGTTAAACAATGTCACATGTCTGCATGTGCTACTTAGCTCTGGGTCTAGTCCTGGCCTAGTAGAGCCCAGGCAGGGTGGCACATTGCAGGGAAAATTGGTTCGTGAGCTTATGGGGTTGCCATCAGCAGCAGAGTCAATGTGCCCTTTGGGGATTCCTCTGGAGACAAAATTAGGGACCTACCCCATGCCAGAATATTCTCTTAGATCTTTCTGCAATATCCTAGAAAAGGCTGTGAAACTTCACATCTCCTTGCACAGCCACTGTTTGAAGAGGGGCATTTTTGTCCCTCCTCAGAGTCATTGCTCTTGCATATCAGAAACATGAACATCCCCCAACAGGAATGATGCATGGTCCTGCTGCTGCTGCTGCAGAGCACTGGGCAGTGCAGGCCTGGGTGTTACCAATATGAGCACATAATTAGCATTTCATGCTCCTTCAAGCTGTTCAGATCCCAGGGCTCTTTGTTTCAAAGCAGCCACTGCACCATCTCTAGGCAAGAACAGGAAATGGGAAACAGTGACTGCCAGCCTTGCAGGGGTGTGGGGGAAAACCTGAGGTGTCTGCATCAAAAGATGAATGGGAAGAGTGTAATTGCCAAAGCAAATGCTTCCTTAGGATAGCAGGAGCAGTTCTTTACTGCATGCTTGCATGAAGATCATTTGGAATCTCCTTTTTGTATCTCATGCAGAAAAGGAGCTCTTAATAATACCACACTACTTAAACCAGATTGGGATGCAGCTCTGTAGTGGTTCACAATGAAGCAGACTGCCTGCTGTGCCACTTCCAGCCTGCTGAGCCTGCGAGGGACCAGAGTGTATCCCATGCCTGTTTTACCTCCAAGCAGAGCTTGGCTTTCCTTATTAGTGTGGAGTAAATACAAGAGTAATAAAATGGACAAATGAACTGGCCACTTTGGAGGATGTGCTCATGCTTTCGCATGTCAGTCCTGTACCTCATGCTCCCAAGGCTTGTTACTCATCATTAAATATTTTAACAAAAAAACCTCAGCTCTCATGTTACATCTGAATAAAACTGCACAAGATCATCAAGAATTCTGCTGTCAGGAACAAGACAAGAGCCTTCCGACACTCCCTTGCAGCTGTCCTGGATTGCTGCAGCCCTTTGTGAAAAGCTGCTGCAGACAGAGTGTTTGGAGTTGGTTTGGGCCTTTATGAAAGATCTGTGGAGCAGTGTGCAGGGCTCTCCTGGCAGGAAACTGTTTGTCCAAGCCCAGGGACACAGTGCCGGCAGGAGCGGAGCGGCCCCGCTCCCAGCCCGAGTCTGTGAGCTGAGCCACGCCGGGGAGAAAAGGCAGCGAGGGGCTCCAGCCCAGCTGCTTCACTGCCCTGCCCGCCCCATGGAGCTCTGCCATGGGAGAAAGCCGACACCGGACGAGCCCCCGAGCTTCCATCAGCTGCTGGAACTGCTCCGTGACAGCTCCTGTTCTTCCGAGAGAGACCCCGGCGCCTTCTTGTAACGCGTGTCATGGGGGGATTCTGTTTGTTAATAAACTGTAGGGGTTTTCAGCTTTCATCTATTAGTAATAGTTTCCTATTGCTGGAAAGGGGTTGTTGGAACACTTTAGAGGAGACGACTTATTGCACAATATCCTGTTTGAAGTTGTCTCAAACTGTGAGAGACAGATGGCTTCACACAGGAGCATCCCCAAGGCTGCTGAGGGGAAGGCACAGAGGAAGACAAACCCAGTATTTCTGAGGGAAACTCCTTGACACCAAACCAACCTGAGCTGTCAAACAGCAGACCTGATGTTTCGAGACATGGGCCAAAGGGGAAACCTTTCAGTGTGTTTGGTCCAGGCTGGGTTATGCTCAGGCCAAAGGTGTGTCAGTGTGTTGGATAATACTCTTTTCTTGACCTAGAGATGGGGACACTGAGAGGTGTTTTAAAAACTTTTATTCCATTTTCAGTCTCATGAGAAGGGTGAGACAATACAGATGTTATCATTCACGCCATCACAATCAGAAGCCAACTACTTCCTAATTATAATACATGATAAGCTTTTCTTGGTCTATCAGCCTTTTGCCATGCCAGGTTGTAGATGCCTTAAAGCCAATTATTTGAAACTACTCCTCATGGGTCCCACTCCAATGCATCTTTCATAGCTCTGTTTTTCCAAAGTCTTATTTGCAAGTCCATCTTTAGAAACTTTTATCTAGCTCCATTTCTCTCTCAACAATATCTGTCCTATTCCATGGAAATTTTTAAGTTACCATTTCTTGTCTCAAGATTATATACATATTCATACTGTGTGGGCCTTCTATTAGGCTCTAAAAACTTTCTACAAAACCATTTCCCACATCAGTGCACTTGGCTCCTTCTCTCCTCATTGTGCCTGGCAAGCACAGGAGCCCAGAGCTCCTGCAGAACCCATCACAGCACTCAGTGGGAGCAACCTTGTGTCCAGTCCTCGCCTGGAGCTGTGGTGCCCAGCATTCCACCACACTCGAATGAGGAACTGTTCCTGCTCTTCCAGAAGGAGCTAAGGAGCTTTGGCCTTCAGATCAATTGTCTGCAGGCTCCTGCAGTGCCTGGTGCTGCTCCCTTGCCAGAGGCACCCCAGGCCAGGGGGGCACATCTGGGCTGCTGTGTCTGGCTCTGGGGCTCCCTGTTCTGGGCAGTGAGGAGGAGCTGCAGAGGCTCTGCAGGACTGACAGGATGGGCTTTGGGGCTGGCAGGAGAAGCTGAGGGGCCTGGGCTGCTGGAGCTCCTGAAGAGGAGGCCCAGGGCTCCTCCTGCAACTGCTCCAAGGGTGGTTCCAGAGAATCCCAGAATCAGCAAGGGTGGAAGAGGCCACGGAGATCATCAAGTCCACCCTGTGCCCTGACACCACCTTGTCTCCCCTGAGCCTCCTCTTCTCCAGGATAAACAACCCCAGCTGCTCTCTCAGCCACTCCCCACAGCACTTGTGCTCCAGACCCCTCCCCAGCCTTCTTGCCCTTCTCTGGACACGCTCCGGCCCCTCCATGTCCTTCCTAAATTGGGGGCACCAGAACTGGACACAGCACTCGACGTGCTGCCCAAGCAGTGCTGAGCACAGGGGAAGAATCCCTGCCCTGCTCCTGCTGGCCACACCATTCCTGAGCCAGGCCAGGAGCCCTTGGCCTTCTTGGCCACCTGGGCACACTGCTGCCTCATGTCCAGCCTGCTGTCCATCAGTCCCTGCAGGTCCCTTTCTGCCTGGCTGCTCTCCAGCCCCTCTGGCACCTTGTTGAGGGAGGGAGGCAGGGAGGGAACGGGTCCAGATCCAGTCCTTCCTGAAATGTGGTGTTTGCTGGCACTGCCAGTTCCCACGTCTTGATATTTCCCTATTGTGGCACAGCCCAAGTGCACCAAGTGGCTGGCAAAGAAAGCCAAAAGCAAGCAAAGACCTGGTACCTAGAGCAACCCAATCTCGGGTTTGCTGACAGCGCCAGAAGCCAGATGTGGAATGTTTCAGATGCCTGCACAGCACAATTGCAGCAGTTTGCTGGCACAGGAAATGAGCATCTGGCAATTTCTCAGTGCCGGCTCATCCCTCAACCGGATCTGGTGTGCGCTGGCACTGCCAGTGGCCAGACCTGGCAATTTCCCTCTTCTGGCAGCAGCCGTGTGCAGCAATTTGCTGGCCAAGAAAGCTAAAACCTGGCAGTTTCCCCTTGGCAGCACTGCCCAATGGGGAGTTTGCTGGCAGCAGGACCCCAGGGAAGGAAGGAAGGAAGGAAAGGAAGGAAGGAAAGGAAGGAAAGGAAGGAAAGGAAGGAAAGGAAGGAAAGGAAGGAAGGAAGGAAGGAAGGAAGGAAGGAAGGAAGGAAGGAAGGAAGGCATCCGGATCCAGTCCTGCCTGGAGCCTGGAATGGGCCGTTTGCTGGCACTGCCAGCGCCCCGATCTGGAAATGTCCCTATTCTGGCACAGCCCAAGTGCAGCAATTTGCTGGCACAGAAATCCAAAACCTGTGGCAGCTTCCTGCTCCTGGGTCTGGCACCGCCCCCACACCTTGCGTTTCATGAAACCAGAACCCAGATTTGGAACTTTCCCAGTGCCGGCAGAGCCCAAATCCGGCAGATTTCTGTCGCCGGCAATGAGGCCGCCCGGATCTGGTGTTTGCTGGCAGCGCCAGCGCCCAGATCTGAAAACTTCCTGCTGCCGGCACAGCCCAAGTCCAGCGATCTGCTGGCACAGACAGCCAAAGTTTGGAAATTTGCAGGTTCTGGCACCAGCACCATCCAGCTCTGGTGTTTGCTGGACCACCAGCGCCCAGATGTGGAAACTTCCCGGTGCCTTCACAGCCCAGCTCTAGCAATTTGCTTTTAGCTAGCTCAGGAAGAGAAGTTCCTCTTTCCGTGGAGGAACCGTGACTTTCCTTTTTCTTGGAACTGTTTACACCTGCTCTGGACTGAAAACCCAGACGAACGCCGGCAGCAGCTCACACCCCTGGCCCACCGAGCTCCGGGCCAGAGGGACTCCGGAGAGACCGAGTGAGCCAACTCCAAGCCACAAAAAGGACTTGCTGAATTTGCCATCTCTTCAGCACTGTCCGAGACTTTATTTAATATTATTCATTTTTCATGCTTGTGAATACTTGACTTGTTCAATAAACTGGGGTTTTTTCCCCTTTTCTTAAGGGAAGTCTTTCCCTGAACGAGTAGGGGGAGGGGCTGCTTGAATTCGCTTTCTAGACGGACCCCTTTTGGAGGTTTCCTCCCCAAAATTAGCCCTAAGCCAGCACAAACAGTCACCATGAAAACTTCACCAGCGGCATCGTTTCCTGGTGGCAAATCTTGCGACAGAAGCTCGACCTTGTTCTCCGTGAGAGATTCTTGGGAAGAGCAGACAGGAGAAGATTCCTGGAAAACAGAAACAGCTTTCCAGAAGGGAAATGAAAACGAAAGAAACAATCCAAGATGTTTTCCCCTATTGATTTCTGCGCTCCCCTTTCCCGTGTTCGGGCAGGCGCAGGGGCCGTCCCGGGGGCGCGTGGGGCTCGGCCGCGGGGCTTGTGGGGCCAGCGGGGAACGGGCGCAGGGACCGACGGCCGAAACATCGGGAACTCGACGGTAAAAATTGGGAAAAACAACTTGGGACCTCCGCAATGGCCCAATTCCGCCCCCCGTATTCACCTGCTAGCCCCCAAATCCCCCACATTCACCCCCAAATCCCTCCCATCTCCCCAAATCCCATCCAGGACCCCCACGACCCCTCACGGAGCCCCCCAAAACCTCACCCGGGAGCCCCAAAACGCCCCCAGTATCCCCCAAAAAGCCTCAGCTCCCCCCGACACCGCCTCAGGACCCCTCCAGCCTCGGCTACCACATCCTAATCCCCCCCAGGTCCCCCCAAATCGCCCCCCGGACGCTCCCGCTGCTGCGCCCCCCCTCCCCCGCCGCCGCCTCTGCCGCGCTTGGCTCGGCGCCGCTTACGAGAGCCCAGAAAGCACCCAAATCCCCCCCAAAACCGGCCTCGGAGCCCAAAAATTCCCCCCCCAATTGCCCCAGAGTCCCCGCAAATCCCCCCCGGACACCTCCGCCCCGGCCCGGCCGCTCCCGCCACCGCTGCCCCCGCCGCCGCCGCCGCCTGTGCCGCGCTCGGTTCGGCCGCGCTCGATGGGAGTCCAGAAACGGCCCCGATTCACCCCAAAACCGACCTGGCGGCCCCCCGATCCCCCCAGGAGCCCCAAAATCCCCCCGATTCCCCCCAAACCGCCCCCCCCCCGGACACCCCCAACCTGAGCCGGGCCGATCCCGTCGCCACCATGGCCGCGCCCGGAAGCCCTGAGCATTTTGGCGGGAAATTCCCGGAACTCCGGCCCGAAAAGTCGGGGCTTTTGGGCTTCAATCCCCCCCCGTTCTGGGCATGCATTCGGGTGGGGATTTTGGGGGTGAAAACTCGGGAATGTTGGGCTTGAAAATCGCGACTCTAGGGGTTCCAAACCGGGACCTTTGGGTCCTGGAAGGGGAAAAAAATCGGGGAAGATTTGGGGTTCAAACTCGGATCGTTTGGGGTTCAAGCTCGCCATTTCTGGGCTTGAAAACCTGAATCTTTCAGGGATGGATCTCCGGATTTTTGGGGTAAAATCCTGCCTTTGTAGGGCCTGAAAAAGGGGGGGAAATGGGAATTTTGGGTCCTTGCAGGGAGAAAATCTCGCAGTGTTTAGGGCTTCAACCGGCATTTTTGGGGTTAAAACTTGGGAATTCCTTTCTGCCTGGCTTTCGGGCTTTCTGTTTTACCTTTTCTTTCCTTGCTGAGCTGCGATGGCCACAAGTTCAGCTCAGCCTCCCTGCGGGACTGTCCAAATGCCTGCAAGTGCCCCGAAAACCCACTCGGGAGCCCCCAAATGCCCCCAGGTCATGGCAGCATTCATCTGGGAGCCCCCAGAATGGCCCAGGAAGGAGGGAGGGAGGGAAGGAAGGAGGGCAAAAAGGAAGGAAGGAGGGAGGGAGGGAAGGAAGGAGGGCAAAAAGGAAGGAAGGAAGGAAGGAAGGAAGGAAGGAAGGAAGGAAGGAAGGAAGGAAGGAAGGAAGGAAGGAAGGAAGGAAGGAAGGAAGGAAGGAAGGAAGGAAGGAAGGGAGGGAGGAAGGGAGGAGAAGGAAGGAAGGAAGGAAGGAAGGAAGGAAGGAAGGAAGGAAGGAAGGAAGGAAGGAAGGAAGGAAGGGAAGGAAGGAAGGAGGCATCCGGATCCAGTCCTGCCTGGAGCCTGGAATGGGCCGTTTGCTGGCACTGCCAGCGCCCCGATCTGGAAATGTCCCTATTCTGGCACAGCCCAAGTGCAGCAATTTGCTGGCACAGAAATCCAAAACCTGTGGCAGCTTCCTGCTCCTGGGTCTGGCACCGCCCCCACATCTTGAGTTTCATGTTACCAGAACCCAGATTTGGAAATTTCCCGCTGCCGGCAGAGCCCAAATCCGGCAGATTTCTGTCGCCGGCAATGACGCCGCCCGCATCTGGTGTTTGCTGGCAGCGCCAGCGCCCAGATCTGAAAACTTCCTGCTGCCGGCACAGCCCAAGTCCAGCGATCTGCTGGCACAGACAGCCAAAGTTTGGAAATTTGCAGGTTCTGGCACCAGCAGCATCCAGCTCTGGTGTTTGCTGGACCACCAGCGCCCAGATGTGGAAACTTCCCGGTGCCTTCACAGCCCAGCTCTAGCAATTTGCTTTTAGCTAGCTCAGGAAGAGAAGTTCCTCTTTCCGTGGAGGAACCGTGACTTTCCTTTTTCTTGGAACTGTTTACACCTGCTCTGGACTGAAAACCCAGACGAACGCCGGCAGCAGCTCACACCCCTGGCCCACCGAGCTCCGGGCCAGAGGGACTCCGGAGAGACCGAGTGAGCCAACTCCAAGCCACAAAAAGGACTTGCTGAATTTGCCATCTTCTTCAGCACTGTCCGAGACTTTATTTAATATTATTCATTTTTCATGCTTGTGAATACTTGACTTGTTCAATAAACTGGGGTTTTTTCCCCTTTTCTTAAGGGAAGTCTTTCCCTGAACGAGTAGGGGGAGGGGCTGCTTGAATTCGCTTTCTAGACGGACCCCTTTTGGAGGTTTCCTCCCCAAAAGTAGCCCTAAGCCAGCACAAACAGTCACCATGAAAACTTCACCAGCGGCATCGTTCCTGGTGGCAAATCTTGCGACAGAAGCTCGACCTTGTTCTCCGTGAGAGATTCTTGGGAAGAGCAGACAGGAGAAGATTCCTGGAAAACAGAAACAGCTTTCCAGAAGGGAAATGAAAACGAAAGAAACAATCCAAGATGTTTTCCCCTATTGATTTCTGCGCTCCCCTTTCCGTGTTCGGGCAGGCGCAGGGGCCGTCCCGGGGGCGCGTGGGGCTCGGCCGCGGGGCTTGTGGGGCCAGCGGGGAACGGGCGCAGGGACCGACGGCCGAAACATCGGGAACTCGACGGTAAAAATTGGGAAAAACAACTTGGACCTCCGCAATGGCCCAATTCCGCCCCCCGTATTCACCTGCTAGCCCCCAAATCCCCACATTCACCCCCAAATCCCTCCCATCTCCCCAAATCCCATCCAGGACCCCCACGACCCCTCACGGAGCCCCCCAAAACCTCACCCGGGAGCCCCAAAACGCCCCCAGTATCCCCCAAAAAGCCTCAGCTCCCCCCGACACCGCCTCAGGACCGCC